>NW_027362060.1:0-1471250 GCF_039654945.1 Dendrobates tinctorius | reverse complement strand
CAGGATGGGGGAGTGGAGAATGTTGGCCCCCGCCAAGTGTCCAGGCCGGAACCAAGGGGGCCGCCATCTAGGTTCCTAGGGGATCTGTTCCCAGGGAGCAGAGTTAGAAGGTGGACCGCTGAGACTGACAGGACAGTAGGGGGAGGAGCCAATATAAAAGGGGCAGAGAGCGCCAGTCAGGGTGAGTCAGCAGAACAGCAGAGAGGGAGCAGGAGACCGTGGGAGCGCCAGAGAGCCAGAACCACAAGCAGTGACCAGAGAGGAGAACAGCGGCAGGAGGGAGACTTACGGTGGACTGTAGGGAGACGGCACTGAGCCGACCGACAGAAAACCGCCGCTTCACTCCATCCCGTGGCTGCGGTCTACCTGCTGCCATTGTCGCTTCACTCCAGCCTGCGTTTGCGGCCTGCCCGCTGCCGTCCGCGGCCATTGCCACTTCACTCCAGCCCGTGGTTGCAGCCTGCCCGCTGCTGCCCATGGGCATTGCCACTTCACTCCAGCCCGCGGTTGTGGCCTGCCTGCTGCCACCCACGGCCATTGCCGCTCTACTACAGCCCGCTGCAGCCCACAGCTGGGGCCTGCCCCTCAGTGGGACTCTCCGCACAGCCCCAGGCTGTGTCTGCGGCCTACCAGCCGCCACTCTGCATAACTGCGGCTCGCCCCTGCCCAGGGGCTGCGGCCTCCTTCATCCCGCTAGCAGGTGGAATGCCGCTGCCCTCATGGGTGGTTGCTCCACCAAAGGACTCGCCTAGGGCCTGTTGTGCCCCCACCTCGCCTGGGTGTCAGAGCGCCTGAAGACTACACCAGATACTCAGCAGCTGGACCCATCGGCTGCGCCGCCGAAGTACCATCGTCCAGGATGCCGAGGGACGTCAGGACTAGAGATGAGTGACTTTGCCTTTTTTCAGGTCGAGTCGGGTTTCATGAAACCCGACTTTCGCAAAATTCAGGTAGAACGAAATCGGCCGATTATCGTGAAAAGTCGAAGGCCAACTGAAACACGAAACCCAATGCAAGTCAATGGGGAAGAAAAGTCGGCCAAAAACATCAATTCTTATTACTTAAGCTTGTCAACCTTAATTTACTTTATAATAATAGTTAGGCATTGAAAACTGGGGGTTATTTGGCTAAAGTTGTGGGGAGGTAGGGCTGGCTCCAGATTTTCGTGGGCCCAGGGCCAAAGAGTGTCAATGGGCTCCTTTAACACATAGAATCATAGAATCGTAGAGTTGGAAGGGACCTCCTGGGCCATCTGGTCCAACCCCCTGCTCAAAGCAGGATTCGCTAAATCATCCCAGTCAGATGTCTGTCCAGCCTCTGTTTGAAGACTTCCATTGAAGGAGAACTCACCACTTCTCGTGGCAGCCTGTTCCACTCATTGATCACTCTAACTGTCAAAAAGTTTTTTCTAATATCTAATCTGTGTCTCCTCCCATTCAGTTTCATCCCATTGCTTCTAGTCTTTCCTTGTGCAAATGAGAATAAAGATGATCCTTCTACAATGTGACAGCCCTTTAGATATTTGTAGACAGCTATTAAGTCTCCTCTCAGTCTTCGCTTTTGCAAACTAAACATTCCCAAATCCTGCAACCTTTCCTCATAAGACAGGGTTGCAGACCGGTCACCATTCTGGTCGCTCTTTTCTGAACTTGCTCCAGTTTGTTGATGTCTTTTTTAAAATGTGGTGCCCAAAACTGGACACAATATTCCAGATGAGGTCTGACCAAAGAGGAGTAGAGGGCTATAATGACTTCACGTGATCTAGACTGTATGCTTCTGTTAATACATCCTAGAATTGCATTTGCCTTTTTTGCTGCTGCATCACACTGTTGACTCATATTCAGTCTGTGATCTATTAGTATACCCAAGTCTTTTTCACATGTGCTGTTGCTTAGCCCTATTCCTCCCATTCTGTATATGCTTTTTTCATTTTTATTGCCCAGATGTAGCACTTTGCATTTTTCCCTGTTAAAAACCATTCTGTTAGTTGCTGCCCACTGCTCCAGCTTATTTATATCTTTTTGAATCCTCTCTCTCTCTTCTCTAATATTAGCTATCCCTCCTAGCTTTGTGTCATCAGCAAATTTAATCAGTTTTAACCTCAATTCCTTCATCTAAATCGTTGATAAAGATGTTGAACAATACAGGGCCCAGGACAGAGCCCTGTGGTACCCCACTTGAGACATTCTTCCAACTGGATGTGCAGCCATTTACGACCACTCTTTGTTTCCGATCACTATGCCAGTTATGAATCCACCTAACAGTTGCCTTGTCCATTCCATACTTAGTCATTTTTTCAATAAGGATTTTATGAGATACTTTGTCAAATGCTTTGCTGAAGTCTAGATATACTATATCTACAGCATTTCCTTGATCCACCCACTCAGTGATTCCGTCATAGAAGGAAATTAAGTTAGTCTGACATGACTTATTAGTTACAAACCCATGCTGAATCACTTCATTCTTATCCAGGTACTGACATTCATGTTGTTTAATAATTTGTTCAAAGATCTTTCCTGGTATAGAAGTCAGACTCACCGGCCTATAGTTGCCTGGGTCCACCTTCTTCCCCTTTTTGAAGATAGGAACAACATTTGCTCTTTTCCAGTCTTCTGGGACTTCTCCTGTTCTCCAAGAATTTTCAAAGATTATGGAGAGGGGTTCAAAAATTTCTTATGCTATCTCCTTCAGTACTCTGGGGTGTAATTCATCTGGACCTGGAGACTTGAATTCATTTAGGTTAGCTAAGTGTTTCCTCACTATCTTTCTGTTTATAGATATCCTGGATTCTTCTATTCTCTTAATAGGACAGTCAAGAACAGTTGCTGTTACATTTCCTTTCTGAGAGAAAACAGATGCAAAATAGGAATTTAAAAGTTTGGCCTTCTCAACATCCTGTCTTACCATTTCATCATTTTCATCCTGTAAAAATCCTATAGCATCTTTGACTTTTCTTTTACTTTTGACATATCCCCAAAATCCTTTATTATTGCTTTTGACATCTCTTGCAAGCCTCAATTCATTGTCAGCTTTACATAATCTGATTTGTGTCCTGCAGTTTCTGCAGACAGCATTATATTCTTCTTTAGATATGCCTCCCTCTTTCCATTTTATAAACATTTCTTTCTTCCTTTTTAGCATGTGCTTAAGTTCTGTGTTCATCCATACTGGTTTCCTTAAATGCTTCCTATTTTTCCCTCTTTTCGGAATTGTTAACAATTGTGCTTTGAGAATTTCATTTTTCAAGATTTCCCATCCTTCCTGGACATTTTTGTCTTTAAGGATATCCAGCCATTGGATCCCTCCAATTCTCTTTCTGAATCCCTTAAAATCTGCCTTTCTGAAATCTAACCTTGAAGTCTGAGTCTTCACAGGTCTTCCTCCTCTAGTTATCCAAAATTCTTAAATAGCATGGTCGCTACCTCCTAGGGTTCCAGCCACTTTTACCTCCTCAACCATTTCCTCCCTGTTTATAAGGATTAGATCCAAGGTAGCAGTTCCCCTTGTTTTCTCCCCTTCCTTTTGGAAGATAAAGTTGTCAGCAAGAGAGGATAAGAATTTCCTTGACCTGTTAGTTTTGCCTGAGAGAGATTCCCAACAAATATCTGGATAGTTGAAATCTCCCATGACAACTATGTCATATTTTTTGGAGAACTTGGCCATTTGATGCATAAAGAGTTCATCCATATCTTCAGCTTGCGCAGGCGGCCTGTAGTAAATGCCTACAATGGTGTCCTTTCCATTGTTCTGTCCTTGTATTCTTACCCAAACAGTTTCCACAGAACTCCCAGTCTCTGAAGCTTCAATCTCTGTGCAGATATACGCGTTTCTAACATACAATGCGACACCTCCTCCTCGTTTATCAAGTCTGTTTCTTGCAAATAAGTTGTATCCTTCTAGTCTTGTATTCCAATCATGTGTATCGTCCCACCAAGTTTCAGTGATTCCAATGACATCATATTTCTTTTCCTGTGTTAGTAGTTCCAGTTCTCCTTGTTTGTTGCCCATGCTTTGTGCATTAGTATAGAAACATTTTAGTTTGTGATTGTTTTCTCTTTCTCCAATATTTTTATTATTTAGATTCTTTTGTCTTTGTTCTTCCTTTCCACTTCTAATAGCAGAGTTATCAATAGCATTTGTCAGATGTATGGCTTTTTCTGGTCTTTTGCTTTCCTTCCCACGTTGTTCTAGTTTAAAGCTCTCCTAACAAGTGTAGCAAGGCGACTTCCAAATACTTGCTTTCTAGTCTTCGTAAGGTGCACCCCATCTCTAGCAAGTGGTCCATTGTATAGATAATTCACTCCGTGATCCAGAAATCCAAATCGTTGCTGATGGCACCATCGACATAGCCAGTTGTTCACCTGCAGAATCTTATTCCACCTCCTTGTTCCATGGCCATCCACTGTGAGGATGGAAGAGAAGACCACCTGCGCTCCCAGTTCCTTCACTTTCATGCCACAATTCATGATCCTCTCATACGGCAGAGAAATAGCAGTATAGTATAATTACAAATATTTCACATCTTACATCACATGACTGATATCCATTTTAAATTCTCCAATAGCTCCAAAAACGGACAGTATTTTACTCCATACAGTATTATGGCCACCGCATAGTGCGTTATACAGAGTAATGAGGCCCATATATTTCTCCATACAGAATCATTGGTCCCATATAATGTTCGATACAGTATATGATGAGCTCCACATAATGCTACAGTTTATGTTGGTCCCCATGGATGAAGCTCCACTGTCTTATTGGCCCAAATAATGCTCCATATATAATGGGCCCCATTTCTAATGCTCCAGTGTATAATGGGCCCTGTAAATGCTGCTCCAGTGTCTGATGTCCACCTTTGGAATGCTCAAGTGCATGGTGGGCCCCATATATCATTCTCCAGAGTATAGTGCTCCCCAAAAATTGCTCCCAACCTTTAAAACAATTAAATTAGTCTCCTCGCTGGGGAATCCCTGTACTAGTCTGGACTCCTCGTCGTCCCCATCTTCCATCTCTCTGCACTTGGACTGTTTAGGCAGAGGGCGTACAGACATGATGTCATCGCACTCTCTGACCAGAATGTCACTGTCAGGAAACGTGGAAGACATCACAGCGGTGGAGCAGGGAGAGGTAAGAATTTCAACTTTGCAAGTGCTGTGATCCTGAGCAAGCAGGGAGGGCCCACTCGTTGGCGACGGCACTGGTATAGGGCCCCTCATAGTACGGCGGAGTGTCTGATGGCGGGTGGACCCTCCCGGCGGGTGGACCCTCCCACCGGCAGAGACACTTTTGCGTACTATGAGGGGCCCTGTGCCAGTGCCGTCGCCCATGAGTATGCCCCCCCACCTGTTCAAGGAACCTGCACTTTCATCTGCACCTTCCTCTTTGTCATCGTGTAAGGTGGTATAGTATGTGGGAAGGGGTCAGATTCTGCCTGTGTAGCGTGCGAGGGGAATGTAGTGGTCTGGGTCAATGTACCAGCATAATCATCTAGCAGTGGCTGGGCATCAGTGCACTTGTGGTGCCCCCAGGAGTACAGTCACCACAGTGGCAATACCTTCCTCCTAGGGAGCGTGATGTCATGCTAGGGAGCAATGAAGGATCTCTCTAGCAGTTAAGCCAACACACAACACAGTTCCCACTCCAGGCCAGCAGGGAGAGCTCTGAACCTGACTGTTGAGGAGCTGCTCTCTGTTGTCGGGAGGAGGGAAGTTAGGGCAGTCTGAGAAGGGAAGGGGAAGTGTGTGGATGTGAGAAGGGGAGCTGGAGGATGAGCAGAGTTAAGGCTCACTCCTAGCTGGAGCGCATGGTCCGGATTTCGGTCTCCGAGTTTGTAGGGACACTGATGGTCCTGCAGCAGAAACTGGAGGAAGTAGCAGCTGTAAATGCTCTGTTCCCAACTAAGGCTCGGAGGCCCCAGCAGCGACTTGTGTGAGCCAGAAGGAAAAGGCTACGGCTGCCTGCCATACAAGAAAGTTTCAAAAGAGAGTCAACAGGGGGAACTTCAGTGAACTCAGTACTGCAAGTACCTCAGATAAGCGCTAGAACGGAGGCCACACTACCTATCTGCAGAGACAGAATTCCTAATTTGCTTCCAGGCTGACCAACTCCTTCTCCATCTGTACTCTGGGTCCTGTATGGCACTTACCAAATACAGGTAAAGGAACTGCACGACTGTGTCTGTCATATTTCTCCTGCGCCTGGCGCACGGCTCTGCTACGTCCTGGCGTCACGTATCATTCACCTATAAACGTTATTCACCCCTTTGCATGGACGCCCATGCCCACGGACCAGGTCACCACCACCGTGACACATCCCTCTGAGACACCGGCCCGGTATGGATTAACCCCACTGCCCTGGCTGGCCACCCACACTAAATTGTCAGATTCATCTTGGACTGGGGAATTCACGATTTGACTTGATAACCCAGGCATGGTATGTGAGAAAGAGCTACATGGACTAATGTGAAGTGTGGCCTGCTGCATCATTCACTTTTGGTGGGGGTGAAGGACACAAGATAAGGGGTTCTTCCTGACCAGGAGCCAGCACTTGACGACTCAGTACTTGCATTTTTTGAAACTTAAGAAGAGGAGGGCATATTTGCTGGAGTCTGTTTCGGCAATGTAAGCCAAAACCAGTTCCTGATGCTCCGGCTTTAAAAGCGATTTACCTACTCCCAGAATAGGGAGCCTTCAAGGCTTTGTGGAGCCAGACGATGATGCAGGCTCAACATCTCCTGCCTTAGGTGCTATTGTGCTTTTGCCACTACCAGCAGATGCACCACCACCCCCACCACCATCAGTACCAGCTGGCAACCCCCGCCCACTTCCACGGCCTCTTCCACCATACTTCCTCATTTTTGGAAAAATGTACCCAAAATACCACCAGCTATATGGTGCTGTAAAACAAGCTACAAGGTGTATATAGTATTGTGGAGAATTTGAATCTCCCTAGAGATTTTTGGAGGCTGAACTATTATCTCAGGCCCACTATAGATTACACCTCAATTTAACAGGCTGAAATTGGCTGGTGTATGACAAAGTACAAGGTGTGTATATAGTATTGTGGAGAATTTGAATCTCCCTAGAGATTTCAGGAGGCTGAACTCTTATCTCAGACCCACTATAGATTACACCTCAATTTAACTGGCTGAAATTGGCTGGTGTATGACAAAGTACAAGGTGTGTATATAGTATTGGGGAGAATTGGAAGCTCCCTAGAGATTTTAGGAGGCTGAACTATTATCTCAGGCCCACTATAGATTACACCTCAATTTAACAGGCTGAAATTGGCTGGTGTATGACAAAGTACAAGGTGTGTATATAGTATTGGAGAGAATTGGAAGCTCCCTAGAGATTTTAGGAGGCTGAACTATTATCTCAGGTCCACTATAGATTACACCTCAATTTAACAGGCTGAAATTGGCTGGGGTATGACAAAGTACAAGTTGTGTATATAGTATTGGGGAGAATTGGAAGCTCCCTAGAAATTTTAGGAGGCTAAACTATTATCTAAGGCCCACCATAGATTACACCTCAATTTAACAGGCTGAAATAGGCAGGTGTATGACCATGCACAAGGTGTGTATATAGTATTGGGGAGAATTGGAAGCTTCCTAGAGATTTTAGGAGGCTGACAAGGATGCTCTCAGTCCAAGTATGGCAGCAGGCAGCCTAATAAGCAGGACTGCTGCACACAAAAGTGTGGAAAAATGAACGTTTGGTAACTGTGCAGAAAAGAGGAAGAAAAGTATTTTTGCTTTTAAAAAAACAGTTTGCACAGCAGTGTGCAAACAGCAATGCAGCTATGAGGGAGCCTTATAAGGCAGCCTAATAACCAACAGAGCTGATGCACAAAAAATATAGCCTCCCCTGTCACTGCACACAAACTGTTGTGTTGTACAGTGGAAATCGCTAACAGCAGAAGCAGTTTTCTTGCTCTTCTTCCCTGCCTAACGCTCTCCGTTATTCAGAATTAGCAGCTGCAACCTCTCCCTAATGCTAATATCGGCAGAAGTAAGATGGCAGTCGGCGTGCACGCCCTTTTATAGCCCCTGTGACGCCACACAAAGCAAGCCAATCACTTGCATGCCCTTCTCAAAGATGGTGGTGACCGCTGCCCATAGTGTGCGTCCTCCATCATTGGCTGAAAAAGGGTGCTGGAAGCATCATTTGAAACGCGACTTTAGCGCTCTGGTCGCCGACCTCACGCTATGGTCGGGTTTCGTTTCATGAAAACCGACTTCAGCGAAAGTCGGTCACTTATGAATTTGACCGACCCGTTTCGCTGAACTCTAGACAGGACGGATAAGTGATACAATAGACCTAAGGACTCGTAGTTGGCCATACCGTGGCCCTATAGTGACTGGCCTTCGCTGGGTTAGTCGTGTTCTCATAACCAGTGTTTGCTTGTATTGAGTCCCTGTGAGGACAACTCTTGTTTTTTTGTTTGGTTGCTTAGGATAGTGTTAGGCGTCAGGTTCCAGCTGATGCACAGCAGGAATCCAGAGCCATGCAGCCAGCGGTCTCCCATTCCCCTACGACCTCTCAGGTACCTGCACAGCAATCTCGGCGAACCAGACGCCCTGATCAGACCAGTTCTCTGGGTCTGGTTTTTGCTGCCACCTCTGGACCAGCAATAGTAGCGCAGCCTGCTCTGCAGCAAGCCACTCCAGAGGCTAAGTCCTCTCGCCGCGCTACTGGGCATGCTCATGAGACGATCTCCCAGTGGAGATCGGGAGTCACGTGCTCAGGTCCTTCTCCTGATCTGATTGGTCCATCTCAGAGATCTGGAAGGTCCTGGAAGCTCACGGCTATAAAAGGCCCGCGTGGCCGCTCAGCCATGCGCTAGTATAGACTCTACTTGCTAACTGTGTGAATGATGACGGATGCATGTGCCTGCGAATGACTCATTAAGACTCCCCTCCCTCTGAAATTACGTGTGTGGATAGGGACTTAGTATTAGAGTCAGCGCCAGTCAGTGGCATGATACAGGTCACAGTGCATATCTTCACCTAACTAGCGTCCGACAGTGCGCCTCCTCTGGGCACTGTTGTATAGCGGCTGAGTCAGTCGCCGCGCTGCAATCAGCAGCATCTGTGGGCGTCCGCAGTAGTGACGCCACACACTAGATGGACCCTGACCCTCTGCTTTGGCTTCATCTCCTGTGACCGTATACCGTGCGTGCAGTTCTCTGAGTCCTGTGAGTCCAACAGGCTCAGTACTTACATTTATGTTCCAAGCGTCTCTGTGGAGATAGCAGAGTACGCTCTGTGCACACCGGGTGACGTTCAACCCGTGTGCGATATACCGCCATATTGTGCATCTGGCATTATCTAGCAGCGGTGAAACACCTACTGCACGGTGGACCCCGGGTGGCGAACACACTTATTATTATTTATTTATTTATTAGTGCGTTCAGCCGTCCCTAACATTATGCTAGCGCCAGGGTCTGGCTAGTAATAGCGGACCTGCAGCAGCTACAGCGGTATATTCAGCAGCTGGAGAGCAGGTTGGCGGCTATTGAGAGCTCCACCTCAGCTGCAAATGCTACAGTGGCCGCTACTCAGGCAGTCGCAGAGGTTGTATCACGCGTGTCCAGACCCACGCCTATGCCGACAATAACCCGCCTCCCGTTGCCCGGTAAGTTTTCCGGTGACATCACTGCCTGCAGGGGTTTCATGAGTCAGTGCTCTATCCAGCTTGAGTTACTGGCCATGCGATTTCTTACAGAGCGGGCTTATTGTTTCTCTCCTATCAGGCGGGGCGTTAGAGTGGGCTACGCTATTGTGGGAGCCTGATGACCCCGTGGTTCAGGGCGCTGCTCAGTTCCTCACGGCCCTGAAGCAGGTCTTTTTGGGACCACGGATCACGCACGACACCTCTCTCCAATTATTGGCCCTAACACAGGGGTCTCTCTCGGTCAGCCATTATGCCGTCCGATTCCGGACATTGGCTTCCGAACTGGAGTGGCCTGATAAAGCACTCGTCCCTGTGTTTTGGAGAAGGTTAGCGGAGCATGACAAAGATGCTCTAGCAACCAGAGAGGTCCCCACAAGTCTGGAGGAATTGATTGCTTCTCCACCCGCATTGATCTCTGGTTTACAGAGAGCGGGCTGGAACGTGCTCAATCCAGATGAAGGGTTAACTTGGCTCCCACCTTCTCCGAGCCGCTAAGATTCTTGCTCAGGAGTTTACACCTTCTGAACCTATGGAGGTGTCTCACGCCGGCCCCAAGCCACGTCCGATGCGAAGCTCCGCATGTTGTTACCATTGCCAGCAGTTTGGTCACTCGGCTAGCACGTGTCCTCTGCGGTCAAAAAAACGATCACGTCCAGTGGTCGTAGGTGGTGGTCTCACTAATATGAAACCCTTTTCTCCCAAACCAGTATTCCAAGGGACCTTAGATAGCGGGACTTCCACCTGGGAGGTAGAGGTCACGGTGGATTCTGGGGCAGAAGGGAACTTTATGTCCTCGACCTTCGCCCTAAAGCACGCTATTCCTCTGGTGTTACTGCCCCAACCCCTGACCATCAAGGTGGTTAATGGTGCATCTTTACCATCTCAGGTGACCCACCAGACAGCACCACTCAGTCTCTCAATCTCACCGTCCCACCGTGAGATTTTGTCCTTGTTCATTTTGCCCGATGGCATCGACCAGGTGCTTCTCGGAGTTCCCTGGCTCCGTTGCCATTCCCCTCATATTGATTGGGCTTCGGGGAATATACTGAGTTCGAGCAAGGACTGTCAGGGAAGGTGCCTGAGGGGCAGTGTTCAGATAACTTCCACTGAAGTACCTGCGGATCTCTCCGTGCTTCCCAAACCGTACCATCAGTAAGCAGACGTCTTCACTAAAAAATCTGCTTCCACCGCACCGTCCTTACGATTGTCCGATAGATCACTCCCTGAGATGGAGGCTATGTCTCAATATATCCGGGAGAACCTGGCAAGAGGTTTTATCAGAAAGTTGATGTCGCCGGCTGGCGCAGGGTTCTTCTTCGTGCAGAAGAGCGGAGAGTTACGTCCCTGCATTGATTACAGCGGTCTCAACGCCATAACGATTAAAAATAAGTACCCTCTTCCGTTGATCTCTGAGTTATTTGACAGGTTGCGTGGGGCCCGAATCTTTACAAAATTAGATCTACGGGGGGCAAACAACCTGATCCGCATTCGCGAAGGAGACGAGTGGAAGACAGCATTTAACACCAGGGACGGCCATTATGAATATCTGGTCATGCCCTTCGGCCTCTGTAATGCGCCTGCTGTCTTCCAGGATTTTGTTAACGACGTCTTCCGCGATATGCTCACTAAATTGATGGTGGTCTATCTGGATGACATCCTCATCTTTTCGCCAGATTTGACCTCCCACTGGAGAGACGTCTGCAGGGTCTTTGACCGTCTGCGGGCGAACTCTCTTTTCGCCAAGCTGGAGAAGTGCCAGTTTGAGCAGGAGTCCTTGCCGTTCCTGGGCTACATCATCTCAGCCCAGGGGTTGGCTATGGATCCTGCCAAGCTGCAAGCGGTAATGGACTGGCAGGTTCACATTCACTCAAAGCGGTGCAGCGCTTTTTGGGGTTCGTCAACTATTATCGCCATTTCATCCCCCACTTCTCCACATTGGTAGCTCCTTTGGTTGCTCTCACAAAGAAAGGAGCTAATCCTAAGGCTTGTTCTGAACAAGTCTCCAAGGCCTTCTCGTCTCTAATATCCCATTTTGTTGGCGCTCCCATCTTACACCATCCCGATGTGGATAAACCTTTTATCCTAGAGGTAGATGCTTCTTCCATCGGAGCAGGACCAGTCCTTTTCCAGAAGGATGCTCAAGGTCGGAAGCATCCCTGCTTCTTCTTCTCAAAGACCTTCTCACCGGCAGAGAAGAACTACTCCATCGGGGACAGGGAGCTGCTGGCAATGAAGTTGGCCTTTTCTGAGTGGACACATCTGTGATGTCACAGGAGACTGGATACTCCGCCTCTAGCAGGGCGAATTTCGTTGACACCCATGACCCTGGATACACCACCTCCAGCAGGGCGAATTTACAGAGATAAGGGAAACACCAATGAAACCGATACAATGGAGGGCCCTGCAATAGGGTACGGGGACGTGGAGACCTCCTGCACTCCCCTGAGCCTGTGTCTCTACACTCCTGACGGTCCTTAGGCAGGTTCCGCACCTGGCGACGAGCAGGATACCTAAAAACCCTAGCTCGCCCTGCACCTATCCCTTTCTAATGAATTGGACAGTGCAGAAACTAATCCCACCACTGCACTAAAGCACACATATGGAAAGTTACAAACAGGGAAAAACCACTTAGCTTTGCTCTGTTGCTATTGCTCCCAGCTACTTCACCAAAGTTTTATCAGAGCTGCAAGGAACTCTTCACTGTTGCTCCTTCCACACCAGGGGGCAACTAAACTAAAGTAACCAGAGTGTAATGACCCTAACGGCCACCGGGGGAAAAACTAGACCTAAAACAACCACAGTGTAATGACCCTAATGGCCACCGGGGGCAAAACTAACTTTAACGAAACAGCTAAAAGGAATAAAAAAAAGGTTACTTGTGCAAAATCTGTCATAATCCAACCTGGATCATGACACATCTCCTGGAGGGAGCCCGGTTTCCCTTCCAGGTGTATACGGACCATAAAAATCTGGTCTATTTACAAACGGCCCAGCGCTTGAACTCTTGTCAAGCTAGGTGGTTGCTCTTCTTCTCCCGCTTCCGCTTCACCTTGCACTATCTCTCTGGAGAGAAGAACATCCGTGCGGATGCTCTCTCGCGCTCGGTGGTTTCAGCGGAGGAAAAGGAGGCTGAGCCTCGGCTAATTCTCCCTACTGAGAGTTTTAGGACCGTGGCTCCAGTTGCTCTCGAGTCAGTGCCGCCGGGCAAGACCTTTGTCCCTCCTCAGCTACGGTCGGAGGTTCTCGCTTGGGCACACGTGTCTAGGGTGGGTGGTCACTTCGGCAATAAGCAGACCACAGTACTCCTGGCAAGGTCTTATTGGTGGCCGCACATGGCTCGAGACATGAAGGAATACATACAGGCATGCGTCTCGTGTGGGCATAACAGGTCCTCAAGCAGAGGCCGGCTGGGTTATTGTATCCTCTGCCGGTGGCAGACCTTGGGAGATGGTTGGCATGGATTTTGTGGTTGGCCTGCCCAAGTCTGGTGGCAGTACGGTCATCTGGGTAGTCACCGACCATTTTTCTAAAATGGTGCATCTGGTGCCACTCGCGCGGTTGCCTTCCGCTCGTGGTCTTGCCACACTGTTCATAAAACATGTATTCCATTGCATGGCATGCCGGACAAAATTATCATAGAATCATAGAATCATAGAATCGTAGAGTTGGAAGGGACCTCCTGGGCCATCTGGTCCAACCCCCTGCTCAAAGCAGGATTCGCTAAATCATCCCAGTCAGATGTCTGTCCAGCGTCTGTTTGAAGACTTCCATTGAAGGAGAACTCACCACTTCTCGTGGCAGCCTGTTCCACTCATTGATCACTCTAACTGTCAAAAAGTTTTTTCTAATATCTAATCTGTGTCTCCTCCCATTCAGTTTCATCCCATTGCTTCTAGTCTTTCCTTGTGCAAATGAGAATAAAGTTGATCCTTCTACAATGTGACAGCCCTTTAGATATTTGTAGACAGCTATTAAGTCTCCTCTCAGTCTTCTCTTTTGCAAACTAAACATTCCCAAATCCTGCAACCTTTCCTCATAAGACAGGGTTGCAGACCGGTCACCATTCTGGTCGCTCTTTTCTGAACTTGCTCCAGTTTGTTGATATCTTTTTTAAAATGTGGTGCCCAAAACTGGACACAATATTCCAGATGAGGTCTGACCAAAGAGGAGTAGAGGGAAATAATGACTTCACGTGATCTAGACTGTATGCTTCTGTTAATACATCCTAGAATTGCATTTGCCTTTTTTGCTGCTGCATCACACTGTTGACTCATATTCAGTCTGTGATCTATTAGTATACCCAAGTCTTTTTCACATGTGCTGTCACTTAGCCCTATTCCTCCCATTCTATATATGCTTTTTCCATTTTTATTGCCCAGATGTAGTACTTTGCATTTCTCCCTGTTAAAAACCATTCTGTTTGTTGCTGCCCACTTCTCCAGTTTATTTAAATCTTTTTGAATCCTCTCTCTCTCTTCTCTAGTATTAGCTATCCCTCCTAGCTTTGTGTCATCAGCAAATTTAATCAGTTTACCCTCAATTCCTTCATCTAAATCGTTGATAAAGATGTTGAACAATACAGGGCCCAGGACAGAGCCCTGTGGTACCCCACTTGAGACATTCTTCCAACTGGATGTGCAGCCATTTACGACCACTCTTTGGGTCCGATCACTAAGCCAGTTATGAATCCACCTAACAGTTGTCTTGTCCATTCCATACTTAATCATTTTTTCAATAAGGATTGTATGAGAGACTTTGTCAAATGCTTTGCTGAAGTCAAGATATACTATATCTACAGCATTTCCTTGATCCACCCAATCAGTGATACCGTCATAGAAGGAAATTAAGTTAGTCTGACATGACTTATTAGTTACAAACCCATGCTGACTCTGTTTAATCACTTCATTCTTATCCAGGTATTGACATACATGTTGTTTAATAATTTGTTCAAAGATCTTTCCTGGTATAGAAGTCAGACTCACCGGCCTATAGTTACCTGGGTCCACCTTCTTCCCCTTTTTGAAGATAGGAACAACATTTGCTCTTCTCCAGTCTTCTGGCACTTCTCCTGTTCTCCAAGAATTTTCAAAGATTATAGAGAGGGGTTCAAAAATTTCTTCTGCTATCTCCTTCAGTACTCTGGGGTGTAATTCATCTGGACCTGGAGACTTGAATTCATTTAGGCTAGCTAAGTGTTTCCTCACTATCTTTCTGTTTATAGATATCCTGGATTCTTCTATTGTCAGTGACCGAGGTCCCCAATTTGTGTGCCGGTTTTGGAGGGAGCTCTGCAGCCTACTCAGCATTGAGCTAAACCTGTCCTCCGCTTATCACCCCGAGACGAACGGGTTGGTTGAGAGAGACAACCAAACCTTGGTCACGTACCTGTGGCATTTTGTCTCTGCCAGGCAGGATGACTGGGCATCCTTGCTACTATGGGCTGAATTTGCCCTGAATAATGCAGTGGCTCATTCCACTGGTCAAACGCCGTTCCTTCTTAATTACGGCCAGCATCCACGCGTCCCTGTCCCGATGCCAGTGCCCTCCACTGATTCCAGGGTGGCAGACTGGATGCTATTCGAGCCTCTAAAGAAAGAATGAGGGCGTCCGCCTACACACATCGGCGTCTCGCTCCAACCTTTTCCCCTGGCGACTTGGTGTGGCTCTCTGCTCGAAATATCAAGCTGCAGGCTGAGTCTACCAAGTTCGCGCCGCGATACATCGGACCTTTTAAGGTTCTGGAGCGAATCAGCTCGGTGGTCTACCGCCTGGCTCTTCCACCACATTTAGCCATCTCTGACGTCTTCCACGTGTCCCTCCTCTAACCTGGCCTGGGTCTCCGAGTCATCTGCCAGCTCATCAGACTTGTCTTCGGATGAGTTTGAGGTTAGCGCCATTGTGGGACGCAGGATTGTGTGTGGCAAAAAATTTTATTTGGTGGACTGGAAGGGTCATGGTCCTGAGGCCCGGACCTGGGAGCCAGTGGAGAACATCTACGCTCCACTCCTGATTGCGGCCTTTGAGCTTAGCGAGGCTCAGAGGGGGCCCTAGGGGGGTAACGTTAGGCGTCGGGTTCCGGCAGCTGCACAGCAGGAATCCAGAGCCATGCTGCCAGCGGTCTCCCATTCCCCTCTGACCTCTCAGGGACCTGCACAGCAATCTCGGCAAACCAGACGCCCTGATCAGACCAGTTCTCTGGATCTGGTTGTTGCTGCCACCTCTGGACTAGCAATAGTAGCGCAGCCTGCTCTGCAGCAAGCCACTCCAGAGAATAAGTCCTCTCGCCGCGCTACTGGGCATGCTCACGAGACGATCTCCCAGTGGAGATCGGGAGTCACGTGCTCAGGTCCTTTTCCTGATCTGATTGGTCCATCTCAGATATCTGGAACGTCCTGGAAGCGCACGGCTATAAAAGGCCCGCATGGCCTCTCGGCCATGCGCTAGTATAGACTCCTACCTGTGTGAATGATGACGGATGCATGTGCCTGCGAATGACTCATTACGTCTCCCCTCCCTCTTATATTTCGTGTGTGGTAGGGACTTAGTATTAGAGTCAGCTCCAGTCAGTGGCATGATACAGACCACAGTGCATATCTTCATCTAACTAGCGTCCGACAGTGCGCCTTCTCTGGGCACTGTCGTATAGCGGCTGAGTCAGTCGCCGTGCTGCAATCAGCAGCATCTGTGGGCGTCCGCGGTAGCGATGCCACACACATGGTAGGTCTAGTTGGACCCTGACGCTCTGCTTTGGGTTCAGCTCCTGTGACCATATACCGTGCGTGCAGTTCTCTGAGACCTGTGAATCCAACAGGCTCAGTACTTACATTTATGTTCCAAGCATCTCTGTGGAGATAACAGAGTACGCTCTGTGCACACCGGGTGACGTTCAACTCATGTATGATATACCGCCATAGTGTGCGTCTGCCATTATCTAGCAGCGGTGTAACACCTGCTGCACAGTGGACCCCGAGTGGCGAACGCACTTATTATTATTTATTTATTAGTGCGTTACGCCGTCCCTATCAGATAGCCCTAGCGGCTTCAAGTTATAAAAGTTACTACCTTAAGCACAAATTGGTCTCGCGTCTCGTCACTGCATCCCGCGTACCTACCATTACCACACATACTCATTGTGCCTATTGTTTTAAGTTACTACTCAAAAGGACATTAATTATGATCTTGATGTGTCCCACTCATGCTTGTTTTGGCGTTGGATTCCAGAAGTGGTTCACCAGCATGTAACACAAGTGTATTATAGGACAGAGTGTACAGAATTGAGGTGTGTAAAATAACTGCCTTCATCTCTGTCAAGAATATATTAATGTCTATGTGGAAAGTTAGAAATAATACATTGATAAGATTCTCCGGACTGATGCAATTATTTTCCTTCACGTTAGAAAGGTACCTGTAAGCTTTCCTTTTCTCTCAAAACAATGTTTGTACAAAGTGTGTGATTTTATTGTATTTTAGTCAATGTATAAATATGTGGAACTGCGTAGAGTTTTATAGGCACTAATGTGCATGGTTAATGTAATTCTTTGCCATTAAAGTACATAGCAATTTATGTATAGTATATAGGGAAAGTACAGGATTAAGTTTAGAGCTTCAGGTATAGGATAGCACTCATAGTTTAGATTAGGAATAGGAAAGATTTAGTTGTGGGCACATTAGATACTGGAAGTGCGCTTAGATAAAGTGTTAGCAGGAGTTCATGGCCAGAGGGCAGGAGGGCACTAGAAGTACAGACTGTTTGGCAGTATGAAAATGTTGGCATCTGTCTTCAGCGGACATTCCTGTAATGTTTGGGCCCTATTGGCCAAACTAGGCACTAAGAAGTGTGCCTTATTCCTTTCCAACAAGTGGAAGCCCAAACAGGGAAATGCATGAGGGAGATGGCACGGGACTCATTGAAACTCTGAAGCTGGACAAAGTATCCAAAGCACAGATGCCAGTGAGGAAAAGGGATAGCTCAGGCAGATTTAAAGTAAAGTTGAGCCATTTGTTAAGAAGTGAATGTCCCCAGATTTGTGTGTGGATGTCCCTGGTTTTGGAATCGTGGAGATAGAGGAGGCCTGCTGCCGAAATGTTAGTGCACTGCACCACACGCACAGCACTCGAGAATCGAGACACTTTATTTGTAGGGTGCCAGGGTGTGGGAATACAGCAGCCACTCACCCATGACTACAGCCCTGTGCACCATACATACAGTAGGCCTAACTTATTTAATTACCTCAATTAACCCCTTTCTGACAGATGACAAACTATCCCATCCTGGTGACCTGGGCCCTTATGACCGTGGAAGGGATAGTACGTCATCACGATCAGCTGCGCTCACGGGGGGAGCGCAGCTGATCGAGGCCGGGTGTCAGCTGATTATCACAGCTGACACCTGGCACTATGTGCCAGGAGCAGTCACGGACTGCTCCCAGCACATTAACCCCTGGCATACAGCAATCAAACATGATCACAGTGTTCCGGGGCATAGGGAAGAATAGAGAAGAATCTCTTCCCTGAGACCCTGGGAACAACGCAATGTGCTCGCATTGTTCTGAGGGCCTTCCTCCCTGCAGGCCCCGGGATCCAAGATGGCCATGGGGCCTTCCGGGTACTGCAGGGAGGTGGCTTTCTCAGTGCTTGCTGAGAGCAGGTGCTGAGAAGCCAACTGCAGTGCCTGTCAAATCGTTGATCTGACACAGTGCTCTGCAAAGTGTCAGATCAGCGATCTGACACTACACAATGATGGCCCCCCGGGACAATATAATAAAGCAAAAACAAAAAAAAAGTGTAAAAATATATTTTTTTTAAATTCCTAAATAAATTATAATATTCCCTAATAAATTCTTTTTTTGTAAATAAAAAAATGATAAAAGTACACATATTTCGTATTGCCGCGTCTGTAATGACCCTCCCTATAAAACTGTCCCACTAGTTAATCCCTTTAGTGAACCTCTTAAAAAAAGGCAAAAAACAATGCTTTATCATCCTACCGCCGAATAAAAATTGCAATAGCACGCAATTGAAATGACGGATATAAACAAACATAGTACCACTGAAAACATCATCTTGTCCTGCAAAAAATGAGCCTTCATACAGCAACATCAGTGAAAAAGTAAAAAAGTTATAGCTTGCAGAATAAAGCGATGCAAAAATAATTATTTTTTATATAAAATTGCTTTTATTGTATAAAAGTGACAAAACATAAAAAAAGATATAAATGAGGTGTCGCTGTAATCGTACTGACCTAAAGAATAAAACTGCTTTATCAATTTTACCACCACGGACTGGTGTAAAAGCCCCCCCTAAAAAGAAATTCATGAATTGCTGGTTCATTCTGCGTCCCAAAAATCGGAATAAAAAGCGATCAAAAAATGTAATGTGCCTGAAAATGGTACCAATAAAAACGTCAACTTGTCCGGCAAAGAATAAGACCTCGCATGAGTCTGTGGGTCAAAGTATGGAAAAATTATAGCTTTCAAAATGTGGTGATGCAAAAACTATTTTTTGCAATAAAAAGCGTCTTTGATCGAGTGTCAGCTTCAAATATAAAAACCTGCTATAAATAGTAAATCATACCCCCTTTATCACTCCCTTAGTTAGGGAAAAATAATAAAATTTAAAAAAGTATTTATTTCCATTTTCCCATTAGGGTTAGGGTTAAAGTTTGGGTCGGGGCTAAAGTTTTGGGTTGAGGCTAAAGTTAGGGTTAGGATTGGGGCTAGGGTTAGGGTTGGGTCTAAAGTTAGAGTTAGGGTTGGAGCTAAAGTTAGGGTTAGGGTTGAGATTAGCGTTAGGGGTGTGTTGGTGTTAGGGTTGGAGTTAGAATTGGGGGATTTCCACCGTTCAGGCACATCAGGGACTCTCCAAACGTGACATGGCGTCTGATCTTAATTCCAGCCAATTCTGCATTGAAAAAGTCAAATGGTACTCCTTCCCTTCCAAGCTCTGCTATGCACCAAAACAGTGATTTACCCCCACATATGGGGTATCCACCTACTCAGGACAAATTGCACAACAACTTTTGGGGTCCAATTTCTCCTGTTACCATTGGGAAAATAAAAAATTGGGGCCAAAGATCATTTTTTTATTTTTATGGCTCTACGTTAAAAACTTTTGTGAAGCACTTGGGGGTTCAAAGTTCTCACCACACATCTAGATAAGTTCCTTGGGGGGTATAGTTTCCAAAATGGGGTCACTTGTGGGGGGTTTCCACTGTTTAGGCACATCAGGGGTTCTCCAAATGCGACATGGCGTCCAAACTCAATTCCAGCCAATTTAGCGGTGAAAAAGTCAAACGGCGCTCCTTCTCTTCCGAGCTCTGCCATGCATCCAAACAGTGGTTCCCCCCCACATATCAGGTATCAGGGTACTCAGCATAAAATAACTTTTGTGGTCCAATTTCTCCTGTTACCCTTGGTAAAATATAAAAAATTGGACCTGTCCTGAAGTAATTTTTTTTGTGAAAAAAAGTCAAATGTTCATTTTTTTTAAACATTCAAAAAATTCAGAATTAGACAATTACTTTTAAACTCATGTTAAATAGTAGTCAGTTCACAGCTGCCATCATTTACAGTGATTCTTATTAACTCCAAATAAAGTTTAGCTGTTCTAGTAGGATTTTCCTGGCATTTTTATAGTTGTATTTTACAGCAAAAGCCCCATTCCATAAACAGCTTACAACACAGCAAAGTGATCTCATTTTTAAAAGTTATTAGTCAGGAGAAAGGTACAAAACAATTCCAAGGCATTCAATATACCATGGGGCACTGTAAAGATGTAAAGATGTTTATCAAGAAGTGGCTTAAATTTGTCAGAACAGTGAAAATTGAAGAAGAATATTGGCCTGGCTAGGTTTTGTTAAAGCTTACATCAAGTTTGCGAGTGGGAAAATGAGTTATGTTCTGATGACACCAAGCTTGAACTTGTTGGACAAAATTCCAAAAGGTACGTTTGACGCAAAGCCAACACTGCGCATGTGAAGTTAGCGTTATGCTTTAGAGCTATTTTTCAGCAGATGCAACTGGGGCTTTAGTCAAGGGGGAGAGTATTGAACAGTTTCAAATATCAGTAACTTTTGCAACAAAACCTTCAGGCCTCTGCTTAAAAGCTGAATATGAGGAGGAATTTCACCTTTCAGCATGACAACAACCCTAAGGATACCTCCAAATCTACAAAGAATGACTTTACCAGAAGAAGATCAAAGTTTTGAAATGGCCCAGCTGGAGCCTAGACCTAAATTCAATTGAAAATCTGTGGGTTGCTCTGAAGAGCGCTGTACAGAGAAGATGCCCTCACAATATGACAGATTTGGTGTGGTTAGTGATAGGCGAACGTGTGGAAAATTCTCAATCAGCAAGTCACCGGTGTTCAGGTATGAACTCTGGTCAATTTTCTCCCGGGAGACAATGACAATGACTGTGGACTGTGGATGCTGTTTGGCCTGTCATCTGGTGTTGTCTGTCTTTTTAACTGTGTGCATAAAAGCACGGTCATCCACAGTTTTGTGTACCTCTGAAAAGAAGGACACCTCTAAACAGAAGCCAGATGGAGTCCAGAGTAACTCTGCTGCCTCACTCTAGTGAATGGATCCCTTGGAGGTTTCATCTAAATCACGTCACTCAGAGATTTAGATGAAATCCCTGATGCAAATGCTAAGCATAGAGCGCAGGATAAATGTGATCCCAAAAGTTATGTAAAATGTTCCCAGTAAAAGCTTCAACTCAATCCACAAAAAAAGTAAGTCCCCACTCAGGTCTGTCATTCGTCAATGGAAATATAAGGGGCTTTCACATTACTGGTAGTGCAAAGGCACTGGAAAAGTAATATGGCTCGTGCCCCCCCAAAAGAAATCAAGCAAATTCTGCACTGCCAAATTAAAATGCCCTTCTCCTTTCTGAGCCCCACAGTGTGCTTAAACCGCATTTAGCATCCACATGTTTCGCATGGGTGTAATATCCAAAATGGAGTCACCTGAGGGGGGATTCTGCTTTTCTAGCTCTGTATATAGAGTCCATAAACTCTTCGAGGAAAATCTGCACTCCAAGAGGCAAATAGTGCCCTGTTCCTCCCGAGTCTTGCTGTGTGGCTAAGCAGTACTGTACAGTCACATATGGGGTATTTCCATGTTCAGCAGAGATTGTGTGACAAATTTTGCTCCCATTTTTATTAATTTCCCTGTGTGAAGATGCAAGTTCTGGGGCTAAAGCAAAATTTTAGTGACAAAAATGTAATTATTTTTCTTCACTGCCCAATGGTATAAAATTCTGTGAGACTCCCATGGTGTCAGTTTGATCCCTGCACCCATAGATAAATTAATTGAGAGGTGCAGTTTTTAAAATTGGGTCATTTATAGGGGGTTCTGCTCTTCTGGCACCTTGGGAGCTGTCCCAATGGGTCATGGCACCCGCAAACCGTAACTGTTGTGAATTCACTTTCTGGCCTACCTCTTCTGGTTACTAGTGAACTTTCCGGGCTCCCTCTGGTGGTTACAGGAGGTAATGGAGCTGATCTAATTAACAGAGGTCTGCCACCTGATAATGAGGAGGACGATTGGACATCTGGAGTTTCTGATTGGATTTAAGACAGCCAACTCCCTCTATCCCTGCTGGTGACTTTTTCCTGCCTCCTGAGGTCTTAGTTTCCAGCTCAGTCCCTGCATGCTCAGCTAAGTGTTCTTTTACTATTGTTCACATTTGATCTGGTTTTGTCTATTTCAGTTTTGTGTGGTCAGCCAGCTCCAGCTGGGGCTGTGCTGAATTTCCATCCTTTTGTTACTGCTTGTGCCAGTTTGTTTTTGTCCCTTATTAGATTGGCCACTCTTTGCTATGCTTTCAGAATATACCAGAGTGCTGATATAGTGGGCAAAGTCTAGTGACTTCAGTATTTTTTCTATCAGACATGTTGGGCATTTTTTGCAGGGTTTTTTGCATGATTGCAGACAGTGTCTTTCCTTTCCTGTTCTGTCTAGTTAGTTTGGGCCCCATCGTTTGCTCAGCCTATTTTCCTACCTGCGTTTGTGTTTTCATCTTGTCTCACCGACAATATATGTTTGGGGGCTATCTATTCCTTTGGGGTCTGCTCTGGGGCAGTTTAGATTTCCCCTTTCTTGCTTTAGGCTTATTTAGTTCTCCGGCTGTGTCAAGGTGTCTAGAATCATCGTAGGTACGCTCCACGGCTACTGCTAGTTGTTGTGGATAGGATCAGGGGTCTGCAATCTGCTTAGTTACCAACCTCTCTGATTTTCTGTGGCTTAGCTTGGTCTTGCTTTCTTCCTCGGTGACCCAATTATAACACGTAACAGTGAAATCTGCACTGTTAAATGGCACTCCTTCCCTTCTGAGCTTTGCACTGTGCCCCGAAAGAAGTTCCTGATGAGCCTAAGCAGGCGAAACGTGTTGAGGCACTAATTACCACGTGGCAGGTGGCGGGTGTCGCAGATGAGTATCGCTATATTGCATCTCTGGGACATCTATCTGTTATCTATGGTTTTGGTCTGAACATTTGTGCATCTAAGTGTCGTTATATGAGCTGGTAGGACATTGAGATTTTACTAACAGGTTTTTATTCTGTGTCTGGATCATTGTGTTACATATGACATCCCTTTGGTAACACAGCCTTATGGTTTTTCTATGCCATTGTTTCATTTAATATATGTGCATTTCTCAATTATCTTAATTGTTACCTGACACTAACAAATCTGATGTGTTGTCCAGTCCAATTGTAGGCTTTTTTCTAAGCTGATACTGGTGTATTGTATCCTTATCTACACCAGCTGCAATAAGTTGTTTTGCTTCTCTAAAAAGGCCTATTATTAATTTTGACCACCCAATGTGCCACCTTATGTCATATGTGTTCTTTTGTTTTTAATCTTTAAGGGATCTAGGGTCCTCTGTAGCATAGGATTGTCTATGTTTATTGTGAGGGGTTCCTTTAGATATCGGGTAGAGGGTCTCACTAGTGGCTGCAGGGTACATCAGGGCCCCTAGGGTAAGCCATCGTTGAGAGGGGGCGCCACAACATTCCCCCCTAGGGTACCAACCTCCGCTGCAAGGCAGGTGTAAGCTTACGTTATACACCAGGGACTCCTATTTCATCCCTATTTGGGGTTTTGCTGAACACATTATTGTCTTGTCTTTTGTCATGTTTTGTTGGTGTTAATCAATTTCTTGTTTTTTTAATCAATAAAGTATCTTTTTTAGGGTATTTTTTATGACATATCTCTCTGACTTTCGATTTCACAAATAAACACAAGTCATAGCGAAAAAAATGTTACCCTTATCATGCAGTACAATATGTTACAAAAAAAAATAACAGATCCAATGTGATCTGTTGAAGCGTTCCAGAGTTATTACCACATACAGTGACACTGGTCAGATTTAAAAAACGAGGCTCAGTCATTAACTTATAAAGTGTCTTGATCCTTAAGGGGTTAAGTTAGTAAAATGTATACATATAACAATTTTACCATAGTCAGCAAGAATTTGAAGAAACAGATTATATTGACTAAATAGTGAGTTCATAAAAAGGTCACTACTTCCGTTAACATCTTGTGATGAAACTTTGTCTTGAATATGACCGTGAGAAATTCTTTATACAATGGTTTAACAGAAACTTTCCATAGATAAGCATCCATCTTGTGCATATGTGAAAGTGAATGTTGTTACAAGAATAAGCATATTATTTTGAGTTTATCTCATTTCTACTTCAATCCTCTAAATCTTTTGTGCCTGCTCAGACGCTGCAGAAACGCTTAAAAGAAGCTTCAAATTAATTTGCATGCGTTTTTGGCATTTTGTGCCAATGCATGCGTTTTTAAATGCTCAGAAATCGCTTAGCGGCTAAAAACGCAGCATGCTCATTAATTTCCGCTTTGCTGAGCGTTTTTAGCCTTCCTCAATGTTCCCAAAAAAACGCGCGTCAAAAACGTGCGTCTTTTGTGCAAAAAACGCGCAAGAAAAGCGCGAAAAAAAGACGTGCATTTTCTGGGAAAGGGATCAGTTTCCTGAGCATTTAAAAATGCTAATATGGGCACATAGCCTTAAAGTCATCTAACCCTCATTCCCTAAAGTCTGAGGAAACATTTTCTCCTCCAACAATTTTTGCGAATGAATTATTATAACCACGGTAGAGATTTATTATTGGCAGTGGCACAAATAAGTTTTAAGTTAGTCCTTTACATCACTTAAATTCTTATTGATATCAAGTCGTAAAAATGCAGGATAATCCAGTTCCTTCTTGCTCTTTTCATAGAACTGATTGCAAGGAATTCCCTTACTGTTGTTGCATAAAGTAAGGTAAAAGTTTGGAGCAGAAGACAAGACTATATTCTACTACCATTATAGAGCATCTGTCACTTGCTATAATTATGGAATTAAAAAAAAAATGCAGACAACAGTGACGTAATTCGGGGGTGGCACTGTTTTCTGCACGTAGAGTATTCTGACAACGCTCTGTGTTGCCGGCTTGTTACTGCTGATCTGAGCCTGCAACAGAGAGTACACTGTCATTGTGCACATCACACAGTGCACAGTACGCAGGGACTAGTCCAGCCCTTTTGAAGTGAGTGACACTGATGATGCTTCATTTCAGGGACATTTTTTATGATGTTTCATCTGAGAATCATAGCATGCAGTGCGGTTCTCAAACAAAGCGTCATCAAAAAGGAAGTGAAAAAATAGAAAACCAGTTAGATAGTGTTGTTAGGAAAGGATAGGGAATTTTCAATGCAATTATATTAGAAAATAATTTTGATTATGTCTCTAAATAGTTAGTGATTTAATAAAGAATTACTTTGGACTTCGGAACACCCCTTTAGCTTTACAGTACATGATTAGGCTAGTTTCACACTAGCGTATGGAGGAGCTGAGGAGGGATTTGGACTTCCTCCGTGAAGCTCTGCCCACGGCCGCACCACCTCCGGTCAGCTCCATCTCAGTTGGCATGCGGCCTCCTGCATACCCTATCTTTAGCATTAGGTAAGTAGGCCCTAACGATGTATGAGGATGCCTCCGCATGCGTCGTTTTGACAGTGTGGCGACCTGTGCCGAACGCAACATGCTGCATTTTGGCGCGGTCACTGCACCGTCAAAATGACGCATGAGGAGGCATCTGCATACATCGGCATGGCTTGCATACCTAATACTAAAATAGGGTACGCAGGCAGCATGCCGATGGAGGCGGAGCTAACCGGAGGAGGTGTGGCCCTGGGCGGAGCTTCATAGAGGAAGTCTGCATCTCTCCACAGCTCCTCCATACGTTAGTGTGATACTAGCCTTAGCGATGAGCTAACGTGCTTGGATAAGGTGTTATCGGAGCATGCTCATGTCCTAACAGAGTGTCTTCAGCATGCTCAATAAATATGCTCAAGTCCCCATGCCCAATTGCCTAATAAACAGACAATCCCTGCATGTGTTGTGACTGTCTAATAGCTGCAAGACATGCAGTCGTGGGGAATCGATGATAATTTTCGAACATGCCGAAGACACTCGGTTAGCACACGATCATGCTCAGATAACACCTTATTCGAGCACATTTGCTCATCATGACACATGATATATTTGTGCTTTTAATGAGAGTAGCTGACCGATCTATTCAAAATTACTGCAAAGATCATTTATACATAGGTGCTCAAAACAAGCCCTTTTATCTCAGTTAGTACATTAAGGTTTTTTGAGGTTTTTTTTTTAATTTGTTCTATTGACAACTGTTGCTGAACAAGTTACATGCAGTTTAAACATAATAAAGCAAAATATACAAACACAAGTGAGTGTGTAACATTTTTACAGAGCATACCTAGTACAAAATACACCTTAGCATCCCAAATTCCTGTATAAAGACATAACTTGTATGTATATATGCACTAAAGAATGTGCAACAATCAAGTATTAAAAACAGAAAGAAAACAACAAGAAAACAGGCTGCCATAAAAAGATTAGAGAAAATGTTCCATATAGTATGTGTATCTTATAAAGGTATTCACTCTTCAATCATCTTCAAGAATACTATTTGAAAAAATTATATTAAGTCCCCAGATCTCATTCGTGTTAGCCAGTACCTACATTAAAGTTTTAGATACACTGATGTATTAAACAGTTTGTACACACTGAAGATTTTATTGAAATACCATTTGGAATGCTTAAATATAATTAAGTATATTTACATTAACGCCCCTGACCCCAAGCACTTCCGATTAGAACAGGAACGATGGAGACCTATGTAGTGTTGAAAGGGAAACTGCTGGGGCTCAATAAATATTAGTAAGCAATTTTAGAAAAAAAATAGGTGTGGACTGCCCTTTAAAGATTTGAATTAGTAATTCTACACCCTACTTTGGTGCCATAATGTACTTTCTCAGTAAACCTTTCCCCACAAGAGTCCTATCTAGTGCCACACAGAGAGCCTACAAGTTGGTAATTTGACTTTGTATTCAGGGCAGGGACAAGGTATTTTAGTGCCCTAGGCGAATTAAGCCAATGGCTTCCCCCCACCCTGATGATCCCTCAGCCCACTGGCAAAGAAATGCGTCAGAGCCTAAGGTATTGCAAGGTTCTTGTGATGTATTCATGGAGTGATGGATGTTCTGATGCTGGCTGATAGCTCTCTTGATGTATTCATGTAGTGATGGTGGTTCTGGTCCTGAATTCATCATCAGACCCACTGTCAGTACATGAATACATCACCAGAAACAACATTAAAAGATGAATACAACACCAGAACCCCCATCAGTACATAAATGCATGACCAGAACCACTTAGTGCATGAATATGTCACCAGAACCACTGTCAAATAATATAAATACAACATCAGTACAATCATCAATACATATATACAGTACATCACCAGAACCACCATCAGTACAGATGAATACATCACTATAATCATCATCAGTGCATGACTACATCGAGCGTAGTACAGCAATCAATTGCAATGTCAGATCAGCCTCATTTACAATTGTATTGCAAGGACCAACAACTTCCAGTACATCCTTAGCAATGGTAAGGAGATGCAGGGAGTTCTCAGTCATTATCAGGCTGTGGACCATACAGAAACCACAGTGCTGATGAGACATAGTCAATATCACAAATAAACATTTACATCCTGGTACCTTATAGATGACATCTTTGATTGGAGTAGTCTCATTTTTTTCATCTCCATGATGACCTTTCACAATCGTAACTCGTTTCTCCAGACTTCTTTCTTCTCTGTGCTTCTACAACACATCTCCACATGGTGCACTTAAAAACAATAGTGCTATTAAAATGCCCTCTGCATAAAAATATCTGTCCATACTATGACCTAAATAAGCCTCCTAAAGTATATAACCTTCACACTGTCTGCCCTTATGAGCTACACCCGCCACACTGTCCGCATTAATGAGTTATAACCAGCCCACTATCGGCCATTATAAGCTATAACCACCATATCATCTGCTCTTATAAACCATGATTTATAGCATGGCTGTTGCCTATCCACTGTTTTCCTTTCCTCTCTCTATATCTCCATAGTGCCCTCCGTCATTTCAACCTCTCTGCATACTATGCCCCCATTTCACATGGCCTCCTCTCCATATCCATTTTGAGCCTCCTCTCCACACTATGTCCTCACACGTTTCACCCCACAGTACTTTTCAAACTATACCCCTCCTCACACTGTCACCCTTACACAGTATGAAGGTCACCATAGCTGCTCATACAGTATGATATCCACAACAGCCCCCCAATATACACAATGATGTCCACCACAGCCCCATTTCAGTATGAGGTCCACTACAGCCCTTCATCATATAGTATGGTCACTACCACAGCTCCAATATAATAATATGGTGTTCACCACAGCTCCATACTGTATGATGGTCACTACAGCACCCTATACAGTATAATGTCATATAATGTCACCACAGCACCAGTATGTTCCCTAAAGTCCCATATACAGTAGGTCACTGTAGGAGGAGGGCCCCCCGCAGAGTGTCCGGGCCAGAACCAAGGGGACCGCCATCTAGGTTCCTAAGGGAACAGTACGCAGGGAATGAGAGTGGGCTGCTGAGAGTGACAGGACGGCAAGGGGAGGGGCGAGTATAAAAGGGACAGGGGGCGCGCAGGGGAGTCAGTTGGCTGAACGGCAGACACGAAACAAGAGACTGCGGGACTTTGGGAGAACCAGAGTGACAGACGGTGACCTGAGAAGAGACCAACGGCAGAGGGGAGACTGTAAGTGGCATGTGGAGAGTAAGCGATGAACCTACCAACCAGAGACTTGCGCTTTACTCCAATCCGGGGTCGCTCCCTGCCCTCAGTCTTCCGCAGCTGTTACCGCTGTGCTTCAGCCTGTTGCGGCTGGTCCGCCGCCCCTCGCAGCCGCTGCCACTTCACTCCAACCCGCAGCTGTGGCCTGCCTGCTGCCGCCCCGCCTCAGTCCACGACCACGGCCTCTTCATCATCGGCCACAGTGGACGTCACCCCGCCACAGTCGGCATTTGGGGCCTACTCCCCACCTATGGGGAATTTTTCGCCTAGGCCTAGGCCGTGCACGTGGCCTGTCAACCGCCACTCCTGGGAACTGCGACACAACCCTGCTTAGAGACTGGAGTCTCATTAAACTCGCTCATAAGCCAAACCCCACTGTGTCTACAGGGGTTCACCTCATCAAAGGACTCCTTCTGGGCCTGTTGAGCCCCAACTCCTCCTGGGCGCTGGGTCACCCAAAGACTACGACAGATCTTCAGTAGCTGGGCCCAGCGGCTGAGACGCCAACGCAGCCTCATCAGAGACGTCGAGGGACGACAGGACAGATAAGTGACAATTTAGAAAATAAGGACCCGTAGTCGGCCATATCGCGGCCCTATAGTAACCGGCTGTTGCCGGATTAGTCATGTTCTCATTTAGAGTGCTTGTTTGTGCATAGTCCCTGCGATGACAATATCTGTTATTGCTTTGGCTTGGTTGCTTAGCATAGGCCTAGCGGCTCAAATTTATTAAAGTTTCTTTAGTCAAAGTTCAACCAAGTCTCGCGTCTCGTCACTGCATCCTGTGTACCTGCTGTTACCTACATTTGGCATAGTCGGCAGGATGCAGTTTCCAAGCGCGGACAACGACGCCCCAGGGCAGGGCCATGAACTCAACAGATAGCGAGGGCCCCCGCTCCAGCATTTTGTTGGGGGCTATACTGAGCAACCTGCCTAGGTTTTCCGGCTCTAATACCATGCTATGGAGTTGGACAGAAGGGATACGGGGGCGCTTTCGGATGCACCCGATGACTTCCGACCTAGAAGCCAAAGTAGCTCTTATGGCGTTAGACGGGGAGGCTCGGAATTCAGTAATGTTGAGGCCCCCGGGACACCGCAACACCTTTGATAAAGTTTTACAGCTTTTAGAACAAACCCATGGGGACCCAACCAATGTGGGAGAGTAAAGGACCGGTTGTTCAGTCAGATGCAGGGAGAGGGGGAGACCATCACCCAGTATATGAATGTCCTCCAAGAGTTGCATATGGCCATCGAAAGAAAGTACGGTGTAGGTGTAGGACCTATTGACATTACCCTACGCGACCTGTTGGTGACTGGACTGCGGGACCCGTTAATAAAGCAGGTATTACGGGAGCAGGTCAGAATGAATCCCCGTATAGACTTTTCAGATGTGGGAAGTCAAGCACGTGCTCAAGAGCAAGAGCAGGGGATGGCGGTCCCCGTGGGAAAGGTCCGGAGTGTGGAGACTTCCGTGAACGCAGTTGAGGAGCCTCAATTGGTGGAGTAGATGAAACAAGAATTGAAGAACATCAAGGGCGAGTTGGCCAAAGTGAAGAGAAGGACTGAGTCCGGGACTAGATGGCCTAGTTTTAATCCCGATCCCTGGGGGTCCCGCTCCATCGGGGGAGGTCAGACTGCGCAGAACCGGTGCTATGAGTGTGGGGAGCCAGGCCACTTCGCCCGAGATTGTCAGCGGCGTGGGAGATACCCACCTCGGCGGCCATTAAACTAGAGGGCTCAGGGCTGGGAGGACGCCGCTCGGAGCCAGAAACCACGATTAGGGGTGGTGGAAGTCCCAAAGATTTGGTCACAAAATGTCCGGTGGTATGGGCAGAAGTAGAGGGCCGGGCCATCCAGAGCCTAGTGGACATGGGGTCACAAGTGACAACTATGCCTACAACGTATTTCCGGCAAAACTTCCCAGAGGCAGCGAGACCCCAATGGGGACCCATGGTCAGACTAGTAGCCACCAATCAACTACCAGTACCTGTTGCCGGGGTGGTGTGGTTACAGGTGACACTGTGCAGTAAATCCCTCGGTTGCAGAGGAGGGGTACTTATTCAAGGGGAAACCAATAAGCAGCATCCAGTCATTCTGGGCATGAACATACTACGGGAGTCCGGCAATCTGCTCCTCAATGATCCCACACACAAGATCCTGAAGCAGTGGGGTTCCCGCACAGCCCAAGGACAGGTATTCCAGCAGTTGGTGCGGGAAGCACGAGTACATCAGGACTGCCGGGAGGGCGAGGCTCTGGGCAAGGTCATCGCGCCAGCGGCTCCCCTGCTTGTACTGCCTCCTGGGCAGATGGTGATGGCCCTGCCAATTCAAGCCTCGATACACTTGGAGGGTGTAGAGATGCAGGTAGAGAAATGTTGCTCGGAGCACTTGCCTCCTGGCATACTGGTGGCCCGCTCCCTGACCACAGTGCAAAAAGGGACCCTCCTGGTGTGCTGTGTCAACCTTGAAGACCAAGACATCATCCTGAAAGCCCGGACCGAACTGGCCAAGCTAGTAAGGCCTTTGGAAGTGCTGCCGGCCCCTGCAATCCGAGGACCCTTGGGAGGTAACTATCCGGACTCTACAGGCTACCGAAATCTCGACTCAGGAGAAGGGCCGAAACATCCTGGAACAAATGCGGGCCAAGCTCTCTGGACTAACTTCAGCTCAGCTTTCCCAGATAGAAACACTGCTCGGACAGTACCACGAGGTATTTGCTAGTCATAAGGAAGATTTTGGATGTACCACCGCCATCACCCATGGAATTCCCATGGCAGGAGCGGCCCCCATCGGAGAACGATATCGACAGATACCTCCACAACCCTACCAAGATGTAAAAACTTTGCTGGCCCAAATGTTGCAGAAGGGAGTTATTTGAGAAAGCTAAAGCCCCTGGACGGCTCCCATAGTGTTGGTCCGCAAAAAGGATGGCACCTTACGATTCTGCGTGGACTATCGAAAGCTGAATGCTTGCACCATCAAAGACTCGTATCCACTACCCCAAATAGAAGAATCCTTGTCCGCCTTGGGGAAGGCAACGTATTTTTCAACTTTGGACCTGGCCAGTAGGTACTGGCAGGTGCCCATGTCAGAAGAAGACAGGGCTAAGATGGCGTTCATACTTCCTATGGTGGGACTATTTGAGTTCAATCATATGCCATTCGGACTGGCTAACGCCCCAGGAACCTTTCAGCGGTTGATGGAGCGGTGTCTGGGAGATCTCAATTTTGAGGCCAAGTTGATATACCTAGACGACATTATCATCTATGCTGCCACGTTTGAGGACCACCTGAAGCGGTTGGGGCAGGTACTTGGCCGGCTGCAAAAGTACGGGTTGAAGGTAAAACCCCAAAAATGCCATTTATTTCGCACCCAGATTGAATATTTGGGCCATGTCATCTCGACAGAAAGCGTAAGGCCGTCCCAAGAAAAGGTTGCTGTCATTCCGGGATGGCCTACCCCCAAGACGATAAAAGACGTGCGGGCCTTCCTGGGGTTGGCCGGATACTACCGTCGTTTCGTAAAGAATTTTGCATGTCGAGCTCATGCCCTGCACGACCTGCTAAAGGAGGCTCCCGCTGGGGCAAATGGACGAAAAATCCAGTGGCTACAACCTCAAGAAGAGGCCTTCCAAGACCTTAAGGCTGCGCTCTCGGATGCTCCGGTGTTAGCTTATGCGGATTTCTTGCAACCGTTCATCCTGCTCACTGAAGGGAGTCTTCACGGGCTGGGAGCTGTGCTGTAACAAGTTCAAGACAGCCGGGAGAGAGTGATCGCGCATGGAAGCTGCTCACTCCATGATTCCGAGCGCAACCCTGACAATTACAGCTCCTTTAAGCTCGAGCTCCTCGCAGTAGTGTAGGCCATGACGGAGCGGTCCACAGAGTACCTGGCAGGCTCCGAAGTAGTGGTGCGGACCGACAATAACCCGCTGGCCCATCTGGAAAACGCCAAACTGGGGGCTCTGGAACAAAGATGGGTGGCCCAGATGGTGAAATTCAACTATAAAATCATCTATAAAAGGGGGGCCGAGAATGTACACGCTGACGCCCTCTCCAGGATTCGACATACAACCCCAGGGAAGAGTCGAGATGATGAACTAGAAGGGGAAGAGATACCGTTCGCCCTCACTGCTGCCGTGCTCACAGCAACCTCCCAGAAAGCACGACTCTTCGTAGACCCTAAGGGGCATGCTGGAGCAATCCCATGATAGATGGATTCAACAGCAGCAGGAAGACGAAGAAATTGGACTTCTCTGGACATGGGTCGCCGCTGACAAACTGCCCACTGACTCCCAAAGACAGACTTTGACTCAGGACATGTCGCTGATGTTACGACAATGGGAGAGGCTGGTTATCCGAAAAGGACTATTGTATCGTAAAATGACATCAAGAACAACATCTATAACAATTTTGCAGGTAGTTGCGCCTGGAACCCAACGTAACGAACTGGCTCGAGAAGCCCATGAAAAAGGGGCTCATTTCGGAGCTCAAAAGACCTTACAATGGTTACAACAGATACAGTGGGGCAAAAAAGTATTTAGTCAGTCAGCAATAGTGCAAGTTCCACCACTTAAAAAGATGAGAGGCGTCTGTAATTTACATCATAGGTAGACCTCAACTATGGGAGACAAACTGAGAAAAAAAAATCCAGAAAATCACATTGTCTGTTTTTTTTTCATTTTATTTGCATATTATGGTGGAAAATAAGTATTTGGTCAGAAACAAGCAATCAAGATTTCTGGCTCTCACAGACCTGTAACTTCTTCTTTAAGAGTCTCCTCTTTCCTCCACTCATTACCTGTAGTAATGGCACCTGTTTAAACTTGTTATCAGTATAAAAAGACACCTGTGCACACCCTCAAACAGTCTGACTCCAAACTCCACTATGGTGAAGACCAAAGAGCTGTCCAATTACACCAGAAACAAAATTGTAGCCCTGCACCAGGCTGGGAAGACTGAATCTGCAATAGCCAACCAGCTTGGAGTGAAGAAATCAACTGTGGGAGCAATAATTAGAAAATGGAAGACATACAAGACCACTGATAATCTCCCTCGATCTGGTGCTCCACGCAAAATCCCACCCCGTGGGATCAGAATGATCACAAGAACGGTGAGCAAAAATCCCAGAACCACGCGGGGGGACCTAGTGAATGAACTGCAGAGAGCTGGGACCAATGTAACAAGGCCTACCATAAGTAACACACTACGCCACCATGGACTCAGATCCTGCAGGGCCAGACGTGTCCCACTGCTTAAGCCTGTACATGTCCGGGCCCGTCTGAAGTTTGCTAGAGAGCATTTGGATGATCCAGAGGAGTTCTGGGAGAATGTCCTATGGTCTGATGAAACCAAACTGGAACTGTTTGGTAGAAACACAACTTGTCGTGTTTGGAGGAAAAAGAATACTGAGTTGCATCCATCAAACACCATACCTACTGTAAAGCATGGTGGTGGAAACATCATGCTTTGGGGCTGATTCTCTGCAAAGGGGCCAGGACGACTGATCCGGTTACATGAAAGAATGAATGGGGCCATGTATCGTGAGATTTTGAGTGCAAACCTCCTTCCATCAGCAAGGGCATTGAAGATGAAACGTGGCTGGGTCTTTCAACATGACAATGATCCAAAGCACACCGCCAGGGCAACGAAGGAGTGGCTTCATAAGAAGCATTTCAAGGTCCTGGAGTGGCCTAGCCAGTCTCCAGATCTCAACCCTATAGAAAACCTTTGGAGGGAGTTGAAAGTCCGTGTTGCCAAGCGAAAAGCCAAAAACATCACTGCTCTAGAGGAGATCTGCATGGAGGAATGGGCCAACATACCAACAACAGTGTGTGGCAACCTTGTGAAGACTTAAAGAAAACGTTTGACCTCTGTCATTGGCAACAAAGGATATATCACAAAGTATTGAGATGAAATTTTGTTTCTGACCAAATACTTATTTTCCACCATAATATGCAAATAAAATGAAAAAAAAAACAGAAAATGTGATTTTCTGGATTTTTTTTTCTCAGTTTGTCTCCCATAGTTGAGGTCTACCTATGATGTAAATTACAGACGCCTCTCATCTTTTTAAGTGGTGGAACTTGCACTATTGCTGACTGACTAAATACTTTTTTGCCCCACTGTAATTTACCACCCACGCTTGCATGCTGTTGTGGACAAGGCTTGCCGGGCCAGCCGCCTATGCGAATTAGCCAAACCGCCCGCTCAGCGAGCCTCAGTACAAACAATTGTGACCTCAGCGCCCCTTGACCTTCTGACGGTGGATTACCTGATCATTAGGCCCGCATTCCAGTGGTACGAACACTGCCTCGTCATGGTAGACCACTTCACTAAGTTCGCTGTGGTCACTCCCACTCGAGACCAGACCGCGGAGTCGGCCGCCTGTGCAATTTGTAGAAACTTTATACAAGTTTACGGCTGCCCTCAACGGATACATTCCGATCAAGAAGCATGTTTTTTAGGAAAGATTATGGAGTAACTACACTGTCTCTACGGTATTGACAAATCCCGGACCACACCATACCACCCGCAGGGAAACGGGGCCTGCAAACGATTTAATCGGACATTAATTCAAATGTTGCGTACTTTGGAGAGTGACAAGAAGGCCAGTTGGCCCGAATATGTCCCTGAATTAGTATGGGTTTATAACAACCGAGTACATCGGGTTACCGGCTATACCCCCTTCTCCCTGTTATTCGGACGAGAAGGCAAAGGGATTACAGAGGTAGAGTTGGACCCAGAGGAACCTCAGCCCTGGACCGGGGTATCATCATGGGTCCGAAATCACCGGCACCGGTTGCCAACTCTTCATCGAATCGTACATACTAAACTCCAAGACTTAGAACACCCAGGAAAGAATGTATCTCCACCTCCCAACCTCCAAAGCGGAGACCGAGTGCTCGTACTTGACAAACGCCCCCAAAACAAATTAGAGCCACGCTGGGAAGAGAGCCCCTATCGGGTCCTACGTCGTATAAACCCTGAAGGACCTGTGTACGAGATAGGACCTGAGAAAGACGACACACTACCTACTCGCTTTGTGCACCGTAATATGTCACGCCCATGTATTTCAACCAACCCGAAACAACCTGAACCTACTCCTCAGATCTCGGAACCATTGCCTGTGTACTGGGACCCGGACGATGAAGAAGACTTCCCCACAATATCCAGAGACTCTCTACTCAATGACAAACCAACTGACACAATTAGCCTGGCCGAAACAGCTAGCCCACCACCGTCCACCACTCCAGAAGACTCCACCCTAGTCGAACTAAGATGCTCTGAGTGGTCAACAGCCGGCAAACCCTCCGAACGATACGAACAGGATCAGTTCATATGGCAACAAAAACTGGCACCTCCGCTGACCAACCCAAGTATACTGAGGCCCTCGCCCGAGGACTGGTGAGCATACAGGATGCGGGAGTGTAGGGAGGAGGGCCCCCGCAGAGTGTCCAGGCTGGTACCAAGGGGACCGCCATCTAGGTTCCTAAGGGAACAGTACCAGGGGAATGAAGGAGGAGAGTGGGCTGCTGAGAGTGACAGGACTGCAAGGGGAGGGGCGAATATAAAAGGGACAGGGAGCACGCAGGGGAGTCAGTTGGCTGAACAGCAGACACGAAACAAGAGACTGTGGGACTTTGTGAGAACCAGAGTGACAGACGGTGACCTGAGAAGAGACCAGCGGCAGAGGGGAGACTGTCAGTGGCCTGCGGAGAGTAAGCAATGAACCTACCAACCAGAGACTTGCACTTTACTCCAATCTGGGGTCGCTCCCTGCCCTCAGTCTTCCGCTGCTGTTACCGCTGTGCTTCAGCCTGTTGCGGCTGGTCCGCCACCCCTCGCAGCTGCTGCCACTTCACTCCAGCCCGTGGCTGCGGCCTGCCTGCTGCCGCCCCGCCTCAGTCTGCGACCGCGGCCTCTTCATCATCGGCCACAGTGGACGTCACCCCGCCGCAGTCGGCAGTTGGGGCCTACTCCTCGCCTACAGGGGAACTCTTCGCCTAGGCCTAGGCCGTGCACGTGGCCTGTCAACCGCCACTCCTGGGAACTGCGATACAACTCTGCTTAGAGACTGGAGTCTCATTAAACTCACTCTTAACCCGAACCCCGCTGTGTCTACAGGGGGTCACCTCATCAAATGACTCCTTCTGGGCCTGTTGAGCCCCAACTCCTCCTGGGTGCTGGGGCACCCAAAGACTACGACAGATCTTCAGCAGCTGGGCCCAGCGTCTGCGACGCCAACGCAGCCTCATCAGAGACCCCGAGGGACGTCAGGACAGATAAGTGACACTTTAGAAAATAAGGACCCTGTCAGGAACACCACACTGAACTTGCTCACTGAACCAGTGCGCATGTCCTGAGTAAAGCGAGCAGTGCTCAAAGATACCTGTGGAGCGGGCAGCAGCCGAGTAGATGCGTACTTCAGAGCTGCAGGACCTGAAGCACGTGATTGTTAGGGGCGTGGCCTAAACTCCACAGAGCTAGGAGCTGCAAATAACTCCTAGCAGGGTAACTGCGAGACAAAGTTACCAGGGGGCATAGACAGGGAGAATAGTCAAGACGTAGCCAATGAGTCACACACAGAGATAGCTGCAAAGGTACAAGAGGGGCGAGCAGAGAGAAGTCAGGTCACAGGCAATGAGTTATACACAGAGATAATAACGCAGTACAAAATCAACAGGCAAACTCACAACGGGAAACAGAACCGGGTCAGAACCATATAAACAAGCTATAGCAACAAACAGGCACACAGGGGTTAGCACACTAGGCCAAAGGAAAAAGTATAACTGGCAGGGATTGAAGCTTCCCAGGGGTTTAAGAAGCTCTCCCAGAACCAGAAAGAGGGCCACAATCATTAACCCCAGGTGTGCAGGTCAAAACCTGCACCAAGCTCCAGACATTAACCCCAGATGTGCAACTCAAAAACCTGCACTGGGATCATGACAGTACCCCCCTCTCAACGGGAGGCTTCTGGACCCCTAGGCTTCCCCGGGTACTTGGCATGGAAGGCCCGAACCAGGCGATCTGCATGTACCGAGCGAGCAGGGACCCATGAGCGCTCCTCTGGTCCATATCCCTTCCAGTGGACCAGGTACTGCAAAGAGCGGCGCACCCGCCGAGAGCCCACAATATGTCCGACCTCATACTCCAATTGACCCTCCACCAGCACTGGAGGAACAACAGACTCAGAGTTCTGACAGATCCTGCAGGATTCAACAGAGATTTATGGAACACATTGGATATTTTTAAGGAGGTGGGGAGACGCAACCTATATGCCACTGGGTTGACTATCTCCATAATCTCGTACGGACCAATGAACTTTGGTCCCAACTTAGCTGATGGTACCTTTAAGTTGATGTTACGTTAGGAGAGCCAAACCTTCTCTCCCACCTGAAACATGTCTCCCGAGGCTCTCTTTTTGTCAGCAAAATATTTGTATCTCCCCTGGGCCCGAGAGATATTATGCCGGACTTCAGCCCAGAGGTTTTTTAACCATTGAATGGACCCCTCTGCCCCTGGACAACCGGAATCCACCCGAGAAAACTCCCCAAAATGCGATTAAACCCATAGTTAATCAGGAATGGGGACATGTTGGTGGACTGACTCACCCGGTTGTTAAAAGCGAATTCAGCCAACGGTAACGCATCACACCAATCCTCCTGTCTGGCAGAGGTCAGACACCTGAGAATTTGTTCCAGGGATTGATTGGTGCGTTCTGTCTGACCATTACTCTCTGGGTGATATGCCGACGAGAAGGAGAGTGAGATGCCCAATTTCATACAGAACGCCCTCCAAAATTTGGCCACAAACTGCACACCTCTGTCAGACACAACATTCAGGGGTACCCCATGCTATCGGACCACATGCTGCACAAACAACCTTGACAATGTTTCTGCTGAGGGTAATGCTGCCAAGGGAATGAAATGGGCCTGTTTAGAAAACCTAACCACAAGAACCCAGATCACGGTATTGCCCCTGGAACGTGGCAGGCCGGTAATAAAATCCTTGGAAAGATGAGTCCATGGCCTATCAGGAACCGGTAAAGGTATGAGTTCCCCGGTTATGCGAGCTTTTGGAATGGGCACACATGCCACAAGCAGAAACAAATTCCTTGACATTGGACCCTAATGAAGGCCACCAAAAACCCCTGGCTACTGCCTCTCTAGTGGCCGTGATACCTGGATGAGCACTCAGCTTAGACTCATGAAACTCCTGCAGAAGTCTAGGCCGCAATGAATCTGGAACAAACAGTTTATCCCCTGGCCTGGTTGCCGGAGCTAGGGCCTGAGCCCTTAGAATTTCTTGCTCCAACTCAGTTGAGACCCCTGCCACTACCACCCCTGGGGGAAGAATGGAGGACGGCGGCTCAGGGGGAGACACTGGATCAAAACTTCTGGACAGGGCATCCGCTTTAACATTTTTGGACCCCGGTCGAAAAGTAATGGAGAACTGAAATCGTGAAAAAAAGTGACCAACGGGCTTGTCTAGGAGTAAGCCTCTTAGCAGATTCAAGGTATGCCAAATTTTGTGATCCGTGACAACCGTGATAGGGTGAGCCGCCCCTTCCAAAAAGTGCCTCCATTCCTCAAACGCCAGCTTGACCGCAAGAAGTTCCCTATTGCCTACATCATAGTTTTTCTCAGCTGAAGAGAACTTCTTGGAGAAGAAGGCACATGGTTTGAGATTGGTAAGGGTGGCCGGACCCTGGGACAGCACAGCCCCCACCCCCACTTCAGAAGCATCCACCTCCACAATGAATGGTTTGGACGGGTCAGGTTGTACCAACACCGGGGCAGACATGAAACATTTCTTAATCGCTGAGAAGGATTCCTTAGCGAGTACAGACCAATTTTTTACATCAGCCCCCTTCTGGGTAAGATCCGTGAGTGGTTTAACCACTTGTTAGAAGCCTTTAATGAACCTCCGGTAATAGTTCGCAAATCTTAAGAAGCGCTGGAGCCCCTTGAGATCTCGAGGCTGAACCCAGTCAGCGATCACCAGCACCTTCTTAGGATCCATATGAAACCCCTCACAGGACACAATCAACCCCAAAAAAGACAGCTCCTGTACAAAAAACGAACATTTTTCCAATTTGGTTCTCCCTGAGTCTCTGGAGAACTGTCTTTAGATGTTGCAAGTGAGATTGACTGTCCGGGGAATACACCAAAATGTCATCCAAATAAATAATAACAATACAGCCTATCAGATCAGAAAACAAAACATTGATGAAATTTTGGAAAACAGCGGGTGCATTAGTTAACCAAAACGGCATTACCAGGTTCTCAAAGAGTCCTTCTGATGTGAGGAATGCAGTTTTCCACTCATCCCCTTCCCGAACCCTTATCAGATTGTAGGCCCCCGCAGATCTAACTTGGAGAACCATTGGGCCCCAGCTAACTGGTTACATAAGTCTGGGATGAGGGGAAGCGGGTAAGAGTTCCTAACCATTATCTTGTTCAGTTCCCGAAAGTCGAGGCACGGCCGCAAACCACCATCTTTTTTCTTCACAAAGAAGAACCCTGCTGCCACAGGTGACACAGAAGGCCTGACATGCCCTTTGCGGAGACTCTCAGCTATGTACTCCTTCATAGCTTGGCACTCAGGCCCAGACAAATTGAACAATCGAGCCTTAAGTAACTTGGCTCCAGGTACTAAATATCAATGGCACAATCATAGGGTCTATGTGGTGGCAGCGCCTCAGCCTCACTTTCGGAAAAAACGTCTTCGAAATCCTTCAGGTACTCCGGAATACCTTCCAGACTGACAGACTACACAGACACGGATTTAACAGCGTTAACAAGATGTCCCAGGTTACCACATTTATTATTGCATCCCCATTAAGTGATTTCCCCTGTAACCCAATCAATGGTAGGATTATGGCATTGAAGCCAAGGCATCCCCAGTACCAGTCCTGCAGGCAAGTTATCTAGCACAAGACAACTTAGTTTTTCCACATGAGTGGAACCCACTTTTAGAGAAAAAAGTTCAGACCTGCAACAGATACCGTTTTGAGTAAGAGGCGACGAGTCAATTGCCACAAGTTTAACAGGATTGTGAAGCCTGACTGTCCCTATCTTATTAAGAGTCATAACCTTGGTATCAATCAGGTCTACAGCAGAACCGCAGTCAATAAAAGCAGTAGTCTGAACAGGACCATAAACAAGTTCCAGTTCCACCTGCAGCACCATTTTTGCACATGAGGAGAATTGTACCTGAAGGTCTGGGTAGCCTCCTCGACTACTACCCAGACCTAGTCGTTTCCCACCATCTTGGAGGATGACGGACAGGAGGGGCAGTCCTTCTTCCAATGTCCAGATTTCCCACAATAGAAGCACAACTGCTTTTCCCGGCGGCGTCTTCTTTCCTTTCCCTCACAGGTGACAGCGCTCACCTCCATAGCCATAGGAAGAGTCCGGGTCTCATCTCCACTGAAGAATAATGGTGTTTCCCGTTGCATAATGCCTCTAGCCCGCAGCCTGCGATCCATGCGAACTGCTTGGATCATGGCATCCTCCAGGGAGTCAGGAGGAGGATGAAGTGCCAAAGTATCCTTCAGACGTTCACACAGGCCTCTGTGGAACAGCCCCCGAAGGGCAGCATCACTCCAGGAAATCTCGGCTGCCCAACATCTGAATTCAGTACAGAACCATTCGGCCGAGTGCTCCCCCTGACAGACACTCATCACCTTGTCCTCAGCCAACTGCACTCTATCAGGCTAATCATAGATAAGCCCTAAGGCTTCAAAAAACGCATCCACAGACATTCTCTCAGGGGCAGAAGAGGAAAGCGAAAATGCCCAGGCTTGTGGGGACCCCCTTAGCAGGGACATCACCACCCCCACCCTCTGTTTCTCATCCCCAGAGGAGCGGGGTCTCAAAGAGAAAAAGAGCTTACAGCCCTCCTTAAATGCCCTGAAATCATCCTTGTTACCAGAAAATGTATCTGGCAATTTAACCGGGGATTCGGGTGGGACTAAAATGACATCTCTATTCCCCACCTGCTGGAAGTCTGCGGAAAGCACCCCCTGAACTGAGTCCTCCACCCGCCGTTGGGACTGGGCCAGAGCTTGGTGTTCCAAACTAAGCTTCTGCAGTGACTGAGTCAAGCATTTCACCTGCTCAGATAAAGCACACATTGGGTCCATGCTGCAGAAGTGAGGAGAGTAAAAAAAAAAAATTGTAGGCCAGTTATAATGTCAGGAACACCACACTGAACTTGCTCACTGAGCCAGTGCGCGTGTCCTGAGTAAAGCAAACAGTGCTCAAAGATACCTGTGGAGCGGGCAGCAGCCGAGTAGATGCGTGCTTTAGAGCCGCAGGACCTGAAGCACGTGACTGCTAGGGGCGTGGCCTAAACTCCACAGAGCTAGGAGCTGCAAGATAACTCCTAGCAGGGTAACTGCGAGACAAAGTTACCAGGGGGCATAGACAGGGAGAATAGTCAAGACGTAGCCAATGAGTCACATACAGAGATAGCTGCAAAGGTACAAGAGGGGCGAACAGAGACTAGTCAGGTCACAGGCAATTAGTCATACACAGAGATAATAACACAGTACAAAATCAACAGGCAAACTCACAATGGGAAACAGAACCGGGTCAGAACCATATAAACAAGCTATAGCAACAAACAGGCACACAGGGGTCAGCACACTAGGCCAAAGGCAAAAGTATAACTGGCAGAGATTGAAGCATCCCAGGGGTTTAAGAAGCTCTCCCAGAACCAGAAAGAGGCCACAATCATTAACCCCAGGTGTGCAGGTCAAAACCTGCACCGAGCTCCAGGCATTAACCCCAGGTGTGCAGCTCAAAAACCTGCACTGGGATCATGACAGACGCGTAGTCGGCTATATCGCGGCCCTATAGCAACCGGCTGTTGCCGGATTAGTCGTGTTCTCATTTAGAGTGCTTGTTTGTGCATAGTCCCTGCGAGGACAATATCTGTTATTGTTTTTGTTTGGTTGCTTAGCATAACCCTAGCTACTCAAATTTATAAAAGTTTCTTTAGTCAAAGTTCAATCCAAAGTCGCGTCTCGTCACTGCATCCTGCGCACCTGCTGTTACCTACATCACCACAACCCCCTTTACAATATGATGTTTCTACAGCCCCCAATATAATGTCCCACACAGACCCCTATAAAGTATGATGACCCCAAAAGCCCCCAAATATTGTGACATTCTCCACAGTTCTACATATAATGTGATGCCCTCCATAGGCCTCTTTTGTCTTTTGATGGCCCCCACAGGCCCCTCTTTTGATGAACCCCTCAGGCCCCTCTTGTGATGGCCCCCAAAGGCCCTTCTTTTTATGGTCTTCTTTTGATGCCCCACACAGGTCTCTCTTTTGATGAACCCCATAGGCCCCTCTAGTGATGGCCCCCACTCAGTTGTAAAATAATATAAGTAAAATAAAAAAGCTGTTACTCACCTAATCCAGGCTCCCTGTATAGCACAGCCTCCATTTCCTCTTCTGTCTGTTACTGCAGTGTGCAGTTACTACATTGCATCATCCGACTTCCACTGCATGAATTGTCTCAAACATGACACGGCCCGGAAGCGGCCTGCATTTTGCTGGAGTTAACAGTGGAGCAGGGAACTGATTACTCCTGTCCTGGGTTGTGCTCATATCAAGTGTATTTGCATCTGATAGACACCAGTACATCTAATTTTAGGGAGGGAGCAATTGCCGGGGCACAAGTGGTGATCACAGTAAGTGGTGTCAGTGACTCACTGACACTGCTTATGTGTACGCTTGCTCCATGGCTGTCAGAGTATGTGGAATGATGGAGGAAGGTGCCAGCGGCCACAGGCATTCAGTAATGTCATTTTACTTTTCTCAAAGTGCCCTAAAAATGTGCCCTTTCTCAAAGGTAGTGCCCTAACAGGTGCCTACTCTGCCTGTCCTTCGTACTGGTCCTGTATCAAAGTCATGTTAAGTATTCATTTCACATCATGAATTAGGATAGAAAAAAAGAAAATATTGAAACTTAAACCTGTAAAGAGGGAAGCACAAATTTTCCTGATTCGAGCATTGAATTTTCATTGCCATTTAGTACATTTATGGCATATCTAAAGTATTTTTTGGACTATAATACACACTTTTTTCATCCAAAAATGTGAAGGAAAATGGTGGGTGCATTTTATAGTCCAGATGTACCTGCTCTGGCTGTGGTGGGGAGGTGGGGGAGTGGCAGCGGTGGAGCAGCGGGTCACAGGAGTCAGGAGCTGGCGGCTATCTCCTTTGCCTGCTAAAAAGAAATTAATATTCACTTCATTCCATGCCCATGGGCGCGGAGGGCAGTGAATATTCATTGTTTTTTAATAGCGCACATGCTGTTAGCCTCAGCAGTCGGCTTCCTGCAACTGCTGGGCGCTAGTGTGTTGCCACTACTTAAGGGAATGAATATGCACTCCACTCCCGGCATGGAATGCAGTGAATATTTATTCCCTTTAGTGGTGGCACAAGTGAAAGCCAGGCAGCTGTAGGAAGCCAGCAGCTGCGGCTAACACTGTGCTCACTACTAAAGAGCAATGAATATTCATTGCTCTCTCCACACACAAAGTCCCAGCATGGAGAGCAGTGAGTATTCCAGCAGCTGTCTTCAGCTTTTAAGCAGCGTATGACATCCCTGCCTTGCCCTGCTAACATGCATAAAGCAGCTGGCATCGGAACAAGATGCTGCAAGGGAGCGCAGAGAAGGTATGTATAATGGTTTATGGGTTTTTTGTTTTTCTGATGGGGCAATGTACACAAACATGGGGATGGGGGCAATCATACCAAGATAAGGATGGGGCAAAGCATACAAGGATGGAAATAGAGGCCCTGCATACCAGCATAGGAATGAGGGGGCCATTTATACCAGGATAGGAATGGGGTCCAATCATACCAGGATAAGGATGGAGCCATGCATTGCAGAATCCAGCAGCAGTCATGGGTTTTTCTAAATAGCTAACTAGCACTCTGAAAATGAAAATGGTGGAGGCCCACAAAGCAGGAGAAGGCTGGAAAAAGATAGCAAAGTGCTTTCCTCAGTTCAAAATGTAATTAAGAAATGGCAGTTAATAGGAACAGCAGAAGTCAAGATAAGGTCTGGGAGACCAAGAAAAATTTCAATGAGAGTGACTTGTAGGATTGCTAGAGAGGCAAATCAGAACCCATGCAAAATTGCAAAAGAACTTCAAAAAGATTGAGCAGACTCTGGAGTTGTGGTACATTTTTCTATTCTTCAGAGACACCTGCACATATATGGCCTTCATGGAAGGTTCATCAGAAGAAAGCCTCTCCTGCATCCTCACCATAAAATTCAGCATCAGAAGTGTTCAAAAGAACATCTAAACAAGCATGATTCATTTTGGAAACAAGTGCTGTGGACTGATGAGGTTAAAATAGAACTCATTTGCCACAATGATCAAAGATATGTTTGTAGAAAAAGGGTATAGAATTTCAGGAAAAGAATATCTCACCAACCATTAAGCATGGGGGTGGATCAGTCATGCTTTGGGGTTCTGTTGTAGCCAATGTCACTGAGAACATTTCATGGGTAGAGGGAAGAATTCATTCAATGAAAGTTCAACAAATTCTTGATGCAAACAACTCCATCGTAAAAAAGCTGAAGTTGAAAAGATGATGGCTTCTACAAATAGATGATAATCCTGAACACATGTCAAAACTCACAATAGACTACCTGAAAAGGCACAAGCTGAATATTTTACAATGATCCTCACAGTTCCCTAATCTGAACATCATTGAAAATCTGTGGCTAAACCTAAAAATAGCAGTGCATTCAAGACGACCCAGGAATCTCACAGAAATGGAAGAATGGATGAAAAACCCTCAGACAAGAATTGAATGACTCTTGTCTCGCTACAAAAGGTGTTTACAAGCTGTGATACTTTCAAAAGGGGGTGCTACTAGATAATAACCACGAGGCGACCAAAAAGATCCAACAATTCATCAAAAATATATTTTATTATAAATCCTTTCATAAAAGGGAACAGGCAAGAAGAGGAGAACAAAGTGCATATGTGCTATACAATGAACATCCATAGGGTCCAGAAAGGATGCGGTAAATAAATGGATATGGAATAATACATATACAGAGTACTGTAAATGTCTACACAAATTAATATTAGCACAAAGGGTAAGAAAATATCATAAGCTGATCATATAGTAAACTCATAACAAATATGAAACTATACAAAAACATGTAGTAATTCTTACCACAAGAATCCAAAGTTATCGCAGCGTCCGCACCTACCCCAACACGCGTTTTGGCTTGGCCTTCATCAGGGGGGCGTACCCGGATGAGCGGTAGTGAGGTATAAAAAGGCGGAGGGAACCAATCAAAAAGAGGGCAGAATTGCCCCATTGTAAAGAATCAGTGTGCCGATAATTCCCACAGAAAATGGAAATGATGTCAGGACTTGCATGTCCTCTGGCAGAAGGGGCACCAAAATGCCCGTACATTTGAGTCACGGACCGTGAGATGAATACCGGAAGTTATATTCAAAACCCTGCATGTGCGTGGTAAAAATACCACCAATGCGCCCATACATTTAAGTCGCAGACCACAAGATGAATACCAGAAGTCACGTTCAAGACCCTGCGTGTGAGCGGGTGATAACCATACCAAGGCCATAGTGTGATGCATGCTCAGTAGGATCCACCGCTCTGAGTGACAGTGTCCATGTCATAAAGGCATAGATAGCCGACGGACAGAAGCGCAGGGGATGCTACCATGCGTACAAGGCCAAATATCATGAAGTACAAAGACCGGTCATGGAAAATAACAAAATAAATAGGGACATGCTGGTATTGATAGACAAATAATAGAGGTGGATAATAATAATCAAGTCTTCAAAACATGGAATATTAATAATAATTAATGGGTACCCCGGCAGCATGTACATTTGTCAATCTCTTTTTGGGTGCCCTGGAAGAAAAATATGTCTACAATGCGAAACAATTTTTTCAACATATCAGACTGTATCTCAGGTATTTGGACGACGTGTTCATTGTCTGGGATGGCACCAAAGATTCTTTTGACAAGTTTGTCAGTCACCTAAATGAGGTGAACCAGATGAACATGCTGTTCACACACAATTTTGGAGGGACACGGCTGGAATTTCTTGATGTCTTGCTGGAAGTAAAGGATAATGAAATCTGCACGTCAGTTTACAGGAAACCTTTGGCTACCAATTCCATATTGCGTTATGATAGTTTCCATCCATCACATACCATTAATTCATTGCCATATGGTCAATTTTTGAGAGTCCACCATCTAAATAATACCTTGGAGGGCTTTGAAACACAATCTAGAGAGTTATATAATAGGTTCAGACAACGGGGATATCCTAAGGTTCTATTAGATACCACACTTGAAAAAGTAAAATATCAGTACAGTAATAAAGTTAGAGGAGTTGTGCCTCTAAAAAATAAAAGAGTCGAAAATGAAAAGAGATTTACCTTCTGTTTTCGATATAGTCCCATGGATCGTCAGATACGAGCAGCAATTAGAAAAAAATTGGCATATTTTGGAACAAGATAGGGATTTAAGCGACATAGTATCTAGAGGGCCCCTTATCTCATGTAAGCGGAGTACAAGAATTAGAGATATTTTAGTTAAGAATCGGATCGTCACTAAGCGTGACACTTGGCTGAGTAAAGGAACACCACAAGGGAATTATAGGTGTGGCCATTGTCCTTATTGTAAATTTCATCGTACTGATCGTACACTACACATGGGCGCGGTCACGCATACAGTAACAGATTTGATCACATGCAAGACAGACCATGTAGTCTATGTGATTTTTTGCACATGTCGGTTTTTCTACATAGGTAAAACCATACGTCCGCTATACATTCGTTTTAGTGAGCATTTTAACTCCATTAGAACGGGAAAAGGAGTCCCACGTTTAATTAACCATGTAAGAGATGCACATGGAAATGACCCTAATGTTCTCTCCTTTGCAGGAATCGAGAAGGTGGTTTTACCGCCATAGGGAGGGCATTTAAATTATATCTTATTAAAACGAGAATCCAGGTGGATTATGAATACACAGGCGACAGGTCCGCTGGGTTTTAATGATAGAATAGACATGGCTGTTTTTTTATAAAGGAGTTTATATTTTCCCTCATTTCCCTTGAAGTTGATAGGAGAACTAGGTCACATATGTATACATGTGGCTTTTTTGGTTGGTACCTTTTTTCTGGAGTCTCTTATTGCAGCTTTGATGAACTTCCACATATTTGAGGCAAAGACATCTTTTTGAATTTGGTGGGTTTTCTTTCCCGTAACATTTGAATCGTTTAGTGACTTGTTTTTTGTTTGTATAGTATGCGTGCACATATACATTGTGCGTTTTCGGTGCAGCGTTTTTTGTCCGCTATTATTGAGATTTGTCATTGATAGTCCATTTTTGTGTTTATCCATAATAAGATACAGCTATGCAGGTACATAGTAGTTTATGAAAAAAACAGATATTAAGTTGCACACAATTTGCATTTTTCATTTCAGGATAAGAATTTTTTTGAAAAAAATTTTTTTGAGAGATTTTTTTGAATTTTTTTTTTTTTTTTCTGTGAGTATATTAATAGTTCAATACAATAATAGTGAGACAGTTTGGTCTCTGGATACATATGATTGTAGATGTTTTCCATAAGAAAAAAGAAAAAAATAGTAGTTTTCGACATATGAAAATAACAGTAGTCTTCAATATATGAATATGCATTGTAATTTATCTCTCGATGTAACCATTTTTCTGATTGTGCAGTAAGTTGTATTTATGCTTTTGTATGTTGTAATGCATCTCAGCATGTTTTTAATTCACTAATGTCACTTAGACAGCAGCTGTGGAGGGAGGAGGTACAGAGTGATATGATTTCCATTTGAACCTGGCACTTCCCCCCCACTGTTTGACCCGTTGAAGCGCTCAAGCAGCGCGAAACGGCCGTTGTCAGCCTTTCTTGCACTCCTTATGTCACTCCTCCGACTTGACATGTTTATGATATGTCAATAAATCAGTGAAACTTCCATCTCGATGAGTGCGACCTTTTCTCTTTGCATGGATTCCCAGGATTGACTATTTCCAGGTCTGGCACCAGAGATTCCCAGCTGCTGGGCTTCTGTATGCCACACATCATTTGAAGTCACACGGTAACAGCGGTGCCGTCCGCTTTTTATCTTGAGTTTTGTGATTTAATAATAATATTAAATAATATATACATACATGGCAAATTAGAGAAATGGACCACAAAAGGACCCAAATAAGGTATCCATAAGGTAGAAAATTATAAAGTAAGAATATATGATAGAAAATTATACATATTACAAGTAAACATAGTAACATAGTAACATAGTTATTAAGGTTGAAGGGAGACTTTAAGTCCATCTAGTTCAACCCATATCTTGTCCTAACCTGCCCTAACATGTTGATCCAGAGGAAGGCAAAAAAAAACATATGGGAAACAGTAGGCTTCACATTGGGGAAAAAAATTCCTTCCCGACTCCACATACAGCAATCAGACTAGCTCCCTGGATCAACGCAATATTAAGGAAACTAGTGTATATACCCTCTAATATTATACTTTTCAAGAAAGGCATCCAGGCCCTACTTAAATTTTAGTAGGGAATCACTCATTACAACATCATATGGCAGAGAGTTCCATAGTCTCACTTCTCTTACAGTAAAGAATCCGCGTCTGTGAGTATGCTTAAACCTTCTTTCCTCCAGACGTAGAGGATGCCCCCTTGTCCCCGTCACAGGTCTAAGAGTAAAAAGATCATTAGAAAGGTCTTTGTACTGTCCCCACATATATTTACTGTATACATTGTAATAAGATCACCCCTAAGCCTTCGATTCTCCAAACTAAATAACCCTAAGTGTAATAACCTGTCTTGGTATTGCAGACCCTCTAGTTCCCTAATAACCTTGGTCGCTCTTCTCTGCACCCGCTCCAGTTCAGCTATGTCTTTCTTATACACCGGAGACCAGAACTGTACACAGTATTCTAAGTGTGGTCGCACTAGTGATTTTATATAGAGGTAAAATTATGTTCTCCTCATGAGCATCTATGCCTCTTTTAATGCATCCCATTATTTTATTCGCCTTTGCAGCAGCCTGACACTGGCCACTAAATGTGAGTTTGTGGTCCACCCATACACCCAGGTCTTTTTCAGTGACAGTTTTGCCCAGTGTTTTACAATTAAGCACATAATTATACATCTTATTTGTTCTACCCAAGTGCATGACCTTCCATTTATCCCCATTAAAGCTCATTTGCCATTTATCAGCCCAAGCTTCTAGTTTACATAAATCCTCCGGTAATATAAAATTGTCCTCCTCTGTATTGATTACCCTGCTGATTATAAAGTAATATAGACAAAGACTATAGATGGCAATATAAGATCCACTTCTGAGTAACTGAGACAACAAGAAGAGGGGCCACGGTTGCACTGACGCTAGTCACCCATTAAAGAATGTGTAAATGAAGACTAGAAGATTAAAAAATCAGTTAAAAACAAAGCTAAAAGACATGCATAAAGATGGTATAATACCGATAACAGTGAAAGGGATCCTATGGGATCCTATACGAAAGGGGCAAAACTTATCTTCTCATTGAGACCATTGGGATGCAGAGTATTTAAGGTTCATGTCCAGCGTGATTCAAGCTGGGCCAATTTCTGTGAGATCTCCCCCCACGTATACCAGGATCAATTGAATCAATACCCCTTACTCTAAGGAGGGTACGATTACAGTTATGGTTTGACCAAAAATGCTGTGGAATAGTCTTGAGTAGAGTTGAGCGAAATGGGTCGAAAAAAATTCAAAAGTCGCCAAATTTCGCCAAAGTCGGGTTTCATGAAACGAAACCCGACTTTAGCGTGAGGTCGGCGACTTTAGCGCCAAAGTCGCGTTTCAAAAGATGCTTTAGCGCCCTTTTTCAGCCAATCAGGAAGAACGGACACTGTCGGCAGCGTGATGACATAGGCAGCAGTCATCACCATCTTGGAGAAGGGCATGCAAGTGATTGGCTTGCTTTGTGTGGCGTCACAGGGGGTATAAAAGGGCGGGGACGCCGACCGCCATGTTACTCATGCTGATCTCAGAATAGGGAGAGCTGCTGCAGCTGCTGATTCTGTAGGGAGAGCGTTAGGAAGGCAAAAAGAAAAAAAAACTGCTTCTGCTGTTAGCGCTTTTCACTGTAGTTACTGTGCAGTGAAAGGTGAAGATTTTTGCTTTCGTGCAGCAGCTCTGGTGGTGATTAGCCTGCCTTTTAAGGCTAGCTGCATTGCTGTGTGCACACTGGTGTTCAAACTGCTTTCTTAAAAGCCATCCAAATTGTATTGTTTTGTCCTGGTGAGGTAGTGAGCATTCATTTTTTCACACACCATACAGCGGTGTACGTTCCTCACATAGTACCATGTAACGGCTGTTATCACGGCCAAATTGAAGCTATCTACGTGTGTGACTCTGTAAGGAAAAGTCGAGGAGTTTGTACGTTCTTACAGACCTACACCTTATAGTTTTGTCCGTTTTTCAAACAGTTTAGTATATTTGCTGTTTGATTACATTCAAAGCTAGAGAGAGACAGCGTGTGTCAGTCCGTATACAAAAGCACGGAGCTTGAAAATTTTACATACACCGTACAGCGGTGTACATGCACGCTCCTCTCTCAGTACCGTGTAACGGCTGTTATCACTGCCAAATTGAAGCTATCTCAGTGTGTGACTTTGTAAGGAATAGCCGAGGAGTTTGTCCGTTTTTACAGACCTACACTCTAGGGAGATTCCAATTCTGCCCAATTCTATATACACCTTGTAGTTTGTCATACACTAGGCAATTTCTGCTGGTCACATTGCGGTGTTATAGACACAGGGCCTGACAGAATCCATCTGTGTCCTGAAGTGTAGAGAGATTCCAATTCTCCACAGTCCTCTATCCACCTTTCTTACACCATCCAGAATCTTCCTGTCAAATTGTGGTGTAAAAAAACAGGGCCTGACAAAATCCAACTGTGTCCTGAAGTCTACAGAGATTCCAATTCTCCACAGTCTTCTATCCACCTTTATTACACCATCCATAATCTGCCTGTCACATTGCGTTGTAAAATAAACAGGGCCTGACAGAATCCAACTATGTCCTGAAGTCTACAGAGATTCCAATTCTCCACAGTCCTCTATACACCTTTCTTACACCATCCAGAATCTGCCTGTCACATTGCGGTGTAAAATAAAAAGGGCCTGACAGAATCCAACTGTGTCCTGAAGTCTAAAGAGATTCCAATTCTCCACAGTCCTCTATCCACCTTTCTTACACCATCCATAATCTGCCTGTCACATTGCGGTGTAAAATAAACAGGGCCTGACAGAATCCATCTGTGTCCTGAAGTCTAGAGAGATTCCAATTCTCCACAGTCCTCTATCCACCTTTCTTACACCATCCATAATCTGCCTGTCACATTGCGGTGTAAAATAAACAGGGCCTGACAGAATCCAACTGTGTCCTGAAGTCTAGAGAGATTAAACCAAAATTGAAGGATGCGGCAGGCCACACTACAGATTACTCCATAGAGCTGTTTTCACATACCATGACTGGGTTATCAAGTCAAATTGTGAATTACCCAGGCAAAGATGAATCTGACATGGAGTGCACTGATGCACAGCCACTGATAGATGATTCTGCTGGTACATTCACTCAGAGCACTACATTGTCCTCGCAGTGTACTGAGCCAGAATCTGACCCAGATGAAACTCAGGTGCCCCTTCCCGCATACTATACCACCATACACGGTGACACAGAGGAAGGTGCACATGACATTGAAGAGGAGGTTATTTAGGGGAGGAGGATGCTTCTCATGGGGCAAGAGAAAATGTTGGCGTGGCAAGGTCTGGTACTGGGTTTGCGCGTGACTGGAGGGATGTGGATTTGCCTGAAAGTGCTCCTCCACCCAGCACTCGCAGTGCTTCATTGACACCGGGAACATTGGGCTACATGTCAGATTATGCCTTGCAGATCCTAAAAAGGGACCCCCGCATTGTCAAAATGATGAACGATGATGACTGCTGGTTGGCCAGCATCCTGGATCCACGCTATAAAGGCAAATTCCAAAACATCATGCCACAGAAGAACCTTGACCTAATATTGGCTAACAAACAAGCAACTCTGGTAAACCGGTTGGTTGAGGCATTCCCAGCACACAGCAGCGGTGATGGTTGTCACACGAGCCGTAGGGGCCGGGGGGCAACTTGGAAGAGGTGTTGGTGGTGCACACATCAGAAGTGGCGTTGGAGACAGGGGTTTCATGACCATGTTGTGGACTGACTTTTCAAGTCCCGCTCACACGACTGGTAATACTGCATCAATTGAAAGTGACAGGACACAGCACTTGTCAACTATGGTTACAAACTACTTTTCCTCCCATATCGATGTTCTCCCTCACAGGTCATTCCCATTTGACTATTGGGCAGCTAAACTGGACACCTGGCCTGAATTGGCACAATATGCCTTACAGGAGCTCGCTTGCCCAGCTACAAGTGTGCTATCGGAAAGAGTCTTCAGTGCTGCTGGATCAATCCTGACAGAAAAAAGGACCCGTCTGTTGACCCAAAATGTGGATGATCTAACCTTCATTAAAATGAACCATGCATGGGTTTCCAAGGATTTTGTCACACCTTACCCTGATGACACGTAGGTTGACAGAAAAATGGCTTTCTTTGGTCTGCCTCTTCCTGGGACTTGACCAATTTCGCCTTTAGCAGCAGGTGAATGTCTCACATCAACATATGCCATTTTGTAAACCTACCTAACTGGGCTGCCTCCTCCCCCCATAGCCGGGGTCACCACCTAGCGCACGCAACCGTGCGAATGCCGTTGCTCTGGACAGGTGGGTGGGCCGACTCTTGGGCGTGGGCACTGGCACAGGGTCCCTCATAGTGCAATCAAGTGTCTCTGATGGTGGGGGTGCACACCCGCCATCAGACACACCGCCGTACAATGAGGTGCCCAGTGCCAATACCGACGCCCACGAGTGGGCCCCCCTTGCTTGGGCAGGGCCCCAGCATTTGCAATGTTTACCTCTCCCTGCTCCTCCGCTGTGTAGTCTGGGCTGTCAAATCCTTCACTGGGACTGCCACTACAAATTTGGTGAACTGATTGAAGATGATGGTTAAGACGTAGCTATGCCCTGTCCCGCTGGCCGGGATTTAGCTTCAGATGATCAATGGCTTCCATTTCTTATGGACGTCGACTCACAATGAGATGCAGTGGTGGTTTCTCATCAGCTTTCACAGTTTTCCTACCCACAGACGTGTGACATTCCAGCGCACATTTTTAAATGTGCCCTCTCATGCCAATCCAAATGAATCACCTACGGCCTGTGGCTTCTGTCTTTTGCACTCCAAAGTTACGTGACAGAGCATGATAGGCAGAGAGCACCATGTTTACATCTCTCCCTGTGATCAAAATTATATGGATATGAGTAATGGCGATGGGATCAACGGTACTGCGATACAGCAACACTTTCTTCACAAAGAAAGGCTTTTGCTGTCTCCACACACTAATTAATTGAGGGTCTGCATCACCTCTGAGAATTGTGATGGAAGTTTATCCCGTGAATAGGAATTCCTAGATTTCTGCAATCACTAGAATTTATTTCAGTAATTGTATGCATCTCATTTCCTATTGCGGAGAGTCTGGACTGTCTTACTGAGACAGAAATATATATGAAGATTTAAAAATACCACCAAAAGTGTATACTGGTGTATGCTTCAAATACATTTCCTTTTTTCTACTTTTTAGATTGTAGTCTAATCCATACTGAGAACATGGAGATTTTAAATAATTAAACTATGCTATATATACCTGCTATCCAGTGATAATGTACCCTTTCTCAACTTTGTACAAGCTGGTCAAATCCATACTGGGCCTGAGACCGTCTGAGCCTGCCTCCTGATCTATAGACATAGGTTTTTAATGTGTAAACTATGCTATACATACCTGTAATCCGGTGATACGTTACCCTATCTCACCTTTGTCCAATCATGTCTAATCCATACAGGGCCTGAGACCATCTGAGTCTGCCTCCTGTTATATAGACATAGGTTTTTAATGTGTAAACTATGCTATACATACCTGTTATCCAGTGATACGGTACCCTTTCACACCTTTGTCCAATCACGTCTAATCCATACTGGGCCTGAGACCGTCTGAGCCTGCCTCCTGATATATAGACATAGGTTTTTAATGTGTAAACTATGCTACATATATACGTGTTATCCAGTGAAACTGTACCCTTTATCAACTTTCTAGTATCTTGTCGAATCCATACTGGATCTGAGAACGGCTGCCGAGCTGTTAAGCAAGCTACAGCAACTGTGGTTTGGACACGTAATTTTTTGCATTTTTTCAGGAATGCCGGTTAGGCCTAATTCAGGAATTGCAGTTGACATGCACTTACTGGGAAATCATCGTTCGCGGGGAATAATTGGAATCACAGATCCCCATCACTAACGGTGTTCTGCTGGTTATCTGCACCTGTAAGTGACGAAAGCTGGTCCTTTCAGTGTAGCGCGCATGCAGCCCCGAACATGTAACGCCATGATAGACCATGATAGTGCCAGAGCCTCGCGTATCCCTCTAGTAAGCTTGACGCGTACCGCGGGGGCATGCCGGAGTCTCGCTCGTTATCGAAATAAAGCTGACAAATTGCTAGCAGAACTACAAACGACATACCACACCACACACACAATCGACAAAGCTTTCAATATGTGCATCTTTTCTTGAGGTGGCATGGTTGTGGTTTCCTGGGTGGAATCCAATTAAGCTGCAGGCTCCACTCCTGGTGGTGCCCTTTTGGACATTCCTTTAAGGTTCAGCTTTACAATCATACTGACCCCGGAAAGCAAACACTTTGCCTTCATGGACGCTGTTTGGAGGTTCATGGGAATAACGCCGCCCGATCGCGAGTTGGCATAATTTATAGGTGGGAAGTCCGACGGTATATGATCGTGTTCGATTTCAGAATACTTTTTTTTTGGTTGTTCTTTTTCATTTTTATTCCAGCCTTTCTTGACTTCATAAGGGAATGACAAGCCTATATCTGTGTCTCCTCCACCTCCTCCTTTTACTCCTCCACCTCTTTTCTAAATGTAGTTGCCCTTTTCCATATGTAATTTTTGTCTTCTGAGCATTTTCTCTGCTTTGGGACACCTTTTAAGGTGTTTTGTAATTGTTTTCTATGTGTTTGTATGTGTTTGTGTTTGCCTGCCATTGTTTTCAATGGGGTTCGACGAACATTCGACGAACTTCCCTCCTGTGTGACTAACCAAAACACTAGCGAGGTGGCTCAACACTACTCCTGATATATAGACGTACATTGTTAATGTTTAAACTATGCTATATATACTTGCTATCTGACGATACTGTACACTTTGTCTACTTTTTATATTCTTGTCTAATCCATACTGAGCCTGTGAGTGTCTCGGTGTGACTGATGGAATATATATGGAGATTGACAATTATCCTTTGACTGAATAGAGCTGTACATTTCTGATACAGTGCCATATATCTGATGTTATTTTGTGTCTATTTTGTGCAAAATTTTGAAGTTTGGTGGAAGAGGCCGCGGACGTGGGCGCGGGGGGGCCAGCTGGTCATGATGGTGGTGGTGCATCTGCTGGTAGTGGCAAAAGCACAATAGCAGCTAAGGCAGGAGGTGTTGAGCCTGTGTCATGGTCTGGCTCCGGAACGCCTGGAATGATACCTTTTCTGGGAGTAGGTTAACCACTTTTAAAGGCGGAGCATGAGGAACTGCTTTTGGCTTACATTGCCGAAACAGACTCCATCAAATATGCCCGCCTCTTCTGAAGTTTCAAAAAATGCAAGAACTGAGAGAAGCAAGGCGAAGAGCTGTCTGGTTCATCTGAGTATGTTCAGACGATAACTTGACACAGGCGCCGAAACGTGTGTCTCAATCTATTGGATTATGGCCATAAGGAAGAAGTGCAACTCAGCCCTTCTGAAAAATACAGAACAGAAACTTTCTTGCCTATCATTGATCAGTTTATCGCTTCTCTTGATCAACGTCTTCAAGCATATAAAGATACTAGATGTGTGCCCGATGCTATCGCTTCGGGAGGGCAGTAACATCACGATGGGGGCAGCTTTGTGGCGCTGGGGGTGGCGGCCTACCCACTTCTGTGCAGTCACAACCAGCAGGAAAGACAGTGTTTTGCGGCCTGTGCTGGAGATGGTGTGCGGCGCCACCAGAGGGTGGCCGCACCCAATCTGCAACACAGGCCTCAAGCCGCAGTCTTTCCTGCCGGCTGTGACTGCACGGAGGTGGGTGGGCAGGCAGCGGCGGGATCCAGCACGTGTAGTCAGGCGGTGGGTCTTGGCGGGGGTCCGGCGGTGGCATCCCTCTCATTACTCCCCCCTCATTACACCCTCTCATTACACCCCATCATTACACCCTCTCATTAGACTCCCTTCATTACACCCTTCTCGTTACACCCCCTCGCTACACCCCTTTCACAGCCTCGTGATTGCAGAGGCGGCCTAAATCCGAGCGGCGGCTGGGATCCAAGCAGCGGCCGGGATCCCAGCAGCTGTCGGGATCGCAGCGGCGTTCGGGATCTCAGCGGTGGCCTAGATCCGAGAGCGGTCGAGATCGCAGTGGCGTTTGGGATTACAGCGGCGTTTGGGATCGCAGCTGCGTCCTGGATCTGAGCTGCATCACTTGGGTGTTCCAAAATGGCGGTTGGCAAACTTGCGGTGCAGCGCAGTGGATTATGGGATTCGGGGACATCCAGACGGAAGAGGATGACGAACAATTTAAAGGGAATCTGTCACCCATATGTAGTGATATCATGTAAAGATATCACCCAATTGTGCATCCCATAAGGATTATATTAGGTTTTTTCATTCCCCCTGACCCCGCACCTTTGAGGCATAAATACCTTTTTTATCTTGTTGGGGATGTATGCAAATCGCTGCGGTCCGGTCCGATGGGCGTCTCTTAGTCGCCTTCTTTCTTCCCCCCTCCTTGGCTTGCCGTACGTAATCTTCATCTGTGAATATCAGATAACGTTGGTTTCTGCGCTTGCGCATTGTAAAGGCCTCCGGCGCCGCCGCAGTATGCTTTGCCCAACTATGGGCAAAGCATATAATCGCTACTGCGCATGCGCCGGTATTTTCCAGAGCGGTCTATGCCCCGGAAGTCTTCACATGCAGGACACACTTCCTAATAGAATCCTTATGGGACGCACAATTGGGTGATATCTTTACGTGATATCACTAAATATGGGTGACAGATTCCCTTTAAGGCAATTATATATATAGATATCAAGCAAATTTAGCTTTTTTAGCCATCTGAAAGAATTGTCTTCAGATGAGCTTAAGGCCACATCAGAGCAACTTGTCAGGTCTTATTCAGATGACTTGGACATAACATTTATCGATGAACTGTGTCAGTTTGTAACATTTGTCAATTTATGCACAGACGAAGAGTCAAAAGATATCAGCACTGAACTTTTCATGTACAAGCTTATCATGGAAAAGGGTGTGCAGGACACTTTCACAAATATTGAGATAGCTCTAAGAAGTATGTCTAATTTTGATGGTAACAAACTGCAGAGGTGAACATTCCTTCTCAAAACTCAAATTAGTTGAAAACCGATTAAGGACATCCATGAAGCAGGAACGACTTGTAAATTTGGCTATCATGAGCATCGAGTCAGATATACTGCGTGAATTGGACTTTAGTGACATCATTAGTGATTTTGCAGCACGAAAATCAAGGAAAGTGCCTGGATTGTAAAAATGAATGATTTTACCTGAATTACTCTGCGTAAATGATTTTTGTAAATAAACTTGCGTTCGTTTCATTTTGTGTTTTTGCATTACATATTGCTACACCTTGAAAAATGGGCCTCCCTCCAAAATGGGCTCCTGGCAACCCACCTCTTAAATCCAGCCCTGTTACCCCCAAGGGTGGTTTGCACGTTCGTGACCGGGCCAATTTTTACAATTATGACCACTATCCCTTTATGAGGTAATAACTCTGGAATGCTTCTGGAATGGATCCCGGTGATTCTGACACTGTTTTCTCGTGACATACTGTACTTCATGTTAGTGATAAAATTTCATTGATATAACTTGAGTTTATTTGTGAAGAAAATGAAAATTTGGCAAAAATTTTGAAAATTTCACAATTTTTCAACTTTGAATTTTTGTGCCCTTAAATCACAGAGATATGGCACACAAAAAAATTAATAAATAATATTTCCCATATGTTTACTTTACAACAGCACAATTTTGGAACCAAAATTTTTTTGTTAGGAAGTTATAAGGGTTAAAATTTGACCAGCAATTTCTCATTTTTGCAACACCATTTATTTTTACGGACCACATCACATTTGAAGTCACTTTCAGGGGTCTACATGATAGAAAATACCCAAAAGTGACACCATTCTAAAAAATGCACCCCTCAAGGTGCTCAAAACCACATTCAAGAAGTTTATTAACCCTTCAGGTGCTTCACGGGAATTTTTTGAATGTTTAAAAAAAATGAACATTTAACTTTTTTTCACAAAAAAATTAATTCAGGTCCAATTTTTTTTATTTTACCAAGGGTAACAGGAGAAATTGGACTGCAAAAGTTATTGTGCAATTTGTCCTGAGTACGTTGATACCTGATATGTGGGGGGGAACCACTGTGTCGGTACATGGCAGAGCTCAGAAGAGAAGGAGCGCCACTTGACTTTTTCAATGCAAAATTGGCTGGAATTCAGATCAGACGCCATGTCACGTTTGGAGAGCCCCTGATGTGCTTAAACAGTGGAAATCCCTCACAAGTGACCCCATTTTGGAAACTAGACCCCCCAAGTAACTTATCTAGATGTGTGGTGAGAACTTTGAACCTCCCAGGGCTTCACAGAAGTTTATAACATACAGCCATACAATTAAAAAATCATATTTTTTCCACAAAAATGATCTTTTCACCCTCAATTTTTATTTTTCCAAGGGTAACATGATAAATTTATTGTGCAGTTTGTCCTGAGTACGCTGATACCCCACATGTGGGGGTAAACCACTATTTGGGCGCATGGCAGAGCTCGGAAGGGAAGCAGCGCCATTTGACTTCTATGGCTGGAATTGAGATCTGTTAGCGTGGGTGGTCAGGAGCCGGAATCTCCAGGAGTGGACCCTCTGGACCGTGGCACCGACGGGCCCCGGCCGAGCTGTCAGGTGGAACGACCCCTATACAGGGACTGTTAGGAGCAGGCCCAGGGGTTCGATACCATGGTAGCCGGTACTGAGAGGGGCGGCTCAGGATGGACTGGAGTAGGACAATGGGACTGAAGTGTAGATGACAGAACAGGGCTGGAACACAGGAGACAGGAATGGAGTAAGACTATAGACTGGAAAGTGGAGGAACTGAAGTGTAGATGACAGGACAGTGTTGGAACACAGGAGACAGGAATAAGGGAGGATGGAAGGACTGGAGCAGGATGGAACTGGAACACCAGAGGCAGGACTGGAATAGGACGGCAGGACTGGAACAGGATGGAACAGGAACACCGGAGGCAGGACTGGAGTAGGATGGAAGGACTAGAGCAGGATGGAAGAGGAACACCGGAGGCAGGACTGGAGTAGGATGGCAGGACTGGAGCAGGATGGAACATGAATACCGGAGGCAGGAGATGGAGGAAACAGGAACACTGGAGCAGGACTGAGAATAACTGTTAGCAAACACGGAAGACAGGCTGCGAGGCTGCTGCAGGAAACACTGAGGACGGCACCGAGAGACTGCAGAGAGCACAGGAGGAAGCAGGGCCCAGTGTTCAAGGTAGCTCAACGATCATGCGCCTCCCTCAGGGGGAAGCGGCCTGATATGGCCCCATCTGGTCTGCCATTGGTCCGCAGGTGCTTCTGGGTCAGGGCACAGCCGGAGCACAAGAAGCAGAAGTGAGGCGTGGCCGTGGCCTGTGGCGCATGTGCATTGCATGCAGAGATGGCGTCGGCCGCGAGTCTGTCAGAGGTGACCGCCATGGCCGTCGTGTGGTGAGAGGCTGCAGCGTGGGAGCAGAGGCCGGGTGAGTATGCAAAGATGGCGTGGGAGCACAGGCCGGGTGAGTATGTCGGAGCAGTGTAATAGTACCCCCTCCCCTAAGCCGCCCTCCCTGGAGATTAGCAAGAAATCTCTTGAGGATACGAGGAGCATTGATATTCTCCCGAGGTTCCCAGGATCTCTCCTCAGGACCAAAGCCCTTCCAATCAACAAGAAAGAATGTCCTACCTCTAACCCTCTTCATAGCGAGAATGTCCTGCACTTCAAAGACATCATTGGCACCCACCGGCTGAGGACCAGGATCAGGCAAGGAATGGAAGCACCACAGGCGTCAGCAGAGAGACGTGGAAGGTGTTTGGGATCCGGAGCGAAGCAGGCAACCTCAATTTGTAGGCGACCTCATTGATACATCCAAGAATCTCAAACGGACCGATGTAGCGTGGTCCCAACTTGTAGGAGGGCAGTTTCAACCAGATGAATTTGGAGGAGAGCCAGACTTTGTCCCCGACACGATACAGTGGAGGATCCAATCTCCTTTTGTCAGCATAATTCTTCATCTGATCAGCGGCCCTCTTGAGTGACATATTGGTCTCAGCCCAAATCTTGGAAAATTCAGAGGACAAGGCATTGGCCGTGGGTACCTCGGAGGCAGGGGTTATCGGAAGGGGAACACCAGGATGTCTGCCAAAGACAATGAAGAACGAAGACTTGGCCGAGGACTCGCCAGCATGGTTGTTATAAGCGAACTCTGCCCAGGGGAGTAAGTCGACCCAATCATTCTGGTGGGCGTTGGAGAAATGACGTAGGTACCCAATCAGCGACTGGTTGGTACGCTCTACCTGTCCTTTGGACTGTGGATGGTAGGACGAGGAGAAGTCGAGGGAAACATTTATGAGCTTACAAAGTGATCTCCAGAACTTGGAGGTAAACTGAACCCCTCGGTCAGACACAATGTGTTGAGGTAGTTCATGGAGTCTGAAGATCTGGTGAATGAAAACTTTGGAAAATTAGGAAGGGGAAAGGGAAATTTGTGCTCACCAAAATAGTCCTGTAAGCCGGTCGTGCCTAGGGATCAAATGGCTGACCACCATGTGTTGCAAACATGAAGAGAGGAAGAACCTGTTGTAAGGTTCGAAACGCGTCAGGCGTGGGGGTCTGTTTTCCCCTTTATGGTTTTATCATGAAATTATGTGAATAAAACTTTTTGTGGATTTTATCAAGTCTCCAGTGCCGAATGAAAACTTTGGCCAGCTCTGGCACCGAGGGAAGACCAGGCAGAGGGACGAAGTGAGCCATCTTGGAAAAACGATCCACCACCACCAAAATGACTGTGCAGCCTGAAGAGCAGGGTAGGTCAGTGATGAAATCCATGGCGATGTTCTCCCAAGGGACCGCAGGGACGGGCAACGGAAGCAACCAGCTGGACGGAGGTCTTCGTGGCACTTTGTTTTTAGCACAGGATGGATAAGAAGCCACAAAGTCGAGTACATCTTGGTGAAGCGTGGGCCACCAGTAGTGACACGTGATAAGGTCAAGGGTCTTCTTAGTTCTGGCATGGCCGGCAAGTTTGGAGGAGTGCCCCCATTGGAGTATTTTCCGCTTGAGGTTCTCAGTCACAAGCGTCTTGCCTGGAGGAGGAGCAAGCCAGTTCACAGGAGCCACTGTGATGATCCTAGTGGGATCAATGATATGTGAAGGTTCCTCCGTGGTTTTGTGTCGCTGGAAGACCCTGGACAGGGCGTCGGCTTTGGTATTATTGTTGCCAGGATGGAAGCGGAGCTCATAGTCAAATCGGGTGAAAAATAAGGACCATCTTGCCTGACGAGGGTTGAGTCTCTGGGCAGACTGGAGATAGGCCAGATTCTTGTGATCCGAGAAGATAACAAAGGGATGGACAGCTCCTTCCAGGAGGTGACGCCATTCCTCCAGGGCCAACTTGATGGCCAGGAGTTCCCGGTCGCCGATCAAGTAGTTACACTTGGATGGAGAAAAGGCCTTCGAGAAGAAGCCACAAGGGTGCAGGCGACCGGAGGCAGATCTCTGGGACAGTACTGCCCCTGCACCTGTTGAGGAAGAGTCCACCTCAAGTACAAAAGGTTGATTGCTCTCAGGGCGATGCAGGACCGGAGCCATGGAGAAAGCCTGTTTTAGGGTCAGAAAGGCCTCTTCCGCCTCAGGAGTCAAATCCTTGGGGGTAGTCCCTTTACGGGTGAGAGCAGAAATAGGTCTTGTGATTGCGGAGAAGTGGGAGACAAATTGCCGGTAATAATTGGCGAATCCGAGAAAGCGTTGTATCGCCCTTACTCCAACGGGGCGAGGCCATTTGAGAATGGCAGACAACTTCTCGGGATCCATCCTTAGTCCAGCGTCGGAGATAATGTATCCCAGAAATGGCAGAGAGGTCTGTTCGAAGAGACATTTCTTTATCTTCGCATACAGGCGGTTCTCCCGAAGATGCTGTAGCACCAGGCGGACACTCTTTCTGTGGGACGAGAGGTCCGGCGAGAAGACGAGGATGTCGTCTAAGTACACGACCACACAGGAGTACAAAAGATCCCGGAAGATCTCATTAACGAACTCTTGAAACACCGCAGGAGGATTGCAAAGACCAAAGGACATGGCCAGGTACTCGTAATGGCCGTCTTGAGTGTTGAAAGCGGTCTTCCACTCGTCACCTGCACGGATACGGACCAGATTATAGGCTCCTCTGAGGTCCAGCTTGGAGAAGACCCGAGTCCCTCTGAGGCGGTCAAACAGCTCCGGAATGAGTGGAAGAGGGAACCTGTTCTTGATAGTAATCTCATTCAAGCCCCTATAGTCAATGCACGGCCGTAGAGTTCCATCCTTCTTTTTGATGAAGAAGAACCCGACTCCCGCTGGTGAAGAGGATTTCCATATAAAGCCTTTGGCGAGGTTCTCTCGGACGTACTCGGACATGGCGGTGGTCTCTACGGGAGACAGGGGGTAGATTCTGCACCTTGGAGGGGTTGAACCTGGAGCAAGTTCAATTGGGCAGTCAAACGGCCGGTGTGGAGGAAGGACCGCTGCTTCCTTCTTATCAAAAACATCAGCGTAAGAGCTGTAGGCTGGAGGAAGACCCGGAAGGTCTGGAGGTGACCGAGGACCGGCCGCCAGGCAGACAGGAGTCAGACAGCGAGCTTGGCATGGGTGCCCCCAGCGGAGTATCTCCCCAGAAGACCAGTCGAGAACAGGCTGATGAGTCCTTAACCATGGAAGACCGAGTAGAATGGCGTGAGAGAGCTTAGGCAAAACGTAAAAGGCTATCTTCTCTCGGTGTAAGGCTCCGACTTGCAACTCCACTTCTTCAGTGACCGAGGTGACGGTCACCTGTAGCGGTTTGCCATCCACTGCGGCAATCTGGATAGGGTTAGATAGAGTAACCATGGGAATTTGGTATTTGTCCACCTCTTCAGGTCGAATGAAGTTACCTGCCGAGCCCGAATCCACGTAGGCCACCTCGGAACCACGTCTCTCCCCTGAAACCAAAAGCACAGAAATTGTAAGAGGTTGAGAGGGAACATCATCACCTAGGGAGGCCTCTCTTACCTTACCTAGGTGGAGAAGTTTCCCTGTCTCTTAGGACAGGTGCAGACATAGTGTGACGAATCACCACAATAGAGGCACAGACCTTGTACCCGCCTCTCTCTCTGATGCAACTCGGCCAACTTTAGAATCATAGAATCATAGAATCGTAGAGTTGGAAGGGACCTCCTGGGCCATCTGGTCCAACCCCCTGCTCAAAGCAGGATTCGCTAAATCATCCCAGTCAGATGTCTGTCCAGCCTCTGTTTGAAGACTTCCATTGAAGGAGAACTCACCACTTCTCGTGGCAGCCTGTTCCACTCATTGATCACTCTAACTGTCAAAATGTTTTTTCTAATATCTAATCTGCGTCTCTTCCCATTCAGTTTCATCCCATTGCTTCTAGTCTTTCCTTGTGCAAATGAGAATAAAGTTGATCCTTCTACAATGTGACAGCCCTTTAGATATTTGTAGACAGCTATTAAGTCTCCTCTCAGTCTTCTCTTTTGCAAACTAAACATTCCCAAATCCTGCAACCTTTCCTCATAAGACAGGGTTTGCAGACCGGTCACCATTCTGGTCGCTCTTTTCTGAACTTGCTCCAGTTTGTTGATGTCTTTTTTAAAATGTGGTGCCCAAAACTGGACACAATATTCCAGATGAGGTCTGACCAAAGAGGAGTAGAGGGAAATTATGACTTCACGTGATCTAGACTGTATGCTTCTGTTAATACATCCTAGAATTGCATTTGCCTTTTTTGCTGCTGCATCACACTGTTGACTCATATTCAGTCTGTGATCTATTAGTATACCCAAGTATTTTTCACATGTGCTGTCACTTAGCCCTATTCCTCCCATTCTATATATGCTTTTTTCATTTTTATTGCCCAGATGTAGTACTTTGCATTTCTCCCTGTTAAAAACCATTCTGTTAGTTGCTGCCCATTTCTCCAGTTTATTTAAATCTTTTTGAATCCTCTCTCTCTCTTCTCTAGTATTAGCTATCCCTCCTAGCTTTGTGTCATCAGCAAATTTAATCAGTTTACCCTCAATTCCTTCATCTAAATCGTTGATAAAGATGTTGAACAATACAGGGCCCAGGACAGAGCCCTGTGGTACCCCACTTGAGACATTCTTCCAACTGGATGTGCAGCCATTTACGACCACTCTTTGGGTCCGATCACTAAGCCAGTTATGAATCCACCTAACAGTTGCCTTGTCCATTCCATACTTAGTCATTTTTTCAATAAGGATTGTATGAGAGACTTTGTCAAATGCTTTGCTGAAGTCAAGATATAGGTTATCTATCTGCTTTGCTGAAGTCAAGATATAGGTTATCTATCTGCATGGATTCGACCGAGGAGGGAGAAGAGGACCCAGCCGAATGGGGACTGGCAGAACGAGTGAAAAGGGGAACTGGCCTGGTGGACCTCCTGTTTCTCGCTGACTCGCGAGCGTGCTCCTGGAAGCGTAGGTCAATGCGGGTAGCCAGCGAGATAAGGTCCTCTAAGGTGGACGGGGCATCTCGACCTGCAAGTTCATCTTTTATTCTGCCTGAAAGACCGCGCCAGAATGCCCCTACCAAAGCCGCGTTATTCCAGCCGAGCTCAGAGGAGACAGTGCGAAAGCGAATAGCGTACTGTCCGACCGTGAGAGAACCCTGATGTAAGTTAAAGAGTGACTCAGTGAGAGAGGCTAACCGGCCCGGCTCATCGAAGACCCTGCGAAAAGTATCCAAGAAAACCAGGAGACTCGAGACTACAGGGTCGTCACGTTCCCAGAGGGGATTCAGCAAGACAGGGCCTCCCCCTCCAGATGGGACATGATGAAGGCCACTTTGGCCCGGTCAGAGGGATATTGCTGCGGCAACCATTCAAAGTGGAGGCTACACTGATTTAAGAACCCCTTACAGAGCTTGGGATCCCCGGTGAAGCGAGGCGGTTTGGCAAGGCGGGGCGTCGGGAGAGCTGTAGATGCAGAGGGAGGAGTCAGGGCTGCGGTAGCAGCCTAGAGGGCCGACAAGTGACTGTCAAAGGAGGCCATGTAAGACAAAATGTGGGCTTGAGTATCTTGTTGCTGACCCAGCTCCTGTTGGAGACTGGTCAGTTGAGTGGCATTTCCAGGATCGTCCACTTGCAGGGCCGACAAATGGGTGTCCATAGACTTCATGACCGACATAATGCGTCCCTGATTCTCCCGCAGGAAGAGCAACTCTTTCTGAGTAGCAGCAGTAGTACCGGCGGAGTCCATGGCCTGATCATACTGTTACCGTGGGTGGTCAGGAGCCGGAATCTCCAGGAGTGGACGCTCTGGACCGTGGCACCGAGGGGCCCCGGGCGAGATTCCAGGTGGAACCGACCCCTATACAGGGACCGTTAGGAGCAGGCCCAGGGGTTTGAGTACCACGGTAGCCGGTACCGAGAGGGGCGGCTCAGGATGGACTGGAGTAGGACAGTGGGACTGAAGTGTAGATGACATAACAGGGCTGGAACACAGGAGACAGGAATGGAGTAAGACTATAGACTGGAATGTGGAGGAACTGAACTGTAGATGACAGGACAGAGTTGGAACACAGGAGACAGGAATAAAGGAGGACGGAAGGACTGGAGCAGGATGGAACTGGAACACCAGAGGCAGGACTGGAGTAGGACGGCAGGACTGGAGCAGGATGGAACAGGAACACCGGAGGCAGGACTGGAGTAGGAAGGCAGGACTGGAGCAGGATGGAACATGAACACCGGAGGCAGGAGATGGAGGAAACAGGAACACTGGAGCAGGACTAAGAATAACTGTTAGCAAACACAGAAGACAGGCTGCGAGGCTGCTGCAGGAAACATTGAGGATGGCACCGAGAGACTGCAGAGAGCACCGGAGGAAGCAGGGCCCAGAGTGCAAGGTAACACAACGATCAGGCGCCTCCCTCAGGGGGAAGCGGCCTGATATGGCCCCGTCTGGTCTGCCATTGGTCCGCAGGTGCTTCCGGGTCAGGGCACAGCCTGAGCACAAGAAGCAGAAGGGAGGCGCGGCTGCGGCCTATGGCGCATGCGCATTGCATGCAGAGATGGCGTCGGCGGCGAGCCTGTCAGAGGTGACCGCCGTGGCCGTCGGGTGGCGAGAGGCTGTGGCGTGGGAGCGGAGGCTGGGTGAGTATGCAAAGACGGCGTGGGAGTGGAGGCCGGGTGAGTATGTCAGAGCGGTGTAACAGTAACGGACGCCATGTCGCGTTTGGAAAGCCCCTGATGTGCCAAAACAGTGGACCCCCCACAAATGACACCATTTTGGAAACTAGACCCCCCAAGGAACTTATCTAGGTGTGTGGTGAGAACTTTGAACCTCCCAGGGCTGTTAGGAATCTGGGTCATTCTATGCATATGCAGCAACCCAGATTCTCACATTTGTCTCCAGAGGCTAAGTCCTTTTTCCCTGCTTCTGAGCATGCTCATGGGACTAGCTCTCATTGGAGTTCAGGAGTCAGGTGCTCAGGTCCTGCTCCTGATTTGATTGTTTATGATCGGGGCTCTGGAGATTTCCGGCAGGTTCCGTACGCTATAAAAAGTGCGCATGGCCGCTATGCCATGCGCTAGTATTTTCTATACTTGCTGCTGTGTGTTTGGTGATGGATGCTTGGTCTGGTGAATGAATTATTATGAAACCCCTTCCCTCGGATATTACGTTTGTGTGAGTGACTGGGTACAGCCAGTATTGCGCTAGCGCCAGCGCGCTCAAGCATCCTTCGTTACAGCAGCCAGCGTTCTGCATTGCGCCTGCTAAATTCGCGCTTGCAGACGTTTTTGGCGTCCGCAGTTGCGACGCCGTGCACACGGTCTGCCACGGTAAGTCTAACCGGTTGTAGTGTTGTCTTGAACTACTCCGATCCCTGGCTACCGCACGTGTGCCGCTGATGGTCTGTGAAGCTGATACAGACTCAGCGTTCTTTGTATTTTTGTTTTGCTTGCAGCTCTGTCTGTGAAACAGCCTGCTTCTGCATTACTTTTCATGTGCAGCTCTGTGACCTCAACAGAGCTACTTTTGTGCACCAGGTGCAGTTAAACCTTGTGCACATTATCGTCCCTGTGTCCTGCCACTTTAGCAGCAGTTATCACACCTGCCGCACGGTGGACCCCGGGCGGCGAACATGTTTATTAATATTTTTTTAAGCGTGTCCTCCCGCATTGACCTCCATTTTTCGGAGCGTGGTTTGGAGCGTGCTCACACCAAACGTAGAGGTACTCCGGCTCCCAAATTTTTTGAGCCTTTGCATCTGCCCGAGCCAGAGGTTCTACCCCCCGAGCCCATTTCGGAGACATGTCCGGCGCAAGAGACCATGTGCGGTTGTCACCATCTGCCTGCTGCTTCTCAGGAAGACAGCGCCCTGCAATGGTCTGATTGCGAATCGGTTGGCGAGACTTTTGTCCCTCCTCACGAGCGGCCTAAAGTTCTCGCGTGGGCACACGCGTCCAATGCGGACGGCCATCGTGGCTATATGCAGACCACGAAGTCACTGGCCGGTTCGTACTGGTGGCCGCACAGGGCTCAGGATGTAAAAAAATTCATTCGGGCATGCACCCTATGTGCTCGGGATAGCTTTCCCGAACGGAAAGCAGCTACGCCCGCCGATACACGGCGGCCTTCTCCTAAAACTCCCATTGTCTCCCGGGTGTCCCTCCTGAGACCTGATGATCTGGTCTCCCCCAATACTGTCCGCATCTCCCGGTTTTCGGTTTCACCTACCGGGAGATCAGGCTCACCTTTTGACGAGTCTGAGACCTGTGCTGCTGTCAGGCACAGGCTGGTGGATTGGAGGGTTCAGGGAGGAGGGGGCCCTAGGAGGGGGGGTAATGTTAGGAATCTGGGTCATTCTATGCATATGCAGCAACCCAGATTCTCACATTTGTCTCCAGAGGCTAAGTCCTTTTTCCCTGCTTCTGAGCATGCTCACGGGACTAGCTCTCATTGGAGTTCAGGAGTCAGGTGCTCAGGTCCTGCTCCTGATTTGACTGGTTATGCTCGGGGCCCTGGAGATTTCCGGCAGGTCCCGTACGCTATAAAAAGTGCGCATGGCCGCTATGCCATGCGCTAGTATTTTCTATACTTGCTGCTGTGTGTTTGGTGATGGATGCTTGGTCTGGTGAAAGACTTATTATGAAACCCCTTCCCTCAGATATTACGTTTGTGTGAGTGATTGGGTACAGCCAGTATTGCGCTAGCGCCAGCGCGCTCAAGCATACTTCGCTACAGCAGCCAGCGTTCTGCATTGCGCCTGCTAAATTCGCGCTTGCAGACGTTTTTGGCGTCCGCAGTTGCGACGCCGTGCACACGGTCTGCCACGGTAAGTCTATCCGGTTGTAGTGTTGTCTTGAACTACTCCGATCCCTGGCTACCGCACATGTGCCGCTAATGGTCTGTGAAGCTGATACAGACTCAGCGTTCTTTGTATTTTTGTTTTGCTTGCAGCTCTCTCTGTGAAACAGCCTGCTTCTGCATTACTTTTCATGTGCAGCTCTGTGACCTCAACAGAGCTACTTTTGTGCACCAGGTGCAGTTAAACCTTGTGCACATTATCGTCCCTGTGTCCTGCCACTTTAGCAGCGGTTATCACACCTGCCGCACGGTGGACCCCGGGCGGCGAACACGTTTATTTATATTTTTTTAAGCGTGTTCCGCCGCCGTAACAAGGGCTTCACAGAAGTTTATAACGTACAGCCGTACAATTAAAAAATCATATTTTTTCCACAAAAAATGATCTTTCCACCCTCAATTTTTATTTTTCCAAGGGTAACATGACCCCAAAATTTATTGTGCAATTTGTCCTGAGTATGCTGATACCCCACATGTGGGAGTAAACCACTATTTGGACGAATGGCAGAGCTCGGAAGGGAAGCAGCGCCATTTGACTTTTTTGGCTGGAATTGGGATTGGACGCCATGCCGCGTTTGGAAAGCCCCTGATGTGCCTAAACAGTGGAAACCCCCCACAAATGACACCATTTTGGAAACTAGACCCCACAAGGAACTTATCTAGATGTGTGGTGAGCACTTTCAACCCCAAAGGGCTTCACAGAAGTTTATAACGCCCAGGCGTGAATATAAAAAAATCATATTTTTTCCACAAGCATGATCTTTTAGTCCCCAATTTTTTATTTTCCCAAGGGTAACAGGAGAAATTGGACCCCAAAAGTTGTTGTCCAATTTGTCCTGAGTACACTGATACCCCATATGTGGGTGAAAACTACTGTATGGGCACACGTCGGGGCATGGAAGGGAAGTAGTGACGTTTTGGAATGCAGATTTTGATGGAATGGTCTGCGGGTGTCATGTCACGTTTGGAGAGCCTCTGATGTGTCTAAACTGTTGAAACCCCCCACAAGTGACCCCATTTTGGAAACTAGACCCCCCAAGGAACTTATCTAGATATGTGGTGAGTACTTTGAACCCCAAGTGCTTCACAGAAGTTTATAATGCCCAGGCGTGAAAATAAAAAAATTATATTTTTTTCCACAAAAATGATATACTTGCCCCCAATTTTTTATTTTCCTAAGGGTAAAAGGAGAAATTGGGCCCCAAAAGTTGTTTTGCAATTTTTACTGAGTAGACTGATACCCCATATGTGGGGGTAAAACACTGTTTGGGCGCATGGCAGAGCGAGGAAGTGAAGGAGCACCGTTTTACTTTTTCAACGCAGAATTGGCTGGAATTGAGATCAGACGCCATGTTGCATTTGGAGAGCACCTTATGTACCTAAACAGTGTAAACCCCCCAATTCTAACTCCAACCCTAACCCCAACACACCCCTAACCCTAATCTCAGCCCTAAACCTAGCCCTATCCCTATCCCTAACCCTAGCCCTAACCCTAGCCCTAACCCTAACCCTAGCCGTAACCCTAACCCTAATGGGAAAATGGAAATAAATACATTTTTTTAATTGTATTATTTTTCCCTAACTAAGGGGGTGATAACGGGGGGGTTTGATATACTATTTATGGTTGTTTTTTATGTTTGGCAGCTGTCATACACTAAAAGATGCTTTTTATTGTAAAAATAGTTTTTGCATCACCACATTTTGAGAGCTATAATTTTTCCGTATTTTGACCCACCGAGTCATGTGAGATCTTATTTTTTGCGGGACGAGTTGACGTTTTTATTGGTACCATTTTCGGGCACGTGACATTTTTTGATCGCTTTTTATTCCAATTTTTGGGTCACAGAATGAACAAAAACCAGCATTTCATGAATTTCTTTTGGGTGGTGCGTTTACACCGTTCTGCGTGTGGTAAAATTGATAAAGTGGTTTTAGTCTTCGGATCTGTACGATTACAGCAATACCTCATTTATGTCTTTTTTTACGTTTTGGCACTTTTTTGCAATGAAAACTATATTATAAAAAAAAATTATTATTTTTGCATCGCTTTATTCTGCGAGCTATAACTTTTTTATTTTTTCGCTGATGATGCTGTGTCACAGCTCGTTTTTTGTGGGACAAGATGACGTTTTCCGCGTTACCATGGTTATTTATATCCGTCTTTTTGATCGCGCGTTATTGCACTTTTTGTTCAGCGGTATGATAAAGCATTGTTTTTTGCTTTGTTTTTTATTTTTATTTTTTAAGGAGTTCACTAAAGGGGTTAAGTAATGGGACATTTTTATAGGGCGGGTCGTTCTGGACGCGGTGATACTAAGTATGTGTACTTTTATTGTTTTTTTGTTTATTTATCTCCAAAAAATGAATTTATTAGGGAATATTTTTTTTTATTTATTTAGCAATTCTTTATTAATTATTTTTACACTTTTTTTTTTTTTACTTTATTACATTGTCCCAGGGGGTGACATCACTGTCAGGTGTCAGATCGCTGATCTGCCACGTCACACAGCGCTGTGACAGATCAGCGATCTGACAGGCGCTGTACAAGGCTTCCTCATGCCTGCTCTTAGCAGGCAGTGAGGAAGCCGCCTCCCTGCAGGCCCCCGAAGGTCCCCGCCACCATATTGGATCCGGGGACCTGCAGGGAAGGAGGCCCCCAGCGCAGCGCTGCACATCGCACTGTGCTGGGGGTTTCAGGGAAGCACAGAGGGAGCACCCTCCCTGCCGATGCTTCCCTGATCCTCCAGTACACTGCAATCATGTTTGATCGCAGTGTGCTAGGGGTTAATGTGCCGGGGGTGGTCCGTGACTGCCCCTGACACATAGTGCCGGGTGTCAGCTGTGATAATCAGGAGCGCCGCTGATCGGGTCCTGTGGACGGGATAGTACGTCACATGTCAGAAAGGGGTTAAGAGGCCAAGTGGTAAGGCCAATATAGATAAGTCCGTACGGACATATGGCAAAATAAATGACATTACGTGTAGTACAAGTAATATTTCTCTTAATTTTAAAAGGCCTTGACTTATATAAATTAAAACAAGAGTCACATTTTCTCAATGTTAGGGCAGGCCACACATCGGCCACACAGAGTACATCCACATCTCACAGTAAAAGAATCTTGAAAAGTAGTCTTGGGGATGCCCACATAATGGCTGTGTACAAGTGAGTCATGAAGATTTCTAGCCCGCTGTGTAGTAATTACTGGTCTATCAGAAATATATTTAGAAATAACAGGATCGGCTACAAGAATGGGTCAGGATTTATTCAGGGCCTCTCTAACTTGCTCAAACTGAGAATCGTAGTCAGTGGTAAATCGCACCAAATTATCAGATTTCACTTGAAAAGTTTTATAGACCAAATCATTTCTAATCGAATGTTTGGCCCGATTATAGGCCTTTTAGACCATCCTGTGACTATACCCACGATAATAAAGTTGAGATTTAAGGTCCTCAGCTTCCTTTTCAAATAGTTCATTAGTAGAACATATTCTCCATAAACGTAAGAATTGCTCAGTAGGGACCGACTGAATCACATGTCTCAGATGTGCAGAGGAGGCATGCAACAAAGAGAGAGTAGCCGTAGGCTTCCTATAGGTGTCCATCTGTAGACATTATTATCATCACGGCCGATCAAGACGTCCAAAAATTCAATTGTAGACTTATCATAATGGTACGTAATATGAATATTTTGGTTGTTGCTGTTCAAGAAATTAATAAAACAACGTAGTGACTCAGTGGGACCATGCCAGATCAGGAAAATGTTGTCAATGTACCGTGTTCAAAGGGGGACACGTGTTGTGAACTCATTTTCTGGTTTACCTCTGGCTTCTGGTGAGGTTGATGGAGCTGGCTGTGTTGACAGAGGAGTCGTGAGTTCTCCATCCGGGCTCCCTCTAGTGGTGACAGTTGGTAATGAAGCTGATCTAAATGGCAAAGACCTGCAACCTGAGGAGGAGGACTGTGAGTGGACATCAGGAGTCTCTGACTGCATTTAAGACAGCCGACTCCCTAATTTTGTGCTGGTGATTTTTTCCTGCCCTGAGGTTCTGGCTTCCAGTTCTGTTCCTGCCTTCTCAAGCTAAGTATGCTCTGCTATTTTTTCATATGAGATTTGGTCTGGTTTACTCAGTTTTTGTGGTCAGCCAGCCCCTGCTGGGGCTGTGCTGAATTTCCATTCTTATGTCTCTGTTTATGCCAGTTTGCTTTTTGTCCCTGATCAGATTGGTCTCTTTTTGCTCTGTCTTCAGAATATACCAGAGTGCTGATATAGGGAAATGAAGTCTAGCGACTTCAGGGTTTTTGTTATCAGAAAGTGTTAGACATTTTTTGGCAGGGTTTTTTGTGCGTGATTGCAGACAGCATCTTTCCTTTCCTGTCCTTTCTAGTTAGTGTGGGCCCCATCGTTTGCTCAGCCTATTTTTCTATCTGTGTTTGTGTTTACATCTTGTCTCACAGACAATACATGTTTGGGGGCTGTCTATTGCTTTGGGGTCTGCTCTGGGGCAATTTAGATTTCCCCTTTTCTTGTTTTAGGCTTATTTAGTTCTCCGGCTGTGACGAGGCATCTAGGATCATCGTAGGTATGCTCCACGGCTATTGCTAGTTGTGTGGATAGGATCAGGGGTCTGCAATCCGCTTAGTTACCAACCTCTCTGGTTTTCTGTGGCTTAGCTTGTTTTTGTTTTTCCTCCTCGGTGACTCATTCATAACAGACACTGTCCATTGACATAGCCTGAAATGACTGGAAGAGATCCCTTTCCCACAACCCCAGGAACAGACATGTGTAGGCCGGCGCAAAGGCCGCCCCCATGGCCGTCCCCTGGAGCTGCAGGTAGAAGGACCCCTTAAATGAAAAAAATTGTGTTAATGTTAATTCCAGTAGCTCCAGGACCAAATCTTGGTACTCAACTGGAAGGTTCATCATTCTCGGTGTCTGATGTTGGTGTACAGGGACTAGACGTCCGCCGTCACCAAGACTGTCCCCGTCAATATGTAGGCCATCAACTCTACTGAGGAGGGAACCCATATCTTTAAGAAATGATGGAAGACACTCAACAAGCGGCTGCAAAATAAAGTCAATCCAATGATTCACATGCTCCAAGAAGTTCCCCACTCCGGAAATAATAGGGCGTCCAGGTGGACAACTTATATCCTTATGAACTTTTGGCAAAAGGTATAAAGATGGAATTGTGGGTTCAAAGATGTTATGAGCAGAGACCAAAGGTTTTTCGATTATTCCATTATCTACAGCCCGAGAAAGGATAGTGTTAAGTTGTGTAACATAAGCAGACAAGGGCTTGAAGGATAGCTTTTTATACAGTAACAAGTTTTGTTGTTAAGATGACAAAAAGCCTCCTTCTCATACATAGCAACCGGCCAGAAAACTCTAATTCCCCTTTGTCTGCAGGTTTCAGAACTACATCCTTAAGGGACTGTAGGTGGCGGAATCGCCCACGTTCCTCTCTGAATTGTCACCATGGATAGCCCTAGGGATTTTTTACCAGGGCTATCCATGGTGACAATTAATCCAGAGAGGAACGTGGGTGAGTTTACTATATGATCAACTTATTATATTTCCTTACCCTTTGTGCTAATACTAATTTGTGTAGACATTTACTCTGTATATGTATTATTCCATATCCATTTATTTACTGCATCCTTTCTGCATCCTATGGATGTTCATTGTATAGCACATATGCACTTTGGTCTCCCCTACTTGCCTGTTCCCCTTTTATGAAAGGATTTATAATAAAATATATTTTAGGTGAATTGTTGGATCTTTTTAGTTGCCTTTTTCCTCTTGTTCCTCTGCTATTGTTGCGACTGGTCCTTATTATTGTCCACATATTTTTGCAATAAAAATTATTTATCTTTTGTATAAATTGATATTATTGGGATAACAACGGATAACAATGGTGCATAAGTTTTTGCTGGGCATCATTTAGATACTAACCACGCAGAGTGTGTTTGGAATGCTACAAGGACCCATACATCTAACCAACATGTGGGGGGGGGGAAGGGGCCAGGATCCAAATTTTGCACCAGGGCTCATCTGGCTCTACTTATGCCATTGGCTGTATGTGTCCCCATGCTGCAGGTTATGTACCCAATTGTGTAGTAAGGAGATGTTAAGAATGAGTGGGAGGAGTTACAGTGACCCAGTATTACAGAATAAGGTTCATGAGTCACCATCTAAGTTTAGGAGAAAAGCTGTAATAAAGTTGTACATTGATAGGTTGAAAATCAGGTGAAGAGACGTGTAAACAGGTGAACGCAGAGTATTTTTGCCTTGCTGCAAGCTGTGAGGTGATACTCTTCTTTAATAGTATATTGCCTGGGATAAACCAAATATTTGACTTATTTTAGCTAGTGTTCAGAATTGTAATGTAGATAGTTACCTGCAAGTATCCATTGTGGCCGTCAAATAAGTTATGAAATGAATTCTTTGGATCAGGTACTCTTGGAGATATGCAGCTCTTTATTCTGTGGAAAGAACACCCACAGTCACAGATCATTATGAAAAACACTTCAGCCTTTATCTATCCCAGACATGAGTGCAATCTTTAATGAAACTGTGACTTCCTGTCTGTGTAGTGTACTTAAGTGTTATCTCTGATGTCATGGAGAATACTATTCAGTACTATTTAAGGAAGATACTAAAGACTGGTAGGACTTAGATTTAGTGTACCATTTAGTCATAACATTATGACCACTTGCCAATGTGACACTTTCCTGTCATATTGAGCATTACCTGTTTCATAATGTTTTTCTGTTAGGTCTTGTGTGGAAACAGAGCTTTGGGATAGCTTTTGCTTACCACATTAAAATCTTACCACATTAAAAAAATGGCTAATTCAATTTTGTCTATTTCAACTCTTGAAGCCTAGTGTCACAGTGTCTTTTTCACTTCCAAATTTGTTCATATTTTACACTGTTTTGTGCATATTAATCCATTCACCTCTGTAATGATTGACTTCTCATTCATTGACAGTAAAAGTTTAACTTTATATAGCAGGAATACATTTATATATACCGTATATACTCGAGTATAAGCAGACCCAAGTATATGCCGAGGCACCTAATTTTACCACAAAAAAACTGGGAAAACTTATTGACTCAAGTATAAGCTGGGAAGGCATTGTCCCCTCATCCCTATCCTGGTATGCATAACTCCTCACCCCCATCTTGGTCTGCATGACCCCCTCATCCCCATCCTAGTCTGCATGGCTCCTCATCCCTATCCTGGTATGCATGGCTCTTCATCCCTATCCTGGTATGCATGGCTCTTCATCCCTATCCTGGAATACATGGCTCTTCATCCCTATCCTGGTATGCATGGCTCTTTATCCCCATCCTGGTCTGCTTGGCTCCTTATCCCTATTCTGGTATGCATGGCTCTTCATCCCTATCCTGGTATGCATGGCTCTTCATCCCTATCCTGGAATACATGGCTCTTCATCCCTATCCTGGTATGCATGGCTCTTTATCCCCATCCTGGTCTGCTTGGCTCCTTATCCCTATTCTGGTATGCATGGCTCTTCATCCCTATCCTGGTATGCATGGCTCTTCATCCCTATCCTGGAATACATGGCTCTTCATCCCTATCCTGGTATGCATGGCTCTTCATCCCTATCCTGGTATGCATGGTTCTTCATCCCTATCCTGGAATACATGGCTCTTCATCCCTATCCTGGAATGCATGGCTCTTCATCCCTATCCTGGTATGCATGGCTCTTCATCCCTATCCTGGTATGCATGGCTCCTCATCCCTATTCTGGTATGCATGGCTCCTCATCCCTATCTTGGTCTGCATGGCTCCTCATCCCTATCCTTGTATGTATAGCCCCCATCACTAAAACATAAAAAAATAAACCATCCTACTTACCTTCCTTCAATCCCTCACAGCATTTTGTTCCGGTGCCAGCAGCTGATTTATGCTAGTAAGCCCTCATGGCAGTGATGTCATGCGGTGCTTACAAGTAGAGCACAGCTGCCAGAATAATCACCACTCTCCATGCTGGGACTATCTGCGTGGAGGGCAGTGAGAATGCATTGCTCTTTAATAGTGCGCATAGTGTCAGCCGCAGCCACCGGCTTCCTGCAGCGGCTGGGCTTTCGCGCGTGCCACTACTAAAGGTAATGAATATTCACTGACCTCCATGCCCATAGGAGTGGAGAAAAGTGAATATTCATTTAAGTAGCAGGCATATGTGCTGGAAGCCGGCGGCTGCGACCACTGTGAGCGCTATTACAGAGAAATTAATGTTCACTGCCAGTGCAGTGAATATTCATTCCTCTTTAGCAGCGGGCACAGGCTTTAGCCATACCAGCTAACTCCTGCCTCCTGTGACCCACTGCTCCTCCACTGCTGCTCCCCCTCCATCTTCTGGACCCTCACTTGAGTATAAGCCAAGATTGGCGTTTTCAGCACAAAAAAAGTGCTGAAAAACTTGGCCCTATACTCGAGTATATACAGTACTTGGGTAGACAAGATATGGCTTATTATAGCCTTCTATTCATTTCATTGGAAAAAACAAGGAGTAATAAAAGTAGGACTATCATGAGCACAGAGACAGGCAAATTAAAAAGTACCTTTAGTTAAAAATATGTTGCTAAAACCATAGGATAAACCATAAAACCTTGGCAAAATCTCCCTGATTTTGAAAGATATAGATTATCAACCCACATATTAAGAGTAAATGAGCTGCAATCCCCTTGTCCCACAAAACATTGGGTTCACCTTGAGTTGAATGATCTTCATGATGGTTTCCCACACTACCTATGGCCCACCCAATTTAATAGATTTAAATAAAATAATATCACAAACCCGTACACTATGACTACCTTCAGACTATGGCACAAAACAAATTAAAAAATAAATCTTATTCCAAATTTATGCAAAGCCACTCCTATCTTGCATTTGATCCCTAATAACTATAGATCTCTTAAGAGCAAAATCAGGCTCTCGATTCCCTTCAGAAACATGCCGATTTACTCCTTGGTGTGCAAAAACAGATGTATGAGCAAGAACAAGATCAGCTCACTCACTAAAAACCTTCACTTGAAAGATGAGGAAAATCAAACTCTACAGAAAGTAACAAATCTTTATCTCCCAGACATTTCTACCTCAGCACCTGATCCGCCAATTCTTGATCTATTTATGAACATAAAAGGAAAGGGAAAAATGATGGCCAATATAAATAAGAACCTAACCCAAACACAGGAGATCCCAGATTTCATAAAAAAATGGGAATTAGGACTAAACACAAAATTTCTCCCAGAAGAAATTCATATAATCTTCAAAAACATCTACTTTCTAACATCTTCAGTGAGATTCCAAGAACTTAACTATAAAATGATATCAAGCTGGTGTAAGGCTAGTTTCACACTTGCTTTTTTTTGCAGCGCGTTTTTCCCGCAAAAAAACGCATTGAAAAAACGCATACATAAGCATACAACTGCTGCGTTTTTTTCAAGCATTTTTATGAGCATGCATGAAAAAAACGCAGCGTTTTTATGCGTTTGTATGCGTTTTTAGCGCGTTTTTACCGCGTTTGCGTTTTTTTCCAACATTTTTAGGTGGCCCCTCACACTACCCAAACCATGACTTTACTAACCCTAACCCTGACCCTAACCCTAACCCTAACCCTGACCCTAACCCTAACCCTAACCCTGACCCTAACCCTTAACCAAATCATACTTAACCCTAACCCAAACCCTAAACCCTAACTAACCCTAACCCTAACCCTAACCCTGACCCTAACCCTAACCCTAACCCTAACCCTAACCCTGACCCTAACCCTAACCCTGACCCTAACCCTTAACAAAACCATACTTAACCCTAACCCTGACCCTAACCCTAACCCTGACCCTAACCCTTAACCAAACCATACTTAACCCTAATCCTGACCCTAACCCTGACCCTAACCCTAACCCTAACCCTAACCCTGACCCTAACCCTTAACAAAACCATACTTAACCCTAATCCTGACCCTAACCCTGACCCTAATCCTTAACAAAACCATACTTAACCCTAACCCTGACCCTAACCCTAACCCTAACCCTAACCCTGACCCTAACCCTAACCCTAACCCTGACCCTAACCCTTAACAAAACCATACTTAACCCTAATCCTGACCCTAACCCTGACCCTAATCCTTAACAAAACCATACTTAACCCTAATCCTGACCCTAACCCTGACCCTAACCCTAACCCTAACCCTGACCCTAACCCTAACCCTAACCCTAACCCTGACCCTAACCCTTAACAAAACCATACTTAACCCTAATCCTGACCCTAACCCTGACCCTAATCCTTAACAAAACCATACTTAACCCTAACCCTGACCCTAACCCTAACCCTAACCCTAACCCTGACCCTAACCCTAACCCTAACCCTAACCCTGACCCTAACCCTTAACAAAACCATACCTAACCCTAATCCTGACCCTAACCCTGACCCTAATCCTTAACAAAACCATACTTAACCCTAATCCTGACCCTAACCCTGACCCTAACCCTAACCCAAACCCTAACCCTGACCCTAACCCTAACCCTAACCCTAACCCTGACCCTAACCCTTAACAAAACCATACTTAACCCTAATCCTGACCCTAACCATGACTCTAATCCTTAACAAAACCATACTTAACCCTAACCCTGACCCAAACCCCAACCCTAACCCTGACCCTGACCATAACCCTAACCCTAAACCCCCTTAACTAACCCTAACTCTAACCCAAACCCCTAAATTCCATGGTTTAAAAAAAAAAACGCATATGCAAAAAAACGCATACATGAGCATGCCAGTGCGCACATATGCGCATCCATAGGCTATAATGGCCATTTTTAGCGCAAAACGTGCGCATATGTGCTCATGCGCTTTTTTGCAGGGCCAAAAAATGCAACATGCTGCGTCTGGAAAATCCCAACGCACACCCCAAAAAAACGCAGCGCATGAAAATCGCATACATGCGCTTACCAGCGCGCAGGTATGCGCACCCATGTTAAATATAGGGGAAAAAACGCATGCGCAGGTGTGCGTTTTTTTCCAGCGCTAAAAAACGCAAATGTGAAACCAGCCTAAGGGAGGGACAGGAGGACTGTAGTCGTAACCTGTATTCTGGTGGCAGCTGTGTCCAGTCCTTCCCCTATATGAAACAATACTCTTCTTCTCGGGATACCTGAATATCCATATTCAACTTCACCCGGGCACTTCCCAGGCCATTACGGTCCCACTTCTAGGCGACCCCCATCAATGGAGACACAGGCCGAGTCAACTTTAACATTTGCTTTACTTAGGATTTCACATGATACATCTACAGTTGGTACATTATAACATTTGCTTGCTTCCTCATCTTTCCCTTGCTTGTTGTCATTTCTGTGCAGTACACACCCGGACCAGTCTGTACTAGACTGCTTCCCAATTCCTTCCTGGCCTGACCTCACTATAATGACATTTCCTTCTGCCTGTATCGCCCCAGACATGAACTCATCAATCACTACGTTCAGTGGCCCCTAGTGAAGCATCCGGCCCCTCTGTACCGATCTCGTTGAAGCTCCAACTCCTTTCACTTCCTTAGTCCAGCCAATTCCTGCCCTAAAAGCATTGGACCAGGTGGTAAGATGCCACATCTTCCTTTTCCTGCTCTGACTCACTGCTAAGACATGCATAGGCCATGGGTAATGTCGGTTATAACAACTTAGCCTTACGTGGCTGCCGAGCTGTCCAGGCCTATAGCCCATGTGGACACTTGTGCGCCCTGGCCCCATCTGACTAAATCACTCTTCATCACTAACCTTAACTCTCAGCAGCCCCTCCTACAATTAACCCACTATGAACATCCTATCAGGCCCCACTAGTATACTCCCACCTAGTGGCCCACAACATAATTACACCTACCCGGTCTATGGGAAAACTATGTACGAAGAGTACCCTCCTCTTCTGTCCCAAGAAGGATACACTAACTTTCCCTAATTGTACATGTACAAAGGACACATAACATATATGCAATACTATAATACAGGAATACAAGGCAATATATTACAGTTCTCTATAAAATGGCAACACATTCACTTGGCAATACCATAAACAATGAGCAGTAGTACATAGTTATATATGTAGCAGTACCACAGGCAATTATCATAAAACACATTTGTAAACATTAAGTACGAGAAGACAATCAAAGGTAAGGAAAACATGAAAGACATTATATCTCACCCCCTTACAATGGTATAAAACACCTGACATATTGAATAAAATAGACAGCTCAATCCCCCCTCTTTGTTGGAGATGCACCAGAGAGAATGGTTCTCCATCTCACATTTGGCTGGAGTGCACAAAAATTAAAAGTTTCTGGGAGAGAGTTAGCGAGCGTGCAAAGAAAACCTTATATGTAGACATTCACGTCAAGTTTCATTCTGTTCAATCTGGATCCTGCAAATTTACACTTTAAAAAAGGCTCACGGATACCTCACCTGCTCAACGCAGCTAAAATAACTATCGCAAGACACTGGAAAGATATAGAGATCCCTACTTGCAAAGAATATACCAAATTGGTATATACGATAAAATTAGACTTTCAGGATCTAAAATCCTAAAAGACTCTAAACGCATGGATAGCCTGGTTGAACACCTCAGAGGATCACCAAAGCACAACCAGTAATCCTTAATTTCTGTCTCCCTACAAATTTCTTTTGTTATTCCCTTTTTTTTTTACACATATCTTGTCCTGTAATGTTCATGCTTCGATTTGAGCTTGATATACCAAATCGCTTAGTTAACCCCTTCATAACCCAGCCTATTTTGACCTTAATGACCTGGCCATTTTTGGCAATTCTGACCAGTGTCCCTTTATGAGGTAATAACTCAGGAACGCTTCAACGGATCCTAGCGATTCTGAGACTGTTTTTTCGTGACATATTGGGCTTCATGTTAGTGGTAAATTTTGGTCGATAATTTTTGCATTCAAAGTAAGAACTACTTCTTCCTCAGGGGAGACAAACATCATCCCCTGATGTCATCCCCTGAGGAAGAAGTAGTTCTTACTTCGAAACGCATTGGGAATAAATGGTTAATCTTTCACCATAATTGGAATCCTGCATTTTGTCAAGCAGTGCATGGAAGTCCATAAATTATTTCCATAAGAATTGAGGGTTAAAAGTTGACCAACGATTTCTCATTTTTACAACAAAATTTACAAAACCATTTTTTTTAGGGACCACCTCACATTTGAAGTCACTTTGAGGGGTCTATATGGTAGAAAATACCCAAAAGTGACACCATTCTAAAAACTGCACCCCTCGAGGTGCTCAAAACTACATTCAAGAAGATTATTAACCCTTCAGGTGCTTCACAGCAGCTAAAGCAATGTGGAAGGAAAAAATGGACATTTTAATTTTTCCAACAAAAATTTTCTTTTAGCATCAATTTTTTCATTTTCACATGGGTAACAGGATAAAATGGATCCTAAAATTTGTTGGGCAATTTCTCCTGAGTACACCGATAACTCATATGTGGTTATAAACCACTGTTTGGGAGAACGGCAGGGCCCGGAAGGGAAGGAGCACCATTTGACTTTTTGCATGGAAAATATGCTGGAATATTTAGCGGTCGCCATGTCGAGTTTGGAGAGTCCCTGCGTGCCTAAACACTGGAGCTCCCCCACAAGTGACCCCATTTTGGAAACTAGACCCTCCAACAAACTTACCTAGATGCATAGTGAGCACTTTGAACCCCCAGGTGCTTCACAAATTGATCCGTAAAAAAAAGGACTTTTTTTTCACAAAAATTTTATTTTAGCCTGAGTTATTTCATTTTCACATGGGCAACAGGATAAAATGGATCCTAAAATTTGTTGGACAATTTCTCCTGAGTACACTGACACCTCATATGTGGTCATAAACCACTGTTTGGGCTCACGGCAGGGCCCGGAAGGGAAGGAGCAACATTTGACTTTTTGAATGGAAAATTAGCTCCAATCGTTAGCAGACACCATGTCGTGTTTGGAGAGCCCCTGTGTACCTAAACATTGGAGCTCCCCCACAAGTGACCCCATTTTGGAAACTAGACCCCCCAAGGAGCTTATCTAGATGTGTAGTGAGCACTTTGAACTCCCAAGTGCTTCACAAAAGTATAAAACGCAGAGCCATGAAAATAAAAAATATTTTTTTTTCCTCAAAAATTAGCCCACTATTTTTTATTTTCACAAGGCTAACAGGAGAAATTGGACAACAAAAGTTGTTGTGCAATTTGACCTGAGTACACCGATACCCCATATGTGGGGGGGAACTACTGTTTGGGTGCATGGGAAAGCTCAGAAGGGAAGGAGCGCGATTTTGGAATGCAGACTGATGGAATGTTCTGCGGGCATCATGCTGCGTTTGCAGAGGTCCTGATGTGCCTAATTGGTGGAAACCCCCATAAGTGACCCCATTTTGGAAACTAGACCCCCAAAGGAGCTAGATGTGTAGTGAGCACTTTGAACACCCAAGTGCTTCACAGAAGTTTATAAACGCAGAGCCATGAAAATAAAAAATATTTTTTTTCCTAAAAAATGATTTTTTAGCCCGCTATTTTTTATTTTCCCAAGGGTAACAGTATAAATTGGACCCCTAAAGTTGTTGTTCAGTTTGTCCTGAGTATGCTGGTACCCCATATGTGGGGGGAACCACTGTTTGGGCGCACGGCAGGGCTCAGAAGGGAAGGAGCACCATTTGACTTTTTGAATGGAAAATTAGCTCCAATCGTTAGCGGACACCATGTCGTGTTTGGAGAGACCCTGTCTGCCTACACTTTGGAGCTCCCCCACAAATGACCCCATTTTGGAAACTAGACCCCCTAAGGTACTTACCTAAATGCATAGTGAGCACTTTGAACCCCCCAGTGCTTTACAGAAGTGTATAACGCAGAGCCGTGAAAATAAAAATAATTTTTTTTTCCTCAAAAAATAATTTTTTAGCCCTCTATTTTTTATTTTCACAATGGTAACAGGATAAATTGGACTCCAAAAGTTGTTGTCCAGTTTGTCCTGAGTACGCTGGTACCCCAAATGTGGGGGGACCACTGTTTGAGCACACGTCATGGCTCGGAAGGGAAGTAGTGATGTTTTGAAATACCGACTTGATAGAATGGTCTGCGGGCGTCATGTTACTTTTGCAGAGCCTCTGATGTGCCTAAACAGTGGAAACCCCCCACAAGTGACCCCATTTTGGAAACTAGACCCCCCAAGGAACTTCTCTAAATGTGTGGTGAGCACTTTGAACCCCCAAGTGCTTCACAGAAGTTTATAACGCAGAGCCGTGAAAATAAAAAATCATTTTTTTTTTCACAAAAATCATTGTTTTAGCCCCCAATATTTTATTTTCCCAACGGTAACAGGAGAAATTAGACCCCCAAAGTTGTTGTGCAATTTTTCCTGAGTACGCTGATACCCCATATGTGGGGGTAAACCACTGTTTGGGCACACGTCAGGGCTCGGAATGGAGGGAGCGCTGATGTGAGCTCATCTGTTCATTCACCTTTTGTGTCCGAGGATCTCCATCTTCTGGTGAAGGAAGGTAGTGAGGCTGATTTGGATGAAAGAAACCAAACACCTGATCAGGTGGACTGTGACTGGGTAACAGGAACTTCAGACTGGATATAAAGCAGCCGACGCCCTTCTGAGTGGCTGGTGATTTCTCTGCTTGATTCTTGGAGACCAGTCTGATTCCTGCTTCCCAAAGATAAGTTTTTGCTCTGCTATTGAACTTATTAGTTTTGGTTTAGTTTACCTTGTTTTTTGAGTTCAGTCATCCCCGGCCGGGGGTGTGCTGGATTTTTATTCCTTGATCAGTGTTCTCTTTTGCTCTGCTTTCAGAATATTCTGATTGCTGATATAGGGTTTGAAGTCTAGTGACTTCACGGTCCTTTTTGCTTATCAGTTGTGTTGGTAATATTTTTAGCAGGGTTTTCTCGGATTGCAAACAGCAGCTTTTCGGTCCTGTCCTTTTTAGTTAGCTTGGGCCCCATCGTTTGCTCAACCTATCTTTCTATCTGTGTTAGTGCTTTCATCTTGTTTCACCGTCATTATATGTTGGGGGCTGCCTGTTGCTTTGGGGTCTTCTCTGGGGCAGTCAGTTTTTCCCTTTTCTCTCTTTAGGCTTATTTAGATCTCCGACTGTGACGAGGTGTCTAGGATTACTGTAGGAACACTCCACGGCTACTGCTAGTTGTGTGATAGGAATAGGGGTCTGCAATCCGCTAGTTTCCAACCTCTCTGATTTTCTGGGCTGAGTTTGTGTTTTGTTTTTTCCTCCTCGGTGACTCAATCATAACAGAGCGCTGCTTGACTTTTTGAACTCAAAATTGGCTGGAATAAATCTTGGTGCCATGTTGCGTTCGCAAACCCCGTGATGTGCTTAAACAGTCGAAACCCCTCAATTCCAACTCCAACTCTAACCTCAACACACCACTAACCCTAACCCAACCCTAAACATAACTCTAACTACAACCCTAACCCCCAACACACCCCTAAACCTAATCCCAACTCTAACCCTAACCACAAGCCTAATGCTAATCCCAACCCACCCCTAACTCTAATCTTAACCCTAATTCCAGCCCTAACTCTAATTCCAACCCTAACCCTAATTCCAGCCCTAACCCTAATTCCAGCCCTAACCCTAATTCCAACCCTAACCCTAATTCTAACCCTAATTCCAACCATAACCCTAATTCCAACCCTAGCCCTAATTCTAACCCTAACCCTAATTCTAGCCCTAACCCTATTTCTAACCCTAACCCTAATTCTAACCCTAACCCTATTTCTAACCCTAACCCTAATTCCAACCCTAACCCTAATTCTAACCCTAAATGGAAAAAAAAATATTTTTTTTATTTTATTGTTTGTGCCTGGCTATGGGGGTGATAAACGGGGGGTGTATTTACTTTTTTTCATTTTGATCACTGTGAGAGTTTATCACAGTGATCAAAACGAAAAATGAATCGGCAGCCGGCAAATTCATGGGCGCCGCCATCTTGGACAATGGCAGGCGCACTGCGCATGCGCCCGCCATTTTGCAAGATGGTGGCGCCCATGATCCGGACGGCGGGACACCGGGAGCCACATCAGGACATCGGTGGTACCGGGGGGAATCGGAAGGAGGGGGAGCGATAGGAAGGGGAGGGGGAGCAGATGATGAAGGCGGTGACCGATCGCCGCCGTCCATCAGTGGCGGAGGCCGATCGGCCCCGCCAGTCGGTGTGGGGTGGTCGGGCTTCGGTGTCCAGCCATGTCCGATGCTAATGCAGCATCGGCCATGGCTGGATTGTAATATTTCACCAAATTTCATTGGTGAAATATTACAAATCGCTCTGATTTGCTGTTTCACTTTTAACAGCCAATCAGAGCGATTGTAGGCTCGTGGGGGCTAAGCCACGCCCCCTGGGATTAACTCTAGCATGTCCTCTTTGTGCGGGTCGGGTGACCTTTCAGTGACCCCGGTCACCCGACCCGCAGGAGGGCGATTTATAGCATGACGCCTACGTAGGTGTCATGGGTCGTTTGGGCACGACTTTTCATGATGCCTACGTAGGGTCATGAAGGGGTTAACCTCTATATTTTAAGTAGGACTTTCTGACTCCATACCCTCCCCTTTCCTTCCCGTGTCCCTCCCCACCACTGCCCCTTGTTTTTTAAACTCTTACAACCCTTTTGGTTCACAAAATTATATTATTGAAATTTTCTAAATAAAGAATATGTACAAAAACATATGTTGCTAAATTAATTGTTCCCAAGTGGCTCTACTATTAAGCCTCAAGAACCATAATAGGCAGACAAGAAGAGGTTTTATCCCTTTGCAACAGTCCAAGCAATAAATATTAATTATATTAAGTGATGAGTGAGCGTGCTCAGTACTGCTCGATATTCGATTGAGCATTGGGATGCTTGGGCAAGCTCAGTACTTGGTCAAGTATCTCTGGTGCACGTGCACATGCTTGAGTCCCCACCCCATATGTTTCATGGATGTTTTGCAGCCACTAATTATGTGGGGATAGCCTGCCAATTGCAGTAATGCTGTAGCCTTGTTGGCTACTGGCATTACTGTGGCTGGTCAGCCACATCTCATCATTGGGTATATATAAGAACTGGTGACGCGATGCTTGCCACACTGTGCCTTGGAAACAGAGTAGGGAGAGTTGCTGGAGAAGGGATAGTAGTGCATTACAGGGCTATAGTCAGGGTTTATATTGCCTTATAGAGTTGAGCAACTTTTGTTTTTTTAGGGTCGCGTTTCGTTTCGTGAAACCCGACTTTTCCAAAAGTCGGGTCGAGCAAGATCGTCCGATTATAGGGAAAAGTCGGGGTCGTCCCGAAACACGAAACCCAATGTAAGTCAATGGGGAATAAAAGTCGGCAGTGAGAGGAGGACAGGACACACACCTACAGTGCCCATTTGAATGCCAAAAGCATCAATTCTTCTTACTTAAGCTTGTCAACCTTAATTAACTTCATAATGCAAGTTACGCACTGAAAAATGGGGGTTATTTGGCTAAATTTGTGGGGGGGGAGGGCTGGCTGCAGGTTTTCATGTGCCCTGGGCAAAAGAGCGCCCCTTTAACACATACCACAACTCATCATGCTCCGATACGGCAGAGAAATAGCGGTATAGTACAATGAAAAATACCTCACTTTTTACATCTCATGACGAGGCCCATCTATTTCTCCATACAAAATCATTGGTCCCATATAATGTTTGAAACAGTATATGATGAGCTCCACATAATGCTACAGTATATGTTGGTCCCCATGGATGAAGCTCCACTGTCTTATGGGCCCAAATAATGCTCCAAACATAATGGGCCCCATTTCTAATGCTCTAGTGTATAATGGGCCCTGTAAATGCTGCTCCAGTGTCTGATGTCCACCTTTGGAATGTTCCAGTGTATGGTGGGCCCCATCTATCATTCTCCAGAGTATAGTGCTCCCCAAAAATTGCTGTCCCAACATTGAAAACAATCAAATAAGTCTCCTCGCTAGGGAATCCCTGTACTTGTCTGGACAGGTGCTGTAGCTTGCTTAACAGCTCGCCAGCCGTTCTCACGCCCAGAATGGATTGCACGTGATTGCACAAAGGTTAGAAAGGGTACCGTATCCCCGGATAACATGTATGGATAGCGTACACATTCAAAATATATGTCTATACAGCATGAGGCAGGCTCAGACGGTGTTAGGCCCAGTATGGATTGCACGTCATTGCACAAAGGTTAGAAAGGGTACCGTATCCCCGGATAACATGTATGGATAGCGTACACATTCAAAATATATGTCTATACAGCATGAGGCAGGCTCAGACGGTGTTAGGCCCAGTATGGATTGCACGTCATTGCACAAAGGTTAGAAAGGGTACCGTATCCCCGGATAACATGTATGGATAGCGTACACATTCAAAATATATGTCTATACAGCATGAGGCAGGCTCAGACGGTGTTAGGCCCAGTATGGATTGCACGTCATTGCACAAAGGTTAGAAAGGGTACCGTATCCCCGGATAACATGTATGGATAGCGTACACATTCAAAATATATGTCTATACAGCATGAGGCAGGCTCAGACGGTGTTAGGCCCAGTATGGATTGCACGTCATTGCACAAAGGTTAGAAAGGGTACCGTATCCCCGGATAACATGTATGGATAGCGTACACATTCAAAATATATGTCTATACAGCATGAGGCAGGCTCAGACGGTGTTAGGCCCAGTATGGATTGCACGTCATTGCACAAAGGTTAGAAGGGGTACCGTATCCCCGGATAACATGTATGGATAGCGTACACATTCAAAATATATGTCTATACAGCATGAGGCAGGCTCAGACGGTGTTAGGCCCAGTATGGATTGCACGTCATTGCACAAAGGTTAGAAAGGGTACCGTATCCCTGGATAACATGTATGGATAGCGTACACATTCAAAATATATGTCTATACAGCATGAGGCAGGCTCAGACGGTGTTAGGCCCAGTATGGATTGCACGTCATTGCACAAAGGTTAGAAGGGGTACCGTATCCCCGGATAACATGTATGGATAGCGTACACATTCAAAATATATGTCTATACAGCATGAGGCAGGCTCAGACGGTGTTAGGCCCAGTATGGATTGCACGTCATTGCACAAAGGTTAGAAAGGGTACCGTATCCCTGGATAACATGTATGGATAGCGTACACATTCAAAATATATGTCTCAGGAGGCAGGCTCAGACGGTGTCAGGCACAGTATGGATTTGACGGCCCAGATTACACAGCGGAGGAGCAGGGAGAGGTAAAGATTGCAAATGCTGGGGCCCTGGTCAAGCAAGGGGGGCCCACTCGTGGGCGTCGGTACTGGCACTGGGCCCCTCATAGTACAGCGGTGTGTCTGACGGCGGGTGTGCACCACCACCGTCAGAGACACTTGATTGCACTATGAGGGACCCTGTGCCAGTGCCCGCGCCCAAGAGTCGGCCTACCCACCTGTCCAGGGCAACGGCACTCGCACGGTGTCGTGCGGTAGGTGGTGACCCCGGCCATGGGGGGGGAGGCAGCACAGTTAGGGAGTTTTAGAAAGTGGCATATGTTGATGTTGGACATTCAGCTGATGCAAAAGGTGAAATAGGTGAAGTACCAGGAAGAGGTGGACCAAAGCAAGCCATTTTTCTGTCACCCTATGTGTCATCAGGGGAAGGTGGGACAAAATCCTTGGAAACCCATGCGTGGTTCATTTTAATGAAGGTTAGATCATCCACATTTTGGGTTGACAGACGGGTCCTTTTTTCTGTCAGGATTGATCCAGCTGCACTGAAGACTCTTTCCGATAGCACACTTGCAGCTGGGCAAGCGAGCTCCTGTAAGGCATATTGGGCCAATTCAGGCCAGGTGTCCAGTTTAGCGGCCCAATAGTCAAAGGGGAATGACCTGTGTGGGAGAACATCGATATGGGAGGAAAAGTAGTTTGTAACCATAGTTGACAACTGCTGTCTCCTGTCACTTTCCATCGATGCAGTATTACCAGTTGTGTGAGCGGTATTTGAAAAATCAGTCCACAACATTGTCATGAAACCCCTGTCTCCAACGCCACTTCTGCTGTGTGCACCACGAACACCTCTGCCAAGCTGCCCCCGGCCCGTACGGCTCTTGTGAGAACCATCACCGCTGCTGTGTGCTGGGAATGCCTCAAGCAACCGATTTACCAGAGTTGCTTGTTTATTAGCCAATATTAGGTCAAGGTTCTCCTGTGGCATGATGTTTTGTAATTTGCCTTTATAGCGTGGATCCAGGATGCTGGCCAACCAGTAGTCGTCATCGTTCATCATTTTGGCAATGCGGGGGTCCCTTTTTAGGATCCGCAAGGCATAATCTGACATGTGGGCCAATGTTCCCGGTGTCAATGATGCACTGCGAGGGCTGGGTGGAGGAGCACTTTCTGGCAAATCCACATCCCTCCAGTCACGCACAAACCCTGTACCAGACCTTGCCACGCCATCATTTTCACTTGCCCCACGAGATGCATCCTCCTCCCCTAAGTAATCATCCCCATCATCCTCCTCCTCCTCCTCCTCTTCTTCCTCCACCTCGTCCAGGAGAGGTCCCTGAGCAGACAATGGCTGAATGTCATCAAGGATTCCCTCCTCCTCTTCCTCCTCATCAACATTGGCTGCAGACGCCTGCTCCTTAAGGTGCGTCAAAGTTTGCATGAGCAGACGCATAAGTGGGATGCTCATGCTTAGGATGGCGTCGTCTGCGCTTACCAGCCGTGTGCATTCCTCAAAACACTGAAGGACTTTACAAAGGTCTTTCAGCTTCGACCACTGCACGCCTGTCAACTCCATGTCTGCTCTCAAAGTGCCTGGCCGTGTATCCTCCCACAAATGCATTATGGCCTGCCTCTGCTCGCACAGCCGCTCCACCATGTGCAGGGTGGAGTTCCACCTTGTTGCAATGTCGATAATGAGGCGGTGGTTGGGAAGGTGGAGCAATCGCTGCAGCTTCTGCATACGAACGGAGTGTACAGGCGACCGGCGGATGTGCGCGCACAGTCTTCGCACCTTCTGGAGCAGGGCTGTTAACTCCGGATAATTTTTGAGGAAGCACTGCACCACCAGGTTCAAGGTGTGAGCCAAGCAAGGTATGTGGCTGAGTTTTGAAAGGGCTATGGCTGCCACAAAATTACGGCCGTTATCACTAACTACCTTGCCTGCCTCAAGATGTACACTGCCCAGCCATGACTCAGTTTGTCGCTTCAAGTACTCGGCCAGCACCTCGGCGGTGTGTCTGTCGCCCAAACACATCATCTGCAAAACAGCCTGCTGACGCTTTCCACTAGCTGCTCGATAGGGGGACACATCGTGTGCAACAGTGGCAGCTGCAGATGGAGTGCTCGTACGACTGCGCTCTGTGGACGAGCTTTCGCTTCTGGAGGAGGAGGAGGAGGAGGGTCGAACGCCTACAGCCAACTGTTTCCTATACCGTGGGCTAGGCAGCACTGTCCCACCACCGATGTCCCCTGTGGACCCTGCATCCACCACATTAACCCAGTGCACAGTGATGGACACGTAACGGCCCTGGCCATGCCGACTGGACCATGCATCAGTTGTGAGGTGCACCTTTCCGCTCACTGACTGCTTGAGTGCATGGACAATGCGGTCTTTCACATGATGGTGGAGGGCTGGGATGGCTTTGCGAGAGAAGAAGTGGCGACTGGGTAGGTCATAGCGTGGTACTGCATAGGCCATGAGTTCGCGGAAAGCTGTGCTTTCCACCAACCGAAAGGGCATCATCTCAAACGAGATTAGTTTGGCAATGTGGGCGTTCAAACCCAGTGTATGCGGATGAGAGACTGAGTACTTTCTTGACCTACTCATAGTGTCTGGGAGGGTGAGCTGGACTTGAGAGCTGCATATGGTGGAAGTAGCGGTGGACAGGGCGGACTGAGAGAGGGTTGATGATGGTGATGGAGTTGGTGTTCTTTCTGATGGCCTAGAATCAGTCTTTCGTTGATATAACAGTGGGATTCCCTGACTGCTATGGCCTTGCAACGACACCTCAACATTTGCTGCTGTGCTAACCGGTGGGCTTACAGTGGGGGAAACAATGTAGCGTTGCTGACTACCTTCGTTGTGATCAGTTGCACATGTGGCACTTGAGGTTTGGTGTTGTGTCCACGCTTGCAAGTGCATGCTGGTTAAATGTCTAAGCATGCAACTGGTATTCAAATTTTTCAGATTTTTCCCTCGGCTAAAGGTCTTTGCGCACTTCTTACAGATAACCTTGGCCTGATCATGAGGATTTTGTTCAAAAAAGTGCCACACTGCACTCTTCCTACTTTGGCAGACATTTTGCGGCCTAGCACGCTGTGATCTTTTGACCCTCTGGACAAGCTGTCCAGCAACTCTTTTGATGTTTGGAACCTGTCTTTGGAGTGCTCCGGGCCTGCCAGATAACAGCTGTTGCGATGTCGATGTCTGCTGTGGATGCTCCTCATCTGAGCTATTGGAAGCAGCACCCTCTTCCCCCAATGGATGCCAATCTGGGTCAACAACTGGGTCATCCATCACCTCCTCTTCTATGTCATGTGCACCTTCCTCTGTGTCACCGTGTATGGTGGTATAGTGTGCGGGAAGGGGCACCTGAGTCTCATCAGGGTCAGAATCTGGCTCTGTACACTGCAAGGACAATGTAGTGCTCTGAGTGAATGTACCAGCAGAATCATCCATCAGCGGCTGTGCATCAGTGCACTCCATGTCAGATTCATCTTGGCCTGGGTAATTCACCATTTCACTTGATAATCCAGGCATGGTATGTGAAAACAGCTCCATGGAGTAATCAGTAGTATGGCCTGCGTCATCCTTCAATCTTGGTTGGGGTGAAGGACACAAGGAAAGGTGTGGTTCATGAACATGAGCCTCCAATGACGACTCAGTGCTTTTACTTTTTACAACTGAAGAAGAGGAGGCGATAGAGCTGGAGGCTGAGTCAGCAATGTAAGACAAAACTTTTTCCTGATGCTCTGCCTTTAAAAGCGGTTTGCCAACTCCTAGAAAACTAAGCGTTCGAGGCCTTATGTAGCCAGACGATGACGCAGGGTCAGCACCTCCTGCATTCGGTCCTATTTTGCTCTTGCCACTACCATCAGATCCACCACCAACACCATCATTACCAGCTGCCAACCCCCGCCCAATTCCACGGCCTCTTCCACCAGCCTTCCTCATTTTTGGTAGAAATGTAGACAAAATCCAACAAACTATATAGTAATGTAAAACAAGGTACAAGGTGTCTATAGGATAGGGGAGTTTTAGAATTTCTGCACACACTTGTGGACAGTGGACACTTGTGGATTGTGTGATGCCCACTGATATCTGAGCGCTATGTGACACGCTCGATGGCACAGCTGCCTGTGACCAAAGTGACGAGAGGATAATGGAGATTTTGAATCTCTGCGTACACTTTTGGACACTGGACACTTGTGGATTGTGTGAGGCCCACTGATATCTGAGCGCTATGCGACACGCTCGATGGCACAGCTGCCTGTGACCAAAGTGACGAGAGGATAATGGAGATTTTGAATCTCTGCGTACACTTTTGGACACTGGACACTTGTGGATGGTGTGAGGCACACTGATATCTGAGCGCTATGTGACACGCTCGATGGCACAGCTGCCTGTGACCAAAGTGACGAGAGGATAATGGAGATTTTGAATCTCTGCGTAAACTTTTGGACACTGGACACTTGTGGATGGTGTGAGGCCCACTGATATCTGAGCGCTATGTGACACGCTCGATGGCACAGCTGCCTGTGACCAAAGTGACGAGAGGATAATGGAGATTTTGAATCTCTGCGTACACTTTTGGACACTGGACACTTGTGGATTGTGTGAGGCCCACTGATATCTGAGCGCTATGTGACATGCTCGATGGCACAGCTGCCTGTGACCAAAGTGACGAGAGGATAATGGAGATTTTGAATCTCTGCGTACACTTTTGGACACTGGACACTTGTGGATGGTGTGAGGCCCACTGATATCTGAGCGCTATGTGACACGCTCGATGGCACAGCTGCCTGTGACCAAAGTGACGAGAGGATAATGGAGATTTTGAATCTCTGCGTACACTTTTGGACACTGGACACTTGTGGATGGTGTGAGGCCCACTGATATCTGAGCGCTATGTGACACGCTCGATGGCACAGCTGCCTGTGACCAAAGTGACGAGAGGATAATGGAGATTTTGAATCTCTGCGTACACTTTTGGACACTGGACACTTGTGGATGGTGTGAGGCCCACTGATATCTGAGCGCTATGTGACACGCTCGATGGCACAGCTGCCTGTGACCAAAGTGACGAGAGGATAATGGAGATTTTGAATCTCTGCGTACACTTTTGGACACTGGACACTTGTGGATGGTGTGAGGCCCACTGATATCTGAGCGCTATGTGACACGCTCGATGGCACAGCTGCCTGTGACCAAAGTGACGAGAGGATAAGGGAGATTGGATTGCTTTTAAAAAAGCAGTTTGCGGAGCAGTGGGTAAACAGCAATGCCAGCGTGTCAGGAAGCCTTAAAAGGCAGCCCAACAACCAACACCACTGATACACCACAATATAGCCTCCCCTTGCACTGCACACACAGTGACTTGTGTGTTGTGCAGGCCAAATCGCTAGCAGCAGAAGCAGTTTTTTTGTCTTCTTCCCTGCCTAACGCTCTCCCTACAGAATCAGCAGCAACCTTTCCCTATACTAAGATCGGCAGAAGTAAGATGGCGGTCGGCGTGCACGCCCTTTTATACCCCCTGTGACGCCCACCAAAGCAAGCCAATCACTTGCATGCCCTTCTGAAAGATGGTGGTGACCCGTGCCTATGTCATCACGTTGCCCACAGTGTCCGTGGATCCTGATTGGCTGAAAAAGAGCGCAAAACAAACTTTTGAAACGCGACTTTGGCGCGTAAGTCGCCGACCTCGTGGCCGACCTCATCCTAGGGTCGGGTTTCGTTTCATGAAACCCGACTTTGCCAAAAGTCGGCGACTTTTGAATTTTTTCGACCCGTTTCGCTCAACTCTATTGCCTTACAGTCATTGCCACTGAAACCTAATGCAAAAACTCCTTATCAGGCCTACATCTATTCTATTACCTATTAATATTACTTTCATCTACATTTAAAGTAGGGATAATTGCTGGAGAAGAGAAAGGCAGAATTAGATTCCTCTAGGCAGAGCAAATATTGCCTTACAGTCCTTGCTGCTGAAATCTTATACCAAAAATCCATATCGTGCCTACATCTACTCTATTGTAGTCCCTATTAATACTGATTGTGGCTGCATTCCTAATTTAATATGTGCAAGGCTTGCAGTAAGGGATGAGGAAGTGGACGTGCTGTGCTGCTCATGGTGCACGCAGAGGCTGAGGCCGTGGTTCAAGGGAAACTAAACCTGCTACAGAAACAGAGCAAACACGTTCATCCACGAGACCTAGCTTCCTGTCGCACTTTGCTGGAGTGCACGGGACACCAATCTTGAAGCCAGAAGAGTGCGAACAAGTGATCAGTTGGCTTGCAGATAATGCTTCCATTCTGTTTCCCAGCACCACCCTGTCTTCCACACAGTTCAGTCTCATTAGCCAAGAATCTGGACCACATAATTCTCACCCTGAGCCTCCTTCCTTCTACCATGGCGACTCCCAGGAGTCAACTGATCCCACATTCAGACAGTCTGAGTGTTTACATTTTCATTTATTGCTTCTTCTGGCCTCTCGCCATGCATGTTTCAAAAGGGTCATCAGGATCTTGTGTGTAGTGATGCCCAAATATTTAAGCAGCCACCGTCAGTAGAAGATGACAGTGGGAAACTGCAATTATTGTCTCAAAAGGTGGATGATGATGAGACACAGTTGCCAACAAGTGATGTTACAAAGTCAACAAGTCAGGACAAGAGTGCGAAGGTGGAAGATGAGGTGGCGAATGATGAAGTTACTGACCCAACCTTCGAAGGTGCCATGTAGAGCGAGGCCAGCAGCACAGAGAGGGAGGGATCCACAGCACTGCAATAGGCAGGCAGAGGCAGTGGGGTGGCCAGAGGCATAAGGCGGGCAACTGTGCCCCGGAGCACCCACAAGCGGAAAATGCCCAGGCTAAGGGTTAACTGTTCCCCAGTCTGGTGCTTTTTTACAAAAAATGCAGAAGACAAGAAAACAGTCTTTTGCAAGCTGTGACATACCAAGATCAGCAAAGGCCTTACCACTAACAGTCTGACCACCACCAGCATGCTCAGGCATGTGTCACCTGTTACCCAAGCACCCAACTAGGTGGGTCAAACGCCTAGGTCCACAACCAATGTCTGCGAGTGACACCACTGCCTAGTCCCCTGTTCTACAAGCTTGCCAATTCCTTGTTCAGGATGCAGGCACCGATGCTTCCTGCACTGCACTTGTCGGTGGACGTTCGCAAGCACCATCAGCAAACCACATCCACTTCCTTGACCCAGCACAGCATTCTACTGTCCCTACCCTGGAACGCAAACAGAAATACGCATCCACCCACCCACAGGCCCTGCCACTGAACAGCCACATTTCCAGACAGCTTGCTGTGGAAATGTTGCCATTTAGACTGGTGGAGACTTTCTGCAACCTCATGGCGATGGCCGTCCCTTGGTTCTCATTCCCCAGCCGCCACTATTTCTCCCATTGTGCCGTCCTCGCCTTGCACATGTCCCATAACATCATCCATGCCCTGACTAACGCAGTTACTGAGAAGGCCTACTTAACCATCGACACATGAACATGTGCTTGTGGCAAGGTACGTTACATTTCACTAACGGCACACTGGGTGAACCTAGTGGAAGCCAGGAAGGAGTCGCACCCTGGAACGGCACAAGTGCTACCAGCACTTAGAATTGCTGGATCAAGTTCCGTCAGGGTTTCCCCTATCACCTACACCAGATCCTGCACCACCTCCTCCTCATCGTCATCCATTTCAGTCACAAGCTAGAAGCACTGCATCACTGCCTTGATGAAGTAGCAGCAGGCTCTGCTGAAACTCATTTCTTTAGGTGACAAACAGCACACCGCTACAGAGTTGTTGAGAGGTCTAACAGACCAGACAGATCTACGGCTTTCACTGCTGAACCTATGACCAGGTTTGGTCGTGTGTGATAATGTGTGGTAACCTGATGGCAGCTCTGAAGCTTGACAAGCTCGCACATGTACCATGCTTGGCCCACGTGCTAAACTTAGTGGCTCAGCGCTTTCTGACAACCTACCCCTTTTTGAAAAAGCATCTGGCGAAACAGCGTCGTCGGGGTGGTGACACGTTACAATCCACCTCGCAAGCACTGGGCACTTTATAAGTATATTAATCTATTTAGGTTAGACCTTTTTCTTCCTTGCACTTTTTTAGACATCCTTTTGCTTCAGCAATGCAGTAAGTATGTTCAAAGCTTTCCAATATAAACACATGCACTTTATAAGTTAAAGCTGTTGATTTACTTACTGTATGTTTGGATCCTGAAGTGGGGAGTGTTAGGCGTTGAGTTTCCCCATTGCACAGGAGGAACCTCGAGCCATGTTCTCTGCGGTCTCCCATTCCTCTGTGGCCACAGAGATGCCTGCTCAGCAGAGACAGCGGTCCCAAAGCCTTGCCCAGGCTGACACTAGGCGTCTGGTTGCTCTTCCTGGCTCTGCTATAGTATCATGCGTGAGTCAGCAGCAAGTAGACGCTCCTGGGACTAAGTCCTGCTTTTCCCCTACTGAGCATGCCCGTGGGACAACCTCTCATTGGAGGTCAGAGGTCACATGTGCAGGTCCCGTTCCTGCTCGGATTGGTCCACCAGGAAGGTCCCGAAAGGATGCCGCTATAAAAGACTTGCATGGCCGCTCAGCCATGCGCTAGTATAGACTTTTGTTTAGACTTGTGTTATGATGATGGAGGCATGAATCTGGTGCCTGACTCATTATATAACCCCCCTCCTTTGATATCCATGAGTTAGGGTTAGCTTAGTTTGGGTCAGTGCCTTGTAGTGGCAAAGCATGTGCCACAGTGCTCCAGTCACAGCACAAGTTTTAGCATAATAGTGCCGCCTTATCTATTGTACCTCTGGGCGGTACATCTATCCACTGCACCCTGTGACTGCTAACAGGGCACAGCGTTTTCCCTAGTGTCTCTCTGGTGCCGCAGTTGTGGCTCCGTGTGCAAGTGGGTCTAGAAAGACTCTGCCTCTGTGTCTCTGGGCAGAGTTCTGTGACCGCATCGCTTGCACTTCTATCACATATTTGCAGCCCTGTGAGGTAACAGGTTTCGCCTCTTGTACACCGGGTGAGGTAACCCACGTGCATTATTATCCGCCATTATCTGGCAGCAGTTTTCCATCTCTGCACGGTGGACCCCTGTCGGCGAACGCACCTAATTAACATCTTTTATTATTTGGTGCGTTCCGCCAGCCCTAACAGGGAGTCCAAGGCAAGGAAAATTTTGGTCATTTTATTATACATTTTTTACCCATGATGATGACTCTAAGCAGGATATACTTATCATGCTACTAATATGTACGTGTCAATTTTTATTCAACCTGCTTGAATTTTTATATAATTTTAATAATATGAATTAAAATGTATTGGTCTTTAAAATACTTTCTGCAATGGATCCTCTTTTCCCTAAACAACCTTATATTTATGGCTGTGTTGCTATTGTATTGCTATTTAAAGGAAATTCTTGCCACAAAAAAGTTATTTAAGATTGTGTCTCAAAAACTACCCAGACATGCCTGAGCTACTTTTGAAGGTACGCCAAGTGTGCAGCCATTTCCGAAAGTCACCAACAGCTGCAGCAACGCTTGCAAGTGCCACCTCACCAATTGTTTTGCAACGTGACCACATGCTGGAACTCAGCATTACATATGTTAGCAAGTCCTTGGAAGCAGCAGAGGGCAGTAGTTGAATACCAGTTATAATATGCTCATCGTTATTCCAGTCAGCCTTTGCACATAACAATCGACGTGTGGGCATGAACGTCTGACCTCTCTGAGGTTCCCCAAAACTTTAAGGACACAACAAAGATGGTGAGTGGCAATGATGCCATAATCAGTGTAACCATCCCACTTCTGTGTCTACTCAAACACTCGTTGCTTACAATGTAAGAGGAAGCTTTGCATGGGAACCAGGTGGAGATGTAGGTAGAAAACAGAAAGTGTGACACTACCCAGCCCAGACTCATCTTATCTTCTTCCCATCTTTTCAGCATTGATGGGCATAAGAGGAGGAGGACCAGGAGAGGGAGGAGGAAGAGGAGGAGATAGATTGTTGTCCTCCTGGTGGGAACAGGGAAGTCTTGCTGTTTGTGAGTTTGGCACATATGGTTGATTTTATATCCCACTGCCTTTTCCTGTGACCCTAACTTTATACGCATTTTGACCAACAGTGATTATTGGTTGTTCACCCTTCTTGACCCATGCTACAAGAAGAACTTTCAATTTCTCCTTCCTGCAGTGGAGAGGTCTAGTAATATGATGCAATACCAGAATGTCCTAGTCGAACAATTAGTACAAAAATTCCCATCTGAAAACACTGGCAGAAGAGGTCCTAGTTCCTTGGACAACTAAGGAGGAGAGATGAGGGAGACACACATCAGGTCCAGCAGAGTCACTGGAAGACTATCAAGGGTCTGGAACAGTTTCATTAGACCCTCACAGTGCCCAGGCCCTAATGCGCAGGGAACTCTAACAAGGAGGAAAACGTTTTTAAAGATGATGAAGGAGTACCTAGCTGACTGTATCAGCAACCTCTGTGATTCCTCTTAGCCATACACCTATTGGGTATCCAAGCTGGACACCTGGAATGAATTGTCCCTCTATGCCTTGGAGTTGCTGGCCTTCCATGCCACTGGAATTTTGTTAGAGTGGGTTTTTAGAGCCAGGGGGCGGAATACAAACTGTTAGGCACATCTGCTTTTCAACTGAAAATGCTGAGAGGCTGAGGCTTACCAAAATGAACAAGGCCTAGATTGGCCCAGACTTCACAGCCCCCACAGGATGACAGAAGCAGAACATAAAGCCAACTCTATTGTTACTTATTTATTGGTGTATTCCCATGCACTCCATTCTCACCCAAACAAGACTATATGGATCTTGTTTTCTTCTTTTTCATGTCCTCCACAAGGATGGTCACCCACAGGGTCATGAATCGACCCTTGTGCTTAATTTTTACAGGGTGTGTATGATGCAATACTACATAACCTTTACAGGATGTGCATGAAGCATACCTCCCTCTCATAAACATACATATATATATATATATACTCAAGTATAACTCAAGTGTGTGTATGTATGTATGTATGTCCGGGATTGGCATCTGCACCGTCGCAGCTACAGCCACAAAATTTGGCACAGTCACACGTCTGGACCCCGAGAGTGTCCTAGGCTATGTTGTGAGACGAAATTTTAACCCCGCGTTTTCCAATTCACCAAACAATTTTGCCCCTATCTACATAATTGGGAAAAAGTGAGTGTGCATCAAGTTCGCCCTTCATTATGATGTCACAATTGTTGCCATGGCGACGCTGATTCATCATAGGTTGCAATGGTGACGGTTATGTCATAACGGTTGCCATGGTGATGATGATGTCTTAATGGGTATATGGGCACGAGACTATGGGATGGAAGATGTGTGATGAGTATATGGGCACTGGATTAAGGGATGGAGGCTATGTATGACGGGTATATGGGCACGGGACTATGGGATGAGGATATGTATGACGGGTATATGGGCACGGGACTATGGGATTGAGGATATGTATGATGGGTATATGGGCATGGGACTGTGAGATGAAGGATGTGTGATGGGTATATGGGCACTCGACTATGGGATGGCGAATACGTATGATGGGTATATGGGCATGGGACTATGGGATGGCGAATATGTATGATGGGTATATGGGCATGGGACTATGGGATGGAGGATGTGTGATGAGTATATGGGCATGGGACTATGGGATGGAGGATGTGTGATGGGTATATGGGCACTCGACTATGGGATGGAGGATATGTATGATGGGTATATGGGCACGGGCCTATGGGATCATGGATATGTATGATGGGTATATGGGCATGGGACTATGGGATGGAGGATAATTATAATTTGCTATAACTAACCACAGTTAGTTACTATGCCTGGGCAGCGCCGGGCTCTTAAAAAATAAGCTTCTCTACATGTCTGACAGCCATTCCAGTCCAGTGTCAGTTGAATTCCAACCAGAGTACACCTCATTCTACTTAATGTGCTTCTGATTAGGTGATCACCTGAACCAAATCTTATTTAACAAAGAAAAGTATAAAAAACCCTGCTGTGGTGTTCACAATCCTCTTGCAATAGGACAAGCTGTATGGCAAAACAAGTGCTAGTAATATCCCAAAAGTAATAGGAATTAAAAAAATAACATTTAACCATGCCAAAGGAGTTGAAAAGAAGTCTTGAGTGAGGAAAAGAAGGGCTCAATTCTGTCTTTACTAGCAGAGGGATACAGTGAGAGGCATGTTGCCTCCATCCTTAATATTTCTAAGACGGCAGTCCATTACAACCAGGTCAAGCAGCAGACATTGGGGACAACAAAGCAACAGACCGGCAGAGGGCGAAAACGACTCTCCACTTACCGGGATGACCATCATCTTATTCAAATGTCACTTAGCAACCACAGGATGACATCAAGTGACCTACAAAAGGAATGGCAAATGGCAGCTCGAGTGAAGTGCATGGCAAGAACAGTTCATAACAGGCTCCTAGAGGCAGGGCTCAAGTCATGTAAAGGTAGAAAAAAGCCTTTCATCAATGAGAAGCAAAGGAGAGCCAGGCTGAAGTTTGCCAAAGACCATAAGGATTGGACCATAGAGGACTGGAGTAAGGTAATCTTCTCTGATGAGTCTAATTTTTTGCACAACACCTGGTTGTCTAATTGTTAGACGGAGACCTGGGGAGGCGTACAAGTCACAGTGTCTTGCACCCACTGTGAAATTTGGTGGAGGATCGGTGATGATCTGGGGATGCTTCAGCAAGGCTAGAATTAGGCAGATTAATTTTGGCAAAGGACGTATGAATCAAGCCGCATACAAGGTTATCCTGGAAAAAAGTAGACTCCTTCTGCTCAAGAAATGTTTCCCAACTCTGAGGACTGTTTTTTTCCAGCAGTACAATGTACCATGCCACACAGCTATGTCAATCAATGTGTGGATGAAGGACTACCACATCAAATCCCTGTCATGGCAAGTCCAATCTCCAGACCTGAACCTCATTGAAAACCTCTGGAATGTAATCAAGAGAAAGATGGATAGTCACAAGCCATCAAACAAAGAAGAACTACTTACATTTTTGCACCAGGAGTGGCATAAGGTCACCCAAAAGCAGTGTGAAAGACTGGTGGAAAGACGCATTAAAGCTGTGATTAAAAATCATGGTAATTTCACAAAACATTGATTTCTGAACTCTTCCTGAGATAAAACATTAGTATTGTTGTTTCTAAATGATTATGAACTTGTTTTCTTAGCATTATTTGAGGTCTGCAAGCACCTCATTTTTTTATCTTGACCATTTATCATTTTCTGAAGATAAAAAAAGAATGTAGTGCTTGGAAATTCGAAGATATGTTGCCAGTAATTTATAGAAGAAAAGAACAATTTACATTTTACTCAAAAATAAAGAGAAAAATCAGACAAACTGAAAATTTCACAGTGGTCTCTTAATTTTTACCAGAGCTGTATATACAGTGGGGAAAAAAGTATTTAGTCAGCCACCAATTGTGCAAGCTCTCCCACTTAAAAAGATGAAAGAGGCCTGTAATTGACATATACCACAACTATGAAAGTCAAAATGAGAAAGCAAATCCAGAAAATCACCTTGTCTGATTTTCAAACTTTATTTTGCAAATTATGGTGGAAAATAAGTATTTGGTCATCTCAATATTTTGTTATATATCCTTTGTTGTCAATGACAGAGGTCAAATGTTTTCTGCAAGTCTTCACAAGGTTGGCACACACTGTTGGTGGTATGTTTGCCCATTCCTCCAATGCAGATCTCCTCTAGAGCAGTGATGCTTTGGACCTGTCTCTGGGCAACACAGACTTTCAAATCCCTCCAAAGGTTTTCTATGGTTGAGATCTGGAGACTGGCTAGGCCACTCCAGAACCTTCATATGCTTCTTACGAAGCCACTCCTTCAATGCTCTGATTACAAATAGAGGAAAAAGGGGCGATCAAAAAAGTCCAATACAATAATATAAGAGAATACAAAAACAATTTTATTCAAATATATCAGAGATGAAGGAAATAGTGGAATAAAAGTCAAATGACCACAACAAGTAGATGGGCAAAATGGGGTACACACAGGGTAGCAGGACCGAAGGAATGGGGATTAGTTTTTTAATATAGCATAATAGCATATTTCAAAAATATATTGCACTATCCCAATTCACAGTAATGTAACCAGGTATGGTATACAAAATCTAGACATGTAATGCATTCTCCCAAGTCACAATATAACAACCAAGCATGGCATACACAAAATGTGGCAAAAACAAGGGAAAAATAGATTAAATATGTATATTACCTTTCCTGATATGTAAATGGAGAGCAGCCTGGAGTACCCCCCCACGCACGTTTCGGCTATATGGCCTTTATCAAGGGGTATGAGGAAGTAGGAATCAGGAAGTATTTAAAATAAAGAGTCCACCAATGAGAATGTAAGATGTGCACACGTGATCAAATGCACCACTAGTATCATATAACTGATAAACCTCCCATAAAATGGCGCCTATCACCATGGAAACATAAGTGTGTGATACATAACATCCACCCCAATAATATGTGCCGGATGCAGCGATTAGGTGTAATAAGACAGGGGGGAAGAGGGGGAGTGGTTAACGTGCGATGCAGCCCGGCGCCGCTGTGTGCGGTTATATACAAAAAAATAAATAAAGCCGGTGGCATAGCAAAAAATGAAACCCCTCCCACCAATGATGTCATACAACTGATGATCCTCCCATAAAATGGCACCTATCATCATAGAGACATAAAACATAACATGTCACCACATTAGTATGTGCCAGATACAGCGATTAGCTATAATAAAGGAGGGGGGAGGGAAATGTGGTGCGATGCAGCCCGGCGCCGCTATATGCGGTTACATACACAAGAATAAAGCCGGCGGCATAGCAAGGTAAAAGTAAAACCCCTCCCACAATGTGTCACTCCCGGCGTCGCGTCCGCCTCTGATGCAGCGCACGTCACCACGGCAACCAAGACTGCAGACGGCGTTGGCATCATGTGTCCGGTGACGTCACGGTCATGTGACTGGTCCCCAGGCAACGGTTGATGCCGAGAGCCGCCCGATGTGTAGGAAGCGGCGGCAAATGCGCGTACTGGGAGGACGCAGACCGCCAGAGACACTTCAATAATGGCTAGTGTGAAAGGCTAACGCTGAGATGTTATAACAAAATATTATAGCTTTGGAGATAAATACATAGAAAAATGATGGGCACATAATGAGAATTCCATAGATATAAAAAAATATATATATACAGGTGGCATGTAGTATTAGAAAAAACAAAACCATAAATATCAGAAACAAAAATATAAATAACACATGATATTGCAAGCTATGATAAACAATAACATGGTGAGGAACAACTCATGAATAGGAGAAGATGATTTTTTTGATTATAGACTATGGCACATACAAATTAAGCATACACAAAGATTGTATAAAGAAATCATTATATATGTATACATATATAAAGTGTTTTATAATGAATCATAGAACACCCATATGGTCATGATATACAATATATATACATAACTGAGATATAACTAAGCCACATATGAGCATAAACATGTTTCATCATGACAAAAATAATGTATATAAAATCTTCATATGCTGAGATGCCAGGAAATTGATGTCATGTTTCTATTTTGAATATATCCAGGAAACATCCAGTATAATCGAAAATTGAGCATGATGACAACGGTGGAAACCAACTAGATTAAAAACAATAGTATTAAAATCAAATAAGCACATAAACGAGTGTGATCAAAAGAGATGGTACAAGCCGCAAAAATGTTCATAAAAATGGAGCAAAACTGGTAGCCTCATTAAGTCCTTTTGGGTGCACAGTGTCAAGAGACCAAATCCAAAGTGTTTCTCGTTGTAATAATTTTTGGGTCGTATTTCCACCTCGAACCCCGGGATCAATAATATCGATGCCTCTGACGCGAAGTAGCAAACTATCACAGCTATGTTTGAGTTTAAAATGCCGCGGCAACGTCCTAAGTGTGGTCGGATCATCATGACTGATTGCTGTCTGTATTCCCAACACATGCTCGTGAACACGCACCTTCAATTGACGTGTAGTCATCCCAATGTATATAAGATTACATGGGCATAAGGCAAAATATATCACATATCGTGACGTGCAGGAAATGTGATTTCTGATGTCGTATGTCCTAGTTCCTGATGAATTGAAAAAATTATTCGCACGTTCAATGTTGGGGCAGGTGACACATCGGTCACAGGGAGCACTACCACACCTAGGACGGCCGGCATCAAGAAAACTAGATCCAGATTCTGGCTGATAGTGGCTATGGACTAGGTGGTCCCTGAGATTTTTTGAGCGTCGGATGGTTATACTTGGCACTGACGGAAGAAGCAGATTTAAAATTGGGTCAGTTTGGAGGATAGTCCATGCCCTTTGAAGACATCCTTTCATCCTGGCAAATTGTGCGTGATAATTAGTGATAAATCTTATTTTATCAGCGGATTTCGCTTCCTTTTTCTTGTATAATAAGGATTGGCATGTGGACTATTTGGCGCGATTATACGCCCTTTTTATGGCCCGTCCGCTATAGCATCACTCTCGAAACCTAGCAGCAAGATCCTGTGCCTGTAGCTCAAAATCTTGTTCAGTAGAACAAATCCTGCGGAGATGCAGGAATTGTCCTATCAGAATAGAACCAATTAATTGTTTAGGGTGGGTGGATGAAGCATTCAGTAGCATGTTTGAAGATGTTTCCTTCCTAAAGATGCTAGTTTGTAGGATATCATCAGCATCTCTCCATGCTGTGACATCAAGGAAGCTAATTTTGTTGGTATCATGATTATAAGTAATATGAATATTATTAACATTTGAGTTTACACCTACCATGAATTCACATAGTTGCAAAGAGTTCCCCTGCCAGATCAAGAAGATGTCGTTGATTTACCGCACCCAGAAGAGGATGCGGTCCATTGACAGACATTGATCTGACAGGGGGAGGTCCCTCTCCCACAGCCCCAGGAACAAGTTGGCATACGAGGGGGCAAACGAAGCCCCCATCTCTGTGCCCTGGAGCTGTAGGTAGAAGGACCCCATAAATGTGAAAAAATTATGCGCAAGGGAAAACTCTAAGAGCTCAAGAATTAGGTGGACAATCTTCCCTTGGTGATTTGACATATTGAGAAAATATCTAGTGGCTTCCAAGCCATCTGTATGCCTGATGCTGGTGTCCAGGTATTCTACATCACCTGTCACCAGAATCGTGTCATGACCAATATGGAGACCATACACAAGTTTTAAAAACTCCCCTGTGTCTAGAATGAAGGAAGGAAGACTCTCAACTATAGGCTGTAGTTTTGAGTGTATCCAATGGTTAATAATAATAATAATAATAATAATAAATTTTATTTCTATAGCGCTGACATATTCCGCAGCACTTTACATTTCCAAATTTTTCCAAAATAATTACCGGAACCAGAGATGATCGGGCGTCCCGGAGGGGCCTCCAGATTTTTGTGAATTTTAAGTAACAGGTAAAATGTGGAGATGGTGGGTTCCTGTACCTGAAGTGCTAAAGCCAGATCCTTTGTAATAACACAGTTTTGAACAGCCAAGTTCAGAATCTTAGTCAGCTGTGTCACAAAGGATGAAAGGGGGTTAAAAGTTAGGCGCTTATAGCAAGTCTTGTTGTTGAGCTGTCTAAATGCCTCTTTCTCATAAAGAGACAGGCCATATGACATTTCCCCCTTTATCTGCTGGTTTCAGCACAATGTCAGGAAGCCCCTTCAGGACGTCCAACCTGATGCGTTCATCTCGACTTAGGTTATCCCTACCCACTCCTCATGGAATATCCAAGAAGTCCTTAGTAACCACTTGAACAAATAGATCAACCGCTGGGCATGTAGTAAGTGGAGGAAATTTTTTAGACTTAATTCTAATGGACAGGGGGATCTTACTTCCCTCACCAGAATCATGCTCAGAGGATGTCTTCTAGATCTTGTAGTGCTAATTGTTCCTCTTCTGTAGGAAACAAATTTTGCAAGTGAGGATCAAAAAACTGTTTCTTGAAAATCAAGGACCTTGCAAAAAGATGTAGGTCCTTGATTGCCACAAAAGCAAAGTTAGACTTAGGAGAAAAAGTAAAACCTCTACTTAGTAATGACAGGTCAGAATTAGTTAATGAATGAGAACTTAAATTGATTACCTTATTGTTGTTTTTCTTGCATTCAGGTGATTTAAATTGCATCCTCTTGTAAGAATGAAAATTAACGTCTCTCACTCTCTTGGGCCTGGGCCCGGACCGAGTCGTCATTGAAGAAGTAGACTACTCAGACGAGTCACTCACAGAAGAAAGGGAACTCACTGAGGGTGCCCCACACATCTTACGGGTCTGGGTGTTAGGTTTCCTCCAAAAATAGACATTCCCACTTGCAAAATCTTTGGTGTCTCTCTGCAGTTTAGAAGATTGGGTCACATGGATTTTACTAACGCATGCATCCAAATTTTTCTCAATCTTTGACTCATAGCCAGCAATTTTATCGGTTGGGCAAGCTGCTTTAAAATTTTGCTCTGCATCATCTATTAATTTATCAAGGTCCAAAATAGCCTCAGAGTTGCGCTCTATCAGCAGCTGCATAAGAGTAGAGGAACAATTACCACACGCCTCTTCCCAGCGGTTAATGAAATCTCTATCTTCAACAGGAAAAGATGGGGTAACACGAACCCGAAGTCAACTAGGAATCATTTTAGAAGATACATATTTCTCTAGGAAGGCCCGATTCCACCATATTTTAGTCTGCTTGATTAATAATTTCTCCATCTCGAGGACCTGACCATCAAGAGTTTGATCCACTGGCGGCTGAGACTCAGTCCCACCTGTCCCAAATACCTGATTGATTTGGCCAAGCCAGGCTTTGTCTTTGGCCCGGAAATCCATATCCAAGAAAACAAAACAACCTGTGCACAACACAGTAGAAATACACCATAAAAGTTTCAAGGAAGCAATACCCATTTAAATATTAGTAATAGATGAAAAATATGCAAAACTGCGCTATGTAATGGGTCTATACATGGACATAATAGGACAATTGCAAAACATTAAATACATATAGAGAAAAAAGGGGCAATCAAAAAAGTCCAATACAATAATATAAGAGAAAACAAAAACAATTTTATTCAAACATTGCTCTGGCAGTGTGATTGGGATCATTATGCTGAAAGACCCATCCACATTTCATCTTCAATGCCCTTGCTGATGGAAGATTTGCACTCAAAATCTCTCAATACAAGGCCCCATTCATTCTTTCATGTATACGGATCAGTCGTCCTGATCTCTTTGCAGAGAAACAGCCACAAAGCATGATGTCGCCACCCCCATGCTTCACAGTAGGCATGGTGTTCTTTGGATGCAACTCAGCATTCTGTCTCCTCCAAACACGACAAGTTTTGTTTTGTTTCTACCAAACAGTTCTACTTTGGTTTCATCAGACCATATGACATTCTGTCAATACTCTTCTGGATAATGCAAATGTTCTCTAGATGGCCCTGGACATGTGCGGGCTTAAGCAGGGAGACACATTTGGCATTGGAGGATCTGTGTTACTGATGGTAGCCTTTGTTACGGTGGTCCCAGCTTTATGCAAGTCATTCACCAAGTCCCCTCATGTGGTTCCTGGATTTTTGCTCACCATTCTTGTGATCATTTTGACCCCACAGGGTGAGATCTTGTGTGGAGCCCAAGATCGAGGGAGATTTTCAGTGGTCTTGTATGTCTTCCATTTTCTTATTATTGCGCCCACCATTGATTTCATCACACCAAACTGCTTGCCTATTGCAGATTCAGTCTTCCCAGCCTGGTGCAGGGCTACAATTTTGTTTCTGGTGTCCTTCAACAGCTTTTTGGTCTTCACCATAGTGGAGTTTGGAGGATGACTGTTTGAGGCTGTGGACAGGTGTCTTTTATACTGATAACAAGTTCAAACAGGTGCCATTACTTCAGGAAATGATTGGAGGACAGAGGAGTCTCTTAAATAAGAAGTTACAGGTCTGTGAGAGCCAGAAATCTTGCATATTTTTAGGTGTCCAAATACCGCATTTTCTACCAAAATTTGAAAAATAAATCTTGCCAAATCAGACAAGGTGATTTTCTGGATTTGTTTTCTCATTTTGACTCTCATAGCTGTGGTCTACCTATGATATCAATTACAGGCCTCTCTCATCTTCCAGGGGTATTTTTTTCATCCCTTGCACCTACTGCATAGGCTTTACCAGTCTAGGAGTCCCACTCCTTCCAAAAAAAAAAAGTTTCCTGAGGCCCTCCACTGCATGTCTCCCAGGGTGTATTGGAGTGTCTTCTTCTAATTTTTTTGGAAGCCCTTGCACATAGTGCATACGCTTTACCAGTCTAGGAATCCCACTCCTTAATAATGGGAAAAAAATGTTTTCTGAGGCCCTCTCATATGTGTATTCCAGGGGGTATTGCAGTACCTCCTTCTAATTTTTGGCAGCTATTGCATTTGAAGCATAGGCTTTACCAGTGTAGGAGTCCCCCTGTTTTTAAAATTTTCTTTCGGTACTTGAGTCTCTGAGAAGGTGGCCATGGACACTGACTCACCATGCTCTTCCTGTGTGTGAAGGTCGTCCTCTTCCACTAATGTGCTGCCAGTCACTCTCTTCAACTGAACTGCTCTGACCCTCTACTCTTCACAAGTTACAGTGAATGCAGCCTTCTACATCCTATCATTGTTTTAGGGTGTTTCTTCAGTTTTTAGCCTTCACTTTCCACATAGTCTTCACTCAGCACATCAACAGCTTTAAAGTCAAGTTTTTGCCTTGTCCTATCTTGTTCTATTTCTAGTTGCCTCATGTCATTATCTTCCGATGAAAATGAGTGTTCCTTCTGGTCACATAAATCTCTCACATTCCACAACATGATAGTTGTTTTTCATGAATTCTTGTATAAATTCAGGGAATTTGTGATCGTCTGTAGACAGAAATTCACAAAAGAAGGCAAACTGTAATGTGGCCAAAGGCAGTAGTCATAGGAGCGGGCCTCATCATAATCTTTTCAAAATGTAAAAGTCACAACCTTTTTAAAATTGGCAAAAGAATTATTCTGAGGCCATCCTCTATGTGTTTTCCAGGGTATATTGCAGTCCCTCCTTTAAATCTTTGCTAGGCCTTGGACTTAGTGCACAGGTTTTACCACTCTAGGAGTCCCATTTTAATAATGGGGGAAAAAAATGTTTTCTGATGCCCTCCTCTACTTGTTTTCCAGGGGTTATTGTAGTTCCTGCTTCAAATTTTTGTGAGTCTTTGCACTTAGCTCATAGAATTTATGAGTCTAGGAGTCCCACTAGCCAATAATGTGTATGAGGCCCTCCTTTATGGCCAATACAAGGTGTATCGGAGTCCCTCTTCCTTCTAATTTTTGGCAGTTCTTGCATTGTTTGCATGGGCTTTGTGAGTTTCAGAGTCCCTCCTTCTTAAATTAAACAGGATGTCTATGACCTTGTCAAACACTTCATGCCAAGATAAGGTAGTAAAATGTTAAAATTACATTTACCGGTGAACATTTTTTTCCCCATTGAAAGCAATGGTAAAGTGCAAAAACACAGAAAAAGCGTTATATGTGAACATAGCATAAGGGGTGGAGGAGGCAGGGTTTTTTCCTTTGTTTTTAATTTGGCTTATATACGAGTCATTATACAGGAAAGATTGTTTCCTAACATTTTTCCTGCAAGATCCATTTTATCTTCGATTTTGGATGTTTCATTGACACACTGTAAAAGAAGTGGCATAATACTCTGACATTGCTAGCAGCAGCGGCCTAAGGCTGGAGTCACACACAATGTATAAAAATACGGTCAGTTTTACACGGACGAGAATCACAGAAATGTTCCTGGAACAGTGATCCGTATGTCATCCGTGTGCATTGTGAGGATGCGATTTTCTTGCATCTAAGCATCCGTGTGACATCCGTATGGTGAGATTTTCTCGCCAGCTTCAAAAATGGACATATAATGGATCCATGCCCTCAAATATTCGTGAAAACTTATATACAGTATATATATATATATATATATATGTCAGTGAGACACATATATATATATATATATATATATATATATATATGTTTCTTACAGAGCTAGATAGCAGAATAGCCGATAATTCAACTGTTGGCATCTGTAAAATCTTTACAGAACCCGACAGGATAGGAGACATGGTTTACATACAGTAAACCATTGCATATCCATTAGATTTATATATGTCCCTCACTAATAATGTTAGTAGTGTGTGTGTTAAATTTTGGAGCTGTAGGTGTTAAATTAAATTGATTAAATCACGGAAAAAACGGGTGTGGGATCCCATGAAATTTTCTGCGCCAGAGAGGCAAAGCCAGTGACTAAGGGCAGATATTAATAGCCTAGAGAGGGACCATGATTATTGGCCCCCCTTTGGAATTGAGAAATGTAATTAGATTGCATAGTCATCTGGAAATCTTCACAAGGTTTATATCCAGCAGAGAAACAAAATACTGAGATGGGCTATAGGGGCGCTACTAAAGACTAAGATTTTCACCCAGATTTGAGAACTCATGTAAATGACACAGCTAAATAAATGGGCCATAAAGTGTTGTAGGCGATTTAGCCCCTATAAATACTATATATAGCACCGTAACTATTAGTAATACAGTGCCCGAAAATTAATTTTTAATTTGTTTGCAAATGAGGAGGCTTCAGAGCAACTTTGATGTGGCCAAGATTTTGGTGCACCTCCTCATTTGCATATTGGGGTTTCCCCTGTTATTGGTTGACAGTGTTTGTTCCCTAGAGTGAGCACTGTCTGAATGCTGTTAGTGTGTGTTCATATGCGCTCTACCTGCCACACACTGGATGAGCCATTCTACTCCCTGTCTTCTTTCTGGTGATGCCACTCGCTACACTAATACACCTGGAAATGTAGCAAGCGGCTTCAGAGAGACGTTAATGTAGCGAGCAGTATTAGCAGAAACAAGACAAAGCAGTGAACTCGCCCGACCACTGTGTACATGCATGGCTGGGCATAGGCAGTGTGCATGAGCATGTTGGCCGGCTGAACTGGGGCAGTGCTCTCTCTGGGAAGTGAGTGCTGTCAATTAGAAAGGGAAGGCCTCAATAAGCAAATGAGGAGGAGTAATGGTGAACCTAACACTTGGCCACGTCAAGTGTGCACCATCGTTCCCTCATTTACATATGACTGAAAAGTAATTTTCTCACGCATTTTACCAGTAACATGTATAGTGATAGTATTGCATTTATAGTGTCTAAGTAAGCTTGTAAAATATACTTACTGAGAATCATGAACAATAACTAGACACATAAATAAAAAAAGTCATCGTGGACTACTATCAAGAGTGAATATGAGTAAGGGCTCATACTAACTTGCGGGAGACTTGCACGATTCTCGAGAATTGTGCGAGTCTCTCACTAGTGGGTATGAGCCCTAATAGCAATATCTACCTTATAAAATATTTAAGAACTATATTTTTATTCTACTGGTGATTATTAATTCACATACCTTTCCATATTACACCTGATAAAGACTATGACAAATATGGTGAATGTGGAAACTGTTGAAAATAAAATGATGAAGAAGCGTGAGTCCTGCACTCCAAACACTTTGGGTTCACATGATTCTAATGAAGAGGAAAGAAATGATAAACATAGTATATATTGCAAATGAACTAGACACAATGATACAGATATGACGTCTCATACCTACTAAAGTGAAGTTCTTCATGAAGATATTATTGCTCCATTCACTTTCATATAAATTAACTGTACAGTCTATATCTGTTTGAAACTTCAACTGCGCATGGAAACACTTCTCTGGATCCAGGTTTGGATTGGAAATCTTGCAGTGCAGTAATGAGCCCACTTTGGAACATTCTGAAGATGTTGAGCTTTTCTAGCAATGGGTGAAGCAACAATATGTTATGATTAAAATGTGTGCAAAAAGTGCAAAACTATTGACATGCAAATAATGGATGCATGAATTAATTTAATTGGTAACATGAATATAATAAAGCATTATTTTCATCTTCTTTCATCAGAAGTTCACCACTCCCCAGCCTCCCGGCTTCTTGATTGCTTGGAGAAGGTGCACTCCTGAAGAACGACAGTTCAGCTCCATGACTTTTTTAGGTCATTAGTAGTGATGAGTGAACGTGCTCGGATAAGGTGTTATCCGAGCATGCTCGGGTGTTATCCGAGTATCTTAATGTGCTAGAATAATATTTTCAAGTCCCCGCGGCTGCTGCTTTCCTTTGGAAGACAGTCACAACACATGCAGGGATTGCCTGTTCGTTAGGCAATGTCCACACGTGTTGTGATTGTCTACTGCAGCAAAACAGCAGCCGCAGGGACTCAAAATTATTATCCAAGACACCCAAAATACTCAGATAACACCCGAGCATGTTCAGATAACACATTATCCGAGCACGTTCGTTCATCACTAGTCATTAGCCTGAAAAGTTTGCTTTTCTCTACAGTATATCATATAATTAAATTCTAATAACAAGTTTTTTAACTCTTTTTTTATCTGTCTTTTTCTGAGTTCCTGATTTATGGCCACAGACTAGATAAAGGGTGAATTGGCAGCGAAACAAAAAAGTCTATAAAAGCAAAGCAGTGCAAAATTTGTAATGGTACCCAAAAATAATTTTTACATCAAAATATATGCATTTAAGTAAAAACAATCCCTAAAGATGGCCAACATTTTGGAAATTACACCCCTCATGAACACGGGCAGCACGGTGGCTCAGTGGTTAGCACTGCAGCCTTGGAGTCATGGGTTCAAATCCCACCAAGGACAACATCTGCAAGGAGTTTGTATGTTCTCTGTAAAAAAGAAAAAATGCCAGCTTACCCGGTTGATTCAAAAGATAAGCTGCTAGACTGTAAAGGCTCTCAGCAACGGATAAATGACAGGAGCTCTTGCCAACAATAATTGCGAAAAGGAGATAAATCCAGTGAGCCAAGTTTGAAGTACATAAATAATCTTTTTCTTTATTTCAAACGTAGATTAAAAATATTTATCCATAGCAGCATATTGTAGATATAGGCAAAGATAGGAAAAATTACTGCTGTAAAGCGCACGGCAAGACGCGTTTCGGCTAGACCTTTATCATTGCCATAATACACATTGCTATTTTTCTGGGATATAAGAAGGAAAAGATCCTAAGATAGGAGGTGCTATAGTTGATTAAGCGTTAATAGATCACACTTGTGGGCATCCACCTATAAGATTAACTATTTAAAAACAAGTGTTAACCCTAACAAAAGCTAATACGCTAGCAGTAATTTTTCCATATATTTTACAAATATTTTACAATACATGATATAACAGAATGTATATACAGAGATTTTATTCTCATGTTATCCTCCACAATACTTCCATAATAAAATTTTTGCTCAAAAAAGTATATTTATAAACTTAGGACAGAGCAGATTGTAATTATTAACATAAGAATCATAATTTTAGGATTTTTAATAAATTCTAATTAGATCTTGTCTATTGTTTAAGCCAATTGGCATCCTAGTCTCCAAAGTAAAAATCCAAGCAGATTCTCTGTTAAGTAGTTTACGTTTTCTATCGCCCCCTCTGGTAGACCGTGTTACTAACTCTATTGCTTTAAACCTGAAGCTATCAAAATTGCCAGAATGACATTGTGAAAAATGCCTGGAGACCGCTTATGGATTGAAGCTGGAGGGTTTAATAGCATCAGAAATGTGTCTTCTAATTCTTTTCCTCAGTTTTCCCGTTGTACAACCTATGGACTGTTTACAACATGATGTACAGTCAATCAAATATACCACGTAGGTGGAATTACTGTTCAAAAAACTGTTAATAGGATATTCTTTGTTGCTATGGAATGAGGAAAATTTGTTGATTTTATGTGCATATTGACAACAAGTACATCTCTTATTTCCACATTTAAAAAACCCCTTTAAATTCAGCCAGGTGTCACTGGTTTCCAGCGAGGAATTCAAATACAGACTCGGCGATAGTTTATCCTGCAAAGTGGGGGCTTTTTTTGCTACATAAGTGATTTGGTTTTCTGCAATAATTTGTTTCAGTTTTGGATCCTGGCTTAACACAGGAATATATTTCTTTATAATAGAGACTATGTTGTTATACTGAAGACTATATGGAGTAGAGAAAAAAAAATTTTAATTGTTTGGAAATTGTGGTTTTTAGGTTGTTTTTTTATTTATTGTTAAATCCTTTCTATCAATATCCTTGACTATTTTGGTTGCTCTCTGTAACATCCAATTTGGATATCCTCTATTTTTTAGTCTCATATTAACTAATTCCTGTGCATTTTTATATGTTTTTGGATCAGTCGAATTTCGTTTATACCTTATAAGCTCTCCTATGGGGATGTTTTTTATCACATGTTGAGGATGGCAAGAATCAGCTGCCAGTAATGTATTTTTGGCAGTGCTTTTGCGGTAGGGGCTAATAAAGATTTTTTTATTATCATTTTCATCTAGACCTGCTGTTAATGTGCCATCTAGAAAATTCACTGAATTTTTATTCCAAAAATGTGTAAAGGCTAAGTTGAAATCATTCACATTGATGTTGTTTATAAAACTGGAGGCTTCCTCCTGTGTTCCTTTCCATATAATGACTAAGTCATCTATATAACGCCCTGTCCACACTAGGCTTTTAGAAAAAAGGTTGGAGTCAGCATATAGGACCAATTCCTCCCATCTGGCCATAACTAAATTTGCCAGAGATGGGAAGAACTTGGCCCTCATGCTGACTCCAGTCTTCTGCAGAAAAAATCTGCTATTAAAAGAGAAATAATTGTGACTAAGTAAAAACCTTACTGCCATTACCAAAAAATCCTTGATTTCTATAGCATAATTACTAAATGTTTCTAAATGACATATTAAGGAATCTATGGCCACCCCATGAGGGATCAATGGATATAATGAAACTACATCACTTGTAATCCAGGAGTATTGATCATTCCATACAAAATTTTCCATCATGGTAACTAAAGCTTTGGTATCTCTGATGTAACTAGGGATTTCTTTCACCAGAGGCTGTAAGTAATGATCCATCCATTCTCCTAATCTCTCTCCCAAAGATCCAATACCTGCCACTATAGGACGTAGTGGAGGTGGAAATACATCCTTATGGACCTTAGGGAGGGAATGGTAAATAGCACCACCTATCTTAGGATCTTTTCCTTCTTATATCCCAGAAAAATAGCAATGTGTATTATGGCAATGATAAAGGTCTAGCCGAAACGCGTCTTGCCGTGCGCTCTACAGCAGTAATTTTTCCTATCTCTGTCTATATCTACAATATGCTGCTATGGATAAATATTTTTAATCTAAGTTTGAAATAAAGAAAAAGATTTTTATGTACTTCAAACTTGGCTCACTGGATTTATCTTCTTTTCGCAATTATTGTTGGCAAGAGCTCCTGTCATTTATCCGTTGCTGAGAGCCTATACAGTATAGCAGCTTATCTTTTGAATCAACCGGGTAAGCTGGCATTTTTTCTTTTTTATTGTTCCATGTGAGTTTTTTCTGCCGTGCCTACCCTTATTAGGCAGAAGATTTTAATGATTGAACTTTAACATGAATACAGAACAGATAATTTTGGATGTGGATGATTATGCCAAAAGACTAGACAGATCTGCACAGATCTTTAAAGCCAGTAATGTGAACAGGGTGCAACTTCCTGATGAATTGTCCACCATTATAAAAAATCTGGAACATAAAATGAGCAAGGAAATAAAAACTTGGTGGAATCATAACTCTCTAAATGTATATCTTGAAAAAGAGATGATTTCCCGCGGACTAAGATTACGAAAAAAAGCTACAGCTCATTTCAGTGAGGAATTCCAGAAAAAATGGGAGGACATTCTCAGCACATGTTCCTTGAAGCTTATTCAACTGATTATCAAGGAGGAGGAAGTTCACCTAGCTTCCATACAGACAGATATCAAAGATCTTAAAAATGATCTGGCTAAGTTTTCACAACATGTGGACTTTCAAAAATTACAAGACAGAATGAAATCAAACTTGGCTAAATTGGAAAATTCTATTACAGATATTAAGAAAAGAAAGTTGGAAAGAGATCTGAAAGACTACAAAGAAAATAAAGTCTATAATTGGCAATCTTATCCACACCCTATATTAAAGAAAAATCTGTATACACAGAATAGAAACAAAGTGACTTTCTCAGATGGGAATAAAAGTTCAGATTCCTCTTCATACAATTTTACAGAGGACACTCTGGATTCTTCATCTTTATGCACTTCTATTGAAGAAAATGACGACGTATATAATCCTGGAATACAACAAAGGACTTTTTATTCTAGAAAGGTTTCAAAAAACGGAGGAAAAGAGGCGGGCGGAAACACCATAGTGCCAGCAAGAAAAAATCCGCAAAGGAACAAAAATCTGAGGTATTAGAGGTTCCTATATGGAACCTCTCTAGTTATATACTAACGGAAGATCAAATTTCCTTGTTATCTAGAGGACTAGGCTACTGTCCGACGTATAACTTTGATTTGTATAAAACCTTGTTAGATGTTAACAAATTGGCACATAATTTTACCATTAAATGTCATTTTTCTGATGATAATGTTACAAAGTTATATGATGATATGCCTATTATAGATGAAGATATCATGACAGTTTAACTAGGTGAAAATAAGCATATTATAAAATTATATATATATTTAGCCACTGAATGGGGGCAGTAAAAACATCATTTTACATGGAGGACTGTGGAGGACATTATACCTGGGCTGTGGGAACATCATATTATGTGGAGTGCTGGGGAGAATATTTTACTTGGGCTTATGGGGACATCATAATGTAAATAGGTCTGGTGGGTGCAATATACTGGAGGCTGCGGGGACATTATGCTGTATAGGAGACTGTGGGGGATGTTATACTGGGGGATGTGCGGCCATCATATTGTATAGGGGCTGTGGGGGACATTAAACTGCGGGCTGTGAAGACATCATGCTGTAAATGGAGCTGTCAGGGACATTATACAGGTGGCTGTGGAAACATCATGCTGTAAAGGGAGCTGTGGGGGACATTATTCTGGGGCTGTGGAAACATTATGCTGTATAGGGGTTGTGGGGGGCAATGTATGGGGGTTGCGGGGACATCATACTGTATAGGAGACAGTGGTGACCATACTGTATAGGGGCTTTGGTGAACATTATACTGGGGGCTGTGGTGCCAATACTGTATAGAGGGTTGTGGGAGATGAAGGACATTTTACTGGGAGCTGTGATTACCATACTGTATAGGGGGATATGGAGGACATTATACTATATAGGAGTATTTAGTGACCATACTGTATGGGGGCTGTAGTGGACATTATACTGTATTTTGGGTGCCTGTGTAGGATATCATACTTTGTAGGGTGCACTGGGGGACATTATACTGTACATAAGGGGATGTGTGGAGAATGATACTGTATTGGTGACTGTGGGGCCATCTTAATCTATGGAGGACTGTTGGGGTCATTATACTGTATAAGGGGGCTGTGGCAGACATCATATATATAGGCATCTGTTGTGGTCAATATACTTTACATTGGGGCCTGTGGTAGAAATCATACTGTAAGGGAGGCTGTGATGACCATAAGGTATAGGAGCTATGGTGAACATTGTTTACATCTGGACATTGCCATAACTGCTAAAAAGCTGAATGGTAGGCGTTCAAGGTATTGGAAACCCCACCCATTTGATTTTGTTGGTTATGAATTTCTTAGTAATGAACAATCCCTTTTACTCCTTTACGACCTTGAAAATACAGTTCAAGATCGCCTCCCCCTGTTTGATGCAGGCTCCGGTGATGAGCCCACAACTTTTCTGGCACATATCAGCTGACTTAATCAGCTGACATGTGCCCCTAACCGCCACGTGTGAATCACGATCCACCTGCCGCTATTCACATGTTATGTGCCGCTGTCAATCTCTGACAGCGACATTTAACATGTTAGCGCTGAAAGCACGTCACAAAACCCAGCCCATTGGCAACCATGTCACGTGACAGCGGGACGCCAATAGGTTGACATGACCCGGGGTCTGCAGGAGACACCTGTGATTGCCATTGCTGAACTGCTATAAACCCCGCCCTGTGGCCAGCGCTCATAGCAGATGAGCATTTTAACTACACATAGCAGAGCTGAAGCGCTGCTATGTGTAGCACAAGCAATCAGAAGATCGCAACTTCTGGTCTCCCATGGAGACTATGGAAACTAGTAAAAAGTAAAAAAAAACTGTTTTTAAAAATGTTAAAAAATATGAAGTTTAAATCATCCCCCTTTTCCCCATTTCAAAATAAAACAATTAAAAAAATAAAAAATACACGTTTGGTATCGCCATGTTCAGAATCGCCCGGTCTATAAATGTAAAGAATTAATCCAATTGGTAAATGGTGTAACAAGAAAAAAAAAAATCAAAACTCCAGAATTAGTTTTTTTTCGTTGCCAAAACATTGTATTAAAATGCAATAACAGGCGATGAAAAGATCGTATCTACAGCAAAAGAGTGTTAGGCTGGCGGAACGCACCAAATAATAAAATGATAATGAGGTGCGTTTGCAGCCTAGGGTCCACCGTGCAGAGATGGTATACTGCTGTTAGGTAATGGCGGATTTCTATCTGAACACCGGCGGGTAACCACTGACCCGGTGCATATAGGAGCAAATTCTATTACTTCACAGAGCTGCTGTAAGTAAAGCCAGAGCCTGTTATCCACACAGGACTCGACTGGGGGAGCGCTGCTATACGGTCACAAGATCCTGCACCAGAGACAAGGGAAAGGCTCCCTCTAGACCAGCAGCGTTCGGCACCGCAATTGTGGTGAGAGCGAGACGTGCAAGTGTGCACGGAGCCTTGCTGGCATGCACCACTAATCGACCAAGGTTGGGCTAAACAGCACACAACTTGCGCATGGAGCTGCACTGGCGGGTGCTGACTTGGCGCGATACGGCAGTGCCTTGTAAAGGATGACACCTCCGGACACTAGTGTGTGACAATGCTATGAGCACAGAGGCGGAAAGATAGTCACCATACTCATAATGGCCATCCCTGGTGTTAAACGCTGTCTTCCATTCGTCCCCCTTACGGATGCGTATCAGGTTAGAGGTTCCCCGCAGATCTAACTTGGAGAAAACTCTCGCTCCCCGTAATCTATCGAACAGTTCCCATATCAGGGGCAGAGGATACTTGTTCTTAACGGTCATAGCGTTAAGACCCTTGTAATCGATGCAGGGACGCAGTTCTCCGTTCTTCTTCTGGACAAAGAAGAATCCCGCCCCCGCTGGTGACACTGACTTCCTAATGAATCCTCTTGCCAGAGTCTCCCTGATGTATTGAGACATGGCCTCTGTCTCCGAGAGAGATAAGGGGTAGTCTCGACCCCAGGGAGGCTCAGCACCCGGCAAAAGGTCAATACGACAGTCATAGGGGCGATGCAGTCAAAAGGTTTCTGCCGCCTTTTTGGAGAACACGTCCGCATACTGTCGATAGTATTTGGGGAGTGAGGAAAGATCTGCGGGGACCTCGGTGGAGGCAACCTGAACGCACTCCCTCAGACATCTACCCTCACATGATTTACTCCAACCAAGAATTTTCCCCGAGGACCACTCTATATGGGGAGAATGATACCGCAACCAGGGGACCCCTAGAAGGACCTGGTCAATACCACTATCAACAAAAGTTACTCTGTCAACAAAAGCGGAAACAAATGACACTCAAAAACACTCACGAGCAACAAGCAGTGTGTCCGGAAAGAAAAGAAGAGTGGTAGTTGTGGGCGACTCACTACTAAGAGGCACGGAGGCAAATATCGGCAGGCCAGACATAACCGCACGAGAAGTATGCTGCCTCCCAGGAGCAAAAATCAAGGATGTGGCCAAAAGGATACCAACTATCCTCAAATCCAAGGACAACTACCCTTTCCTACTGATACATGTAGACACAAACGACACGGCAAGAAATGACCTACCAACTATCTGCGAAGACTTTGAAATTCTGGGGAAGAAAATAAAGGAACAGAACATACAGGTTGTTTTCTCATCAATCCTCCCAGTCGATGGCCATGGCATCAGAAGATGGAATAGGATACTAGAGGTGAACAACTGGCTATGACGGTGGTGCAGGCAGAAAGGATTTGGATTCTTGGACCATGGCGTGAATTATCTCTACGATGGACTTCTCGCAAGAGGTGGGATGCACCTCACAAAACCTGGGAAACACATTCGCCAGAAGACTTGCCACACTCATCAGGAGGGCTTTAAACAAGAAGAAGAGGGGATGGGAGGAAAAACAGCAGACAAGAACATGCAGCAGAAGGACAAACTAATCAAGGATACTAGATGTGGTAAAGAGGACCCAAGACAGGGTACTCAGAAGGAAGCTAAGAAAAATGAAGCAAAATTACTTTCCTGCATGCTGACCAATGCAAGAAGCCTGACCAATAAGATTGAAGATCTGGAGTTGGTAATGCATGAGGAAAAATACGACATAGTAGGAATAACTGAGACATGGTTAGACGACAGCTATGACTGGGCGGCTAACTTGCAAGGATATGATTTGTTTAGGAGGCATCGTAAAAAAAGGAAAGGGGGTGGAGTCTGTTTATATATAAAGTCCACTTTAAAGCCCACACTAAGAGAAGATATACAAGAGGGAAATGAAGAGGTGGAGTCTCTATGGGTGGAGATACAAGGAGAGAAAAGTAATAAAATCCTCATAGGGGTTTGTTATAAGCCACCAAATATAACAGAAACCACTGAAAATGTATTATTGAAACAAATAGACAAAGCAGCAAATCACAATGAGGTGATTATTATGGGGGACTTCAACTACCCCGACATAGACTGGGAAACTGAAACCTGCGTATCTCAGAAAGGAAACCAATTTCTGTCAGTAACCAAGGATAATTATCTGTCACAACTTGTGCAGGGCCCAACTAGAGGGACAACCCTTCTGGACTTAATTGTAAGCAACAGGCCAGATAGAATAACAGAAGTACGAGTCGATGGGCACCTAGGGAACAGTGACCACAATATAATACAATTCCATTTGTCCTTCAGTAAGGTGCCCTGGAAGGGGGTTACGAAAACGCTGAATTTCAGGAAAGCAAAGTTTGATCAGCTTAGAGAGGACCTTTGCTGAATTGATTGGGACAATGTCCTCAAAAATAGGAGCACAAAAAATAAATGGGAAATATTTAAATCAGTTTTACACACCCACTGCGAGCTAGCCATACCGTACAGAAATAAAAGGGCTAGGAACAGAAGAACACCAATGTGGCTAAATAAGGATGTAAAAAGGGCAATAAATAACAAGAACAAGGCATTTAGGAAGCTAAAACAAGAAGGCAATGAAGAAGCATTAAAAAGTTACAGAGAAAAAAACAAAATGTGTAAAAAACAAATACATTTAGCAAAAGTGGAAACTGAGAGACTCATTGCTAAAGAAAGTAAAACAAACCCCAAACTATTCTTTAATTATGTAAACAGTAAAAAGATTACAATTGATGGTGTTGGCCCTTTAAAGAGCAACGAGGGTGAAATCATAGAGAGCGATGTGGGAAAAGCAAATGTTTAAAAAACTTTTTTCTCAACAGTGTTCACACAGGAAAAGGATTTGCCAGGGGAAATGCAGAGTGATAATGTAAACTCCCCATTAAGTATTACCTGCCTAACCCAGGAAGAAGTGCAGAACCGCCTTAGTAAGATTAAAACTGACAAATCACCAGGCCCTGATGGCATTCACCCTCGGGTATTAAGGGAGTTAAGTAATGTGATAGACAGGCCTCTATTCCTTATATTTAAAGACTCTATAGAAACAGGGTCTGTTCCTTTTGATTGGCGGCAAGCAAATGTGGTACCAATATTCAAAAAGGGGTGTAAAAGGGAACCTGGAAACTATAGGCCGGTAAGCTTAACATCTGTTGTGGGTAAAATTTTTGAATCGTTTATAAGGGATACCATTATGGAATATCTCAGTGTTAATAAATGTTTAACTTCATATCAACATGGATTTATGAAGAATTGCTCCTGTCAAACTAACCTGATCAGCTTCTATGAGGATGTAAGCTCTCAAATGGACCAAGGAGAATCATTGGATGTCATTTATCTCGACTTCTCTAAAGCATTTGACACTGTCCCACATAAAAGATTGGTAAGTAAGATGAGAAAGCTTGGGCTAGGGGAAAATGTGTGTAGATGGGTAGGTAGCTGACTTAGTGATAGAAAACAAAGAGTGGTTATTAATGGTGAATACTCAGATTGGGCCAGGGTTACTAGTGGGGTATCACAGGGTTCTGTATTGGGCCCCCTACTATTTAATATATTTATTAATGATCTAGTGGATGGCTTACACAGTAAAATTTCAGTATTTGCAGATGATATAAAACTATGTAAGGTAGTTAACACAAAGGAGGACAGTTTGCAACTACAGACAGATTTGAGTAAATTGGAGAATTGGGCTGAAAAATGGCAAATGAGGTTTAACACAGATAAGTGTAAGGTTATGCACATGGGAAGGAGAAACAGATGCTATAATTACTTACTAAATGGGAAACTTCTGGGGAAATCAGACATGGAAAAAGACTTAGGCATCTTAGTCAATAAGAAGCTAAATTGGAGTGCCCAGTGTCAGGTAGCTGCCACCAAAGCAAATAGGGTCATGGGATGCATTAGAAGAGGTCTGGGGACACGAGATGAAAACATAATTCTCCCTCTGTACAAATCACTCGTCAGACCACACTTGGAGTATTGTGTGCAATTTTGGACGCCGGTGCTCAAGAAAGACATTACTGAACTTGAAAGGGTTCAAAGGCGGGCTACTAAAATGATAAATGGAGTTGGTTCACTACAATACCCAGACAGGTTATCAAAATTAGGTCTATTTACTCTAGAAAAGAGAAGACTTAGGGGAGACTTAATATATATGTACAAGTATATCAGAGGTCAATACAGAGATCTCTCCAATGAACTGTTTGTACCAAGGACTGTGACAAGAACAAGGGGGCATTCTCTTCGTTTGGAGGAAAAACAATTTCTGCACCAGCATAGAAGAGGGCTCTTCACGGTAAGAGCAGTGAGGCTCTGGAATTCTCTTCCTGAGGAAGTGGTGATGGCCAACTCACTGAATGAATTTAAGAAAGGAATGGATGCTTTTCTTGTGAGTAACAGTATAGTAGGTTACAAATAACAGAATATTATAGGTAGATGGTTGACCCAGCTTAGGGGAAGGAATTTTTTTTCCCTATGGAGAAAATTGGCTTCTACTCTGTGGGTTTTTTACCTTCCCCAGGATAAATAATGCAGAACAGCTGCACTAAAAATAGGCTGAACTAGATGGACATAAGGTCTTCCTTCAGCCTTCAAAACTATGTTACTATGTTACCCTCGGGCATGACGAGGAGGGATATAATCTCTTGATGAGATGGAGACACAGAGAATATCAATGGAGTGGTCTGGTGGGTATTCCGTGAAGGCAGAGTCGCGCCATTCACTACTCTGACAGTGACTGGCTTAGATATCACAACCAGTGGTATTGCATGCCGTTGAGCAAAGGCAGATGACATAAAATTGCCCTCCACTCCGGAATCCACTCAAACCTCCACCACCAGAGTGGAAGAACCAAACTCAAGTGTCCCCTTAAAGGACAACTTGGAGGAAAACGCCTCAGATTCTAGTGAGCCGCCTCCTATGGCCACTAGACGTGAGCGTTTTCCCTGCCGCTGTGGGCACCTGTTGGCTGGGTGACCAGACTTCTGGCAACTGTGACAGACCACAGGTACTCGTGCGGACTGCAACCTGGATCCCGCACGAGAATCCCCCATGGTCTCTTGGAGCTCGGACTCCTGATCGGGAAGTTACACAGGTTTAACAAAACTGGACACCAACCTAAACCTCTGCCTACACTGGGACCGCTACAAACTTCGCTCCGAAAAACAAAGGTCTATGCGGGTGGAGATGGTGATAAGCTCCTCCAGTGTGGCGGGTATCTCCCTGGTGGCCAGAGCGTCTTTTACATGGGCAGCCAGACCTCTCCAGAACACCAGAATGAGGGTCTTATCTGACCACTCCAGTTCAGAAGCCAGCATCCGGAAGTGGATGGCATAATGGCTGACCAGAGACGAGCCCTGCGATAATGCCAGCAGCTGGAGTGCTGTATCATGAGTGACTCACGGTCCCAAGAAGACCTGCTTCAGAGTGCCCAAGGACTGCGAGGCACTGCGCCACATGATCACCACGCTCCCACAGCTGTTGTGAGCTCATTTTCGGGTTTACCTCTGGCTTCTGGTGAGGGTTATGGAGCTGGCTGTGCTGACAGAGGATTAGTGAGTTCTCTATCTGGACTCCCTCTGTTGGTGAAGGGAGGTAATGAAGCTGATCTAAATGGCAGAGACCGTCCACCTGAGGAAGAGGACTGTGATTGGACATCAGGAATTTCTGATTGGATTTAAGGCAGCCGACTCCCTAGTTTCTTGCTGGTGATTTCTCCTGACTGTGGCTTCTGGTTTCCAGTTTGGATCCTGCCTTCTTAAAGCTAAGTTTTCTCTGCTATTGTTTATATGAGTTTTTGTCTGGTTTACTTAGTTTTTGTGTTCAGCCAGCCCTGGCTGGGACTGGGCTGAATCCTCATTTTGCCTCTGATCAGTAGATCTCTTTTGCTCTGTCTTCAGAATATACCTGAGTGCTGATATAGGGTTTTGAAGTCTAGCAACTTCAGGGCCTTTTTCTATCAGATGTGTTGGACATTTTTTGGCAGGGTTTTTTGCGTGATTGCAGACAGCAGCTTTTGTTTCCTGTCCTTTCTAGTTAGTGAGGGCGCCATCGTTTGCTCAGCCTATCTTTCTATCTGTGTTTATGTTTTCATCTTGTTTCACCGACAATACATGTTGGGGGCTGTCTATTGCTTTGGGGTCTGCTCTGGGGCAGTTTAGATTTTCCCTTTCTTTATTTAGGCTTATTTAGTTCTCCGGCCGTGACGAGGCGTCTAGGACCACCGTAGGCACGCTCCACGGCTACTTCTAGTTGTGTGGATGGGATCAGGGGTCTGCAATCTGCTAGTTACCAACCTCTCCGGTTTTCTGGGCTTAGCTTGCTTTTTGTTTTTTCCTCCTCGGTGACTCATTCATAACACACAGTGGTGTGGCCCACTCCAGAGTCATGCCCGACAGGAGGGAAATAACAAATCCCACTTTAGCCCGCTCGGAGGAGAATCGTGGAGCCAGCAGCTCTAGCTGTATGGTACATTGGCTGATGAATCTCCTACAAGATGCACTATCGCCCCAGAACTTTTCGGGCAATGGGAGATGGGACGAAGTAGGGGCAGGGATGGCAGGGGACACAGGAGAGACAGCCTCCGTGGCTGCCTGAACAGCGACTGCGGTAACATCCACAGCTGAGGCTGAGCACTCGTGAGCCGCCAGCCTGCCCTAGAGCTGCTGGATGTACCGCTGCCGTGACTGTTCATCCGCCATTACTAGCCAGACCCTGGTGCTAGTATAATGTTAGGCTGGTGGAACGCACCAAATAATAAAATGACAATGAGGTGCATTCACAGCCTGGGGTCCACCGTGCAGAGATGGTATTCTGCTGCTAGGTAATGGCGGAGTTCTATCTGAACACCGGCGGGTAACCACTGACCCGGTGCATATAGGAGCAAGCTCTGTTACTTCACAGAGCCGCTGTAAGTAAAGCCAGAGCCTGTTAACCTCACAGGACTCGACTGGGGGAACGCTGCTATACGGTCACAAGACCCTGCCCCAGAGACAAGGGAAAGGATCCCTCTGGATCAGCAGCGCTCGGCGCCGCAATTGCGGTGAGAGTGAGACGCGCAAGTGTGCACAGTGCCTCGCTGGCATGCACCACTAATCGCCCAAGGTTGGGCTAAACAGAGCACAACTTGCGCATGGCGCTGCACTGGCGGGTGCTGACTTGGCACGATACGGCAGTGCCTTGTACAGGATGACACCACCAGACACTAGTGTGTGACAATGCTATGAGCACAGTGGCAGAAAGATAGCCACCCGTTGGCGCTGACTCAGATACCCTAACACATACGTATCAAAGGAGGGGGGTAATATAATGAGTCATTCACCAGATTCATGCATCTATCATCACACATACTGTACCAATAACGTAATGAGTCTATACTAGCGCATGGCTGAGCAGCCATGTGAACCTTTTATGGCGGCGTCCTTCCGAGACCTTCATGATGGTGCAATCCGAGCTGGAGAAGGACCTGAGCATGTGACCTCCGTTCTCCAATGAGAGATCATCCCACGGGCATGCTCAGTGGACCGAAAGGAGGACTTAGTCCCTGGAGTAGCTCGCTGCTGACCCACATGCGTTGCTATAGCGGAACCAGAGGTGGCAGCAGCAACCATACCCACAGTGCTGGTCTGAGCAGAGCGCCGGGATCGACGAGTCTGCTGAGCAGCCTCCTCTACAGCTGGAGAGGAATGGGAGGCCGCCGAAGACAAGGCTCGGGATTCCTGCTGTGCAGCGCCAGGAACCCAACGCCTATAAAAGGGTATCAATAAAAACATCAGCTCGGCACCCAAAAAATAAGCCCTCATCCAGCCCCACATCCCAAAAATGGAGATGCTACGGGTCTTGGAAAATAGCACGTTTTATTTATTTATTTTTTTAAACTTTGGATTTCTTTTTACCACTTAAATAAAAAAGAACCTATACATGTTTGGTATCTACAAACTTGTAATGACATGAAGAATCATAATGGCAGGTCAGTCTTAGCATTTAGTGAACATGGTAAAAAAAAAAAAAACGCTTGTGGAATTTCACTTTTTTTTTAAATTTCACGGCACTTTGCATTTTTTTCCCCGTTTTCCAGGACACTATATGGTAAAATCAATGGTGTTGTTCAAAAGTACAACTCGTCTCGCAAAAAATGAGCCCTAAAGTTACCATAATGACGGAAAAATGAAAAACTTATGGCTCTGAGAAAAAGTGGAGCAAAAATCAAAAACACAAAGATGGAAAAATCCAATGTGTTTAAGGGGTTAAGGCATTCACAACATAGTGGATTTGCTTTATGACATTTTAGCACATCATTTTAATAATTCTCATGACTATACCACAGGAAAATATCATGACTTGAAATGTGGTACTGACTGTAAATCCAAATTGCCTCAGTTTTCACCATAGACTTCATACTTTGTAGTACATTCATAGAAAACCGCTGCAAATCTCTTGCAAAACACACATAACAAATATACAGATTTTGAAACCACTGTTTAAATTAAATTCCCTAATGTTCTTTGCTGTCCTATGTGGTCATACTCATTATATACTCTAAATGAACCTATTTCTTTGTGTTATGTATATTATAGCAACCAAATGTTAATCCTCAAAAATTTCATTTCCTTATATTATTTTTGCCAGCTGATGTTGCAATGTGGACTAGAATTGACAGCTTTCATCTAATTGGTCACTATGGACATGACTGCAATCTCTGACACTAAGTTTTGTAAATCTCTGTAGATAGCACCATGTGGCACCGCTGAGCACTGAAACAATACTGATGCAAAAGTGATATTGTCATCAGTGATTTTTCTATGTTTAGTAAGAACAACCAGCTGCAGGGAAGTGTATAAGTTGCTGATCTAATATCTAGTATTCAGATTATAAAACAAAGGCTGCTATAAAGGAAAACCACAGAGTTGCCCCATTTTAGATAAAAGGATAAGATAAAGGTAAAAAAAAGTAAAGACAAAAAAAGAGATATAATTACGAGTATATGCATTTCAACCTTGTATGCATGCCAAATCATAAGGGACTGTATATTTTCTGCTTAAATAGGTTATGGTACTTTTTTGTAAAATGACCACAAAGCAGGAAGTACGGTACATTAAAATAATGAAATAACTTATACTCGTTAAATCCTCTGCTGTTCCTATGAAGCTTCTACTGTAGTTCTGCCAAGCTTTGTAAACATTCTGGTAGTCATGTCGGGAGCAACAGAGAGATGACAAGTTATCCCACACCCTTAGTTGGCATCACCATTAGCACTGATTGTTATGCAGGATCGTATTGCTGAAGAGTAAATATAAGGGGATGTGCCCACGATCCAGAGTTGCTGCAGGTATGATGCTGTATATTTATGCTGTGTCAAACCCGCAGTGGCCAGCTGCCCTTATAGTGGATGGGATTTCTTGAAATCTCATGTCCATTATGCATACACAGATGCTTGAGGGTTACATACATGCAGCAGACCATACACCAACCGGTCTCCACCCCAACAGTTGTCCTAAGCCAGGCCGACCCCTGTACCGGACGTTATTGCTGGAAGTGACAGCCCAGCTCACTTGTGACATCTTTCTGTAACAGCAGATGTCCACTTTTGTTCGGGGTTTCCCCAGGGGTATTCAATGCTTGACCGACGACTTTTGTCTCCCAGATCTGGGGAGAAAAGGGCTGGGTTCTGGATCTTGACTGGCATCGACAGTGTACAATAACTTGAAAGTCTGGAATTTGGGCATTTACCAGCACAGTCTGAATCTTGACCAGGGTAGATCAGGCCCCCGGGTCTTGACTGGCGTAGTTGAGGCTCTATATCTGATTTGGTGTAGTCTGGATACAGTCTGCAAGCTGCCAGCACCCTGCGGGCACAAGGTTCCTGCTGTGGCCTGTCACTCTGGCTACAGCATCTTCTCCTGTGCACGTCTGCACCTTACTCTCTCTTTGCATCAAAGCCCCCTGCAATTTTGGGTGCAAGGCTTTTACATCCAGGAACTCTGTCATGCAAGGCACCTGACCAGGTCCCACACAAGAACTCGCAATTGTTCCAGTAATCATTGGTTCTGCCTGGCTTAGTCCCACCAGCAGATAGCAATATTTCCTCACGTACCAAGCACCTCATGCACACACAATTTCACTTATATGTACTTTGGCTTTGAATATCTGATGTGCAAAGCCAGCTTAAAGGAATTATCTACAATATTTTTAAGAGTCTCATATTGTAGCTCTGCCCCATCCACTTTGAACACTCACTACCTATTATACTCACTACCTATTATAAGACCACCCCTCTCCCATAATACAGAATATGGGTAAAGGTTGTTTTCATGAGACATCACCCAAAATATGTAATGATATGATAATAAAGGATGAGCATACTGAATTTTAAATTACAATTAAATTACAAAAGACCACGAAATTAGCCGATATAACTGGAGCCCCCTTTATTAGCAAAATGTGACTTTATGATAGTGTAATAAGATGTAATAGTATCACAGAGTAAATCCAATGATGATGATGATGATTATAGTCATGTCTCTCACCAAAAGTTCAACTTCCTCTAAAATATTGCCTAGTTAGTTCTGAGATGCCAGAAGCATCTACAGTAGAGTTGAGCGAAACGGGTCGAAAAAATTCAAAAGTCGCCGACTTTTGGCAAAGTCGGGTTTCATGAAACGAAACCCGACCCTAGGATGAGGTCGGCCACGAGGTCGGCGACTTACGCGCCAAAGTCGCGTTTCAAAAGTTTGTTTTGTGCTCTTTTTCAGCCAATCAGGATCCACGGACACTGTGGGCAACGTGATGACCTAGGCACGGGTCACCACCATCTTTCAGAAGGGCATGCAAGTGATTGGCTTGCTTTGGTGGGCGTCACAGGGGGTATAAAAGGGCGTGCACGCCGACCGCCATCTTACTTCTGCCGATCTTAGTATAGGGAGAGGTTGCTGCTGATTCTGTAGGGAGAGCGTTAGGCAGGGAAGAAGACAAAAAAACTGCTTCTGCTGCTAGCGATTTGGCCTGCACAACACACAAGTCACTGTGTGTGCAGTGCAAGGGGAGGCTATATTGTGGTGTATCAGTGGTGTTGGTTGTTGGGCTGCCTTTTAAGGCTTCCTGACATGCTGGCATTGCTGTTTACCCACTGCTCCGCAAACTGCTTTTTTAAAAGCAATCCAATCTCCCTTATCCTCTAGTCACTTTTGTCACAGCTGTGCCATCGAGCGTGTCACATAGCGCTCAGATATCAGTGGGCCTCACACAATCCACAAGTGTCCAGTGTCCAAAAGTGTGCGCAGAGATTCAAAATCTCCATTATCCTCTCGTCACTTTGGTCACAGGCAGCTGTGCCATCGAGGGTGTCACATAGCGCTCAGATATCAGTGGGCCTCACACAATCCACAAGTGTCCAGTGTCCAAAAGTGTGCGCAGAGATTCAAAATCTCCATTATCCTCTCGTCAATTTGGTCACAGGCAGCTGTGCCATCGAGCGTGTCACATAGCGCTCAGATATCAGTGGGCCTCACACAATCCACAAGTGTCCAGTGTCCAAAAGTGTGCGCAGAGATTCAAAATCTCCATTATCCTCTCGTCACTTTGGTCACAGGCAGCTGTGCCAGCGAGCGTGTCACATAGCGCTCAGATATCAGTGGGCCGCACACAATCCACAAGTGTCCAGTGTCCAAAAGTGTGCGCAGAGATTCAAAATCTCCATTATCCTCTCGTCACTTTTGTCACAGGCAGCTGTGCCATCGAGCCTGTCACATAGCGCTCAGATATCAGTGGGCCTCACACAATCCACAAGTGTCCAGTGTCCAAAAGTGTGCGCAGAGATTCAAAATCTCCATTATCCTCTCGTCACTTTGGTCACAGGCAGCTGTGCCATCGAGCCTGTCACATAGCGCTCAGATATCAGTGGGCCTCACACAATCCACAAGTGTCCAGTGTCCAAAAGTGTGCGCAGAGATTCAAAATCTCCATTATCCTCTCGTCACTTTGGTCACAGGCAGCTGTGCCATCGAGCGTGTCACATAGCGCTCAGATATCAGTGGGCCTCACACAATCCAAAAGTCTCCACTGTCCACAAGTGTGTGCAGAAATTCTAAATCTCCCCTGTCCTATAGACACCTTGTACCTTGTTTTACATTACTATATAGTTTGTTGGATTTTGTCTACATTTCTACCAAAAATGAGGAAGGCTGGTGGAAGAGGCCGTGGAATTGGGCGGGGGGTTGGCAGCTGGTAATGATGGTGTTGGTGGTGGATCTGATGGTAGTGGCAAGAGCAAAATAGGACCGAATGCAGGAGGTGCTGACCCTGCGTCATCGTCTGGCTACATAAGGCCTCGAACGCTTAGTTTTCTAGGAGTTGGCAAACCGCTTTTAAAGGCAGAGCATCAGGAAAAAGTTTTGTCTTACATTGCTGACTCAGCCTCCAGCTCTATCGCCTCCTCTTCTTCAGTTGTAAAAAGTAAAAGCACTGAGTCGTCATTGGAGGCTCATGTTCATGAACCACACCTTTCCTTGTGTCCTTCACCCCAACCAAGATTGAAGGATGACGCAGGCCATACTACTGATTACTCCATGGAGCTGTTTTCACATACCATGCCTGGATTATCAAGTGAAATGGTGAATTACCCAGGCCAAGATGAATCTGACATGGAGTGCACTGATGCACAGCCGCTGATGGATGATTCTGCTGGTACATTCACTCAGAGCACTACATTGTCCTTGCAGTGTACAGAGCCAGATTTTGACCCTGATGAGACTCAGGTGCCCCTTCCCGCACACTATACCACCATACACGGTGACACAGAGAAAGGTGCACATGACATAGAAGAGGAGGTGATGGATGACCCAGTTGTTGACCCAGATTGGCATCCATTGGGGGAAGAGGGTGCTGCTTCCAATAGCTCAGATGAGGAGCATCCACAGCAGACATCGACATCACAACAGCTGTTATCTGGCAGGCCCGGAGCACTCCAAAGACAGGTTCCAAACATCAAAAGAGTTGCTGGACAGCTTGTCCAGAGGGTCAAAAGATCACAGCGTGCTAGGCCGCAAAATGTCTGCCAAAGTAGGAAGAGTGCAGTGTGGCACTTTTTTGAACAAAATCCTCATGATCAGGCCAAGGTTATCTGTAAGAAGTGCGCAAAGACCTTTAGCCGAGGGAAAAATCTGAAAAATTTGAATACCAGTTGCATGCTTAGACATTTAACCAGCATGCACTTGCAAGCGTGGACACAACACCAAACCTCAAGTGCCACATGTGCAACTGATCACAACGAAGGTAGTCAGCAACGCTACATTGTTTCCCCCACTGTAAGCCCACCGGTTAGCACAGCAGCAAATGTTGAGGTGTCATTGCAAGACCACAGCAGTCAGGGAATCCCACTGTTATATCAACGAAAGACTGATTCTAGGCCATCAGAAAGAACACCAACTCAATCACCATCATCAACCCTCTCTCAGTCCGCCCTGTCCACCGCTACTTCCACCATATGCAGCTCTCAAGTCCAGCTCACCCTCCCAGACACTATGAGTAGGTCAAGAAAGTACTCAGTCTCTCATCCACGTACACTGGGTTTGAACGCCCACATTGCCAAACTAATCTCGTTTGAGATGATGCCCTTTCGGTTGGTGGAAAGCACAGCTTTCCGCGAACTCATGGCCTATGCAGTACCACGCTATGACCTACCCAGTCGCCACTTCTTCTCTCGCAAAGCCATCCCAGCCCTCCACCATCATGTGAAAGACCGCATTGTCCATGCACTCAAGCAGTCAGTGAGCGGAAAGGTGCACCTCACAACTGATGCATGGTTCAGTCGGCATGGCCAGGGCCGTTACGTGTCCTTCACTGCGCACTGGGTTAATGTGGTGGATGCAGGGTCCACAGGGGACAGCGGTGGTGGGACAGTGCTGCCTAGCCCACGGTATAGGAAACAGTTGGCTGTAGGCGTTCGACCCTCCTCCTCCTCCTCCTCCAGAAGCGAAAGCTCGTCCACAGAGCGCAGTCGTACGAGCACTCCATCTGCAGCTGCCACTGTTGCACACGATGTGTCCCCCTATCGAGCAGCTAGTGGAAAGCGTCAGCAGGCTGTGTTGCAGATGATGTGTTTGGGCGACAGACACACCGCCGAGGTGCTGGCCGAGTACTTGAAGCGACAAACTGAGTCATGGCTGGGCAGTGTACATCTTGAGGCAGGCAAGGTAGTTAGTGATAACGGCCGTAATTTTGTGGCAGCCATAGCCCTTTCAAAACTCAGCCACATACCTTGCTTGGCTCACACCTTGAACCTGGTGGTGCAGTGCTTCCTCAAAAATTATCCGGAGTTAACAGCCCTGCTCCAGAAGGTGCGAAGACTGTGCGCGCACATCCGCAGGTCACCTGTACACTCCGTTCGTATGCAGAAGCTGCAGCGATTGCTCCACCTTCCCAACCACCGCCTCATTATCGACATTGCAACAAGGTGGAACTCCACCCTGCACATGGTGGAGCGGCTGTGCGAGCAGAGGCAGGCCATAATGCATTTGTGGGAGGATACACGGCCAGGCACTTTGAGAGCAGACATGGAGTTGACAGGCGTGCAGTGGTCGAAGCTGAAAGACCTTTGTAAAGTCCTTCAGTGTTTTGAGGAATGCACACGGCTGGTAAGCGCAGACGACGCCATCCTAAGCATGAGCATCCCACTTATGCGTCTGCTCATGCAAACTTTGACGCACCTTAAGGAGCAGGCGTCTGCAGCCAATGTTGATGAGGAGGAAGAGGAGGAGGGAATCCTTGATGACATTCAGCCATTGTCTGCTCAGGGACCTCTCCTGGAAGAGGTGGAGGAAGAAGAGGAGGAGGATGATGGGGATGATTACTTAGGGGAGGAGGATGCATCTCGTGGGGCAAAGTGAAAATGTTGGCGTGGCAAGGTCTGGTACAGGGTTTGTGCGTGACTGGAGGGATGTGGATTTGCCAGAAAGTGCTCCTCCACCCAGCACTCGCAGTGCATCATTGACACCGGGAACATTGGCCCACATGTCAGATTATGCCTTGCGGATCCTAAAAAGGGACCCCCGCATTGCCAAAATGATGAACGATGACGACTACTGGTTGGCCAGCATCCTGGATCCACGCTATAAAGGCAAATTACAAAACATCATGCCACAGGAGAACCTTGACCTAATATTGGCTAATAAACAAGCAACTCTGGTAAATCGGTTGCTTGAGGCATTCCCAGCACACAGCAGCGGTGATGGTTCTCACACGAGCCGTACGGGCCGGGGGCAGCTTGGCAGAGGTGTTCGTGGTGCACACAGCAGAAGTGGCGTTGGAGACAGGGGTTTCATGACAATGTTGTGGACTGATTTTTCAAATACCGCTCACACAACTGGTAATACTGCATCGATGGAAAGTGACAGGAGACAGCAGTTGTCAACTATGGTTACAAACTACTTTTCCTCCCATATCGATGTTCTCCCACACAGGTCATTCCCCTTTGACTATTGGGCCGCTAAACTGGACACCTGGCCTGAATTGGCCCAATATGCCTTACAGGAGCTCGCTTGCCCAGCTGCAAGTGTGCTATCGGAAAGAGTCTTCAGTGCAGCTGGATCAATCCTGACAGAAAAAAGGACCCGTCTGTCAACCCAAAATGTGGATGATCTAACCTTCATTAAAATGAACCACGCATGGGTTTCCAAGGATTTTGTCCCACCTTCCCCTGATGACACATAGGGTGACAGAAAAATGGCTTGCTTTGGTCCACCTCTTCCTGGTACTTCACCTATTTCGCCTTTTGCATCAGCTGAATGTCCAACATCAACATATGCCACTTTCTAAAACTCCCTAACTGTGCTGCCTCCCCCCCCATGGCCGGGGTCACCACCTACCGCACGACACCGTGCGAGTGCCGTTGCCCTGGACAGGTGGGTAGGCCGACTATTGGGCGCGGGCACTGGCACAGGGTCCCTCATAGTGCAATCAAGTGTCTCTGACGGTGGTGGTGCACACCCGCCGTCAGACACACCGCTGTACTATGAGGGGCCCAGTGCCAGTACCGACGCCCATGAGTGGGCCCCCCTTGCTTGGGCAGGGCCCTAGCATTTGCAATCTTTACCTCTCCCTGCTCCTCCGCTGTGTAATCTGGGCCGTCAAATCCATACTGTGCCTGACACCGTCTGAGCCTGCCTCCTGAGACATATATTTTGAATGTGTACGCTATCCATACATGTTATCCGGGGATACGGTACCCTTTCTAACCTTTGTGCAATCACGTGCAATCCATACTGGGCCTAACACCGTCTGAGCCTGCCTCATGCTGTATAGACATATATTTTGAATGTGTACGCTATCCATACATGTTATCCAGGGATACGGTACCCTTTCTAACCTTTGTGCAATCACGTGCAATCCATACTGGGCCTAACACCGTCTGAGCCTGCCTCATGCTGTATAGACATATATTTTGAATGTGTACGCTATCCATACATGTTATCCAGGGATACGGTACCCTTTCTAACCTTTGTGCAATCACGTGCAATCCATACTGGGCCTAACACCGTCTGAGCCTGCCTCATGCTGTATAGACATATATTTTGAATGTGTACGCTATCCATACATGTTATCCGGGGATACGGTACCCTTTCTAACCTTTGTGCAATCACGTGCAATCCATACTGGGCCTAACACCGTCTGAGCCTGCCTCATGCTGTATAGACATATATTTTGAATGTGTACGCTATCCATACATGTTATCCAGGGATACGGTACCCTTTCTAACCTTTGTGCAATCACGTGCAATCCATACTGGGCCTGACACCATCTGAGCCTGCCTCCTGAGACATATATTTTGAATGTGTACGCTATCCATACATGTTATCCAGGGATACGGTACCCTTTCTAACCTTTGTGCAATCATGTGCAATCCATACTGGGCCTGACACCGTCTGAGCCTGCCTCCTGAGACATATATTTTGAATGTGTACGCTATCCATACATGTTATCCAGGGATACGGTACCCTTTCTAACCTTTGTGCAATCACGTGCAATCCATACTGGGCGTGAGAACGGCTGGCGAGCTGTTAAGCAAGCTACAGCACCTGTCCAGACAAGTACAGGGATTCCCTAGCGAGGAGACTTATTTGATTGTTTTCAATGTTGGGACAGCAATTTTTGGGGAGCACTATACTCTGGAGAATGATAGATGGGGCCCACCATACACTGGAACATTCCAAAGGTGGACATCAGACACTGGAGCAGCATTTACAGGGCCCATTATACACTAGAGCATTAGAAATGGGGCCCATTATGTTTGGAGCATTATTTGGGCCCATAAGACAGTGGAGTTTCATCCATGGGGACCAACATATACTGTAGCATTATGTGGAGCTCATCATATACTGTTTCAAACATTATATGGGACCAATGATTCTGTATGGAGAAATAGATGGGCCTCGTCATGAGATGTAAAAAGTGAGGTATTTTTCATTGTACTATACCGCTATTTATCTGCCGTATCGGAGCATGATGAGTTGTGGTATGTGTTAAAGGGGCGCTCTTTCGCCCAGGGCACATGAAAACCTGCAGCCAGCCCTCCCCCCCCCACAACTTTAGCCAAATAACCCCCATTTTTCAGTGCGTAACTTGTATTATGAAGTTAATTAAGGTTGACAAGCTTAAGTAAGAAGAATTGATGCTTTTGGCATTCAAATGGGCACTGTAGGTGTGTTTCCTGTCCTCCTCTCACTGCCGACTTTTATTCCCCATTGACTTACATTGGGTTTCGTGTTTCGGGACGACCCCGACTTTTCCCTATAATCGGACGATCTTGCTCGACCCGACTTTTGGAAAAGTCGGGTTTCACGAAACGAAACGCGACCCTAAAAAACCAAAAGTCGCTCAACTCTAATCTACAGCAATGATGAACATAAAAGACAGGGTTTCAAAAACCCTAATAATACAGATGTGTGTAACTAGATTGGACAATCTTCTTTATATTGTTTTTTTATCAAGAATATGAAAACCACTACTGACCTGCCATTTCATTTCTTTGTTGGTTTTCAGCTGCATAACAACTTTAAAGCAATCTCTACTAATGTTAATTATGTACTGAACATCTGCAGATTGAATCACCATGTCTTTATCTTGCCATATCAAAGTTATATCCTTTGGGGGACCTACATTATGAATATACAAACATCAATTAGTTATTTTTTTAAATACATAAATTTAGATATATATGAAACATACATTCAAAGAAGTTTTGAGAGGTAAAAAAAAACAACAAACAAAAAGAAAACAATGTACAAGTAGTTCAAGCAAAATAGCAATCTCCATTTACATAAACATAAGATAACCCGAAAAATCCCTTACAAGCGCCAAAAAATGTATGCACTTACTTTTGGAAATATTCCACAATGTCATTATGGTTCACATGACTGCAGAAACCAACTGTAAGCCACTTAAGTGAAGCTTGCCTGAGCTTACGTTAAACAGTTAATCATAAAGTAGTCTTAGATTGTGTAAACATATATTTATTAATTTGTGCTAAAATAACTTTGTTTCAAAGTTGCCCCATTTATCACAAATCACCGCAAAGAATGCCAATAAAGACTCGCTGTACCCTCCAGTTGCTGATGGAACCATCCTGCTGTAGCTCCAGTGCTCCTGGTCGATCATGCGCAGTTCAGCTTGCTTCCTGCCAGCATAGCTCTAGTCTGGGTTGTGCCTAGAGTGTATCTGCTCCTGGTATATTGCAGGATGGGGCTGTGTATATGGGGCTGAAAGCAATATACTGCAGTATGGTGCTTTATATAAAGGGGATGAAGGAGTAATATACTCCAGGATGGGTCTTTATATAGGGGCTAAAATGAGTGACATACTACAGGGTGGGGCTGTGTATAGGGGTCTCTCAGTGTATATACTGCAGGATGAACATCTATATAGGGGTCTGAGAGAAGATATATACTATTGGATGGGGGTGAATATAGGAAGTGAAAGGAGTGATATACTTTGTTTATAGGGGTTGAAAGGATGGGACCATATGGGGGTTCAAAATATTGATATACTGAAGGATAAGGCCTCCTTCACCTCTTACAAGACATGAGTGATATCTATTTTAAATTCTACAATAGCTCAAAAACCGGACAGTATATTACTCCATACAGTATTATGGCCACCACATAGTGCGCCATACAGAATATTGAGGCCCATATATTTCTCCATACAGAATAATTGGTCCCACATAATGTTCCATACAGTATATGATGAGCTCCACATAATGCTACAGTATATGATGGTCCCCATGGATCATGCTCCTGTGTAATGTGCCCAAATAATGCTCCATATATAATGGGCCCCATGTATAATGCTCTAGTGTATAATGGGCTCCATAGATGCTGCTCCAGTGTCTGATCTGCCCCATTTAGAATGCTCCAGTATATGATGGGCCCCATTGATGATGCTTCAGTGTCTTATGGGCCCAAATAATGCTCCATATATAATGGGCCCCATGTATAATGCTCCAATGTATAATGGGCCCCGTAAATGCTGCTCCAGTGTCTGATGTCCCCCATTTGGAATGCTCCAGTATATGATGGGCCTCATGGATGATGCTCCAGTGTCTGAACTGCCCCATTTAGAATGCTCCAGTATATGATGGGCCCCATGGATGATTCTCCAGTGTCTTATGGGCCCAAATAATGCTCCATATATAATGGGTCCCATTTCTAATGCTCCAGTGTATAATGGGCCCCAAAAATGCTGCTCCAGTGTCTGATGTCCCCCATTTGGAATGCTCCAGTATATGATGGGCCTCATGGATGATGATCCAGTGTATGATGGGCCCAAATAATGCTCCATATATAATGGGCCCCATGTATAATGCTCCAGTGTATAATGGGCCCCATAAATGCTGCTCCAGTGTCTGATGTCTCCCATTTGGAATGCTCCAGTATATGATGGGCCTCATGGATGATGATCCAGTGTATGATGGGCCCCATATATCTTTCTCCAGTGTATAGTGCTCCCCAAAAATAGCTCCCAACCTTTAAAAAAATGAAATACCTCTCCTCGCTGGGCACTGCTCTATTCTGGACTCCTCAGCGTCGCCAACTTCCATCTCTCTGCACTTGGACTGTTTAGGCAGAGGGCGTACAGACGTGATGTCATCGCGCTCTCTGACCTGAATGTCACTGTCAGGAAACACAGAAGACGTCACGGCGGTGGAGCAGGGAGAGGTAAGTATTGCAAGTGCTGTGGCCCTGACCAAGCAGGGAGGGCCCACTCGTGGGCGATGGCACTGGCACAGGGCCCCTCATAGTACACCGGTGTGTCTGATGGCGAGTGGGCCCTCCTACCGGCAGAGACACTTTTGGGACTATAAAGGGCCCTGTGCCAGTGCCGTTACCCACGAGTAGACCCCCCACCTGCTCAGGAACCGGTACTTTCATCTGCACCTTCCTCTTTGTCACCGTGTAAGATGGTATAGTATGTGGGAAGGGGCACCTGAGTTTCATCAAGGTTAGATTCTGGGTCAGTACAGTGCGAGGGGAATGTAGTGCTGTGGAAGAATGTACCAGCAGAATCATCTAGCAGTGGCTGTGAATCAGTACACTCCATCTCTGATTCATATTGGTCTGGGGAATTCAGGATTTGACTTGATAACCCAGGCATGGTATGTGATAAGAGCTCCATGGAGTAATCTGAAGTGTGGGCTGCCGCATCCTTCACTTTTGGTGGGGGTGAAGGACACAAGGAAAGGTGTTGTTCCTGGCCAGAAGCCTGCACTGACGACTCAGTGCTTGCATTTTTTTAAACTTCAGAAGAGGAGGCGATAGAGCTGGAGGTTGTTTCGGCAATGTAAGCCAAAACCAGTTCCTGATGCTCCGGCTTTAAAAGCGAATTACCTACTCCCAGAAAAAGGGAGCCTTCCAGGCCTTCCAGAGCCAGACCATGATGCAGGCTGAACACCTTCTGCCTTAGCTGCTAATGTGCTTTTGCACCACCAGCAGATGCACCACCACCATTATCAGTACCAGCTGGCCCCCACGCCCATGTCCGCGGCATCTTCCACCATACTTCCTAATTTTTGTGAAAATGGACCTAAAATACCAACAGATATATGGTACTGTATCAGAAGTGTACAGCTGTATACAGTCTAGGGATACCTGTAAATCGCCATATATATTTCATGAGTCAGACACAGAGGCTGACAGGCTCAGTATGGATTAGACAATAATATAAAAAGTTGAAAAAGGGTACAGTATCATCAGATACAAGGTATATATAGTATAGTTTAAACATTCTAAATCTCCGTATAAGTTTCAGGAGGCAGACACAGATGCTCTCAGGCCCAGTATGGATTAGACAAGAATATAAAAAGGTGAAATAGGGTACTGTATCATCCAGATAGCAGGTATATATAGTATAGTTAAAATATTGTAAATCTCCGTATATATTTCAGGAGGCAGACACACACGCTATCAGGCTCAGTATGGATTAGACCACAATATAAAAAGCAGTAAAAGGGTAATTGATAAGAAGCGTATAGCTGTATACAGTGTAGGGGTCATTGTAAATCTACTGTATGTCTATATTTCCGGAGTCAGACAAAGAAACTCACAGGCTCAGTATGGATTACACAAGAATATAAAAAGCAGTAAAAGAGGAATGGATCAGAAGCGTACAGCTGCATACAGTGTTGGGATCATTTTCAATCTCCTTGTATTTTACCACAGTCAGACACTAACTCTCACAGGCTCAGTATGGATTACACCACAATAAAAAAAGCAGTAAAAGGGTAATGGATCAGGAGCGTACACCTGTAAACAGTGTTGGGGTAATTTTTAAATCTACATATTTATTTTCAGGAGTAACACACAGACTCTCAGAGGCTCAGTATGGATCACACCATAATATAAAAAGAATATCAGCAAGAAATAATCACATATGTGGGCCAATGTTCCAGGTATCAATGATGCACTTACAGTGGTGGGTGGAGGAGGACTTTCTGGCACAAAGGGTACTGTATCAACAGATACCAGGTATCTACAGTATAGTGAAACTAGAACAAATCTCCGTATGTATTTCAGGAGGCAGACACGGACGCTCTCAGGCTCAGTATGGATTACACAAGAATATAAAAAGATTAAAAAGGGTACTGTATCATTCCGATAGCAGGTATATACACTCACTGGCCACTTTATTAGGTACACCTGTCCAACTGTGTGTTAAGACTTAATTTCTAATCAGCCAATCACATGGCGGCAACTCAGTGCATTTAGGCATGTAGACATGGTCAAGACAATCTCCTGCAGTTCAAACCGAGCATCAGTATGGGGAAGAAAGGTGATTTGAGTGCCTTTGAACATGGCATGATTGTTGGTGCCAGAAGGGCTGGTCTGAGAATTTCAGAAACTGCTGATCTACTGGGATTTTCACGCACAACCATCTCTAGGGTTTACAGAGAATGGTCCGAAAAAGAAAAAAAATCCAGTGAGCGGCAGTTCTGTGGCCGGAAATGCCATGTTGATGCCAGAGGTCAGAGGAGAATGGGCAGACTGGTTCGAGCTGATAGAAAGGCAACAGTGACTCAAATTGCCACCCGTTACAACCAAGGTAGGCAGAAGAGCATCTCTGAACGCACAGTGCGTCGAACTTTGAGGCAGATGGGCTACAGCAGCAGAAGACCACACTGGGTACCACTCCTCTCAGCTAAGAACAGGAAACTGAGGCTACAATTTGCACAAGCTCATCGAAATTGGACAGTAGAAGATTGGAAAAACGTTGCCTGGTCTGATGAGTCTCGATTTCTGCTGCGACATTCGGATGGTAGGGTCAGAATTTGGCGTAAACAACATGAAAGCATGGATCCATCCTGCCTTGTATCAACGGTTCAGGCTGGTGGTAGTGGTGTCATGGTGTGGGGAATTTTTTCTGGGCACTCTTTGGGCCCCTTGGTACCAATTGAGCATCGTTGCAATGCCACAGCCTACCTGAGTATTGTTGCTGACCATGTCCATCCTTTTATGACCACAATGTACCCAACATCTGATGGCTACTTTCAGCAGGATAATGCGCCATGTCATAAAGCTCGAATCATCTCAGATTGGTTTCTTGAACATGACAATGAGTTTACTGTACTCAAATGGCCTCCTCAGTCACCAGATCTCAATCCAATAGAGCATCTTTGGGATGTGGTGGAACGGGAGATTCGCATCAGGGATGTGCAGCCGACAAATCTGCGCCAACTGTGTGATGCCATCATGTCAATATGGTCCAAAATCTCTGAGGAATGCTTCCAGCACCTTGTTGAATCTCTGCAACGAAGAATTGAGGCAGTTCTGAAGGCAAAAGGGGGTCCAACCCCTTACTAGCATGGTGTACCTAATAAAGTGGCCAGTGAGTGTATAGTCTAGTGAAAATATTGTATATCTCCGTATATATTTCAGGAGGCAGACACAGAGGCTCACAGGCTCAGTATCAATTAGACAAGAATATAAAAAGGTGAAAAAGGGTACTGTATCATCCAGATAGCAGGTATATATAGTATAGTTAAAATATTGTAAATCTCTGTATATATTTCAGCAGTCAGACACAGACGCTATCAGGCTCAGTATGGATTAAACCACAATATAAAAAGCAGTAAAAGGGTAATGGATAAGAAGCGTACAGCTGTATACAGTGTAGGGGTCATTGTAAATCTACGTATATATTTCCAGAGTCAGAAACAGACTCTCACAGCCTCAGTATTGATTAGATCAGAATATAAAAAGAAGTAAATGGGTAATGTCTCACAAGCGTACAGCTGTTTACAGTGTTGGGGTAATCATAAATCTACAAATATATTTCCGGAGTAACAGACAGGCGTTCACAGGGTTAGTATGGATTACACCAGAATCTAAATAGCAAAAAAAGGATACTGTAGCAGAAGTGTACAGCTGGATACAGTGTTGGGCTAATTTTAAATCTCGGTATATATTTCCTGAGTCACCTTCAGACGCTCACTCAGTCTGGATTTGACCATAATACAAAATGTATGAAAAATGTACTGGATAACAAGATAGCAAGTATATATATTATAGGGTACAATTTAAATCTCCATATATATTTCCGTAGTCACCCTCAGACGCTCACTCATTATGGATTTGACCGTAATAAAAAATGTCGAACAAAGGTACTGTATCGCAAGATAGGAGGTGTGTATACTATAGGGTAAAATTTTTATCTCAGTATATATCGAAGGAGTAAACCACACACGCTCACTCAGTATGGATTATACCATAATAAAAAATTTAGAACAAAGGTACTGTATCAGCAGATACCAGGTGTATATAGTATAAGTTAAAATGTAAATATCCATATATATTTCCGGAGTCACATACAGATATTAAGCATGTATTTCTCCGTGATACTAGCCGGTACATGGTAGTGTGTGAGGAGCGTACAGCTCTATACAGTGTGGGAAATAATGAACGTTCGTTCACTGTGCATACAAAAAGAATAAAAGTATTAGTGCTGTGTAAAAAGCAATCTGCACAGCAGTGTATACACAGCAATACTGCTCTAAGGCAGGCTAATAATCAGTGCTGCTGCACACAAGAAAATTCTCCCTGTCACTGGCAGGCAGCCTAATAACTAGTGCTGCTGCACACAAGAAAATCCTTCCATTGTCACTGCACACTAACTGTACACAATTGCGCTCAGCACAAGCACATAAGAACTTCTGTTTACAGGCCTAACTGTCTCCCTAATGATAAACAGCAACAGCAACCTTTTCCTACTGTAAAGATGGGCAGAAGAAAAATGGCAGGCGGCGGTGAGGGCTTTTATACACACTCCGTATATACTGTATTTCAGGAGTTACCCTCAGACGCTCACTCAGTCAGTATGGATCTAACCGTAATCCAAAATGTAGAAAAAAGGTACTGTATCATCAGATACCAGGTGTATCCAGTCTAGGGGTATTTGTAAATCTCCATCTATATTTCCGGAGTCAGACAAAGACACTCACAGGCTCAGTATGGATTACACAAGAATATCAAAAGCAGTAAAAGGGTAATGGATCAGAAGCATACAGCTGCATACAGTGTTGGGGTCATTTTCAATCTCCTTATATTTTACCACAGTCAGACACTAACTCTCACAGACTCAGTATGGATTACACCAGAATATAAAAAGTAGAAAAAGGGAAATGTATTCGAAGCGTACACCAGTATACAGTGTTGGTGTACTTTTAAATCTTCGTATAGATTTCAGTCTCAGTAAGTCAGTCCAGACTCCCCGTGACAGGAAACTAGATGGACACAAGTAGTTGACAACTGCTGTCTCCTGCCACTTGCAACCGATTCAGTATTACCAGTCATGTGAGCGGTACTTGAGAAATCAGTCCACAACATGGTCATGAAACCCCTGTCTCCATTGCCACTTCGGCTGTGTGCACCAAGAATACCTCTTCCATTTGGCCCACTATGGCTCTTGGGAGAACCAGCACCGCTGCTGTGTGCTGGGAATGCCTCTAACAAATGGTTTACCAGAGTTGCCAATATATATTGTTTGTTAGCCAATATTAGCTCTAGGTTCTCCTGTGGCAAGATGTTCTGTAATTTGCCTCTATAGCGTGGATCGAGGATGCTGGCCAACCAGTAGTCGTCATCCTTCATCATTTTGGCAAAGCAGGGGTCCTTGTTTAGGATCCGCAAGGCATAATCACACATGTGGGCCAATGTTGCAGGTGTCAATGATGCACTGCCAGTGGTGGGTGGAGGAGCACTTTCTTCCAAATCCACATCCCTCTAGTCCCGCACAAACCCTGTACCTGACCATGGCACTCCAACATTTTCTCTTGTCCCCTGAGAATCATCCTCCTCCCCAAAATAATCATCCCCCTCATCCTCCTCCTCTTCTTCCTCTTTTCCTCCACCTCATCCCGGTCAGTTGCCCTCGCTGACAATGGCTGACTGTCATCAAGGCTTCCCTCCTCCTCTTCCTCCTCCTCTGCTGCAGACGCCTGATTCTTAATGTGCGTCAAAGTTTGCATGAGCAGATACATAAGTAGAATGCTCATGCTTATGATGGTGTCGTCTGCGCTTACCAGCCGTGTGCATTCCTCAAAACACTGAAGGACTTTACAGAGGTCTTTCAGCTTTGACCACTGCACACCCGACAACTCCATATCTGCCCTCAAACTGCCTGCCCATGTATCCTCCCACAAATGCATTACAGCCTTCCTCTGTTCACACAGCCTCTCAACCATGTGCATGGTGGAGTTCCACCTTGTAGCAACGTCTATGATTAGGCGGTGCTTCGGGAGGTGGAGCAATCACTGCAGCTTCTGCATATGACTGGAGTCTACGAGCGAGCGATGGATGTGCGAGCACAGTCCCCGCACCTTATGGAGCAGGGCTGTTAACTCCGAATAATTATTTAAGTAGCACTGCACCACCAGTGTGAGCCAGGCAAGGTATGTGTCTGAGTTTTGCAAGGGCTATGGCCGCCACAAAATTCCGGCCGTTATCACTGACTACCTAGCCTTGCTCAAGATGTAGACTGCCCAGTAGTGACTCAGTTTCTCGCTGCAAGTAGTAGGCCAGTACCTCCGTGGTATGTCTGTTGTCACCCAAAGACATCATCTGTGGATGGAGTGGTCGTGCGACTTCGGTCTGTCGACGAGCTTTCGCTTCTGGAGGAGGAGGGTTGAATGCCTACAGCCCACTGTTTCCTATACCGTGGGCTAGGCAGCACTGTTCCAACGCTACTGTCCCCTGTGGAGCTTGCATCCACCACATTAACCCAGTGCGCAGTGATGGACACGTAACGGCCCTGGCCATGCCTACTGGCCCATGAATCTATTGTGAGGTGCACCTTTCCACTCACTGATTGAGTGTATGGACAATGTGGTCTTTCACATGCAGGTGGAGGGCAGGGATGGCTTTTCGAGAAAAGAAGTGGCGACTGGGTAGGTCATAGCGTGGGACAGCGTAGGCCATGAGGTCTCTGAACACAGCGCTTTCAACCAAACAGAAGGGCATCATCTCTAATGAAATCAGTTTGGCAATGTAGGCGTTCAAAGCCAGTGTACGCGGATGAGAGGATGAGTACTTTCTTGTCCTACTCAGAGTGTCTGGTAGGGTGAGCTGGACTTGAGAGGTGCATATGGGGGAACTAGCGGTGGACATGACAGACTGAGAGGGGGTTGGTGATGGTGGTGATGAAGGCCTAGATTCAGTCTTATGTTGCAAAAACATTGTAATTCCCTGACTGCTTTGGCCTTGCGACGACACCTCAACATTTCTTTCTGGCGGTGTGCTAACCGGTGGGCTTACAGTGAGGGAAGCGATGTTGCGTTGCTGCCTATCTTCAGTTGGAGCAGGTGCACATGTGATACCTGAGGTATTGTACTCTGTCCATGCTTGCAAGTGCATGGTGTTTAAATGTCTAAGCATGCAACTGCTATTCAAATTTCTGAAATTTTTCCCTCGGCTAAAGGTCCTTCCGCACTTCTTACAGATAACCTTTGCCTCATCAGTAGGATTTTGGTCAAAAAAGTGCCACACTGCACTCTTCCTTCTATGGTACAACTTTTCAGGGCTTGCATGCTGTGCTAATTTGACCATCTGCCAAGCTGGCCTGCAACTCTTTTTGTTTTTTAAACACGTTTTTGGACTGCTACGGGCCTGCCAGATAACACCAGCTGCGATGTCGATACCTGCTGTGGATCCTCCTCCTCTTTTGAGTTATTGCCAGCGGCACCCTCTTCCTCCACTGGATGCCAATCCGGGTCAACAACTGGGTCATCCATCACCTCCTCTTCAATATCATGTGCACCTTCCTCTGTGTCAGCGTGTAAGGTGGTATGAGCAGAATCATCTAGCAGTGGCTGTGCATCAGTGCACTCCATGTCAGATTCATCTTGGACTGGGGAATTCAGGATTTGACTTGGTAACCCAGGCATGGTATGTGAAAAGAGCTCCATGGAGTAATCTGAAGTGTGGCCTGCCGCATACTTCACTTTTGGTGGGGGTGAAGGGCACAAGGAAAGGTGTTGTTCCTGACCAGAAGCCTGTTTTTGAAACTTCAGAAGAGGAGGCGATAGAGCTGGAGGCTGTTTCGGCAATGTAAGCCAAAACCTGTTCCTGACACTCCGGCTTTAAAAGCGGTTTACCTACTCCCAGAAAAGGGAACCTTCCAGGCCTTCTTGAACCAGACGATGATGCAGGCTCAACACCTCCTGCCTTAGCTGCTATTGTGCATTTGGCATAACCAGCAGATGCACCACCACCACCACCACCATCAGTACCAGCTACTTGCCCCCGCCCACGTTTGTGGACTCTTCCACCATACTTCCTCATGTTTGGGAAAATGTACCAAAAATCACAGCAGATATATGGTACTGTATGAGGAGCGTACAGCTGTATAAGGTGTAGGGAAAAATGTAAATCTCCGCATATATTTCCTTAGTCACAGATGATCCCCAAGTATGTATTTGACCGTAATCCAACCAGCAGATATATACGGTACTGTATCAGAAGTGGACAGCTCTATACGGTGTATGGAAATATGGAAATGTCCGTATATGTTTTAATGGACTCACACACACACTTTGTCTCTGTATGTATTTGACCATAATCCAATTAGCAGCTATACGATACTGCTTGAGAAGCGGACAGCTCTATATGGTGTATGGAAATATGGAAATGTCCGTATATGTTTTTACGGACTCACACACTTTGTCTCTGTATGTATTTGACCATAATCCAAATAGCAGCTATATGATACTGTTTGAGAAGCGGACAGCTCTATACGGTGTATGGAAATATGGAAATGTCCATATATGTTTTTACGGACTCACACACACTTTGGCTCTGTATGTATTTGACCGTAATCCAAATGCAGCTATACGATACTTTTTGAGAAGCGGACAGCTCTATACGGTGTATGGAAATATGGAAATGTCCGTATATGTTTTTACGAACTCACACACACACTTTGGATCTGTATGTATTTGACCGTAATCCAAATGCAGCTATATGATACTGTTTGAGAAGCGGACAGCTCTATACGGTGTATGGAAATATGGAAATGTCTGTATATGTTTTAACGGACTCACACACACACTTTGTCTCTGTATGTATTTGACCCTAATCCAAATGGCAGCTATACGATACTGTTTGAGAAGCGGACAGCTCTATACGGTGTATGGAAATATGGAAATGCCCGTGTATGTTTTTACGGACTCACACACACACTTTGTCTCTGTATGTATTTGACTGTAATCCAAATAGCAGCTATACGATACTGTTTGAGAAGCGGACAGCTCTAACCGGGGTATGGAAGTATGGAAATGTCCGTATATGTTTTAACGAACTCACACGCACTTTGTCTCTGTATGTATTTGACTCTAATCCAAATGGCAGCTATACGATACTTTTTGAGAAGCGGACAGCTCTATACGGTATATGGAAATATGGAAATGTCTGTATATGTTTTTACGGACTTACACACACACTTTTTCTCTGTATGTATTTGACCGTAATCCAAATAGCAGCTATACGATACTGTGTGAGAAGCGGACAGCTCTATACAGTGTATGTATGGAAAAATGTAAATCTCCGTCTATTTTTTCACGGAGCCTCACACACACACGCTGTCTCTGTATAGATGTGACCGCAATCCAAACAGTAGATATACGATACTGTTTGAGAAGCGGACAGCTCTATATGGTGTATGTATGGAAAAATTAAAATCTCCATCTACTTTTTTACGGAGTCTCACACACACACGCTGTCTCTGTATAGATTTGACCGTAATCCAAACAGCAGATATATACGATACTGTTTGAGAAGCAGACAGCTCTATACGGTGTATGTATGAAAAAATTAAAATCTCCATCTATTTTTTTACGGAGTCTCACACACACGCTGTCTCTGTATTGATTTGACTGCAATCCAAACAGCAGATATACGATACTGTTTGAGAAGCAGACAGCTCCATACGGTGTATGTATGGAAAAATTTAAATCTCCGTCTTTTTTTTTTTTTACGGAGTCTCACACACAGATAACATGTATTTGTCTGTGATACCAGCCGGTACACGGTAGTGTGTGAGGAGCGTACACCTTTATACTGTGTGTGAAAAAATGAACGCTCGATAACTATGCAGAACAAAAGAAGAAAAGTAGGAGTGCTTTGAAAAAAGCAGTCTGCACAGCAGTGTGCACACAGCAATGCAGCTATCAGGTAGCTTTATAAGGCAACCTAATAACCACCAGTGCTGCTGCGCACAAAAAATCCTCCCCTGTCATTGCACACTAATTGTACAGTGACAATCGCTATCAGCAGAAGCACAGATTTTTTTATCTTTCCTGCCTAACACTCTCCCTATTCAGAAACAGCAGCAGCAACCTCTCCCTATGCTGAGATCGACAGAAGTAAAATGGCTGTCAGTCGGCAGTCAGGGCTTTTTATAGGCACTGTGATGCCACACAAAGCAATCCAATCACTTGACTGCCCTTCTTTAAGATGGTGGTTGCCGCTGCCTATGTCATCGCATTGCCCACAGTGTGCGTCCTTGCTCATTGGCAGAGAAAAGGCACTGAAAGCATTATGGGAAATGTGACTTTGGCGCTTGGGTCGACGACCTCATGGCGGACTTCACGCTATGGTCGGGTTTCGCTCGGCGAAACCCAACTTTGGCGAAAGATGGCGATTTTTGAATCTGACCGACCCGTTTCGATCAACTCTAGTAGTTAGTAGAGTTGAGCGAAACGGGTCGGTCAGATTCAAAGGAGGGGTGAGTCTGCAGAACAGGAGAGGTGGAGGAAGGAAGCCAGGAAGCGCCAGAGAGCCAGAGCAAAAGCCAGAGCAGAGCGGGGAGAGCAGCGACCAGAGAGACTGCAGGGAGACGGGATGCCGCCTCACTCCAGTTCGCGACTGCGGCCTGTCCGCTGCCGCCCGCAGCCACCGCTGCACCACTCCAGCCGGCGGCTGCGGCGTGTCCGCTGCCAGCCGCTGTCCCGCAGCTCCGTTCGGGACTGCAGCCTCCATTCTCCTGCCCCCAAGCGGCACCGCACTGCCTCCACCGGGGGTTGCCACATTGCAGAACACTTCCGGGGCCTGTTGTGCCCCCATCTTGCCTGGGCACAGGAACGCCCGAAGTCTTCGTCAGATCCTCATCGGCTGGGCCCAGCAGCTGCAATACCGAAGCATCATCGTTCAGGACCCTGCTGGACGTCAGAGAGGATAAGTGACACTTTTATAACTAAGGACCCGTAGTTGGCCATACCGTGGCCCTATAGTGACCGGCCTTTGCCGGATTAGTCGTGTTCGCATTACCGTGTGTTTCTTGTATTGATCCCCTGCATGGGCAGTTATTGTTAGCTTGTTCGGTTGCTCAAGACAGCCCCAAAGGCATCTATAGATATAAAAGTTACACCTTAAAGTTCAAACCATCTCACACCTCGTCACTGCATCCCCCGTACCTGCGATTACTACACAGGCTCTACAGGGGACAGCAGTGGTGGAACAGTGCTGCCTAGCCCACGGTATAGGAAACAGTTGGCTGTAGGCGTTCGACCTTCCTCCTCCTACAGAAGCGAAAGCTCGTCGACAGAGCGCAGTCGCACGACCACTCCATCCGCAGATGCCGGTGTTGCACACGAGGTGTCCCACTATCGAACAGCTAGTGGTAAGCGGCAGCAGGCAGTTTTAAAAATTATGTCTTTTGGGCGAAAGTACTCATCCTCTCATCCGCGTACACTGGCTTTGAACGCCCAGTTGTTGACCCAGATTGGCATCCAGTGGAGGAAGAGGGTGCCGCTGGCAATAACTCAAAAGAGGAGGAGGATCCACAGCAGGTATCGACATCGCAGCTGGTGTTATCTGGCAGGCCCGTAGTAGTCCAAAAAGTGTTAAAAAAACAAAAAGATTTGCAGGACAGCTTGGCAGACGGTCAAATTAGCACAGCGTGCAAGCCCTGAAAAGTTGTACCATAGTAGGAAGAGTGCAGTGTGGCACTTTTTTGGCCAAAATCCGACTGATGAGGCAAAGGTTATCTGTAAGAAGTGCGGAAGGACCTTTAGCCGGGGGAAAAATCTCAGAAATTTGAATAGCGGTTGCATGCTTAGACATTTAAACACCATGCACTTGCAAGCATGGACAGAGTACAATATCTCAGGTATCACATGTGCACCTGCTCCAACTGAAGGTAGGCAGCAATGCAACATCGCTTCCCTCACTGTAAGCCCACCGGTTAGCACACCACCAGAAAGAAATGTTGAGGTGTCGTAGCAAGGCCAAAGCAGTCAGGGAATCACAATGTTTTTACAACATAAGACTGAATCTAGGCCTTCACCACCACCATCACCAACCCCCTCTCAGTCTGTCATGTCCACCGCTAGTTCCCCCATATGCACCTCTCAAGTCCAGCTCACCCTACCAGACACTCTGAGTAGGACAAGAAAGTACTCATCCTCTCATCCGCGTACACTGGCTTTGAACACCTACATTGCCAAACTGATTTCATTAGAGATGATGCCCTTCTGTTTGGTTGAAAGCGCTGCATTCAGAGACCTCATGGCCTACGCTGTCCCACGCTATGACCTACCCAGTCGCCACTTCTTTTCTCGAAAAGCCATCCCTGCCCTCCACCTGCATGTGAAAGACCACATTGTCCATGCACTCAATCAGTGAGTGGAAAGGTGCACCTCACAACAGATTCATGGGCCAGTAGGCATGGCCAGGGCCGTTACGTGTCCATCACTGCGCATTGGGTTAATGTGGTGGATGCAAGCTCCACAGGGGACAGTAGCGGTGGAACAGTGCTGCCTAGCCCACGGAATAGGAAACAGTTGGCTGTAGGCATTCGACCCTCCTCCTCCTCCTCCTCCAGAAGCGAAAGCTCGTCGACAGACCGAAGTCGCACAACCACTCCATCCACAGATGCCAGTGTTGCACAAGAGGTGTCCCACTCTCGAGCAGCTAGTGGTAAGCGGCGGCAGGCAATTTTAAAGATGATGTCTTTGGGTGACAACAGACACACCACAGAGGTACTGGTCTACTACTTGCAGCGAGAAACTGAGTCATTGCTGGGTAGTCTACATCTTGAGCCAGGCTAGGTAGTCAGTGATAACGGCCGGAATTTTGTGGCTGCCATAGCCCTTGCAAAACTCAGACACATACCTTGCCTGGCTCACACCTTGAACCTGGTGGTGCAGTGCTACTTAAATAATTATTCAGAGTTAACAGCCCTGCTCCATAAGGTGCAAAGACTGTGCTCGCACATCCGTCGCTCGTCCGTAGACTCCAGTCGATTGCTCCACCTCCCGAAGCACCGCCTAATCCTAGACGTTGCTACAAGGTGGAACTCCACCATGCACATGGTTGAGAGGCTGTGTGAACAGAGGAAGGCTGTAATGCATTTGTGGGAGGATACATGGGCCGGCAGTTTGAGGGCAGATATGGAGTTGTCGGGTGTGCAGTGGTCAAAGCTGAAAGACCTCTGCAAAGTCCTTCAGTGTTTTGAGGAATGCACAAGGCTGTTAAGCGCAGACGATGCCATCATAAGCATCAGCCTCCCACTTATGCGTCTGCTCATGCAAACTTTGATGCACATTAAGAATCAGGCATCTGCAGCAGAGGAGGAGAAAGAGGAGGAGGGAAGCCTTGATGACTATCAGCCATTGTCAGCAAGGGCAACTGACCTGGATGAGGTGGAGGAAGAAGAGGAAGAGGAGGATGAGGGGGATGATTATTTTGGGGAGGAGGATGCTTCTCAGGGGGCAAGAGAAAATGTTGGTGTGCCAGGGTCAGGTACAGGGTTTGTGCGGTACTGGAGGGATGTGGATTTGGCAGAAAGTGCTCCTCCACCCACCACTGGCAGTGCATCATTGACACCTGGAACATTGGCCCACATGTGTGATTATGCCTTGTGCATCCTAAAAAGGGACCCCCGCATTGCCAAAATGATGAAGGATGACGACTACTGGTTGACCAGCATCCTCGATCCACGCTATAAAGGCAAATTACAGAACATCATGACACAGGAGAACCTAGAGCTAATATTGGCTAACAAACAAGCAACTCTTGTAAACCGTTTGTTAGAGACATTCCCAGCGCACAGCAGCGGTGCTGGTTCTCCCACAAGCCTTAGTGGGCCAAATGGAAGAGGTGTTCGTGGTGCGCACAGCTGAAGTGACGTTGGAGACAGTGGTTTCATGACCATGTTGTGGACTGATTTCTCAAGTACCGCTCACACGACTGGTAATACTGAATCGATTGAAAGTGACAGGAGACAGCAGTTGTCAACTATGGTTAAAAACTACTTCTCCTCCCATAACGATGTTCTCCCTCACAGGTCATTCCCCTTTGACTATTGGGCCTGTAAACTGGACACCTGGCCTGAATTGGCACAATATGCCTTACAGGAGCTCGCTTGCCCTGCTGGTAGTGTGCTATTTGAAAGAGTCTTCAGTGCTGCTGGATCAATCCTGACAGAAAAAAGGACCCGTCTGTCGACCCAAAATGTTGATGATCTAACCTTCATTAAAATGAACCATGCATGGGTTTCAAAGGATTTTGTCCCACCTTCCCCTGATGACACATAGGTTGCCAGAAAAATGGCTTACTTTTGTCCTCCTCTTCCTTGTACTTCTCCAATTCCTCCTTTTGCAGCTGCTGAATTTCCAGCCTACACATCAACATATGCCATTTTTTCAACCTCCCTAACTGGGCTGCCCTCCCCAGGGCCAGGGTCACCACCTGGCGCACCCGGGCAAGTGCATTTGCCCTGAACAGGTGGGTTGTCCCACTTTTGGGCAACGGCACTGCCACAGGGCCCCTCATAGTACAATAAAGTGTCTCTGATGGTGGGGGGGCCCACTCGCCGTCAGACACACCGGCGTGCTATGATGGTCCCTGTGCCAGTACCGGCACCCACGAGTGGGCTCCCCTGCTTGCTCAGGGCCCCTGCACTTCCAATACTTACCTCTCCCTGCTCCACTGCTGTGTAGTCTGGGCAGTTAAATCCTTCACAGGGACGGCCACTACAAATTTGGTGAACTGATCGATGATGGGTAAGACGTAGCTATTGCCTGTCCTGCTGGGCTCTACCTTCAGATGATCAATGGCTACCATTTGTAATGGACGTCGACTCACAATCGGATGCAGTGGTGCTATATGATCATCTTTCACAGTTTTCCTAGTCACAGACGGGTGACATTCCTGCCACCATTTTTCAATGTCTCCTCTCATGCCAATCCAATTGAATCGCCTACGGCCTGTCGCTGCTGTCTTTTGCACTCCAAAGTGACCAGACAGATCATGATAGGCAGTGAGGACCATGTCTACATCTCTCCCTGGGATCACAATTTGATGGAGATGAGTAACGGTGATGGGATCCACGCTACTGCGATACAGCAACCCTTTGTTCACAAAGAACCGTTTTTGCTGTCTCCACAGACAAAGTAATGGAGGGTCAGCATCGCCTCTGCGAATTATCCCAGGAGGTTTTCCTTTGATTAATAATTCCCAAATTTCTGCAATCATTCGACTTTCTGTCTGTACTTGTATCCATCTAGTTTCCTGTAGCAGGGAGTCTGGACTGGCTTACTGAGACTGAAATCTATATGAAAATTTAAAGTACACCAACACTGTATACTGGTGTACTGTTATGAATGAGTCACCGAAGGAGGAAAAAACAGAAATACTAGCTAAGTCCAGAAAACCAGAGAAGTGGGCAGCTATCGGATTGCAGACCCCTGAACCTATCAACAACAACTAGAAGTAGCCGTGGGGGGTTCCTACGGTGCCCTAGACCCCTCGATCACAGCCGGAGAACTACATAGCCTAAAGACAGAAAGGGAAATCTAAACTGCCCCAGATCAGACCCCAAAGCAATAGGCAGCCCCCAACATATAATGACGGTGAAGCAAGATGAAAAAAACACTCACACAGATAGAAAGATAGGCTGAGCAAATGATGGGGCCCAAGCTAACTAGATAGGACAGGATAGAAAAGCTGCTGTCTGTAATTCGCCAAAACCCTATAAAAACAAGAGCCAACAGCTGATAGGGAAAAAAGCCCTGAAGACGCTAGGCTTCAAAACGACTATATCAGTACTCAGGTATTTTCTGAAGACAGAGCAAAAAGGAATTCAGCTCACCCCAGCAGGGAATGGCAGAAATCAAGGAAAACAATGCAAAACAAAACCAAAACCCAAATGCAAAAAGTAGAGCAGAAAACTTAGCTTTTGAGGAGCAGGAATCAGACTGGTCTCCTAGAATCCCTCAGAAAGATCACCAGCAAGGCAGAAGGGCGTCGGCTGCCTTATATCCAGTCAGTAATTCCCATCACCCAGTCATCATCATCCAGCCCAGGTGCTTGGTAATCAGCCTCACTACCTTCCTTCACCAGAAGAGGGAGTTCATCAGACCTCAATGGTGAAGGGGAAAATGAACTCACAACAGTGTACGCTTCGAATACATTTCCCTTTTTCTACTTTTTATACTCTAGTGTAATCCATACTGAGCCTGTGAGAGTTAGTGTCTGACTGTGGTAAAATATAAGGAGATTGAAAATGACCCCAACGCTGTATGCAGCTGTACGCTTCTGATCCATTACCCTTTTACTGCTTTTTATATTCTTGTGTAATCCATACTGAGCCTGTGAGTGTCTTTGTCTGACTCTGGAAATATAGACGGAGATTTACAATTACCCCTAGACTGGATACACCCAGTATCTCATGATACAGTACCTTTTTTCTACAGTTTGGGTTATGGTTACATCCATAATGACTGAGTGAGCATCTGAGGGTAACTCCAGAAATACAGTATATACGGAGTGTGTATAAAAGTCCTCACAGCCACCCGCCATTTTTCTTCTGCCCATCTTCACAGTAGGGAGAGGTTGCTGATGCTGTTTATCATTAGGGAGACAGTTAGGCCTGTAAACAGAAGTTCTTATGTGCTTCTGCAGAACGCAATTGTTGTGTACAGTTAGTGTGCAGTGACAAGGGAAGGATTTTCTTGTGTGCAGCAGTGCTAGTTATTAGGCTGCCTGCCAGTGACAGGGAGAATTTTCTTGTGTGTAGCAGCGCTGATTATTAGCCTGCCTTAGAGCAGTATTGCTGTGTGTACACTGCCGTGCAGACTGCTTTTTACACAGCACTAATACTTTTATTCTTTTTTTATGCACAGTGAACGAACGTTCATTATTTCCCACACCATATAGAGCTGTACGCTCCTCACACACTACCGTGTGCCGGCTGGTATCACGGAGAAATACATGCTTAATATGTGACTCCGGAAATATATATGGATATTTACATTTTAACTTATACTATATACACCTGGTATCTGCTGATACAGTACCTTTGTTTTAAATTTTTTATTACGGTATAATCCATACTGAATGAGCGTGTGTGGTTTACTCCATCAATATATACTGAGATAAAAATTTTACCCTATAGTATATAAACCTCCTATCTTGCGATACAGTACCTTTGTTTGACATTTTGTATTACGGTCAAATCCATACTGAGTGAGCGTCTGAGTGTGACTACGGAAATATATACGGAGATTTAACTTGTACCCTATAATATATGTACTTGCTATCTTGTTATCCAGTACATTTTTCATACATTTTGTATTATGGTCAAATCCAGACTGAGTGAGCATCTGAGATTGACTCAGGAAATATATACCGAGATTTAAAATTAGCCCAACATTGTATCCAGCTGTACGCTTCTGCTACAGTACCCTTTTTTGCTATTTAGATTCTGGTGTAATCTATACTGACCCTGTGAACGCCTGTCTGTTACTCCGGAAATATATTTGTAGATTTATGATTACCACAACACTGTATACAGCTGTACGCTTGTGAGACATTACCCATTTACTGCTTTTTATATTCTGGTCTAATCAATACTGAGGCTGTGAGAGTCTGTTTCTGACTCTGGAAATATATACGTAGATTTACAATGACCCCTACACTGTATACAGCTGTACGCTTCTTATCCATTACCCTTTTACTGCTTTTTATATTGTGGTCTAATCCATACTGAGCCTGATAGTGTCTGTGTCTGACTCCTGAAATATATATGGAGATTTACAATATTTTAGCTATACTATATACACCTACTATCTGGATGATACAGTACCCTTTTTCACCTTTTTATATTCTTGTCTAATCGATACTGAGCCTGTGAGAGTCTGTGTCTGCCTCCTGAAATATATACGGAGATTTACAATATTTTCACTAGACTATATATACCTGCTATCGGAATGATACAGTACCCTTTTTAATCTTTTTATATTCTTGTGTAATCCATACTGAGCCTGAGAGCGTCTGTGTCTGCCTCCTGAAATACATATGGAGATTTTTTTCTATTTTCACTATACTATAGATACCTGGTATCTGTTGATACAGTACCCTTTGTGCCAGAAAGTCCTCCTCCACCCACCTCTGTATGTGCATCATTGACACATGGAACATTGGCCCACATGTGTGAATATTACTTGCTGATCTTCTTTGTATATTATGGTATGATCCATCCTGAGCCTGTGAGAGTCTGTGTGTTACTCCTGAAAATATTTATGTAGATTTAAAAATTACCCCAATTCTGTATACAGGTGTACGCTTCTGATCCATTACCCTTTTACTGCTTTTTATATTGTGGTGTAATCCATACTGAGCCTGATAGCGTGTGTGTCTGCCTCCTGAAATTTACAGATTTACATTATTTTATCTATACTATATATACCTGCTATCTGGATGATACAGTACCCTTTTTCACCTTTTTATATTCTTGTCTAATCCATACTGAGCCTGAGAGCGTCTGTTTCTGCCTCCTGAAATATATACAGAGATTTAGAATGTATAAACTATACTATATATACCTTGTGTCTGGTGATACTGTACCCTTTTTCAACTTTTTACATTATTGTCTAATCCATACTGAGCCTGTCAGCGTCTGTGTCTGACTCATGAAATTTATACGGCGATTTACTGTTATCCCTAGACTGTATACAGCTGTATGCTTCTGATACAGTACCATATGTTATGAATGGGTCACCGTGGTAACTATGCAGATTGCAGATCCCTGATCTTACCACACAACTAGCAGTAGCCGTGGAGCGTGCCTACGATGAACCTAGACTATACGCCCCCTGAGGTCAAGCTTAGTAAACCAGCAGGCATTCTCAACTTTGGAGAATAAATCAGACATCAGAGGTAACGGGTACTGATATTTAACCGTTATCTTGTTAAGGGAACGATAATCAATACACGGTCTTAATGAACCATTTTTCTTGGCCACAAAAAAAAACCCAGCACCTAAAGGTGACGAGGATGGTCTAATATGACCCTTCTCCAATGACTCCTTAATATAGGATTGCACAGCATCATGTTCGGGTACTGATAAGTTGAAAAGCCGACCCTTGGGAAATTTACACCCAGGCATTAACTCAATTGCACAGTCATAACTCCTATGAGGAGGCAAAGACACAGACTTGCTCTCACTAAATACATCAGAAAAATCGGCTAGATAATCCGGAATATCATGAGATTGAGGAGAGGTGGAGAAAACAGGAGCGTCCCTAAGAACACACTGACAACCCCAACTCACCACAGACCCAGATTTCCAATCCAAAACTGGATTATGAGTTTGCAACCAGGGAAAACCCAGAGCAATAGTATCATGCAAATTATGCAGCACCAAAAATTTACAATTTTCTTGGTGGTCTGGGGCAACCCGCATCGTCACCTGGGTCCAAAACTGAGGTTTATTCTCCGCCAAAGGAGTAGCATCAATACCCCTCAAAGGAATAGGCGTCCGCAGAGGCGTCATGGAAAAACCACAACGTTTAGCAAAGTCCAAATCCATCAGATTCAACGCTGCTCCTGAATCCACAAAAGCCTTCGTGAAAAATGTGGATAAGGAGCAGATCAGTGTAATTGCCAAAAGAAACTAAAGAAACAGCAAATGTGTGTGCAAAACGTTTCTCTCGTTTTGGGCAGACAGAAATAATATGAGAGACGTCTCCACAGAAAAAACACAGCTTATTATGCCTTCTAAACGCCTGATGTTGCGCCCTAGACAAAACTCTATCACATTGCATAGGTTCAGACATTTGTCCAAAAGGTGGCAACTCCTCTCGTGTAGTTTTGCGTTCACGTAAATGCCGATCAATTTGAATGGCTAATGACATAGAATCATCAAGACCAGAGGGAACAGGAAATCCCACCATAGTATATTTTACGGTTTCTGACAAACCCTTCCGAAAGAGAGCTGCCAAGGCACCATCATTCCAGGTTGTAAGGACAGCCCACTTTTGGAATTTTTGACAGTATAACTCTGCAGAATCCTGACCCTGGTTCAATGCCAATAGGGCTTTCTCAGGTTGATCAACAGCATTAGGTTCATCATACAACAACCCAAAGGCTTGAAAAAATGCATCCACATTAGTCAGAATAGGATCTTCAGGTGTCAAGGAAAACGCCCAATCCTGGGGATTGCCGTGCAGCAAAGAGATGACAATTTTAACCTGCTGTGCAGAGCTCCCCGATGAATTAGGCTTCAAGGCAAGAAATAATTTACAATTATTCTTAAATTCAAAAATTTAGACCGATCCCCAAAAAACACATCAGGAGTAGGGATGCTTGGTTCAGCAGCATATGAATGAGCGAGATAGGTGGAAATTCCCCGCACTTCAGCAGTGAGCTGCTCCACACTATCAGACAATTGCTTAATCTCCATTTAAAAAAAAATCCTCCTACCGCCCCAGAGAAAAACAGGAAAAAATATACATATTAAAAAAAATCTGACACTTTTTTTTTTTATACAATTCTTTCCTGCTTTTGAGTACCCTAGAATCTGCGGTATGGCTGGTGATTCTGTTATGAATGGGTCACCATGGAGAAAAAAGCAAACAAGCTAAGCCACAGAAAACCAGAGTGGCTGGAAACTATGCAGATTGCAGATCCCTGATCTTACCACACAACTAGCAGTAGCCGTGGAGCATGCCTACGATGAACCTAGACGCCTCGTCAAGGCCGGAGGACTACATAAGCCTAAAGCAAGAAAAGGGAAAACTAACTGCCCCAGAGCAGACCCCAAAGGAATAGATAGCCCCCACACATGTATTGACGGTGAAACAAGATGAAGGCACAAACACAGGCAGGAAAATAGGCTGAGCAAATGATGGGGCCCAAACTAACTAGACAGGAAAGGAAAGGGAAGACACTATCTGCAACCTGCAAAAAACCCTACAAAAATAATGTCCAACACTTCTGATAGCAAAATTAACCCTGAAGTCACTAGACTTCTCCCACTATATCAGCACTCTGAAATATTCTGAGACAGAACAAAAAGAGACCGAACTAATAAGGGACAAAAAGCCAATTGGCAAAATACTGATAAATAAGAGTGGAAATTCAGCTCAGCCCCCAGCCGGGGCTGGCAGACCACACAAAAAACTGAATAGACCAACAAAATCAAGTGTGAACATTAGCAGAAAAACTTAGCTTTAGATGACTGGAACAGAGCTGAAAACCAAGAGCTGACAAGCCAGAAGGAATCACCAGCAACTGAATAGGGCGTCGGCTGTCTTAAATCCAATCTGAGAATCCTGAGATCCAATCGTCATCCTCATTCTCAGGTGGCAGATCTCCACCGATCAAACCAGCCGCACCACCTCCCGTCACCACCAGAGGGAGTCCAGAAGGGGAACTCACAACTGGTGAGAATGAACTCACAACAACCATACTTCTGCTGGTATTTTGAGTCCATTTTCGCAAAAATTAGGAAGTATGGTGGAAGAGGCCGCGGACATATGCATGGAGGGCCAGCTGATACTGATGGTGGTGGTGGTGCATCTGCTGGCAGTGCAACAGCACAATAGCAGCTAAGGCAGGAGGTGTTGAGCCTGCATCATGGTTTGGCTCCAGAAGGCTTGGAAGGCTCCCTTTTTCTGGGAGTAGGTAATCCGCTTTTAAAGCCGGAGCATTAGGAATTGGTTTTGGCTTACATTGCCGAAACAACCTCCAGCTCTATCGCCTCCTCTTCTGAAGTTTAAAAAAATGCAAGCACTGAGTCAGTGCAGGCTTCTGGTCAGGAACAACACCTTTCCGTGTGTCCTTCACCCCCACCAAAAGTGAAGGATGCGGCAGCCCACACTTCAGATTACTCCATGGAGCTCTTATCACATACCATACCTGGGTTATCAAGTCAGATCCTGAATTCCAGAGTCCCACATGAATCAGAGATGGAGTGCACTGATGCACAGCCACTGCTAAATGATTCTGCTGGTACATTCACCCACAGCACTACATTCCCCTCGCACTGTACTGACCCAGAACCTAACCCTGATGAAACTCAGGTGCCACTTCCCGCATACTATACCACCTTACACGGTGACACAGAGGAAGGTGCAGATGAAAGTGCCGGTTCTTGAGCAGGTGGGGGGCCTACTCGTGGGCGACGGCACTGGCACAGGGCCCCTCGTAGTCCGCAAAAGTGTCTCTGCTGGTGGGAGGGCCCACTTGCCATCAGACACACCGGCATACTATGAGGGGCCCTGTGCCAGTGCCATCACCCACGAATGGGCCCTCTCTGCTTGGTCAGGGCCACAGCACTTGCAATACTTACCAATCCCTGCTCCATCGCTGTGACGTCTTCCGCATTTCCTGTCAGTGACATTCATGTCAGAGAGCGCGATGACATCACGTCTGCACACCCTCTGCCTAAACAGTCCAAGTGCAGAGAGATGGAAGTTGGCGACGCTGAGGAGTCCAGAGTAGGGCAGTGCACAGCGAGGAAAGGTATTTCATTTTTTTAAAGGTTGGAAGCTATTTTTGGGGAGCACTATACACTGGAGAATGATATATAGGGCCCATCATACACTGGAGCATCATCCATAAGGCCCATCATATACTGGAGCATTCCAAATGGGGGACATCAGACAATGGAGCAGCATTTACGGGGCCCATTATACACTGGAGCATTATACATGAGTCCCATTATATATGGAGTATTATTTGGACCCATCATACACTGGAGCATCATCCATGAGGCCCATCGTTTACTGGTGCATTCTAAATGGGGCAGATCAGACACTGGAGCAGCATCTATGGGGCCCATTATACACTGGAGCATTGGAAATGAGGCCCATTACATATGGAGCATTATTTGGGCACATTACACAGGAGCATCATCCATGGGGACCATCATATACTGTAGCATTATGTGGAGCTCATCATATACTGTATGGAACATTATATGGGACCAATTATTCTGTATGGAGAAATATATGGGCCTCAATATTCTGTATGGCGCACTATGTGGTGGCTATAATACTGTATGGAGTAATATACTGTCCGGTTTTTGAGCTATTGTAGAATTTAAAATATATATCACTCATGTCATGTAAGAAGTGAAGTGTTTTTCATTGTACTATACCTACTGTATATTTCTGTGCTGCATCGGAGCATCATGAATTGTGGCATGTGTTAAAGGAGCGCACTGACACTCTTTGGCCCATGGCACACAAAAACCTGGAGCCAGCCCTACCCCCCCCCACAACTTTATCCAAATAACCCCCAGTTTTCAATGCGAAACTATTATTATAAAGTAAATTAAGGTTGACAAGCTTAAGTAATAATAATTGATGCTGTTGGCATTAAAATGGGCACTGTAGGTGTATTTACTGTCCTCCACTCCCTGTCGACTTTGCTTCCCCATTGACTTGTATTGGGTTTTGTGTTTCAGTCGAACCCCCGACTTTTCCCTATAGTCGGCCGATTTTGTTCGACTCGACTTTTGAGAAAGTCGGGTGTTGTGAATTCACTTTCTGGCCTACCTCTGGTTACTAGTGAAGGTAGTGGAGCTGGTTATATTGACAGAGGGGTCGTGAGTTCTCTTCCCGGCTCCCTCTGGTGGTTACAGGAGGTAATGGAGCTGATCTAATTAACAGAGGCCTGCCACCTGATAATGAGGAGAACGATTGGACATCTTGAGTTTTTGACTGGATTTAAGACAGCCGACTCCCTCTATCCCTGCTGGTGATTTTTTCCTGCCTCCTGAGTTGTTAGTTTCCAGCTCAGTCCCTGCATGCTCAAGCTAAGTGTTCTTTTGCTATTGTTCACATTTGATTTGGTTTTGTCTATTCAGTTTGTGTGGTCAGCCAGTCCCGGCTGGGGCTGTGCTGAATTTTCATCCTTATGTTACTGCTTGTGCCAGTTTGTTTTTGTCCCTTATTTGATTGACCTCTTTTTGCTCTGCTCTCAGAATATGCCATAGTGCTGATATAGTGGGCGAAGTCGAGTGACTTCAGTATTTTTCTATCAGACGTGTTGGACATTTTTTGCATGGTTTTTTGCGTGATTGCAGACAGTGTCTTTCCTTTCCTGTCCTGTCTAGTTAGTGTGGGCCCCATCGTTTGCTCAGCCTGTTTTCCTACCTGCGTTTGTGTTTTCATCTTGTCTCACTGACAATATATGTTTGGGGGCTGTCTATTCCTTTAGGGTCTGCTCTGGGACAGTTTAGATTTCCTCTTTCTTGCTTTAGGCTTATTTAGTTCTCCGGCTGTGTCGAGGCGTCTAGAATCATCCTAGGTACACTCCACGGCTACTGCTAGTTGTGTGGATAGGATCAGGGGTCTGCAATCCACTTAGTTACCAACCTCTCTGGTTTTCTGTGGCTTAGCTTGGTCTTGCTTTCCTCCTCGGCGACCCAATCATAACAGTCGGGTTTCATGAAACCCGACTCAACCCTAAAAAATACAAAGTCGCTCATCTCTATTAGTCAGTGCACAGCTGCCATCCTTTAAAGTGATTCCGATTAACGCCAGATAAAGTTTAACTGTTCTGGTTGGACTTTTCTGACATTTTCTTAGCTGCATTTTACAGCAAAATGTATTATCTGTAAGCAGCAACACAACAAAAGGATCTCATTGTTAAATGATATCAGTCAAGAGAAGAGTACAATAAAATTTCCAAGGAATAACATATAAAATTCAACACTGTGAAGACAGTCATCATGAAGTGGCTCAAATTTGGTACAACAGTGACATTACTTGGAACTTGACGTCCCTCAAAAATTGATGAAAAGACAGGAAGAAAATTGGAAGCTGCCAGAATTTCTCCTGTATTCTTAATGTGTCTGTCCTGTGTAATAGGGTGGCAAGGTGGAAGTCTTTTCTTACGGAAAAAAATCATGCAAGCCAAGCTTTGCTTTGCCATTACCTACAACAAATCTAACATAAGCACGTGGTAAGTTGTGTTATAGCAACAAAAGAACACCATACACACAGTATAGTGAAGGAAGCATTCTGCTTTGGGGCTGTTCTTCAGCAGCTGGAAAGGGAGCTTTAGCCAAGAGAGAGAAAATTATGAACCATTTAAAAAATATCGGTCAATTTTGCAGCAAAACTTTTAGGCCTTTGCTAAAATGCTAAAGATGGACTGGACGGGCTTACCCTGAAGGGGGAGTGACTGTAACAACCCTGCCGGCATCACTGCATGGCCTCCCATCCCCCACACACAAACTTACTCACTGCTCCAGGCTTTGCTGTGCGTTTTGTCTGCTGCCGGCTCCATGCTGTGTGCCTTTTGCTTCCTGCCTGCTCTCTGCATGCTTCCTGGCTGTGTGCATAGGGGAGCGGCGCCTGCACTCTCTGGTCCTTATGGAATCAGTGTGCACCTGCCTAATGTGCTCCCGGCCAATCACCAAGAGGCCACTAATACCCGGTGGTAGCTGCCTGAGTAACGCTTTCACTCAGTTAGTGTTTTGCTATTGAGTTACCAGGTCCTGTCCTGTGTTTTGCCTTCTCAGGAGGCTTGATTCCTAGTCCTGTGTCTGTGCCTGTCTTGCCGCCCTTCAGGAGGCAGAATATCCTGGTCTCTGTGTCCTTTTTCCTAGTTTTGCCTTGTACCTGTCCTGTACACCGTCCAGGAGGCAGTATATCCTGGTCCCTGTGCTTTTGTTCATAGCCTTGTCTCCCACCTGTCTGCTCTGCCATCCAGGAGGTAGTATATCCGGCTCTCTGTGTCTTTGCTCCAGGACCTTGTCTTGCACCGTTACCTTGTCTGAACTCTGTCCTACCTCTGTCTGTCAGTTACCTTGTCTGTAGCTCCTTTCCCTGCTGTGTCTATCCTTGTGTCCTCTCCGTCTGCCTGTGCTCCTCACCCTTGCGGCTCTTCCTGTGCTACGCACTTTTGCAGCTCTGCTTGTGCTCCGTACTCTTGCTGTTCTGCTTTGTTCTGCTGCTGCAAAACCTCTTGCTGCTAACTGCAGCTCCTCTCCACAACCATGTGGTTCTCCAGTGTGAACAGGTCCAAACCTGTTCCTTCATACACCACTCCTTCCTGCCAGTACCAGTACCTTCACCTCCTCTGTGAACAGGTCTCTACCTATTCCATACACCACTCCTTCCTGTCCGAGTCCCTGTGCCTCCCCAGTCAGCCATGCCCACCTGCTAGTGTCTCAGCCGTGCCCGCCTGCCAGTGTCTCAGCAGTGGCCGCCTGCCAGAGTACCTGCCATGCCTGCCGTGCTCACCTGCCTGTCTGTCAGTCGCACCTGTCCTAGCGTCCTTTTCCCCAGTGGGATCAGCAGCCACAGCCAGACACCACTCTGGAGTGGCACCTGGCAGCTACCTGCCGCACAAGTGTGGCACCCCTGATGCTTCAGTCACCACAGAGGTACTGCACCTTCTCCTAAGGTGTAGTGCCCCACCATACAGGTAAGGTGGGAACTCGTGACCACGCTCCACACCTGCATGCCACACACAGGAGAGTTCAGTGGGGCCACCTAACAGCTTCAGGCAGGGGATTAGCAGAGCACCCCTCGTAGAACCCTGCTTCGCAACACGAGATGTGCTGGGAGGCCGGTGGAGTGAGATGATACAAAAGAGTGGGAAGAGGGAGAGTTAGGGGTTAGGTAGAGGAGACAGAGGAGAGAAGATGGAAGTCTGAGGGACGTGCTGCAGCAGGTCCTAGTGATCTGGGCTGCTGGCACAAGAGAGACAGAGAAAGAGACTCATAAGATTGATAACCTAACCTTCCATAAGAGAGATAGAACAGATAGGAACGAAGGAGAATAGAAGGGCGGTGGGAAGCTGGTTGAAGAAAGATAGAGAACCCTTCCAGTCCAGAGAGTGCAAAGGCCGGGGCCCAGTCCCCGAGGTTGATTGGATCTTTATGTCCGGCAACAGACACCGGAGGAGTAGTGAGCCACTAACGCCTTGCTCCCATCATAGACTTGGGACACAACAGCAACTGAATAGAGAGCCGGGACGCAGAGTGGAGTCCCTGAAGTAGGCTACAGCTGTCTGTCATACAAGTAAAGACTAGGAACACCTAGAGAGAGGCATTCCAGGGTAACTAAGTACTGGAGTGCTTCGCACCTAAAGGCACATTGGAGGAGTCGTTCAGTAAGGTACATGTTGGTGGAGTGTGGAAGGGAGAATCCTATCCTGCCTGGAGGTTGGCTGGAGCCCTGACCTGGAAAACACGGTATGGAGGCAGGCAGTGGTGTGAACTGCAAACAGTGAGTAAAACTTTGGAACCGCATACTCTGGTGTCCTCCAGTTATTCCCGCACCACTACACCTGGGTACCAGCCTCCATACCATTCTGCGCCTCTCCTCATCCAGTGCACCTACACTGCCCTGGGACTAAAGCTCCACCTGTGGGGAGCTATACCATCTCTGCTGCACCACACCATCAGTCCCAGCAGATCTGTATACAGCGTTGGCTTACCATCTTACTTGCCAAACACCACGGGTGGCGTCACGAACTATTCATATAAACTTTAACACCATTAACATCACCGCCATTGATATTGGGCGCCCAGGGCCATGGACCGGGTCACCACTGCTGTGACACATTCCCGCCTTGACACCGGCCCGGTACCGAGTTCCCCGCTGCCCTGAGTGTGTGAGGGCGACCCACAAGCCTGACCTCACCATCAGAGGCTCCAGTGAAGACCGAGGTAGCTGTTCTAGTCACGTCCTTTCCAGGGTAGTCTAGTTTGTGGCACAGTGGGGCTACAACCCCCTCACTCGCGCCAACCTGCCAAGGCGCCAGAGTGACAGTTTGCTCGGGCCATGGTCCCCGCTGAGTCCCATGTCCTTGCGCTCTCAGAGCATGATAAACTTTTTTCTTACCCGTATGAGCAACCAGAATAATTTGTTCCACCATGGGTGGTTCAGATTATTGATTCACCAGACCCAATCATTGTCTCCAATGCCATCTTCAATCAACTCCTGGCTTATGAGAAGCTCGACCCTGCAGATCCACCAACGTTTTATGGGAATCCTAAGGAGTGCCAAGGGTTCCTGGAGCAGTGCGTACAGTACATCGAGTGTTATGCAGCCTGTTTCCCCTCAGACTGGGTCAAAGTGGCATACATAACATCATACCTAGCAGAAGATGCTTTGATATGGATCACTCCCCTCTGGGAAGCAGGGGATCCTATCATCATGGAGCTAGAGGCCTCCCTGTTGTGAGTTCATTTTCCCCTTCACCATTGAGGTCTGATGAACTCCCTCTTCTGATGAAGGAAGGTAGTGAGGCTGATTACCAAGCACCTGGGCAGAATAATGATGACTGGGTGACGGGAATTACTGACTGGATATAAGGCAGCCGACGCCCTTCTGCCTTGCTGGTGATCTCTCTGAGGGATTCTAGGAGACCAGGCTGATTCCTGCTCCTCAAAAGCTAAGTTTTCTGTTTTACTTTTTGCATTTGTGTTTTGTTTTGCATTGTTTTCCTTGATTTCTGCCATTCCCTGCTGGGGTGAGCTGAATTCCTTTTTGCTCTGTCTTCAGAAAATACCTGAGCACTGATATACTCTTTTTGAAGCCTAGCGTCTTCAGGGCTTTTTTCCTTATCAGCTGTTGGCTCTTGTTTTGATAGAGTTTTGTCCAGGGAGCAACGTCAGGAGTTCAGAAGGCGTAATAAGCTGTGTTTTTTTTGTGGAGATGCCTCGCATATTATTTCTGTCTGTCCTAAACGAGAGAAACGTTTTTCACACACGTTTTCTGTGGGTGGTGTTCAACCTAAGTTTCTTCTGGCAATTACTCTGATAGTTGCTCCCTGTCCACATTTTCCGCCAAGGCTTTTGTGGATTCGGGAGCAGCCCTGAACCTAATGGACTTGGATTTTGCTAAACGTTGTGAATTTCCTATGACACCTCTGCGGACGCCTATCCCTTTGAGGGGGATTGATGCTACACCTTTGGCGAAAAATAAACCTCAGTTTTGGACCCAGGTGGTAATGCGGGTCGCCCCTTACCATCAAGAAAATTGCAGATTTTTGGTGTTGCATAATTTGCATGATACCATTGTTCTGGGGTTTCCCTGGTTGCAAATTCATAATCCAGTTTTGGATTGGAAATCTGTGTCTGTGGTGAGTTGGGGTTGTCGGTGTGCCCTTAGTGAGGCTCCGTTTTTTTCCACCTCTCCTCAGTCGCATGATGTTCCTGACTATTTGGCAGATTTTTATGATGTATTTAGTGAGAATGAGTCTGCGTCTTTGCCTCCTCATAGGAGTTATGACTGTGCAATTGAACTGAGCCCGGGGTGTAAATTTCCCAAGGGTCGGCTCTTCAATTTATCTGTACCCGAGCACGAGGCTATGCGGTCCTATATTAAGGAGGCGTTGGAGAAGGGTCATATTAGACCATCCTCGTCACCCTTAGGTGCCTTTTTTTTTGTAGCCAAAGAGGATGGATCATTAAGACCTTGTATTGATTATCGTGCTCTCAACAAAATTACTGTTAAATATCAGTATCCGTTACCCCTGATTTCTGATCTATTCTCCAGAGTTAAAGGCGCTTGCTGGTTTACCAAGCTTGACCTCAGGGGGCGTATAATCTTATTCGCATTAAGCATGGGGATGAATGGAAGACGGCGTTTAATACTCCGGAGGGACATTTTGAGTACCTGGTGATGCCTTTTGGGCTCACTAATGCCCCTTCTGTCTTCCAGTGCTTCATGGACGATATTTTCCGAGATTTTGTTGATAAATTTTTGATTATCTATCTGGATGATATTTTGATCTTCTCCAAGGATTGGGATTCTCATGTGGAACATATTCGGACTGTGTTCCGGATCTTGAGGGAGAATTCCCTGTATGTCAAAGGATCTAAATGCCTTTTTGGAGTACAGAGGATTTCTTTTTTGGGATTTATTTTGTCCCTGTCAACTATTAAAATGGACCCGGCCAAGGTACAGGCCATTTACGATTGGGTTCAGCCCACTTCTTTGAAGGCCCTCCAGAAGTTTTTGGATTTTGCTAATTTTTATCGGAAATTTATAGCAAAATTTTCTAGTATTGCCAAGCCATTGACTGATTTGACTAAGAAGGGTGCTGATGTGTTAAATTGGTCTCCGGAGGCTGTTTCTTCCTTTCAGGAGCTGAAGCGAAGATTCACCTCCGCCCCGGTTTTGCGGCAACCTGATGTCTCACTTCCGTTCCAGGTAGAGGTGGATGCTTCTGAGATTGGTGCAGGAGCTGTTTTGTTCCAAAAGGATCCTGTAACATCTAAAATGAATCCCTGTGCTTTTTTTTCCTGAAAGTTCTCTCCATCTGAACGTAACTATGATGTGGGGAATCGGGAACTGTTAGCCATGAAATGGGCATTTGAGGAGTGGAGACATTGGTTGGAGGGAGCTAAGCATCAAGTCGTGGTCCTCACTGACCACAAGAATTTGATTTACCTGGAGTCGGCTAAGCGCTTGAACCCTAGACAGGCTAGGTGGGCCTTGTTTTTTGCACGTTTTGATTTTGTGGTTTCTTTTTTTCCTGGAACTAAGAATGTCAAGGCTGACGCCCTCTCTAGGAGCTTCTTTGCTGATTCTCCTGTGGTGACCAAGCCTGCTACCATCTTAGGCGAAGGGGTAGTTCTTTCTGCCATCTCGCCCGATTTGAGACGTGCTCTGGAAGAGTTCCAGGAGGACAAGCCTGAGCGTTGTCCCAGTGGAAAGTTGTATGTTCCTGACCAGTGGAAGAAGAGAGTGATGTCTGAAGTTCATTGCTCTGCTTTGGCTGGTCATCCAGGTATTTTTGGTACTAGAGATCTGGTGAGTCGGTCTTTTTGGTGGCCCTCCTTGTCTCGTGATGTCAGGAATTTTGTGCAGTCCTGTGGGACGTGCTCCCGGTCTAAATCGTGTTCTCGCTCTAGTGGGTTGTTGATGCCTTTGCCGGTTCCCAGGAGGCCATGGACCCATATTTCAATGGATTTCATCTCTGATATGCCTGTCTCTCAGAGAATGACTGTTATTTGGGTGATTTGTGATAGGTTCTCTAAGATGGTTCATCTTGTACCACTCCCTAAGTTGCCGTCTTCCTCTGAATTGGTGCCCCTGTTTTTACAACAGGTGGTTCGCTTGCACGGGATTCCTGAGAACATTGTATCTGACAGAGGAGTCCAGTTTGTGTCTAGATTTTGGAGAACTTTCTGTTCCAAGCTGGGAATTCAGTTGTCCTTCTCCTCTGCTTTTCACCCTCAGACCAATGGGCAGACAGAGAGAACAAACCAGACCTTGGAGTCATATTTGAGATGTTTTATTTCTGCTGATCAGGATGATTGGGTTTCATTTTTGACCTTGGCCGAATTTGCTTTAAATAATAGAGCTAGTTCTGCCACTTTGATGTCACCTTTTTTTGTAACGTTGGGTTTCATCCTCGATTTTCTTCAGGACAAGTGGAATCATCGACCTGCCCAAGTGTGGACACTGTGGTAGAGAGAATGCAGCAGTTTTGGGACCAAGTGATGGATAAGTTGTCCCTCTCCCAGGAAAAGGCCCAGCGGTTTTCCAACCGACATAGGACCATTGGTCCCCAGTTTAAGTTTGGTGATATGGTGTGGTTATCATCAAAAAATATTGCTATGAAGGTGGCTTCTCCTAAGTTTAAGCCTAGATTTATTGGACCTTACAAGATTGTGGAGATTATTAATCCGGTCTCTTTTCGTTACATTTAAAATCCATAATGTGTTTCATAAGTCCTTGTTGAAGAGGTTTGTTGAACCAGTAGTTCCTGGGGTGGCACCTCCAGACCCTGTATTGGTTGAAGGTAACATGGAATATGAGGTAGAGAAGATCCTGGATTCCCGTCTGGCTAGACGGAGACTCCAGTATTTGGTTAAGTGGAAGGGTTATGGTCAGGAGGATAATTCCTGGGTCTCTGCCTCTGAAATTCATGCCAAAAGATTGGTGCGTGCCTTTCATCGGGCTCACCCTGATCGCCCTGGTGGCGTGGTTGAGGGTTCGGTGACCCCTCCTCAAGGGGGAGGTACTGTTGTGAGTTCATTTTCCCCTTCACTACTGAGGCCCGAGGAACTCCCTCTTCTGGTGAAGGAAGGTAGTGAGGCTGATTACCAAGCACCTGGGCAGGATGATGATGACTGGGTGACGGGAATTACTGACTGGATATAAGGCAGCCGACGCCCTTCTGCCTTGCTGGTGATCTCTCTGAGGGATTCTAGGAGACCAGGCTGATTCCTGCTCCTCAAAAGCTAAGTTTTCTGTTCTACTTTTTGCATTTGTGTTTTGTTTTGCATTGTTTTCCTTGATTTCTGCCATTCCCTGCTGGGGTGAGCTGAATTCCTTTTTGCTCTGTCTTCAGAAAATACCTGAGTACTGATATAGTCTTTTTGAAGCCTAGCGCCTTCAGGGCTTTTTTCCCTATCAGCTGTTGGCTCTTGTTTTGATAGGGTTTTGGCGGATTACAGACAGCAGCTTTTCTATCCTGTCCTATCTAGTTAGCTTGGGCCCCATCATTTGCTCAGCCTATCTTTCTATCTGTGTGAGTGTTTTTTCATCTTGCTTCACCGTCATTATATGTTGGGGGCTGCCTATTGCTTTGGGGTCTGATCTGGGGCAGTTTAGATTTCCCTTTCTGTCTTTAGGCTATGTAGTTCTCCGGCTGTGATCGAGGGGTCTAGGGCACTGTAGGAACCCCCCACGGCTACTGCTAGTTGTTGTTGATAGGTTCAGGGGTCTGCAATCCGATAGCTGCCAACTTCTCTGGTTTTCTGGACTTAGCTAGTATTTCTGTTTTTGCCTCCTACGGTGACTCATTCATAACACCTTCCTGGTGGCCTTCCGTAAAGCCTTTGATGTGCCTAGTCCAGCTACTCCTGCTAAGTCTTCCCTTTCCAGATCCGAGAGGCGCTCCAGATGGGCAAAACCAGTGAAGAAACCGCCACGTCAGACCACGACCATCCGAAACCCTCCTGGTTCTCTACCTGTTAAGGCAGCTACCCGAGAGAAACCCAAGAAGGCTGACGAGAGTGGGCTGGCAAAGCAGCAGCCCGAAACCAGCCATAAGAAGGGCATATGGTGTCGCTGCGGTTGTGTGGAACACTCTGACAGTCTCTGTCCAAAGGATTTAAAGTCCCAGAGCCTTGGGCCAGCAGGAGAGGCTGCCCTTGGTGAGAGTACCTCCTCTCCACCAAAGTCTGTGACTGTCGGTGCCTTGTGGGAGCTTCGGCCCTGCAGATGTATTAAAGCTGCAAGCCAGACAGAGTCAGTGTGTGGTTCCTGTTCAGCTGCTCCAGAAACCGGCGAGGGAGTTTGGTGATGGCCGAGCTCTGCTTATGTATAGTCCAGTTTTGAAGGGACAATTACAGCTCCAAATCGGAGTGTTATATATGGAGAAGTTTGTTTTCCACGTGCTGACCAGTTTGCCCATCGGTTGTTCTGAGCCGGATACTCTACTGCCCATTCCGGTCTGAAGACCCAGTGTGGTGCTGCATTTGGAACTACCTAGTCACCAGAGGTGTCTATTTCCAATCTGCAAGGTCAGTCTACAGTGTTGTCACCTTCTCCACCTGATCTGCTGGCTATTGAGTCATGGTGTGCTGACATCACTGAAGAAACGGAAGCAGTGGCACCCTTTCTACACACCTCCTGTGAAAATACCAGTGACCAGTTCCCAGGAACATCCCTGTCACTTGAAAGTTTTCCTCTGGACCATGGGCAGAAGATGGATCCTGAGAGGATGCCTTCAGATTCCATGTGGCAGGTGGATGAGGAAGTTGGAACAGAAGCCTTGGTATCTCTGTTTTTCACCAACCCAGAGGAAGAGGTCCAATTTTATTTAGATAACGGGCAGAAGATGGATCCTATGTGGGTACCCTCAGCTTCCATGTGGCCGGTTAGTGAAGATGCCCAGGCGGAGGTGCTTCCCCTTGATCCAAAGGAGGAGCCCCGGTTCTCTCAGGATAACGGACTGAAGTTGGACCCAGTGAGAGTGTCTTCAGTTTTCCGGTGGCTGGTTTATTTGAAAGTGAAGACAGACGCTTCCAAGTCCCTGCTTTCTACCAACCAAGAGGAAGGAGTCCTGGCCTTTGTATCTTCTGTGTTGGGAGCTGACCTCGCCGGGCACAAAGAGACTTGGCAGTCTGGGATCTCTGATATCACACCCACCTCATTCTACCTGAGAGATGTCATGATGGCTCTAACTGTGTGTGCTCCTATCCTTCTTCTACATGTCATTCTGACGGGTTTGAAGAAGAGGGGGTGTAAAGGGGGTACAGTTACAACCCTGTCGGCATCACTGCATGGCCTTTAATCCCCCACACACCAACTTACTCCCTGCTGCAGGCTTGCTGTATATTCTGTCTGCTGCCGGCTCCATGCTGTGTGCCTTTTGCTTCCTTCTTGCTTTCTGCATGCTTCCTGGCTGTGTGCATAAGGGGGTGGCACCAGCACTCCCTGGTTCTTATGGAATCAGCGTGCACCTGCCTAATGTGCTCCCGGCCAATCACCAAGAGGCTGCTAGTATTTAAGGCAGCTCCACCTGGTGGTAGCTGCCAGAGCGATGCCTTCTCTCAGTTAGTGTCTTGCTACTGAGTTGCCAGGTCCTGTCCTGTGTTTTGCCTTCTATGGAGGCTTGATTCCTAGTTCTGTGTCCGTGCCTGTCTAGCCGCCCTCCAGGAGGCAGAATATCCTGATCTCTGTGTCCTTGTTCCTAGCCTTGCCTTGTACCTGTCCTGTCTGCCCTCCAGGAGGCAGACTATCCTGGTCCCTGTGCATTTGTTCCTTGTCTTGTCTGGCACCTGTCTGCTCTGCCCTCCAGGAGGCAGTATATCCAGCTCTCTGTGTCTTTGTTCCAGGACCTTGTCTCACACCGTTACCTTGCCTGAGCTCTGTCCTACCTCTGTCATTATCCTTGCCTGTGGCTCCTTTCCCTGCTGTGTCTATCCTTTTGTCCTCTCCGTCTGCCTGTGCCCCGCACCCTTGCGGCTCTGCCTGTGCTCCGCACCCTTGCGGCTCTGCCTGTGCTATGCACTTTTGTGGCTCTACTTGTGCTCTGCACTCTTGCGGTTCTGCTTTGTTCTGCTGCTGCAAAAACCTCTTGCTGCTAACTGCAGCTCCACTCGGTAGCCTTGCGTTTCTCCAGCGTGAACAGGTCCAATCCTGTTCCTTTATACACAACTCCTTCATGCCAGTACCAGTACCTGCACCTCCTGTGTGAACAGGTCTCTACCTATTCCATACACCACTCCTTCCTGCCCGAGTCCCTGTGCCTCCCCAGTCAGCTGTGCCAGCCTGCCAGTGTCTCAGCCGTGCCCGCATGCCAGTGTCTCAGCCGTGCCTGCCTACCAGAGTACCAGCCGTGCCTGCCGTGCTCACATTCCTGTCTGTCAGTTGCACCTGTCCTAGCGTCCTGTTCCCCAGTGGGATCAGCAGCCACAGACAGACACCACTCTGGAGTGGCACCTGGCAGTTACCTGGCGCACAAGCCTGACCTCACCATCAGAGGCTCCAGTGAAGACTGAGGCAGCTGTTGTAGTCATGCCCCTTTCAGGGTAGTCTGGTTTGTGGCTCAGTGGGGCCACAACCCCCTCGCTTGCGCCACCCTGCAAAGGTGCCAGCGTGACAGTGACTTAGTGATTATGTGGTCTTCACTAAAGCCTCTGATGGTGAGGATAGACTTCGACCATTAGGGTAGTCACTGGGTGTCACTCAAGGGCAGTGCCCAGACCTGCAGCAGCTGACCTTGGGTCAAGGCAGAAATTCGAGGCTGAGGATTGGTTGGGGAAGGCAGCAAAAGCTCAAAATATGAAGTCGGGGTCAGGAGCGGAGAGATCAGACAAAACCAGAAGACAAGCTGAGTCGGTAACAGGAGAGCCAAAAGAATAAAACAGCATGACAGGGAATTAGAGGCAAACTGCAAACTGGAACCAAAGCTCAGGCAAGGAGTGGAGGAAGACACTGCCTGATATATGTACTGCTGGCAGGTGATACGCCAGGGAAGCCAAACTCTGCAGCACACAGTTGTTATAAATTCCTGCAGAGTCTAGCCACATTTCACTATAGCCAGGTGGAGGCTCTCAAACCACAGTAAATGTAGCATTGATGAAAGTGTTTGGAAAGGTTGCTCGTTGAGATGGTTATACATTAGGAGGAGCAGAGTGGCTCATGTAGTGAGTAGGACAGTGCTTACTTCCCCTGTGCATCACCAGCGTGAAACATAACTCCAAATCACAGAAGAAGATCAAAGTTTTGGAATGGCCCAGCCAGCATTTAGACCTGAATCCAATTGAAAACCTGTGCCTTGACCTAAAGAGGACTATACACATGTCATCACAATCTGATAGATTTTGAGAGCTAGTGCAATCACAATCTGATAGATTTGGAGAGCTACTGCAATGAAGACCTGGCAAAGACTGGCTGATAGACTCTTATGCAAAAAGGTTTAATACTGACAAATTAAAGAGTAATTCAACAATTTGTTATTTGAAATGTGTGCATAATTATGCAACTACATTGTTTTTGTATTTTAGTTTTCTTTTTCATATGAAAAGATTTCAGTTTATTTTTCAATTGAATTGTACAGATTATGGGTGATTTTAAAGGCAGAAAAAGTTCTGAATTGATTCTTCATATGATTTTTTTACATAACAAAAGCCTAGCATTTTTAACAAGGGTGTGTTGACTTTTTATATCCACTGTACATGAAGAATAACACTATTTCTGCTCATAACTTTTTTCCGCATTTTTATCAATTTACTCTTCTAGAGATCTTGGCAGTTTTTTTTCCTCCACCTGCTCCCCTCCCTCTCCATAGACTTTTATAGGCAGAAGGTGTAATTTTATCCTTTACTGAACACAAATTTGTAGACAGATTTGAGCAGTTTTTTAAAGTAAATTATCAGTGCAGAGAGAAAGATTTCTCTAATAAGTGGGATAAGAGGCACTTTTCTCTAATAAGATATTTTTAAAAGTTTCTTAGCTCTATTGTATTATTAATTTATGAAAAAAATGGTTACTATTAGAGATGGGCGGACACCTGTACGTTCGGGTCCGGTGGGTTCAGTTACAAGAAGTTCGGGTTCGGATACCAGAACAGTACCTGGACCCAAACCTGAAACTGGACCCCATTCACTTGCATGGAGGGCCCGAACATCCAGTGTTCGCTGCTCTGTCATGTGCATGACAGCGTGGCAAGCACCACTTCTGATCGGCGGTAAAATCATCCCCGCCAGTCAGAGACCCACGGTTCCCACGCTGTCAAATGACAGCGTGAGTGCTCAGCTGTGATCCAAGTTGTAAACTTTACCTCCGGTCACTGTGTCAGCTGATTGGACTACTGATCTCATCATCCGACACCTGCTACCGCTAATTACATTGATAGCAGGAGCAGTTGATGGGAGTATTCATCAGCCGTTCTTGTGCTGTAAATAATTTTTTTTTTTTTTTTTTTAAAGTCGTGGGTTCCCCTTATTTTTGCTAACTAGCCAGGCAAAACTCACAGCTGGGTGCTGCAACCCTCAGCTGTCAGATTCAGCAAGGCTAGTTATCAAGGATAGAGTTGTCCCCACAATGTTTTTCAATTATTTAAATGAATAAAAAAAAACGGCACAGGGTTCCCCATTTTTGACAACCAACCTTGCTAAAGCTCACAGCTGGGGGCTGGTATTCTCTGTCTGATAAGGGGCCATGGATATTGACCCCCCAGCCTAAAAATAGCAGCCCGCAGCTGCCCAGAAAAGGCACGTCTATTAGATGCGCCAATTCTGGCACTTTTCCTGGCTCTTCCCACTTGCCCTGTAGTGTTGGCAAGCAAGTAGGGTAATATTTGTGGGTTGAGGTCCGGTGACAACAAGCCCACAGCTTACTACTGGAGAGGCACTAGCATTGTGAGAGCGGGAGTTAGGGATGGCGGAATGCACTAAATATTAAATAATAGAAAATACATTCGCCGCCCGGGGTCCACCCTGAAGTAGGTGTTAAAACCGCTGCTAGACAATGGCAGACGCGCTATATGGCGGTATAATGCGCACGGGTTCAACGTCACTCGATGTGCAGAGAGCGGACTCTGTTAACTCACAGAGGCGCTGTAACATAAACACTGAGCCTGTTAGACTCACAGGTCTCAGCGAAATTGCACGCACGGTATCAGGTCACAGGACAGGGTTCAAGACAGGGGACGGTGTCCGTCTAGACCTACCGTGCATGTGACGTCGCAACTGCGGACGCTGGTAAGTGCTGCAGTGCGGCGGCAGACACAGCCGCTATGCGATAGTGCCGTGAGAGACGTGACACCACCGGACGCTAGTGTATAGGTGCGGTGTGCACAGTGGCCTAATGTTTGCCACTGACTGGCGCTGACTCTTTCTGTAGTTCCCTATCCACATGCGTAATATCAGAGAGAGGGGAATCTTAATAAGTCAGTCACCAGAATGATACATCCATCACCATTCACACATCTAGCAAGAAGAGTCTATACTAGCACATGGCCGAGCGGCCATGCGGGCCTTTTATAGCCGTGCACTGCCGGGACCTTCCAGATCTCTGAGATGGACGAACCAGATCAGGAGAAGGACCTGAGCATGTGACTCCCGATCTCCAATGGGAGATCATCTCGTGAGCATGCCCAGTAGCGGGACGAGAGCACTTAGCCTCTGGAGTGGCTTGCTGCAGCACAGCCTGCGCTGCTTTTGCTGACCCAGAGGTGGCAGCAACAACCAGTCCTACAGAGCTGGTCTGGGATGCCGAGATGGCTGTGCAGGCTCCTGAGCGGTCGGTGGAGAATGGGAGACCACTGGATGCAAGGCTCTGGATTCCCGCTGTGCAGCTGCAGGAACCCGACGCCAAACATTACCCCCCCTCCTAGTGCCCCCCCCGAGCCTCGCTACGCTCAAAGGCCGCAATCAGGAGCGGAGTGTGGATGTTCTCCACTGGCTCCCAGGTCCGGGCCTCTGGACCATGACCCTTCCAGTCCACCCAAAAAAATTTTTGGCCACGCACAATCCTGCATCCCACAATGGCGTTAACCTCAAACTCATCCGAAGACAAGTCTGATGACCCGACAGATGACTCGGAGAACCGGGCCATGTGAACAGGTTTGAGAAGGGACACGTGGAAGACGTCAGAGATGGCTAAATGTGGTGGAAGGGCCAGGCGGTAGACCACCGAGCTGATTCGCTCGAGAACCTTAAAAGGTCCGATGTATCGCGGCGTGAACTTGGTGGACTCAGCCCGCAGCTTAATATTTCGAGCAGAGAGCCACACCAAGTCGCCGGGGGAAAAGGTTGGAGCGGGGCGCCGATGTGTGTTGGCAGACGCCCTCATTCATTCTTTAGAGGCTCGAATTGCATCCTGGGTGCGATCCCAAATGTTGTGAGCCTCCACTGCCCCGTCTGCCACCCTGGAATCAGTGAAGAACACTGGCATCGGGACAGGGATGCGTGGATGCTGGCCGTAATTAAGAAGGAACGGCGTATGACCAGTGGAATCAGCCACTGCATTATTCAGGGCAAATTCAGCCCATGGTAGTAAGGATGCTCAGTCATCCTGCCTGGCAGAGACAAAATGTCGCAGGTACGTGACCAGAGTTTGGTTGGCTCTCCCAACCAACCCGTTCGTCTCGGGATGATAAGCGGAGGACAGATTTAGCTCAATATTGAGTAAACTGCAGAGCTCCCTCCAAAACCGAGAAATGAATTGGGGACCTCGGTCACTAACAATTTTGTCCGGCATGCCATGCAAACGGAATACATGTTTTATAAACAGTGTGGCAAGACCACAGGCGGAAGGCAGCCGCGCGAGTGGCACCAGATGCACCATTTTAGAAAAATGGTCGGTGACCACCCAGATGACCGTACTGCCACCAGACTTGGGCAGGCCAACCACAAAATCCATGCCAACCATCTCCCAAGGTCTATCTGCCACCGGCAGAGGATACAATAACCCAGCCGGCCTCTGTCTAGAGAACCTGTTCCGCGCACACGAGATGAATGCCTGTATGTATTCCTTCGTGTCCCAGGCCATGTGCGGCCACCAATAAGACCTTGCCAGGAGTTCTGTGGTCCGCTTATTGCCGAAGTGACCACCCACCCTGGATGCGTGTGCCCACGCGAGAACCTCCGGCCGTAGCTGAGAAGGGACAAAGGTCTTGCCGGGCGGCACTGACTCGTGAGCAACAGGGGCCACGGTCCTGAAACTCTCAGTAGGGAGAATTAGCCGAGGCTCAGCCTCCTTTTCCTCTGCTGAAACCACCGAGTGGGAGACAGCATCCGACGTTCTTCTCTCCAGACAGATAGTGCAAGGTGAAGCGGAAGCGTGAGAAGAAGAACGACCACCTAGCTTGACGAGAGTTCAAGCGCTGGGCCGTTTGTAAATAGACCAGGTTTTTATGGTCCGTATACACCTGGAAGGGAAACCGAGCTCCCTCCAAGAGATGTCTCCACTCGGAAAAGGCCAATTTCATTGCTAGCAGCTCCCTGTCCCCGATGGAGTAGTTCTTCTCCGCCGGTGAGAAGGTCTTTGAGAAGAAAAAGCAGGGATGCTTCCGACCTTGAGCATCCTTCTGAAAAAGGACTGCTCCTGCACCGACGGAAGAAGCCTACACCTCTAGGATAAAAGGTTTATCCACATCGGGACGGTGTAAGATGGGAGTGCCGGTGAAATAGGTCTTCAGAGACGAGAAGGCCTTGGAGACCTGTTCTAACCAAGCCTTGGGATTATCTCCTTTCTTAGTGAAGGCAACCAGAGGAGCTACCAGTGTGGAGAAGTGGGGAATGAACTGGCGGTAATAGTTGAAGAACCCCAAAAAGCGCTGCACCGCTTTGAGTGAATGAGGCTCCTGCCAGTCCATTACCGCTTGCAATTTGGCAGGATCCATAGCCAACCCCTGGGCCGAGATGATGTAGCCCAGGAACGGCAAGGACTCCTACTCAAACTGGCACTTCTCCAGCTTGGCAAAGAGAGAGTTTGCCCGCAGACAGTTGAAGACCCTGCAGACGTCTCTCCGGTGGGAGGTCGAATCTGGCGAAAAGATGAGAATGTCATCCAGACAGACCACCACCGAGGTAGAGAGCATATCGCGGAAGATGTCGTTAACAAAATCCTGGAAGACAGCAGGCGCATTACAGAGGCCGAAGGGCATGACCAGATATTCATAGTTGCCATCCCTGGTATTAAAGGCTGTCTTCCTCTTGTCTCCTTTGCGAATGCGGATCAGGTTGTACGCCCCCCGTAGATCTAATTTTGTAAAGATCCGGGCCCCTCGCAACCTGTCAAATAACACAGAGATCAATGGAAGAGGGTACTTGTTTTTAACCATTATGGCGTTGAGACCTCTGTAGTCAATGCAGGGACGTAACTCTCCACTCTTCCTCTGCATGAAGAAGAACCCTGCACCAGCCGGTGACACCAACTTTCTGATAAAACCTCTTGCCAGGTTCTCCCGGATATATTGAGACGGTGCGGCGGAAGAGTCTCCGCAGACTTTTTAGAGAAGACATCCGCGTACTGGTGGTATGGTTAGGGAAGCACGGAGAGATCCGCGGGCACTTGAGTGGAGGCTACCTGAACACTGCCCCTCAGGCACCTTCCCTCACAGTCCTTGCTCCAACCCAGTCTATTCCCCGAAGCCCAATCGATATGAGGGGAATGGCAACGGAGCCAGGGAACTCCGAGAAGCACCTGGTCGATGCCATCTGGCAAAATGAACAGGGACAAAATCTCACGGTGGGATGGTGAGACTGAGAGCCCAAGTAGTGCTGTCTGGTGGGTAACCTGAGATGGTAAAGGTACACCATTAACCACCCTGATGGTCAAGGGTTGGGGCAGTAACACCAGCGGAATAGTGTGCTTTTGGGCGAAGGACAAGGACATAAAGTTCCCTTCTGCCCAAGAATCCACAGTGACCTCTGCCTCCCAGGTGGAAGCTCCGCTATCTAAGGTCTCATGGAATACCGGTTTGGGAGAGAAAGGTTTCATATCTGATAGACCCCCACCTACGACCACTGGACGTGATTGTTTTTTCAACCGCAGTGAACACGTGTTAGCCGAGTGACCAAACTGCTGGCACTGGTAACAACGTGCGGAGCTTCGCACCGGACGCGGCTTGGAACCGGTCGAGACACCTCTGTTCTGTCTCTGACATAAATAATGACCCTTAAATGTTTATTTTCATAGCATAAATTCAGTGATAATGCTCAGTTTCATAGCTTCTGATGTTCATTGTTTCCAGCTGCATCTAGTGGCCAAAAATAATAACTACAGTGTTATTCTCTTCCTGCTTTCGTTTCATTTTCCCTCCAATTCCCACTGTATCATGGGTAAATTTGCAAGGGATTATGGTCTAGTCCAGCCCATTTCCCTGTCTAGTCCTCCTGTTATGAATGGGTCACCGAGGAGAAAAAGGCAAAACAAGCTAAGCCACAGAAAACCAGAGTGGTTGGTAACTATGCAGATTGCAGATCCCTGATCTTACCACACAACTAGCAGTAGCCGTGGAGCGTGCCTACGATGTTCCTAGACGCCTCGTCACGGCCAGAGGACTACATAAGCCTAAAGCAAGAAAAGGGAAAACTGCCCCAGAGCAGACCCCAAAGGAATAGATAGCCCCCACACATGTATTGACGGTGAAACAAGATGAAGGCACAAACACAGGCAGGAAAATAGGCTGAGCAAATGATGGGGCCCAAACTAACTAGACAGGAAAGGAAAGGGAAGACACTGTCTGCAACCTGCAAAAAACCCTACAAAAATAATGTCCAACACTTCTGATAGCAAAATTAACCCTGAAATCACTAGACTTCTCCCACTATATCAGCACTTTGAAATATTCTGAGACAGAGCAAAAAGAGACAGAACTAGTAAGGGACAAAAAGCCAATTGGCAAAATACTGATAATTAAGAGTGGAAATTCAGCTCAGCCCCCAGCCGGGGCTGGCAGGCCACACAAAAAACTGAATAGAAGAACAAAATCAAGTGTGAACATTAGCAGAAAAACTTAGCTTTAGATGACTGGAACAGAGCTGAAAACCAAGAGCTGACAAGCCAGAAGGAATCACCAGCAACTGAATAGGGCGTCGGCTGTCTTAAATCCAATCTGAGAATCCTGAGATCCAATCATCATCCTGATTCTCAGGTGGCAGATCTCCACCGATCAAACCAGCCGCACCACCTCCCGACACCACCAGAGGGAGTCCAGAAGGGGAACCAGAGAATGAACTCACAACATCCTCCATTTTCAATCTGCTTGCATACTGGAAACACCTCATCCATCTTTCCCCCAGTGTTAGCATCGCTGGTAAGTGACACGCTCCCTTTATATATCATTATTTCTCATATTGGCCAGCTTAGATAGTTCCCTTGTTCAGCTATTAGTGCATTCATGTACGTTATGTGTATATGTATTTTCTATGTACCCGGCACTGATTGTCTCTATGTATTTCTGTTTATAGTTTCACCTCATCTATATACCTACGTTCAATAAAGTACAGATTCAACTACAGTCTCCCTTATTGTACCCGATATAGCGGTTTAGCTGCTTGCTAAGCTATTTGAATCCCGTTCATTTAGTAAGAGCATGACAGTGAAACAGAGGCTTTCCAGCTAGCGGGAATACAGAGAGGAGCTTTCCATCTTGCAGGACCCTAGTGAAACGACGGCTCTCCAGCTAGTGGAATATAGAGAGAAGAGCCTTCATCCACCTTGCAGGAACTAGTGATGCTGCAGAAATTCATCTAGGGAGATTCAAGTCACCGGCTACACAGAGACTGATATAGCTATAGCAATCTCTGCACAGCCAAGCATCCCTCTAAGACACCATATCACACAGAAAGCACGACTAGATGATCAAGAGAGAAAGGCGCAGTTAGAGCCAGCTTAGATAGTTCCCTTGTTCAGCTATTAGTGCAGTCATGTACGTTATGTGTATATGCATTTTCTATGTACCCGGCACTGATTGTCTCTATGTATTTCTGTTTATAGTTTCACCTCATCTATATACCTACGTTCAATAAAACACAGATTCAGCTACAGTCTCCCTTATTGGACCCGGTATAGCGGTTTAGCTGCTTGCTAAGCTATTTGAATCCTGTTCATTTAGTGAGAACATGACAACCTCCATAGGTTCAGAAGGTATCAGCTCATGAGCGGGAAATTTTTGTGGCTCGGAGAAGGTGGGAGCCAACATAACCCTTCGCCTGGATTGCGCACGCTCCATCCCGCGCTCTGTAAACCGGAGATCAATGAGGGTGGAAATGGCAATCATCTCCTCCAGAGTTGTGGGGACATCTCTGGTTGCTAGAGCATCCTTGACATGCTCTGCTAACCCTCTCCAAAACACAGGGACGAGTGTCTTATCAGGCCACTCCAGCTCGGAAGCCAGTGTCCGGAATCGGACGGCGTAATGGCTGACCGAGAGGGACCCCTGTATTAGGGCTAATAGTTGGAGAGAGGTGTCGTGAGTGACCCGTGGTCACAAAAATACCTGCTTAATGGATGTGAGAAATTGAGCGGCGCTCAGAACCACGGGGTCATCACACTCCCACAATGGCGCAGCCCACTCTAACGCCCTGCCCGACAGGAAGGAGACAATAAACGCCACCTTAGCCCACTCTGTAGGGAACTGTGCGGCCAGTAGCTCAATCTGAATAGAGGAATGGCTCACGAATCCCCTACAGGTGGCGCTGTCACCCAAAAACTTGTCGGGCAGCGGGAGGCGGGATAATGCCAGTGCCGGTGTGAGCGTGGGCATACGTGAGACAGCCTCTGCGACTGCCTGAACAGCGGCCGCAGTAGCACTCGCAGCTGAGGTGGGACTTTCAAGAGCCACCAACCTGCCCTCCAGCTGCCGAATGTACTGCCGCAGCTGCTGTTGGTCCGCCATTACTAGCCAGACCCTGGCGCTAGTATAATGTTAGGGACGGCGGAACGCACTAAATATTAAATAATAGAAAGTGCGTTCACCGCCCGGGGTCCACCCTGCAGTAGGTGTTAAAACTGCTGCTAGACAATGGCAGACGCGCTATATGGCGGTGTAATGCGCACGGGTTCAACGTCACCCGATGTGCGCAGAGCGGACTCTGTTGACTCACAGAGGCGCTGTAACATAAACATAAACACTGAGCCTGTTAGACTCACAGGTCTCAGCGAAATTGCACGCATGGTATCAGGTCACAGGACAGGGTCCAAGACAGGGGTCAGTGTCCATCTAGACCTACCGTGCATGCGCAGTTGCGACGCCAGTAAGTGCTGCTGAATACAGCACGGCAGCAGACACAGCCGCTATGTGATAGTGCCGTGAGAGACACCACCGGACGCTAATGTAGAGGTGCGGTGTGTACAGTGGCCTAAGGTTTGCCACTGACTGGCGCTGACTCTTTCTGTAGTTCCCTATCCACATGCGTAATATCAGAGGGAGGGGAATCTTAATAAGTCAGTCACCAGAATGATACATCCATCACCATTCACACATCTAGCAAGAAGAGTCTATACTAGCGCATGGCTGAGCAGCCATGCGGGCCTTTTATAGCCGTGCACTGCCAGGACCTTCCAGATCTCTGAGATGGACCAATCAGATCAGGAGAAGGACCTGAGCATGTGACTCCCGATCTCCAATGGGAGACCGTCTCGTGAGCATGCCCAGTAGAGGAACAAGAGGACTTAGCCTCTGGAGTGGCTCGCTGCAGGACAGCCTGTGCTGCTATTGCTGATTTTGTGACACATCAGCGATCTCTCCAGTCCCATCAGCTGACACCAGTGTCCGGAGGTAAAGTTTATACCTCCGATCACAGCTGAGCGCTCCTGCTGTCATTTGACAGCTTGGGAACCACGGCTTTCTTACCGGCGGGGATGATTTCCCCGTCGATCAGAAGTGGTGATTGTCATGCTGCCCTGCACATGACAGCGTGACAAACACCCAGTGTTCGGGCAGCCAAACCCAAACAGTAACACGGACTTCCTGGTGAAGTCCGTGTTCGGTGTCCGTGCCCGAACAGTAGGTGTTCGGTACAGACACCGAACTTTACTGTTCGGGTTTGCCCATCTCTAGTTACTATCTAAGGTTATACAGAACACTAAAGAGGGTTGATTGGCATATGGTGGTCTGGGTCTAATTAGTGGGACATTTATTCATTGTAACAAGGTTTTATTTTTTATTTGAACAAACCAACAGTTTCAATAAGGGCCCAGCCATAAAACCCTACTGAAAATCTTCCCAAACCTCATCTTTCAGGACTCAGAAAGGTAATAATGGTTAACCTCTTCCTGACATCTGACGTACTATCCCGTCCATGGGACCCGGGCCCCTTTGCCCATGGACGGTATAGTACGTCATAGCGATCAGCGTCACTCATGGGGGGAGTGCAGCTGATTGTGGTCGGGTGTCAGCTGATTATCTGACTGATTAGCTGACACCCGGCACCCCTGGCACGTTAACCCCTGGCACACTGCGATCAAACACGATCGCAGTGTACCGGGGGTTTAGGGAAGCATCGACAGGGAGGGGGCTCCCTCCGTGCTTCCCTGAGACCCCCGCAGCAGCGTGATGTCACATCACTGATCTGTCACAGCGCTGTGTGATGTGTCAGATCAGCGATCTCACACATGACAGTGATGTCCCCCCTGGGACAGTGTAATAAAGTTAAAAAAAAGTGTAAAAATAATTTATAAAAAATTGCGAAATAAATAAATAAAAAATACTCCCTAATAAATTCATTTTTTGGAAATAAAAAAAACCAATAAAAGTACACATATTTAGTATCGCCGCGTCCGTAATGACCCGCTCTATAAAACTGTCCCATTAGTTAACCCCTTTAGCGAACCCCTTAAAAAATAAAAAACAAAGCAAAAAATAATGCATTATTATCATACCACAAAACAAAAAGTGCAATAACATGCGATCAAAAAGACGGATATAAATAATCATGGTACCGTTGAAAACGTCATCTTGTCCTGCAAAAAAATGAGCTGCGACACGGCATCATCAGCGAAAAAATAAAAAAGTTATAGCTCGCAGAATAAAGCGATGCAAAAATAATAATTTTTTATATAAAATAGTTTTCATTGCATAAAAGCGCCAAATGTAAAAAAAGACATAAATGAGGTATTGCTGTAATCCTACTGACCTGAACAATAAAATTGCTTTATCAATTTTACCACACATGGAACAGTATAAATGCACCACCCAAAAAAAATCATGAAATGCTGGTTTTTGTTCATTCTGCGTCACAAAAATCGGAATAAAAAGCGATCAAAAAATGTCACGTGCCCGAAAATGGTACCAATAAAAACGTCAACTCTTTCCGCAAAAAATAAGCCTCACTTGACTTAGTGGGTCAAAATATGGAAAAGTTATAGCTCTCAAAATGTGGTGATGCAAAAACTATTTTTACAATAAAAAGCGTCTTTTAGCGAATGACAGCTGCCAAACATAAAAACCCGCCATAAATAGTAAATCAAATCCCCATTTATCACCCCCTTAGTTAGGAAAAATAATACAATTTAAAAAATGTATTTATTTCCATTTTCCCATTAGGGTTAGGGTTAGGGCTAGGGTTAGGGCTAGGGTTAAGGCTGAGATTAGGGTTAGGGGTGTGTTGAGGTTAGGGTTGGAGTTAGAATTGGGGGGTTTCCACTGTTTGGGCACATCAGGTGCTCTCCAAATGCAACATGGGGTCTGATCTCAATTCCAGCCAATTCTGTGTTGAAAAAGTCAAATGGCGCTCCTTCCCTTCCAAGCTCTGCCATGCGCCCATACAGTGTTTTACTCCCACATATGGGGTATCAGCCTACTCAGGACAAATTGCAAAGCAACTATTGGGGTCCAATTTCTCCTGTTACCCTTAGGAAAATAAAAAATTGGGGGCAAAATTTTTTTATTTTCACGCCCGGGCGTTATAAACTTCTGTGAAGCACTTGGGGGTTCAAAGTGCTCACCACACATCTAGATAAGTTCCGTGGGGGGTCTAGTTTCCAAAATGGGGTCAATTGTGGGGAGTTTCAACAGTTTAGGCACATCAGAGGCTCTTCAAACGTGATATGACACCCACAGACCATTCTATCAAAGTCTGCATTCCAAAACATCATTACTTCCCTTCCGAGCCCTCGACGTGTGCCCATACAGTAGATTTCTCCCACATATGGGGTATCAGCGTACTCAGGACAAATTGGACAACTTTTGGGGTCCAATTTCTCCTGTTACCCTTGGGAAAATAAAAAAATTGGGGACTAAAAGATCATGTTTGTGGAAAAAATATGATTTTTTTATTTTCACGCCAGGGCGATATAAACTTCTGTGAAGCCCTTGGGGGTTCAAAGTGCTCACCACACAAATGGTGTCATTTGTGGGGGGGTTTCCACTATTTAGGCACATCAGGTGCTTTCCAAACGCAGCATGGCGTCCAATCCCAATTCCAGCCAAAAAAGTCAAATGGCGCTGCTTCCCTTCCGAGCTCTGCCATGTGCCCAAATAGTGGTTTACCCCCACATGTGGGGTATCAGCGTACTCAGGACAAATTGCACAATAACTTTTCGGGTCCTGTTACTCTTGGGAAAATAAAAATTGGGGGTAAAAAGATCATTTTTGTGGAAAAAATGTGATTTTTTTTTTAATTTTATGGCTGTACATTATAAACTTCTGTGAAACCCTGGGTGGTTCAAAGTTCTCACCACACATCTATATAAGTTCCTTGGAGGGTCTAGTTTCCAAATTGGTGTCATTTGTGGGGGGTTTCCACTGTTTAGATACATAAGGGGCTTTCCAAATGCGACATGGCGTCTGATCTCAATTCCAGCCATAAAAGTCAAATGGCGCTGCTTCCCTTCCGAGCTCTGCCATGCGCCCAAATAGTGGTCTACCCCCACATATGGGGTATCAGCGTACTCAGGATTAATTGCACAATAACTTTTGGAGTCCTGTTACCCTTGGAAGAATAAAAATTGATGGTGAAAAGATCACTTTTGTGGAAAAAATAAGATTTTTTAATTGAACGGCTGTACATTATAAACTTCTGTGAAGCCCTTTGGGGTTCAAAGTTCTCCCCACCCATCTAGATAAGTTACTTGAGGGGCTAGTTTCCAAAATGGTGTCATTTGCGGGGGGTTTCCACTGTTTTGGCGCATCAGGGGCTTTCTAAACGCGACATGGTGTCCGATCTCAATTCCTGCCAAAAAAGTCAAATGGTGCTGCATCCCTTCCAAGCTCTGCCATGCACCAAAATAATCATTTACACCCACATATGTGGTATCAGCGTACTCAGGACAAATTGCACAATAACTTTTAGGGTCCTATTACCTTTGGGAAAATAAAAATGGGGGGTGAAAAGATCATTTTTGTGGAAAAAATATGATTTTTTAATTGTACGGCTGTACATTATAAACTTCTGTGAAGCCCTTGTGGGTTCAAAGTTCTCACCACATATCTAGATAAGTTCCTGGGGGGGTCTAGTTTCCAAAATGGGGTCACTTGTGGGGGGTTTCCACTGTTTAGGCACATCAGGGGCTCTCCAAACGTGACATGGCATCCGATCTGAATTCCAGCCAATTTTGCATTGAAAAAGTCAAACGGTGCTCCTTCCCTACTGAGCTCTGCCATGCGCTGAAACAGTGGTTCCCCCCCATATCAGGTATCATCTTACTCAGGACAAATTGCACAATAACTTTTGCAGTCCAATTTCTCCTGTTACCCATGGTAAAATAAAAAAAATTGGACCTGAAGTAATTTTTTGTGAAAAAAGTTAAATGTTCATTTTTTTAAACATTCAAAAAATTTCTGTGAAGGGTTAATAAACTTCTTGAATGTGGTTTTGAGCACCTTGAGGGGTGCAGTTTTTAGAATGGTGTCACTTTTGGGTATTTTCTATCATATAGACCCCTCAAAGTGACTTCAAATGTGATGTGGTCCGTAAAAATAAAATGGTGTTGCAAAAGTGAAAAATCGCTGGTCAACTTTTAACCATTATAACTTCCTAACAAAAAAATTTTTTGGCTCTGATGTAAAGTAAACATATGTGACATGTTACTTATTAAGTTTTTTGTGTGCCATATCTCTGTGATTTAAGGGCATAAAAATTCAAATTTGGAAAATTGCAAAATTTTCAAAATTTTCGGCAAATTTCCATTTTTTTCACAAATAAACGCAAGTTCTATCAATGAAATGTTACCACTAATATGAAGTACAATATGTCACAAGAAAATACTGTCCGAATCAGTGGGATCCATGGAAGCGTTTCAGAGTTATTACCTCATAAAGGGACAGTGGTCAGAATTGTAAAAATTGGCAAACCACCCTTGGGGGTAAAGGGGTTAAAGGAATACTGTAGTCACACCTAAATTTCTACATTTTAGAAAATAACAAGGCTTTAATCAATTACTACTAAACATTGTTGTGATGCTATTATTTGCTTCAGAGTCATTTATCGTATGTGTTTTATTTGAAAGTAACTTTAAAATGATACACTTAAAATGTATCATATGTAGTCTAAAGCATATTTTAACCAAGTGTAGTAATTTCATTTCTAATCTAAAATACATTAAATTCTAAACATTTCACAAAAAATCAATTATATTTTACTTACCTTTAAAATGAGTTTGTTCAGTCTGCAAAGACAAAGCAATACAGAAGAGAAGGAGGAGGAACAACATTGTCCTATGCAAATTAAAATGTTGATGTATCACAAGAAAGTCAGATTCTACAGCTCACATTCACTGGGAAAATGATCTTTAACGATGAGGAAAGAGTCTGAGGAAGTGACAACAGGAAAGAACTGACAAAGCACTGGATTAAATTGTAATCTAAATTCTTGGTAAAGTTAAAAGGTTTCAGATTTGTAACAGTGCAGAGATCAAGATAAGAAAAAAACCACAAAACTATATTTTACCACCATTTACTTTGTCTCTGTGTTTATTACTACTAATATATATTTCATAGAGACCATAACCTACAATGGATTAGTGTTTTAGTGAACCCCTTCCCACAAACTGACTTAATATTACATTGGGGACCTCATGTAGTTAAAGGGATATTCTCATCCTCAAGAACCTATCCCAATATGTAGTAGGTGTAATAAAAAATAAAAGCAAATACCTCCAATTAGAAATGTAGTACAGTTTTCTGATTCACTATGTCTTTTCCCTCATGTGCAGGCATTGCAGGGATCCATGGTTATGACCACTAGCAACTAGCTAACTGTTGGCAGCAGATTATTCAGGATACTCTCCAAGCATGTGACAACAGAGCTTCTTTATTCAGGAACAAACAGGAACAATATGCTTAATAGATCAGGTATAAATCATTTGTGTGTCTCTATCTGTGCATCATCTACAGCAGGCTGCTTATCTCATACACAGACACAGGAAAAACAGGAAATACAGTCAGATGCTATCCCTGTGTGTGCCTCTGGGAGTTTTCTTTTCTAACTTTATAAATTGCATACAAATCTAGACACTCATAGACAGGAATGGGGTTATTCCACCAAACATATTGCAACACTAACTAAATGTCACTATAAAGTATATAGTGGTCATAACCATGGATCCCTAAGGTCCTGCAATGCCTGCACATGAGAAAAGAGACAGCAATTCAAAACAATGTACTGTATACTACATTCCTAATTGGAGGTATGTGCTATTATTATTAATACAACTAAATATTAGAATAGGATCTTAGATTGGGAAAACCCCTTTAAGTCACCTTAACATAGTAGGGGCCGATTTATTAATACTGGCATTATACAGAACACACCAATCGCAATCCTGTTAGCCAACTTTAACCTTAATGACCAGGCTAAATTATTTAACTCTGACCAGTGTCACTTTATGTGGTAATAACTCTGGAACGCTTCAACGTATCCCAGTGATTCTGAGAATGTTTTTAGTTACACATAGTACTTTATGTTAGTGGTAAATTTCCGTCAATATCATTTATGTTTATTTGAGAAAATATCAGATTTTTGGCTAAAATTTTGAAAAATTAGCAATTTTCAATCTTTCAATTTCTGTATACTTAAAACAGTTAATCATGCTGTACAAAATAATTAATAAATAACACTTACCATATGTCTACTTCACTGCATTATTTTTCAAATATAATTTTATTTTGTTAGGATGTTAGAAAGGTAAAAATGTTTCAAGAAATATAGGTTTCTTTAAGGACCTATTCAGATTTTAATGGATTTTGCAGGGCCAATATATTGGAAACTCCTCAAAAGTAATACTACTTTAAAAACCACACCCCTCAAATACTTCAAAATTGCTGTCATGAATGTTTTTATCCCTTCAGATGCTACACAAGAATTAATGCAAAGTGAAAAAAAAAGAATAATTTATATTTTTTCCTTTAAAATGTTGCTTTAGTACAAATTTTTCCACTTTTTCAAGGAAAAGAACAAGAAAATAGACCCCAGAATTTTTTTTATCAAATTCTTTGGAGTGCCCCAATACCCCACAAGTGGCCAGAAACTTCTGATTGGACAAACAGCAGGGCTCGGAAAGAAAGGAGCACCATTTGAATTCTGGAACACAGATTTTACTGAAATAGATTGAGGGTTCCTTGTCGCATTGGCAGAGCCTCTAAGGTGCCTTAAATAGCAGAAACCCCCAACAAATGACCCAATTTTTGAAATTGCACATAACTAACATTAGTTCATCAGATTGAAAGCTTTCATTTTTTTCTCGAAAATGTTGCTTTAGCTCCAAATGACTCACTTTTGCAAGAGTTAACACGAAAAAGTGGACCGAACAAATTGTTAGCCACTTTTCTTTTCACAGGTAGTCAAAAGTTCTGTTTGGACACACGACAGGGCTGTCATTTGCTATTTGGATTGTAAATTTGGCTGGAATAGATTACAGAGCCCATGAGGTACCAAAAACAGCAGAAACCCTCATTTTGGAAACTAGACCTAATGTTGTTTAAGCCCCAAATTTGTAATTTTCACAATGAATAATAGGAAAAACCTACCCCATAATATGTTACGCAATTTCTCCCGAACATGATTATTCCCCATATTTGGGCAAACACTGCTGTTTGAGAAAATGGCAGGGTTTGGAAATGAAAGAGAGCTATTTGATTTTAGAAGCATAAAAATATCTGGAATAGATTGTAAATGCCATGTCGCATTTGCAGAGCCCCCAACATGCCAAAACAGCAGAAACTCCCAACAAGTGACCCCATTTTGGAACCCAGATACCTCAAGGAATTCATCTATTGGTGTACTGAACTTTTTAAGCTACAGGTGAATCACAAAACTTTATAACATTTAGATGTGAAAACAAAAAATATTTTTTTTCCACAATACTGCTTTAGCACTAAATTTATAATTTACATGAGGGGTAGTAGGAGAAAATGGACCCCATAATTTATTATGCAGTTTTTATCGAACATGTAAGTGCCCCATATGTGGTTGCACACTGCTGTTCAGCACACAAAAGAGATCGGAGAAGAGCACTACTTGACTTTTAGAATGCATTTGAATATATTGTGTGCTAAATTAGCTGAGCCCCTGAACTGCCAGATGAGCAGAAACCCCCACAAGTGGCCCATATTGGATACTTCACTTCTTAAGAAATTCCTGTTGGTGTGTAGTAAACATTTTGAATGACTCACAGAATTTTATAACATTGGTACGTGGTAATGTAATATTTTAGTGGTAAAAATGCAATTATTTTATGTGCGGCAAATTTGACAGTTGCACAAGGAATAATAGTTGAAACTATTGCGCAATTGATTGTTCAGATGAATTATTTAAAAACAAATAAACACACACAAAAATGCTTTAATTTAAAAAAAACACTCCCCCAACAATTCCCCGCATTTACCAATTTATTATAAACTTAAGATGCTGCGTAGGTCTGCTGTAGTCCACGGCACCACAATCACCACTCCGATGTCCGCAGCATATGAAGCCTCATGCACAGAACAAAGTTTGATATGCTGTAGCAGCCGCTGCTGGTTCTTATGCTGAGGGTAGCGTGAGAGCCAGACCTGTGACAAGCGGTGACATCAGAAAGGTTACGCCGGTCACAGATGCTGTGTGATAGCATGCGAAGCAATGTCTGTGATGAAACAATGTCTGCTGGTCACAGATACTGCCGGCTGTCATGGAGTGGTTCAAGATCCTTCAGTATGTGCGGGTGTGACAGCCTATGAAACCCCATTCTCTGAACAGTGCTCCATATGCTGGAAATTTGAACGGGGCTTGTCTTGGGACATCAATGTGGATTATGGCAGATCCACTGGACTACAACAGACTGCCGTGAGATTTTTTAGAGAGAAATAAATTGCAATCTGGGTTTTTTTTTAAAAAAAATAAAGTATTTTTGTCTGTGTGTTCATTGATTTTTACTTACATGGTTACTAATGGAGGTGTCTGACACATCTCCATTACTAACTCAAGGGTTTGGTGTCAGCGACAGCTGCTTACATCAACCCCTAATCCCATTGCACTTCACACGGGCAACCGGGAAGAGCTGAGACAATGTGACAAAATTAGCACATTGAATGCGATGTCCCAGTACTGTGGCAGCTGCGGGCTTGTATTTTTAAACTGGGAAGGGGCCAATAACCATGGACCTTACTACCCTGATAATATCAGCCTACAGCTGTCTCCTTTTCCTTAGCCGGTTAGTAAAAATAAGGGGACTCCACACCATTTTTTAATTATTTATTTATTCCTAGAAAGCTGTCAGATACCAGCTGGCTATTTCTCTATCTCTGTATTAGTGATGAGCAAGCACTATAGTGCTGGGCACTCGTTATTTGTGTTGGGCAAATTTTAATGCTCTGGTGCTTGACCAAAGAAGCGAGTATAATGGAAGTCAGTGGGAAACTCAAGCATCTTTTTGGCTGCCCCCTCCCCCTCGGCAGTCTGAAGAGGTCTAAAAATTGCTGAAAACAATGTAAACAGCGCTGAAAAGGCATGGGAACAGCATTGGGAAAAACTCTGGAAGTATCTCTTAATTCCAGGTTGGTGCTGAGAGCAATGTAAACTCCCAGAGTATTATGCCACTTTTACGGACTGACAATAAAACATACAAAACCGAACTTAAAATGGATTTGACTGGAAAAAATGTTACGAAACATTTTTTCCACGATAATGACTTGTATATGGCAAAATAAATAAGAGAAAAAAAAATGCTCCTCCAAACCTTGCGCTATTTTTGCACGCAGTGTTTTTGCTGCATTTTTGCATATTTGCATTGCCTTCAATGGTGAAAAAACATTCAACAGGAAACGTCATTTTATCATTTTAATACCTTATCTGGACACATGATATGTGAGACATGATCACACACATTGAAAGTCACAATTTTTTTTTCAGGGCCATCACAGCATGACAATCACTATTTGTAGACAGCCATCAGGCAACCATTTCTATTATTAGACGGCCAGCAGGTTGTCTTGTGGACAGATGAGACCAAGATAGAGTTTTTTATTAAATCACATAATTCTACTGTTTACTTTAAATAAAATGAGGCCTATAAATAAAAGAACACAGTAGTTGCAGTCAAATATGGTGGAGGTTCAAATATATTTTGGGGTTGTTTTACTGCCTCTGGCCCTGGGTGCCTTGACTGTGTGTAAGGTATCATGAAATGTGAAGATTCCCAAATGATCTTGGGTCACAATGTATGTAGTATATATGTAGCACGTATGTAGTATGTATGTATGTTGTATGAATGTAGTATACATGCAGTATGTATGTAGTATATATGTATGTTGTATGAATGTAGTATATATGTAGCATGTATGTAGTATATATGTATGTTGTATGAATGTAGTATACATGTAGCATGTATGTAGTATGTATGTTGTATGAATGTAGTATATATGTAGCATGTATGTAGTATGTATGTTGTATGAATGTAGTATGTATGTAGCATGTATGTAGTATGTAGTATGTATGTATGTTGTATGAATGTAGTATATATGTAGCATGTATGTAGTATGTATGTTGTATGAATGTAGTATGTATGTAGTATATATGTATGTTGCATGAATGTAGTATATATGTAGCATGTATGTAGTATGTATGTATGCTGTATGAATGTAGTATGTATGTAGTATGTATGTAGCATGTTTTTGTTTGTTTTTTTAACATTCAACACATTAGCCGGATGATGAGACTACTACTGTCCCATCATTGGCTAATGTGTCAATCACTGTCATTGTAGCAGGCATCGCCCGATGGGACTTGTAGTCCCATTGGACGATGCCTGCACACACACAAGACCCCCGGCAGGCCCGCACAGACCACCGGCAGCTGGCACAGGCCCCCGGCAGCCAGCACAGACCACCGACAGCCAGCACAGGCCCCTGAGAGGCCCGTACAGTCCACCGGCAGCCGGCATAGGCCCCTGACAGGCCTGTACAGACCCCCGAGAGGCCCGTACAGACCACCGGCAGCCGGCACAGGCCCCCCGAGAGGCCCGTACAGGCCCCTGACAGTCGGCACAGACCCCCGAGAGGCCCGCACAGACCCCACCCGCACACACAGACACGCACAGTGTCCGCCCACGCACTGCCCACTCTCTTCCCCCCTCCCGAACAGGATGTACAAGGCAAGAAAGGGTTTTTTTAATTCCGATATTTCTGTCCCATTGACTTGAATGGGACTTCCGGTATCGGAATCGGCGATACCGATACTTTTTGGGTTATCGGGCCGATCCAATCCGATCCGATATTTCTGAATATTGGATGGTATCACTCAACACTAGTCAAAAGCGGTATTATTTAAAATATAAAAGGGATTTGAATCAGCCCTAAAAAAAATACTTCTTGTATATGCCAGCAACACACTCTGGAGTAACGCAAACAATTTTTTGTTCAACAGCAACAAACTAGAGGAATGCAAGTAATACTGGCGGTTTTGATGAATTTCTGAGTACAGAGCACCATAAAAAACATTAAGCGATCAATGAGTCTATGGAACGAAAACAGCAGCAAGGCAATAATCCCTGACTAGATGCCTGTCATATGCTATTCCTACTGCCACACCTTACCGTAGATGATTTCCACATAAGAGCAGTAAAATTGTAAAATATAGAAGGGATTTGAATCGGCCCTGAAATTTTTTTTCTTGTACGTGGCAGCAACAAACTCCAGAGTAACGCAAGTAGCACTGCTAGCATTGATGAATTTCTGAGTACAGATCATGATATAAACATGAATTGATCAAGGAGTGCATAGAAAAAAACAGCAGCAAGGCTTAAAATTTATAAGGCAATAATCCCTGACTAGATGTCTGTCATATGCTATACCTACTGCCACAAATCTCCATACACAAATTGCAGATAAGAGTGGTATTATTGTTGAATATAGAAGGGATTTTAGCCAGCCCTGAAAAGATTTTTTTTTTGTACAACAGCAACAAACTCTAAAGGAACGCAAGTAAGATTTGTAGATTGTAAGCTCTCACGAGCAGGGTCATCTTATTTTGTCTTATTTTGCTTTAATTATTATATTGTTAATGTTGTTACTTATGACTTGTGTTTTGAAACTGTTCAACTGTAAAGCGCTGCAGAATATGTTGGCGCTATATAAATAAAGATTATTATTATTATAAGTAACACTGGAAGCTTTGATGAATACAGATCACCGTAAAAAAAGATTAAGTGGTCACTGAGTCCATGGAAAAAAACAGCAGCAAGGCTTAGAATTTATAAGGCAATAATCCCTGACTAGATGCCTCTCATAAGCTATTCCTACTGCCACACCTTACGGTAGATGATTTGCACATAAGAGTGGTATAATTGTAAAATATAAAAGGGATTTGAACTGGCTGTGAAAAGTTTTTTCTTGTACGTGGCAGCAACAAACTGCCAGCTTTGATGAATTTTTTTGTACAGATCACCGTAAAAAACATGAATTGGTCAATAAGTCAATGGAAAAAAGCAGCAGCAAGGCTTGTAATTTACAAGGCAGTAATCTTCACTAGATGCCTGTCATACACTATACCCACTGCCATACCTCACCATACACAAAATGCAAATAAGAGAGGCATTATTGTAGAATATAGAAGAGATTTTAACAGGCCCCAAAAATATAGTAGCTTTATTATAACAGGATAGATTCTATTTGAATTAGCCCTGGAAAAAGCAATTAGTTTAATATAGCGGCATCAAGGACTGTTATTTCATTAATCTTGCTGGGGAATATAGTGGAGCATTTCGCATCTACTCAGCCTGATATGGAGGATCCCAGGATATACAAACTCTTTGATTTCAGCTGTAAAATCCTGTATGCAGTGTGAGAACTCCCCATGTGAAAACCAAGTGACAGCCCACATCAAGGACTGGATCATATACTAATAGAACCCACTGGCTCTTTTGGTTTAACCCCTTTACCCCAAGGGTGGTTTGCACGTTAATGACCGGGACAATTTTTGCAATTCTGACCACTGCCCCTTTATGAGGTAGTAACTCTGGAATACTTCCATGGATCCTGGTGATTCTGATAATGTTTTCTCGTGACATATTGTACTTCATGTTAGCGGTAAAATTTATTTGATATAACTTGCGTTTATTTGTGAAAAAAATGGAAATTTGGCTAAAATTTTGATAATTTTGCAATTTTTCAACTTTGAATTTTCATGCCCTTAAATCATAGAGATATGTCACACAAAATACTTAATAAGTAACATTTCCCACATGTCTACCTTACATCAGCACAATTTTGGAGCCAAAATTTGTTTCATTAGGAAGTTATAAGAGTTAAAAGTTGACCAACACCAAAGTTTACAACACCATCTTTTTGGGGGGACCACATCACATTTGAAGTCAATTGGAGGGATCTATATAATAGAAAATACCAAAAAGTGATACCGTTCTAAAAACTGTACCCCTCAAGGTGCTAAAAACCACATTTAAGAAGTTTATTAACCCTTCAAGTGCTCCACAGTAATTTTTTGAATGTTTAAAAAAATTAACATTTAACTTTTTTTCACAAAAAAATGATTTCAGGTCCAATTTTTTTTATTTTCCCAAGGGTAACAGGAGAAACTGGAAAGTTAAAAGTTATTGTGCAATTTGTCCTGAGTACACTGATACCCCATATGTGGGGGGGAACCACTGTTTCGGCGCATGGTAGAGCATGGAAGGGAAGGAGCGCCGTATGACTTTTTCAAAACAAAATTGGCTGGTATTGAGATCGGACGCCATGTCGCTTTTGGAGAGCTCCTGATGTACCTAAACAGTGGAAACCCCCCACAAGAGACCCCATTTTGGAAACTAGACCCCCCATGGAACTTATCTAGATGTGTGGTGAGAAATTTGAACCCCCAAGTGCTTCACAGAAATTTATAACTTAGAGCCATAAAAAAATCATATTTTTTTCCACAAAAATGATATTTTCACCCCCAATTTTTTATTTTCCAAAGGGTAACAGAAGAAATTGGACCTCAAGTGTTATTGTGCAATTTGTCCTGAGTATGCTGATACCCCATATGTGGGGGTAAACCACTGTTTTGGCACATGGCAGAGCTTGGAAGAGAAGGAGCACCGTTTGACTTTTTCAACACAGAATTGGCTGGAATTGAGGTCAGATGCCATGTCGCGTTTGGAGAGCCCCTGATGTGCCTAAACAGTGGAAACCCCCCAATTCTAACTCCAACCCTAACCCCAACACACCCCTAAACCTAGTCCCAACCCTAAGCATAACCCGAACCCTAGCCCTAACCCTAATGGGAAAGGGAAATATATGCATTTTTAAAATTTTATTATTTTTCCCTAACTAAGGGGGTGATAAAGGGGGGTTTGATTTACTATTTATAGCAGGTTTTTATGTTTGGCAGTTGTCACACTCTAAAAGACAATTTTATTGCAAAAAATGGTTTTTGCATCACCACATTTTGAGAGCTATAATTTTTCCATATTTTGGCCTACAGAGTCATGTGAGGTCTTATTTTTTGCGGGCCAAGTTTATGTTTTTATTGATACCATTTTCAGGCACATGACTTTTTTTATCGCTTTTTATTACGATTTTTGGGACACAGAATGAACAAAAACCAGCATTTCATGAATTTCTTTTGGGGGGGGCATTTATACCGTTCCATGTGTGGTAAAATTGATAAAGCAGCTTTATTCTTTGGGATAGCACGATTACAGCGTTACCTCATTTTTTTTATGTTTTGGCGCTTTTATACAATAAAAACAATTTAATATAAAAAATAATTATTTTTGCATCACTTTATTCTGCAAGCTATAACTTTTTTGTTTTTTCGCTGATGACGCTGTATGGCAGCTCGTTTTTTGTGGGACAAGGCGGTATGATGATAAAGCATTGTTTTTTTGCATTTTTTAAGGGATTCACTAAAGGGGTTAACTAGTGGGACAGTTTTATAGGGCGGGTCATTAAGGACGCAGTGATACTAAATATGTGTACTGTTATTGTTTGATTTTTTATTTACATAAACAAATGAATTTATTTGGGAATATTTTTTTTCTTTATTTAGGAATTTTTAAAAAAATTATATTTACACATGTTGATTTTTTTATACTTTTTTAATTTGTCCCAAGGTGAGACATCACTATATAGTGTCAGATCGCTGATCTGACACTTTGCAGAGCACTGTGTCAGATCAGCGATCTGACAGGCAGTGCAGGAGGTTTCTCAGTGCCTGCTTTCAGCAGGGACTGACAAGCCACCTCCCTGCAGGACTCGGAAGGACCCCGTGGCCATCTTGGATCTGGAGGCCTGCAGGGAGGAGGCCCTCGGAACAATGCGATCACATCGCATTGTTCTGAGGGTCTCAGGGAAGCACGCAGGGAGCTCCCTCCCTGCCCGATGCTTCCCTATGCCACTGGAACACTGTGATCATGTTTGATCACAGTGTGCCGGGGGTTGAAGTGCCGGGAGCGTCCCTGACCACTCCTGGCACATAGTGCTGGGTATCAAAATAAGGAAATGGTTGCACTCAATTGCATTAAGGCATATCAAATATGAAATATATGAAATGTGAATAGCATAATGGCTTTTGGAATTTAGAAAAAACATATGAGATACTTAGCACAAAATTTGGCCAAAAGATGTGAGCCCATTCACCAACATAAAGGTGATCTCATTGAACGGGTCCCTACTCTAACTGCCTCATGTGAACTACTGGCTAATAACAAGATAAAGCCTATATTTATAGGACGATAGGAACCAAAAAGTGATTGGATGCAATTAAAATCACAGCTTGATGAAGCGCGGAGTGCATCCAATCACTTTTTGGTTCCTATCTTCCTATAAATATAGGTTTTATCTTGTTATTAGCCAGTAGTTCACATGAGGCAGTTAGAATAGGGACCCGTTCAATGAGATCACCTTGACGTTGGTGAAAGGGCTCACATCTTTTGGCCAAATTTTGTGCTAAGTATCTCATATGTTTTTTCTAAATTCCAAAAGCCATTATGCTATTCACATTTCATATATTTCATATTGACATGCCTTAATGCAATTGAGTGCAACCATTTCCTTATTTTGATATGTAAGCTGTTTTTTGGTATGCACCTATTCAGACTAGGATGTGACGTCAGTTTTTTCTGTCATTTACATAGTGCTGGGTGTCAGCTGTGATAGTCAGATGACACCTGGCCGCGATCAACTGCGCTCCCCCTGTGAGTGCAGCTGAACCCGATGACGTACTATCTTGCCCACAGTCATACAGGCCCTGGTCACCTGGAAAGGATAATACGTCAGATGTCAGAAAGGGGTTAAAAAAACTTTCCCTCAACTAACAGGTGGAACCACAGAAAATTATTTTTTCCCATTAGTAAGGAGTGGGTCACCTATACTGGTAAAGCATATCCACTAAGTGCAAGGTATGCCAAAAATTAGAAGGAGGTACTCTGATACCCCTTTACAGAGACATAGTGGAGGGCCTCATAAAACATTTTTTTCCCTTTATTAAGGAGTGGGTATTCTAGACTGGTATTTCCCATGCACTAAATGCATGGGCTTAAAAACATTTACCCCTGGGAGGTATACATATGCAGTATATAAAAGAATGTACAAAGTAGGCCTTTAAGGCCTTTAAAATGTTAATGCGAGCATCATAAACACCCTTAAAAAATTTATCGTGAGGGTAGCATGCTCACCCTGTTGACATAGTGGTGGAGGAGGATGACACAAAAGAGACAGAATCCTGAAGTGTATACCCATGTTTGGGTGGGAATAGATGCATGGGAATAGATCAGGAAAAAAAAACACTGGATTTGAGTTTATGCTCAGCTGCTGTCATCCAGTGGTGTACAGAGGGCTGGCCCAATCCAGCCTTTGTTCATTTTGATTAGAGTCAGCCTGTCAGCATTTTCAGCCTATTGATTATAATACCCCCAGCGGCACTAAAAACCTGCTCTGACAAAACACTAGCGGCAGCGCAGGCCAGGACCTAGAAGGCATAGACAGACAGTTCATGCCATGTGTCTAGCTTGGATAGTTGTAAGGCACAGAAGAATCACGGAGGACACTGGTATGGCATCTTCCAAATCTTTTCCCTCCTTGTCAGAGTACGCTACACATCAGGGCCTGGGCAATGGGAGGGTCTGAGAAAACTGTCACAGACCTTTGAAAGTGTTCCCCTGCCTTTGCTAGATATGTTGTGTGTCTCCCTAGCCTCCACTCCTTGTTTGTCCAAGGAACTGTGACCTCTGCGTCAGGGTTGTCATATAGGAATTTTTTTAATAATTCTTCAAATAGGTCCTTATGGTTCTGCAATTTTTTTAGACCTCTCTGCCATGGGTAGGTGAAATGTAAAGTTCTCCAAAGCCTAAACGAAAAATTTCCAGTGCAAGCAGTCTGCAGCATGTGGGTGGGTGGCTCGTATTTATGCTTGCGTTCCAAGGACTGAGGTAAGGACAATTGAACACTACAAGGACATGGATGTGGTTGCTGACAGAGGTTGCAAGTGTGAAACAACAAGTGCGGGGTGAGAAGCATCTTCTCCTATGTCTTGAACAGACGACTGACGTGCAAGTAGTACAGGGGAAGAGGCAGCAGCATCACCTGCAGACACTTTTTCTGGACCCTGACATTCGGCGCAAGTAGTCAGGTGCTTTGCTTGCATGTGAGAGAAAAATCCACTGATGCATACTAAAAGTTGATCAAAATGGCCATGTACCTATTTCAAGGACAAAAGTCAGTATATAAGGACACTCCAACAATCATAAATCCAACAAGACCTCACAGAGTCATTGTCAAAACAGTCATGATAAAAAATATAGCAAATTTTATTGAAAGATAAATTACAAAACATAGTACATATAATGATGAACAGCAAAGACGACAAGGCAAATAGGAAGCTCATGTGTGATGGACAGAAAACATTGGTTATGTCATAAGGAGGGTGCAATAGACAAAGCTGAGCAAACTACACCTCATAAAAGGTCAAAGTATAACCATACTCAAAAGTGCATAGTGCCTCTAAGGTGCAGTATATATAGAAGAACCCCAGGTCAAAAAGATGTACAGTAAGGGTAAAAATGCAAAGACACATGCCAGTTTCCAAATGTCTCAGAACCCAGGGGAAACACTACCATAGAACAGACCTAATTCAATGCATCTGAAGCAGCATTGTCCTATGTAAAAATCATGGTTTTCTTGAAAGATGTAGACTTTTACCTGTACCACTGCTTGAAGAAAGCATCGTCTAAGAACTAGCATCAGGATTGGGACTTGATTTTGAATCCATCTTCAACTCCAAAAGGTCCATCCAGTTCATCTTTAATAAAGAAGAAAAGAAGAAAAAAATCCAGCTCCTTTTGAAGGTCAGTGAGCTGGCTCATTCTTTGATTGTTCTCATATTTTTGGCAGTTAATCTGCATTTTTATTCTCAACACTTTTTTGTAACTCTGTTGACTATATGCAATTAAACTTGATGGTTCTTTGACCACTCCCAATATCTTATCAATTTTAAGAGTGCTGCATCTCTGTAAAACTTTTGACATTTTTTTACTTTTCAGAGTCAATTAAATCTTTTTTGGCACATTTTACATAAAGAAAATAAGTTACGTAATACTTCTGCAAGCTTTGATAAAGGGTGTTGATGCTCTAAGCCACACTCTCCCTCATTACACAAATTAACATCTTCTTATAGCTTGGAGCAGTAAAATATTCATAAAAATAATGAAATTGTTAAAATATTCACTTGCCTAATAATTGTGCACACAATGTAAAACGGCATTGTACCTTTAACAAATTATGTAGAAATCATTAATACACATAAATGTAAGAAACTTTGTAATGTAGCTTAGCACAGAAGTTTGTTTTTCTCCACTTTTGACCCACTTCTTCTGTTCCTCATGTCACTTGAACTTGGATTCCACTGTGAAAAGAAACAGAGCAACTCCATCTTGCTCAAGGAAAGACAGACCACTAGGTCAGGCTAAACAGCCCATTTTATTTATGGAAGGAGGAGGATTAAGTAGCACAATGTAGAAACAAATAAAAGGAGACACAGAAAGATTATGCTGAGCTTTATTTATAAAACAAAATCTGTACCTCAACCCAGAGCTTGATTCACATGTACACTGCTCAGTACTGATTTACTATTTTTTCTATTATGCTGCTTGTGTCTGTGTTCTAAAAAATAAATGAAAAATAAAAATAAATGAAGAGCATTCTGTGTGGTGTCCTAAGTTGGAGAGATCACAGCAGGTGGTCTCCTCCCACAACTCATAGTCAATTGCGAATTAAAAGATAGAGACTGAAGAGAAGAAAACAGGTGAAAATGGAGATAGATCATAAAATGCCCAGAGATAGTTATTCATCATGTATACAGTACATACAGGACTGCTTATCCTGAAAAGTTACTTGAAAGTATTGAAAGTATAACTAGCCTTTTAAATGACTGATGTGTGCTCCATGTATCTTTCTAGTTGACCTTTATATGCTTTTTCTAGGAACGTCTGTTAAAAGAAATGTCAGTGAATTGTCTAGATTCTATAACATAAATGGTGTATAAAACTATGGTATTTCGACACGGGGAGCTAGAGATAAAAATCAATACATGTAGTAAAAAATCACTCACTGCAGCACAAAAAAGAAGATTCAAGCAGATGACTCTCAAGATAACCTTTTGCATCACACATTACTATGGTGATATTTTACAAGAGATTAGTGATTCACTTACATTTGATTTGTGGTGATTTTTGTATTTCAGATTTAATTTCCTTTAATATGGAAATAACTATTCTTGTGAATTACAGAAAATAGCACAATATGGCCATATTCACAAGGCATGATTTTGGGGTCAGTTTGCATCAGTTTATAAGCTGAAAGAAAAAGTGAAATCAACTGTATAATTTGTAACACAAATATTGGTATCAGAGGCGTAGCTAGGGGTTCAGCTCAGGGGTAATGAAGCATCTAAGTGGGCCCCTAGTCCCTGATTACAGCTGGCGCAATCTAATCGTGGGTGTAGGAGAACCTCGGCAGATGATCCTGCACTAATTAAAAAAATCTCCACAAAGACCAACACTGATATTTCTGCCATATTGTGACCATATAGTGGTATAGTGTTAGATACCAGTCCTACAAAGCATACAGTTATAGATGGTGACTTACCGCTGAAGTTCTTTCTGATGGAGTCGTTCACTTTTCCTATCTTCTCCATCTGGCCCAGACCGACATGACGACTTCTACAGACAGGATTCAGCTGCAGATTATTACAACAAAGACATATATATGACTTCCCACATTTCCAGCACAGTCACCATCTATCTTATGTTCTTGTCGCCTCATCATTTTCTCTATCCCTGCACGTGAATTGTGTTTTTGCTGCATCTATACAATAACATTTTCACAAGCATCTATCAAGAGTGTGCGGTGATTGAACATTTCTCCCCATCTATCCCCAACCTGCACAAACTCCCTATCATGATGACACTCCAATGCTGAGCTGCTGCTGTTGCGTCCGTATTACTGCACCTGCTGTGTGGTACAAAAGCAACACTTCTCATACTGTGTCAAATGTAATGCACTACTGTGCCCTTACATAGTAAAATGACTCGTTTGTGCCCTCACAGTAGCCCCAAACTCTTTACAGGCCCCCATAGTAGTCCTCACACTGTATAATGACCCCCACAATAGCTCCCACACTGTATATAGGCCCCTAAACTGTATGACGGCCCGACAGCAGCCTTCAAACTGTATAACAACCCTTGCATTATCTCCCACGCTGTATAATGGAAACTGCAATAGCTCCCACGCCTCGGTTTCTAGTCTCTGTGCCTTTCTGTGGGCTGTTACTTGCACAGCTCTTATATATATGACAAAGAGCTAAATAGAAGAAAATATTCTTGTCCGGACAATTATTATTATTATTTATTATTATTATTATACATTTTTATAGCACTATTTATTCCATGGTGCTTTACATGTGAAAAGGGTCAAATATACTGTAGACAAGTACAATAAACATGAGAAAAACAAGTATAGAAGGAGAGAGGACCCTGCCCGCGAGGGCTCACAGTCTACAGGGGATGGGTGAGTATACACTAGGAGTGGGTAGATTTGGTCGTGCGGTGGTTTAGAAGACTGAGGATCGCTGCAGGTTTTAGGCTTTTTGGAAGAGGTGGGTCTTCAAGTTCCTTTTGAAGGTTTCCGTGGTAGGCAAGAGCCTGATGTGTTGAGGTAGAGAGTTCCAGAGTATAGGGGAAGCACGGGAGAAGTCTTGTATGCTCTTGTTGGAGGAAGAGATGAGAGGGGAGCAGAGAAGGAGATCTTGAGAGGATTGAAGGTTGTGTTTAGGTAGGTACCAAGAGACCATATCACAGATGTATGGAGGAGACAGGTTGTGAATGGCTTTGTATGTCATTGATAGGATTTTGAACTGCAGCCTCTGGGCAATAGTAAGCAAATGAAGGGCCTGGCAGAGAGGAGAGGCTGGGAAATAACGGGGAGACAGGTGGAATAGTTGGGCAGCAGAGTTTAGGATGGAGTGATGCCAGAGTGATTAAGGGGATGCCAGAGAGTAGGAGGTTGCAGTAGTTGAGGCGGAAGATGATGAGGGCATTCACTAGTGTTTTTGTCGTTTCACGGTAAAGGAATGCACAGATCTGGGAAATGTTTTTGAGTTGGAATCAGCAGGAGGAGGCGGCAAGGGCTTGGATATGTGACTTGAAAGAGAGGGCAGAGTCAAGGATCACCCCGAGGCACCGAGCGTGCGGGACTGGGGAAAGTAAGCAACCATTGACATTGATGGATAGGTCGGGTGGAGAGGTAGAATGAGGTGGGGGAAAGATGATGAATTCTGTTTTTAAAACATGAAGAAACAGTGTGTTAGGGGCTGGCGGAACACACCAAATAATAAGATGGTGTTTAGGTGCGTTCGCAGCCCGCGGTCCACCGTGCAGAGGTGTTAACTGCTGCTCGGTAATGGCGGACGCGATATGGCGGTGAAATAACGGCACACACAGGGTTAACCTCACCCAAGGTGTACCGAGGCCAACTCTTATGACTTAGAGCCGCACTACCGCAAATAATAGATGCCGTAGCCTGTTTTCGCTCACAGAGCTCGGCAGAGTAAGCGCCAGCGTAACGTCACAGAACTCAGCCCTTAGACAGCAGGACTGAAGTCCCTCTAGACCGCTAGCGCCCGGCACCGCGACTGCGATACCAACAGGGATCAAATAAATGGCGTGTGCAAGTGTGCAGACGGCCGGTATGCACTGTGGCCTACAGGCTAGCCACTAGCAGGCGCTGACTCAGTCCCTAAACCCTAACAACAGACATATCAAAGGGTAGGGGTTTCATAATGAGTCAGACACCAGATACATGCATCCATCATCATACACACCAAACTATTTGAGTCTATCTTAGCGCATGGCCGAGCGGCCATGCGAACCTTTTATAGCCGCAGGCGTCCGTGCTCCTCCTTGCTTCTCGGATGGACCAATCCGAACATGAGCAGGACCTGAGCACATGACCTTTGATCTCCAATGGGAGATCACTCCACAGGCATGCTCAGTGGCCCGACATGAGGACTTAGTCCCTGGAGGATCTTGCTGCTGAGCAGCATGCACTGCCAAAGCTGAACCAGGGGTGGCAGCAGCAAGCAAACCGACGGAGCTGGTCTGGACAGAGCGCCGGGACCGACGAGCTTGCTGAGCAAGCTCCTCTGCGGCTGGGGAGGAATGGGGGACCGTCGGAGGCCAGGCTCGGGATTCCCGCTGTGCAGCGCCGGAAATCCGACGCCTAACATTACCCCCCCTCCTAGGGCCCCCTCCTCTCTGAGCCTCGCTCTGCTCAAACTCTGCAATGAGAAGCGGAGCGTGGATATTCTCCACCGGCTCCCAGGTCCGGGCCTCTGGACCATGACCCTTCCAATCCACCAAGTAAAACTTTTTGCCCCACATCACCTTGCATCCCACGATGGCATTGACCTCAAACTCGTCAGACAACAGATCTGATGTTCTGGCAGCTGGCTCAGAAAACCGGGACATGTGAACTGGCTTGAGGAGAGACACATGAAACGTGTCCGAGATAGCCAAGTGTGGTGGAAGGGCTAGACGGTAGACCACAGGATTAATCTGCTCGAGGACCTTGAAAGGACCGATGTAGCGTGGTGCGAACTTAGCGGATTCCACCCGCAGCCTGATGTTACGGGCAGAGAGCCACACTAAGTCGCCAGGGGCAAAGGTCAGAGCAGGGCGCCGGCGGGTATCAGCGGAGGACCTCATTCTCTCCTTGGAGACCCGGATAGCATCCTGCGTGCGGTCCCAAATGTCACGTGCTTCCACCGCCCAGTCTGCCACCCTAGAGTCGGTGGAAGACACGGGCATAGGCACGGGGACGTGCGGATGCTGACCGTAATTTAAGAGAAATGGGGTCTGACCGGTGGAATCGGCTACCGCGTTGTTCAAGGCGAACTCCGCCCACGGCAGTAATGATGCCCAATCATCCTGCCTAGCCGAGACAAAATGTCGCAGATATGTCACCAGGGTCTGGTTGGCTCTCTCCACCAACCCATTCGTCTCGGGATGATAGGCCGAAGAGAGATTTAGCTCAATGCTGAGCAGAGAACAGAGCTCTCTCCAGAACCGAGAAGCAAACTGGGGACCCCGGTTGCTGACAATCTTATCCGGCATGCTGTGTAGGTGGAAAACATGTTTAATGAACAATGCTGCTAGGCCTCGTGCCGACGGTAGCCGAGAGAGTGGTACTAGGTGCACCATCTTGGAGAAATGATCGGTGATCACCCAGATGACGGTGCTGCCACTGGACTTGAGCAGACCCACCACAAAGTCCATACCAACCATCTCCCAGGGCCTGTCCGCGACCGGCAGAGGATAGAGTAACCCAGCGGGCCGCTGCCGAGAGGGCCGATTCTGGGCGCAAGAGACGCACGCCTGAATATAGTCCTTGACGTCACGGACCATATGCGGCCACCAGTACGTCCTCGCCAATAGTTCAGTGGTCCGTTTTATCCCGAAATGACCTCCCACTCTGGACGAATGAGCCCACGAGAGGACCTCCGGTCGCAGATGGACAGCGACAAAAGTCTTGCCCGGAGGTACAGACTCAAGAGCAACCGGAGCCACGGTCCTAAGGCTCTCCGATGGGACTATCAGTCGAGGCTCCTCCTCCTCCTCTGATGACACCACAGAGCGAGAAAGAGCATCGGCTCGGACGTTCTTCTCCCCGGAGAGAAAATGTAGTGTGAAATGGAACCGGGAGAAGAACAAGGACCATCTGGCCTGACGAGAATTCAGCCGCTGAGCCGTCTGCAAATAGACCAAATTTTTGTGATCGGTGAACACCTGGAAAGGATGGCGAGCCCCCTCCAGGAGATGTCTCCATTCTGAGAAGGCCAGCTTCATTGCTAGCAACTCCCTGTCCCCGATGGAATAATTCCTCTCCGCCGGTGTGAAGGTCTTGGAGAAGAAGAAGCATGGGTGCTTCCGACCTTGCGAGTCCTTCTGGAAAAGGACCGCCCCAGCACCGACGGAGGAGGCATCCACTTCTAGAATGAATGGCTTATCTACATCAGGGCGATGTAGAATGGGAGCACTAGCAAAATGGGACTTAATGGAGGCGAAAGCCTTGGAGACAGTCTCCGACCACAGATTGGGGTTCGCACCCTTCTTGGTGAGGGCTACCACGGGTGCAACCAAAGTTGAGAAATGGGGAATGAATTGGCGATAGTAATTTATGAACCCTATAAAGCGCTGCACCGCTTTGAGAGAATGGGGTTCCTGCCAATCCATCACCGCCTGTAGCTTGGCAGGATCCATGGCCAAACCCTGGGCTGAGATGATGTAACCCAGGAAAGGCAAGGACTCCTGCTCAAACACACATTTCTCCAATTTGGCATAGAGGGAGTTGGCCCGCAGGAGATCGAAAACTTTGCAAACATCTCTCCGGTGGGAGTCAATATCTGGAGAAAAAATAAGAATATCATCCAGATAGACTACTACCGAGGTGGCAAGCATATCCCGGAAGATATCGTTCACAAAATCTTGGAAGACGGCTGGGGCGTTACATAGCCCGAAGGGCATCACCAGATATTCATAGTGCCCATCTCTGGTGTTAAATGCCATCTTCCATTCGTCCCCATCACGGATGCGAATCAGGTTATAGGCTCCCCGCAGATCAAGCTTAGTAAACACTCTCGCTCCCCGTAGCCTATCAAATAGTTCCGATATCAGGGGCAGAGGATACTTGTTCTTAACGGTTATGGCGTTAAGTCCCCTGTAATCGATGCACGGACGTAATTCCCCATTCTTCTTTTGGACAAAGAAGAATCCCGCTCCCGCCGGGGACACCGACTTCCTAATGAATCCCCTTGCCAGATTCTCCCTGATATACTGCGACATGGCCTCTGTCTCTGGGAGAGATAGGGGGTATACTCGACCCCGAGGAGGCTCAGCGCCGGGCAAGAGGTCAATAGGACAGTTGTAAGGGCGGTGCGGCGGAAGGATCTCCGCCGCCTTCTTGGAGAAAACGTCTGCATACTGCCGATATGGCTTGGGAAGCGAGGAGAGATCTGCAGGAACCTCAGAAGTAGCGACCTGAATGCAGTCCCTCAGACACCTACCCTCGCAGGACTTACTCCAAGCGAGGATTTTCCCCGAGGACCAGTCTATGTGGGGAGAGTGGGCCCGTAACCAGGGAACCCCTAGGAGGACCTGGTCGATACCTTCTGGCATCACAAGGAGAGACAGCATCTCCTGATGAGACGGAGACAGTGAGAGTCTCAGTGGAGCCGTCTGGTGGGTGATTTGGGACGGGAGTGTCACCCCATTCACCACCCTAATGGTGACTGGCTGAGGTAGCAAGACCAGAGGGACTGCGTGTTGTTGAGCGAAGGCAGATGACATAAAGTTGCCCTCCGCCCTAGAGTCCACGCAAACCTCCACCATCAGAGTGGAAGACTCAAACTCTAACGCCCCTTTAAACAGGAGCTTGGAGGAGAACTTAGCTGTGTCTAGTAGACCCCCTCCGATAACCACTGGACGGGGGTGTTTCCCGGCCGCTGTGGGCACTGGTTAGCGTGGTGCCCAGTCTGCCGACAACGGAAGCAGACTGGGGGTACCCACACGGACCGGGCCCTGGACCCTGTGCGGGACACCTCCATGGCCTCTGGAGGCTCAGGCGGTGGGCCGAGGGGTTCCAGCGGTCTGGCAAAATTTGGAGCCAACTTATAGCGTTGGCGGGACCTGGAGCGCTCCAACCCTCGCTCAGTGAAGCGAACGTCAATCCGGGTGGAGACTGTAATGAGCTCCTCTAGGGTGGTGGGCACCTCCCTGGTGGCCAGGGCGTCCTTGACATGATCAGCCAGGCCTCTCCAGAATATGGGTATGAGCACCTTATCTGGCCACTCCAGCTCAGGCCAGAGTTCTGAAGAGGATGGCATACTGGCTGACCAAACCCTGGGTTAGAGCCAGTAACTGGAGTGCCGTATCATGTGTGACCTGAGGTCCCAGGAACACCTGTTTCAGAGCGACCAAGAAGTGGGTGGCACTCTGTACCAGGGGATCCCCATGCTCCCACAGTGGAGTGGCCCATTCCAAGGCCCTGCCCGACAGAAGGGAGATGATAAATCCCACCTTGGCCCGCTCAGAGGGAAATCGTGTAGCAAGCAGCTCTAGGTGAATGGAGCACTGACTCACGAAACCCCTACACGAAGCACTATCCCCTGAGAACTTCTCGGGCAGCGGGAGGCGGGACAAGGTCGGGGCAGGACTGGCCGTGGAGACACGAGCGACAGCCTCTGTAGCTGCCTGAATGGCGACCGAGGTAACATCCGCAGCTGAGGTGGAATGCTCTAGCGCTGCCAACCTACCCTCCAGCTGCTGGATGTACCTATGCAGTCGTTGTTCATCCGCCATTATCGGCCAGACCCTGGCGCTAAGATAATGTTAGGGGCTGGCGGAACACACCAAATAATAAGATGGTGTTTAGGTGCGTTCGCAGCCTGGGGTCCACCGTGCAGAGGTGTTAGCTGCTGCTCGGTAATGGCGGACGCGATATGGCGGTGAAATAACGGCACACACGGGGTTAACCTCACCCAAGGTGTACCGAGGCGAACTCTTATGACTTAGAGCCGCACTACCGCAAATAATAGATGCCGTAGCCTGTTTTCGCTCACAGAGCTCGGCAGAGTAAGCGCTAGCATAACGTCACAGAACTCAGCCCTTAGACAGCAGGACTGAAGTCCCTCTAGACCGCTAGCGCCCGGCACCGCGACTGCGATACCAACAGGGATCAAATAAATGGCGTGTGCAAGTGTGCAGACGGCCGGTATGCACTGTGGCCTACAGGCTAGCCACTAGCAGGCGCTGACTCAGTCCCTAAACCCTAACAACAGACGTATCAAAGGGTAGGGGTTTCATAATGAGTCAGACACCAGATACATGCATTCATCATCATACACACCAAACTATTTGAGTCTATCTTAGCGCATGGCCGAGCGGCCATGCGAACCTTTTATAGCCGCAGGCGTCCGTGCTCCTCCTTGCTTCTCGGATGGACCAATCCGAACATGAGCAGGACCTGAGCACATGACCTTTGATCTCCAATGGGAGATCACTCCACAGGCATGCTCAGTGGCCCGACATGAGGACTTAGTCCCTGGAGGATCTTGCTGCTGAGCAGCATGCATTGCCAAAGCTGAACCAGGGGTGGCAGCAGCAAGCAAACCCACGGAGCTGGTCTGGACAGAGCGCCGGGACCGACGAGCTTGCTGAGCAAGCTCCTCTGCGGCTGGGGAGGAATGGGGGACCGTCGGAGGCCAGGCTCGGGATTCCCGCTGTGCAGCGCCGGAAATCCGACGCCTAACACAGTGCTCCACACATTGGTGTAAATAAACTTCACATTTAATCCGCCTTCTGTGGCAACATTTCGATCGCAATGATCTTTATCAAGCCCAGTACAGAATGCTTTAACCCCACATTAAATACCATAAACTCCACCCCAAATCAGTGAAACACCAATCAAATGTGGGCACAAATATAAACAATTAATATACAAAAATCATAAAAACATACAACTCAATCAAGGACTGATAGTTCAACAATAATCCATCAGAATTGCTATCTCTGATCGTCACATAAAGCAAGATCAGAATCAAAACATGTATAAATATAAATCTCCATGTCCTTTACATCAACAAAGTATCCTCCAATCAAAGTCCAGCATCGCTGTTGTCATGGAGAGGTTCAACCCAGCGTCACTCTTAGACAAATCAAATTCCACTCTGTACTGCGCATGATTCGGCGTTCGTCATCCATATCCTGTTATGTGCACACTCCTATGGAAAAATCTAATTGGTGCAAGTACACTCTGACCCGCTATTAACTGTGCAGACTCCTGTAATCAAACATAATTGGTGCAGGAACATTCCCATAAGTAAACGTCATTGATATAATTGCACTCCAACCCGCCATCATCTGAACAAGCTCCTATAAATAAGCTAATTAAAACAAATATGCTCTGACTCCTCATCACATACGCATGATCCATTTGACTATATAAGCTTATGTCAGAAACACTTATTAGGCGATCAGCCCAAACATGTATAACCAATCACAGGGCTGTAAAACATCACGTCTTTCTAGGATCATTAACCCCAACACCACTGGACATAACATTATCAATGGATAAACAGAGTATCTAAAAGAAATATACATTTTATAAATATACATGGACAAATAGGGAGAGCAAGGGGAAAGGGGAAAAAAACGGGGAATAGAAAGTCACAGCATATTCTATAAATATAGCATTGGATAATCAAGCTGTGAAATACAGCAACCACAAAAACCAATACTCCATCTTCCCACACAGTTTCCAAAAAGGCATGTGCATAGTGGGCAATCCAAGAATAATACCTATAAAAAATAAAAATAACTCCGTTGAATTGACAAATCCAATAATTATTATATACACTCGTCCAACCCCCTCGGATAACCCAATATGCTCCAGCGAGCACAAAAATCATCCCCAAAATACAACAATTAAAAAGATAACATGAAAGTGCCAGCCGTGTGGAAACACAAATAAAGTGGTTGTATAATTATCCTAGAGCAGTCAGATGCTATCTGACTGAAAAAACAACCACCTCAGGATAAAATAAGATGTATTCTGCAGTAGTCAGAAAGTCTATATACGCAGAGAATAATGTTGCAATTATAATTAGCTGGTACACAGAAGCGGAAAACCAACCAAAGAAAAAGCAAACATCATAAGACTGGTTGCATATGCAATGATATCTATGACAGGGAATATCAATATGCAGACATAAAATAGAAAAAAATTGGAACAATATTACCAATTTCATTTAGCCATAGAAGGGGAAGGCGATGATCCTGGGTTATGAATCCCACCTCAAGAGAGAGACCGACATTACCCTGTCAATCCCTATGGGTCTAGCAGTAGTCTAACACCCATTAACTCCCGCCCTTACAAGGGCAGTCCACAGCTATCCCTAAGCTGGACATGCCCTGCACTTTCCCTCAGAATGTCGTCCCAGCGCGTTTCTTCCAAGCTGAATCATCAGGGGACTAGTTTGAGCTGGGAAAAAAAAGTGCTAAAGTGCTATGTAACCATATGCCCTCTGCTATCTGTACTGTCCTGCAGACAGTAGAGCACTTTAGCACTTTTTTCCCAGCTCAAGCTAGTCCCCTTTGGCCTTAAGGTATCTATTTCGAAGATCCATTTGAGTTCTTTCTTTTTTAATAAAGTAACCCTATCACCTCCACGCCTCAATATAGGTACATCATCGATAAATCTGAAACGTAGCTGATTAACCACATGACCCATTTTCTTGAAATGCATGGGAACAGGAAGATCCAGTAAACCTGTCCTGATTGTACTCTTATGCTTGCTTATGATAGCTTTTATTTCCATTGTGGTCTCCCCCACATAGAGGAGATCACATGGACAGCTTATCACATATATCACAAAGCTACTAATGCAAGTATAACGCTTGGAAATGTCATATCTCTTCCCCGAACAGGGATTGAAAAAATGATTGTCCTTAAGCATATTGCCACAACAGGCACAACTGAGACAGGGAAAATTCCCAAGACTCGGAAGGCTCAAAGTTAACTGTAGACCTCTCTTTCAACTACCAACATCAGACGTCAACAAATTATCTTTCAAATTCCTACTTCTCTTATAGGAGAACAACAGTGGTAGCTTGAATGCATCAATCTCTGGATGGCCCTTACTCAAAAGTGGCCAATATTCTCTGATTATCCCAGATATTCTGTTACTCAGACTATTGTATGACATTACACATTTTGTCCAAGCGTTGGTCAATCAAAGTATCATCCAAAACCACCCTCCTCACTCTGAGTAATTGGCTCCAAGGGAGAGATTCAACCATCCTTCTAAGTTGCTCACTTGAGAAGTGCAACAAATTGTTTCTATCAGTATCTTTACATAAAGATCTGTCTGTAAACTACTTCCATTTTTTGATATCAGAGTATCCAAAAATTGCATCTTCTCTTGTGAGCAATCCATTGTAAATTTCAACTCAGGAAAAATATCATTAAGGAAGTGATGGAAAGAATCCAAATCCTCCCTGTTGCCATCCCATAGTAGGAAGATGTCGTCAATGTAACGTTGCCAGCCCCTAATATAGGGCCAAAACCTTGAACTATACACATGTTCAACCTCCAAGACAGACATGTAGATGTTAGCATAAGTAGGGACCACATGGTTGTCCCGTGATGCTGTAGGTAGTAATCATCACCAAAGAGAAAAAATGTCTCCTTAGGATGAACTCCAACAACGTCAGCGTGAACCGTGTACAGTACAGCACCTTGTCGGAGCTGGCGTGCATCACATCCAATGCAGATAAACCTTTGTCATGCTCAATAGAGGTGTATAGGGACACGATATCAAAAGAAACCAAAAAAGTCATATCCAGAACCTGTACACCCTTCAAGGACCTAATAAAATCACTAGTATCCCTGACATAAGATGGTGCAGCCATAGCAAACTTACGTAGTAGGCGATCCAAAAATATGGCTACCTAATTGAATAAAGAACCCCTCCCCGAAACGATGGGACGTCCGGGTGGGTTATAGAGATCTTTATGGATCTTAGGGAAGGTGTACAGGATAGAAACAATAGGAAAATCAACTTTAAGATAATCAGCCAAATTCTCATCAATAATACCATTAAACATAGCCTCATTAATCATCTCTTCCAGTTCAAGCTTAATCCTTTGAGTGGGATTAGATATTAATTTCTCATATACATTTGTATATTAATTGTTTGTTTATATTTGTGCTCACATTTGATTGGTGTTTCACTGATTGGGGGTGGAGTTTATGGTATTTAATGTGGGGTTAAAGCATTCTGTACTGGGCTTGATAAAGATCATTGCGATCGAAACGTTACCACAGAAGGCGGATTAAATGTGTAGTTTATTTGCACCAATGTGTGGAGCGCTGTTTCTTGATGTTTTATGGACTTTAATTTTCCAAGAAGTACTCCTTGGATGGGACGTGCGCTCCAGGATGGGTATGGTGAACCTATATATCATCTTCTGAATTGAGGTGCTGTGAACCAGCATACTTTTTAGATGAATTCTGTTTTGTCCATGTTCAGTTTTAGAAAGCGAGCAGAAAAGAAAGATGAAATAGCAGACAGACATTGTGGGATTTTGGTCAGTAAGGAAGTGAGGTCAGGTCCAGATCGGTAGATCTGCGAGTCATCATCGTATAGATGATATTGTAAACAGTGGGATTCTATGACCTGTCCTAGGCTGAAGGTGTAGATGGAGAAGAGTGGGGGTGCTAGAACTGAGCCTTGGGGAACACCAACAGACAGGGGGCGATGTGAGGAGGTGGTGTGGGAGAGGGAGACCGGATAGGGCCAAGTCTGTGATGCCAAGAGATGAGAGAATCTGTAACAGGAGAGAATGGTCCACAGTGTCAAAGGCAGAAGACAGGTCCAGGAGGAAGAGGACAGAGTAGTGTCACTTTCTCTTGGCTGTTAGTAGGTTGTTGGTGGACAACTGTTATTCACTGTCCTATTAAGGGAATAGAAGAATCCAGGATATCTATAAACAGAAAGATAGTGAGGAAACACTTAGCTAACCTAAATGTATTCAAGTCTCCAGGTCCAGATGAATTACACCCCAGAGTACTGAAGGAGATAGCAGAAGAAATTTTTGAACCCCTCTCCATAATCTTTGAAAATTCTTGGAGAACAGGAGAAGTGCCAGAAGACTGGAGAAGAGCAAATGTTGTTCCTATCTTCAAAAAGGGGAAGAAGGTGGACCCAGGCAACTATAGGCCGGTGAGTCTGACTTCTATACCAGGAAAGATCTTTGAACAAATTATTAAACAACATGTATGTCAATACCTGGATAAGAATGAAGTGATTAAACAGAGTCAGCATGGGTTTGTAACTAATAAGTCATGTCAGACTAATTTAATTTCCTTCTATGATGGTATTACTGATTGGGTGGATCAAGGAAATGCTGTAGATATAGTATATCTTGACTTCAGCAAAGCATTTGACAAAGTCTCTCATACAATCCTTATTGAAAAAATGACTAAGTATGGAATGGACAAGGCAACTGTTAGGTGGATTCATAACTGGCTTAGTGATCAGACCCAAAGAGTGGTCGTAAATGGCTGCACATCCAGTTGGAAGAATGTCTCAAGTGGGGTACCACAGGGCTCTGTCCTGGGCCCTGTATTGTTCAACATCTTTATCAACGATTTAGATGAAGGAATTGAGGGTAAACTGATTAAATTTGCTGATGACACAAAGCTAGGAGGGATAGCTAATACTAGAGAAGAGAGAGAGAGGATTCAAAAAGATTTAAATAAACTGGAGAAGTGGGCAGCAACTAACAGAATGGTTTTTAACAGGGAGAAATGCAAAGTACTACATCTGGGCAATAAAAATGAAAAAAGCATATATAGAATGGGAGGAATAGGGCTAAGTGACAGCACATGTGAAAAAGACTTGGGTATACTAATAGATCACAGACTGAATATGAGTCAACAGTGTGATGCAGCAGCAAAAAAGGCAAATGCAATTCTAGGATGTATTAACAGAAGCATACAGTCTAGATCACGTGAAGTAATTATTTCCCTCTACTCCTCTTTGGTCAGACCTCATCTGGAATATTGTGTCCAATTTTGGGCACCACATTTTAAAAAAGACATCAACAAACTGGAGCAAGTTCAGAAAAGAGCGACCAGAATGGTGACCGGTCTGCAAACCCTGTCTTATGAGGAAAGGTTGCAGGATTTGGGAATGTTTAGTTTGCAAAAGAGAAGACTGAGAGGAGACTTAATAGCTGTCTACAAATATCTAAAGGGCTGTCACATTGTAGAAGGATCAACTTTATTCTCATTTGCACAAGGAAAGACTAGAAGCAATGGGATGAAGCTGAATGGGAGGAGACACAGATTAGATATTAGAAAAAACTTTTTGACAGTTAGAGTGATCAATGAGTGGAACAGGCTGCCACGAGAAGTGGTGAGTTCTCCTTCAATGGAAGTCTTCAAACAGAGGCTGGACAGACTTCTAACTGGGATGATTTAGCGAATCCTGCTTTGAGCAGGGGGTTGGACCAGATGGCCCAGGAGGTCCCTTCCAACTCTACGATTCTATGATTCTATGATTCTATGACCACAAAGAGGGAAACACAGAGGAGGTAACCAGAAGAAAGAGGAAAGGTAAACTATTACCAATCTAAAGAGCAAAGTACACCCCCTGGCTCAGTTTTTCCTCTTTTTTTCCACTTTTCTCCCTTTGGGGGTCTTGTTGTCTAGACTGAGTATATGCTCAGGGGCCTGCACCCATATATGATTTTCTATATGCACCTATTTACTGTTTCTATTTTCTTCTGTCTGGCTGTTTATCATATAAAGGTGCTTATCACAAGATTAGAATATCATCATAGAATATCATTTATTTCAGTTCTTCAGTACAAAAAGTGAAACTTATATATTATATAGATTCATTACAAACAGAGTTATCTATTTCAAGTGTTTATTTCTGTTAATGTTGATGATTATGGCTCACAGCCAATAAAAACCCAAAAGTCATCATCTCATTACATTAGAATAATTAACAAAAAACACCTGAAAAGGCTTCCTAAGTGTTTAAAAAGGTCCCTTAGTTTGTTTCAGTAGGCTCCACAATCATGGGGAAGACTGCTGACTTGACAGATGTTCAGAGGGCAGTCAGCTACACACGCCACAAGGAGGGTAAACATACAGTCATGGCCAAAAGTATTGACACCCCTGCAATTCTGTTAGATAATACTCAGTTTCTTCCTGAAAATGATTGCAAACACAAATTCTTTGGTATTATTATCTTCATTTAATTTGTCTTAAATGAAAAAACACAAAAAGAATTGTCCTAAATCCAAATTGGATATAATTCCACACCAAACATAACAAAGAGGGTGGACAAAAGTATTGGCACTGTTCGAAAAATCATGTGATGCTTCTCTAATTTGTGTAATTAACAGCACCTATAACTTACCTGTGGCACCTAACAGGTGTTGGCAATAACTAAATCACACTTGCAGCCAGTTGACATGGATTAAAGTTGACTCAACCTCTGTCCTGTGTCCTTGTGTGTACCACATTGAGCATGGAGAAAAGAAAGAAGACCAAAGAACTGTCTGAGGACTTGAGAAACCAAATTGTGAGGAAGCATGAGCAATATCAAGGCTACAAGTCCATCTCCAAAGACCTGAATGTTCCTGTGTCTACCGTGCGCAGTGTCATCAAGAAGTTTAAAGCCCATGGCACTGTGGCTAACCTCTCTAGATGTGGCCGGAAAAGAAAAATTGACAAGAGATTTCAATGCAAGATTGTGCGGATGTTGGATAAAGAACCTCCACTAACATCCAAACAAGTTCAAGCTGCCCTGCAGTCCGAGGGTACAACGGTGTCAACCCGTACTATCCGTCGGCATCTGAATGAAAAGGGAATGTATGGTAGGAGACCCAGGAAGACTCCACTTCTTACCCCGAGACATAAAAAAGCCAGGCTGGAGTTTGCCAAAACTTACCTGAAAAAGCCTAAAACATTTTGGAAGAATGTTCTCTGGTCAGATGAGACAAAAGTAGAGCTTTTAGGGCAAAAGCATCAACATAGAGTTTACAGGAGAAAAAAAGAGGCATTCAAAGAAAAGTACACGGTCCCTACAGTCAAACATGGTAGAGGTTCCCTGATGTTTTGGGGTTGCTTTGCTGCCTCTGGCACTGGACTGCTTGACTGTGTGCTTGGCATTATGAAGTCAGAAGACTACCAACAAATTTTGCAGCATAATATAGGGCCCAGTGTGAGAAAGCTGGGTCTACCTCAGAGGTCATAGGTCTTCCAGCAGGACAATAACCCAAAACACACTTCAAAAAGCACTAGAAAATGGTTTGAGAGAAAGCACTGGAGACTTCTAAGGTGGCCAGCAATGAGTCCAGACCTGAATCCCATAGAACACCTGTGGAGAGATCTAAAAATGGCAGTTTGGAGAAGGCACCCTTCAAATATCAGGGACCTGGAGTAGTTTGCCAAAGAAGAATGGTCTAAAATTCCAGCAGAGCATTGTAAGAAACTCATTGATGGTTACCGGAAGCAGTTGGTCGCAGTTATTTTGGCTTAAGGTTGTGCAACCAAGTATTAGGCTGAGGGTGCCAATACTTTTGTCCGGCCCATTTTTGGAGTTTTGTGTGAAATGATCAATGTTTTGCTTTTTGCTTCATTCTCTTTTGTGTTTTTTCATTTAAGACAAATTAAATGAAGATAAAAATACCAAAGAATTTGTGTTTGCAATCATTTTCAGGAAGAAACTGAATATTATCTGACAGAATTGCAGGGGTGTCAATACTTTTGGCCATGACTGTATGTATAAAATGTATGCAAACCTAATTCAGATGTAAATAAATCTGCTGTGTTGACCTTACTGGCAATATCAGAAGGAGCACCCTTCTTGAAGGAAACATCTTAAAGTGTAATAAGAGAGAATTACAAGAAGATGACAACTAATTGTTTAAGAAAAACAATAATTTTTCTCATTTTTAATTTAAAGTTTGCTCAAACTCACGCCATACATTATATTCAGCGGTATACAAAGCAAATATGTTGACATTTCAAATGTACATGTATAACAGAAGCAAAAATGCAGAGCAGCTACATATCCTGGAAGCAAGGAAAAAAGCATTCACTAGGATATTGTGAAAGAAAATGTTTCTATGATTACAATTGAAATAAAATCATTGTAAGGACTCAGTTAGACGGCCATATTAATCGAACCAAGATTTTAACGCAGAGCACCAACTTGCCACCAGCTCTCCGAACCCGAGCGTGACAGTTGCGCAAAAATATATGAAGCTGTCACGCTCGATATGGGAGAGCCGCTGGCCGTCCATACACTGCGTTTCGATCTTGGACCGATTTAAACGGCCGTCTGACAACGCCCTAAGGGTGAATGTGCAACCCCACGTAGTATGTAATATAGATTTCCTCTCCTTGCTACTATACTTTCTCAAAAAAAGCAAAATTCAACAAAAAATTGTCCTCTATTCAAATCCTTCTAAAAAAAAATATTCTCATATTCTCAATAGTGGAACCTAGCAATAAAACAAAACTCCACTGATGTTTGAACTATAGAGAATGTTTTAATGAGGATTTAGGTAAAGGAAGCACCTTTTTATGGTTGCACTGTATTAGGCGCCGGGATTCTCCCGCTGCACGGGATAGATCCCAAGCCTTGTCTGGTGCTGTGGTCTCCCAACCAGGCTCAGCCGCTGGTATGACTGCTCAGCACAGACTCCAGACACAGTGCCTTGCCCAAGCTCATGCTGCATGTGTAGTTGCTGCTAGCTCTCCAGCTAAGCCTATGGTGCCTACTGGTATACACGTGCAGGGTTGTACTCTGGAGCCTAAGTCCAGATTTCACACTACTGAGCATGTCCATGATGTGGCACCTTCTCATTGGTGCTCGGACGTCAGCTGCCAAAGGCAAGGTCCTGTCTGTCTGGACTTGAGCTTAAGGTATAAAAGGCTCTCAATGGCACATGCCTGGGCATTAGTATCATGTGTGTTTAGTATATTGGAGGCTACTATACCACCCTGTGTGCATATGTGCTGCTAATAGCTTGGTGCTTTGTGCTCTGTGCACACTGAGTGACATTTAACTCAGTGTGCTCTAAGTGTTTTCTCGCAGCCTTGCTCCGCCATTGTGCTAGCTGTGGTTTCTCCATCAACGCCCGGCGGACCCCGGGTTGCAAACGCACCTTATTATTTCTTATTTGGTGCGTTCTGCCAATCCTAACACACTGTTTCATAAAAGATATTAAGTGTATGTACTTAATTATTGTAATAGTTCAAACTTTTATTACAAATATTGTCAACTTAATCTTGTTTTAAGTAACAGGATTATTTTCATAAAATATTTAATCTAAAAGGAAATTGCAGCTGTAGCGACAGTGCGTTGTAAAAGGAATCCTATCTTATTAAGACGAATGACACTACATTTAACACATCAAGAGGAAATGCGATCTTTTAGATGAAAAGCTTATCAGATGAACTATCTATATATCAGTCATTTTCCTACTAATACATGATTAAAAATAAGAATCAGTCATTTTCATATTATAATGCTATACATGATTAAAAATGAGAATGGGGCAAATGGTTTAAAGAAAACAAAAAAATAACGTTATATACAGTTTAATTATGTGTTTTTTTAATTTCCAAACAAAGAGCATATCTTTCAGGCTTAGCTTTTGCAATAATATTCAGTTATGTTTTAGGATACTATCATTTTCCACAGATAAAACACTATGAAAATTTTATAAACTGCTCCAACACAAAAAACAAAGAGACTTTGTAATTTGCATTGCATCCGAAGGCAGTCCCTGAGCTAAGATCTTAGTAGTATTGTGTTACTTAAATTGGTTCTCTCATGAATACTAAGTCATGAACACCTCCTGCTGAAATTTTCAAGTGACAAACTGAGATCAGCTTTGCACATTTTTTATGCTTTCTCTTATTTGCTTATATTTATCACAATTTTAAAATTAAAATCTTTATTAAAGGCAGTGCTCACCTTTGCAACCCTTTTTCTGATTTAACTAGATTAAAGTATGGAACAACTTTACAAATAATGTTAATAAGAATAAATATTCTACAATTTGACATCATCGCTTCAGCTCTTAGGCAGGTTTGTGTGTCTCTATGGTTACAGACTACAAACAACCTCTGTGTAGTCATATAATGCAATCAAATTCTTTTCCAATTGTCCCCTCCTTCTTGCTAATGTACATTTGGATGTCAAGAAAGCATTGAAACTACAGCTTTTCTTTTACCAAATTACGTGCAAAATTACAGCTATAGCTTGTTCATAAGGTTGTATAGTGAGACTGCCGGTGCTGGCAAATCCAAAGTTAGGAAAGTATTTTATAATAATAAAACACCTTCTTTTATAAGCAAAAGATAAATGTCCTCAGTAAATATTGTTTTCTTGTAGATGCTTTGTATGTTGCTCCACATATAGGCCTCTTTCCATGTTTGCAATAAATTCTTAATTAGGGAGATGGGGATAGACAAATATATATGCCATAACATAATGTCTTTAATTAAGTGCTTCATCGTTCTGAATACTTTAAAAGACTAATGTGAAGTTTTAACATTTAGAAAAATAAATATTTAACTTTTATTTAACAAATCTTAAGAAGGGGGATAAATCTTTCTATGCAATTTGACATACTCCAGACTTAGCGGAGTTGTCATTAGCAGAGGAGTGTCGCCTGATGTCATTCACTTCTTCATTCAATTCATCGTAGATACCAGTCTCAATCATTTCTTCTTGCCATGGTATAGGAATATTGCCAGAAGCAAATTCATCGAAAAATTGCTTATCATTTTCCTCAAGGTTGACTCCTTTCACTGTCGAAAACATTCCTACATCTTGAATATCCTTAGCATACACTGTCTTGGAGTCAGGGGTAAAAGGTGGTGGAAGAATACCTGTCGGATTGAACGAAAGGAATGAAATGTGATTTCATTAGGATTCAATAATAATTTACCTTATACTATGCACCAAAATACTGTACCATACTCCCATCTCCCACAACAAAACCTTTGAATGTTGCATGATGAGAGTAAGGAGTCAACGAGATGTCAGATTTTCATGTACGAGTTTTATCTGCACCAAAACATGTCCGATTTTGATCTGAGTCATGGACCAAACTCGCCAATGCAAGTATATGGGTCCATAAAAAAATCAAACAGCACTAAGATACCATCCATGTGCCATCCATGTGCTGTCTGTTTTCCACTGACTGTTTTATAGGAGAAGCTTGGGAAACCTCCATTAGTTTTATGCAATAAGAGATAAAACTGGCAAAACTCTGATTTTCTCGGATGAGGAGAAGATGGAGCAAAAACATTCTCCCTCTTCTCCTTTCTGTGAGGCCACAGAAATTCATTGACTTGCATGACCGAGTACGATCCACATATCCGTGGAAAAAAATCGAACATGTGCACGACACCATAGCATAACATTGGACCGGGTGCAACCAATATTTGTTTAAGTTTTGTTAGCATGGCTGGTCTGGAGCCGGAATCTCCAGGAGTGGACCCTCTGGGCCGTGGCACCAAGAGGCCCCGGGCGAGCTGCCAGGTGGAACCGACCCCCATACAGGGACCGTTATGAGCAGGCCCAGGGGTTGGAGTACCATGGTAGCCGGTACCGAGAGGGGCGGCTCAGGATAGACTGGAGTAGGAGTGTAGGACTGAAGTGTAGATGACAGGACAGAGCTGGAACACAGGAGACAGGAGTGGAGTAAGACTGTAGACTGGAATGTGGAGGGATGACCGGAGCAGGAACACAGGAGACAGGATTGGAGTAGGACAGAAGGACTGGAGCAGGATGGAACAGGAACAACGGAGGCAGGACTGGAGTAGGACAGAAGGACTGGAGCCAGATGGAACAGGAAAACCGGAGGCAGGACTGGAGTAGGACGGAAGGACTGGAGCAGGATGGATCAGGAACACCGGAGGCAGGACTGGAGTAGGACGGAAGGACTGGAGCAGGATGGAACAGGAACACGGAGGCAGGACTGGAGTACAGCAGGGGACACGGATAGCAGGACTGCGAGGCTGCTGCAGGGAGCACACGAGAACTGGACTGTGAGACTGCAGAGAGCACACGAAGAAGCGGGGCCCAGTGTGATAGGAAACACAACGATCAGGCGCCCCCCTCAGGTGGAAGCGGCCTGATATGCCCCTGTCTGGTCTGCCATTGGTCAGGGGGTGCTTCCGGGTCAGGGCATAGCTGGAGCACAAGAAGCAGAAGGGAGGCGCGGCCGTGGCCTATGGCGCATGCGCATTGCATGCATAGACGCTGTCGGCCGCGCGCCTGTCAGAGGTGACCGCCGTGGCTGTTGGGCGGCGGGGGGGCTGCGGCGTGGCAGCGATGGCCGGGTGACTATGCAGAGATGGCGTGGGAGCGGAGGCCGGGTGAGTATGTCGGGACGGCGTGACAAGTTTGTGGTTGCAGTGTGGAAAAAATGTGAGAAAACTCAAGATGTATGAATACTTTTTCAAGGCACTATATGTTCTCAGAAAATGACTTGGGAGTTAAATCAAGTTCAAAATTATTTTTAGAAAATATTTAATTATATGTTTTGTAATTTTTCATACACATAGGAAGAAGGCGACACTACTGCTGAACAGCCAGCTGTGCTTGAGGAAAGCATGGTAATCCTGTAGTAAATAAAGTGAAAACCTCAAAACCTTGGCACAGACAAAGATGAGAATGATGCTGCTTGTGGTGAAAAATGCAAAAAATGTATTTTGATCTGGCAGCAAAGGAAAAGAACAGATAGCGACCAATGATTCAACCATGGGTGGTCTTTGTCAAGGACATCTATAGTATACAATTGTAAAATAAAAAGTACATTAAGTAGCATGGATAGTATAAATAATTTAAAAATGCAATAATTGAAATAATTCAATTGAGCAAAATAAACTAAATTGCCATAAAGGAATTAAAGGGAAGGAGGAAAAAAAAGTGGATCAAACAACATCATGAAAACCAAAAAACATTCCAGACAGGTCAGAAATAAAGTTGTGGAGAAGAGTAAAGCAGTGTTAGATAATAAAAAAAAAATAGCTCAAGCTCTGAAAATCTCACTGAGCACTGTTGAGTCAAATCATCCAAAAATGGAAGGCATATTGCACAACTGCAAACCTTCCAAGACATGACGGCTCCTTCTAAACTGACATCCCAAGCAAGCAGAGCACTAATTAGAGGATCTGTCCACAACTATTAGTTGTATACTATACAAATCTGGTCTTTATGGAAGAGTGGCATGAAAAAAGTCATTTTTGAAAGCAAGCGATAAGTTGTCCGGATTGCAGTTTACGGAAAACCATGTATGGGATACTGCCAGCTTGTGGAATAAAGTGCTCTGGTCAGATGAGATCAAAATAGAACTTTTTGGGTTAAATGCAAACCTTTTCTGTGGCAGTAAAACTAACACTGCACATTAGTCGTATATTGAACAAATCTGGTCTTCATGGAAGAGTAGCATGAAGAAAGCCATTTTTGAAAGCAAGCAATAAGAAGTCCCGTTTGCAGTTTACAAAATGCCATGTAGAGGACACAGCTAGCATGTGGAAGAAGGTGCTCTGGTCAGATGAGACCAAAATAGAACTTTTCGGGACAGTTTTTGGAAACATAGATGGAGCTAAATACAGAGCAATCCTGGAGGAAAACCTGTTAGATGCTACAAAAGACCTGAGGCTGAGGTATAGGTTCACTTTCCGGCCGGACCATGACCCTAAACATACTGCCAGAGCTGCAAAGGAGTGTTTTAGATCAAAGTATATTCATGTGTTTGCATGGCCAAGTCACAGTCCAGACTTAAATCCCATTGAGAATCTGTGGCAAGATGTGAAAATTGTTGCTCACAGACGCTCTTCATCTAATCTCACTGAGCTAGAGCTAGTTAGCAAAGAAAAATGGGAAAAAATTTCAGCCTCTAGATGTGTAAAGCTGATAGTGACATACCCCAAAAGACTTGCAGCTGTAATTGCAATGAAAGGTTGTACTACAAAGTATTGACTAATGGAAACTGAATACAAATGCACGTCACATTTTTCAGATTTATATTTATAAAATATTTAGAAAACCATGTATCATTTCCTTTACACTTCACAAATACTTGCTACTTTGTGCTAGTATCACATAAGATCCAAATAAAAAACATTTACGCTTGTAGGTGTAACATGAAAAAATGTGGAAAAGTTAAAGGGAATCTGTCACCCATTTTTAGTGATATCATGTAAAGATATCACCCAATTGTGTGTCACATAAGGATTCTATTAGGATTTTTGATTCCCCCTGACCTGCACCTTTGATGCATAAATACCTTTTTTTATCTTGGTTGAGATGTATGTAAACCTCCAAGGTCCGGTCCGATGGGCGGGGCTTATTCACCTTCTCCCTCCCCTCTTCGGCTTGCTGAACGTAAATTCATCTGTGAATATCACAGATGCGGTAGTTTTTCAGCGCTTGCACATTAAAAAGGCCTCCGGCGCTGGCGCAATATGCTTTGCCCAACTGTGGGCAAAGTATATAATCGGTACTGCGCACGCGCCGGTACTTTTTAGCGTGGTCTATGCCCCGGAAGTCTTCACCTGCAGGACACTTTTACAGGACGCCGGATGCATGCTGAAAAATACCAGCGCATGCACAGTACCGATTAAAACCAAAAGGAAAAAACAGTATGTGCATATACCCTAATGAAAATAAATAAGTAAAAAAGCAAGTGCATTAAATAATTAGCATAGGGTACTTGGTAAACACTGTTTTGATCAAAAAAGTATAAAGCTGTCCCACCACGGCAAGGTGTACCCATTTGAGACAGTAACTACATTAACGGTAAAACCTACCTAGTGTGAATAGTGGCAGAAAGTCTCCGGGTCCCAAAAGGACACCCAGCTTAAGAGGGACTATAAGTGAACTACACAGTTCAGTAGAAAGGACAAAGCATACTGTTGGGCAAAGCATACTGCGCAAGCGCTGGAGGCCTTTACAATGCGCAAGCGCAGAAAAACTACGTTCTTCTTCCTGCCTTCACGAAGAAATGCGTACAGCAAGACAGGGATGGGGGAGAAGGCGAATAAGCCCCACCCATTGGACCGGACCACAGCAATTTCCATAACATCTCAACCAAGATAAAAAAGGTATTTATGCATCAAAGATGTGGTGTCATGGGGTACCAAAAATCCTAACAGAATCCTTATGTGACGCACAATTGGGTGATATCTTTACATGATATCACTAAAAATGGGTGACAGATTCCCTTTAACGGGGTTTGAATGCATTTTCCAAGCACTGTATTCCCTTTAACTGCTAATTAGCCTTAATTATGAAAGAATGTGGACCTATGTTTTTGTCATGTGTGGGTCATCGAAGGAACTTGTCCCAGTGAGAGCACACAGTAGAGATGTCCACCTTGCAGCAGACACTGAAGGGTTTTTGTCACCCCATTTGAACAAAATATAAAATAAGCAACCTGTTCTAGACTTGAGACAATTGGGAATCATTTGATCCCATTGTAATCATGTGGATTCACAGTTCACTGGAGAAGTGTCATGAGATCTGCAAATCCGTGCACTTGGGTCTTAAAGTGAAGACACTAAGTAACAATTTTTCAGTATTACAATATACTTCAATAATGTATATGAATGTATTAGGCATACCTGCTTCAAGTTTTCTCCAGTTTATTTCTGTGAAGAAGGGAACTACTCGTAGATCATTACAATTTCCATTTCTGAACCCTAAGCGTTTCTTAGGATCTTTTTCCAGTAAGGCTTCACAGAAGGATTTGCAATCCTTGCTGTGCTTTTCTGTGTAAGTTACTGGATCGTTAAGGATTCTATTCTTCAAGTCTTTATTCTCTACCTAAAACAAGAGAAAACAAAAAAAAAAAGAAAAAATATTATTCAACGTATAATTTATTCAGTTTGTAAAACTGTACGTTGCTGAACAATTCTTATCGTAGAGATAAGATATGCTGTGTAGATAAAATTAAGAAAAATAGTTAGCTTTTTCATATTTTCAATAGATAAATTAAAGTTGACTTGATGCCTAAATTCAACTATTAAAGATCATCAAATTATTAAAACGGTTGGTAATTTTGCAGGTCACAAAGCAAATACAAAAAGTAAAAGTAATATGCCAAACATTCATTATAGCCAGATATATAGCTGGCAATACACCACAAGAGGGCAATGCAACACTATGTAATGCATTTAAAGTCATCTAAATGTTCTGTAAATGTTAACAATGGTATATATGATGCCTGCTAAACAATCAGTCAGGATTGAAAACAAATAAGGCTGAAGGGTAAAAACACACCTAAAAGAGATTTGTATAATAATATATAGCCTACACAGCTTAAACCCATGTTCACACATGTAAAAACGCTACTATTTTACAACTGCCTTATGACTACAGGTGTCTGCACCAAAAGATGCAATAGCAATGTACTCTGATTATTGCTTTTTTGCTGCATATTTTATTTGTTTTGTGGGCTACCTAACAATTTCTGGAATCTCTAGATAGTTGCCAAATCAACTTGATACCAGATAGGGTGTGTGGTGAGACCTCATACCTGATACCTGGAGATCCTGCTGTTGACCTGTGAGAACAGTCTGCCTGTGCTTGTACGCCATGAACCCTGCCATTATGGTGGTAGTTTATGCAAGTGAGAGTATGGAAGCTTATGGGTCTTGTAAGGTTGATGTAGAGACCAAGTGGTTCACAGTAGCTTAAGAGATGCCGCACATCAAGGTTGGAGTGCTGCATGGAAGCACATTTAGTGATCTAGCTGAAGTTAATACCAGTTAGGTTGTGTTCAGCTTTAGCCCTTTAAAAGGTTTGTCTTGTGTCTCCAGGAGCACACTTCTCCCCAAACATTCTACTTCTTGATTGCTGTGGGGCGGACAATCTTATTTGACGGACAGTTCAGGCAACATCATTGTCGCTCTGCTGGCCTAAAATGTGTGCGCGGTAATGCTACTATTTGCTTTTTTGCCTCTGCAACATCAGGGTGCAATGGGATTGTCGGGCGGTGGCTGGGATTAGCTGCTAAGTGCATTCTAGTGATTCTGGCCAGCCGGAAAGCAGTGCTTACAACCTCAATAAGGAGGAGATTGTAAGCACTACACATATTCCTCCAAAGCTGCTATATAGTAGTGGTGGCCAATCCCCTTGCCAAAGAGCTGTGAATAATAAAAAAATGAAAATTATATTCTGTCCTGGTTACGTTTTTATACCTGCTCCCAGATGTGTCACAGACTGCAATGAGGAAATCAGATTCCAAAGTCCAGTCATCTAGGCAATTGTGTGCTACAAAAAGAATAGACACCAAAAGGATGCCAAACGAGGACTAATGGAGGTATTGAATAATAGAAAATAAGGTGACTGACCGGGCTGATTTGAAAGAGAAACCTAGACAGGACAGGTGGTGGTACAGGGTGGCCTGCTAGCCTCTCATAGGCTCAAAATGGCACAGACAAAAGCCAGAAGTCACTCAGTCATAAATAATGTTTCCGTCACAGAATTTGTGGAGTGTCTCACAATTGTGAAGGACCATTCACAAGTGTAGATAGAGTTAAAAAGTGACCAGGTTTTATGAAGAAGAGAGTATAGCACAGCAAATATTTTGGGGTGAATATGTGAATATGTTTAATCCTTTTACCGAGGGTGATTTGCACCAGGCCAATTTTTACAATTCTGACCACTCTCTCTTTATGAGGTAATAACTCTGGAACGCTTCCATGGATCCCACTGATTCTGAGACTATTTTTTCATGACATATAGTACTTCATGATAGTGGTAAAATTTATTTAATATGACTTGTGTTCATTTGTGACAAAAAATGAAAATTTGGGGAAAATTTAGAAAATTTCTCAATTTTCAAACTTTGAATTTTCGTGCCCTTAAATCACAGAGATATGTCACACAAAATACTTAATAAGTAACATTTTACACATGTTTACTTTACATCAACACAATTTTTAAAAGTTAACCAATGATTTCTCATTTTTACAACACCATTTTTTTAGGGACCACGTCACATTTGAAGCCACTATGAGGGGTTTATATGATAAAAAAATACCCAAAAGTTACGCTATTCTAAAAACTGCAGCCCTCAAGGTGCTCAAAACCACATTCACGAAGTTTATTAACCTTTACAGTTCTTCACAGGAATTTTTGAAATGTGGAGAAAAAATGAACATTTAACTCTTTTTCACAAAAAGTTTAATTCAGATCCAATTTTTTTATTTTGACAAGGGTAACAGGAAAAAATTGTACCTCCAAATTTGTTGTGTAATTTCTCCTGGGCATGCCGATACCCCATATGAGGGTAAAAACTACTGTTTGGGTGCATGGCAGAGCTCGAAAGGGATAAGGCGCCATTAGATTTTAAGAATGTAACATTTTCTTGAACAGTTGTGGGATGCCATGTCAAGTTTGGAAAGCCTCTGATGTGCCTAAACAGTGCAAATGCCCCACAAGTGACACCATTTTGGAAACTAGGCCCCTCAGGGAACTTATCTAGATGTGTGGTGAGCACATTGAACCCTCAGGTGCTTCACAGAAGTTTATAACGTTGATCTGTAAATGTAAAACAAAATCAAATTTTATCCACAAACATGTTTTTAGCACAAAATATTGCATTTTCATAAGGGTAACAGGAGAAATTGCACCATACAATTTGTATTGCAATTTCTCCTGAGTAGAGTTGAGCGATACCATCCGATACTTCAAAGTATCGGATCGGAATGGATCGGCCGATCTTAAAAAAAGTATCGGTATCGCCGATTCCGATACCGGAAGTCCCATTCAAGTCTATGGGACTTCCGGTATCGGAATAAGAAAAACCCTGTTTTTGCCTTGTACAGCCTCTCTGGGGTCTGTACGGGCCTTTCGGGGGGCTGTGCCGGCCTGCCAGGGGGTCTATGCAGGCTCCGGTGGTCTGTGCCGGCCTGCCGGGGGGCTGTGACGGCCTGCCGGTGGTCTGTGCAGGCTCCGGTGGGCTGTGCCGGCCTGCCGGGGGGCTGTGCCGGCCTGCCGGTGGTCTGTGCAGGCTCCGGTGGGCTGTGACGGCCTGCCGGGGGGCTGTGCCGGCCTGCCGGGGGGCTGTGCAGGCTCCGGGGGGCTGTGCCGGCCTGCCGGTGGTCTGTGCAGGCTCCGGGGGGCTGTGCCGGCCTGCCGGTGGTCTGTGCAGGCTTCGGGGGTCTGTGCAGGCATCGTCCGATGGGACTACAAGTCCCATCGGGCGATGCCTGCTACCATGACAGTGATTGACACATTAGCCAATGATGGGACAGTAGTAGTCCCATCATCCGGCTAATGTGTTGAATGTAAAAAAAAAAAAAAAAATTACATGCTACATACATGCTACATACATACAACATGCATACTACATGTAACATACATACTACATATATACTACATGCAACATGCATACTACATACATGCTACATTCATACTACATACTACATACATGCTACATTCATACTACATGCTACATACATACTACATATATACTACATGCATGCTACATACATACTACATATATACTTCATGAATGCTACATACATACTGCATGCTACATACATACTACATGCTACATACATACCACATATATACTACATACATACTACATGCATGCTACATGCTATATACATACCACATACATACTACATACATACTACATGCATGCTACATGCTACATACATAACACATATATACTACATGCATGCTACATACATACTACATGTGGTAGGAAATTCCCACACAGCAATGGCATAAAGTGAGACTAGGGACTTTTTTTTTTTTAAGTGGCGGAGGAATACAGTGCGGAAGGATACCTACCTTCCGTCATTGGATTCCTGCAGCCCGTAGAGAACGGCAGCATCAGCTGATGCTGCAGTTCTCTACCCAAGATCGTCGTGGGACACACTCGTGGACTGCTTCGGATCGTGGGTGAGTATTTTTGTGGTTTGTTATGTTAATATTTATTCCGTAAAAGACAATGGCTTCGGGGAACAATGTGACAAGTATTGGTAAGTATGTTACTCTATGTTATATGTACTGTATGTCTATGTATGTATTGTATGTAGCATGCATGTAGTATGTATGTAGTATATATGTGGTATGTATGTAGCATGTAGTATGTATGTAGCATGCATGTAGTATGTATGTAGTATATATGTGGTATGTATGTAGCATGTAGTATGTATGTAGTATGTATGTAGCATGCATGTAGTATGTATGTAGTATGTATGTAGCATGCAGTATGTATGTAGCATGCATGTAGTATATATGTAGTATGTATGTAGCATGTAGTATGTATGTAGCATGCATGTAGTATTTTTTTTTTTTTTTTTTTTAACATTTAACACATTAGCCGGATGATGGGACTACTACTGTCCCATCATTGGCTAATGTGTCAATCACTGTCATGGTAGCAGGCATCGCCAGATGGGACTTGTAGTCCCATCGGACAATGCTTGCACAGACCCCCGGACATCAGCACAGCCCCCCGGCAGGCCAGCACAGCCCCCCGGCAGGCCGGTACAGACCCCCACAGGGTGCACAGACCACCGGCAGGCCGGCACAGCCCCCCGGCAGGCCGGTACAGACCCCGGGCAGTCCACACATCCCCCCGGCAGGCCGGCACAGCCCCCCGGCAGGCCGGCAGGGACCCCCGGAAGGCCCGAAATGACGGCGCATCATGATGCGCACACACCGCGCATCATGATGACGTCATTTCGGCTGTCAATCAACTTTGAACTTCCGATTCCGATGCCGACTTCCGATATTGAAAAAATATCGGAAGTCGGTATCGGAATTCCGATACAGCAAGTATCGGCCGATACCCGATACTTGCGGTATCGGAATGCTCAACACTACTCCTGAGTACACCGATATCCCATGTGAGGGAGAAAACTACTGTTTGGGTGTACGGGAGTGCTCGAAAGGGAAGGAGCGTCATTTAATTTTTTTGAATGTAAAATTTTCTGGAAACATTAGCGGATGACATGTCCCATTTGGAGAGCCCCTGATGTGCCTAAAAAGTGGAAACTCCCCAAAAGTGACCCTTTTTTGGAAACTAGACTCCTACAAGGTATTTAGGTGCATGGGGAGCACCTTGAACCCCCAGGTGCTTCACAGAAGTTTATAACATTCACCCGTGAAAATAACAAAATCACATTTTCCTCACAAAAATGATATTTTAGCCTCGAATTTTGCATTTTTAAAAAGGATAGCAGGATAAATTGCATCATAATAATAATCTTTATTTTTTATTGTTTTATTGTTTTTATTTATTTATTTGTTGTGCAATTTCTCCTGTGTATGCCGATACCCCATATGTGGAGGGAATACTACTTTTGAGGCACATTGTAAAGCACAGAAGGGAAGAGGCGCTATTGAAGTTCAGCTTTTGCTAGAATGGTTTGAGGGTGCCATGTCACATTGGCAGAGCCTCTTAGGTGCCAGAACAACAGAAACCCCTATATGCAAACTAATTTTACAAACTACACTCCCCAATCAAATTAACTGTGGGTTCAGTGATCATATTGACACCACATGTGCCTCACAGAGTTTTATACCACTGAGTGGTGAAGAAAGACGAAAATTACATTTTTACCACTAAAATGTTGTTTTAGCCCCAAGTTTTTAACTTTGCTAAGGACTAATAGGAAATTTTTTACAATACCCTACATGTAATCAGAAAATATTTTTTGGGCACCGTGCAAAGCTCAGAAGACAAGGAGCACCAGATTTTACTGTTATGGTTTGCAGGTGCCATGATCCACTGTGAGAGCTCATCAGATGCCAGAACAGCAAAAAAAAACCATAAGTGACCCCATTTTACAAACTACACCTCTCAATGAAATCATCTAGGAATACAGTGATCATATTGACACCATGGGTGTGTCACAGAATTTTATACCATTGGGCAGTTTTTACCACCAAAATTTTGCTTTAGCCCCAGATTTTAGATTTTCACACAAGAAGTGGGTAAAAATGGCACCACAATTTGTCCCACAATTTCTAATGAATGTGGCAATACCCCATATGTGGCTGTACAATACTTCTTAGCCATAAGAGACTCGGGAGGGACGGAGCACTATTTGCCTCCTGGACCGCAGATTTTACTAGAACAGTTTGCAGACACCATATACAGAGCCCCTAATTGCTAGAAGAGGAGACTCCCCTCTCAAATAACCCCATTTTGGAAATTATACCCCTTGGGGAATTTATCTACAGGTGTAGCGTCAATTTTGACGCCATGGTTATTTTCCAAATACAAACAGCAATGAATGATGCCAAGTGAAAATTGCTGTTGCAGTGACCAATATGCTGTAGTGAACAGTACATTGCAGTCACCAGTAAGTTATGCCCAACCCGTGCTTCTGGAGGCATGCACCCGTAAGTTAGGTTGGCTCTGATCGCTTCAGAAATGCCAAAAGTGGATGCAATATGTGTCACGGTATGTCTGGCTCTACGTGACACGACACGACGATCGGTTGGTCGCAAAACAACAAGATAAACAAGGGGACACCGGGGAAACAATTACAATGGTGGGCCCTATAATAGGGAACGGGGAAGTGGACTCCTCCTGCACTCTCCTAAGGAAGAGCCCTGAACTCTCCTCACGTTCCCTATACAGGTTCTTTCAACCTGTCGCCGACCAGGATACCTCAGTCCCTCACTTGCCCTGCACCTATCCCTTACTAGGGAACTGGCAAGTGCGGACACTGGTCCTCACCGCTGTACTAATAAACACCAGGGAAAAACAAACAACTTAGCTTTCTCTGCACTGGACCGCAGAGTAAGGCGCCCGAACACAGCTTCCAGCAGGAAACACCACTGCTGCTGATAGGCTACAAAAGCACTGCTCCAAATAGCTCCTCTCTTCTCAAAGGTTGGTTAGCAAATGACCAGTATTACCAACAGGGAGCTGCAGCAGCTGACGACCTTTTATTGGAAGGAGGGGGAGGTCACCACCTGCTGACTCATTAAAACTGTAGTAACACCAGCATCCACTGGAGGGGGAAAAACCCAGCAGCTGACCAACTACAGTTGTAGTAACACCAGCGGCCACCGGAGGCAAAAACTCATATTAACCCTGGAGGGCCCAAAAGGAAAAAGGTTTATGTAAGAGAGTCCAGACTCTGACACAGATCCAGAAATGGATTGTGAAAGTATACCTCCTTCGATGAGGGGCCTCTGGACCCTCAACACTGCACCTCACCAGCAGACCACCTATAGTGAGGACGCCTAGATCCACCAGAGTTCACCTCAGCAACCACCTGACTCTCAGGTTTATGGCAAATGTGGGTAGATGGAGGTGACAACGTAGGCTCTGGAGGCACCACAAATCTCCAGAGCGCCGACCTGGGGAACGAGTTGAGTATGGGCATTACTGGGGGTAGCTCCAGCTGGTAAGTCCCCGGGCTGAGGATGGCCGACACCTGATACGGCCTGATCACCCAAGAACTCCAGACCCCAGCAGCACACTTTCACTGGATGTTTTTGGTGGACAGTCATACGTACTCATTCACACACAGGTCCGGACCTAAACGTTTATTGCCACGCACACGTCTGCCACAAGATGGTGAACTCTTCATGGAACTGACAACAGAGGCGTCCCCCCGGTGTCACCAAACTCACAGCCCTGCAATTCACAGAGGGAACCACCACCCTCCTACGAGGACTCCACCTCTGAGGATTGGCTAATGGCGAGGGTTGAGACTTGCCCCTACTCCCTGGCAGCACCTCTGCTTCCCCCACTGGAGAAGAAGGGGACGGTTGTAGTATGACGGCAGAGACAGCAGCCCCAAGACAGCAGCCCTCACACGACTGATCCCAGCTGACTACATCCCTTGACTGCCAATCTATGACCGGGTTGTGTTTTTCCAACCAAGGGAGGTCTAAAACGATAGGTGATGACATTTCCCCCAAGATGTAGCATGTCAGGGACTCTACATGATGAGTCCCTACAGTCATGGCCAAAAGTATTGACACCCCTGCAATTCTGTCAGATAATACTCAGTTTCTTCCTGAAAATGATTGCAAACACAAATTCTTTGGTATTATTATCTTCAATTAATTTGTCTTAAATGAAAAAACACAAAAAGAATTGTCCTAAAGCCAAATTGGATATAATTCCACACCAAACATAACAAAGAGGGTGGACAAAAGTATTGGCACTGTTCGAAAAATCATGTGATGCTTCTCTAATTTGTGTAATTAACAGCACCTGTAACTTACCTGTGGCACCTAACAGGTGTTGGCAACTAAATCACACTTGCAGCCAGTTGACATGGATTAAAGTTGACTCAACCTCTGTCCTGTGTCCTTGTGTGTACCACATTGAGCATGGAGAAAAGAAAGAAGACCAAAGAACTGTCTGAGGACTTGAGAAACCAAATTGTGAGGAAGCATGAGCAATCTCAAGGCTACAAGTCCATCTCCAAAGACCTGAATGTTCCTGTGTCTACCGTGTGCAGTGTCATCAAGAAGTTTAAAGCCCATGGCACTGTGGCTAACCTCCCTAGATGTGGCCGGAAAAGAAAAACTGACAAGAGATTTCAATGCAAGATTGTGCGGATGTTGGATAAAGAACCTCCACTAACATCCAAACAAGTTCAAGCTGCCCTGCAGTCCGAGGGTACAACGGTGTCAACCCGTGCTATCCGTCGGCGTCTGAATGAAAAGTGACTGTATGGTAGGAGACCCAGGAAGACTCCACTTCTTACCCCGAGACATAAAAAAGCCAGGCTGGAGTTTGCCAAAACTTACCTGAAAAAGCCTAAAACATTTTGGAAGAATGTTCTCTGGTCAGATGAGACAAAAGTAGAGCTTTTAGGGCAAAAGCATCAACATAGAGTTTACAGGAGAAAAAGAGGCATTCAAAGAAAAGTACACGGTCCCTACAGTCAAACATGGCGGAAGTTCCCTGATGTTTTGGGGTTGCTTTGCTGCCTCTGGCACTGGACTGCTTGACCGTGTGCATGGCATTATGAAGTCAGAAGACTACCAACAAATTTTGCAGCATAATTTAGGGCCCAGTGTGAGAAAGCTGGGTCTCCCTCAGAGGTCATGGGTCTTCCAGCAGGACAATGACCCAAAACACACTTCAAAAAGCACTAGAAAATGGTTTGAGAGAAAGCACTGGAGACTTCTAAGGTGGCCAGCAATGAGTCCAGACCTGAATCCCATAGAACACCTGTGGAGAAATCTAAAAATGGCAGTTTGGAGAAGGCACCCTTCAAATATCGGGGACCTGGAGTAGTTTGCCAAAGAAGAATGGTCTAAAATTCCAGCAGAGCATTGTAAGAAACTCATTGATGGTTACTGGAAGCGGTTGGTCGCAGTTATTTTGGCTAAAGGTTGTGCAACCAAGTATTAGGCTGAGGGTGCCAATACTTTTGTCCGGCCCATTTTTGGAGTTTTGTGTAAAATGATCAATGTTTTGCTGTTTGCTTCATTCTCTTTTGTGTTTTTTCATTTAAGACAAATTAAATGAAGATAATAATACCAAAGAATTTGTGTTTGCAATCATTTTCAGGAAGAAACTGAATATTATCTGACAGAATTGCAGGGGTGTCAATACTTTTGGCCATGACTGTATATGCAGATGTATTTTTTCCACTACTTATTTCAACCTCCCCTGGCTGAGTGGGACAGAGTCAATGGCCTGGATGCTTAGGGGCTTGGCCAGTGTCCTACACTTCAGGCCATTATTCTGGACAAAGTTAGCATCCACCAAAGTGACTCCCGCTCCACTGTCCACAAACACCGGTATGCCCTCAGATACCCCGCCAACCACCACTTCAGATGATAAAGTACACTGAGACGGCAAAATGGAGGAAATATACACTCCCTGGTCACCTCCACACGACCAGGGGGGCACGGCTCCTTAGGTTCTACCAAAGATTTGGCGCACGCTGGGCAGCCTCTTAAAAAATGGCCAGTCTGCCCACAGAAAAAACATGACCCCACACCACGGCGAATCGCAGGCAACCCTCTTTTGAAATCAACTACTCCGATCTGCATGGGTTCCTCCGTCAGCACTGGTGTGTCCCCCTCCCTAGCAAGGACTACAGGGAGCACATTTGGTGAATGCCTCTCCCTGAGGCGTCTATCCACCCGGATGGCAAGGGACATGGCAGCCTCCAACGACCTGGGGGCGGCGTACTGCACCAGAGTATCCTGCAACTTTGGGAACAGATCCTGTACAAAATGACTCCTAAGTGCAGGGTTATTCCATGCTGTGGCAGTGGCTCACCTCCTAAACTCTGAGCAGTACTCCTCAGCAGGCCGGCCTCCCTGCTTGATCTTATGGAGTCGGGATTCCGCCAAGGAGACGCCATCAGGACTCCACACACCAGCGCCAATGCCGCAAAAAACTCGTCCACTGATCGTAGAGATGGTGAATCGACCGGCAGGGAGAAGGCCCAGGATTGGGGATCACCCTTTAGAAGGGACATAATGATTCCCACCCGTTGTTCCTCACTCCCTGATGAACAAGGATGGAGCCTGAAGTATAATTTGCAGGCCTCCTGAAAAACCAAGAATTTATCTCTCCCTCCAGAAAACCTGTCAGGGAGAGATACCTTGGGTTCTGGTTGAGCCTGGACTTGAACCAAGGCCCCAAACCCCACCAACTGCTGCAGCTACTGCACCATCTCACCATGCAGCATCCTAAGCTCATCGGTGAGGGGCTCAAGCAGTTGGGCAAAGGCCTGTATTTGGGTCATGGCTCACCAGAAAAAAATGGGTAGGTTGGTAATAATGTCAGTATGTCTGGCTCTGCGTGACACGACCCGACGATCGGTTGGTCGCAAAACTTCAAGACAGACAAGGGGACACCGGGGAAACAATTACAATGGTGGGCCCTATAATAGGGAATGGGGAAGTGGACAACTCCTGCACTCTCCTAAGGAAGAGCCCTGAACTCTCCTCATGTTCCCTATACAGGTTCTTTCAACCTGTCGCCGACCAGGATACCTCAGTCCCTTACCTGCCCTGCACCTATCCCTTACTAGGGAACTGGCAAGTGCGGACACTGGTCCTCACCGCTGTACTAATAAACACCAGGGAAAAACAACAGACAGGGAAAAACAAACAACTTAGCTTTCTCTGCACTGGACCGCAGAGTAAGGCGCCCGAACACAGCTTCCAGCATGAAACACCACTCCAGATAGGCTACAAATGCACTGCTCCAAATAGCTCCTCTCCTCTCAAAGGTTGGTTAGAAAATGACCAGTATTACCAACAGGGAGCTGCAGCAGCTGACAACCTTTCATAAGAAGGAGGGGGAGGTCACCACCTGCTGACTCATTAAAACTGTAGTAACACCAGCGGCCACTGGAGGGGGAAAACCCAGCAGCCAACCAATTACAGTTGTAGCAACACCAGCGGCCACAGGGGGCAAAAACTCATTAACCCTGGAGGGCCCAAAAGGAAAAAGGTTTATATAAGAGAGTCCAGACTCTGACACAGATCCAGAAAGGGATCATGACAATATGTAGTTTATGTACATTGTGGGGATCAGAAGGGAGGGGGCATTTGGATTTGAGAGCACAGAATTTGCTGAATTTCTTTTGGTGGGCGAGGAGCCATTTCCGTTTTTCCAGAGCCTTTGTGCTACCAGTAATGTGGAAGCCCACTATATTTCCATTAACAGATAACAGACCTCAGTGAGGGCTTGCTTTTTTGTGGATTGAGTTGAAGCTTTTATTGGGAACATTTTACATAACGTTTGGGATCACATTAATCCGGTGCTCTACGCTGAGCACTTACTTTGGGGTTTCCATCTAAATCTCTGAGTGACGTAATTCAGATGAAACTCCCAAGGGATCCATTCAATATAATGAGGCAGCAGTTACTCTGGACTCCATCTGGCGTCTGTTCAGCAGTGTACTTCTGTTCAGAATTGCACAAAACAGTGGCCGACGGCACTTTTATGCAATCATAAAAGGCGTTTTAGTCCACTTTTTGTTCGGCAGCATGATGATAAAGCATTGTTTTTTGCCTTTTTTAATTTTTTTATGGTGTTCACTAAAGGGGTTAACTAGTGGGACAGTTTTATAGGTCAGGTTGTTGCAGATGCAGTAATACCAAATGCGTGTACTTTTATTGTTTTTATTTTTTTCATTCAAATATTTATTTAAAGATACAATATCTTTTAATGTTTCATTATTATTTTTGATATTTTTTAAAATATTTTATAAGTATTTAAAAAATGTTTTACTTTTTTCTAACTTTTTTACTTTGTCCCACTATAATAATTTTTTGCAGGCTGATCGATTCTACAGCATGGAGATGCAGCAGCATCCCCATGCTGTAGAAAGTGTCAGTTCTGCACTGACAGAGAAACTTGCTTATCATGCACTGGGATGATCAGCAAATTTTCTAGGTCTGGGATGTTGTCATGACGACATCGGGTCACCATGGCAATGATTGGGACCCCACATCATGCTACGGGTTCTCCGATCAAAGGCAGAGGGGCTGCCAGCCCTCTGCCAGCTCCCGGAATGCTGCAATCTCATTCAATCACAGCATTTTGTGGGTAAAATTGCCAGGAGCGGTCTGTGAGCAATCCTGGCACTTAGTGCCGGATGTCAGCTGACATCTGGCGGTGATCACCCATGGGCGATCGCGCGGACGTAATAATCCATCCCTGGTCAAATAGGCCCAGGGCACATGGATGGATTATTATGTCTAATGTCATAAAGGGGTTAAGGAGAGGATATCACAACAGTGCAATAGAAATAGGGAGACAATTCCTAAAACTCTGAATATACTATACAGACTGTGTGTAACAAAACAGCAGTGAAGAACAGTTGCCATCTGTTTAACCATAGTCAGATATGTTGAGGTCATTCAATCTTCTCTAATAACCAGGTTCCACCACAGTTTTGCACAGTATAGTGGCGGTTCTTAAGAACTTTAGTGCAGCTGGGGAAGAGCCAATAGTCGACCTGAGTATGACCAATGATCATGATGAGTCAAGCGCAAAGCCGCAAGGACATCTTGGTTCTGATATCCTGTAGAATGTAAGCAAGTAAAGGCTGGGTCCTCTCTCCCCTCTATATCAGTCTGTGATTGTTAGTTTGTTTACTGTAAGTGATATCTGTAATTTGTATATAACCCCTTCTCATGTACAGCACCATGGAACCAATGGTGCTTTATAAATAAATAATAATAACAATATCACTTTATCAAAAGGGAAGATCTAAAGCTGAAAAGATATCATAAAGTTCAGAACTTGGCATGTACAAACTATGAACCAGGCACTCTCGACAACGTCAAAGCGGAAATGCACAGAACAGGACTCAACTTATTCAGAATTAACAAACTAATCATGAACTTTTGACAGCAAATATTAGAGTCAAACTATACAAACGGACAAGACAACAGGCCGTTTTCAACTTCTATTTGACCAACATACCTGAAATTTTTTGGAACGTTCTGCACAACCGATTTACATCACTGGACACAGATGAAAGCAAGCCTTATTTATTTACTAGATGGAGGCCCGATGCTATCGCATCGGGAGGGTGGTGACGTCCCGATGGGAGCAGGCTTTTCAGCACTGAGAATCTCTCCTCCCCAAGTGCTCACCCGCCTATCCACTCTCTCTTTCCACCATGTGCTGAGTTCTCCTGTCTGTGCTCTCTCCTCTGACCTGTCTCCCCCCTGTGCACTGTCTCTCTCCCCACTGTGTGCTGCCTCTCATGTTCTCTCTTCTTTGGCCTGTCCACCCCATGTGCTCTCCCTTTTGTCTGCTCTCTCTCCTCTTCCTGTGCTGTCTTCTTTCATCATGTGTTCTCTCGTTTGAGCTGTCTACCCTGTTGTGAATTCACTTTCTGGTCTACCTCTGGTTGCTGGTGAGGGTGGTGGAGCTGGTTGTATTGACAGAGGAGTCGTGAGTTCTCTTTCCGGGCTCCCTCTGGTGGCTGCAGGAGGTAATGAAGCTGATCTAATTAACAGATACCTGCCACCTGATATTGAGGGAGACGATTGGACATCTGGAGTCTCTGACTGGATTTAAGACAGCCGACTCCCTCTATCCCTGCTGGTGATTTTTCCTGCCTCCTGAGGTCTTAGCTTCCAGTTCAGTCCCTGCATTCTCAAGCTTAGTGTTCTTAGCTATTGTTCACATTTGATTTGGTTTTGTCTATTCAGTTTTGTGTGGTCAGCCATCCCCGGCTGGGGCTGTGCTGAATTTCCAACCTTATGTTACTGTTTGTGCCAGTTTGCTTTTTGTCCCTTATTAGATTGGCCTCTTTTTGCTCTGTTTTCAGAATATGCCAGAGTGCTGATATAGTGGGTGAAGTCTAGCGACTTCAGGGGTTTTTTTGCTATCAGAAGTGTTGGACATTTTTGCAGGGTTTTTTGGCGTGATTGCAAACAGTATCTTTCCTTTCCTGTCCTTTCCAGTTAGTGTGGGTCCCATCGTTTGCTCAGCCAATTTTCCTACCTGCGTTTGTGTTTTCATCTTGTCTCACCGACAGTATATGTTTGGGGGCTGTCTATTCCTTTGGGGTCTGCTCTGGGGCAGTTTAGATTTCCCCTTTTCTTGCTTTAGGCTTATTTAGTCCTCCGGCTGTGTCGTGGCATCTAGAATCATCGCAGTATGCTCCACGGCTACTGCTAGCTGTGTGGATAGGATCAGGGGTCTGCAATCCACTTAGTTACCAACCTCTCTGGTTTTCTGTGGCTTAGCTTGGTCTTGTTTTCCTCCTCGGTGACCCAATCATAACAGAATCACCAGCCTAAACTGTAGATTCTAGGGTACTCAAAAGCAGGAAAGAATTGTAAAAAAAAAAAAAAAAGTGTCAGAATTTTTTTTTATATGTATTTTTTCCTCTTTTTCTCTGGGGCCGTGGGAGGATTTCTTCTTTAATGGAGATTAAGCAATTGTCTGATTGTGTTGAGCAGCTCGCTGCTGAAGTGCAGGGAATTTCCGCCTATCTCGCTCAAACACATGCTGTTGAACCAAAAATCCCTACTCCTGATGTGTTTTCTGGGGATCGGTCTAAATTTTTGAATTTTAAGAATAATTGTAAATTATTTCTTGCCTTGAAGCCTAACTCATCAGGGAGCTCTGTGCAGCAGGTTAAAATTGTCATCCCCTTGCTGCACAGCGATCCCCAGGATTGGGCTTTTTCTCTGACACCTGAAAATCCTATTCTGACTAATGTGGATGCATTTTTTCAAGCCTTGGGGTTGTTGTATGATGAACTTAATGCTATTGATCAAGCTGAGAAAACCCTATTGGCATTGAACCAGGGTCAGGATTCTGCAGAGTTATACTGTCAAAAATTCCAAAGTGGGCGGTCCTTACTACATAGAATGATGGTGCCTTGGCAGCTTTCTTTCGGAAGGGTTTATAAGAAACCGTAAAAGATGTTATGTTGGGATTTCCTGTTCCCTCTGGTCTTGATGATTCTGTCATTAGCCATTCAAGTTGATCGGCATTTACGTGAACGTAAAACTACACGAGAGGCGTTGCCGCCTTTTGAACAAACGTCTGAACCCATGCAATGTGATAGGGATTTGTCTAGGGCGCAACATCAGGAGTTTAGAAGGCATAATAAGCTGTGTTTTTTCTGTGGAGACGCCTCTCATACTATTTCTGTCTGCCCTAAACGAGAGAAACGTTTTGCACACACATTTGCTGTGGGCAGTGTACAACCTAAGTTCCTTTTGGAAATTACTCTGATCTGCTCCTTATCCACATTTTCCGCTAAGGCTTTTGTTGATTCAGGAGCAGCTTTGAATCTGATGGATTTGGACTTTGCTAAACATTGTGGTTTTCCTATGATACCTCTGCGGATGCCTATTCCTTTGAGGGGTATTGATGCTACTCCTTTGGCGAAGAATAAACCTCAGTTTTGGACCCAGGTGATAATGCGAGTTGCCCCAGACCACCAAGAAAATTGTAAATCCCTGGTTTCAAACTCATAATCCAGTTTTGGATTGGAAATCTGTGTCTGTGGTGAGTTGGGGTTGTCAGTGTGTTCTTAGTGACACTCCTGTTTTCTCCACCTCTCCTCAGTCTCATGATATTTCTGATTATTTGGCTGATTTTTCTGATGTATTTAGTGAGAGTAAGTCTGTGTCTTTGCCTCCTCATAGGAGTTATGACTGTGCAATTGAGTTGATGCCCGGGTGTAAATTTCCCGAGGGTCGGCTTTTCAACTTATCGGTACCCGAACATGATGCTATGCGATCTTATATCAAGGAGTCGTTGGAGAAGGGTCATATTAGACCATCCTCTTCACCCTTAGGTGCTGGGTTCTTTTTGTGACCAAGAAAGATGGTTCATTAAGGTCTTGTATTGACTATCGTTCCCTTAACAAAATTACGGTTAAATATCAGTACCCGTTACCCCTGATTTCTGATTTATTTTTCAGAGTTAAAAGTGCCTGCTGGTTTACCAAGCTTGACCTCAGGGGGGCGTATAATCTTATTCGCATCAAGCATGGGGATGAATGGAAGACAGCGTTTAATACTCCGGAGGGACATTTTGTGTACCTGGTGATACCTTTGGGCTCAGTAATTTCCCCTCTGTCTTCCAATCCTTTATGAATGATATTTTCCGGGACTTTGTGGATAAGTTTTTGATCATCTATCTGGATGATATTTTGATCTTTTCCAGTGATTGGGATTCTCATGTGGAACATGTCCGGACTGTGTTCCGGATTTTGAGGGAAAATTCCCTGTATGTTAAGGGATCGAAATGCCTCTTTGATGTACAGAGGATTTCATTTTTGGGATTTATTTTGTCTCCGTCGGCTATTGAAATGGACCCGGCCAAGGTACAGGCCATTTATGATTGGGTTCAGCCCACTTCTTTGAAGACTCTACAGAAGTTTTTGGGTTTTGCTAATTTTTATCGTAAATTTATAGGTAACTAGCTGAAGAGCCCAGCGCTGCCCGGGCATAGTAACTAACTGAACTAACTGTGGTTAGTTATAGCTAATTATAATTATCCTCCATCCCATAGCCCCGTGTCCATATACCCATCATACATATCCATGATCCCATAGGCCCGTGCCCATATACCCATCATACATATCCTCCATCCCATAGTCGAGTGCCCATATACCCATCACACATCCTCCATCCCATAGTCCCATGCCCATATACCCATCATACATATCCTCCATCCCATAGTCGAGTGCCCATATACCCATCACACATCCTTTATCTCATAGTCCCATGCCCATATACCCATCATACATATCCCCCATCCCATAGTCCCGTGCCCATATACCCATCATACATATCCGCCATCTCATAGTCCCGTGCCCATATACCCGTCATACATATCCTCCATCCCATAGTCCAGTGCCCATATACCCATCACACATCCTCCATCCCATAGTCCCGTGCCCATATACATATCCGCCATCCCATAGTCCCGTGCCCATATACCCGTCAAACATATCCTCCATCCCATAGTCAAGTGCCCATATACCCATCACACATCCTCCATCCCATAGTCCTGTGCCCATATACATATCCGCCATCCCATAGTCCCGTGCCCATATACCCGTCATACATATCCTCCATCCCATAGTCCAGTGCCCATATACCCATCACACATCCTCCATCCCATAGTCCCTTGCCCATATACCCATCACACATCCTCCATCCCATAGTCCCATGCCCATATGCCCATCATACATATCCGCCATCCCATAGTCCCATGCCCATGTACCCATCATGCATATCCTCCATCCCACAGTCGAGTGTCCATATACCCATCATACATCCTTCATCTCATAGTCCCATGCCCATATACCCATCATACAAATCCTCCATCCCATAGTCCCGTGCCTGTATACCCATCATACATATCCCCCATCCCATAGTCCCGTGCCCATATACCCGTCATACATATCCGCCATCCCATAGTCCCGTGCTCATATACCCATCATACATATCCTTCATCCCATAGTCCCGTGCCTGTATACCCATCATGCATATCCTCCATCCCATAGTCTCGTGCCCATATACCCATCATACATAGCCGCCATCCCATAGTCCCGTGCCCATATACCCGTCATACATATCCTCCATCCCATAGTCCTGTGCCCATATACCCGTCATACATATCCGCCATCCCATAGTCCCGTGCTCATATACCCGTCATACATATCCTCCATAGTCCAGTGCCCATATACCCATCACACATCCTCCATCCCATAGTCCCGTGCCCATATACCCGTCATACATATCCTCCATCCAATAGTCCAGTGCCCATATACCCATCACACATCCTCCATCCCATAGTCAACCATTATGACATCATAATGAGCGGCGGCAGGGCTTGCAACCTATGATGACATCAGCGTCGCCATGGCAACCATTGTGACATCTTAATGAGGGGCGGGGCACACACTGTTTCCCCAGTATGCTAATAGGGGCATTATGACATCATAATGAGGGGCAGGGCTTGACGCGCACACACTTTTTCCCCAGTATGTAGATAGGAGCAAAATTGTTTGGTGAATTGGAACACGCGGGGTTAAAATTTCGGCTCACAACATAGCTTAGGACGCTCTCGGGGTCCAGACGTGTGACCCTGCCAAATTTTGTGGCTGTAGCTGCGACGGTGCGGATGCCTATCCCGGACATACACACACAAATACATACACTCATACACACTTTGAGCTTTATATAATAGATTTTTCTGGTATTGTCAAACCACTGATCTGACCAAGAAGGGCGCTGATGTGCTGAATTGGTCTCCAGAGGCAGTCTCGGCATTTCAGGAGCTTAAGCGGAGATTCACTTCTACTCCGGTTCTATGGCAACCTGATGTCTCACTTCCATTTCAGGTGGAAGTAGATGCTTCTGAGATTAGTGCAGGAACTGTTTTGTCCCAAAAAGATCTGGTGACTTCTAAAATGAATCCCTGTGCCTTCTTTTCTCGAAAATTCTCCCTATCTGAACGTAACTATGACATGGGGAATCGGGAATTGTTGGCCATGAAATGGGCATTTGAAGAGTGGAGACATTGGTTGGAGGGAGCTAGACATCAAGTTGTGGTCCTCACCGACCTCAAGAATTTGATTTATCTTGAATCGGCCAAACGCTTGAATCCTAGACAGGCTAGGTGGGCCTTGTTTTTCACGCGTTTTAATTTTGTGGTCTTTTTTCTTCTGGGCACTAAGAATGTTAAGGCAGATGCCCTTTCTAGGAGTTTCTTTGCTGATCCTCTTATTGTGACCAAGCCTATGTACCATATTAGGTGAGGGGGTAGTTCTTTCTGCCATCTCGCTCGATTTGAGATGCGCCCTGGAGGAATTTCAGGAGGACTAACCTGAGCATTGTCCTATGGGAAAATTGTATGTTCCTGACCAGTGGAGGAAGAGAGTGATGTCTGAAGTTCATTGCTCCGCATTGGCTGGTCATCCAGGCATTTTTGGTACCAGAGATTTGATGAGTCGGTCCTTAAGGTGGCCTGCCTTATCTCATGATGTCAGGAATTTTGTGCAGTCCTGTGGGACTTGTTCTCGGTCTAAACCATGATCTCGTTCTAGTGGGTTGTTGATGCCCCTGCCGGTGCCCAAGAGGCCATGGACCCATATCTCAATGGATTTTATTTCTGATCTTCCTGTCTCTCAGAGAATTACTTATCTGGGTGATTTGTGATAGATTTTCTAAGATGGTCCATCTTGTACCACTCCCAAAGTTGCCATCTTCAGAGTTGGTGCCCATGTTTTTACAACAGGTGGTTCGGTTGCATGGGATTCCTGAGAACATTATGTCGGACAGAGGATTCCAGTTTGTTTCCAGATTCTGGAAAGCTTTTTGTTCCAATCTGGGAATTAAGTTATCTTTCTCCTCTGCGTTTCATCCTCTGACCAATGGGCAGACTGAGAGAACAAACAAGACTTTGGAGTCCTATTTGAGATGTTTTATATCTGCTGATCAGGATGAATGGGTCTCATTTTTGCCCTTGGCCGAATTCGCGCTAAATAATAGAGCTAGTTCTGCCACTTTGATGTCGCCCTTTTTCTGTAACTTTGGGTTTCATCCTCGATTTTCTTCAGGGCAAGTGGAATCTTCAGCCTGCCCAGGTGTGGACACTGTGGTAGAGAGAATGCAGCAGATTTGGGACCAAGTGGTGGATAAGTTGTCCCTTTCTCAGGAAAAGGCCCAGCGGTTTTCCAACCGGCATAGGACCATTGGTCCCCGGTTTAAAGTGGGTGATATGGTTTGGTTGTCATCAAAGAATATTTCTATGAAGGTTGCGTCTCCAAAGTTCAAGCCAAGATTTATTGGACCTTATAAGATTTTGGAGATTATTAATCCTGTTTCTTTTCGATTGGCTCTTCCAGTTACGTTTAATATCCATAACGTGTTTCATAAATCTATGTTGAAGACGTTTGTTGAGCCAGTAGTTCCTATGGCGGCACCTCCTGATCCTGTATTGGTTAAAGGCAATGTGGAATATGAGGTAAAATATTGGATTCTCGTTTGGCTAGACGGAGACTCCAGTACTTGGTCAAATGGAAGGGTTATGGCCAGGAGGATAATTCTTGGGTCTCTGCTTCTGACATTCATGCCGATAGATTGGTTCGTGTTTTTCACCGGGCCCATCCTGATCGGCCTGGTGGCGTGGATGAGGGTTCGGTGACCCCTCCTCAAGGGGGGGTACTGTTGTGAATTCACTTTCTGGTCTACCTCTGGTTGCTGGTGAGGGTGGTGGAGCTGGTTTTATTGACAGAGGAGTCGTGAGTTCTCTTCCCGGGCTCCCCCTGGTGGTTGCAGGAGGTAATGAAGCTGATCTAATTAACAGAGACCTACCACCTGATAATGAGGACGACGATTGGACATCTGGAGTCTCTGACTGGATTTAAGACAGCCAACTCCCTCTATACCTGCTGTTGATTTTTCCTGCCTCCTGAGGTCTTAGTTTCCAGTTCAGTCCCTGCATTCTCAAGCTAAGTGTTCTTTGCTATTGTTCACATTTGATTTGGTTTTGTCTATTCAGCTTTGTGTGGTCAGCCAGCCCCGGCTGGGGCTGTGCTGAATTTCCATCCTTATGTTACTGTTTGTGCCAGTTTGCTTTTTGTCCCTTATTAGATTGGCCTCTTTTTGTTCTGTTTTCAGAATATGCCAGAGTGCTGATATAGTGGGTGAAGTCTAGTGACTTCAGGGTTTCTTTTGTTATCAGAAGTGTTGGACTTTTTTGCAGGGTTTTTTGGCATGATTGCAGACAGTATCTTTCCTTCCCTGTCCTTTCTAGTTAGTGTGGGCCCCATCGTTTGCTCAGCCTATTTTCCTACCTGTATTTGTGTTTTTATCTTGTCTCACCGACAATATATGTTTGGGGGCTATCTATTACTTTGGGGTCTGCTCTGGGGTAGTTTAGATTTCCCCTTTTCTTGCTTTAGGCTTATTTAGTCCTCTGGCTGTGTCGAGGTGTCTAGAATCATCGTAGGTACGCTCCATGGATACTGCTAGCTGTGTGGATAGGATCAGGGGTCTGCAATACGCTTAGTTACCAACCTCTCTGGTTTTCTGTTGCTTAGCTTGGTCTTGTTTTCCTCCTCGGTGACCCAATAATAACACTAACCCCAGTGTATTATCTCTTTCCTGTGTACACTCGCCCCTCATCCTGTGGTAAAATGAAAACAAAGTAGGTAAAAAATAACTTTTTATTCGTGCATGTGCAGTTAATGTGACCGGCCACCATCATCTGCCTCTACAAAGATGTTGGTCTGATTTACTGCACCTGCACGTACGTCGCACAGGCACAGTGAATCATTTTGCTATGGCTGCCCGGCGGAGAGAGTGCCCCGACGGTCTAGATCCCAGTGGCGGTCTGGATCCCAGTGGCAGCCGGGATCCCAGTGGCGGTCAGGATCCCAGTGGAGGTTATTATCCCAGCGGCAGCCTGGATCCCAGTGGTGGGGAGGGGTCCTTGCAGCATGGGGTCCTTGCGGCGGGGGAGTCTCAGTGGCGGGGGTCTGGCAGTGACCCGCTGGTGGTACTGTGCAAGGGACTGTTACAACCAGCGGGTGCCATATTGGAGCATCTATTATTTGGGTGTTCCAATATGGCGGTCGGCGTACTTACGGTCGGCGCAGTGAAATATGGGATTTGAGGATGTCCGGACAGAAGTGGATGATGGACAATTTTAGGTAATTATATAAATAGATGGATACACACAAAGAACATTATTACTGAAAAAAAAACAGAAAAACAATAGACCCCAGCAGCCATGGTTTACAGAAGAGACTCTAAAAATCATTGAAGAAAAGTGAATGGCCAAAGCAAGGAAACAAGCAGGATGCAGACAACATCAGTAAGAGACTAAAGACAGCCATTAAAGCAGACAACAACTTTATTACAAAGAGTTATACACAGAGATAGAAAGCTAACATCTGAGTGGCAAGACCAGGAAGGCATACCTAAAAATCAAAGAGATACAACAAAAGTTTCAACCAAGAGTGTGCATGATGAATTACGCTAACGGGAACAAACTAACTAAGCCAGACCAGATCAAGGAAAGATGGAAAAAGTACATGGAGCACCACTGCTAGAATGACTCGGGAAGAAAGTGAAGCTGGAAATGATAGACAGCCGAACATCCTGAAAGATGAAGTCGTTGCTGCGATAAAGCTTCTGTCAGGCAAAAAAAAAGGATCTGGGTGTGAAAATTTTAAAATAGAGCTAATAAAGTCTTCTGAAGCAACAGTTGATGTCATCACATGCCTGTGTCAACAGATATGAACAACTGGCAAACGGCACTAGGACTGGATAAAATCCATGCTTATCCATATTCCAAAGGACGGAAATGCTAATGATTGTGGAAACTATCAGGCTACCTCATGCCAGCAAAATACTACTTAAGATTCTACAAAGACGGTTACAGCCTTACTTTGACAAAGAGCTACCAGAGGAGCAAGCAGGATTCAGAAAAGGCAGAGGAAAAAGAGATCAATTGATGGATAATGTGAAAGGCCAAAGAATACAACAAGACGACCTATTTTTGCTTCATTGACTACAGCAAAGCCTTCAACCGTGTTTATCACCAGAAACTTTGGAATACCGTGAAAGATATGGGAGTGCTGAAACCATCTGATCAGCCTCATTAGGAACCTTTACATTGATCAAAAAGTAACAGTCCGAATGGAACACAGCAACATGGAATGATTCAAAGTAGAGCAAGGCGTCAGCTGCTTCCTTTCACTATTTCTCTTCAATTTATATGCAGAAGCTATTTTTGGGAAGGCTGGACTTGCTGAAAAAGAACAAGAAATCAAAATTGCTGGACAAATCATCATCAATCTTAACTACGCAGACAATACAACATTGATAGCAACAAACTTAGATTAAATGAAGGACTTATTACAGACTTTCAATATGGAAAGTTTGAATATGGGATTGCTACTCAACACAAAGAAGCCAAAGATATTGATTCCTGCAAGGTGCGACCAGGACGTCACTGGACAAGTTATTCAAATTGAGAAACATTTCACTGACGACGAAGACACGGCTCGTACATAGTCGGGTCTTTTCTATAGTAGTCTGAACAAAGTAACAAGTAAGTAATAAAAAAAAAAAACTAGAAGAAAAATTGACGCCTTACCAATGTGGTGATGGAGGAGGCTGTAACCAATACCATGGATGGCAAGAAAAACAAACATATCAAACTTTGAACAAATCAAGCCAGATATGACACTGAAAGAAAGGATAACCAAGCTATGACATGCCATCTTTGGACACATCATAGGAAGAAAGCAATCACTGGAAAAGAATATTATGGTCAGAGGAATTGAAGGAACAGGGCGAAAAGGAAGACCAGCAACCTATTTGCTTGATACAATCAAGCTAGCGTTAGAGAAGACCCTGGTGGACCTATCTAGGTTTGAACAAAATCGATCTTCCTACAGATCATTCATCCATCAAGTCACCATGGCTTGAGATCGTTAAATAATAATAAATATTGGTGCAGCTTTAAGTGAATTCAAGTGAATGGGAGATAAACTGCAGTACCCAAGCTCAGCCACTAAGCAATGTACGGAATGTACAGCTCTGGTCATAGTTTACATCTGGCCGACGGCAGAGTAGATAACAGAAGGTTAGTAGTGTTGTGGGGGGGAGTTTGGCTGTGGGCCCAACATCAATTTGACATTTATGATCTATCAAAAATAAAGGTCAACAACATATTTGTCCTGGACAACCTCTTTAATTCTATAATTTATCTTATAACAATATGCCATTTATTATAAATAAATATTATTTTGGAATAAAAAGTATCCGGCATAGAGCAGAATATTAAAACATCATCTAAAAGTGACCTGATCTGAATTATTTAGTTATATTGATAATATTTAGTTACCTTTTCTCCTCTTGATCTGAATGGGCCACGGGCAGCAACCATTTCATATAAAGTTACCCCCAAAGAGAAGTAGTCTACAGAGTAATCATATTCTTCTCCATTTAGCAGCTCAGGAGCCATGAACCCTGGAAAGATTTGTGTTAGGCCATGACTGAAACAATCAAGAATAGAATTTAGCAAATAAATTGTTACGCACTGCATAGATACATAAAAGCGACCTCACCTGACAATAAAAATGTCATTATAAATGCATAATGCATATTTAAAATATCTGGTGCCCTTCGTTTAAGCCTTTGTTGCACTGTTCCTCTGAATTCCAGTACCCTCTTCATGCATGTAAAGTGGCTACCACCTTCCAATATAAGTTTTGAAAGTTTGAGACACTCTCCCTGCTTTGGGTTGCTCTTTCTGAGAGCAGGGAGAGTGTCTCTGTCTAGACATTTTGCACAGTTCTATTATAGTCTGAGACACTCCCCCTTTCTTAGATGGACTAGCCAAAAGCATATGAGACTTCAAAGCACTCTGTGCTTAGAGGACACTATTAAGAGAGTATTGGGAAACAGGAAAACTGTTAGACAAAGTAGGCTCACTATATGAGGTGGATCCTCTAAGTCCAAAGTCTGTGTGGGCATACGGAACATGGACATCAGTTACTGGAAGCCACAAACAGACTGGGGACATCTGGGAGACTGGTAGCAGAGTTCCTAGAAGACACTGGTGGAAACATAGCAAAGGCAAATTAAATGTCTTAAAGGAGTTCTGGAAACCGCAAGCAGACAGAAGTCCTGGAAGCCAAAGGGAGACATGTAGAAGAAGCAACCTAGAAGTGTTCAATGGGTTCTGGAAGCCACAAGCGGACAGGAGACGTCTTGGAAGCCACAAGTGGACATTTAGCAAAGGCAAAACAAACCTTAATAAAGTCCTGTAAGCATCAAGCGGACAGGAGACATACTGGAAACTGCAGGTGGACACATTGCAAAGGCAAATTAAAAGTCTTCATAAAGTTTGGGTAGCCACAAATGGATAGGAAACTTCTTGGAAGCTTCAGGCAGACATAAAGCAGGGTTACTGGATGCTGAAGACAAACAAGTGAAGTCCTGGAGACCCCCAAAAGGCAGCAGGGTTACTAAAAGCCAAAGACAAACAGGTGAAACCCTGGAGACCACTGACTTGTCATAGGGTTACTGGAAGCCACAGCAAAGTAAATCAGAGACTGGAAAACACAGGCAACCAGGAAACGGCCTGGAGCTTGTTGAAAAGAACTGTGCACAGACAAACTAAAAGAGTTATTAGAAAGTCTTAATGCTGCTTTCATAGAGTGACAGCAGTAGTTAACATGTTACCAGCCACAGGGGAAGCTCTACTCCACTGGCGGCTCTTAGAGGCAGATGATGGCTGAATAAATCAGCCATCATATGTCAGGAAATATGCAAGTTTGTGAATTTGCATCAAAGGCAGGGGCATGACAGATTAAGTAACTGTATGTCATATAATGAAAGGGTTACAAAATGAAATAATAAAGGGAGCAACAGGAATAAAATAGGACCAAAAGCTAGCTAGTTTTATTCTATTCGTTCTTTACCTGGAGTTCCAGCATAACCTTTAGTTTTGCTTTTCTTCTCTTTCAATTGTACAGCCAGCCCAAGGTCAGAAATACGGACATTCCCTGAAAAGTAAACACAGACTTTGTTCTTTCAGACCGCATACTGTTCCTGCATGCCTATCTACAATATTTACCTTGCATTATAAAATTTTTCTGGAAATATATTGAAAATCCTACAAGAAGATACTAAATGTTGGGAGCTTTTCTATTGCTTGTATAAAACGAGAATACAAGTAATAGAAAGCCTGTACTTAAAATGCCACTTTGGTCCTTGCACCTACACAGCCAGACAGTCGACTGTAACACCTGGTTAGGGCTAAGTTTCTACCATACCATTGCCTTATTTTCTCTGTCGTTCTTATCCTCCTTTCTGCTTATGTTTTGCCACAGTTTGTTGTAATTATGTGCTGGTATTTATTTGTATGTGGTAAAATAAAGCTATTGTGCTGACAGCTTGTGTATATGTACAGTATACTGTATAAGATGCATTTAGTCCGATTTTGATTGGTACATTTCACTTATTTTAGGGACTATGCAAGTTATCATGATTGTTATGTATTTTTAATCAAAAGGCTAGTAGGTCTATGAGTATTATACTCTGTATTGTGGATCTTTTTCTTGTAGTCCAAGCGTTGGACTTGTTTTTAGTGTTTTGTTTAATAAAAATGTGTCTATTTCTTGGTGATCCCGGGCTATTTGCATATACTTTTCCTTGTTTTGTTGTCTGATCTACATTGATATGCATTAGGTGATCCCAGTTTTTTTATTCAGTGGATGTTGCCCGCTTATATCTATATACTTAAAATGGCACTTTATATAATATCCAGTATTATGTTTGGAAATTGGTAACATAAAAAATTGTTGACATTAAAAATACAGATACATAACAGGACAGCCACTGTCAGAATTTCTATTTTACTCTATAGGGGCCATGATAAAATTAAATATAGACCAAGATGCCAATGGTCACTTGCCAGAAAGGTATGTAGTTTGTTTACCTGGTGTAATATATTTTTTCTTTTGCATCTGCAATTATTTTTCTTTTGGACCTCTCTATTCATGAGATATAGCCCCCCCTTTCCTGTATGTAAATCTATTCTTTTCATTCAAGGGAGCCTGATTATCAACTCTTTTCTAAAGCCCAATTCCACTGAAGCCAATGTCTCCTGTAAAAAATAACAATAAACAACAGCCACATCACTCACCTCTCCATTGTTCTGTTCCATGCGGTAATCAATGTCAGGGGATAAGCAGTTTTCAGCCTGGACGGTGCCAAGACGCGACCATTCAAGCTGAGAACCACTGAGGAATGAGCCGCAGCAAGGTTACCGCAGGTCACTGATGCTGCGTTCCCAGTCGTGCCAATGAACTGCGGTGACCTCAGTGAGATCATTGCTCACACAGTAAGAAAAAGTCTCAAGTTGCAGCGTTGAGATCACCACAGTTCACCAGGAGAAATTTCTCATAGTGCACTCACCACTGTCCGTGAGATTTTCTCTCATTGTGCTAGCGGTGATCGCCTCAGTTGAGAGGCCTGCTCATTGCAGTTCATTCTTCCCTGCTTCTCAGCATGAACCTCCTCATGATGCTGTAACGGTAATGTAAAATATCACGTATGACTTTTCCGGAACATTCCAGAATCTTCCAATCTCTACACTCTCTAGAATGATTCATAGCAGCACAGAGCCAAGCGACCCCCCTGTTCTTGTCCCTGTGTGCCTGTCACACATTGAAGCAGCTTGTGTTTCCTCTGCCTGCAACTTCACACACACTCACTGTAATATGAGACTACAGCCACTCACTCCTTCCTGGGGGGTCTCCTCACTGCAAGAAATGTTAATTAGCCAGGAGAGAATTTCCTTTGTCAGTCCAACATGTGCTTCTCATATATATATAAATATATATATATATATATATATATATATATATATGGGAGATATTAAAGAGTCCATAACTCGGGCTCTGTCAGGGACAGGAATATGAAAATGACACATTGAGACGTGCGCCAATTGGGCTTCACTAGAGTGGTTCTTGCTAAATTCTAGCACCAGCAAAACCAGAGAAACAGATTTCTCCTGAGCAGAACAGAATAGACAGCTAGTGTTTGATGTCATTACAAAGCTAATTTCAATATAAGATGAATGATGGTTCTGCCGATACTTTGCTAGGTTCTCAAGCCCAGATATGATGGTTATAAGTTTTGAGAACCCAAATCTGTACTTTGAGAAAGGGGAGGACTGTCACAAGCCAGCCCCTTTAGTGATGTCACAAAGCCAAAGGTATAAGGTATTTTCTCCTATCCCTCCCTCATTCTAGCCTGGGATGCCGTGGCAATAAGATCGCAAATGCACAGTGACATTTGGCTCCTCCCTGCATGGTTCCGCCTGAAATTACCTAAGCAATTTGTAAGTTTACCTCTTTTTTTTTAAATCCCTTTTATTTGCAGTTGCATTGTACTTACTTTTATTGTCTCATATCGTAAAACCTTTTTATCTTCTGTAAACACTGCCCATCTTTTGGGAATAAGCTATAAAATTTATTAGTTCTATCTCTATGCTCTATGACGAATTCATGTGCCTTCAAGCTAATTACGCTACAGATTTGAGTTTGCTTCGCACCCCTCTATTAATTGTACATATTAATAAGAGAAATCTGAAGCTGGTGGCAGCGAAGTGTGTTCTGGCTAGGTAGGTAGCGCTGGTAATGACTGAGCGGGTTTTATAAGCGGATTGTGTGGCTGCGGCCAAAGCATTTGTAATTCCCTCACTGCAGCAGCCTAATAGCCAGTGCACAACAAGCAGCCCGTCCGGTGACTAATTATCCTAGGTGTAGTTCCCTGACTGACCTGAGGGTAAGGGGGCGCCAGAGAGCTGCAAGTTCCAAAGTGGAACTGGAAAGTGGGATATCCACAAATCCCAACAGCTTGTAACATATTGTGGCAGTGGTGGGATAACTAAAATAAACTCCCCTGCGGTAAATTGTTAGAGCAAGACTAGATTGCTGTCTTTTACCACATGGTGCCAGCGGTGGGATAACTAAGATAAGCCCCCCTGTGCCTGTGATAGCCATGTGCGGCCAAAGGTAACAACCCCTGATCGTGACAGATGCCACTAATCATGCTGAAGAGCATATGTCGCACAAATGGATTACGGTATGGGACATTATGCATTCCAGCCATTGCTTCATCCAGCCACCCCTCCATCCATCCCTCATCCATCCATCCCTCCAGCCATCCCTCATCAATCCATCCCTCATCCATCCATCCCTCATCCATCCAGCCATCCATCTATCTCTCATCTAGCTACCGCTACATCCACCCATCTCTCATCCATCCCTCATCCAGCCATTTTTCCATTCCATACAACCTCAGTGACCAGTGATAACCTCAGTGACATCACTGCTAGTCATTGATACTGCGCTCACAGCAGCTCATTCCTTGGTGGTTTTCAGCCTGGATGGTTGCATCTTGGCACCTTCCAGGTTGAAAAGTATTTATCCCCAGACGTGCATTATGGTGTGGGACAGATTGACGAACAAGTGAGGTATATGGTTGTTTTTTATTTTTGCTTTATTACAAGAGACGAGGGCTTCAGTGGAATGGGTGTTAGGTGAGTATAACTGTGTTTGTTACTTTAAAATAAAAAAGGAAAAAAATAGTGTGTTTTTTTATTTAAAAAAATACTTTATTCTGGCGGTATGTTTATTTACAATATAACTGTAGGATTAGTAATGGAGAAGTGACTCATAGACGTCTCTCCATTACTAAGCAGTGGACTTGATATCACCAGCCTCAGAATACCAGCCCCCAGCTGTCTGCTTTAGCTTGGCTGGTTGTAAAAAATAAGCCTTTTTTAATGATTTATTTAAATAATTTTAAAAAGGCATGGGGACCCCTCTATTCTTGATTACCAACCTAGCTAACGCTGGCAGCTGAGGGTTACAGCCCCCAGCTGTGAGTTTTGTCTGGCTAGTTATCAACAATACAGAGGAACCCATGCAGATTTTTTTAAAATTATTTATTTAGAGTGCAGTCACCAGCTGATGAACACTCCCTTCAGACACCACTCGTTTTCACTGTTATTAGCAGCAAAAGGCATAGGCTGATGGGAATAGTAGTCCCATCAGCTGATGCCAGTGACCGGAGGTAAAATTTTTACCTCCAATGACAGAGTGGGAACTGTGGCTCTCTGACCAGCGGTGATGATTTTACTGCCGATCAGAGGCAGTGTTTGCCTTGCTGTCATGCACATGACAGCGTGAGAAACACCCTGTGTTCGGGTTGCCGAACCGGAACAGTAACACGGACTTCCTGATGAAGTCCATGTTCAGGCGTGTTCTACAAGTTTAAATAACTTTTGTGGCGACCTATACATCTAAAACCAAGGAAGGTCCCACACAATGGCACATAAAATGTTATCTTTATTTATTATTAACAATGCAATACAAGAGATTAAAAAGAAGGTGCTAGACCATAAAGAGAGACAGAACAATCATAGAAGCATCATTTAACAGCACATTTCATTATGCAGATGCACTCCCACATGCTACATATCACTGAAAGGGATTACTATGATTTACTTTTTTGGTACTCATCAGCTGACTATCCTCAGACATGTCCCGCTATGCCAATACCAATCCCCACATATCTCAATACCATGCAAAAAGGCGTAAGTATAAGTATAACAGCATACTATGAGCTGATGATGCTTCCTGGACCGTCCCTCATGCCCCGATGCACGTTTCGCTGTGCTTCATCAAGGAGGCATAGGTGGATATGTTTGAGGATAGTCAGCTAATAAGTACCAAAAAAGTAAATCATACTAATCCCTTTTAGTGATATGTAGCATGTGGGAGTGCATCTGCATAATGAAATGTGCTGTTAAATGATGCTTCTATGATTGTTCTGTCTCTCTCTTTTTAATCTTTTGTATTGCATTGTTAATAATAAATAAAGATAACCTTTTTATGTGCCATTGTGTGGGACCTTCCTTGGCTTTAGGTGTATAGGTCGCCACAAAAGTTATTTATAGTTGGTTGGTGGCACATTTCCCAGTTCAGGGATATTGCTTATTGTTTGGGCAATTTGGTGAATATAGTGTTCTACAAGTTGCAAAGACGCTTGTCGTGAAAGCGTTGAATAATTCTGAGACTGCAGTTTTCATTAAATGTGGCATTTTGTTCTGAATTTGGAGAAGCCACTTAACATATTAGTTGTATTGAACATTTCTAAATTGCAACTGTGTGATTGGCTTATTACAAACAGAGGAAAGTTTGTACATTTTGGTAATGAACCTAATTTGCAATGGGGTAGAATAATTTTAAATGCAACAGTACAGCGTCATGTAAATATTTTGGCACCCTTGGTAAAAATTAGTGTTATTGTGAGCAGTTGGGCAAGTTGAAAATGAAATATCTCTAAAAGGGCCTAAAGTTAAAGATGACACATTGCCTTTGTATTTTAGACTAAGAAAAATAAATTGTCATTTTTAACATTTTAAAAATTACAAAAAGGAAAATGGGCCGATGAAAAAGTTTGGGCACTATTGGAGATTTAGCAGTAATTTTGACCAGGGGTGCCCAAACTTTTACATGCCACTGTATATACTATTTGTTGCTAAATATTTTTTGTGGCTAGTGACATAAAATGATTTTTAAGAGTTTTCACCATCTAAAATAAGCATACCATCATTGTCCAGTAGAACATTTTCTGGTTTGAGGTCACGATAAATGATCCTGTTTTGGTGTAAATGTTCCATCCCACATATAATCTGTGCAGTATAAAAGCATGCTCTGGGTTCATCTATCCCTGGATTTTCCTCATCAACATTGTAAATGTGAAACCTAGAGTCAACAAGGTTTTAAATAAAAGTTAAAAATTATAAGTTAAAAAAGTTAACAATAATCATATAGCAATATGATGAACTAGATATGAAGAGTGACATTATGTGATAATTATATACAGAAAGTAAGGAAAATATCTATATTTACAGTAAAATTAAATATAAATTGGAAATGAGTGAATATATTCAATGTAAATTCGAGTCAAATTTTATGAAATTCACATATCAATCTGGAACAAGGTTTCATCAACTACAGGCCAAATGGCAAACATGACATCAGGCGCGGACACACAATCTTGCTAAAACACTTTGCAGCTACCACATCACACGGTTTAGTGCAGCCAATCAGGAGATACTATCATAGTCTCTATAAGAGCCAAGCCAAGGATTGCAGCATCCATTTTAGGGTGCTAGGACGAGAGGACGTCAGAGCTCAGAGCTCAGTATTAGGGATAGGAAAGAAAGTTTTAAAGCACATGACAAATATTCCAGACAGTTAAGTGTTGTACAACTGCAGCAGTGAAAAAGATTAATATAGTTGTGATGTTAGGATATGGTATGAGGGTATCATTTTGTTTGTATTAATATTTTGCTGATTTTTGTGGTGTTCTCTTGTATGATGAATTGATATTTGCTAATTGATGAATGGTTGTTAGGGCCCCCGTTACACGCTTCAATGTCCCAGCGACCCCACCAACGATCCAATGTGGATGGTATCACTGGGACATAGTTAGCTGATTGCTGGTGAGCTGTCACATAGACAGACTCACCAGCGGTCAGGACCAGCAAGCAAGCTGGTTTCCAAGGTAAACAGCGGGTATCTAAGAGCCGCACGGCTCTTAGATACCCGCTTTTTACATTGGAAACCAGCTCCCAGCGACGCTGATCGTTGGTCTCTCGCTGTCACACGCAGAGATGCACGCTGGCCAGCGGGAGACCAACAATCAAAAAATGGCTCAGGACATTTGAGCACGGTCAGCGATACCCAGCGGGGGGGCCGGTCACTGATGTGTGTCACACACAGCAAGATCGCTGTGGCATCACAAATCAGCGATCTCGCTAGTGATCTCGCTGTGTCTGATGGGGCCTTTATTGCCATCTGATATCACCTACCCACAGTACTGTACTGTTTGCTAATATGCTAATGATATATTGACCTAGCTTGTTGAAACAATGAGCCCTTGCGACCTTTCCCCTCTGACCTGTGAATGAGGAGGGGGACTTTTAAAATATCAGTGTGGTGAGACACAATCTCAGATCATGTGTGGAACTATGATGTGAACACAGCACTTCAGAGAGAAAGAAGAGTATATGGACTATGTTATCTTCTGTCTGCTGTATTGTTGGACTCTCATTTCACAGGGCTGTATCCTGTTACTGAACTGCATTCGGCTTTTGGACTCTCTTATCCTTTGTGTGGTGGATTGTATATGGACCTTTCGTATTTTTGCCTAAATAAAGGTCTTGGAATTGTTCACTCTTCTTTTGCTCTATTGATTGTGTGATACCAGAGAAGGACCCCGTGACAGTAGTAGTTTGTGAATAATACAGAACTTCAATTAATAGCAGGAGAGAGAGCGAGATGGGAGATGATAGCATCAGAAATGCCAGATTATGCATGATGAATTAGAGAGAGATGTGGTGATATGGGGATATGGTGAAGCTAGCATCTGTCCTGCTGAATTTGAATTCCAAATACACATTTTTTTCTTTATTCTTAATGCACTAGCATGGAGCAGCAAGGCAGAACAATATATTTTACTAAATCAGTTTCAGTCTTGGATAGTGTACTTGCTAGACATAAAACCTGAGAGTTTTTGCATTTATTGCACAAACATTTTTGTGAAGGGAAATAGCTCACTCATTTGTTGTGTGTGTGTGTGTGTATATATATATATATTGTGGGGATGTGACTCGCTCAGGTGCAGCGGGAGACAATCAGGAGACCGGTTCTTCCAAAGTTCATGAGGTTTATTTCTGTCATAAACCATAAAACAGCGTATCACCAAAAATAGCCTCTAGCTTAGGCAAACAAAACATAAACCTTCGTGGTTGCAGACTCAGACCGCGAGTCTCAGCACATGCTGGGAGGTGTAGTCCTCCCCACATACAGCTCCCTGGTTCAGGAGCAGGTCACATTATAAGGCTGTAGCCACACCCACGTTCCCAGCAGCTGACTGGTCACATGACTGTGACCTCACCACAGGTCCTTCAAACAAAAACAATAACAATATCTGGTATGCTTTACTTCTGCCTTACATTATGGAGATAAGCCATTTATGAGACACATATCTCCCATCAATTACACGACCCTTAGCCCTGCCACATACCTCCCCCCTCTGCCTAAAGCCGTGGGGCTTGGCACTTTCACCTACCAGGCAAGGGATTCTGGAGAGGGCATCGGCATTCCCATGTAGCTTCCCGGCCCTATGCTCTACATGGAAACTGAAGTCTTGTAGGGCTAAGAACCAGCGGGTGACCCTAGCATTCTTGCCCTTGGTTTCCCTCATCCACCTGAGTGGGGCATGGTCGGATATTAACCTAAACTTCCGTCCCACCAGGTAGTACCGTAATGTGTCCACTGCCCATTTTATGGCCAAACACTCCTTCTCTACAACTGAGTAATTTCTCTCACAATAAGTCAACTTCCTACTCAAGTAGAGAACAGGATGCTCCTCCCCACGTATCTCTTGGGAAAGGACAGCTCCTACCCCGACATCTGAGGCATCTGTCTGGAGGACAAATTCACGTTTAAAGTCTGGGGCCACCAAAACGGGCTGCTTACAAAGAGCTCCCTTCATTTCTTGGAAGGCTGACTCTGCTTCTTCGGACCAGCTGACCATCACTGACTTTGTCCCTTTAAGCAGATCAGTTAGAGGTGCAGCCATTGTGGCGAAGTTTGGGATAAACCTCCTGTAATATCCCACAATCCCCAGGAAGGCTTTAACTTGCTTCTTTGACAGAGGTCTCGGCCATGTTTGAATTGCCTCCACTTTATTGATTTGGGGTTTGATCTCGCCACGCCCCACTACATATCCGAGGTACTTGGCTTCTTCTCTCCCCAAGGCACACTTCTTCGGGTTTATTGTAAACCCCGCCTCTCTTAGAGCGTCAAACACTGCTTGGACCTTTTCCAGGTGAGTCTCCCAGTCCGGGGTAAAGATGACGATATCATCCAGGTATGCGGCAGCATATAGCTTATGAGGTGCAAGGATTCTATCCATCGCCCTCTGGAAGGTTGCTGGAGCTCCCTGTAGGCCAAACGGCATCCGGACATACTGGAAGCACCCGTCTGGTGTGGAGAATGCCGTCTTCTCCTTGGCTTCCTGTGCCATGGGGATCTGCCAATATCCCTTGGTCAGATCCAAAGTGGTTATGTACCTGGCAGGTCCAAGTCTCTCGATGAGCTCATCAACGTGTGGCATGGGATAAGCGTCGAACTTGGAGACCTCATTCAGCTTCCGGTAATCGTTGCAGAACCTCCATTCACCATCAGGTTTTGGGACCAGGACAATCGGGCTCGACCAGCCGCTCTTGGATTCCTCAATGACCCCGAGCTTCAACATACGCTGCACCTCCTTGGAGATTACCTCTCGCCGGGCCTCAGGAATACGATATGGTTTCACGTTCACCCGCACATGTGGCTCGGTCAGAATTTCGTGCTCCACCACCTTCGTGCACCCCGGCAACTCTGAGAACAGGTCGCGGTTTTTCTGGAGTAACTCCCGGCACTGCTGCTTCTGGGCCTTCGATAGAGTCTCCGCTATGGTAACGGCTCCAACCTCCCCTTCTAGGTTGCCCAGCAAGCACGGAGTTACCGCTGGCTCTCTATCTTGCCACGGCTTGATAAGGTTAACATGGTAAACCTGGTATGGCTTCCGTCTTCCGGGTTGGTGGATCTTGTAGTTTACGTCTCCCAGTTTCTCCACCACCTCATATGGCCCTTGCCACTTGGCCAAGAACTTACTTTCCACCGTCGGTATTAGCACGAGAACTCGGTCTCCCGGATTGAACTGCCTCACTCTGGCTGACCGGTTGTAGACCCTGGCCTGAGCCTCTTGTGCCTGGCGGAGATGTTCTTTAACAATGGGCATCACCTTCGCAACCCTCTGCTGCATCAGTGCCACATGCTCAATGACGCTTCTGTGGGGCGTGACTTCGGCTTCCCAGGTTTCCTTGGCTATATCTAGGAGACCTCGCGGATGCCGGCCGTACAGAAGCTCGAAGGGGGAGAACCCCGTGGAGGCCTGGGGAACTTCACGGATAGAAAACAGTAAATACGGTAAGAGACAATCCCAGTCTCTACCATCTTCCTCTATGACTTTTCTCAGCATGCTCTTCAGGGTCTTGTTAAACCTCTCAACAAGGCCATCTGACTGTGGATGGTACACTGAAGTCCTCAGCTGGGAAATTTGCAAGACTCTGCACAATTCTCTCATCACCTTGCTCATAAAAGGTGTCCCCTGGTCGGTCAGGATCTCCTTCGGCAAACCCGTCCGGGAAAACACATGGACCAGCTCACGGGCTATACTCTTCGCAGAGGAGTTTCTCAGGGGAATGGCCTCAGGATAGCGTGTGGCATAGTCCAGGATGACTAATATATACTGATGGCCCCGAGCTGATTTAACTAAGGGACCGACCAAGTCCATGGCAATTCTCTCAAATGGCACCTCAATAATGGGCAGTGGCACAAGAGGGTTCCGAAAATGAGATGTGGGGGCAGTTAACTGACATGTCGGGCAGGACCTGCAATAGTTTACTATTTCCCGGTGACACCCAGGCCAATAGAACCTCTGTACAATCCGTTCCTGGGTTTTTTCCACCCCCAGGTGTGTGAATGGGCCATGTCCAACACTTTTCGTCTATAGGGGCCTGGTACTATTAACTGCTCTGCCACCTCCTCCCTTATTTTCGTGACCCGGTACAACAATTCCCCACTCAACATAAAATGGGGAAACCTTGTGTCTGCTCCCGGCTCTTGTGCAACCCCATTAATGACGGTGACATTGTTAAAGGCTTCCCTTAGTGTGGGGTCCCTATGTTGGGCAGTCCCAAAATTCTCCCCGGCCACCCCTAACTCCGGGATGTCAGGTACAGGGGACCCTTCCTCTTCATCCCCAACAAGGACACATAAAGGGAACTCATCTGCCTCTGGTGGTGGCGATACCTCAGTGGGGTGGATTGGTTCCCTGCTCTTGCTAGCACACTCAGAACCCATCCCCCACAGATCCCAAAACAGACAGAAATCCCAGCCAATAATTATGGGATGCAACAAGTCTCGAACAACGCCAACTTCATGCGACTCGGTGCCATGCGCCGTTTCAATCTTCACCCTAGCCATAGGGTAGTCCTTTGCATAGCCATGTATGCACCAAACACCAATCTTTTTACCCGGGAGTATGTTTAGAGGAAAACTGGCCCTCACAAGGGTCACCAAGCTCCCGGAGTCCAGAAGCGCCATTACTGCTCGACCGTTCACCTTCACGGGACACGCTTGTGGCCCCTTGTTAGGTAGCGAGTTCACACTGCAAGCTGGATATGCGTAGTATGAACTACGGCGTCCCATGCTGCAATCCATCTGCTCAGTGGTCTGGGGACAACGGGCCGCTATATGTCCTGGCCCATGACACTTCCAGCAAATAACACCCGAGGGGACCTTGGGCACCGCCTCCCCCGCCCCTTTTGACCTTGGACGCACCACCCTTTTTTGTGACTCCGCCCCCTGCTGGGACCCCCAATATGGAATGGGCTGCTTCCCCAAGGAACCTTCCATCCCCTGGTATCTCTCAACCAGCCCAACCAGTTCATCAGCATTTTGGGGATCACCCTGGGCAACCCAAGTCTGTAGAGGTCTCGGCAGAGAATGCACAAACCGATCCATCACAACTCGCTCTACCATCTGTGCAGGGGAAGCCGACTCTGGCTGCAGCCATTTCTGGACCAGGTGCAACAGGTCAAACATTTGGGAGCGCGGGGGTTTGTCCCAGTGATAGGCCCAGCGATGAACTCGCTGTGCCCTGGTAATCATTGTTACCCCCAAGCGTGCGAGAATTTCCGCTTTTAATTTGGGATACTCTCTGGCATCTTGTACCGTCAGGTCAAAGTACGCCTTCTGGGGCTCCCCCGTTAGGTAAGGGGCCAGTACCTCCGCCCACCGCTCTGGCTGAAGTTTTTCCCTCTCAGCCACCCTCTCAAACACCGTCAGGAAGGCCTCCACATCATCCTCAGGGGTCATTTTTTGCAATGCGCGTCTTACCGCCTTCTCGACGTCGGTGGCATCAGCCCGACCTGGGGTTGGGGCGCTCGTCCTGCCCTCCTGGATGGCGGTTGCCAGAAGCTGCATCTGCTGCCGTTGTTCCTGCTGGCTCTGCTGGAACTGCTGCCGCTGCTCCTGCTGGCTTTGCTGGATCTGCTGTAACAACAGCTTGTTGGTTTCCTGCTGCAGTGCCTGGGACTGGACCAGGTGTTTCATGAGGTCCTCCATGATTCCAGGCAATGCTTGTTACCCCGCTGCAAACTTCACCCAGGACATGCAGCGGTCTCTGCTGGGACCGCTGCCCGCACGTGTACCACCAATTGTGGGGATGTGACTCGCTCAGGTGCAGCGGGAGACAATCAGGAGACCGGTTCTTCCAAAGTTCATGAGGTTTATTTCTGTCATAAACCATAAAACAGCGTATCACCAAAAATAGCCTCTAGCTTAGGCAAACAAAACATAAACCTTCGTGGTTGCAGACTCAGACCGCGAGTCTCAGCACATGCTGGGAGGTGTAGTCCTCCCCACATACAGCTCCCTGGTTCAGGAGCAGGTCACATTATAAGGCTGTAGCCACACCCACATTCCCAGCAGCTGACTGGTCACATGACTGTGACCTCACCACAGGTCCTTCAAACAAAAACAATAACAATATCTGGTATGCTTTACTTCTGCCTTACATTATGGAGATAAGCCATTTATGAGACACATATCTCCCATCAATTACACGACCCTTAGCCCTGCCACAATATATATATATATACAGTGCCTACAAGTAGTATTCAACCCCCTGCAGATTTAGCAGGTTTACACATTCGGAATTAACTTGGCATTGTGACATTTGGACTGTAGATCAGCCTGGAAGTGTGAAATGCACTGCAGCAAAAAAGAATGTTATTTCTTTGTTTAAATTTTTTTTAAATTGTGAAAAGTTTATTCAGAGGGTCATTTATTATTCAACCCCTCAAACCACCAGAATTCTATTTGGTTCCCCTAAAGTATTAAGAAGTATTTCAGGCACAAAGAACAATGAGCTTCACATGTTTGGATTAATTAACTCTTTTTCCAGCCTTTTCTGACTATTTAAGACCCTCCCCAAACTTGTGAACAGCACTCATACATGGTCAACATGGGAAAGACAAAGGAGCATTCCAAGGCCATCAGAGACAAGATCGTGGAGGGTCACAAAGCTGGCAAGGGGTACAAAACCCTTTCCAAGGAGTTGGGCCTACCTGTCTCCACTGTTGGGAGCATCATCCGGAAGTGGAAGGCTTATGGAACTACTGTTAGCCTTCCACGGCCTGGACAGCCTTTGAAAGTTTCCTCCCGTGCCGAGGCCAGGCTTGTCCGAAGAGTCAAGGCTAACCCAAGGACAACAAGGAAGGAGCTCCGGGAAGATCTCATGGCAGTGGGGACATTGGTTTCAGTCAATACCATAAGTAACGTACTCCACCGCAATGGTCTCCGTTCCAGACGAGCCCGTAAGGTACCTTTACTTTCAAAGCGTCATGTCAAGGCTCGTCTACAGTTTGCTCATGATCACTTGGAGGACTCTGAGACAGACTGGTTCAAGGTTCTCTGGTCTGATGAGACCAAGATCGAGATCTTTGGTGCCAACCACACACGTGACATTTGGAGACTGGATGGCACTGCATACGACACCAAGAATACCATCCCTACTGTCAAGCATGGTGGTGGCAGCATCATGCTGTGGGGCTGTTTCTCAGCCAAGGGGCCTGGCCATCTGGTCCGCATCCATGGGAAGATGGATAGCACGGCCTACCTGGAGATTTTGGCCAAGAACCTCCGCTCCTCCATCAAGGATCTTAAGATGGGTCGTCATTTCATCTTCCAACAAGACAACGACCCAAAGCACACAGCCAAGAAAACCAAGGCCTGGTTCAAGAGGCAAAAAATCAAGGTGATGGAGTGGCCTAGTCAGTCTCCTGACCTTAACCCAATTGAAAACTTGTGGAAGGAGCTCAAGATTAAAGTCCACATGAGACACCCAAAGAACCTAGATAACTTGGAGAAGATCTGCATGGAGGAGTGGGCCAAGATAACTCCAGAGACCTGTGCCGGCCTTATCAGGTCTTATAAAATACGATTATTAGCTGTAATTGCAAACAAGGGTTATTCCACAAAATATTAAACCTAGGGGTTGAATAATAATTGACCCACACTTGTATGTTTAAAATTTATTAAAATTTAACTGAGCAACATAACTTTTTGGTTTGTAAGATTTGTGCATCTGTTAATATATCCTGCTCTTGTGTGAAGTTTGAAGGCTCTAACTTATTTGCATCTTATCAAACCTGCTAAATCTGCAGGGGGTTGAATACTACTTGTAGGCACTGTATATATATATATATATATATACAGTGGGGAAAAAAAGTATTTAGTCAGTCAGCAATAGTGCAAGTTCCACCACTTAAAAAGATGAGAGGCGTCTGTAATTTACATCATAGGTAGACCTCAACTATGGGAGACAAACTGAGAAAAAAAAATCCAGAAAATCACATTGTCTGTTTTTTTTTTCATTTTATTTGCATATTATGGTGGAAAATAAGTATTTGGTCAGAAACAAGCAATCAAGATTTCTGGCTCTCACAGACCTGTAACTTCTTCTTTAAGAGTCTCCTCTTTCCTCCACTCATTACCTGTAGTAATGGCACCTGTTTAAACTTGTTATCAGTATAAAAAGACACCTGTGCACACCCTCAAACAGTCTGACTCCAAACTCCACTATGGTGAAGACCAAAGAGCTGTCAAAGGACACCAGAAACAAAATTGTAGCCCTGCACCAGGCTGGGAAGACTGAATCTGCAATAGCCAACCAGCTTGGAGTGAAGAAATCAACTGTGGGAGCAATAATTAGAAAATGGAAGACATACAAGACCACTGATAATCTCCCTCGCTCTGGTGCTCCACGCAAAATCCCACCCCGTGGGGTCAGAATGATCACAAGAACGGTGAGCAAAAATCCCAGAACCACGCGGGGGGACCTAGTGAATGAACTGCAGAGAGCTGGGACCAATGTAACAAGGCCTACCATAAGTAACACACTACGTCACCATGGACTCAGATCCTGCAGTGCCAGACGTGTCCCACTGCTTAAGCCTGTACATGTCCGGGCCCGTCTGAAGTTTGCTAGAGAGCATTTGGATGATCCAGAGGAGTTTTGGGAGAATGTCCTATGGTCTGATGAAACCAAACTGGAACTGTTTGGTAGAAACACAACTTGTCGTGTTTGGAGGAAAAAGAATAATGAGTTGCATCCATCAAACACCATACCTACTGTAAAGCATGGTGGTGGAAACATCATGCTTTGGGGCTGTTTCTCTGCAAAGGGGCCAGGACGACTGATCCGGGTACATGAAAGAATGAATGGGGCCATGTATCGTGAGATTTTGAGTGCAAACCTCCTTCCATCAGCAAGGGCATTGAAGATGAAACGTGGCTGGGTCTTTCAACATGACAATGATCCAAAGCACACCACCAGGGCAACGAAGGAGTGGCTTCGTAAGAAGCATTTCAAGGTCCTGGAGTGGCCTAGCCAGTCTCCAGATCTCAACCCTATAGAAAACCTTTGGAGGGAGTTGAAAGTCCGTGTTGCCAAGCGAAAAGCCAAAAACATCACTGCTCTAGAGGAGATCTGCATGGAGGAATGGGCCAACATACCAACAACAGTGTGTGGCAACCTTGTGAAGACTTACAGAAAATGTTTGACCTCTGTCATTGCCAACAAAGGATATATCACAAAGCATTGAGATGAAATTTTGTTTCTGACCAAATACTTATTTTCCACCATAATATGCAAATAAAATGAAAAAAAAAACAGACAATGTGATTTTCTGTATTTTTTTTTCTCAGTTTGTCTCCCATAGTTGAGGTCTACCTATGATGTAAATTACAGACGCCTCTCATCTTTTTAAGTGGTGGAACTTGCACTATTGCTGACTGACTAAATACTTTTTTTCCCCACTGTATATATATTGTGAGGTGCCAAGGGGAGAGGTACTTGAAAACAGGTATATTTCTCCCCGTTTCATTTCATATGTCTCCCTGTACTGATGACGAAGCCAGTTTATTTCACTGTAATCCAGTCCTGGTTTCCTTAGTGATCAGCATGGAAAGGACTGGTAGTTCCCCCTCCACTTATTCAATCCAGGTTTTGGTTTCCTGACTGGTCCAGCTGATATAATCAGGAGGAGCTGGGATCTCTCAGTCTATCTCGTCTGCTGAGCTGGGAGCTGACACAGTAAGATTACATGGACTTGTTTGCTGTTATATAGGTTTATTTTGTAGTTAGCCTGCTATTGTTAGTTAGTGGCCAGACGGCCTTAGATGTTTTATTTCATGTTTGGCATGTGTAACATTGAATAACAAGTGTGCACAATAAATATGCTGTGGCCATATTCATGTGGAACTTGCTAGTCTGCTGAAGTGACTTCATAGCCACATGCTTGTGCCAAAGCAAAGATCCCAGCTGAGCTATCTATTCCCCACAAATGGTGTTTCGAATGCGGGCACTTGTGGCTGCTGGACTGTGACTGCAGAGAAAACGCTGAGTATGTCCTGGCTGAAAGTTTCTGCGCTTTTGAAGAGCCAAGAGTCCAGTAATATGGAGGAACTAGTGAAGCAGTTATTGCAAGCAAATGTGCAACAACAGCAGACTAATACTTGCTTCCAGAAGGCTCTGGAGCAGCAACACCAGATGCAGCAAGAGCAGTTGGAGGCAATAAAACAGGCCTTGGTTCGGCAACCCCGAGATGAGGGAGACCGTGCACAAAGCGCTGCTAGTGCGCAGAAAGCTGTACAGAAGACTTTGCTTAAAATGACCACAGACGATGATGTGGAAGCATACCTCACCGTGTTTGAACGTATTGCAGAACGTGAGCACTTACCACTGGACAGATGGGCTGAGGTAGTTGCTCCATTTCTAAGCGGAGATCCACAAAAGGCCTATTATGATCTGAGTGGAGCGGATGCTATGGACTATATCAAACTCAAAGGCGAAATCCTGGCAAGGCTGGGAGTAAACACGTATGTACGCGCACAGAGGGTGCATTTATGGAATTTTGTGGAGCATCAGCCAGCCCGCTCACAAATACATGATCTCATCCATCTAGTAAAAAAATGGCTGCAACCAGAGGCTTTGACGTCCGCACAGATGGTGGAGCGTGTTGTTCTAGACAAGTACCTGCGGTCCTTACCCACTAAGATCCAGAGGTGGGTTGGACAGGGTGACCCAACTACCGCTGACCAGTTGGTGAATATGGTCGAACGCTACAATGCTTCTGAAAGCCTACTCCAAGGGACGTTAGCACCCCACTGGCTCCCCAAGAAATCGCTGGAGAGTCCTGCGAAACCTACTTCATCTTCAAAAGAAGAGAACGTCACAATGAAGGGTAGCAGACCTACAAAGGACTATGGAGGTGGTACGGGCTCACATCAAGCCAGCAGACCTCGTCTGGGATCTCCATCGAGGAGACAAGGGCCTATACAATGTTGGCGATGTCGCGGGCTTGGCCATGTAGCAGCTAACTGCCCAATGACTACAGAGCCAATGGACTGTAATGCTACAAGGCGTCTTTCGTTATATGTGCAGTCAGTCTGTGTGGCGGAGACCCTCACGGGAAATGAACAACACGTGTGCCACGTCGAGGTTGACGGTTATAGTGTGAATGCCGTCTTGGATTCCGGCAGTCAAGTAACTTTGGTACGTGCCAGTTTTGTGGACTCTAGCGCCCTAACGAACTTAACCGTGGGCATTAGTTGCATCCATGGGGATACTAAGAACTACCCCACTGCCTGGGTTACTCTTGCCACGCCAGTAGGGACCAAAAGACAGTCATAAAGTCTATGGGACACAGTGTAATCCTGGGGAGAGACTTTCCCTTATTTTGGGACTTGTGGAACTTCAAAAGTGGCATGAACCGTCTAGTTGAAGACGGTACTCCGGAGCTAGCCCCTGAACCATTGCAGCAAGACGACGGAGAACCCATCTCAGAGGAAGTACTAGAATCTGCGGACTCTCCTCTTGCTGTGTATGCAGGCGAGGCAGACCAGCTAGAGGATGTTTTAGAAATGCCTGATCTTGAGGTGGCCCGTGGTAAGTTCGGGACCACTCAGCACCAGGATCCTACTCTAGCAAGGGCGTGGGAAAACATAAAGGTCTCCGAGGGAAGACCATTGTACCCAGGGGCTCAAAACGAGTTCCCACACGTGGCGGTGCAGCAGGATATGTTGTATCACATAGACATGGTGCGCGGGATGGTGGTAGAACAACTAGTGGTACCTAAGTCCTTTCGCCAGGTAGTTTTGGAGTTGGCACATAAACATCCCTTGGGAGGACACCTGGCGGTAGAAAAGACAAAACACCGTATTCTGCAACTTTTCTTTTGGCCGGGTCTAGTGGGAGACGTGACCCAGTACTGTCGGTCATGTGCTACGTGTCAATTATCCGCACCTATGTCACATTTTAGAAGCCCCTTAGTGCCCTTACCAATAATAGAGGTGCCCTTCAAGAGGATAGCAATGGATATAGTCGGTCCATTAGTTAAATCTGCCAGGGGTCATCAGTACATTTTGGTAGTATTGGATTACGCCACTCGTTATCCCGAAGCAGTGCCCTTGCGGAATGCCAATGCGAAATCAATTTCAAAAGAGCTGGTTAATATGTTTTCCCACACTGGCATTCCGAAAGAGATACTTACGGATCAAGGGACCCCCTTTATGTCTCGTATACTTAAGGATTTATGTAAACTACTAAAAATCTCCCATTTGTGTACCTCAGTATATCACCCTCAGACTGACGGTTTGGTGGAGCGCTTTAACAAAACCTTAAAGAGAATGTTGAAAAGGGTGGTGGATAAGGACGGGAGAGATTGGGATGCCCTACTACCATACCTCCTGTTCGCTATATGTGAGGTACCCCAATCCTCCACAGGCTTTTCACCTTTTGAGTTGGTTTATGGGCGGTGTCCTAGAGGCCTGTTAGATATTGCCAAGGAGACTTGGGAACAAGAGGTGACTCCTTAGCGCAGTGTAATTGAACACATAACACTTATGCAGGACCGAATTGCAGCAGTTATGCCAATAGTTAAAGAGTGTTTAGAGCGCGCATGACATGCCCAAAGCACGGTATACAACCAAGCGGCAAAAACACGAGTCTTTCAACCCGGAGACAGGGTGTTGGTATTGGTGCCTACCGTAGAGAATAAATTTCTTGCGAAATGGCAGGGACCATACGAAGTGCTGGAACGAATAGGTGAAGTAAATTATAAAATACACCAACCAGACAAGAGAAAGCCCGAACAAATATACCACATAAACTTGCTTAAGGCCTGGCGGGACAGGGAGAATCTGGTGGCAGGAGCTGCCCTTGAGGATGGGCCTCGAGGGGCACCACCTTCTAAGGTGAAGGACCCCCAGGTAGCTCCGCCAGAAGTGGGTATTGCAGACACGCTATCCGAAAGCCAAAAACGACAGACCAGGGAGTTCATACAAAGGACCGCAGATATTTTCTCGGAACTTCCTGGCCGGACTCACCTAATTAAACATGACATTGTTACTGATCCACAGGCGCGGGTACGGCTAAAACCATATCGAATTCCGGAGGCTCAGAGACAAGCCATTGCCCGGGAAGTGAAGAAGATGTTAGAGCTCGGGGTCATTGAGGAGTCCCAGAGTGATTGGGCTAGCCCTATCGTACTGGTGCCCAAACCCGATGGGACTATCCGATTTTGTAACGATTTTCGGAAAGTAAATGAAGTATCGAAATTCGATGCCTACCCGATGCCAAGAGTCGATGAACTGATAGAGAGACTGGGTTCGGCCAGGTACATATCCACTATTGACTTAACAAAAGGTTATTGGCAGATTCCCCTCAAGGAATCAGCCAAAGAGAAAACTGCCTTTGTTACGCCCCAGGGATTATTCCAGTACCGAGATATGCCATTTGGGTTGCATGGTGCCGCAGCCACCTTCCAACGTCTAATGGATATTGTCCTAAAACCCCATGGCCAGTATGCATCCACGTACTTGGACGACATCATTATCTTTAGCGATGACTGGGACACGCATTTGTCAAAAGTACAAGCTGTCTTAGACTCCCTAAAAACAGCTGGGTTGACTGCCAATCCCAAGAAATGTACGTTGGGATTGGAAGAGGCTCGCTATCTGGGATATAGCATAGGGAGAGGCGTCGTGAAGCCTCAAGCCAATAAAGTGGATGCTATTCAAAATTGGCCGCGACCGGTAACCAAAAAACAGGTTGGAGCTTTTTTAGGGATCGTTGGTTATTATAGGCGGTTCATCAAACATTTTGCAACCATCGCAGTTCCTCTCACAGATCTTACTAAGGGGTCGAAATCTGTCACAATAAAGTGGAACGCAGAAGCAGAGGAGGCCTTTCAGCGATTGAAAACAGTCCTCTGTGACCAACCAGTGTTGGTTGCACCAGACTTTAAACGGGAGTTTATTGTCCAAACGGACGCCTCTGGGGTGGGCCTCGGCACGGTTTTGTCTCAAGAAGTAAATGGCGAGGAACACCCAGTGGCCTATCTAAGCAGAAAGCTTACGAGAGCAGAAAAGAACTACAGTGTAGTTGAGCGGGAAGCCCTGGCTGTGAAATGGGCCCTGTGCACCTTGCGCTATTATTTACTAGGTCGCCAGTTTAGACTAGTGACGGACCATTCGCCCCTAATGTGGATGTCCCGGGCAAAAGAAGGCAATGTGCGGGTGACATGCTGGTTCTTAGCATTACAAGGGTTTAAATATTCCGTTGAGCACAGGGCGGGCACAGCGCACAGAAATGCAGATGCGTTGTCTAGAAGGCACTGCTTGCTGACTCGTCGTGTCGGACCCCACGGGCTCGAACAGAGGAGGGGGGTGTGTGAGGTGCCAAGGGGAGAGGTACTAGAAAACAGGTATATTTCTCCCCGTTTCATTTCATATGTCTCCCTGTACTGATGATGAAGCCAGTTTATTTCACTGTAATCCAGTCCTGGTTTCCTTAGTGATCAGCATGGAAAGGACTGGTAGTTCCCCCTCCACTTATTCAATCCAGGTTTTGGTTTCCTGACTGGTCCAGCTGATATAATCAGGAGGAGCTGGGATCTCTCAGTCTATCTCGTCTGCTGAGCTGGGAGCTGACACAGTAAGATTACATGGACTTGTTTGCTGTTATATAGGTTTATTTTGTAGTTAGCCTGCTATTGTTATTTAGTGGCCAGACGGCCTTAGATGTTTTATTTCATGTTTGGCATGTGTAACATTGAATAACAAGTGTGCACAATAAATATGCCGTGTCCATATTCATGTGGAACTTGCTAGTCTGCTGAAGTGACTTCATAGCCACATGCTTGTGCCAAAGCAAAGATCCCAGCTGAGCTATCTATTCCCCACAATATATATATATATATATATATATACTGCTCAAAAAATAAAGGGAACACTTACACAACACAATGTTACTCCAAGTCAATCACAATTCATGTGATATTAATCTTAATTTACAATAATCATTTGTATGCTTTATTGCTCTCAATGCATTACATGTGTAATGAATAAAGATTTGCAATTGCAATATGACATTCAGTGATATCTAGAATGTGTTCCCTTTATTTTTTTGAGCAGTATATATATATATATATATATATATATATATATATATACATACACACTACCGTTCAAAAGTTTGGGGCCACCCAGACAATTTGTGTTTTCCATGAAAACTCATACTTTTATTAATAAATGAGTTGCCAAATTCATTTAAAATCTAGTCCAGACATTGACAAGGTTCGAAAAAAAGATTTTTATTTGAAATAATAATTTTCTCCTTCAAACTTTGCTTTCGTCAAAGAATGCTCCCTTTGCAGCAATTCCAGCATTGCAGACCTTTGGCATTTTATCAGTTAATTTGCTGAGGTAATCTGGAGAAATTTCACCCCATGCTTCCAAAATCCCCTCCGACAAGTTGGTTTGGCTTGATGGGCACTTTTACCGTACCATACTGTCAAGCTGCTCCCACAACAGCTCAATGGGGTTGAGATCTGGTGACTGAGCTCGCCACTCCATTACAGACAGAATGCCTGCTGCCTGCTTCTTCCCTAAATGGTTCTTGCATAATTTGGAGGTGTGCTTTGGGTCATTGTCCTGTTGTAGGATGAAATTCCCTCCAATCAAGCGCTGTCCACAGGGTATGGAACAGCATTGCAAAATGGAGTGATACCCTTCCTTATTCAAAATCCCTTTTACCTTGTACAAATCTCCCACTTTACCAGCACCAAAGAAACCCCAGACCATCACATTACCTCCACCATGCTTGACAGATGGCATCAGGCACTCTTCCAGCATCTTTTCAGTTTTTCGGTGTTTCACAAATGTTCTTCTGTGTGATCCAAACACCTTAAACTTGGATTCGTCCATCCATAACACTTTTTTCCAATCTTCCTCTGTCCAATGTCTGTATTCTTTTGCCCATATTAATCTTTTCCTTTATTAGCCAGTCTCAGATATGGCTTTTTCTTTGCCATTCTGCCCTGAAAGCCAGCATCCCTGAGTCGTCGCTTCACTGTAGACGTTGACACTGGCGTTTTGTGTGTACTATTTAATGAAGCTGCCAGTTGAGGACCTGTGAAGCGCTGATTTTTAAAACTACAGACTCTAATGTATTTGTCTAGTTGCTCAGCTGTGCAGCGGGGCCTCCCACTTCTCTTTGTACTCTGGTTAGAGCCTGTTTGTGATCTCCTCTGAAGGGAGTAGTACACACCATTGTAGGAAATCTTCAGTTTCTTGGCAATTTCTCACATGGAATAGCCTTCATTTCTAACAACAAGAATAGACTGTCAAGCTTCACATGAAAGTTCTTTTTTTCTGGCCATTTTGAGAGTTTAATGTAACCAACCAACAACCAGATTCTCAACGAGCTCAAAGGAAGGTCAGGTTTATAGCTTCTCTAATGAGCCAAACTGTTTTCAGCTGTGCTAACATACTTGCACAAGGGTTTTCAAGGGTATTCTAACCATCCATTAGCCTTCTTACACAGTTAGCAAACACAAAATACGATAAGAACACTGGAGTGATGGTTGTTGGAATGGGCCTCTATATACCTATGAAGATATTGCATTACAAACCAGACGTTTGCAGCTAGAATAGTCATTTACCACATTAACAATGTATAGAGTGTACTTTTGAATCATTTAACGTTAGCTTCATTGGAAAAAAACGTTGCTTTTCTTTAAAAAAAAATAAGGAAATTTCTAGGTGACCCTAAACTTTTTAACACTAGTGTATATTATATATATATATATATATATATATATATATATATATATATATATACATACATACACTGCTCAAAAAAATAAAGGGAACACTAAAATACCACATCCTAGAATCCTAGATATCTCTAAATGAAATATTCCAGTTGCAAATTTGTATTCATTGCATAGTGGAATGTGTTCAGAACAATAACACATAATTATCAATGTAAATCAAAATGAATATCCCATGGAGGTCTGGATTTGAATTGATACTCAAAATCAAAGTGGAAAATCAAATTACAGGCTGATGCAACTTCAGTGGAAATGCCTCATGACAAGGAAAAGATGCTCAGTATTGTATGGCCTCCACATGCCTGTATGACCTCCCTACTGTACAACGCCTGGGCATGCTCCTGATGAGGCGGCGGATGGTTGTTAAATATTAATCGGTTGGTAATTTCTTATTACACTCAGTTCTGTACATTGCTTTAGCTGACGCTACATAGGTTATTCTTGGAAGTTTAGCTCATGGTAAAGGTCAACTCCATATATATAGACCACGTGCTCTAACAGATGGATATATAAGGTGGAGGCTTACTCTAGGGGTCGCTCGCTCGCTCTCTCTTCTTCCTTCACCACCATGAGAGACAGACTTGAGAAGTCATCTTTGCTCGGACACGACATTGAATGGACAGCTGGTATGTAACTTGATGACTACTTGAGAAGCCTAACAGATACAGAGGCCATTGACCATGCGGTATCCCAGAGAGAGAAAGGTACAAGCTTTGCTATGAACAAATGGACAATCTCTTTATAATCATCTACCTATTTTTATGTTTTTCTGTATTAATCTTTTCTTTGATGGAAGAATCCATATAAACCACTACATTTGTATCTGGTAACAAGTCCTGAGTATTATACAAGATTACGCATTTTTTTTACAATGGTCTCCTGAGGGTTCTCCTCCCTGACCTGGACTAAAGCATCCGCCAACTCCTGGACAGTCTGTGGTGCAATGTGCTGTTGGTGGTGGAGCGAGACATGATGTCCCAGATGTGCTCAATCGGATTCAGGTCTGGGAAACGGACGGACCAGTCCATAGCTTCAATGCTTTCATCTTGCAGGAACTGCTGACACACTCCAGCCACATGAGGTCTGGCATTGTCCTGCATTAGGAGGAACCCAGGGCCAACTGCACCAGCATATGGTCTCAAAAGGGGTCTGAGCATCTCATCTCAGTACCTAATGGCAGTCAGGCTACCTCTGGCGAGCACATGGAGGGCTCTGCGGCCCTCCAAAGAAATGCCACCCACACCATTACTGACCCACTGCCAAACCGGTCATGCTGAAGGATGTTGCAGGCAGCAGATAACTCTCCATGGCATCTCCAGACTCTGTCATGTCTGTCACATGTGCTCAGTGTGAACCTGCTTTATCTGTGAAGAGCACAGAGTGCCAGTGGCGAATTTGCCAATCCTGCTGTTCTGTGACAAATGCCAAGCATCCTGCACGGTGTTGGGCTGTGAGCACAACCCCATCTGTGGATGTCAGGCCCTCAGACCATCCTCATGGAGTCAGTTTCTAACAGTTTGTGCAGACACATGCACATTTGTGGCCTGCTGGAGGTCATTTTGCAGGGCTCTGGCAGTGCTCCTCCTGTTCCTCCTTGCACAAAGGCAGAGGTAGAGGTCCTGCTGCTGGGTTGTTGCCCTCCTACGGCAACCTCTACATCTCCTGGTGTACTGGCCTGTAGTGCCTCCAGCCTCTGGACACTATGCTAACAGAAACAGCAAACCTTCTTGCCACAGCTCGCATTGATGTGCCATCCTGGATGAGCTGCATCTCCTGAGCCACTTGTGTGGGTTGTAGAGTCCGTCTCATGCTACCATGAGTATGAAAGCACAGCCAACATTCAAAAGTGACCAAAACATCAACCAGAAAGCATTGGTACTGAGATGTGGTCTGTGGTCCCCACCTGCAGAACCACTCCTTTATTGAGGGTGTCTTGATAATTGCCAATAATTTCCATCTGTTGTCTATTCCATTTGCACAACAGCATGTGAAATTGATTGTTAATCAGTGCTGCTTCCTAAGTGGACAGTTTGATTTCACAGAAGTTTGATTTACTTGGAGTTAGATTCTGTTGTTTAAGTGTTCCCTTTATTTTTTTGAGCAGTGTATATACAGGTGCATCTCACAAAATTGGAATATCATCAAAAAGTTAATTTATTTCAGTTCTTCAATACAAAAAGTGAAACTCATCTATTATATAGAGTCATTACAAACAGAGTGATCTATTTCAAGTGCTTATCTGTTAATTTTGATGATTATGGCTTACAGCCAATGTAAACCCAAAAGTCATTACCTCAGTAAATTAGAATGCTTTATAACACCAGCTTGAAAAAATGATTTTAAAATCCAAAATGTTGGCCGTATATACTCGAGTATAAGTCGAGTTTTTCAGCCCCCTTTTGGGGCTGAAAAAGACCCCCCTCGACTTATATTCAGGTCACGGTGCCAACTTACCTGGTCCCCGTCATCTCCGCGGTCCCAGTCGTCTCCGCGGTCCCCGGTGTTCGTCTGCGGTCCCCTGCAGCGTCCTGGCGGTGGGTGATGATAGGGCCGCGGCGGCGTTCAAAATCCCTGCACGCCGCTCTCTCCCATCCTCCGGCAGTGACATGCAAGGGGCGCGATGACGTGGAAAGCACGCACCCTCTGCCTGAGTCACTGAAGAGCCGGCGACGCTCAGGAGCAGCTGTCATCAATGTAGGTGAGTATATAGTGGGTTTTTTTTAAATTCCAGCAGGGGCAGTGGCAGCGGCAGCAACATGATAGGATTACCAGTAATCCTATCACTTTGGGGGCAGCATTACGGTAGTTGGGCCTCCATTCACTGTGCAGCATTTATGGGGGCATATGTTGTGCAGCGTTATTTGGGCCACCATTCACTGTGCAGCATTTTGGGGGCATAATGTATGTTGTGCAGCATTATCTGGGCCAGCATTCACTGTGCAGCATTTTGGGGGCATACTGTATGTTGTGCAGCATTATTTGGGCCAGCATTCACTGTGCAGCATTTTGGGGGCATACTGTATGTTGTGCAGCATTAAATTTACCAGTATCTTCGGCAATTCCCACCCTAGACTTATACTCGAGTCAATAAGTTTTCCCAGGTTTTTGAGGCAAATTTAGGGGGGTCGACTTATACTCGGATCGACTTATACTCGAGTATATACGGTATATGTTCAGTAAATGCACTCAATGCTTGGTCAGGACTCCTTTGGCATCAATTACTGCATCAATGCGGAGTCACATGGAGGTGATCAGCTTGTGGCACTGCTGAGGTGTTATGGAAGCCCAGGTTGCTTTAATAGTAGCCTTCAGCTCATCTGCATTGTTGGGTTTGGTGTCTTTCATCTTCCTCCATCTTCCTTCCATAGATTTTCTATGGTGTTGTCAGAGACACCGCACTGAACTTGCTCACTGAGCCAGTGCACGTGTCCTGAGTAAAGCGAACAGTGCTCAAAGCTACCTGTGGAGCGGGCAGCAACCGAATAGATGCATACTTCAGAGCTGCAGAACCTAAAGCACGTGACTGCTAGAGGCGTGGCCTAAACTCCACAGAGCTAGGAGCTGAAAGACCATTCCTAGCAGAGTAACTGCGAGACAAAGTTACCAAGGGGAATAGACAGTGAGAATAGTCAGGACGTAGCCAATGAGTCACACACAGAGATAGCTGTAGGGTACCAAATGGGGCGAGCAGAGAGTAGTCAGGTCACATGCAATGAGTCATACACAGATAGTTGCAAGATACAAGAGGGGCGAGCAGAGAGTAGTCAGGTCACATGCAATGAGTCATACACAGATAATAACGCAGTACAAAATCAACAGGCAAACTCACAACGGGAAACAGAATCGGGTCAGAACCATATAAACAAGCTATAGCAACAAACAGGCACACGGGGGTCAGCACACTAGGCCAATGGCAAAAGTATAACTGGCAGGGATTGAAGCTACCCAGGGGTTTATGAAGCTCTCCCAGAACCAGAAAGAGGCCACAATCATTAACCCCAAGTGTGCAGGTCAAAACCTGCACAGAGCTCCAGACATTAACCCCCGGTGTGCAGCTCAAAAACCCGCACTGGGATCATGACAGGTGTTAAGGTTGTAGGAGGAAGGGCCCCCGCCGAGTGTCCGGGCTGGAACCAAGGGGACCATCATCTGGGTTCCTAGGGGGTCTGTTTCCAGGGAGCAGAATTAGGAGATGGACCGCTGAGACTGACAGGACGGTTGGGGGAGGAGCCTATATAAAAGGGTAGGAGGACGCGAGTCAGGGTGAGTCAGCAGAATGGCAGAGAAGGAGCAGGAGACCGTGGGAGCGCCAGGGAGCCAGAACCACGAGCAGTAACCACAAAGGAGGACAGAAACAGGAGGGAGACTCACGGTGGACTGCAGGGAGACGGCGCCAAGCCAACCGACAGAAGACCGCCCTTCACTCCAGCCTGCTGCCGTTGCTGCCTCGCTCCCGCTCGCGGCTGTGGCCTGCCCGCTGCCACCTGCGGCCGTTGCCACCTCACTCCAGCTCGCGGCTGCAGCCTGCCCGCTGCTGCCAGCAGCAACTACCGCTCCACTCCCAACCGCGGCTGTGGCTTGTCCATTGCCACCCGCAGCCGCCTCGACTCTGCTCCCGTCCGTGGCAAGGGCCTGGCCGTTGCCCGCCGCGGGTTCCCTAGTGCAGCCGCTGGCTGCACCGGTGGCCTACCAACAGCAACTCAGCACCGCTGCTACCTGCCCCTGTTCAGGGGCTGCGGCCCCGACTCTCCCACTTCCGGGCAGTATACCACTGCCTCTGCTGGGAGATACTCCACCAAAGAACTCTCCTAGGGCCTGTTGTGCCCCTACTTCGCCTGGGCGTCAGAACGCCGAAGACTATGCCAGATCCTCAGCAGCTGGACCCAGCGGCTGCGACGCTGAAGCACCATTGTCCAGGACACCGAGGGATGTCAAGACAGATAAGTGACACAATATAACTAAGGACACGTAATCGGTCATACCGCGGCCCTATAGTGACCGGCCTTTGCTGGAGTTGCCGTGTTCTCATAACCAGTGTTTGCTTGTGTTGGGTCCCTGCGAGGACAATTCCTGTTATTTTGTTTGGTTGCTTAGGATAGCCCTACCGGCTTCAATATATAACAGTTACTACCTAGAGCACAAACCGTCTCGCGTCTCGTCACTGCATCCCACGTACCTGCCATGACCACATTTGGCGTAGTCGGCAGGATGCAGTCTCTGAGCACGGACAACGGTGCCCCAGACAAGAGCGGGGCCGTAGATTCAGCAAATAATGAGGGCCCCCGGTCCAGCATTTCTTTGCAGCTATGCTTAGCAACCTGCCTAGGTTCTCCGGCTTCAACACCATGCTGTGGAGCTGAACAGAGTGAATGTGAGGGCTCTTCTGAAGGCATCCGATGACCCATGACCTGGAAGCCGAAGTAGCTTAGATGGAGAGGCCCAAGATTCAGTAATGTTGAGGCCCCTGGGGCACCGCAACACCTTTGCTAGGGTCTTGCGGATTCTAGAAGAGACCCATGGGGATCCAACAAATGTGGGAGAGTTGAGGACCCAGTTGTTCAGTCGAATGCAGGGAGAGGGGGAGACCATCACCCAGTATATGAATGTCCTCCAGGAGTTATACACGGCCATCGAGCGGAAGGACGGCGTAGGGGTAGGACTCATCGACATTACCCTGCGCGACCTGCTAGTGACTGGACTCCGAGACCCGTTAATAAAGCAATAAAGCAAGCATTATGGGAGCAGGTCCGAGTGAACCCACGTATGGCCTTCTCTCAGGTGGGGAGTCAGGCGCGTGCTTGAGAGCAGGAGCAGGGAATGGCGGTCCTCGTGGGGAAGGTCCGAAGTGTGGAGGCCTCCGTAAACGCTGTCGGGGAGCCCCAATGGATAGGAGAGATGAAACAAGAGCTGAAGAACATCAGGGGTGAGTTGGCCGAAGTGAAAAGAAGGACCGATTTCACGACTGGTTGGCCCAGTTTCAATCCCGGGCCCTGGGGGCCTCGCAGTGCCCGAAGCTGCCGGCCATCGCAGCCCTGGTGCTATGAGTGTGGGGAGCTGGGCCACTTCGCACGAGAGTGTCTGCGGCGTGGGAGATGCCCACCCTGGTGGCCATTAAACTAGAGGGCTCCGGGCTGGGGGGGCGCCGCTTGGAGCCAGAAGCCATGACATGGGGTGGTGGAAGTCCCGAAGATCTGGTCGCAAAGTGTCCAGTGGTATGGGCAGAGGTCGAGGGCCATGCCATATGGTGCCTAGTGGACATGGGGTGGCAAGTAACGACCATACCTGCAACTTATTTCCGGCAGCATTTTCCCGAGGCAGCTAGGCCCCAGTGGGGGTCTATGATAAGACTACCGGTCCCTGTTGCCAGAGTGGTTTGGATGCAGATTACGCTGTGTGGCAAATCCCTCGGCCGCCGAGGGGTGATCCTGACCCAAGGGGAAACCAATAACAAACATCCAGTCATCCTGGGTATGAACATACTGTGGGAGTTTGGCAATTTACTCCTCAACGACCCCATGCAAGAGACCCTGAAGCAGTGGGGTTCCCGCACGGCCCAAGGGCAGGTCTTTCAGCAGTTGGTGCGGGAGGCGCGAGATATCCAGGATTGCCAGGAGGGCGAGGCACTGGGCAAAGTCATCGAGCCAGTGGCTCCCCCACTCGTGCTGCCCCCCCGGGCAGACAGTGGTGGCCCTTCCTATCCGAGCCCCAGTGCCTTTGGAGGGCATGGAGATGCAGGTGGAGCCATACTACTCGGAACGCCTGCATCCTGGCATACGGGTGGCCCGCTCCCTGACCACGGTGCGGAGAGGGACCGTCTTGGTGCGCTGCGTTAACCTCGAAGACCAAAACATCATCTTAAAGCCCCGGGCCGAAATGGCCAGGCTGGTAAGACCTTTGGAAGAGGTGCTGCCAGCCCCTGCGGTCCAATTAAAAGTGCAACCCGAGGACCCTTGGGCAGTGACTATTCGAACTCTGCAGACTGCCGAGTCCTCAACCCAGGAAAAGGGCCGAAACATCCTGGAAAGAATGCAGGCCGAACTCTCCGGCCTGCCTCCAGCCCAACTTCTCCAGGTAGAAACACTACTTGGACAGTACCACGAGGTATTCGCCAGCCACGAGGATGATTTTGGATGCACCACAGCAATCACACATGGAATTCCCATGGCAGGAACGGCCCCCATCTGGGAACGATATAGGCAAATCCCTCCAGTTATACCAGGAGGTGAAAACTTTACTGTGCCAAATGCTATGGAAGGGGGTCATAAGGGAAAGTCAGAGCCCCTGGGCGGCTCCCTTCGTGTTGGTCCACAAAAAGGATGGCACCTTGTGGTTCTGTGTGGACTATCGGAAGCTGAACACCAGCACCATCAAAGACTCGTACCCGCTGCCCCGCATAGAAGAGTCCCTGTCTGCCTTGGAGAAGGCGACATACTTCTTGACTTTAGATCTGGCCAGTGGGTACTCTGCAGGTGCCCATGTCAGAGTAAGACAGGGCCAAGACGGCGATCATTCTTCCCATGGGACTGTTTGAGTTCAATCGGATGCCGTTTGGGCTGGCCAACGCCCCAGGAACCTTTCAGCGGCTGATGGAGCGGTGTCTGGGGGATCTCATTTTCGAAGCCACGCTGATATACCTGGACGATATCATCATCTATGCTGCCACATTTGAGGACCACCTGCGGCAGTTGGGGCAGGTGCTCGGCCGGCTGCAGAAGTACTGGTTGAAGGTAAAACCCCAGAAATGGTAACTGTTTCGCACACAGATCGAATATCTGGGGCATATCATCTCGGCCGAGGGCGCTCGACCGTCCCTGGAAAATGTTGCCAGGGATTTACCGTCGTTTCATAAAGAATTTTGCACGCCGAGCCCGAACCCTGCAGGACCTGCTAAAGGGGGCTTCTGCTGGGGCAAATGGGTGGAAAATCCAGTGGCAACAACCGCAAGAGGAAGCTTTCCAAGAGCTCAAGGCTGCACTCTCCGGTGCCCCGGTGTTAGCTTAGGCAGATTTCTCGCAACCGTTCATACTGCACACCGATGGGAGTCTCCACGGGCTAGGGGCTGTATTGTCAAAAGTTCAAGATGGCCGGGAGAGAGTGATCGCTTATGGTAGCCGATCACTTCATGACTCCGAGCGTAACCCTGACAATTACAGCTCTTTTAAGCTCAAGCTCCTCGCGGTAGTGTGGGCCATGATGAACCGGTTCGCAGAGTACCTGGCGGGCTCTGAAGTGGTGGTGCAGACTGACAACAACCCGCTGGCCCATTTGGAAAATGCCAAACTAGGGTCTCTGGAGCAGAGATGGGTGGCCCGGATGGCCAAGTTCAACTATAAGATCATCTATAGCGGAGGAGCAGAAAATGTACACGCTGACGTCCCCTCCCGAGAATCCGGCATACAACCCCAGGAAAAAGTCGAGACGACGAATTGGAAGGGGAAGAGATGCCATTCAACCCTCACCGCCACCGTGCTCACAGCTGCCACACAGGAAGAATCCCATCTAGGACTCCCGAGGGGTATGCTGGAACAATCATGTGACAGATGGATCCAACAGCAGCAAGAAGATGAAGAAATTGGGCTCCTACGCCGATGGGTAACCAACGGCATACTACCCACCGACTCTCAGAACCAAACCTTGACTCAGGATATGTTGCTGATGTTACGCCAATGGGAGAAACTAGTCATCAGAAAAGGACTATTGTATCGTAAGGCAGTATCACGGGCGACATCTGCAACAACTTGGCAGGTAGTCGTGCCCGGAGCCCAACTCAGTGAACTGGCTCGGGAAGCCCACAAAAAGGGGGCCCACTTTGGAGCTCAAAAGACCTTGCAATGGTTGCAGCAGATAGTTTACCATCTGCGCTTACACGCTGCTGTGGACGAAACTTGCCGGGCCTGCCGCCTATGCGAGCTAGCTAAATCACCCGCACAACGGGCCCCAGTGCAAACGATAGTGACATCAGCACCCCTCGAGCTCTTGACGGTGGACTATTTGACCATTGGTCCCACATACCAGGGGTATGAACATTGTCTCGTCATGGTGGACCATTTCACCAAATGTGCCATGGTAACCCCCACCCGAGATCAAACCACGGAGTCGGCCGCCTATGCAATCTGGAAAAACTTTATCCAAGTGTACGGCTGCCCTCAACGGATACATTCAGACCAGGGTGTGTGCTTCCTGGGGAAAGTCATGGAGGAGTTACATCGTCTCTATGGTATCAATAAATCCCGGACCACGCCATACCACCCTCAGGGCCTGCGAATAATTTAATCGGACACTAATTCAAATGTTGCATACCCTGGAAAGTGACTGGAAGGTGGGCTGGCCTGAGCATGTCCCTGAACTAGTGTGGGTCTATAACAACCGGGTGCATCGGGTTACAGGCTATACCCCCTACTCACTGCTATTTGGGCGAGAAGGCAAAGGGATCACAGAGGTAGAATTGAACCTGGAGGAACCCCAACCTTGGACCGGGGTGTTGTCGTGGGTCCGAAGCCACCGACACCGGTTACAAACCCTCCACCGAATCGCCCATACAAAACTCCAGGACCTAGAGCACCCAGGAGGAATTCTGCCTCCACCCACCGACCTCCAGACTGGGGATCAAGTACTCGTACTAGACCAGCACCCCAGAACAAGTTAGAACCTCGGTAGGAAGAAAGTCCTTACCGAGTATTGCGCCGAATAAGCTCCGACGGGCCTGTGTACGAGATACAACCTGAGAAAGACGGGACACTCCCCACTCGCACTGTGCACCATAATATGTTATGGCTCTATATATCCACTGACCCCGTGCGACCCGAGCCTACTCCTCGGGTCCCCGAACCATTGCCAGCGGTCTGGGACCTGGATGATGAAGAAGACTTCCCAGCAGTACCCGCGGGCCCACCAAGAAATGACATCTCAGTAGGCCCAGTCAGCCCGCCAGAATCGACCAGCCCACCACCCCATAAAGCTCCACCACAGTTGATCTAAGTAGCTCCAAGCGGTCAACAGCAGGCAAACCCCCCAAACGGTACGAACAGGATCAGTTCGTATGGTAGCAAGAACTATCGTCTCCAAAGGCCAACCCGAGCCTACTAAGGCTCTCGCCCAAGGACTGGCGAGCATACAGGATGGGAGAGTGTAGGAGGAAGGGCCCCCGCCGAGTGTCCGGGCCGGAACCAAGTGGACCGTCATCTAGGTTCCTGGGGGTCTGTTTCCAGGGAGCAGAGTTAGGAGATGGACCACTGAGACTGAGAGGATGGTTGGGGGAGGAGCCTATATAAAAGGGGAGGAGGACGTGAATCAGGGTGAGTCAACAGAACGGCAGAGAAGCAGGAGACCATGGGAGCGCCAGGGAGCCAGAACCACGAGCAGTAACCAGAAAGGAGGACAGCGACAGGAGGGAGACTCACGATGGACTGCAGGGAGATGGCGCCGAGCCGACCGACAGAAGACCGCCACTTCACTCCAGCCTGCGGCTGTTGACGCCTCAACCCCGCTCGCAGGTGCGGCCTGCCCACAGCCACCCATGGCCGTTGCCGCCCCACTCCAGCTCGCGGCTGCGGCCTGCCTGCTGCTGCCCACAGCCGCTACCGCTCCACTCCCGACCACAGCTTGTCCATTGCCACCCACAGCTGCCACCACTCCACTCCCATCCATGGCAAGGGCCGGGCCGTCGCCCACCACGGGTTCCCTAGTGCTGCCGCTGGCTGCGCCGGTGGCCTACCAACGGCCACTCAGCACCGCCGCTGCATGCCCCTCTTGGTGGGCTGCGGCTTCGACTCTCCCACTCCTGGGCGGTATACCACTGCCTCTGCTGGGAGATACTCCACCAAAGAACTCTCCTAGGGCCTGTTGTGCCCCTGCTTCACCTGGGCGTCGGAACACCCGAATACTAAGCCAGATCCTCAGCAGCTGGGCCCAGCGGTTGCGACGCTGAAGCACCATCATCCATTTTGATTGGTTGCTTAGGATAGGCTTACCGGCTTCAATCTATAAAAGTTACTACCGAAAGCACAAACAGTCTCGCCACTTCATCCCGTGTGCCTGCCATGACCACAAGGTCAGGTGAGTTTTCTGGCCAATCAAGCACAGTCATACTGTTGGCTCTTAAACCAGGAATTGGTACTTTTGGCAATGTGGACAGGTGCCAATTCCTGCTGGAGAATGAAATTTCTCCAAAAATCAAGGTCTCAGAGTCTGAAGGAAGAGTAGAGAGACAGACAATCCAGGTTGCTTGAGGTCTAGTGTGAATTTTCCACAATCAGTAATGGTTTGGAGAGTCATATCATCAGCCACAGGCTGATCGCATGCATGCCACACCAGATTGATGTTGTAATTGATGCCAAAGGAGTCCCGACCAAGTATTGAGTGCATTTACTGAACATACATTTCAGTAGGCCAACATTTCAGAATATTAAAATCATTTTTGCGAGCTGGTGTTATAAAATATTCTAATTTACTGAGATAATGACTTTTGGGTTTTCATTGGCTGTAAGCCATAATCGTTCCTTGTGTTCCATGTACATAAAAGCCGTGCTCTGCAGCATGTCCACATCGGGCATTACCAGTCTGAATCCTGCTCATATAGGTACTATACACATGATCAGGTTTTTAAATACATCAGTTATGGACTGCTCTGATACGGATTACCTTGACGTTTGGTAGAGTGGTTTAGTATACATTTTTAGCAAAAAACGTATCAACCAAATACCCTGTTTTTTATCATCTTTTTACTAGCACTTGCTGTTTATTGTTACTTCTTTACAGCAGAGTACTTTTATACGTTTGTTTTACTGTGCTTTTCTGTGTTTCAGTCTTTTGGTGGTGCGAATACTGTCCTACAGACTTATTCACTGTGTTCATGGCCCATGTGTTTGTATTAAATTGGTTTCTTGTTTTTGCAAGAATAGGGAGGTTTTCCACCCCACCCTTGTGGGCCATGCACATAAAAGCCATCCTCTGCAGTCTGTCCACATTGGACATTACCTATCTGAATCCTGCTCGTATAGGTACTATACACATGATCAGGTTTTTAAATACAACAGTTAGGGACTGCTCTGATGCGGGTTACCTTGACGTTTGGTAGAGCGGCTTAGTATACATTTTTTGCCAAAAATGTATCAACCAAATATCCTGTTTTTTATCATCTTTTTCCTAGCACTTGCTGTTTATTGTTACTTCTTTACAACAGAGTATTTTTATACGTTTGTTTTACTGTGCTTTTCTGTGTTTCAATATAGTAACTTTATAGTAAAATTATTTATGAACTTTTTGTCCATTTAAACAAGGTAATACTCAGTAGCACTGCTGAAATATAATGCAATCATAATAATTGCTTCTACTTGTAAATAATTACTATTATTCATTAATAGACCTGTTAAACCTAGCACTAAGAGGTTGACAAGCTAGTAAAGTATGGCAGCACCTTTGGAATTTGTGGAATGTGCTGAAATGCTATTTGGGCTAGAAATCAGTAAGCGTCTGAACACTGTAGTTCGGACCCCCATTGTCATATACTAGCCTTAGCACAGTAAACCCATTGTACAATAAGTAGAAATAACTCAATTTATTGCAACTTTTTTTTAATTGACTGATTTTCTTGGGGTCTCCCCACCCCAACTATGTTTTCTGACATGCCGGTTTTTGAGACTTTCCATAGAAGCCTGTAGAGAAGTTCACCTAAAAAAAACACACAATTCAGCAGCGCCTTTAGATGCACAGTGAGTCGGAGTTTTCATGAAATCACATCCACTTTGCTTGCACAGTTAAACACAGAGAGGTTTTTCTGCAAAATATGCAGCGGTGATAACATAGCATTTACGCTGCTTGTGAACATGGAAATAAACGTTTGAGACTGCCTTCAGTTTCAGTATTAGAACCCTATTATTTTAAGATGACAGATATTGACTAGACTTGCAAGGACTCCTTTATTCTAAAAACCATAGACAATATGGCATGGGACTTTATGTTTTCACATCTAGTGAAAGGGTCCAGCTTACAACCCTTCATTAACCCCTTTACGACACACTCCCAGATCCTGAAAAATGGTGGCAAAAACTAAAAACAATTCTTACAAATCCCCACATTTTTTTTTTCCATCACTTAAAAAAAGCTATACATGTTTGGTATCTGTGAATACATACTGACCTGGAGAACCATATTGCCAATATCACTTTTTTTGCAATTTTAAATCACTTGGAATTTTTTTTCCCATTTCCAGTACACTATGTGGTACACTATGTGGTAAAATGAATGGTGTCTTTCAAAAGTACAACTTGTCCCGAAAAAACAAACTCTCATCAATTCCTTTAATAATGTGCTGATAAAGCAAAATAAACTGGAAGTTCTACAGCATAAACTGTACAACAACTTACCGCAGGTCACCTCCATTCATCAGAGTCATTACTAAGCAGACATCATTCTTTGTTTGGAACGCATATGCCAATGAAACAATAAATTTACTATGCACTTTTGCCAGAATCCGTTTTTCCACCATGGCACCCTGTAAATAGAGAATAGAACTTTGTTTAATTTTGTTGTATTCTATAATGTAGTAATTAAAGAAAAACTTCTAGAAAAAACTTTTACACTCTCACACCAAAAGGATGTTTACTGAGAGCCGGCATTAGGCATAATGCATTTTTTTTTATAAGGAGTAACAAAAAGGGGTAGCACAGTATATTTATTCAGTATACTGTATATGTTTTGCTGAATATTCATTTAAAGGGGCTGTCATCTACATTTAAATCGATAACCTATTTTTATGTAAGGTCATCAATGTAAGATCATTGGGGGTTAAAATTTTCTGTATCTCGATGAACAACTATTATCACCTTCCAGCTGGATAGAAACAGTGTACGGAGCGGAAAACCACAATTCTGTACAATATTGCTATAGACTGCAGATTAGCTCTCAAGTTCTTCAATTGGAATTGATCTGTTGGAGATCCACTGATACTGCATTGATGACCCATCATAAGAATAATTGATCAATTAAAATTGACATCATCGACCAGTATTTAAAATGTGATTTTAACCCCTTTACCCCTAAGGGTGGTTTGCATGTTAAAGACCAAGTAGCAAATAAAGCACTAAACAGTATCAAAACGAACTGGCATAAATCTCACCAAAAATCATATAATATACAAAGCATAAGGTGAAAGTAAATATTATAATAAAATATAACCTTTAATAATTCATTTAAGATCATTAATTGGGTGTCACCCTGTGAAGGTAAAAAACAGCATACCGCTGCTTGTCAAACATTCAGGCCTACACATACAATGAAGATAACGGCCAAGCCTGAATATAGGGATGTAGATGGTCACCGAATCTACAGTATATATAGGTGTACATAAACATCTATGGGTTCCGGCAATTAAGAACACTTTCCAATTAATGCCGCAACCCTTTTGCATATATGTAATCAAACATGCAAATTTTTGTCATAAAAAATCACCAAGGACAGAAAAATGACAAACAGGTGAGTATAATGAAAAAGGAACAATCTCACCCAATGGATGGACGGGCCAGGAGTCCGGGAGTATCCTCCATTCAATTTTGCTTGAGAATGCAATAGGGGAAGACAATACCCTGTCACATCCCTAATATCTGAATTCAACTCAAACCCCAGACTCCTGCCCTAACAAGGGCAGTCCACAGCTGACCCTAACAACATATGCCCTGCACTTTCCCTAAGGCGATGTCCCGACGCGTTTCATCCAAGTACAATCATCTGGGGACTAAACTTGTAAAGTGCCATAGTGCTAAGAATGAGAGAGAAACATCCACTCCCTATGCTGTCCACAGGAGGTGGAGGGAGGAGGGCATATTTATAGATGACCTCAAAGATAGTCACATCTTGATTAATGACATCTGTCAAACAATTACCTCATAAGTCACGTCCATAGTTCCCTTACAGGCGCCATTACCGCTGCCGTTCGTGGAACGCACGCCAAGGGAGGGCATCAGGGGCATCGCTCCGCCTCCAGTGCGGTCCATATTGGAGCCACCCACTTCCGGCATTAGGTGCACGAGCCCGCCTCTCCCACGGCGCATGTGCGCCCAGAGACAATTACTGGCTTCCGGCGCTATACTCCCAACAGCGCGTGTGTGCCCAGAGTGATGACCCACTTCCGGTACAGCTCATTAGAAAGCCGCCAACTTCCGGTATTGACGGTCATGTGCACATCATCGCATATGCGCTCAAAGATTACTAACATTAAGCGTCACATGTGCTTCTTACAACGGCGCATGTGCGCCCAAGATATGTCAGAGATAGCAGCGCAAAGCAATATGCAGGCATAGACATAAGTGAATAAACATATCCAGCACCAATATGTCCCATAGACAGGCGGCCCACCAAAGGTTCGCTATGTCCGACGAAAGCGGATGTAACTCCGCCCACCGGACTCCAAGCCTGGCATGTGCACGCCATCTATGCGGATCAAACAGCCGCATCCATCGTCATATTCACTAGGTGTCAGTCATAACAAAGACACCTTCACTAGGACAGGCGGAGACAAGCTAAAAAAATGAAAAAATAAATAGATTTAGCATAGCTCCGCCCACTGGACTCTTGGCAATTATATGTTATAAAAAACGGCACTATAGCCATCATATATGAAACTGGATATGAAAAACATATTACTCGAAGGGACTATGTTCAAAGGTGACAAAATATAATATGGTTAAACATATACAAATATCCCAAAATAGGGTGACTTAGAGTGAAGAGGTTAAGGCATATGATTTAAATGTACTATAGGTAAGAGGACCAAGGATGAATTCAGATGAAACACCCAAAACTAATTTGATCATTCAAGCCTTTAGGCACGACCGTGTCCAAATAAAAAATCCATTTTGCCTCTCGTTGGAGAAGTAACCGGTCCCAGTCACCCCCTCTAGTAGGTTTAACAACCTTATCTAAGGCCATGAATTTCAGGGATCCAATGTGGCCCCTATGTGTATTATGGATATGTCTCGATGTTAAAGACCAGACCAATTTTTACAATTTTAACCACTGTCCTTTTATGAGGTAATAACTCTGAAACGCTTCCATGGATCCCGGTTATTCTGACACTGATTTCTCATAACATATTGTACTTCACGATAGTGGTAAAATTTCTTTGATATGACTTGCATTTATTTGTGGAAAAAAAACGAAAATTTGGCAAAAATTTTGAAAACTTCGCAATTTTCCAACTTTGAATTTTCATGCCCTTAAAACAGAGAAATATGTCACATAAAATAGTTAATAAATAACATTTCCCACATGTCTACTTTACATCAGCACAATTTTGGAACCTAATTTTTTTTGTTAGGAGGTTATAAGGGTTAAAAGTTGACCAGCAATTTCTCATTTTTACAACACCATTATTTTAGGGACCACATCACATTTGAAGTCACTTTGAGGGGTCTATATGATAGAAAATACCCAAAAGTGACACCATTCTAAAAACTGCACCCCTCAAGGTGCTCAAAACCACATTCAAGAAGTTTATTAACCCTTCAGGTGCTTCACAGGAATTTTTGGAATGTTTAAAAAAATGAACATTTAACTTTTTTTCACAAAAAATTTTACTTCAGATCCAATTTGTTTTATTTTTCCAAGGTTAACAGGAGAAATTGACTCCCAAAAGTTATTAAACAATTTGTCCTGAGTACGCTGATACCCCATATATGCAGGTAAACCACTATTTGCGTGCATGGCAGAGCTCGGTAGGGAAGGAGCGCCGTTTGACTTTTCAATGCAAAATTGGATGGAATTGAGATTGGACGTCATGTCACGTTTGGAGAGCTCCTGATGTGCCTAAACGGTGTAAACCCCCACAAGTGACACCATTTTGGAAAGTAGACCCCCCTAAGGAACTTATCTAGATGTGTGGTGAGCACTTTGAACCTCCAAGTGCTTCACAGCAGTTTATAATGTAGAGCCGTAAAAATAAAAAATCTTATTTTTTTCACAAAATGATCTTTTCGCCCCCAATTTTTTATTTTCCCAAGGATAACAGGAGAAATTGGATCCCAAAAGTTGTTGTGAAATTTGTTCTGAGTATGCTGATACTCCATATATGGGGGTAAACCACTGTTTTAGCGCATGGCAGAGCTCGGAAGGGAAGGAGCACCGTTTGACATTTCAATGCAAAATCGGCTGGAATTGACATCAGACGCCATGTTACATTTGGAGATCCCCTGATGTGCCTAAACAGTAATAACCCCCAATTTTATCTCCAGCCCTATCCCCAACACACCCCAACCCTAATCCCAACCCTAACCATAACCCTAACCACAAACCTAACTCTAGCACACCTCTAACCCTAATTCCAACCCTAATCCTAATCCCAGCCCTAACCCTAACGCTAACCCTAACTTTAGCCCCAACCTTAACCCTAACTTTAGCCCCAACCCTAACTTTAGCCCCAACCCTAACCCTAACTTTAGCCCCAATCATAACCCTAGTCCCAGTCCAAATCATAACCCTAACCCTAATGGGAAAATAGAAATAAATACATTTTTTATTTTGTTATTCTTCCCTAACTAAGGGGGTGACAAAGTGGGGTTTGATTTACTATTTATAGCAGGATTTTATAATGGGTTTTTATATTTGACAGCTGTCACACACTAAAAGACGCTTTTTATTGCAAAAAATAGTTTTTGAGAGCTATAGTTTTTCATATTTTGGCCCACAGAGTTATGTAAGGTCTTGTTTTTGGCAGGACGAGTTGATATTTTTATTGGCACCATTTTCAGGCACATGACATTTTTTGATCACTTTTTATTCTGACTTTTGGGAGGTAGAATGAATGAAAACCAGCAATTCATGAATTTCTTTTGGGGGGGGAGTTTATACCATTCCATGTGTGGTAAAATTTATAAAGCAGTTTTATTCTCCGGGTCAGTACGATTACAGCCATACCTCATTTATATCATTTTTTTATGCTTTGGCGTTTTTATACAATAAAACTATTTTATATAAAAAATGATTATTTTTGCATCGCATTATTCTGAGAGCTATAACTTTTGATGATGCTGTATGAGGGCTTGTTTTTTGCATGACAAGATGACGTTTCCAGCGGTACTACATTTATTTATATCCGTCATTTTGACCACGTGTTATTCCACTTTTTGTTCGGCGGTATGATGATAAAACATTGTTGTTTTGGCTTGTTCTTTTGTTAAATGGTTTTCATTAAAAGGATTAACTAGTGGGACAGTTTTATAGGTTGGGTCGTTATGGACACGGGGATACCAAATATGTGTACTTTTATTGCTAAGATTTTTTTATTCAAATATTGATTTAATGTTAGAATAAATATTGATTTTTATTATTATTATTTTTTTTAAATATTTTTATTTTTATTTTTTTAAATGTTTTATTTAATTCTTACTTTTACACTATGTCCCATTATAGGACACTTACTTTTTGCAGGCTGATCGCTTCTATAGCACAGGAGAGAAGCGTTCATTGGAGCCAGAGGATGGAGAGTAGTGAGTGTGGGTGACTTACCTCCGTGCTCCTCTGTCCTGCTACTCCCAGTCACTGCACTGTGCGTCCTAAGCAGACATCCTCTGCTCCTCACACGCTGCCCTGCTGTACTGTGTCCTTCTGCTCTGTCTCTGCCTCCCCACTAACACACAGTCCCAGTGATCACCGGTAAGCTGGCACCTTCCCTCGGCTTTTATGGCTGTCTGAGGAGGATAGTGACATATAGAACCCATATTCCAGTGTGTATAGTGATATATAGATCCCATATTCTAGTGTGTAAGGTGACATATAGAGCCCATATTCTAGTGTGTATAGTGACATATAGAGCCCATATTCTAATTTACAGTGACATATAGAGCCCATATTCTAGTGTACAGTGACAGAGCCCATATTCTAGTGTACAGTGACATACAGAGCCCATATTCTACTGTACAGTGACATATAGAGCCCATATTCTACTGTACAGTGACATATAGAGCCCATATTCTAGTGTGTACAGTGACATATAGCGCCCATATTCTAGTGTGTATAGTGACATATAAAGCCCATATTCTACTGTACAGTGACATGTAGAGCCCATATTCTAGTGTGTGCAGTGACATATAGAGCCCATATTCTAGTGTGTATAGTGACATATAGAGCCCATATTCTACTGTACAGTGACATATAGAGCCCATATTCTAGTGTACAGTGACAGAGCCCATATTCTAGTGTACAGTGACATATAGAGCCCATATTCTAGTGGGTATAGTGACATATAGAGCCTATATTCTAGTGTGCATAGTAGCATAAAGAGCCCATATTCAAGTGTTCAGTGACATATAGAACCCACATTCTAGTGTGTATAGTGACATATAAAGCCCATATTCTACTGTACAGTGACATATAGAGCCCAAATTCTACTGTACAGTGACATGTAGAGCCCATATTCTAGTGTGTACAATGACATATAGAGCCCATATTCTAGTGTGTATAGTGACATATAGAGCCCATATTCTACTGTACAGTGACATACAGAGCCCATATTCTAGTGTACAGTGACATAGAGCCCATATTCTACTGTACAGTGACATATAGAGCCCATATTCTACTGTACAGTGACATATAGAGCCCATATTCTAGTGTGTACAGTGACATATAGCGCCCGTATTCTAGTGTGTATAGTGACATATAAAGCCCATATTCTACTGTACAGTGACATATAGAGCCCATATTCTAGTGTGTACAGTGACATATAGAGCCCATATTCTTGTGTGTACAGTGACATAGAGCACATATTCTAGCGTGTATAGTGACATATAGAGCCCATATTCTACTGTACAGTGACATAGAGCCCATATTCTAGTGTGCAGTAGCATAGAGTCCATATTCTAGTGTACGGTGACATATAGAGCCCATATTCTAATGTGTATAGTGGCATATAAAGCCCATATTCTAGTGTGTGTAGTAGCATATAGAACCCATATTCAAGTGTACAGTGACATATAGAGCCCATATTCTAGTGTATGCAGTGACATATAGAGCCCATATTCTAGTTTGTACAGTAATATATAGAGCCCATATTCTAGTGTATACAGTGACATAGAGCCCATATTATAGTGTGTATAGTGACATATAGAGCCCATATTCTAGTGTGTATAGTAGCATATAGAGCCCTTATTCAAGTGTACAGTGACATATAGAGCCCATATTCTAGTGTACAGTGACATATAGAGCTCATATTCTAGTGTATGCAGTGACATATAGAGCACATATTCTAGTGTGTGTAGTGACATATAGAGTCCATATTCTAGTGTGTATAGTAGCATATAGAGACCATATTCAAGTGTACAGTGACATATAGAGCCCATATTCAAGTGTACAGTGACATATAGAGCCCATATTCTAATGTATATAGTGACATATAGGCCAATGCTAAAAAGGAAAAACAATATGTTTATCAAATGGAAAGAGGGAGGCATATATAAAGAAGATTGTAATGCAGTCTGCAGAACCTGCAGGGCATGAATCAGATTATCTAAAGCTAACAATGAATTAAGGCTTGCAAGAGACGTCAAATGCAAAAAAAAAAAGGATTTTGGGGATATGTCAAAAGTACCATAGTGGTACAAAGTGTAAAAGTAAGAATTAAATTTAAAAAAATGTAAATAATTGTAAAAGTATTTTAAATAATAAAAAAATATGTATTCCATCAATAAATATTTTAATTAAAAACCATCTAAACAATAAAAGCACACATATTTGTTATCGCCACGTCCGCAACGACCCGACCTATAAAACTGTCCAACTAGTTAACCCCTTTAGTGAACACCTTTAAAAAAAAAACAAGGCAAAAAATAATGCTTTATCATCATACTGCTGAACAAAAAGTGGAATAACATGTGATCAAAAGGACGGATATAAATAAACATGGTACCGCTGAAAACGTCATTTTGTCCCACAAAATACAAGCCACCATATAGCTCTATCACTGGAAAAATAAAAAAGTGATAGCTCTCAGAATAAAGCAATGCAAAAATAATTATTTTTTACGTAAAATAGTTTTTATTTTTATTGTATAAAAGCGCCAAAGCATAAAAAAAGATATAAATGAGGTGTAGCTATCATCGTACTGACCCAAATAATAAAACTGCTTTATCAATTTCACCACACGCGGAACGGTATAAACGCCCCCACCACCCAAAAGAAATTCATGAATTCCAGGTTTTTGTTCATTCTGCCTCCCAAAAATCAGAATAAAATGCGAACAAAAAATGTCATGTGCCCAAAAATGGTACCAATAAGAACATCAACTCGTCCTACAAAAAACGAGACCTCACATGACTCTGTGGGCCAAAATATGGAAATATTATAGCTCTCAAAATGTGGTGATGCAAAAACTATTTTTTGCAATAAAAAGCGTCTTTTAGTGTGTGACAGCTGCCAAACATAAAAACCCGCTATAAATAGTAAATAAACCCCCCCTTTATTACCCCCTTAGTTAGGGAAAAATAATAAAATAAAAAATTTATTTATTTCCATTAGGGTTAGGGCTAAAGTTAAGGTTAGCGTTTGGGCTAAAGTTAGAGCTAGGGTTGGGGCTGATGTGAGGGTTAGAGTTGGGGCTGAAGTGAGGGTTAGGGTTGGGGCTATAGTTAGGATTATGGTTGGGATTAGGGTTAGGGTTGGGATTAGGGTTAGGGGTGTGTTAGAGTTATGGTTAGGGTTGGGATTAGGGTTAGGGGTGTGTTGGGGTAAGGATTGGAGTTAGAACTGTGGGGTTTCCACTGTTTAGGCATATCAAGGGGTCTCCAAATGTGACATTGTGTCTGATCTCAATTCCAGCCAATTTTGCATTGAAAAGTCAAACGGCGCTCCTTCCCTTCCAAGCTCTGCCATGCACTCAAACAGTGGTTTACCCCCACATATAGGGTATCAACATACTGAAGACAAATTGCACAACAACTTTTAGGGTCCAATTTCTCCTGTTACCCTTGGGAAAACAAAAATTGGGGCCTAAAGTGTAATTTTTGTGAAAAAATATGATTTTTTATTTTTATGGCTCTACATTATAAACTTCTGTGAAGCAGATAAGTTTCTTAGGGGGTCACCTTTCCAAAATGGTGTCACTTGTGGGAGGTTTACACTGCTTAGGTACATCAGGGAATCGCCAAACGCGACATGGCGTCCCATCTCAATTCCATCCAATTTTGTATTGAAAAGTCAAGCTGCGCTCCTTCTCTTCTGAGCTCTGCCATGCGTGCAAACAGTGGTTTACCTGCATATATGTGGTATCAGCGTACTAGGACAAATTGTACAACAACTTTTGGGGTCCAATTTCTCCTGTTACACTTAGTAAAATAAAACAAATTGGATCTGAATTAAATTTTTTGTGAAAAAAAGTTAAATGTTCATTTTTTTTTTTTTAAACATTCCAAAAATTCCTGTGAAGCACCTGAAGGGCTAATAAACTTCTTGAGTGTGGTTTTGAGCACCTTGTGGGGTGCAGTTTTTAGAATGGCTTCACTTTTGGGTATTTTCTATCATATAGACCCCTCAAAGTGACTTCAAATGTGATATGGTCCCTAAAAAATGGTGTAAAAATGAGAAATCGCTGGTCAACTTTTAACCCTTATAACTTCCTAACAAAAGAAAATTGGGTTCCAAAATTGTGCTGATGTAAAGTAGACATGTGGGAAATGTTACTTATTAAGTATTTTGTGTGACATATCTCTGTGATTTAATGGCATGAAAATTCGAAGTTGGAAAAATCATTTTTTTCACAAATAAACACAAGTTATATCAAAGAAATTTTACCACTATCATGAAGTACAATATATCATGAGAAAACAGTGTCAGAATCACCGGGATCCATGGAAGCGTTCCAGAGTTATTACCTCATAAAGTGACAATGCTGAGAATTGTAAAAATAGACCTGGTCATTAACATGCAAACTACCCTTGGGGGTATAGGGGTTAATATATCCCAAGTACCGAGCAAGTGCAAAATCCATCAATGGTGCATGAGAATTTTTTTGATTATTGCACATCACATAGGATAGACTCAGACTGCCTGTCATAATTGGAGTTATGAGTTATCCAGATCAAAGGCTGGGGGCATAGGATTACACCCCCCACTGTCACTAGGTAAATGAAGTAGATTATCTGAAGAAGAGCAGACAAGAAGTGTGTACATTGAGTAATTAACAGGTAGCTGTAAATGTTGGATAACCATTTGGGTCAGCAGATGTGTCCCACTTTGCCTCCACTATCCAATACAGTTGAACCGGAATCAGCGTGGGGTTTAATGCGATATTTTACAAATTGCCGAATGGCAAATAGACCCTAACTAAAGATTCTAAGATTAATAAAATATAACTTTAATGATTAAATTATAATAGTAATAGTAAGAATTGTGCTCATTAAAAATACAGAGTCTACAATAGTTATTGATGTCCTAACTTGATGTATTGATCATGCAATATAGACGTAGTTCTTCCTCATGCAGTGTGGCTGTTAACTGCTGGGGTATATTTCTCCAAGGGTAAGTGACAGACATGTGGCCTAAGGTCCTCAAATCTACTGGCCACCTGAGAATGGCACGCAGGGGCAATAAATGTCTCAGTGATTGAAAGGTCCTATATCTTCCCATTCCGAAGAAATAAAAAAAAGGAAGGAAGGATCCAGCGATGGATGGAGGTGGCTAAAAAATAACTTTTATTGAAAAGTTATGAAAATGAGCAACACATATTGTTGGTCACTAGCACACTGTTACGAAAGATCAACACGTTTCGACCTAAGTCTTAATCATGATAATTAGGTCGAAACGCGTCGATCTTTCCTAACACAGTGTTAGTGCCCGACAATATGTGTCATTCATTTTAATAGCTTTTAAATAAAAGGGTTTTTTTAGCCACCTTCACCCATCGCTGGATCCTTCCTTCCTTTTTTCTATTTGTTGTGGCTGGCTGCTCACCTCGATCCATTAAGGACATTGGTAGGCACCAGGGAGAATGCACACACATGCTGGTAAGCTGACTTTCCAATAGTTTTCAGCATTCCGAAGAAATAACCCGGAAGGATATTTTCATTGGTTCCTATATGGTGACAACTCTTTGGACTGGCTTGTTACTGAAGGTGACCTCTAGAAAACATAATTTTATTGGCCAGGTAAGAATGTTTTTGTGCCATAAGCACCTATAGGTCCTAGCTCTTTGATTGATACTGTGTTTAACCTATTAGTAACAACCTTATTTCAACCTCCAAATATCCATGATTGGTCAAGTTTTTTAACTCCCTTGATATGATGACCCTTTATGGTATCATAGACCAACCTTACATAAGCCTGTAGTTCCCATATGGTGACCATTTGCAGCCTCATTTCTCTGAAGAAGCCAGCAATGGCGAAACATGTCGGGCGGGAAGCTGTTTGATTTTTAGACCAGTTAGTCCACATTATTGTAAAATGCCATAAGAGTGGTCCGCGGCCACCAAGGCTACAATCCCGTAATAATTGTTTATCATATGATAATTGATGCTGTTAATAGGCTTCACATGGGGAGGTACTGAAAAATACTTACCCAATAAAGGCTAATCAGCCAGTGAAATATTCACTTTCACTCACATAAAGGAAGAAATTGAATAAGACCTGCCCCATGTTAGATCGCCTACCAATATCAGATTTAAACAATAATAGGGAAAAATCTCTTAATACTTACCATTTTAGCAATAGCCCCCAGCTGTTAACAGCCACACTGCATGAGTAGTAATTACGTCTATATTGCATGATCAATACCGCAAGTTAGGACATCAATAACTACTGTGGACTCTTTATTTTTAATGAGCACAATTCTTATTATTACTATTATAATTTAATCATTAAAAGTTATATTTTATTAATCTCAGAATCTTTAGTTAGGTTCTATTTGACATTTGGCAATTTGTAAATTACCTCTTTGCCTCCACTAACATATAGGAGTTAAACACAGGGGCATCAATGTTTTCACCTTCTGCAGCCATTCTGTTTGTACTTTATAAATAAGGACAAGGTGTCAGGACTCTAATTACAGGACCCTGTCAGCGTCGGCAAACTGCCACGCAGAGCAGGGTGACTTACCCACACTATGGGAGAATGCGGGGTCCAACACTGTAGTGATGGTTCAAGCAGACAGGACCTGCAGCACTGAAAATAGTAAGGAGTCCCAGGACCTACGATCATGTGACTGCAGGGGGTGGGGCTTAACATCCTATAGCTGCAGATGATGTAATGTACCTACTGCAGGAAAACTGTAGTATAGGAAAACGCAGGTCAGACAAGCGAGGGTTCATACACGGAGAGGGCTGTGCGGTACCAGGGGGACAAGCAGAGAATAGTCAAGTCACAGGCAGAGGGTCATACACAGACAGGTAGCGGAGTACAAGAGGGACAGGCAGAACTCGAAAGAGGGACAGAACCGGATCAAAACCAAACAAGCAACAAGTTATCAGGCACAAGGCACACGTATGCAGGTCAACTAACTCAGCCGAGGGCAGGAGTATAACTGACACAGGACCTAGGTCAAGTGAGAATTAAATAGCCGCCCTCGGCCAGAGAGAGACAGAAACAATTAACCCCTGTCTGACCAGGACGGGCCAAAGACAAACCCCATCCTGGGTCATGACAGTACCCTCCTCTCAACGGGGGGCCACTGGACCCCCGGGTCTCTCAGGATACTTGGTGTGAAAGGCCCAGACCAACTGATCCGCATGAACCGATCGAGCAGGAACCCACGACCGGTCTTCAGGACCGTAGCCTTTCCAATGTACAAGATATTGAAGGGCACGACGGACCAACCTAGAGTCAACAATTCGTTCTACCTCGTACTCAGACTGCCCATCTACCAAAACAGGTGGCGGGGAAGACGATGATCCCTCCCCACAGGACCCCACAGGTTTCAAAAGGGCCCTATGGAAAACATTTGGGATCCGCAGAGATGGCGGGAGATGCAACCGAAAAGCCACCGGGTTAACAGCTTCGGTAATTTCATAGGGACCAATAAATTTAGGACCAAGCTTCGCAGAGGGGACCTTGAGCCTTATATTCTTGGTAGATAACCATACCTTATCCCCAACCTGGAACTCCGGCCCCACGGACCGTTTTTTGTCTGCAAAAAAATTATATTTATCCTGGGCCTTCATAATGTTACTCTGGACCTCCCGCCATACCTCCCCCAACCGCTGGATAGTCTCATCCGCCCCAGGATACCCAGAGTCCAAATGGGAAAACTCTCCAAAATGTGGATGAAACCCATAGTTGCAGAAAAAGGGAGATGTACCCGTAGACTGGTTAATGCGGTTGTTAAACGCAAACTCGGCCAACGGTAACGCAGTAAACCAATCATCCTGTCGTGCTGAGGTCAAGCAATGCAGAATTTGCTCCAGAGACTGATTGGTGTGCTCAGTCTGCCCATTAGTCTCTGGATGGTAAGCAGATGAAAAGGATAGACCAATACCCAACCTCTTACAAAATGCCCTCCAAACTCTGGAAACAAATTGTACTCCCTATCAGACACCACATTCAAGGGTACCCCATGGAACCGCACCACATGCTCAACAAACAATCTGGACAACATTTCCGCATTAGGTAGAGCCGCTAAGGGTACAAAATGTGCCTGCTTACTAAACCTGTCCACCACAACCCAAACGACGGTATTACCCTTGGAGGGGGGGAAGGTTGGTGATGAAATCCATGGACAAATGAGTCCATGGTCTCTCAGGAATTGGCAGTGGTACCAATTCCCCAGCCGGTCGGTTATGGGGGGTTTTCGCACGGGCACAAACATCACAAGCAGACACATATTCCCCAACATTAGAGGCTAAAGAAGACCACCAGAATATTCTAGCGATGGCCTTCTGGGTAGCCGAGATCCCTGGATGTCCACCCAGAACTGAGTCGTGGAACTCCCGGAGGACCTTGAGATGAAATTGAGCTCGTACGAAAAGTTTATCCACCAGCTTAGCCGGAGGTGCAAGAGACTGGGCTTCCTGTTATGAATGAGTCACCGAAGGAGGAAAAAACAAAAATACAAGCTAAGTCCAGAAAACCGGAGAGGTTGGTAGCTATCGGATTGCAGACCCCTGATCCTATTCACACAACTAACAGTAGCCGTGGGAGGTTCCTACGGTGCCCTAGACCCCTCGTTCACAGCCGGAGAAATAAATAAGCCTAAAGAAAGAAAGGGGAAATCTAAACTGCCCCAGAGCAGACCCCAAAGCAATAGACAGCCCCCAACATGTATTGTCGGTGAAAAGCAGATGAAAACACAAACACAGACAGAAAGACAGGTTGAGCAAACGATGGGGCCCAACTAACTATATAGGAAAGGACAGAAAAGATGCTGGCTGCAATCCGCAAAAATACTGCCAAAATAATGTCCAACACGTCTGATAGAAAAAAGACCCTGAAGTCACTAGACTTCAAAAACACTATATCAGCACTCAGGTATATTCTGAAGGCTGAGCAAAAGATCAACTTGACCAGAGACAAAAATGGAGCTCAGCCTGTACCACCAAGGGCAGGCAGAACACAAACACTAAGTAAACAGACAATATCTTATGGAAAAATAAGAGAGCAAATACTTAGCTTTCAGAAGACAGGTACTGAACTGGTTTGCAAGAGCTCAGAGCAGAAAGGATCACCAGCACCCCTGTAGGGCGTCGGCTGCCTTATATCCACTCAGTGATTCCGGATGTCCAATCAGGCTCCACCTGCTCAGATGACAGGTTCTTCCCAACCCAATCAATTTCACTACCTCTCTTCACCAGCAGAGGGAGTTCATCAGACATCAACGGTGAAGGGGAAAATGAACTCACAACAGCTTCCCGAATCTCCCATTCCAACATATTAGAAATACCTGCCACCACCACCCCGGGCTGAAGAATGGAGGATTGAGGTTCGGGGGGGACACCGGATCTAGACTGCGTGACAAGGCATCAGCTCTGAAATTTTTGGATCCTAGCCGAAAAGTGATAGAGAAGTGGAATCGGGAAAAAAAGTGACCATCTAGGTTCTTGTGGTCTGTAATTACGGTTATAGGATGGACAGCCCCCTCCAAAAAATGCCTCCATTCTTCAAAGGCCAACTTCACGGCCAGAAGTTCTCGATTCCCAACATCATAGTTTCTCTCCGCAGGGGAGAATTTCTTTGAGAAAAAGGCGCAGAGTCTCAAATTAGTCGAAGTGGCGGGTCCCTGGTACAATACCGCCCCCACCCCCACACCTCTGAGGCGTCCACCTCAACAATAAATGGTTCAGACAGGTCCGGTTGAATAAGAACTTGAGCAGACATGAAACATTTTTTTAAAAACTGAAACGCCACTATCACTGCGGCTGACCAATTCTTGATATCGGCCCCCTTTTGAGTCATGTCTGTGAGGGGTTTAACCACCTATGAGAACCCCCTTATAAATTTGCGATAATAATTGGCGAATCCTAGGAAACGCTGCAGAGCCTTCAAATCACAAGGTTGAACCCAATCAACAATGGCCTGCACTTTATTAGGATCCATGCGATACCCCTCAGCAGACACACTGAATCCCAGAAAAGACAGTTCCTGAACAACAAATAAACATTTCTCTAGTTTAGCAAAGAGACAGTTCTCCCGAAGCCTTTGGAGAACTGCCTGAATATGACCAATGTGAGCCTGTTTATCAGGTGAGTAGATCAGTATGTCATCCAAATACACAACCATAAAATGTCCAATAAAATCAGAGAACACATGATTGATGAAATTTTGGAAGACCGCTGGAGCATTGGTCAGACCGAAAGGCATGACCAAATTTTCAAACAACCCTTCAGTAGTGAGAAAGGCAGTTTTTTTTCCACTCATCTCCTTTCCGGACTCGGATAAGGTTATACGCTCCCCGTAGATCTAATTTCGAAAACCACTTAGTTCCGGACAACTGGTTGTACAAATCAGGAATAAGTGGGAGGGGATACGTATTTCTCACAGTTATCATATTTAACTCTGGAAAATCGAGGCATGGGCGCAAACCACCATTTTTTTTCTTAACGAAAAAGAACCCCGCCACCATGGGAGAGACAGAAGGATGAATGTGTCCCTTACGGAGACTTTCAGAAATGTATTCCTTCATAGCAGCCCGTTCGGAACCCGAAAGGTTATAAAAGCGGGCCTTGGGCAATTTAGCACCTGGAACCAGGTCAATTGCACAATCAAACGGGCGGTGTGGTGGTAAAACTTCAGTCTCTTTTTCGGACGTATAGTCTTTTAGGTACTCCGGAATACCTTCCAGACCAACGGACGACACAGACACAGTAGCAAGACATTTTTCAGAACAATAGGGACCACATTTAACAATGTCCAGAGATTCCCAATTAATCACAGGATTATGTAATTGTAACCAGGGGAACCCCAACACCAGTCCCGCAGGCAGGTTGTCCATAACAAAACATGAAATACATTCCTGGTGCAAGGAACTCACTTTAAGGAGAAACTCCTCTGTAAGAAATATGACGTCATTCTTAGCCAGTGGTGTCATGAACTCATTTTCTGCTCCACCTGTTGAGAGTTCCCCTTCTGTTCTCCCTCTGGTGGTGACAGGAGGTAGTGCAGTTGGTTTAAGTGGTAGTGATCTGCCACCTGATGAGGAAGATAACGATTGGATCTCTGGAGTATCAGACTGGATATAAGACAGCCGACGCCCTATCCTGGTGCTGGTGATTCAGTCTGCTTCTCAGGTCCTGGACTTCAGCTCTCTTCCAGTCTTCTCAAGTTAAGTTTGTTTTTTGCTAATGTTCACACTTGCTCTTGTTGGTCAATTCAGTTTTTTGCATAATCAGCCTGCCCCTGCTGGGGCTATGCTGAAATTCCGCTCCTAATAATCAGTATTTGCCAATCTGCTTTTTGTCCCTTATTAGATTGGTCTCTTTTTTGCTCTGTCTCAGAATATTTCACAGTGCTGATATAGGTTTAGAAGTCTAGTGACTTCAGGGTTAATTTTGCTATCAGAAGTGTTGGACAATATTTTTGTAGGTTTTTTTTTGGCAGATTGCAGTGTCTTTCCTTTTCTGTCCTTTTTAGTTAGCCGGGCCCCATCGTTTGCTCAGCCTATTTTCCTGCCTTTGTTTGTATTTTCATCTTGTTTCACCGTCAATACATGTGGGGGGCTGTCTTTCCTTTGGGGTCTGCTCTGGGGCAGTTAGTTTTCCTGTTTTCCTGCTTTAGGCTTATGTAGTTCTCTGATTGTGATGAGGCGTCTAGGACCAACGTAGGAACGCTCCACGACTGCTGCTAGTTGTGCGGGTAAGATCAGGGGTCTGCAATCTGCATAGTTACCAACTTCTCTGGTTTTCTGAGACTTAACTTTTTGTCTTTTTTTCCTCCTCGGTTTCCCATTCATAACACAGTGGTGTTTTGTCAATGGCAACAATATGGATAGGAGTCTCCAGCCTAACTGTCCCTAACTTACACCTGGACACCAAGTCAGAGTCAATAAAGTTCAATGACGATCCGCAATCCATGAAGGCAGAAGTGAATGTGGAGACTCTCCCACAACAAAGTTCCACTTGCAACAACATTTTTGAAAATGGAGAAAAAGGTACCTGAGAGCCTGGGTGACCTCCACGACAATCACCCGGGCTCAGTCGCTTGTTGGTCAGTGGACAGGAGGGGCAATCCTTTTTCCAATGTCCAGAATCGCCACAGTGAAAACAGCATTTTCCCAAGCGCCGTTGTCTCCTTTCTTTCTCCTTGAGGTCGATGGTTCCCATCTCCATGGTTTCCAATGTAGGACTGGCTCCCCTTCCTTGGGCAAATAACGGGGTCTCAATCTGCATCACTCCCCTCGCCTGTAGCCTGCGATCCATTCGGACGGCCTGTGTCATAGCCTCCTCCAGGGAATCAGGCGGAGGGTGGAGAGCCAAGGCATCTTTCAGATGTTCAGACAGGCCTCTACGGAACAAACCCCAGAGGGCGGCATCATTCCAGCTGACCTCAGCAGCCCAGCGTCTGAACTCTGAGTGAAACCACTCGGCTGAGAGCTTCCCCTGGCACACACTCATCACCATGTCCTCAGCCATACGCATCCGATCAGGCACATCATAAATATGCCCCAGGGCCTCAAAAAATGCATCCACAGTCATGCGCTCAGGGGCAGTGGTCGGAAGGGAGAAAGCCCAAGCCTGGGGGCTCCCCTTAACAGAGACATAATGACCCCCACTCTCTGACTTTCATCCCTAGAAGAGTGTGGTCTCAATTAAAAAAAAAAGCTTACAACCCTCCTTGAAAACTCTGAATTCCCTTTTATCTCCAGAAAAGGTATCCGGTAGCTTAACCGGAGACTCAGGGGAAACTAATGTAACATTCCGAGCCCCTGATGATAAAACCCCCTGCACAGTGTCAGCGATCAGCTGCTGAGACTGAGCCAGGTCTAATTGTTCCCCCAGGAGTTTGAGACATCTGAGTCAGGTTCTTTACCTGCTCAGAAAGAGCATGCATAGGATCCATCACACACAGGAGAAGGGGAGCGGAGAAAAAAAATGGTAACGGTCAGTTATAATGTCAGGGCTCTAATGTCAGGACCCTGTCAGCGTCGGCAAACTGCCATGCAGAGCAGGGTGACTTACCCACACTATGGGAGAACGCGGGGTCCAACACTGTAGTGATGGTTCAAGCAGACAGGAAATAGTAAGTAGTCCCAGGACCTACGATCATGTGACTGCAGGGGGCGGGGTTTAACATCCTATAGCTGCAGATGATGTAATGTACCTACTGCAGGGAAACTGTAGTAGAGGAAAACGCAGGTCAGACAAGCGAGGGTTCATACACGGAGAGGGCTGTGCGGTACCAGGGGGACGAGCAGAGAATAGTCAAGTCACAGGCAGAGGGTCATACACAGAGAGGTAGCGCAGTACAAGAGGGACAGGCAGAACTCGTAACAGGGACAGAACCGGATCAAAACCAAACAAGCAACAAGTTAGCAGGCACAAGGCACACGTACGCACGAGGTCAACTAACTCAGCCGAGGGCAGGAGTATAACTGACACCAGACCTAGGTCAAGTGAGCATTAAATAGCCGCCCACTGCCAGAGAGAGGCAGAAACAATTAACCCCTGTCTGACCTGGACAGGCCAAAGACAAACCCCATCCTGGATCATGACACAAGGTATAAAATATGTTAAGGTAGTTTGTATTATAATTCTCCGTTTACAGAATCCATGGATATATCCATAATTGGGGAGCATATTCACATTTTTGGATAAAATTGTAAAAATTTTGTTAGCTTGCATCTCAAAAGAACATAATATCTCCCTGAATTATGGATATATCATATCAATGTATGGTATGTATAGAATGCTTGAATGATGTTGGATAAGATAACAGTCATATTGTTTCTCTAGGAGGTTCCGTGGGGAAAATATGGCCACAGTAGAAATGGCGGCTAAAATTAGGTTTGACTTTAACCTAATCAGCCGTCTCCCTCTCACCTCAGCAAAGGGAGGAGTGAGGTGTCTGGTGAGACCATTTATAACATGTCATCTAAGGAATATCCATGATAGACCCCAGGAAAGGCAAAGACTTTTGTAGATCTGTCTATATTTCCTGCACAGCATTTTCCTCTGCCAGAAGCTCTCATGGGTCTAAATCGTTAGACGTATCTGTATTTTATCCCTTCTATTTTATACAGATTTTGCCTGTGTGTATGTTTTTTTTATTTTTACATCTTTTGTAATCTTTTTTAAGCACTGTACTTGTTTTGTATAGTAAATAAAATATTTAATAAGTTTGTCCTTTGTAGATCTAACATACTCACAATCTTGAGGAGAAGAAATAGCTTGGTTGTGTTACCTATTTGCCAGAAAGCAACTAGTGAATCATTCAGGAGCTTGGGAAAGTTGGGTATGCATGTGTACCAATGTGTTGCCCTGAACAGGCATCTCGTTACCTGGTAAAAGAGTGGCTGGTGACAGTGTAAAGTGTGTTGTGGATGTGGGAACAGTCTGTGGGGTGCGCCTATTAGCCTATTGTCATAGATGAGTGGACGAATGAGTGGGAAGCAGAGACCTTCTTTATGGTAGCAAACGAGGCATATGTTTCATGAGCTAGTGGTGTTTGTGACAAATTGGTAGCAAGCAGTGGAATAAAATTTTATTAGAGTAGGAAATGCCTGGTTTATTAGTTTAACACTTGCACTTACAGACTGGTGTAATGCATCTGAGGAGCACCCCCATCTACGCTGACAAAATCAGTGCTAAATATTGTTTTCTAAGACATACCTAAAAACAGTACCCCCTCTTTTTGTTTTTCTTTTCTATGTTTATTTGACTGAAAAGGTGGCAGTTGTGTAATGACCGATACGCGGGTCATTGTTTGAGAATGGGATACGGCGCTGCTATGAACGACTCTGACCACGATATGATACTAAACCAACTTTTCTTTATAACTTGTGCAAAGGATAACAGGATTCTACTTCTCAACAAAATATGGGCCACAACAGCCACAATCCACAGAATACAAAATTATGCAACCAGAGAAATCCCAAGTGCCAGCTTCACGGAAACGAGCAAGAACATACCAAAACTATGCCACTCCCCCCCCTTATCCGCTACAGGGCCTATCCGGGGTTCTGCAGTGACCGTGACACGTGGTCCTTTCAGGTATACAATCTTACTCCCACCTTAATTACAATAGATTCCGGGTACCCCGTTTTCCCCCTTGATATATGTATATATATTTACACGACTAATCACTTGAACAAACACAATATGTACACAGTGCACTGTCCTCTTTGTGAGCACTCAGAGCAGATGCCCTGACAGAATATCTTCAACAGTAAACAACTAGACTTGTTAATCTCACATCTGGCCACTAGATTTAATCAGCTTTCTAGGTCACAAATCTTCTGATACAGGTGCAGGTGAAGATCCAGATCAGTCCCAGTAGTATTTCACATAGCTCTTCTATGGCACTCATGTTTTTATCAGAGCCTCGATATACAGGAGCTCACGCAATCTCCATCAGTCTATGGTAGTCTCAGAAACAGGAATGGTCTTGGATATGCTGCGAATTCTATCTAACTCTCCCTAACTAACTAAACAGTCAGTGACCGGTCACATGTCTCAGTTTACTCACAGGAGCCGCTCCCTCTGGATCAGATCTTCTAATTTGGATCACTTCAGGCTCTTGATCCTTCTCAGTCTCTCAGGCAGGGCTCCGTCTCTCAATATACCTCACGAAAGCCAGACACTACTGCTTCCTGTTCCCAGAGCTTTCTTCTCTTGTATAAAGGTGACCTCTAGTGGCCAAACTAAGTTATCGCAGCATCATTTCTTATAACAGAAAACATTGAAAACATTAACATGTTACATCACAAAACTCAAGATAAAAAGCGGACGGCACCGCTGTTACCGTGTGACTTCAAATGATGTGCGGCATGCAGAAGCCCAGCAGCTGGGAATCTCGGGTGCCAGACCTGGAAACAGTCAATCCTGGGAATCCATACAAAGAGAGGAGGTCGCACTCATCGAGATTGAAGTTTCACTGATTTATTGACATATCATGAACATGTCAAGTCGGGGGAGTGACATAAGGAGTGCAAGGTAGGCTGACAACGGCCGTTTCGCGCAGCGCGAAACGGCCGTTGTCAGCCTACCTTGCACTCCTTATGTCACTCCCCCGACTTGACATGTTCATGATATGTCAATAAATCAGTGAAACTTCAATCTCGATGAGTGCGACCTCCTCTCTTTGTATGGATTAACATGTTACAGTTGCTTATAAGAAGCAAGAGAAAGCTGTCCTGATCCATGTGTGTGAAGAGCAAGGTCTCAATGTAATGGATAAAACAAAAGATATGTTGATCTGAGCCTTAGTTAAAGATGATGCCAGGCACCAACAGAATGTGCTACCACAGCTCAGGACCAGTGGAGCACCAAGATACCCAGTTATGGATGTGGTTCCAGAACTGCCCAACTGAGTGGGTTCCAGCAGTAACCACAGTTCCCAGAGTAGAAGGAACACTTGCTTGCCACTCATTCTGCAGCAAAAGTGACAATGTAACCCTAATATGTGTGTACAGCTTGTGCTATGAGAACTCCAAGTGGAGCCTGAGTTTGCAGAGCAAAAGGCTCAGGCCAAGCAGGAGACTGCAGGCAACAGGCCTAGTCTGAGCAGAGGCTGCACAATGAAAAGATGAGAGAGAGCAGTAACTGGAGTTAGCCCACCGGTAGATCAATCTGCACATGGAGCGCCCTCAGCAAGGACGCCACTGGGGCAAGATTTCAAACAGAAGGCAAGAATTTCTGCTCCAAAACATCCCCTCATCAAGATCGACAAGATAATTGCTGGTTCTGATGAATCATCCACTTTGTGTTTCAGTTCTTTCCGGTTTTCAAACTATTAGTACACTTATGTTTTAATTGTGACACTGCAAACCATAACTAGTTCTGCTAAAAACTTATATGTGTATTCACTAAACAGAATACGCAAACCTCCGAGATCTACTATAAACTGATGTATTGTTACAAACGGTCAGATTTATTTAATTGGAAAAAAACAATGAGGGAATTGCTCTATTACCCTCTACAGACACACATTCTGTACATTATATATTCCTCAGAATTATACCATTAAAATGTAACAATGCAGCAAAAAGCAACTCCTCTTACAGCTATATTGACTAAAAAAATAATAGCTTTTAAAATGTGGAAATGAACAAAGTAATAAAACTGCTGTATCCTTAAAATGTATCTATTAGGAAAAATGAAATAAGGCAGCACATTTAACAATACTAATATTACAAAATTTAGGAAGCAAGTTCTAATTTATTTTTTGGGAGTGTTCTCTTTGCATCTCGTCACATCTATCAAGTTTTTGCACTTTTTTTGTTCCATTATTGTTTGGATTTATTTCTGACAAGGGGCTATGTTTATGCTTGATTTAGAATTTGCAGCATTTGAAAACGATGGACACAAAATTGCAATTTCACTCCACTCAACAATTGGCATAATAACCAATGTAGAAACATCCTTTAACCAGAGGTTAGATTTATTGCTCTATGCAATATTGAAGATGTCATCCGGTTAGGGATTCGTTCTGATTGTCAAAATACAGGAATCTGGCACAGCTTTCATTCACAATTTGTGCATTTCAAACAACAATGAAAAAAGTATCTAGATTCAGCAGCTAATTAACTGTCTCGATTTTGCTTACCAGGAAATAATCCAAATAGTAATATAAAAAGAAAATGTTTCACTCACAACTGCACTTTAAAATAAGCTTTATTTGTGAACCCAAACACAGATTGTGGAGACAGTGTGGCTGACAGCCGTTTCGTGTGAAAATCACGCTTCCTCTGAGACATCCCAGTTGGCTCAGAGGCAGCGTGACCTACACATGAAACGGCTGTCAGCCTCACAGTCTCCACCACAATCTGTGTTTGGAACAGCAAATAATGCTTATTTTAAATGAGTGTTCCATTTTATCCTTACATAAAAATACAATATATACTATCTTTTTACAATTAACTTTCTTTACATTCTAAATAATTTTTTATGTATAATAAAAAATATGTGTGAAAAAATGTTAGGTACTCCATTCTTGCTATTTCATTAATAATTTCAGTTGATCCTTCAAGATTTTATGTGGTGCATTTTTGACAATTTTGTCCAGAGTGTTGTGTGGTTTGTTGTGTTTTTCAAAACAGGCGCCAGGTTAAATTGTGCCAATTTTAAGTTATAGAGTGCAACCGTTTGATAAATTTGACTACAAAAATGACAAAAAATAAGGATAAAATAAGTTAAAAAAGCAACAAATAACTCCCTCTCAATAAGTTTCCTTACAATAGATGGTATTAAAGGGAATCTGTCAGCAGGGTTTTGCTATGTAATCTGAAAACAGCAATGCCTCTCTTATTAAACACTGTGCTGTTGTTTACCTGTACATTAATTGTTATTTTAGCACTAGGAGCTTGTCATTGCTGGACTAGAGCAGCGCCTTCCTTGTTCTAACCTTACCTCTTATGTGGTAAGCACCTCACTGTCCATAACGATTGTATACAGAGAGCCCGGTGTGGGTGGAGCTAGCTTTCTCAGCTATGCTTAATTGCTAAATCCAAAAACTCTGATTGCATCACAACTGCTGCACCCAGTAAACTAAGGGATACATCTTTGGATTCAGGGCCTCTTTGTCTACATCATGATGCTCTCACATGAGGTAGCCAAATCATGCTGATAGATTCCATTAAAAAAGGATGGTCCAAAGAACAAATTACATTTTAATCAATTTTAATCAATAGATCTTGGAATAATAATAAGTTTCACAATTGAATGTGTTAAAAATGTATAAATAAAGTAAAAGACAATCTTGTAAATGTGCCTCTCCTTATGTACAATGTAATCTTTGTATATGTCCATGTAGAGCTGCTCCAGTTCATGAGCAGCACACATCACAGTCCCTTGTCAGAGAGGAAAGCATAATTAACTTATGATATATGAGTATACTGATAAAACAGCAGGGGCTCTCATCTGCTGCTTTCTGAGGTAACATATTTCCCTGTCTGTTTTTTTCTAAGGAATTTCCCCGCCTGTTTTATCACAGGAAGGAGTTTCTGCTGTGTAACATATAAGATCAGTGGCTACTGAAACTCCTACATCGCTAACTAAATTTATGATGAGCTCAAAGGGTTGGAAACATAACAGACACTAACTCCTGAAATAAAATGGGCAGGGAAATTCCTGTGATAAAACAGGCATGTGTTACCTCAAAATGTAGCAACTGTGAACCCCTGCTTTTTAATCTGTATACTCACTTATCAAAAGTGACTTATACTTCCCACTGGCCAGGAGCTGTGGTATGTGCCAACCATGTGTTTCAGCAGCTAAACATGTTCAAAGGCAGCAAATAACAGCACATAGCAGGAAGAAATTTATACACCCGTGGTCAAAATTATTGGTACCCCTCATTTAATGACAGAAAAACCCACAATGTTGACAGAAATAACTTGAATTTTACAAAAGTAATAATAAATCAAAATCTATGAAAATGAACAAATGAAAGTCAGACTTTGCTTTTCAGCCTTGCTTCCACAGAATTTTTAAAAAAATAAAACTCATGAAATAGGCCTGGATAGAAATGATGGTACCCTTCACTTAATATTTTGTTGCACAACCTTTTGAGGCAATCACTGCAATCAAACGATTCCTGTAACTGTCAATGAGACTTCTGCACCTCTCAACAGGTATTTTGGCCCACTCCTGAACAGCAAACTGCTCCAGTTGTCTTGTGTTTGAAGGTTGCCTTTTCCAGACAGCCTGATTCAGCTCTTTCCAAAGATGCTCAAAAGGATTTAGGTCAGGGCTCATGTCAGAGAAGGGATTTCTATGTCTCCTCAGGTATTATCTATCTTATTGGGTACCCATGCAATGAAGCATAATCAGAGAGACAGACTGCTCATTGTCTTTCCAAATAGTCTCTAAAATTTATTGACAGTGTGAGGTTTTATAGTACAAAATCAAAGGGAAATGTGGCATTACACAATAATCTGGCAGAAATATGAGTTATACAATTGGTTGTCAAACACATCCTGAGACGCAAGAGATTACACAAGAAAATGTGGGGGAGCATTCCAGAACTTTTCATATGTCAGTGTGACCTGGTTCAAAAGTTGAAGTTCTCAAGAGAATTTGGACTGAGTTACAGAATTTTGGAAACAACAATATGTCCTGGACCAATTTCTGGAATATATGCAGAACAGGCCATAAAAAGAATCTGCACATAGATGATAACTAGGCCATTCTTGCACTATACTATTTTCTTGTATTTTACTCAATTTTAGGGAACAGAAATTAGCACTTCAGTATAGTCAAATTTTTTCCTCTTAGCCATTCTTGAGTGTTTTTAACTGTGTGTTTTGGGTCATTATCCTGTTTCAAGACCCATGACCTGCGACTGAGACTAAGCTTTCTGACACTGGGCAGCAGATTTCTCTCTTGAATCCCTTGATAGTCTTGAGATTTAATTGTACCGTGCACAGATTCTAGGCACCCTGTTCCAGATGCAGAAAAGCAGCCCCAGAACATAACAGAGCATCTTCCATGTTTCACAGTAGGGACAGTGTTCTTTTCTTGAAATGTTTCATTTTTCTGTCTGTGAACATAGAACTGATGTTCCTTGCCAAAAAGTTCCATTTTTGTCTCATATGTCCATAGGACATTCTCCCAGAAGCTTTGTGGCTTGTCAACATGTAGTTTCACAAATTCCATTCTGGCTTTTTTATGATTTTTTTCAACAATGATGTCCTGCTTGGTCATCTCCCATGAAGTCCACTTTGGCTTATACAACGACGGATGATGCGATCTGACACTGATGTTCCTTGAGTTTGAAGTTCACCTATAGGCTGGGGTCATACATGCGAAAAACTCGAACGAGTCTCTCACCTTAATACCCGACACTGGCGCCGGCACTCGGAACGCTCAGCTGCATAGAAATACATGCAGCCGCGCACTCCGGTACCGAGTGTTGGTGGGAGAGCCAGGTATTAAGATGCGAGACTCATGCGAGTTTCTCGCAAGTCTGACCCCAGCCTTAATCTGTTTAGAAGTTTCTCCGGGCGCTTTTGTATTATCCGTCTCCTTGATTTGTCATCACTTTTCCTCCTGCAGCCACATCCAGGGAGGTTGGCTACAGTCCCAAGGAGCTTAAATTTCTGAACTGTAGTCACTGGAACATCAAGCTGCTTGGAGATGGTCTTATAACTTTTACCTTTAACATGCTGGTCTATAATTTTAATTTTCTTTCTAATCTCCTGAAACAACTCTTTCCTTCACTTCCTCTGGTCCATATAGAGTGTGATACACACCATGTCACCAAACAGCACAGTGAGTATCTGTATCCCTCTATGTAGGCCCACTCACTGATTCCAAGATTGAAGACACCTGTGAAGCTAATTAGTTGACACACCTTGATTTGACAAGTCCCTTTTGTCACGTTACTTTCTGGGGTATCATCATTTCTGTCCAGGTCTATTTCATGAGTTTTACTTTTTTTTTAATTATGTGGAAGCATGGTTGAAAAGCAATGTCTGACTTTCATTTGTTCATTTTCATAGATTTTTGATTATCTCTTTTGTCAGATTCAAGTTATTTCTATCACCATTGTGGGTTTCTCTGTCTTTAAACGAGGGGTACCAACAATTTTGACCACGTGTGCAAGATTATCTCAGCAGAAGAACACTTCTTAACTTATCCAATTGTAGAACATATTATTTTCCAAGATCTATTGATTAAAATGTAATCTGTTCGTGGGACAGCCCCTATAAAATGTGCAAGATTTATCACAATGGTTCACGCTGTTTGATAAATCTGATGTATTGTTAGCCTATCTAGTGTAAGTTAACACCATCTGCTAATGTGCTTACTTTCTGTCAGAAAAGTAAGCCAATATCTTGGCACATTTTTAAATATTGTGTGGCATTGTTAAGCCATAGCATTTTCTCAGTAAACCATGTTTTTTTCTGATAAACCTTTCTCAGGCAAGGTGCATAACAAAAACACATAAGTATTGTGCAAATCATGAAATACAGTTTTTGTAGTGTATATAGTGCCATAATTTTGTCATTTTCAGCTTGATAAATTTATCCCATTATTTTTATATAAATAATCCATTGCTATCACTAAAATTTGTATTTTTACAATTATGTTCACTAAAAAAGGAAGAAAATACCAATTTGCAACTTGTAAAGGGTTTGATTCTCCAAAAGGCATCAAATCCATTCTTCCTGGTTGTGGGAACACCATATACTAAATAGTTTTCCCCAACCTTCCATGGCAGCAGATAAAGTCAGAACTCAGTATCTCACAGGTTTTCACAACATCTCATAAGTTATCGCAAGATATCACAGTTTTGACTTATTGAGCTCCGCCTTTTGTTTTATAGCAGCAGAGAGCACATTCTTATTCAAAATTGTGATATCTCGTGATAGCTTGTGCGATTTCCCATTCTGACCCAGGTTCTGCTATGGAACATTGTTCAAATATGCTCATCATACTGGGATCTCAGAACACAGAAGTCTGAAACTGGTGGAATCTTTGTAGGCTTCAAAATGTTAGTTTCTTTCTTTTTTAAGTGAATATATTTAGAAAAATAAAATTTGTTGGCTACTTAAGGATTATTTAAAGATAAATTAAATTTAATTTTTATGGCCCTTTATAAACAAGCACTTCCATCAAGTTTTAATTAACTTAATGTATTGTAAACATATTATATGACACTATGTACTTACAATTGCTCATTTTTCCTTTCTACACAACTAATTCTTCTCTTTTCTCTGCTTTATGTAGAAACAGGAAGTATCTTGTCCCTGCAGAAATCATTACACTCTCCAAGCTCCTGACCCAAAAGCTCTGCCCCTCCCCTGCCATTGACTTTTGCAATGATTGATGAGTCATGTAGGAAAATTGACCTCCTGTTTCTACATAGATCTTATCTTACAAGGATTCAGCTATACAGTTTTTAATCTCGTGATGTCGTAGACCTAATTGAAAACAGAAAAATTAAGTCAGTAAAAGGGAAAAATGATCAAGTACACAGTGCTATATAATATGATGACAGTAATATATTACGAGGATAACATTTTTGATTGGATTGTTTCTTTAAGGTGTCATATAACAGTAAATTATGTTTTTTTAATTAAAGGAAGCATACTCACCTTTTAGTACTACCATAGATCTAGGGAAGGTCACTCTGGAAGTTGTGTTTGCACCATTCACAAGTCTTAGCCCTGTTGTAGTATGTAATTCACTGCAGCGTTTGACTGTTTTCCAAGCTTCCAAATGGGAAGTCTCTGGTTCATTAGCTGCCTTAGACTGTTGATGGTTTTGGTGATGTATTTGTGAAATGATGGTTTTTGTGATGTTCTATTTCTGTATTGATAGTGGTTCTTGTGATGCATTTCTGTACTGGTGGTGGTTTTGGTGATGTATATCTATACTGGCGGTGGTTCTAGCGGTGTATTCCTATACTGATGATGGTTCTGGTAATGTATTTCTTTATTGATGTTGGCTGTGATACTAAATTTCTCACAACCATGAGCAGCATGTATCATACGCTGGCTGCTCTATTTCAGCCATGTATGCTTAACTTTGAAATTTTGCAGCGATTCAGAGAAAAACATAGTTTAACAGCCACCAGGGGCTGAGCCGCACTGGAGATTATTCAGAGAGGCAGGTCTCCAGTGTCATCTCACCTTCTGCTGCCCTGGAGTGATGGGTCACTTCCTGTGTGCATGTATAGACAGTTAAACATATATGGTTGAAATCATGAAGTCAGTGTCTGATACATGCAGCCTGTGTATCGGGCTGCATGTAAAAGCTGTCAGATTCCCTTTAAGAACTGTAAGTACAGAGACACAATCTAATTTGTGAGCAACAGATACAACTGTGTTCAAATGCATTGTTATGTATTTTACATGTTTGAGTAAAAAAGCATGTAAAAGTAACAGCAGTATCTATTACTGTGACTTGTGTTATTCTATGCTGACTTATACTCTAACTAGGTCAGATGTTGTTCACAGAGACTTTACATCTGCCGGTACAGTACAGTCAGTTGTGGTTTTAGGGTTAGACTGGTTTCATGTAATCATTTGCATGTCCTAGCAGTGTAATCAGTTGCTAGATCTAAAACATGAAGAAAAATTGTAGAAGCAGCAATACAACATGGTTTTATTATTTGATTAAATATACTGGAATTTGGCACTGTTATCATAGTAGTGTGCACAGAAATAGTATTATTCCTTATACTATTCTGAAAATTTGCTTGAATTGACAATTATTGGCTTAAAAATAAGATTTAGTCAAAAAGAAGTATATCTGACACTTGACTTCATGGTACACATTTATTTTCTGTGCTAACCTAAATGCTCAGAGTCATTTTTGGAACCATAGTTTTTAATAGTAAAAGCCCAAATTATTTTTGTACACTAATAATTTCATGTTTTTCAATACTTTTTTATGCAACCCATATTCTCTCATAGAGTATAACCTTTTGAATTGCTGATGTATATGTTACTTTGCAATGTCTGATATACTGTGCATATGTATACTCTGAATTGTAAAGTGATGCAGAATATGTTAGAGATGTGTAAATAAAGATGATGATGAGAATTGTTATTATTACTATTAATAATTAAGATATTTTATTACATATTTGTGAACAATTAAATGTATTGCACCACATTGTCTTAACCTGCATTGTAAAGGTACATTTTAGACACAAATCAATATTAATTTTCAGAACCTAAATTCATACAAATGTGCACACTGAATACATGAGCACTCCTACTTAAATATATACCGCTGCAATAAGTAATGTAGTATGTGAGTAATAAAAAAACATATAGAACTACTAACAAATTGCACCTGTAAAAAAAACATTATGTATCTAGTATTAAAACAAAGAACGACAGAATGTGGAGCCAAGGGGCGAAGTGTAGAGCCAAGGGATGGAATGTAAAGCCAAGGGACAGAGTGTACATCCAAGGGATGGCGTGTAGAGCCAAGGGACAGAGTGTACAGCCAAGGGACGGATTGTAGAGTCAAGGGACAAAGTGTAGAGCCAAGGGATGCAGTGTAGAGCCAAGAAACGGAGTGTAGAGCCAAGGGATGCAGTGTAGAGCCATGAAACGGAGTGTAGAGCCAAGGGACAGAGTATAGAGCCAAGGGATGGAGAGTAGAGCCAAGGGACGGCATGTAGAGCCAAGGAACGGAGTGTAAAGCCAAGTGACAGAGTGTAGAGCCAAGGAAGATGTTTAAATAATGACTTATCCTAAGTCATATTACAAGACTCGTTAAAGGGTTGATTGTGACTTGTATCATCGCTACTACCAACAGGTGGCGCTATAGAGTTCAAGTCCTCTTCTTCTCTGAAGAGGCAATTTGCATATAAATAGTGACTGGGATTACACTTTAGATGTTCCTGGGAATCACAATGAGCATTGTTCCAGGCATTATAGGATCAGTGGTGTGCCAGGCAAGGATTAATAATTTTAACTTTTAATTTATGGTAAGTACTTTTCATTTGCGTTATCATTACCTAACTAAAAATGAAATGAGGGATAGACCACGTACAGGTGAGTATATAATGTTTATTATTTTCTAACCCTTTCACAGTCCTCAAAAAATTATGCTGATTGAGTAGCCAGCCAAGGATCTGCATGGAGACTGTAATTTTTGCTCTATACAGCAATACTATTTTATTACAATATTTCAAACCAGCGATCAAGTCTTCTCTAGGAGCTAAGAAAAGTAAAGATCAGAGTTTTTAAAACTAATAAAGAAATAAAAATGAATAAATATTAGAACTAGCCCCCTTTTCCCCAAGAAAAAATAAAGAAATTAAAATGAAATTTGGTATTGCTGCATCCACAACAATCTGATTCACCAAAATATAAAATTGTTGAGTTCTTTAACCCACACTTTGACGAAACTATAAATAAAAAAAAATGCTGTTTTTTTGGTCACTACACCTCCCACAAAAAAAGAAATACTGTGAAAATGAACTTTCATTCTTTTAAGGTTCATGATATATAAATATAAATAAATATATATATATATATATATATATATATATATATATATTCTAGCTGAAGAGCCCGACGTTGCCTGGGCATAGTAACCAACTGTCGTTAGTTATAACAAATTATAATGATTATATTGCACATAAAAACGTTTCACATCATATACTCAACACTACAGATTTGCAACACAATTTAACTAAACGATTACCCAAGTATTGATAGTATTTTATTTTCAACTCATTCAAGATTTTTGGTTTTTCCTTTCGGTGCAAAGATGAACAGATTTTTGGCAGTTCCAACTCTTGAACAGACCACGTAAAGTTGACCATGAGAAAAGCATGGAGACTGCAAATTGATCCCTACTACTTTCAAGGACTGTCCCTGAGCATTGTTAATGGACATTGCAAATAGCATTTGAACTGGAAACTGGAGGCGCTTAAAATCAAAAAACAAATCAGATGGAATGAGTGGAATTCTTGGAATGAAAATGTCCTCTCCTTTGGCACATCCTGTTTCTGAGCTGTGTATCTAACCCTATGTGTGATAATGTCTGCTGAGCTGTGTACCTAATCCTCTCCTGTATGATACTTTCTGCTGAGCTGTGTATCTAATCCTATCCTGTGTGATACTGACTGCTGAGCTGTGTATCTAATCCTATCCTGTGTGATACTGACTGCTGAGCCGTGTATCTAATCCTATCCTGTCTGATACTGTCTGCTGAGCTGTGTATCTAACCCTATCCTGTGTGATACTGACTACTGAGCAGTGTACCTAATCCTATCATGTGTGTTACTGACTGCTCAGCCGTGTATTAATCCTATCCTGTGTGATACTGACTGCTGAGCCGTGTATCTAATCCTATCCTGTGTGATACTGTATGCTGAGCCATGTATCTAATACTATTCTGTGTGATACTGTGTGCTGAGCCGTGTATCTAATCCTATCCTGTGTGATACTGTCTGCTGAGCCATGTATCTATTCCTATCCTGTGTGATACTGACTGCTGAGCTGTGTATCTAATCCTATCCTGTGTGATACTGACTGCTGAGCCATGTGTCTAATCCTCTCCTGTGTTATACTGACTGCTGAGCTGTTTATCTAATCCTATCATGTGTGATACTGACTGCTGAGCAGTGTATCTAATCCTATTTTGTGTGATACTGACTGCTGAGCTGTGTATCTAATCCTATTTTGTGTGATACTGTCTGCTGAGCCATGTATTTAATACTATGTATATGTGTGTGTGTGTATGTGTGTATGTGTGTGTATGTGTGTGTGATACTGACTGCTGAGCTGTGTATCTAATCCTATCCTGTGTGACACTGACTGCTGAGCCATGTGTCTAATCCTCTCCTGTGTGATACTGACTGTTGAGCTGTGTATCTAATCCTATCCTGTGTGATACTGACTGCTGAGCCGTGTATCTAATTCTATCCTGTGTTATACTGGGCTCCCCCTGCAGTCTGTGTCAGAGTGTGGTCTGTGTTGGCACGGCAATAAATTGTGTTATTTCCAGCTTTACAGAAGGATGATAACACCATAGAAATGATAAGAATAATAGGCCAAATTGTTTGGTGAATTGGAACACGCAGGGTTAAAATTTCTTCTCACAACATAGCCTATGACGCTCTCGGGATCCAGACATGTGACTGTGCAAAATTTTGTGGCTGTAGCTGCGATGGTGCAGATGCCAATCCCGGACATACATACAGTACATATAAACATACACACACACACACACACACACACACACACACACACATTGAGCTTTATATATTAGATGTTCATGAAGAAGACTTAAACCAAATTACATGACAGGTCTTAAAATTATCAAACAACTATAAAAGACCCTCCTCAGAGGCATAGCTAGGGTTTTGGTTCAAGGGGGGCTAAACTTCTGAGTGGGCCCCCAACCAGGTAACTTGATTACAACTGGGTGACGCAGAATAATAGTGGAGGAGAACCTCAGCAGAGGACCGCGCTGTTGCTGAATATAATTTCTAAATAAAGATCAATATTGATATTACCGCCATCTAGTGAGTGGTAGATACCTGTCCTACAGAATACACCGTATAAGAGATCACAGCACAGTTACAGATTGTGACTTACCGCTGACATTCTTTCTGATGGAATCGTTCACTTTTTCTGTCTTTTCCATCTGGCCCAGACCGACATGATGACTTCTTCAAGCCAGGACTCGTCTGCAGAGATTACAACAAAGACACATTTCACTTCTCATATTTTCAGCGCTGTCACCAATGGGACTATTCCCAACCTGCACAAACTCCTTATTCTGTTGATACCCCAATACTGAGCTGCTGCTGCCGTATGTGTCCCTATAACTATTGTGTGGTTCTCTGTGCCCTCTAAATTCTAAAGTAACTCTCTAGAAAATAGTAATGCCGGGTGCAAGTGCCCTAGAAAACAGTGCCCACATTTTGTCCCCTAGATAATAATAGTGCCATTTGTGCCCCTTTGACAGTCACAGTAACCTGAGTTCCCCTATAACAATAAGTGCCCACTTTACATTTAATAATGTCCTGAGTCCCCCCCTGTACAGATCCCCTATACACTGTATGATGCTCCCCTACACACAATATGATGCTCTCTTATACAGTCTAATCCCCCCTCACTGTATATATACTGACTGCTTAGTATTCTCCAAATTGTTTGATAGGTCCAACACTGTAATCTCCACACATTATGATGGCCTCCTAGATAGCCTCCATATAGTATAATATACCAGACAAGTCTCACTATAGTCCTCAATATAGTATAATGCACTCCCCATAGGTAGACCCTATAGAATAATGCAGCCCTTTATATAATGCACTCCACAGGCAGCCTCTATAGTGTAATGCAGCCCCATAGGCAGCCTCCATAGTATAATGCAGCCTCATAAAAAAATAAATCCTATACTCACCTTTCCTCCTGGTTTCTTCACTGCTGTGAGCTCCCACACATCTCCGGACTGCAGGCTCTGAGTAGTGACGTCATCGCGACCCCCTGTCAGTGTCGGCGTTAGTGACATCAGAAGCTGATGAGAGGGGGATGATGGGAGAAGGAGCGTAATGCTCCTTCTCTCATAAATGCGGTCAGCTGAAACGACATCCAGCCGATACAGTTGATCTTGGAATGACGGGTGCGGGGCCCACTGCTGGAGCAGGGTCCCAGCGCCTGCTCAGGGGCCCCGTAGCGGCCGGGTGGCAGAGCAGGGAGATCGATTCTGCCTGATCTGCTGCAGAATGTAACATTATCAGTGTGCTGCAGGTGGGTCCCCTCAGAGCGCTGGTCCTGGGGTGACCTCCCTCCCCCCTGTAGTTCACCACATTGTAGGATTCACTCCAACAATAAGTCACCTGCATTACTGATACTAATATAGTATATCACACTAGTAACATGTCCATGCCACTAACAATCGCTGTATAGAAAAACACTATTCCACAGCTATTTGTCATCAAGCACTAACTGCTGCTGTGGCACTACAAGTGCCAGACTTAAGTTCCCAGTAAGAGCACTCTGGGAGCAGCAAACACCAGGTAGGGTATGTGCACAAGTTGTGGATTCTGCTGCGTTGTACAGTACAATTAAAGTCTATGAGAAATGAAAACCGCTGTGCACATGCCGCAGATTTTTCCACAGGGTAATCCACAACGTGTGCACATACCCTAATCCTCCATGACTCGCTGTCAGCCTGGTAAAGGCTAGGATAATAATTACATGCCAGCACAAACAGCTGCTGAGATAAGGTGATCATTACACTGGTTTAACCCTCCCTCTGCCTGCCAGGGAGGATGCGCCGCTTTCTCTGCACAGCTCAATGACTGCAGCCATCAGTGTGATCTCTAGTTTGCACTTTTCCTGGTTTTCTCTCAGTCCCAAAGTGCAGTAAATTCAAAGGCCAAGACAAAGCATCGTCATATAGCGCATCAGTGACCGCTGCAAAGTGCCTGAAAACTATGTAACACGTAAGGAGAGCATCATGCAATGAATATTACACCCCAATAGCAGTAAGTTGTATGTATATATCCAAAGCAACAGATTACACACTTCAAATAATGAATAACATGTGCAAAGATACTCATCAATCCACATGCTGTGTGCAGTGTCCACTGGTCCTGGGTGCTGCTCCTAGACTCCTCGGCGGGCAAGCTCCTCTCAGTCAGAAGCAATCAAGTGCAGTCAGGGAGCACAGCTCACAGGCAGAGGCAGAGCCCCCTGCGTCCAGGCTGCTGCTGGAGCTGATGACTTTTCTGCAGCAGGGAGCTTTCAAGGAGAGCGCGCTCAGCCAAGATTGGGTGAGTGACCTCCCATCCCCCTCTCCTCCACAGACTGCAGAAGAGCGGTCACATAACTCACTACCTGCTGCAGAATGTAACTGTATCGGTGCGATCTGCATGCCGATATAGTTACATAGTGCAGCTCCGTGTGGGCCCCCTCAGAGTATGGGGCCCGGGGCCACCGCCCCCTCTGCCCCCCCGGTAGCTACGCTACTGACCCTCCTAAATTAGAATATCATCAAAAAGTAAAATGTTAATTTATTTCAGTTCTTCACTTGAAATAGATCATTCTGTAATGACTCTATATAATATAGGAGTTTCACTTTTTGTATTGAAGAATTGAAATAAATTAACTTTTTCATGACATTCTAATTTAGTGAGAAGCACTTGTATGTAACATATATATATCCCACAAATGTATTGTAAAAGATATCTCATGTTGTGATTTGAGTCACATTTGTTTATTAATTTTATTTCTCACAGTGGTGTCACTTTTTTGTAGGGCCCAATAGGGTCATTGAGGGTAAGACGGTGAGTAAGGGGCGCCATATTGTTTCTTAGGGTGCCAACCTCCACGGCAAGACAGAAAAAGTAGTAGGCCGAATTAGGGTCAGAACCCCTGATCCTTCACATGTGACCTATCCCTGCCATACAACCAGGCTCGGACTGGCCCACCGAGGTACCGTTGGATCCCTCGGTGGGCCCCGCCCCCGAATGTCACTGTCACTCACTGGTTGCTCGTACCCAGGGGCAGGACCGGCGTCAGCACCCGGCGCACCCGGGCAAGTGCCGGGGCCGTGGCGAGATGGGAGGGCCCACTCACGCTGTCTGGGATACCCGCCGGCCGCCTCCACGCCCCCAATGTACTGACCCCATCCTGCGCCCTCCGCGAGGGTCCCACGCAGTGACGCAGCCCCTTACAGCCAGCAATGATCATCGCTTCCTTCGGCTGTAATCTTGTGTGCGGTGCCAGCACAGGACCTGTGATGAGGTCACAGGAGGGGAGCAGTCAGGGGTCACATGATCAGGGTGGCTGCAGGACTCTGCTGTGCTGTGCTGGTCGCTTTTCATTATGGTGCTGGTCTGGATGGATGAGGTAACGTTTGTGTGTGGGACAGTGGGGTCAGGGAGGGGTTTAACAAGGTGGATGTAGCAGAGCCGTGTGTGTACTTGTGTGGGGTCAGGGAGAGGTTTAACAAGGTGGATGTAGCAGAGCCGTGTGTGTACTTTGTGTGGGGTCAGGAGGGGTTTAACAAGGTGGATGTAGCAGAGCCGTGTGTGTACTTGTGTGGGGTCAGGAGGGGTTTTACAAGGTGGATGTACCAGAGCCATGTGTGTACTTTGTGTGGGGTCAGGAGGGGTTTAACAAGGTGGATGTAGCAGAGCCGTGTGTGTACTTGTGTGGGGTCAGGAGGGGTTTGCAAGGTGGATGTAGCAGAGCCGTGTGTGTACTTGTGTGGGGTCAGGGAGGGGCTTTACAAGGTGGATGTAGCAGAGCCGTGTGTGTACTTGTGTGGGGTCAGGGAGGGGTTTAACAAGGTGGATGTAGCAGAGCCGTGTGTGTACTTTGTGTGGGGTCAGGAGGGGTTTAACAAGGTGGATGTAGCAGAGCCGTGTGTGTACTTGTGTGGGGTCAGGAGGGGTTTACAAGGTGGATGAAGCAGAGCCGTGTGTGTACTTCTGTGGGGTCAGGAGAGGTTTACAAGGTGGATGTAGCAGAGCCGTGTGTGTACTTGTGTGGGGTCAGGGAGGGGTTTAACAAGGTGGATGTACCAGAGCCATGTGTGTACTTTGTGTGGGGTCAGGAGGGGTTTAACAAGGTGGATGTAGCAGAGCCGTGTGTGTACTTCTGTGGGGTCAGGAGGGGTTTACAAGGTGGATGTAGCAGAGCCGTGTGTGTACTTGTGCGGGGTCAGGAGGGGTTTTACAAGGTGGATGTAGCAGAGCCGTGTGTGTACTTGTGTGGGGTCAGGGAGGGGTTTAACAAGGTGGATGTAGCAGAGCCGTGTGTGTACTTGTGTGGGGTCAGGAGGGTTTACAAGGTGGATGTAGCAGAGCCGTGTGTGTACTTGTGTGGGGTCAGGGAGGGGTTTTACAAGGTGGATGTAGCAGAGCCGTGTGTGTACTTGTGTGGGGTCAGGGAGGGGTTTAACAAGGTGGATGTAGCAGAGCCGTGTGTGTTCTTGGGTGGGGTCAGGAGGGGTTTACAAGTTGTACGGAGCAGAGCCGTGTGTGTACTTGTGTGGGGTCAGGGAGAGGTTTAACAAGGTGGATGTAGCAGAGCCGTGTGTGTACTTGTGTGGGGTCAGGGAGTGGTTTAACAAGGTGGATGTAGCAGAGCCGTGTGTGTAATTGTGTGGGGTCAGGGAGGGGTTTAACAAGGTGGATGTAGCAGAGCCGTGTGTGCACTTGTGTGGGGTCAGGAGGGGTTTACAAGGTGGATGTAGCAGAACCGTGTGTGTACTTGTGTGGGGTCAGGGAGGGGTTTTACAAGGTGGATGTAGCAGAGCCGTGTGTGTACTTGTGTGGGGTCAGGGAGGGGTTTAACAAGGTGGATGTAGCAGAGCAGTGTGTGTTCTTGGGTGGGGTCAGGAGGGGTTTACAAGTCGTACGGAGCAGAGCCGTGTGTGTACGAGGTGTACGGAGCAGAGCCGTGTGTGTACGAGGTGTACGGAGCGAAGCCGTGTGTGTACGAGGTGTATGGAGCAGAGCCGTGTGTGTACGAGATGTACGGAACGGAGCCCTGTGTGTACGGAGCTGAGCCGTGTGTTTATGGAGCGGAGCAGAGCCGGGGGTGTACGGAGTGAAGCTGCGTGAGTACAAGGTGTACGGAGCGGAGCCGTGTGTGTACGAGGCATACAAAGCGGAGCCGTGCGTGTATGGTGGGGAGCATTTATACCTCCCGAGTCCCAACTGTCCCGGATCCAGCAAGACAGTCCCGATTTTGAGAGAGAGACTGCCCCAGCCGGGAGCTTACTTTCCCCGCGGGACACAGGAGTACACAGCAGAGCCCCATGGAGCAATTTAAAACTTGCACGTAACGTTCTACCGGAAGTGACGTGCTGGAAGCTGACCAGAAATTAGGTCATTTCAGTAGGAGATTGTGACGGAACCATGGAGGCACTTCAGGGAATGCTTCAGATCCATCACCGTGTCCTCCTCTGACAGCGGACAGCGAGATCGCCTTGGAATCGGGGATGTCGGCCATGTGAGCGGATCATGATATGTCCTGCACCAGGAGGCTCAGGTAGGCACTACAATGGGAGCTGGGCTGCTATAGTATCTTTATAGAATTTTTCTCTCTCTGTTCTTTCTCTCTAATCTTTTTTTTCTCTCTCTCTGTTCTTTCGCTCTCTGTTCTCTTTCTTTCTCTGTTCTTTCTCTGTCTGTTCTCTCTTTCCTCTTTCTTTCTCTCTCTCTGTTCTTTCTTTCCCCTCTTCCTCTCTGTTCTTTTCCCTCTTTCTTTTTCTCTCTACCTCTCTGTTCTTTCTTTCCCCTCCTTCTTTTTCTCTCTCCCTGTTCTTTTTTTCTGTCAACTCTTTTTCTCTCTCCGTTCTTTCTATCCCCTTTTTTCTCTCCCTCTCTGTTCTTTATTCCCCTCTTTCTTTCTCTCTCTGTTCTTTTTTTCTGTCCACTCTTTCTTTCTCTTTCTTTTTCTTTCTTTCTTCTTTCTCTCTGTTCTTTCTTTCTTTCCCCTCTTTCTTTCTCTATCTGTTCTTTCTTTCTTTACCCTCTTTCTTTCTCTTTCTGTTCTTTTCTTTCTCTCTGTTCTTTATTTTCTTTCTTTCTTTCTTTCTTTCTTCGTTCTTTCTATGTTCTTTCTTTCTCTCTCTGTATCTTTCTCTGTTCTTCCTTCCATTCTCTCTTTCTTTCTCTGTTCTTTATTTCCCCTCTCTTCTTTCTTTCATGCGTACACTACTAATCAGTAGCCTCCATCACATGAACGTGTTTTGCCACAGAGCGAGTGTCCGTGTGGATCACATGCGTGTCCGTGTGATCCACACAGAGAGAAGTCCGTTTTTGGCCGTCACCACGGATGTCACACGGCATGAGTCGTGGTATGTGTTAAGGGGGGGGCCAACTGAGACTTTTTCGCCCGGGGCCCTCAAAAACCTGGAGCCGGCCCTGCCCAGGGGTGGGATTCAGCGGGTTCTCCCCGGTTCGGTGGAACCGGTTGTTAAAAAAGCAGCCAGTTCCCCGAACCGGGGAGATTCACAGCCGCGATTCGGTACTTTGATGTTCCTGCAGTGCAGCCGGCAAGGAGCAGGAGCAGAGGAGGACTCTTGCTCTGCTTCCTAGTCCCGCCCGCCGCGCCGGATACCGCGCATTGATACGTTGGGTCGTTCTCTGCTCTGTCTCTGACTACTGGACAGAGCACAGCACACCCCGGAGGCCCCTGCCCCGCGCACTGATTCCTGCGCCCAGTCCGGCATTGGCGGGTAACTGGAGCTCGCTGGAGGAGTCACCACCACTGCCCAGACTTGTCAAGTCAATGTGAGCTGAGCCCAAGCAGTGTGACGGACCGGTGATTTGCGCACACCCAGAGGCCGGAGGAGCAGGACGGGCGGTGCGGGGCCTGGCCATCCAGGAGGCCTCAACCGCGGCCGCGGGATTACAGTGACAGTCTTCTTCTTCTTCAGAGTCAGACGCGTCGCAGCCTGTCGCCTTTGTATCTGGTACACAGGCCAACGCCGGGTCAGTGAGTTACTGTCTGTATGTGCTGCGTATTGGGGACCTGTGCCTGCCTATTGGAGACCTGTGCTGCCTATTAGGGACCTGTGCTGCCTACTAGGAACCTGTGCCTGCCTATTGGGGACCTGTGCTGCCTACTAGGGACCTGTGCCTGCCTATTGGGGACCTGTGCTGCCTATTAGGGAACAATGCTGCCTATTAGGGACCTGTGCCTGCCTATTGGGGACCTGTGCTGCCTATAGGGACCTGTGCTGTCTATTGGGGACCTGTGCTGCCTATTGGGGACCAATGCTGCCTATAGGGAACAATGCTGCCTATTGGGGACCTGTGCTGCCTATTGGGGACCTGTGCTGCCTAATGGGGACCTGTGCTGCCTATTGGGTACAATGCTACCTATTGGGGACCTGTGCTGCCTATTGGGGACCTGAGCTCCCTATTTGGGACCAATGCTGCCTATTGGGGACCAATGCTGCCTATTGGGAACAATGCTGCCTATTGGGGACCTGTGCTGCCTATTGGGGACTTGTGCTGCCTATTGGGGACCTTTGCTCCCTATTTGGGACCAATGCTGCCTATTGGGGACCAATGCTGCCTATTGGGGACCTGTGCTGCCTATTGGGGAGTTGTGCTGCCTATTGGGAACCTGTGCTGCCTATAGGGACCAATGCTGCCTATTGGGGACCTGTGCTGCCTATTGGGGACCTGTGCTGCCTATTGGGGACATGTGCTACCTATTGGGGACCTGTGCTGCCTTTTGGGGACCTGTGCTGCCTTTTGGGGACCTGTGCTGCCTATTGGGGAGTTGTGCTGCCTATTGGGAACCTGTGCTGCCTATAGGGACCAATGCTGCCTATTGGGGAGCCGTGCTGCCTATTGGGGCAGCTAATCGCACGGGTACCGGGAGGCTTTCGCAACTAAGACCGGCAGGCAGCAACGCTGCCTGGCTGGTCCGGGCGAATTTTAGCCCCCCCTGCAGATACGAACGCTTCGATTGGCTGGGCTGTGTAGCATCTACCATGGAACTCTTGTTGGGACAAAGTGATCACTATACCCCCTACGTCAATCCTTGGGGGTGTAGATTCCAAAATGGGGTCACTTTTTAACTTCAAAGTAACACAGGTCAGATTTGCAAAAAATGGCCTGGGCATTAAGGTGAAAACAGGCCTGCGGCCCTAAAGGATTAAATGAATCGTAGTGCGGAAAGATCTGCAGCATATGAACAATGGTGCAGCTTTTAGTAGAATTAGGATGCTGAAATGATGCAGATTTGGCGTGGGATATACGGCAAAAGAACCCATGGTGTAATTCCGCGGTCTCAAAGCCTAAATGTTGAGTTGTACATTACTGTAGGTGGGCCCCTAAAATTAATTCCCTTGGTGGGCCCTAGACACCCCAATCCGACCCTGCATACAACCCCCCTCTTTTTAATATTTAGAAATTAAAGTAATACAGTAGGAGGTTTTTTTTAGTTGTTTGATAGACACAAGTCCATCAAGTTCAACACGTTGTTAAAGAGGAAGGCAAAAATCCCATAAATCAGATGCCAATTGCCTGTGGCAAGATCGAGACAAGTATAAGGAAAAACAGTGGAGAGAGGACAGCTATGGTACAGACCGTGGTTCAGAAGGGTGGATGGTCTGTCTGTTATAGTTGATAATGGTGGACAGAGAGGTTTTTATAGATCATTAAGGCACACTGTTTGGAGGCCATACACCATAGGAGGCTTATTTAGGTCTTAATATGAACAGATATTGTTATGCAGAGGGCATTTTAATAACACCTAATAACTTCTTTTTAATGGAACCATGTAGGGATGTGCTGCAGAAGACTGGAGAGGGGGGGAGTCTGCAGAGATAAGATGTGGATGTGAAAAGTTATCATGCAGTCTAGACAAGATGGAGACGAAAGAGAGAAGAGAAGATGTCTTCTATAAGGTATTTGGATGTAAATGTTTATTTGTGACCCTGCCTGCGTGTCATCAGTACTGTGGTTCCTTTATGGTCCGCAACCTTATAATGACTGATAACTCCCAGCATCTCCATACCATTGTTAAGGGCATACTAAGAGTTATAGGTTCATGCGATACAAATGTATATGGAGCTGACTTCACATTACAATTGATTTTGATGTTGTAAGCTTGGTGATGTATTTATGGTAGTTCTGCTGATGCATTTATGTATTGATGGTTATTCTGGTGATGTGTTCATGTACTGATGATGGTACTTGTGTATTTATTTACTGATGGTAGTTCTTATGATGTATTTATGTACTGATTATGGTTCTGGTGATGCATTCATGTACTGATGCTGGTTCTAGTGACCTATTTATCTACTGATGATAGTTCTGGTGCCATATTTATGTACTATTGATGGCTCTGGTGTTCTATTATGTAATGAAGATGATTCTAGTTTCATTTTAATGTACTGAGTATGGTTCTGGCAATTAATACAGCACAAGACAACAATCACTATATGAGCATCACTACAGCATAGGAATTTGACACCAGAACCACCACCAGTACATGAATCCATCACCAGGACCCTTATTGGTTTTGTTGCAGACTGTATTTGCTGCATGATGGAAGCAAAAAATATCATACGTATCCCATTATCTATAGTGAGGTCTGTTTATTTTCCATTAGGCTATTTACCAAACGCTGGACACCTTAATAGAAACCAAAAGGCCCGTTACTATAGATAGGTAATCTTAGTTTCCATGACTGCCCTTGTGTCTCACATTTAAAATATAGGACGTCAGGGATGAATATCGTTTGTCCCTTGTATTATGTAAATGCTCTCCAAACATTGAATGATTCTATATCTAAGTTTGAAATTATACTCACTGTTGAGCCACATCCCTAAAGTACACCAGTTTCCCGTTTTTTACCTTTGCTAGTATCTTTGAGTGAAAAAGGTAACAGTTTTTGTGGAAGTCATCATCAGAGCTTGCTACCTGACCCATTAAAGGCAGATGGTGTCCTGTCACCTTAGTCTCTGACCCATTCCTCTGCTTGAGGGCTGAGGGCTCATCGGGAGAGCATGATTGGCTTCATCTGCCTAGGGCACCAAAATACCTTGTCCCAGCCCTGGCCCCACATTAGGTGAAAAGTTACTACAAATCAGACTAGTTCCCTGGATCAACGTCTCATCACAGAATGGAGTACCCATAATCTGTAATAATATATTTTTCAAGAAAGGTATCCAGTCCCGCCTTAAACTTTTGTAGTGAATCAACAAATACATAGGTAAGGGTTGTATGTACCCTAAACTGATCATTAAAAACTACAGCTTGTTGCAAAAAAACAAGCTCTCATATGAGTCTATAGACAACAAAAGCCTCTTTTTCACAAACTTCAAATTTTAAGCCACTAAAATAGTAAAATAAAAACTATACATGACTGGTAGCAGCATAAGCATACTGACCTGGAGAATCATGTTCCCAAGTGATTTGTACCTCAAAACTAAAGGGAATCTGTCTACAGGTTTTTGCTGATTAATGTGAAGACAGCATGAGGTCAAGGCTGAGACACTGATTTGAGGCATTCGCCATTTATTAGACTGTGTGCTGTTGTTTCAATGCAATGAGTGTTTATCAGCAGGAGATTATCACTACATGACTACAGCTCCTGTGCATCCTGGTCCAACTGTGCCACCCAGCATTTATTAGAGAGCTTATTGTCAATATACAATGTACCCAGAAATCTGTCAATCAGGGGGTGTTTGAGGTGTTAGCTTTCTGAGCTCTGCCACATGCAGGATTTAAAAACTCTGATTGTATCACAACTGCTGCACCTAGCTAAGTAATACTGTACAAAGCTGCAATCAGAGTATCTTTCTATACATTATGTTGCTCTCAGATGAGGTACAAACAACTGGTGATAGATTTGTAAAAGCAAAGCCCAAAAACAATGTCATGTTTTTTTTCCCCAGTTCACTGTAATTGGATTTTTTCCCCCCATTTTTTCTTACTTTATAAGTGAATGATGTCTTTCACAACTACAGTTCTTTCCACAAACCGCAAACTCTCATACATCTATGGCAACAGGCAAACATTTTAAAAGTATTTGAAGAAAGCGGAAAAAATGAAACTGCGAAAATGAAAATTAGCTATGTACCTAAGGGGTTAATATAGATATTAAACTTTTCCTCTCTTTTGCTCACTCAGCTTTTATAAATTAATAATGAAAATCGCTTAACTATTTAAATTACGTTTAAAGTTAACAAAATGAAACAATAAACATGTCTCGTATAGGAGAATACGACCATTTTTAACCCCTTGACCCCAAAGCCTGTTTCCATCTTCATGACCAGGCCACATTTTTCAATTCTGGGCAATGTCACTTTATGTGGATATAACTCTGGAATATTTTAACGAATTCCAGTGATTCTGAGGTTGATTTTTTTGATACATTGCATGTCATAGTGGTAAATTTAGGTCGATATGATTTGTGTTTATGAAAATATCAAAAACTGAGCAAAAAAATTGAAAATTTTGCAATTTTAAAACTTTTACTTTTTTTGCCCTTAAAACAGATAGTTATACCTCTCAAAATAATTAATAAATAGTATTTACCAAATGTCTAATTTACATCAGCAAGCATCATTTTTTAAAGATATGTTTTTTGGTTAGGAACTTGGAAAGGTTAAAAGTTTATCAGAAATTTCTAATTTTTCACCAAAATTTACAAAACCAACATTTTAAGGGACCACATTACATTTAAAGTGACTTTGAGGGTCCTATGTGACAGAAAATACCCAAAAGTGACATCATTGTAAGAACTTAAAAAGTGCTTGAAACCACATTGAATAAGTTTATTAACCCTTTAGCGACAGAGCCAATTTGGTACTTAATGACCAAGGCAATTTTTAAAATTCTGACCACTGTAAATTTATGAGGTTATAGCTCTGGAACACTTCAACGTATCCCACTGATACTGAGAATGTTTTTTCATGACATATTGTACTTCATGATAGTGGTAAAAATTTCTTCAATATAACTTGCGTTTATTTATGGAAAAAAACGGAAATTTGGCAAAAATTTTGAAAATGTTGCAATTTTCAAATTTTAATTTTTGTACCCTTAAATTAGAGAGTAGTGTCACAAAAAATAGGTACTAAATAGAAGATAAATAGATAAATAAATTCTATTCTCTCATAGGTTAGTATATGGCAAACATTGCAATCAAAGAGTACAATAAAGGCCTAGCCTGACATATACACATTCAAGGGGCCTGTTCTGCTATAAAAAACAGGCAAATGACAGTTGTTCATTTAACCCCAACGGTTCGAGGCTTTCCATCCTGAAGATCCACTCACATTCTCTTTTGAGGATGGTCTTGTCTACATTACCCCCACGGGGATTTAAATTGACCACCTCAATGATCGTAAATTTTATATCCGCAAGGGAATTATTGTGAGCACATTGCATATGTTTAGCAAGTGGAGTATCCCTTCCATTTCTGATATCTCCCACATGTTTTAGGGTACGTTATATGATTTGTCTTGAGACCCTTGAGTATTTAAATTGATTTAAGTAGTGTCACAAAAAATAGTTAATAAATAACATTTTCCAAATGTCAACTTTACATCAGCACAATTTTGGAAACATAATTTGTTTTTGTTAGGACGTTATAAGGGTTAAAAGTTGACCAGTGATTTCTAATTTTCCAACAAAATTTACAAAACCATTTCTTTTAGGGACCACCTCACATTTGAAGTGAGTTTGAGGGGTCAAAAATACCCAAAAGTGACACCATTTTAAAAACTGCACCCCTCAAGGTGCGCAAAACCGCATTCAAGAAGTTTATTAACTCTTCAGGTGCTTCACGAGAACTAAAGCAATGTGGAAGGAAAAAATGAACATTTTACTTTTTTCACAAAAAATTTAATTTGGAACCAATTTTTTTTATTTTGACAAGTGTATTAGGAGAAAGTGGACCAAAAATTTGTTGTGCAATTTCTTCTGAGTACACCAATACACTGTATGTGGAGGAAAGCCACTGTTTGGGCGCATAGCAGGGCTCATAAGGGAGGAAGCACCGTTTGACTTTTCAAACGCAAAATAGGCTGGAATCAATGGTGGCGCCATGTCGAGTTTGGAGACCCCCTGATATACCTAAACAGTGGAACCCCCCATTCTAGCTCCAACCCTAACCCCAAAACACCCCTAACCCTAATCCCAACCCTAACCATAACCCTAAAACCAAACCTAACCCTAATTCCAACTCTAACCGTAATCCCAACCATAACCACAACCCTAACATTAGCCCATCCCTAAGTTTAGCCCAACCCTAACTTTAGCCCAACTCCAACCCTAGCCCCAACCCTAACTTTAGGCCAACCCTAACTTTAGCCCAACTCAAACCCTAGCCCCAACCCTAACCCTAGCCCAACCCTAACTTTTGCCCAACCCTAACTTTAGCCCAACTCTAACCATAATGGAAAAATGGAAATAAATACATTTTTTAATTTTATTATTTTTACCTAACTAAGGGGGTGATAAAAGGGGGTTTGATTCAGGGCAAACCTGAAATATCAGAATCCTTTAATAAAACTCATCAGGAGAGCGGTCGCTGACACTATACAGTACCCGGCCCTTGAGTTATCGGGAGGTGAGCAGCGTCCACCTCCTCATTGTACAGAGAGCTGAAGCTCATACTCACTGAGGCCTCCTGTCTGATCCGCCCACAAACTCCTCTCCAGCAGGAAGAGGATGCAGCTGCGCTCCCACTACCTCAGCAGACGGACGCACACAGGGAGCAATGGGCGGGTCTGCTCTACTGTGATGAGTCCGACAAGGACATATAAAACAGGGCCGGCCCCCTATGGCCTTAATCTGTTGCTTAGTGACCAGCCCATTGGGCATATGCCCCTCTGTCCCCTGACCCAGTCAGCCCCTGATGTGAGCCTCATCTTCCTGACTGCCAAACTTGAGGGGCATGATAGCTGCCTCTTGAAACTGAACCATAATAGTTTCATGAAAAACCACCCCATTTATATGTCAAAAATTGACATACAAGTGTATCACTACAAAAATGGATATTACTGTGGACATAATAGGACAATCGCAAATATCTATATAAGAAATATATGAGAAAAGAACCGCGAAAAAAGTCCCACACTACAATTTTTACAAAATTACAAAAATGATTTTATTAGAATATAACAGGAATAAAGGAAAAAGGTGGAGTACGAGTCAATAATGACCATAGATAGTACATGGGCAGAAACTTAGGGGTACACCAGCGGTACATGGGGAGAGGGATACTAATGATTTTATTAATACATAGTATAGGAATACAACATTCAACATTTGTCCCTTATTAATATAAAGCAACCAGTCATATTGTACAAAAGGGAAGCACAAAAATGACCATCACAAATGGTGGAGCCCGCCACCAATAGGGATGAATACAAAAAACAGTAATCGCACCAAATAAATTCACTGCATAGTATTACCTTTAGACTGGTCAGTAGCAGAGGCCCACCAAGGTGGACCCTCCCCGACGCACGTTTCGGCTAAATAGCCTTCATCAAGGGGTAAAGGGAAGTGAGAAACAGGAAGTATTTAAGATATAAGACCACCAATGAAATAGTGTGAATTATACACATGATCAGAATCATGTGATATAATGTCTCTCCCATAAAATGGCGTCTGTTGCCATAGAAACTGAACACCAACACCACAAATTTTATTAAGGTATCAAAAGAAAAAAACAAAAAAAACTATACATATCTCTCCACACGTCCCCCTTCATTTGTAGCAAACCACCTACCACCATCCCACATAAAAATAATCCCATGTACCGCTGGTGTACCTCTAAGTTTCTGACCATGTACTATCTATGGTCATTATTGACTCATACTCCACCTTTTTCCTTTATTCCTGTTATATTCTAATAAAATCATTTTTGTAATTTTGTAAAAATTGTAGTGAGGGACTTTTTCGCAGTTCTTTTCTCATATATCTCTCTTGAAACTGAAGAAAAGTCTACATATCATCTGCACATCGAATAGGGAGGTGCAGAGCAGACAGAACAGCACAAAAATTAAGACGATCAACGGGGGAGGATTGCAGAAAAATTGCAGCCACTGGCCACCAATGATTTCCCAATCACAGATATACAGGAGGTATAAAACCATTCTGCACAAGAGATCTGAGGTAAATATGGCGTGCAGAGCGGCAATTGTTATTTTAAATTAACTTTTTCAGCACCAATTCGTAAGTAATTATTGATTAAAGGCTTAATAAGCAGAGGTGACGCTGTTATGACGCCAAAGCCTTTTCATTGCTATGATTGGTGTCTCAAAGCCCCCTGTAATAATATGCAGGGATGTTCTTCAGTCAGTGAAAGCAGCCCTCTGTTCTCAGTCATGGTGCATGTCGTGAAGGGTTTGGATGAGCGGACCCGTTGATGGGATTGGCGGGTTCAGCCAAACTAGATTTAAAAGTTTGGTTTGGATCCAAATGTGACCATGGACCTGAACCCTATCGAAGTCAATGGGGACCCAAACTTCAGTGCTTTAAAATGAATGTAAAATGGTCACAGCAAGGGCTAGGAGGAAACAAAAGGGGTAAAAGCAATTGCCATGCAAACAAATGTGGATAAGGTAATTACTTAAAATAACATTAGAATAAAAAAGAAAAAATTATAATCTTGAACCAGAAAGCGAAGGTCCAAGTGGAGCAGGAAGTTGAGGAGGAGGTGTAGATGGTGGTGTAGGTGGAATAGGCGTAGGAAGAGAAGGTAGCCAACACTATTTTTGTGCTTTGTTTTTTTTTATTGTAGTAACTCTCTCTCTCTGTATACAGGCTGCATAATACCATGCAATTTTTGGGGTTGAAAACAGTGAGGAGAGCATCAAATAGGAAAGTGGCCATGTTGCTTGTAGTGGAGGTGTAGCTGCTGCAGGGAGAGAGAGCATGGTCGATCTGTGTCTGCTATGCACTCAAATGAAACACCTTCCTCTGGTGCAAGCAGATGACAAGATGTTCTGTGTAGTTTCGTAGGCCGAGTCACATTGCATGAATGGTGAGGCCAGAACAAGTAGAAGTGGTTTTATACTGGTTGGCTGAGAGTGCCTTCAGTCCTTTTGCTTTGTTGTCCACTCAGTGCCCTGCATAAGGCACAGACTTTGCACCCGCAGGCCCATGGGCATCTGTCTTCCACTTCACCCCCTTGCAAATCAGGCAAGCAGTCTGAGCCCCAAGTCATGCAGTAGTCACTTCTTCTTTTTGATGAGTCTGCTGGCTGGGCTTGCTGGCTGCCCCACAATTCAAAGAGATTAAGTGCACTGGTGCCCAACCACTTGTTCTATTGGAGGATGGATGCGTGAGAGAGGTAGTGAAAATGGTCATTAGACTACCGCATTCAGGGACTGTTTTCGACAAAGTGGGGCAAAAGTTTAAAGTGGGGCCCCAAATGCTAATATATTGCCCCATCACACAGAAACATTTTGGTTGTATTTACATTCACTGAGTTCAGGGTGTTAAACGAGCACGATTGACAATATTGAAGTTATTCGACACTTGTTTCCCGGCCTCTTTATGCCGGCTCAGGAAGAATGATAGGCACAGAACGATCACTATTAGATCAATCTGTCACCATACAGTATCATGTTATCAGCAGCATATCTGCAGTTTTCACTGGGCGATGTACTGCCGAGAACAATGATTTTTGTTTCAGCATAAACAATCTAATCACTCAATGAACAGGCAGCATTTTGCTTGTTTAGTACAATGCACACCCCATAGTCCCCCATATAGCATAATGTTCCCCCATAGTCCTCCATATACAGTAGTATAATGTGCCCCATAGCGCTCCATATAGTATAATGTGCCCTATAGTACTCCATATAGTATAATACACTTCCCATAAACCTCCATGAAGTATAATGCACTCCCCATAGTCCTCAATATAGTATAATGCACCCCATAATCTTCCATGTATTATAATACACTCCCCATAGACCTTCATAATAATAATAATAATAATACATTTTATTTTTATAGCGCCGACATATTCCGCAGCACTTTACATTTCAGAGGGGATTTGTACAGACAACAGACATTACAGCATAACAATAATCACATACAGTAGATTATAACAAATAACAAGAGGAGTGAGGGCCCTGCTCGCAAGCTTACAGTCTATGAGGAAAGAGGGAGACACGAAAGGTGGGTGGTAACAGTTGCTCTGATTGTATGGACCAGCCATAATGTTAAGTGTGTAACAGTACAGACACAGAGGGCTAATGGATGCATAAAGCATGTGGGAACATGATGCTGGGAACCTGGTTATGGTAAAACTTTTGGCTCTGCCACACAGGGATAGGTTAGGTTAATGTGTTGAGGCGATAGGCCAGTCTGAATAAATGCGTTTTCAGGACACGCTTAAAATTGTGGGGATTGGGGACTAATCGTATTGACCTGGGAAGTGCATTCCAAAGAATTGGCGCCGCACGTGTAAAGTCTTGGAGACGGGAGTGGGAGGTTCTGACTATTGAGGATACTAACCTCAGGTCATCAGCAGAACGGAGGGCGCAGGTAGGGTGGTATACTGAAACAAGGGAGGAGATGTAGGGTGGTGCTGAGTCATGGAGGGCTTTGTGGGTGAGGGTAATAAGTTTATACTGAATTCTGGAGTGGATGGGTAGCCAGTGTAATGACTGGCACAAGGTAGAGGCATCGGTGTAACGATTGGCGAGGAATATGATCCTGGCTGCAGCATTCAAGACAGATTGGAGAGGGGAGAGTTTGGTAAGAGGGAGACCGATTAGAAGAGAGTTACAATAGTCGAGACGAGAATGAATAAGAGAAACAGTAAGAGTTTTTGCAGAGTCAAAAGTAAGAAAAGGTCGAATTCTAGAAATGTTTTTGAGGTGCAGATGACAAGAGCGAGCCAGTGATCGAATGTGGGGGGCAAAGGAAAGCTCGGAATCAAGTATGACCCCAAGACAGCGGGCATGTTGCTGGGGAGTAATAGTGGAACCAAACACAGAAATAGCAATGTCGGGTATAGGTACATTAGTAGCAGGAGGAAACACCAGGAGTTCAGTCTTTGACAGGTTCAGTTTCAGATATAGTGAGGACATGATATTAGACACAGCGTTTAGACAATCGCCAGTGTTTTCTAGAAAGGCTGGCGTGATGTCAGGAGAAGAAGCGTATAATTGGGTGTCATCAGCATAGAGATGGTACTGGAAACCAAATCTACTGATTGTTTGACCAATAGGGGCAGTGTACAAGGAGAAGAGGAGGGGGCCTAGAACCGATCCTTGAGGAACCCCAACAGTAAGGGGAAGGTGAGAGGAGGAGGAACCGGCAAAAGAAACAGTAAAGGAGCGGTCGGAGAGATAGGAGGAGAACCAGGAGAGAACGGTGTCCTTGAGGCCAATGGCATGGAGCATAGTGAGGAGGAGCTGATGATCCACAATGTCGAATGCTGCAGAGAGATCCAAGAGAATTAGCATGGAGTAATGACCATTTGATTTAGCTGTTAGCAGATCATTAGAGACTTTAGTGAGGGTAGTTTCAGTGGAGTGTAAAGAGCGGAAACCGGATTGGAGAGGGTCGAGAACAGAGTTTTCTGAGAGATAGCGGATAAGACGGGAGTGGACCAGGCATTCCAGGAGTTTAGAGATGAAGGGAAGATTAGAGACAGGTCTATAGTTAGCGGCACAGTTTTGGTCGAGGGATGGTTTTTTAAGTAGTGGATGTATGATGGCATGCTTAAATGAGGAGGGAAAAATACCAGAAGAGAGAGAGAGGTTAAATATTTTAGTTAGGTGAGGGGTGACAGCAGGGGAAAGGGACTGGAGGAGATGTGACGGAAATGGGTCACTGGTGCAAGTAGTTGGGCGAGAAGATGCAAGGAGCCTGCTTACTTCTTCTTCTGTGACTGGTTCAAAATCAGAGAGTGAGTTAGATGCAGTGGGGGAGGGAGGACAGTGCATGGTATGAGGGGATTTGGAGATAATTTCCTGTCGGATCTGGTCAATTTTTTCTTTGAAGTAATTGGCCAGATCGTCAGCTCGGAGCTCCGTGGTTGGGGCCTGTACTCTTGGATTGAGTAGAGAATGAAAAGTGTCAAAGAGACGTTTCGGGTTATTGGACAGTGAGGTGATGAGGGTGTTGAAATAGGTTTGTTTGGAGAGGTGAAGGGCAGTGTTGTATGTTCTAAGCATAAACTTAAAATGGATGAAATCTTCGTGTAGATTGGATTTTCTCCACAGACGTTCGGTGCACCTGGAGCACCGCTGCAGGAAACGTGTTTGCACCGTGTGCCAGGGTTGTCGCCGTCTGTGTTGTGGTGTTCTATTTATAGGGGGTGCAAATTCATCCAGGGCACTTTGAAGTGTTTCATTGTAATGCTTCAATGCAGAATCAGGACATGAGAGGGAGGAGATAGGGGCCAATGAAGACTGCAAGTTCTTCAGAAGTTTCTGGGTGTTAATGGCCTGTATGTTTCTATAAGTCTGGACAGTGGGGGTGACCTGAGCAGCCTGGCAGTTCTGTATAGAGAATGAAAGAAGATTGTGGTCAGAGAGCGGGAGAGGGGAGTTTGCAAAATCATCCACTGCACAAAGCCGAGAGAAGACCAAGTCGAGGGAGTTTCCGTCTTCATGCGTTGGAGAATTAGTAAGCTGCGAAAGGCCAAATGAGGAGGTTAGAGATAAAAGGTGAGTAGCAGATGGGGAGAGGGGAAGAGCAATGGGGATGTTGAAATCTCCCATGATGAGGGTAGGGATGTCACAGGAGAGAAAATGTGGAAGCCAAGTGGCAAAATGATCCAGAAACTGATGGGAGGGGCCGGGAGGACGATACACCACCGCCACTTGCATGGAGAAGGGGGTGTAGAGTCTGACGGCATGGACCTCAAAAGAAGGGAAGACAAGTGAGGGTACTTGAGGGATAACCTGAAAGGTACATTTTGGTGATAGGAGCAGACCAACGCCTCCACCAGCTCTATTGTCTGATCTTGGGGTATGAGAGAAGTGTAGCCCCCCACCTTCATATAGTATTATGCACACCCCACAGTCCCCATACAGTATAACGCAGCCTATAGTCCTCCATATAGTATAATGCACTTCCCATAGTTCTCAATATAGTATAATGCTCCCATAGTCCTCCATACAGTACAATGTACTTCCCACATTATAATGCACCCCATAGTCTTTCATATAGTATAATGCACTCCCCATAGTCTTACATATAGAATAATGTACTCACCATAGTCCTGTCTACAGAATAATGTACTCCCCATAGTCCTCTATACAGTATAATGCAGCCCCCATATAGTACACATAGTATAATGCTCTCCCCATAGTCCATGATCGAGTATAATGCAGCCCCCATATAGTACATACAGAATAATAGGCAGACTATAGTCCTTGATATATAATTATAATGCAGCCCCCATATAATGTAATGCAGCCCCCATATATTACATATAGTATAATGCACTCCCAATATTCCTCAATATAGTAAAATGCAGACCCTGTATAGTACATATAATGCAAGGCTCATTGTCTTGGATAGAGTATAATGTAGCCCCTTAGAGTATGATGCAGCCCCCATAGAGTATAATGCAGCTCCATATAGTGTAATGCAACTGCACATATAGTATAATGCAAACCTCTGGAGTATAGTGCAGTCCCCTAGTGTATAATGTAGCCCCATAGAGTACATATAGTATAATGCAGCCCCCATAGAGTATAATACAGCCCCCCATAGAGTATAATACAGCCCCCACATAAGGTGATACAGCCCCATATAGTACATATAGTATAATGCATTCCATATAGTCCTCCATAGAGCACAATGCAGCCACCATATAGTACATATAGTATAATGCACAGCCCATAGTCTTCGACAGAGTATAATGCAGCCCCATAGAGTATAATGCAGCCCCACAGAGTATGATGCATCCCCATAGAGTATAATGCAGCCCCATGTATAGTGTAATGCAGACCCCTAAAGTATAATGCAGCCCCCTAGAGTATAATACAGACCCCCATAAAGTATAACGCAGCCCCCCATAGAATATACTGCAGCCCTATAGAGTAAAATACAGCCCAATAGAGTATAATGCACAAATACATATAATGTACATATAATATAATGTAGCCCCATAGAGTATAATGCTGCCACCATAGTACTGCAGTATTATGGCTACCATGTACCCAGTGAAAATATTCACTTCTCCACATTCCACCGCTGCCCCGATCTCTGCAACGCTTCTCCTCTGCAGATTCACTGCCGGCACTGCGTGGCTTGTAATGAAGTGACATCATCGCGTCCACTGCATCACACACAGAGCTGGACTGATGGAAGAGGGAGCATCATCCTATGATCTTTCCTCCATCATTGCCTTCCCCCTGACTCGAGGGATTCATAGCGGCCACAACATGTGCCACTATTAGCAGCATGCCACTGGCTGAGGGCCCCTATGGGAGCGAGTGCTCTAGGCAAGTACCCCTAACACCGACCCTGACCGCAGCACATCTCTGATGACGAAACACAGGTGCCAACTTCTTCAGATTTCCGCTGTGTGTACACAACAGGGTAGGGGCAGGGGTGAAGACTGTAACATAATGCGGGGAATATTATTATTATTTATTTTTAGTGCATCCTTTCTTCCATGGCGCTGTATATGAGGGGGTGTTACATACAAAGCACAAATAATGGGGAAGGATAGAGTAGGTTCAGGGACTGCTACAGCTCTGGCATTTGTGAAGTGGCAGCGGGGTCATTGCAGGCTGTAAGCTGTTCTGAAGATACGGGTTTTCAAGTTTGCTTGAAAGTTCCAAATGTAGGGATAATCAGATATGTTGGGCAACAGAACTCTACAGGATGGGGGACACTTGGGAAAAGTCTTGTAGGTGATTGGTTGAAGAACGAACGATTGTGGAGGAGAAAAGGAGGTCTTGGGAAGACCAGAGATTACATGTTGGGAGATATCGGTAGATTAGTTCAGAGATACATAGGGTAGACAGATTATGGACTGCTTTGTAGGTCAGTGTTATTAGTTTGAAGTGGATACGCTGTGGAATTGGAGGAGAGAAGCAAAGGAGTAGCGAGAACAAAAGTAAATTAGTAGGGCCAGTTGAAAAAAGTGTCTTAGGCACCATGGAGCTTTGAATAGATTTTTAATTTAAACTGAGTACTTACTCCAATTGTAGATGCTGGGCTGATTCTGAAAAAGTTTTTCTTTCTCTTCTGTGCTGATCCATTCCAAACCTAGGCTCACTCAGCAACAATGGTGCAAATTTTCCATTCAACCAACTGGGTGTGTACCACAGAACTTCAACCAACTGGGTGTGTACCACAGAACTGGGTGTTTGCTTATTCTCCTCTGATGCTAACCAATCAGAACATGGCCGCATCCATAGAAGGAAAGGAAAAACTGTCCCAGAATCAGTGTACCAGCACCAAATGGAGAAAGTACTCAATTTAAATAAAAAAAAAATTGGGTGAACCATCCTTTTTACGCTTGGAATTTATTTTACAAGATTCAGTGATGATTTGTAAATGTAGTCAAAAGAGTACACAAATTCAAAGAAACGGTCTTAATTTGTGTTATAACTGGGCTTGTTATCCATAATGCTGACATAGTGGAATACTCATTCATAGTCACAATATTTCATTACTCACAACTCCAGCAATGCGACAGAAATGTACAGAATATATCTCTCAAAATATTTTATTTTTTTAGGGCCAATTTAAAATGTTTGTTAGGAAAAGTGAAAACTAAGCACAAACCTGTTGTATCATCATAAATGTATATTTACTGCCCCATACATGTTTAAGATCATAGGACATGGAAAAACAACCATGTAAATTGGTAGCATTTCAAACTCCTGATAATAGATTACATTTGACCCATTTATAAATGTTGCTTATATATCATAATGTTTATACAATGGATGCAAAATGATTATGTCACGTATCACTGCTGTTCTTTCACAAACTAACTGACCTCAATGACCTTAGTCCTACTAGCCCTCCAGCATAAAATGTTGCATTCTATATAATTGCTGCATTAACACAATGAGGCTTGAATATAACATAACTGTTCTTAACAGGAAAGTCCCAGAGTTTTTTGGGGAGGAGGTTTCACAAAAGTTCCAAAACAGCAAATGTAGTAAGAGATGAACTATGCTAAAGAAGACATTATTTTCATTTAGATTCTAAAATTGCATAAACAATTAACACATTATTTCATATAATAATGTGACCTACACTGGCTATTAAGAATATGAACATAAAAAAAAATCAGAATATATGCATTTACAGTGCCTTGAGAAAGTATTCGGCTCCCAGGAACTTTTCAACCTTTTCCCACATATCATGCTTCAAACATAAAGATACTGTCATGAGCCATGCGGGATCATGACGGATAAAATGCACTAGTAACCTTTTTTTTTTCTTGCACTGTGGTGGTTTCAGTTCTAGTTTTGCCCCCGGTGATCGTTAGGGTCATTGCACTTGATGTTTTCTTTGCTTTGCCTTTTGCCCCCGGTGGTCACTGGGATTATAGCAGCCTTTAGCCCCTGATCATTTGACCATTCACTTTTCCTATATAGGGTCACATGGTCTATGAGCAGGTGTTGGTGATAGAGTCTTTTTGGGATTCCAACCACGGTGAAGGGAGCAGCTGGCTGAGGTTTGAAGCCACTGCAGAAACCTGGTGAAGTTAGCATCTGGCTTGAAGGTTGGAGCCACTGCAGAAACTGGTGTTGAACTCTGGCTGCCCGGTGTCTGCAGCAGAGTGAAATGGTGAAGGTGGCAGCTGGCTCTGAGGTGTCGAGCCACTGCAAAAAGTTAATCCGGTGATGCACTCTGCTGCCTGGTGCTGCAGCAGAGCAAGATAAGTCTTTTTGTGTTTCCCCTGTTTGTATTTTTCCCTGGTGTGTATTAGTACAGCGGTGGGGCCAGTGCCTGCACCACCCAGCTCCCTAGCAAGGGATAGGTGTAGAGTGTGCTAGGGTGCCAGGTATCCTGATCGGCGCCCGGTGCGGAACCGGCCTTGGGATCGTTAGGAGTGGAGGGACACTGACTCAGGGGAGTGCAGGAGGTCTCCACGTCCCCTTTCCCTATCGCAGGGCCCACCATTGTAACTGTTGTCCCTTTCTCCGTGTCTTGCTGTTTCAGTTACACGTGCCGGGTCTTGTTGTTTTAGTACCGGCCTGCGGGCCGTGTCACACAGGACTGGTCCACGTGACATTATCACCAACCGTAACATTTTTCTCTGTTGAGCCAAGGGCCAAGTGCAGACCGGTGAGCAGTTGCTGCTGGCCCTCACTGAGGTTAGTGAGGAGCTGAATGATGTGTTTCAGCAGCACCTGCAGCGGAATTATGGGTCTGAGGCCTATCCTCTGCCTCAACTAGAGGGTCCATATACGGCTTTGACGAGGATGTGCCGTGGAGTCCCTGCTGGGGAGCATGACTTGCTTATACAGGTGGATGTACCCAGGCAGGTGGGTGGAGTTGGTGTCCCCATGGTGCTGCCTGGTGTTCCCCAAGGTGAAGGGGTACGTCCCTGTAGTGAGCAGATTAATGATTTAGTCCTTGGCACTGACGCCAAAATTTCTGTACTACCAGAGAAGCTGTGCCCCCCTGGTCGTGTGGAGGAAGACGACCTGGGAGTGTATATTTCCTCCTCGCCCTCAGAAGGTACTATGACAACAGAGGTGATGGTTGACGAGGTACCTGAGGGCATACCGGTGCTTGTGAACAGTGGAGCAGAAGTCAGTCTGGTGGATGCTCAGGTTGTCCAGACTCATAGTCTGAGGTGTAAGACGCTGGACAAACCCATAAGCGTCCAGGCCATTAACTCTGTCCCACTGAGCCAGGGGGGTTAAACCAAGTCGTAGAAGGCATTGAGCTGCATAGCGGACATCAGGATGCGTCCCAGCCATACTACGTCTTGGAGGGAAATCCAGCACCTATCGTTGTGGGCCCCCTCTTGGTCTAAAAAACACAACCCGGTCTTAGATTGGCGACTAGGGAAGTAGTCAGCTGGGAGCAGTCGTGTGAGGGCTGCTGCCTAGGGGCTACTGTCTCTGCCATCTCTCTACAAACGTCCCCTTCCTCTCCAGGGGTAGCAGCTGAGGTGCTGCAGGAGAGTAGGGGCAAGGCTCAACCCTCGCCATTAGCCAACCCTGAGAGGCGCAGACCTCGTAGTAGGAGGGGTTGGAGGGTGGTGTTTCCCTCTGTGAATTGCAGGGGTGTGAGTGTGGTGACACAGGGGGACGCCTCTGTTGTCAGTTCCAGAAAGAGTTCACCGTATTGTGACAAACGAATGTGTGGCAACAAACGTTCAGGTCCTGACCCGTGTGTGAACGAGCATGTATGGGTGGCCACCAAAAACATCCAGTGGAAGTGTGTTGCGGGGGTCTGGAATTCTCAGGTGATCGGGCCGCATCTGGTGTCGGCTGTCCAGGGCCTGGAGACTTACCAGCTGGAGTTACCCACATACTTGCCCATACACCTCTCGTTCCCCAGATCGGCGTTTTGGAGATGGGTGGTGCCTCCGGAACATACATTGCCAATACCAGCGGTGCTCGTTTGTCATAAACCTGAAGTGCAGGTAGTTGCTGAGGTGAACTCTGGACCTGGGCGTCCCCGCTGTAGGTGGTTCCCTGATGAGGAGCGGTCTTGAGGGTCCAGAGGCCCCTCATTAAGGGGAGGGTACTGTCGTGATCCATGCTGGATCATGACAGATAAAATGCACTAGTAACCTTTTTTTCTTGCACTGTGATGGTTTCAGTTCTAGTTTTGCCCCCGGTGGCCATTAGGGTCATTGCACGCTGGTGGTTTCAGTTCTAGTTTTGCCCCCGGTGGCCGTTAGGGTCATTGCACTTGATGTTTTCTTTGCTTTGCCTTTTACCCCCCGGTGGTCACTGGGATTATAGCAGCCTTTAGCCCCTGATCATTTGACCATTCACTTTTCCTATATAGGGTCACATGGTCTATGAGCAGGTGTTGGTGATAGCATCTTTTTGGGATTCCAACCACGGTGAAGGGAGCAGCTGGCTGAGGTTTGAAGCCACTGCAGAAACCTGGTGAAGTTAGCAGCTGGCTTGAAGGTTGGAGCCACTGCTGAAACTGGTGTTGAACTCTGGCTGCCCGGTGTCCGCAGCAGAGTGAGATGGTGAAGGTGGCAGCTGGCTCTGAGGTGTCGAGCCACTGCGAAAAGTTAATCCGGTGATGCACTCTGCTGCCTGGTGCTGCAGCAGAGCAAGATAAGTCTTTTTGTGTTTCCCCTGTTTGTATTTTTCCCTGGTGTGTATTAGTACAGTGGTGGGGCCAGTGCCTGCACCACCCAGTTCCCTAGCAAGGGATAGGTGTAGGGTGTGCTAGGGTGCCAGGTATCCTGATCGGCACCCGGTGCGGAACCGGCCTTGGGATCGTTAGGAGTGAGGGACACTGACTCAGGGGAGTGCAGGAGATCTCCACGCCCCCGTTCCCTATCGCAGGGCCCACCGTTGTAACTGTTGCCCCTTTCCTCGTGTCTTGCTGTTTCAGTTACACGTGCCGGGTCTTGTTGTTTTAGTACCGGCCTGTGGGCCATGTCACACAGGACTGGTCCACGTGACAGATACCAAATGTAAATTTTTGGTGAAGAATCAACAACAAGTGGAACACAATTGTGAAGTTTATTGGTTATTTTAAATTTTTGTGGAAATTCAAAAACTGAAAAGTGTGTCAGGCAATATTATTCGGCCCCTTTACTTTCAGTGCAGCAAACTCACTCCAGAAGTTCATTGTGGATCTCTGAATGATCCAATTTTGTCTAAATGACTAATGATGACTAATGATGATAAATATAATCCACCTGTGTGTAATCAAGTCTACATATAAATGCACCTGCTCTATAATAGTCTCAGGGTTCTGTTTGAAGCATAGAGAGCATCATAAAGACCAAGGAACATAACAGGCAGGTCAGTGATACTGTTGTGGAGAAGTTTAAAGCCAGATTTGGATGTAAAATGATTTCCAAAACTTTAAACATCCCAAAAAACACTGCACAAGCGGTCATATTGAAATAGAAGGAGTATCATACCTCTGCAAATCTACGAAAACCCAGCAGTCCCTCTAAACTTTCTTCTCAAACAAGGAGAAGACTGATCAGAGATGCAGCCAAGAGGCCCATGATCACTCTGGATGAACTGCAGAGATCTACAGCTAAGGTGGGGCAGTCTGTCTATAGGACAACAATCAGTCGTACACTGCACAAATCTGGCCTTTATGGAAGAGTGGCAAGAAGAAAGCCATTTCTCAAAGATATCCATAAAAAGTGTCGTTTAAAGATTGCAACAAGCCACCTGGGAGACACATCAAACATGTGGAAGAAGGTGCTCTGGTCAGATGAAACCAAAATTGAACTTTTTGGCAACAATGCCAAATGATATGTTTGGCGTAAAGGCAACACAGCTCATCACCCTGAACACACCTTCCCCACTGTCAAACATGGTGGTTGCAGCATCATGGTTTGGGGCTGCTTTTCTTCAGCAGGGACAGGAAAGATGGTTAAAATCGATGGGATGGAGCCAAATACAGGACCATTCTTGAAGAAAACCTGTTGGAGTCTGCAAAAGACCTGAAACTGGGATGGAGATTTGTCTTCCAACAATGATCCAGACCTGAATCTAATCGAGAATCTGTGGAAAGAGCTGAAAACTGCTTTTCACAAACGATCTCCATCAAACCTCACTAAGCTTGAGCTGTTTGCCAAGGAAGAATGGGCAAGAATTTTAGTCTCTCGATGTACAAAACTGATAGAGACATACTCCACTTGCAGCTGTAATCGCAGAAAAAGGTGGCACAACAAAAGTATTAATTTAAAGGGGCCGAATAATATTGCACGCCCCACTTTTCAGTTTTTGAATTTCCACAAAAATTTAAAATAACCAATAAATTTAGTTCAACTTCACAACTGTGTTCCACTTGTTGATTCTTCACCAAAAATGTACATTTGGTATCTTTATGCTTGAAGCATGATATGTGGGAAAAGGTTGAAAAGTTCCAGGGAGCCAAATACTTTCGCAACGCACTGTAATGTTGAGCCCCCAAAAAGGGGAATTCTCACAACTTTTTCAAGGTTTATGGAGGGCCATTTTGTTAGGGGTGGAAATGTCAATTATCATTATGCGTAAGATTGTACTCTAAATAAATAACATTTTTTGCAATAAGGATGATATTTCAAAATGGGCTGCACGGTGGCTCAGTGGTTAGCACTGCAGCCTTACAGTGCTGGGGTCCTGGGTTCAAATCCCAACTAGGACAACATCTACAAGGAGTTTGTATGTTTTCCCTGTGTTTGCGTGGGTTTCCTCCAGGTTATCAGGTTTCCTCCCACATTCCAAAGACAGACTGATAGGGAATTTAGATTGTGAGCCCCATTGGGGAAAGTGATTATAAAGTCTGTAAAGCGCTGCGGAATATGATAGCGCTATATAAGCAAAGCATAATAAATAAAATGCAACATCCCAAATGGAACAACTTTGCATCACAAATAATGAGCAAGGATTATGCATCACAAAATGCTGATACATTAACCCTTTTCTGCAAATAGACCTAATCATAAGTACAGATGGTCAATTCCTGCAATTGAAAATATGGTTACATCCGATGGATGACCAGGTCTAAATAAGTTGTGTCCGTGACATCAGCCAAGCTCCTACTGCAAGTCCTGAGGCCACAAATAGCGCTGGTCCAAGCACTTTAACCCCTCATATGCCATTGTCAGTAGTGATAGCAGCATTTGAGGAACCAGCCCATCTCCACTACCTCAGCATGATCGCAGGATGCTGATGGTTGCTGTGGCAATAGGGAGGAATGACATGACCTCCCTGTCTGCTATAATCCTCAGACAATCAGATATCACTGGGGGTGGGACCTGATTTGCTAACTGTCAGTCAAAGAGCTCATACTCATTTGGGAGAAAAATGGACAAGTGCAATCAGATAAAGTAAAAAAATGAGTCTGTGTTATCTGTTCAAATAAAGGACATAATTCTAGGTGCTATTTTTTACAATTTGACAAAAATGTCATGCTGTGTATTTTTTTATAATATTACTACGGGGTTAGTAATGGGGGCATCTCCACTACTACTACTACTGGGCTTGATGTCACCTGACAATACAAAAGTGACATCAACCACAATACTATCACCCCACTTGCCACCACACCAGGACGTGGGAAGAACGAGGCATCTTATGAATGCGCCATTTCTGGAGAAGCTGAGAGCTGATGTTTTTAGTATAGAGCAGGACCAATATCCTTTGCCCCTTCCTAGGCTATTAATATCAACCCGCAGCTGTCTGCCTAGCCTTTGCTGGTTATTTATTATAGGGAGACCCTACTTCATTTTTTGAGGAGGTCCCCCATTTTAATAACCAGTAAAGGCTAAGTATACGGCTGTGAACTGATATTAACAGCCTGGGAAGCTCTATGGGTATTACCCCCTTCCCAGGCTATAAACATCTGCCACAACTGTCCGCTTTCCCTCTGCTGGTTAATATAATTACAGGGGATGCCACACCATTTTTTTCAGAAAAAAAATTATTAATAAAATACATATATAGTAAGATACACACACAAAGCACTCATTATATATCTCAATCACATATTTATATCTATCTAGCTATCTAATATATATATGCATATATAAAAATATTTCCATTGAAAACTATGTGTAAATGACATAGAGAATTACTCTATGTAAAAGCTCATGTTAAAATCGCTTTGCAATCGGATCGCAATCGCATGTACAGTTGTGCTCAAAATTTTACATACCCAGGCAGAATTTTTGCTTTCTTGGCCTTTTTTTTTTGAGAATATGAATGATAACACTAAACATTTTTCTCCACTCATGGTTAGTGGTTGGGTGAAGCATTTATTGTCAAACTACTGTGTTTACTTTTTTAAATCATAATGACAACCCAAAATGCCCAAATGACCCTGATCAAAAGTTCACATACCCCATTTCTTAATACCATGTATTGCCCCCTCTAACATCAATGACAGTTTGAAGTCTTTTGTGGTAGTTGTGGATGAGGTTCTTTATTTTCTCAAATAGTAAAACTGCTCTCTCTTCTTGGCAAAAAGCCTCCAGTTCCTATAAATTCCTGTGCTTTCTAGCATGAACTGTGCACATGAGATCTCCCCAGAGTGGATCAATGAAATTGAGGTCAGGAGACTAAGATGGCCACTCCAGAACCTTCACTTTGATCTGCTGTAGCCAATGAGAAGTCAACTTGGCCTTGTGTTTTGGATCATTGTCATGTTGGAACATCCAAGTACGTCTTATGCGCAGCTTCCTGGTTGATGAGTGCAAACTTGCCTCCAGTATTTGCTGATAACATGCTGCATTCATCTTTTCCTTAAACTTTGACCAAGTTTCCTGTGCCTTTTTAGCTCACACATCCCGAAAACATCAGTGATCCACCTACGTGCTTTACAGTAGGAATGGTGTTCCTTTCATCATAGGCCTTGATGACCTCTCTCCAAATGTAACACTTATGGTTGTGGTCAAAAAGTTCAATTTTGGTCTCATCACTCCAAATTAATTACCTTGTTGCAGAAGTTTTTAGGCTTTTCTCTGTGCTGTATTGCAGTTGAGATCACAGTTTGAACGCTGCTGACTGGCATTATCAATTCCTTGGAAATCTTTTTATATCTCTTTTCCTGTTTTATACAGTTTAACTAACTTTTAACGTAGATCCATTGACAATTCTTTTGCTTTCCCCATGACTCACAATACAGACATGTCAGTGGCTGGATGAAAGATGCAAGAGTCTGTCTGGATCCCAGAAACTCACTCAGCTTTTATGCACACACACTGATTACAAGTGAACAAGTCACAGGTGAGGATGTTACCTTAATTATTCATTCCAACACATTTGTGTCAACTTCTGTGTATGTTATCAGGCCAAAATCATCAGGGTATGTGACCTTTAGATCAGGGTCATTTGGATGTTTTGGTTTGTCATTATGATTTAAAAAGAGAAAACAAAGTAGTTTGACAATAAATGGTTTCACCCAACCACTAACTATGAGTGGAGTAAAAGTTTTGGTGTTATCATTCATATTCTCTGAAAAAAGGCCAAGAAAGCAAAAACTCTGCCGGGTTATGTAAACTTTTGAGCACAACTGTAAATTGGATTCTAGGTGATAAAAAATTGCATTGTACTCACAAGAAAATCGCATGACACTCGTCCTACTTTTCTGGACTGATTTCGGACCTTTTTTGTTTACGGTGATGGGTATGAGTCGAGAGACTATGGAGATGATGCACTGCAATATGTGATTAATTGAAAGTATCATTAATGCAATCAAAGGATTGCAGGTCTAGTTCACTTGTGGGACTGGTGAAGAGACAAAAAATCTTTTAACTGTTATAAAACATTCAGATAAACTGTTGGAGCCAACATGGACAGTTTATATATTATAAGGGCAATGAACATTCTTTGAGCTCTACATAACAGCTAAAACCTACATCAAAGGGACTGACCATAAGATCTAAGATGTGATTACACAGGAAGGCAATTATGTCCAGGATTGAAAAGTCCTTTGTTATTTCAATAAAGGGAATCTACTTTGTAGATGGACATTGTGTCAGTCTTAGCTGTAAAAAAAAACCAAAAAACTTTCCTCAAAAATGTCAAATTTGGTATTGCCGCATTTGCAAAAAAACTGTACTATGAAACAGTATCAACTATCATTTCATACCGTGAATTGCCATAAAAATATGGCAAACTATGCCATAGGTGTAATTTTAATTTATTGTGGCTCAAAAATAATTAAAGAAAAAGTAATAATAATCTTTATTTAGTGCAGCGCTTTACAGTTTTGCACACATTATCATCATTGTCCCCGATGGGGCTCACAATCTAAATTCCCTGTCAGTATGTCTTTGGAATGTGGGAGGAAACCGGAGTACCCGGAGGAAACCCACGCAAACACGGGGAGAATATACAAACTCCTTGCAGATGTCCTTGGTGGGATTCAAACCCAGGACTCCAGCGCTGCAAGGCTGCAGTGCTATCCACTGAGCCACCATGCTGCCCAAAAGGTCACATGTATTACAAAATGGTGCCAATAAAAATGCTCGGTTTTTACACAAAAAAAAAAACCCTGACATAGTTCTAGAAAGAGAAAAAATAAAAAGTTAGGGCTTTTACAATAAGATGACGTAAAAAAGTGATTTTTTTTTAAAGGAATTTTTATTGTGAAAAAGTAGTGAAACATGAAAAAGTTATAAAGTGGGTATCAATATAACGGTAATCATATTGACGCACAGAATAACATTAATATGTCAATTATACTGCCTCGTGAACGATGCAAAAAATTTAATTTAAAAGCATCCAAATTTTATGGGGGTTTTTTTGCTCATGCCTGAAAAAAAAGTGATAAAAAATCAGTATGTAGCAAAAAGTAGTACTAGTTAAAACTACCCACAAAAACAAGTCTTCATTCAGCTCTATTTACAGAAAAATAAAAAAAAGTTATGGTTGTCAGAATATTGTGACCAAACTTTTTCTTTAAAGTAATTTCTTTGTGTCAAAGTAGCCAAAAAATTTTAAAAAACCTATATAAATTTTCTATTGACATGACTGCATATGCTCACAAAATAAAGATAACATAATAAATTATCAACGGTCATTGGTGTTTAAAATAGAATCAACAAAAAATAGAATTGCTAGCTTTCTGTTCTTTTTGACTCCGAAAATGTTAACAAAAAGTCACATGTACCAGAGAACAGCACTAATGTAAATTACAGCTTATCCTGCAATAAATAAGCCCGCATACAGATCTGCTGATGGAAAATTGTGAAAAGTATGCCTCCCTGAATGGCTACCCCAAAGAAAATTATTTTTTTCAAAGAGTATATTAAACAATAAAATATAAACCCATATAAATTTAGTATTGCCGTACTCGTACCGACCCACAGGATATAGTTAAAAACTTTATGTAGCATGGCAAATAGCGTAAAATTTAAAATGCAAAAAACAGTAGCAAAACTGTTTATATTCCAGCCCATAAAGCTTATTAATAAGTGTTATGAATTCCAAAACGATGCCACTGAGAAACACACCTCATCCCAAAAAAACAAGCCCCCATACAACTATATTGCCAGAGAAAAAGGTATGGTTTCTGGACCGCAACAATAAAAAAGTGAACAAAAAATGGTTTGACATAATGATCAAAACTTGCTGTGGTGTCAAAGGGTTAAAATAACTCATGGTAAGTTGTCATCACTAATCAATTATATAAATAAATTAGATTAAGTCGAATATATATTTAAAGTTACCTACATTTGAGAAAAGAAAATATTTAGGTAAATGTAATTAACCATTACCATCAAAACAGCTAAACCTGTCAGTAATCTGTTCATGTAACCCTTAGCCAATCATAAAACTGCAAAACGTAGGTCTTTAAATCTGTTAGTGTTTCAACAGTGATAAGTAGATCACATTCACTAATTATGAGTAATCACATGCTTACATCAAATCCCTTCCTCTTCTTCAAGCGTTTCTTGTTGAGTTTCTTACAAGCATACATTTTACCAGTTGCCCTCATTTGGGAAGCCGACACTTCCCCAAATCCACCTTTTCCAAGAATTCGAAAGTCCATAAACCAGTCCGATCCAACAGGCTGAGATTCTAACCATTTCCATTGAAGGAATCTTGAAAAGTATTTGCTTTCCTTGTATTGTTGAAATGCATTTTCCCTTAAATGACTTGAGGTAGAATGAAGCAATGGTTTGAAAAGCTCATCAGGGACCTTACTGCATTCCTCCACCGCCTGTGCAATGGCCTTTGCCTCTAAATAGTAACAAAAATGCTTAGAATGGGCGTCAAGATATTTGCTGATAATGTTCTTGGCTTTCTGCAAACGATCATCATCCTCCGCAGTATCATAATCCTCAATATCAATCCAGATCTCCAATGCAGGAACAAACTCATCTACTGTTCCCAAAAACTCCTGGAAAAGCTTTTTGCCAATGGGCTGCTTTTCACAAATATTCTCAAATTCCAGGTCAAGCTGATTTTTCAGATGTTCACATTCAGAGAGTGGAGGTAGCTTAAGCTTGGCACGAAATTTCTTGTTCCGAGTAATTTGAGGATTGAAGCCCCCATCAAAGCTACCACGTGCAGTAATATACGCAGAATTGGCTACCACTGTTTCCAGTGCTCCAAAATCCATCTTTGATTGTTTAGTCTCCCAAACCAAACATGAACCACTTGGCAGCTACAGAAAGCAAATCTTGACTGAAAGTAGGATCTGACTACTGCATTCAGTACCTGCAGGCTTAGCAAAATCCTTTTGATTGAGGTTGAATTATAGACGAATGTGCTCAATTGGGAATTGAATGTCCATTTAATTGTGCATGAGAAAATAATATGTCAAGCAACTCATGCCCAAAACTGTCCAAAAAAATAATTAAAAAAATAACAGCAGAAGAAAGCAATATGAGATAAAAATCACCTAGATAGTAATCCAGATCCTGTGTAATATAATATACAAATGGCTTATTAAAAGAGATAGCTAAATGACAGGAGAGGAACTAATACCCCTGACTCAACATCTCTGTAAACTCTTTATCCACTTAGGTAGATAATTCCACTCTCATTCTCTCTCTCTCCCTCCATTATTATCTCTAGCAAGTGTACTCTGTTCTACCACTGCAGTATATTATTGTCATGTAAATACAAACTTCTCATTTAATAATTACAGGTCTAATGTATTAATCCTTGCAACCAAAACATTTAGCTAAAAAAGGAAATACGATAGTGTATATCATGAAAATGTAATGTCTTCTTAAACGCGATAACAGATAGATAGATGGATAGCTAGATGGATGGATAAATAGATAGATAGCTATGGGATGGATAGATAGATGTATAGATAGCTTAGGCAGATTATAATGAGGATAATCTGGGCTATTGCCCAGGATCCAATGCTCCAGGGATGGCCCATGGCCAGATTGTCATCATTGTAATGAGAGCTTTCCTGACGCTTCCCTGCCAGCAATACAGAATGTCAGTGGAGCTGCAGGAGAGCTTCTGTCACCTTTTCTGTGAAGTGCCGGTGCAATGACATCAATGAGTTGCCATGTACACGCTGGCTTCAGGAACAAGGGAGATGTAGGAGATCATATGGAAAGATGAGTATTAAAAACTTTTGTTTTAAATAAAACAAATGAAATGGGAGTGGGAGAGAGGAAAGTATAATGAATTAAAGGGAACGGGTCATGTAAAAAACACTAATAACCTGCAGATATGGGTTTAATAGCGTTCTGAATCTGCCCCCTGGGCTTTCAGTCATATGGATGGGCTGGCGCCCCTTCATTCATCACTCTGTGTATAGTGAGTGGCAACTGTAACCGCCCCAGGACTGACTGACAGCTGACTCTAATGAGGATCCTGCAGTCAGTCAGTGCTGTTACAGCCACTGCTCGCTATGCACTTAGTGGTGACTTGAGCAATGCCTCTATGACTGAAAGTCAGGGCCTGAAGGGGGGAGTAAAGGTACTTTGTTCCTGGCAGTGGGGCTCTCAGTGCTGGGGCCGGGCAGCTTCAGAACGCTATTAGCCGGCAGAGTAATACCATATCTCTATGTTAATAGCGTTTTTTTATATCACAGATTTCCTTTAAAGGTGGGGGTGGGAGAGTGAAAATAATAATGAATTGAGAGTGGGGGTGGGAGAGAGGACCTGATACAATGAAATGAGAGAAGGGGGCTTGTAAATATAATCAGTCGGGGGAGCAGCTGGTGCACAGTAGAGTGACAGGTAATGATTGAGGGAAAAAGTACAGGGACTAATTAATTTATATATTTATTGGGCAGGGGAAGAGTGGATAATTATAATTAACAGGGTCACAGTGCTGGCTTATCATTTACATTTGTAATGGTGGGTTGAATAGTAGCTAATTATATAATCGGTAAATGGTGGGTACATGTCTGTATTCAGCGGCACAATGTGACATTTCTTATTCAGGAAAAAAATGTGTACATATATGTGACCTTTTTAGTTTCAGGGCTTCGGTGATCAGTGCAGAAAACTGCAGTGACTGAGCCACAGCGATAGGACGTTGATGAAGGTTTGTCAAGATGAAGAAGAAGAAAAAGGCAGTAATCACACAAGATGTCAGGGGTGATTACGGGATGTAAATATATTTATTCTGTATAGGGGTATGTTTACACAGACGGATGGCACTAAACCACTACCAATCGGTAAACCATTACTGATTGGCAGTCGTTTTGTCACGGGGTTACCGCAACAGAGCGGAGCCAGAAGACCGCATCTGTTGGCTCCTGCTCAGCCGCTGAGAAGCACTTCTCCAGTTTATTAAACATGTTTGTTTCTTTCAGCAGAACAGGGGTTACTCGGCCATGTGGGAAATTCCTGCATTCAGCTGTGCTCGGTTAGCCACACCTCTCCCCTATAAAAGCTAGGCTTGTTTACCAGGTCCTTGTCTGAGTTAGCATTTGCTACATAGATCTGGAGTGGGAGAAGCTGGTGTTTGGAGAGCTGGAGGAGTTTTATTTGCAACTGTTGCTTGATTTGTATGCTTGGAACTTCCTCATCCTTCCTGTCTTACTTTCTTCCCCCTCCCTACACACCCTAGTGAATACCTCTGTTATATGTGACTGTATATTTTGTGTGTGTGGAGTTTTCTTTGCACCAGTCTTTGTCCCTGTCTGTCGGGTTGGTGTACTGAAGTACACAGTAGCGCCTCTCTTCCCCAGGTGGGGGAAGGGGACAAACATAGGGTTGTTGTAGGATGTAGTGCAAGGGCAGAGGCCCCGGCATCTTCGCCATCTGAAGTACCCCAGGGAAAAGAGCGAGCTATGGTGGCCTCTAGTGTCAGGGCCAGGAAACCCCTGGTCCCAGGTCACTTGCCAGTCGAATCGTTACACTTTTCCTGTGTCTGCCTGCTTAAACAGGCTTTGAAAGGGGTTACCCAATATTAAATTTTATTTTCATCCTAATTCTGTATGCAATGTCATAATCTATTCTTTGCTCCTCTCAGTGCACAGTGACAATGTGCTCTTTCAGTGACGTCGCTACCGGAAGCAGCGTTGGTCTCTACTCGCTCTTTCTTTACTTTAATGTGCAACAGCAGTGCACTCTGTTGCAGGTTTGTCACTTCTTATTAGAGCTGGTGAGAGAGAAAAATGATGTGCAATGACAGAAATCTAGTGAGCATGTGTCAGAATTGACAAGCAGTGTATACTTAGTAGAGCAGGGACTAGCCCAGGCCATGAAAGGGAGGTAACAGATGATGCTTTGCTTTAGAGAGTGAGAAGAGGCTGTGGCAGTGACTGCAACCTTTGAACCCTGATGATTTGTTTGAGTATCCCAGCATGCACTGGGATTTTCAAAAAAGCATCATCAAAGAGGAAGTAATAGACAAAAAATAAAGCAGTTAGATAGTGTCGTTAGGGAAGGGTATGGACTTTTTAACTAACCCCTTTACCCCCGAGGGTGGTTTGCACGTTAATGACCAGGCCAATTTTTACAATTCTGACCACTGTCCCTTTATGAGGTAATAACTCTGGAACACTTCAATGAATCCTGGTGATTCTGAGAATGTTTTTTTCATGACATATTGTACTTCATAATAGTGGTCAAATTTCTTTGATATTACTTGCATTTATTTGTGAGAAAAAATGGAAATGTGGCAAAAAATTTGAAAATGTTGCAATTTTCAAACTTTGAATTTTCATGCCCTTAAATTACAGAGATATGTCACACAAAATACTTAATAAGTAACATTTCCCACATGTTTACTTTACATCAGCACAATTTTGGAACCAACATTTTTTTTGTTAGGACGTTATAAGGGTTAAAAGTTGACCAGAGATTTCTCATTTTTACAACACCATTTTTTTAAGGGGACTATATTATAGATGATACCCAATAGTATCACTATTCTAAAAAAAAAAACTGCACCGTTCAAGGTGCTCAAAACCACATTCAAGAAGTTTATTAACCCTTCAGTTGCTTCACAGGAATTTTTGGAATGTGGGGAAAAAAATGAAAATTTAACTTTTTTTTACAAAAAATTTAATTGAGATCCAAATTTTTTTATTTTGACAAGGGTAACAGGAAAAGATGGACCCCACAATTTGTTGTGTAATTTCTCCTGAGCATGCCAATATGAGGGAGAATACCACTGTTTAGGTGCATGGCACAGCTCGGAAGGGAAGCAGCACCATTTGACTTTTTGAATGCAAAATTTGCTGCAACAATTGGCGGACGCCATGTTGCTTTTGGAGAGCCTCTGATGTGCCTAAACAATGAAAATCCCCCACAAGTGACACCATTTTGGAAACTAGACAGCCCAGGGAACTGATCTAAATGTGTGGTGAGCACATCAAACCCTCAGGTGCTTCACAGAAGTTTATAACTTTGAGCCGTAAAAATAAAACAAAAACAAATTTTCCCCACAAATATGTTTCTAGCACAAAATATTGCATTTTCATAAGGGTAACAGGAGAAATTGCTCCATACAATTTGCTGTGCAATTTTTCCTGAGTATGCCGATTCCTATATGTAGGGAAATACTACTTTTGAATCACAGTGCACAGCTCAGAAGGGAAGAACCACCATAATGGAGTTCATATTTTGCTGGAATGGATTGAGGGTGCCATGTCACATTGACAGAGCCCTGAGGTGCCAGAACAACAGGTTCTCCTTATATGTGAACTTATTTTACAAACTACACTCCCCAATGAATTCATCTAGGTGTGCAGTTTTATACCACTGAGCGGTGAAGAAAGAATAAATTACATTTTTACCACTAAAATGTTGTTTTATCCCCAAGTTTTTAATTTTTCTAAGGGCTAATAGGAAATGTTTTTTACAACAAACTAAGGTCTATTTTTCCCTTAGTGCGCCAATACCCTACGTGTAATCAGGAAAAAATTTTCAGGAACAGTGCAAAGATCAGAAGGCAAGGAGAGCCAGATTTTACTGTTATGGTTTGCAGGTGCCATGACTCATTGGGAGAGCCAATGAGGTACCAAAACAGCAGAACCCCCCCATAAGTGGCCCCATTTTACAAACTATACCTCTCAATGAATTCATCTAGGGGTGCAGGGACCATATTAACACCATGGGTATGTCACAGAATTTTATACCATTGGGAAGTGAAGACAAAATAACTACATTTTTACCACCAAAATTTTGTTTTTGCCCCCAATTTTACATTTTCACACAAGCAGTGGGTAAAAATTACTCCAAAATTAATCCCACAATTTCCACTGAATGTGGCAATACCCCATATGTGGCTGTACAGAACTGCTTGCCATATGGAGAGAGTCAGGAGGAACAAAGCGCTGTTTGCCTCCTGGAGCGCAGATGCAGACTCCATATACAGAGCGCCTAATTGCTAGAAGAGCAGAATCCCCCTTCAAGTGACCCCATTTGGGAAACTTTTCCCCTTGGGGAATTTATCAACAGGTGTAGTGATGATTTTGACTCCATGGGTACTTTCCAGAATCAAGCAGCAATGAATGTTGCAGAGTGAAAATTGCAAACTGCCATTGTAGTAAACAGTACGTTGCAGTCACCAGTACATTATGCCCAACCCGTGTTTCTGGAGGCATGCACCCATAAGTTAGGCGAGCTCTCATCACTTCAGAAATGCCAAACGTGGACGCAATATGTGGTTTACGTACACTGTGGGGCTCAGAAGGGAGGGGGCATTTGGATTCGGGAGCTCAGAATTTGCTGAATTTCTTTTGGCGGGTGATGAGCCATTGCGCTTTTCTAGAGTCTTTGTGCTACCAGTAACGTGGAAGACCCCTATATTTCCGTTAACAGATGACGGACCTTAGTCAGGGCTTGCTTTTTTTGTGGATTGAATCTTCCACCATAGGTTCCGTCTGAATCACATATTTCAGAGATTTACACAGAAACCACTGTGCAAGCGTTCAGCGCCGAGCGCAGGATAAATGTGTGCCAAACCTTACTGCGATCTTTAGGAGGCAGAATGAAAACTCAACAGCATGTAAAAAATTGGTTTTATTTATTTTTAACGCTGTTCCTCGTGCGGTAGTGATTAGGCGACTTTATTCCCGGGTCCTTGGGATTATGGCAATACCAGATTTATATCGAGTTTTATGTTTGACTGTTGTCACACACTAAAAGACGCTTTTTATTGCAAAAAAAAGTTTTTGCATCACCACATTTTGAGAGCTATAATTTTTCCATATTTTGTCCCACAGAGTCATGTGAGGGCTTGTTTTTTGTGGGATTAGTTGATGTTTTTATTGGTACCATTTTCTGGCACATTACTTTTTTATCGCTTTCTATTCCGATTTTTGTGAGGGAGAATGAACAAAAATCAGAAATTCGGAATTTTGAGGGGGGTTTATGCCATTCTGTGTGTGGTAAAATTGATAAGGGAGTTTTATTCTTTGGGTCAGTGCAATTATAGTGATACCTCATTTATATAGCTTTATTATTTTTTTATTATTATTATTATTTATTTATATAGTGCCATTAATTCCATGGTGCTGTACATGGGAAGGGGGGTTACATACAAAGTTATAGATATCGTTACATACAAAGTTATAGATATCGTTAACAGTAAACAAATTTACCATGACAGACTGGTGCAGAGGGGAGAGGACCCTGTCCTTGTGGACTTACATTCTACGGGATAGTGGGGAAGAGACAGAAGGTCTGGGGTGCAGCAGCTCAGGCGGTGGTGAGGCGGCAGAATGGTTATTGCAGGCTGTAAGCTTTCCTGAAAAGATGGGTTTTCAGGTTCCGTTTGAAGGATCCGAGGGTGGTGGATAATCGGACATGTTGAGGCATGGTATTCCAGAGGAGAGGGGATATTCGGGAGAAATCTTGGAGGCGGTTGTGTGAGGAACGAATAAGTGTGGATGAGAGTAGGAGGTCTTGGGAGGATCGAAGATTACCTGAGGGAATATATTGGGAGATTCGGTCAGAGATATAGGGAGGGGAAAGGTTGTGGATGGCTTTGTAGGTCAGTGTTAGTAGTTTGAATTGGATTCGTTGGGGAATTGGGAGCCAATGGAGGGATTTGCAGAGGGGAGAGACATGGGAGTAGTGAGGAGAGAGGTGGATTAGTCGGGCAGCAGAATTGAGGACAGACTGGAGTGATGCAAGAGAGTTGCCAGGGAGGCCACAGAGGAGAGTGTTGCAGTAGTCAAGGCGGGAGATGATGAGGGCATGTACAAGAGTTTTAGTCGATTGAGGACTGAGGAAGGGACAGATTCTGGAAATATTTTTGAGTTGGAGGAAACAGGAGGTGGCAAGAGTTTGGCGTGAGGTTTGAAGGACAGGACAGAGTCGAGAGTTACTCTGAGGCAGCGGATTTCAGGTGTGGGAGAGCGCGTGATAGCTTGTTTTATGTTTGGGCGCGTTTATACAATAAAAACTATTTTATAGAAAAAATCATTATTTTTGCATCGCTTTATTCTGAGAGCTATAACTTTTTATTTTTTCCCTGATGTAGTTGTTGTTTTTGTGGGACAAGATGATGTTTTCAGAGGTACCATGTTTATTTATATCTGTCTTTGATCTCGGTTTATTCCACATTTTCTTTGGCAGTATGATGATAAACATTGTTTTTTGCCTTGTTTTTTATTTTTTATGGTGTTTATTAAAGGGGGTATTACCAAATATGTGTACTTTTATTGTTTATATTTTATTCATTCAAATATTTATTTAGATATACAATATCTTGATTTTTTTTATTATTTTTGATTTTTTTTTTTTATATTTTTACAATTATTTAAAAACATTTTTTTACTTTTTTACTTAGTTCCACTATGGGACTATCATTTTTGCAGGCTGATCGCTTCTGCAGCATGGAGATGCAGCAGCATCCCCATTCTGCAGAAACTGTCAGTGCTGCACTGACAGACAAATTTGCTCATCATGCACTGGGCATGATCAGCAAGTTTGCTAGGTCTGGTGACCCGGATGTTTTCATGATGACATCGGGTCACTATAGCAATGATCAGGACCCCGCATCACACTGCGGGGTCTCCTATCCAAAGGCAGGGGGCTGTCAGCCCTCTGCCGGCATCCGTGTTAGATCGCAGCATTTCGGGGGATAAAGAGCCGGGAGAGGTCTGTGACCACTCCTGGCACTTAGTGCCAGGTGTCAGCTGTCAGAATCAGCCAACCCTGTGTGTGCGGGCAATCGCTCAGACATAGTAATCCGTCCCTGGTCAAATTGGCCCAGGGAGCAAGGACGGATTATTATGTCTGATGTCAGAAAGGGGTTAAAGTATATGAGATAAAGGAAAACATATTAGATTCTGACATTAAATAGTGTTTAGCATGAAAAAATAATTTAGTTTAGGACCACCACATTAAACAATGCACAGTTAATGATCCTTAGCATATTAGAAAGCATCACCTGTTTATACAGTTGTGGCCAAAAGTTTTGACACCCCTGCAATTCTGTCAGATAATACTCAGTTTCTTCCTGGAAATGATTGCAAACACATTCTTTGGTATTATTATCTTTATTTAATTTGTCTTAAATGAAAAAACACAAAAGAGAATGAAGCAAAAAGCAAAACATTGATCATTTCACACAAAACTCCAAAAATGGGCCAGACAAAAGTATTGGCACCCTCAGCCTAATACTTGGTTGCACAACCTTTAGCCAAAATAACTGCGACCAACCGCTTCTGGTAACCATCAATGAGTTTCTTACAATGCTCTGCTGGAATTTTAGACCATTCTTCTTTGGCAAACTGCTCCAGGTCCCTGATATTTGAAGGGTGCCTTCTCCAAACTGCCATTTTTAGATCTCTCCACAGGTGTTCTATGTGATTCAGGTCTGGACTCATTGCTGGCCACCTTAGAAGTCTCCATTGCTTTCTCTCAAACCATTTTCTAGTGCTTTTTGAAGTGTGTTTTGGGTCATTGTCCTGCTGGAAGACCCATGACCTCTGAGGGAGACCCAGCTTTCTCACACTGGGCCCTACATTATGCTGCAAAATTTGTTGGTAGTCTTCAGACTTCGTAATGCCATGCACACGGTCAAGCAGTCCAGTGCCAGAGGCAGCAAAGCAACCCCAAAACATCAGGGAACCTCCGCCATGTTTGACTGTAGGGACCGTGTTCTTTTCTTTGAATGCCTCTTTTTTCTCCTGCAAACTCTATGTTGATGCCTTTGCCCAAAAAGCTCTACTTTTGTCTCATCTGACCAGAGAACATTCTTCCAAAACGTTTTAGGCTTTTTCAGGTAAGTTTTGGCAAACTCCAGCCTGGCTTTTTTATGTCTCGGGGTAAGAAGTGGGGTCTTCCTGGGTCTCCTACCATACAGTCCCTTTTCATTCAGACGCCGACGGATAGTATGGGTTGACACTCTTGTACCATCGGACTGCAGGGCAGCTTGAACTTGTTTGGATGTTAGTCGAGGTTCTTTATCCAACATACGCACAATCTTGCGTTGAAATCTCTTGTCAATTTTTCTTTTCCGTCCACATCTAGGGAGGTTAGCCACAGTGCCATGGGCTTTAAACTTCTTGATGACACTGCGCACGGTAGACACAGGAACATTCAGGTCTTTGGAGATGGACTTGTAGCCTTGAGATTGCTCATGCTTCCTCACAATTTGGTTTCTCAAGTCCTCAGACAGTTCTTTGGTCTTCTTTCTTTTCTCCATGCTCCATGTGGTACACACAAGGACACAGGACAGAGGTTGAGTCAACTTTAATCCATGTCAACTGGCTGCAAGTGTGATTTAGTTATTGCCAACACCTGTTAGGTGCCGCAGGTAAGTTACAGGTGCTGTTAATTACACAAATTAGAGAAGCATCACATGATTTTTCGAACAGTGCCAATACTTTTGTCCACCCTCTATGTTTGGTGTGGAATTATATCCAATTTGGCTTTAGGACAATTCTTTTTGTGCTTTTTCATTTAAGACAAATTAAATGAAGATAATAATACCAAAGAATTTGTGTTTGCAGTCATTTTCAGGAAGAAACTGAGTATTATCTGACAGAATTGCAGGGGTGTCAATACTTTTGGCCACAACTGTATATAACGCTGTCCCTTATTAGATCCAAGCTCTATCCACCTCCTGTCGCCTCCAGCTCAAAAATATTTCCAGAATCTGTCCTTTCCTCAACCCTCAATCTACTAAAATGCTTGTGCATGTCCTCATCATCTCCCACCTCAACTACTGCAACATCCTTTTCTGTGGCCTCCCTGCTAACACTCTCGCACCTCTCCAGTCCATCCTTAACTCTGCTGCCTGACTAATTCATATCTCTCCTCTCTACTCCTCCATTCTTCCCTCTGCAAATCTCTTCACTGGCTCCCATTCCCCCAGTGTATCCAGTTCAAATTACTAATACTGACCTACAAGGCCATCTATAACCTGTCTCCTCCATATATCTCTGAACTAATCCCCCGATATCTTCCCTCATGTAATCTCCGGTCCTCCCAAGACCTCCTTCTCTCCTCCACACTTTTTCGCTCCTCACCCAACTGCCTCCAAGACTTCTCCCGAATATCCCCTATCCTCTGGAATTCTTTGCCCGAACATGTTCGACTATCAACCACCTTCAGATCATTCAGATGGAACCTGAAAACCCACCTCTTCAGGAAAGCTTACAGCCTGCAATGACCCCGCTGCCTCCTCACCACTACAGGAGCTACCGCTTTACCATCACCAGAGCTGCTGCCACCCCCCAGCCTACTGTCTCCTTCCCCACCATCCTATAGAATGTAAGCCAGCAAGGGCAGGGTCCTCTCCCCTCTGTATCAGTCTGTGATTGTTAGTTTGTTTACTGTAAGTGATATCTGTAATTTGTATGTAACCCCTTCTCTTGCAGCACCATGGAATCAATGGTGCTATATAAATAAATAATAATTAGATAGCATTCCCTTTGGTTACATATAGTGCCATTCCATATTATACAGCATCCTCTTGTTATATATAGCACCGGGAAAAAATTTTCCCTGTCATTTTGTATCTACAGATGTGCACCGGAACACCTGTGTGTTAATAACGTGACCTATCACATTATCTGTCAAAGGGAATCATATGACATGACACGTGATACATTGGACACTTGGGGGCGCTATGCCCTGTCATCAATATCCCAAGCCTGGAGAGCCAGAGGTCTAATAATTTTCTTTTGTTTATCCATTTTATTTTATGTGATTGTATATACTGTATTGTTTTGTCCTCTTTTATATATTTTATCTGAAGTGATGTACCATGGCTACTGTAGATATGAGTGGATCGATCTGCAGAAGTTCAATGTGAAGTTGAATTTCCAGAAATGAAATACTGAAGCATCAGAGAGCAAAATAATGTCTTTTTGATTTACCGCACAGGCTTCCCCATAATGTACTGTAGCTATGACTTCTAGCGGATTATCATACCTTATAAAGTGGTAGGCAGTATCTGGGCCATCACAAATCAGCAGTTCCCAGTGGAGCACAGTTTCCAGACATTTTCCATCTGCACAGTTGCTGAGTACATCTCACTCTCCTGTAGAATGTAAGCTCGTATGATCAGCAGGGTCTTCTCTTTCTCTCCCTCGTGTAGAGTGTAAGCTGGTATGACTCAGCAGTGTCCTCTCTCTCCCCTGTAGATTGTAAGCTCATATGATATGCAGGTTTCTCTCTCTCTCTCTCTCTCTCTCTCTCTCCTGTAGAGTGTAAGCTCTTATGGTCAGCAAAGTTATCTCTCTCATAGAGAGTGTAGGCTGTTATGATCAGTGATGTCCTCTATCTCTTTATTCTGCAGAGTGTAAAGTCTCCTGGTCAGCAGGGTCCTCTCTCTCTCCTGTAGATTGTAAGCTTTTATCGTCAGCAGAGTCCCCTCTCTCTCTCCTGAAGAGTGTAAGCTCATATGATCAGCGGATTACTCTCGCTCTCTTTCTCCTGAGTGTAAGCTCTTATGGTCAGCAGAGTTTCCTCCGGTAGAGTGTAAGCTCTTATGATCATTGACATCCTTTCTTTCTCTCTTCTGTAGTGTTTAACCTCTTATGGTCAGTGTGCGCCTCTCTCCTTTCCTCCACGTGTATTTTCCGAGCAATTATAAGCATTCCAACACTGAAGTTCAGGCAAATTTATTTGCCGTAAATTTAATTTATTGAGAACATTTTGGGATGCGGTCAAATTCAAATTTAAAAAGATCTGCTCATCTATAACTATGACCAAATGTAGCTTCTACGCCAAGATCCAAATTATTATTCAAATGCTATTTTTCTCTGATTTCCCTAAACAGTTGATGCAAATGAGTCAGTTTAATGTTCAAATTATCAACCATTAGAGGATAAATCAAATTTTACTGGACAAACCTTCCAATGATAACAGCATTTATATCAAAACTGAAAAAACTCAAAATGCACTGTTACAAATTATTATGCACAACAAAGTTTCCAAATATTTTACATATTTTCTTTGATACCACCTTCAGCATGAGTTTCTCTCCTTTTATGCCCATAGCAGCCAATGACCTAGGAATTTGTTGCAGCATGAGATGGTGCATTGCCCATGTATGAAGATACTGTAATTGTGCTTCGATTGGCATGGTTGTTCTTTTTGTAGAATGGGAGAAAGTGGACAGTCACCACCTGACACTAATTTTATACTTTTTCCTGCAAAAATGGTGTCCTCCTTGGCTCATACAACGACGGATGGTGCGATCTGACACTGAAGTTCCTTGATCTTGAAGTTCACCTTTAATCTGTATAGAAGTTTTTCTGGGCTCTTTTGTTACCATTCGTATTATCCGTCTCTTTGATTTGTCATCAATTTTCCTCCTGCGGCCACGTCCAGGGAGGCAGGCTACGGTCCCATGGAGCTTAAATTTCTGAATAATATGTGCAACTGTAGTCACAGGAATATCAAGCTGCTTGAAGATGGTCTTATAACTTTTACCTTTAACATGTTTGTCTATAATTTTCTTTCTAATCTCCTGAGACAACTCTTTCCTTTGCTTCCTCTGGTCCATGGTCAGTGAGTGAGTATCTGTAGCTCTCTATATAGGCCCACTCACTGATTCCAAGATGGAAGACATCTGTGATGCTAATTAGTGGATACACCTTGATTTAACATGTCCCTTTAGTCACATTATTTTCAGATGTATCATCATTTCTGTTCATGCCTATTTCATGAGTTTTATTTTTTTAAATATTCTGTGGAAGCATAGTTGAAAAGCAATGTCTGACTTTCATTTGTTCATTTTCATAGATTTTTAATTATTAGTTTTGCAAGATTCAATTTATTTCTGTGACCATTGTGGGGTTTTCTGTCATTATATAGCTGTATAGCAGCTTGTGTTTTTACGTGATAAGATGTATTCATTGATACCATTTTTATTTACATTTGTCTTTTGATCACGTTTTGTTCTGTGGTATGATGAAAAACCATAGTTTTCCATGTTTTTGGGGGTTTGTTTATGCCATTCACTGAAGGAGTTAGCTAGTGTGACAGCTTTTTAGATCTAGTTCTTCCAGACACAGTGATACCTAATCTGTGTACTTTCTTTGTTTTTTACATAAAAATATGTTTTTATGAGTGTAATATTTTAGTTTTTTACTATTATTTTGACAATTTGTTTAAAAATAGTTACAATTTTTTTTCTTCCTTTTTTTAAATTTTTCGCTTAGTCCCTCTTTGGAACTTACATTTTTTCTCTTTGATCGCAGGTATAATGCATTGCAACGTTCAAGCACTGCAATGCTTTATACAAGTCAGTGCTGCAATGACTGAAGCATTTCAATAGCTTCGGATCATCAAGCTTTCCATAGCTTGATGACCCGGGGGTTGTCATGATGACCCTGGGTCACCATGGCAATGATCGGTCTCCCGTGATGAGAGGGCACCGATCTGAAGGGAGAGGGAGCCCCCTTGCTCTCCCAGTCTCCTAAATGTTGCGATCGCTCTCGACTGCAGCATTTAGGAGGCTAAACAGCCAAGGGTGGTGCTGGCACAGTCCCTGGCTATTAATACAGAAGCTCATCCATTAGTAGCACCGAGCTCCTGCAGTAATAAGCGGGAGGTGCTGATATTTCAGCACCTCCTGCTCGATAATGCTGTGATCGGTCAGTCAGATTGACATACTGATCACAGCAATCTGAGTGCGGACACCACTGGCTTGGGTCCCCGCATTTCTTCCCATTCTGTTCAGACATCAGTGACAGCTGTCAGCCTGGACCTGTCACTGCATGTTTACACGCAGTAACAAAATGCATGACAGATATAGCACGTCATGGTGCGGGAACTGACACCTGCTCATGACATGCTATGTCTGTCATTAGTCAACAATAATAGAAGCTAACACCCAAAAAAACACGTATCTGCTATCACCACCATCTGCAACAAGTAGAATAAACTTATATCATGCTTTATCCCACATGCTAAAAGCTGCAAAAAAATTGAAAAACTATTCCAGAGTTGTTATATAAAATGAAATAAAACAAACAAACACTTATGCATCCCACATGCCAGTAACAATAAAGACTACTGCTTGTTATGCAAGTACCATTGAACTTGGGATGGTGGGCGGGGAGAGTGGAGGTCGGTGCCCGATAGCAGCCTTGTGGTCTGTCGCTATGAAGGTCCGCCCCTGTACATAAGTAAAGTTTATTCAGAAGTCCACAGATTTTGGCGATTAAATGTATGCAGTACTGATTTTTTTAGAGCACGCACACAAAATAGAAACACAGACATTCAGCTTGCCTTTGCCAGACAACATTTAATTAAATAACACAAATCTTGCATGGATTCTAGCTTTCTTATCAAGGTAAATAAACTAATCAAGGTGAACTTACACAAGTGCAGAAAATGAGTTATGCTAGATAATGGATCATGTAGGAGAAAATGGAAGGGCATGTGATATCCACAAATTCTTTGGTGTGTGATATCAGCAGCAGGGAGATAGCAATGCTAATGTAGCAAGAATATTTGATCTGATATGATGGAAGTACTTAGTGACATCTAAGCAACCTTCAAGAGTTTCTATAAAAGAGGGAAAGAGAATGACCAGAGGCCGCTTGGATTTCCTGTGCCTCAGAAGGGGTTCCATCTTGGTCACCCGAAATGGCGACATTTAATGAAAAAAAGACATGCAGCCAGCGAATGGAAAACTTTGGCCGCTTTGTATGGAACTCTGACACAGGAGAGCTGATGGGAAGAACATTAATCAAATGGGGTATGTTTTTAAGCCTTGGCAGAAAATGACTAATATAAATATCTTTAATTGCTATAACACAGTACATTAAAACACATTACAAAAAGAAGTGATATTTAAAAAATATACATCACTAAACCTTTCTGTATTAAAAAGAAGAAGTACTGATAGACCCATTTCTTGTAACGTTAAAGATACTTTTTATTTTTTGCAAAGGAGTACAGGTTAAGTTTCAACATCCCATAGAGAAAACGTTGTGAAAGATTTCACAGGATGTATATGTATTTTTGCACAATTTTGTAATAACAATTTCTAAGCCAAATGCTTTTTATTCATTGCAATGTAAAACTGACTAAAATCAGAATTCTGACAAATTATTCATACATGGTATGCTCTAGCATAGTATGCCTAATCAAAAATGGCTGCCATTTGGATTATTAACAGAGCTATTTGACATTTCAGACATGGAGAAGAACGTAATCATATAAAAATGTAATATAATCGTACATCAATACTAGGAACAAATATGCAGTACTGTGCAAATGTTTTAGGCAGGAATGGAAATAATACTGCAAAGTTAGAATGCTGTTAAAATTAGATTTGTTACTATTTTACTTTCAGCAATTAGCAAAATACAAAGTAAATGAACAAAATAGAAATCTAAATCATATCAATATTTGGTGTGACCACTCTTTGCTTTTAAAACTGCATCAATTCTTCTATGTACACTTGCACATAGTTTTTGAAGGAACTCAGCAAGGAGATTGTGCCAAACATCTTCAAACATTAACCTCAGATATTCTGTGAATTTTGGCTTGTGCAAATCCTTCTGTTATTTCATGTAATTCCAGACAAACTCAATGTTTCTTGAGATCAGGGATTTATGGGTATTATTTCATCACTTCTAGGATTCCTTGTTGCAGTACACCATCTTGATGGTATTACATGATGGATATGCATCTGACTACATTTCTCAGCAGTACACCATTAATTCTGACCAAATCCCAAACTCTATTCGGTGATATGCAGCCTCAAACTTGCATGGAACCTCACCATGCTTTAGTGTTGCCTGCTGACACTCATTATTGTACTGCTCCCCAGCCCTTCAGCACACAAATTGCATTGTGTTACAGCTAAATATTTCAGGTTTTGATTCATCTGTCCAGAGTTTCTGCTGCTATTTTTTTTTTGCAGCACAGTTTTCATAGTTTAGTCATTTGGCCTTGTTTCCATACCAAAGGTTTGGCAGCAATTCAGAGATGAAGACCATTTCTGGCAAAACTGCTATGAATAGTAGATGGGTGTATCTGGGTCCCAGTGGTTACTGCCAATTCTGAGCTAATGGCACTCAAGGACATCTTCTGATTTTGAAGGGCAGTAAGCATGATGCTTCTTTAATCTGCTGCACTAAGTATTCTTGGCTGACCACTGTGTCTACAGTCTTCAACAATTCTCATCTCTTGCTTCTTCTTTAAAAGAGCTTGAACAGCTCCTCTTAAAACCCCAGTCTGCTTTGAAATTTTTGCCTTGGAGAGATCTTGCTGATACAGTATTAGTGATGGATGAACCCCTGGATGTTTGGGTTCAACGGGTTCGGATGAACAGTTAGAAAAGTTTGGTTCGGTACCAAAAACGTACCCTAACCCAAACCCCATTCAAATGAATGATGGGCCTGAACATCCAGTGTTTTCCATACTGTCATATACAAACATTGTCTCTGATCAGTGGTAAAATGCCACGCTCTCAGATGACAGTCAGCAGCTCTGACCGAAGGTAAGAAGTTTATCTACGGTCACAGGCGTCGGCTGATGGGACTACTACTCCCATCAGCATACACCTGCTGCCACTAATAACAGTGAGAACAGGCGGTGGCTAATGGTAGTATTCATCAGCTGGCATCTGTGTTTTAAATAAATATTTTTTTTTTTTAAATGGTGTGAGTTCCCCTATATTTTTGATAACTAGCCATGCAACATTAAATAGATGCGGGCTGCAACCCTCAGCTGTCAGGTTTAGCAAGGCTGGTTATCAAGAATAGAGGAGTCTCCACTCCATTTTTTTATTATTGAAATAATTTTTAAGAAAAGGCGTAGGGTTCCCCCCCTCTTTTTGACAACTAGCCAAGTTAAAGCAGACAGCTGGGGCAAGTGAGAAGAGCAAGGCAAAACACCAGAGTTGGCACATCTAATACATTTGCCTTTTCTGGTGCAGCTGAGGGCTGGTATTTTTAGGCTGAGAGGTGAATATCCATGGCCCCTTACCAGCTTGAGTATACCAGCCCCTAGCTGTCTTCTTTAACTTGGCTGGATTTTAAAAATGGGGGGAACCCATGCCATTTTTATAATTATTTATTTAAATAATATTAAAAAGATGTGGGGACCCCTTTATTTTTCATAACCAGTCTTGCTAAATCTGACAGCTGAGGGTTGTAGCCATACAGTAGGTGTTCGGTACGGCCCCCGATATTTACTGTTTGAGATCACCAATATCTATAAAATATAACTAAATTTTGATTTGATGCTTTACTGAGTATTACAATTTTGTATGACCTGTTACATGAAACTATCTCCTACAACCTTATTTTGTATCAGAGTGTGGCTGTTCCTCATCCAATTTTAAACCTCCTACAAATCTGTTTGTTTCAGTTAATTATTGTATTTTAACCTATATATGAAAATGATGATCATTATCATATGTTTGGTATATTGGGCTAATTATACACCTGACTATAATGCCAAAATAATTGCATAATACTGACTTGGTGCCAGTGTGCCTAGAAGAATTGATGCTATTTTGAAGACAAATGATGGTCATACCAAATATTTATTTGATTTAGATTTCTCTTCTGTTTATTAACTTTAATTGTTGTTAATTTAGACAGTTTTAATTGATGTAACTTTTCTAACAATGCTGCACAATACTGTGTGTATATATTTATGGTGTCGTCGTCTCCTGTGCCAGACGGACACTTAAAGGCACTTCTAACACAGACCAGGAATGTTCAATGCAATTGCTCACAACCACCTTTTTATATTTGCCACAGTGTTTTAGTGCACCTGCATATTAACGTAATACTAAAGGTGTGTGAACCTTTTGTTGTTTTTTAACTATTAAGGGTTATATGCAGCTGCAAAAAGCATTTCCTAGAAATTACAGTTTGAATAACCAGCTGGGGACAGTAGGAATAAACAAGAGATGTCCGGCACTACCCAAGGATGCCTTCTCCCCACAATGCTTTAGCTGATTGGGAAAGATCATGTCAATCATCTAGATTAAAGTGACAAGTTCCTTTAAAGAAAAAAATAACCACAGCATTCCTTTTTAATGTGTTTTTACGAGGATATAAGGTTTTGTTAACCAAAAAAATGATTGTCTTCTGCGTTCAGATTTTTTGTGTAGGAAACATTTAAACATTGTACAGTAATGCTTATTTTTTGCAGTGTTTATTAGTCTTTACTATGTGGCTTTTTACTTTGCTATGATTGGATTGTTTGCGCTTTCCATCTACTGTCTGATGAAAACACTCAGCCCTTATGAACCAGATTATCAAGATCTACTGCAGTCACCAGGTAACTTTGACCAGGTATTAACCATCAGTATATGATGTTCACCAGTATATGATGCACCAGGGAGATTCTGTAGTCTTATTAATGTTAAAGCAGAATATGACTATACCACATGTAGGTGTAACAAACGTAACCTAATAGTACAGCACAGGACTACTTTTCTGCATACAACCTTTATTATATCGTTCAGAGTCCTTATGCATATTAAAAACTGGGGATTTTCACACAATTAAAAATGTTCTTTATCTTATCACCTTTGCCTTCCAAAATTAGCCCTCCTGTTCAATATTATACTGTATATGAAATCCGTATCACAGTGATTTCAAATTCTATAGTAATACATATAGAAAAATGGAAATTCATACAGTTATTTTGAAGTCTTATACATTGGAGGTATACAATGGGGAAAAAAGTATTTAGTCAGTAACCAATTGTGCAAGTTCTCCCACTTAAAAAGATGAGAGAGGCCTGTAATGGACATCATAGGTAGACCACAACTATGAGAGTAAAAATGAGAAAGCAAATCCAGAAAGTCACCTTGTCTGATTTGGCAAGATTTATTTTTCAAATTATGGTGGAAAATAAGTATTTGGTCATTAACAAAAGTTCATCTCAATATTTTGCTATATATCCTTTGTTGGCAATGAAAGTGGTCAAATGTTTTCTGTAAGTCTTCACAAGTTTGGAACACAGTGTTGGTGGTATGTTGGCCCCATTCCTCCCTGCAGATCTCCTCTAGAGCGGTGATGTTTTGGGCCTGTCGCTGGGCAACACAGACTTTCAAATCCCTCCAAAAGTTCTCTTTGGAGTTGAGATCTGGAGACTGGCTAGGCCACTCCAGGACCCTCATATGCTTCTTTCGAAGCAACTCCTTCATTGCCCTGGCAGTGTGCTTGGGATCATTACCATGCTGAAAGACCCATCCACGTTTCATCTTCAATGCCCTTGCTGATGGAAGAAGATTTGCACCCAAAATCTCACGATACTTGGCCCCATTCATTCTTTCATGTACATGGATCAGTCATCCTGGTCCCTTCGCAGAGATACAGCTCCAAAGCATGATGTTGCCACCCCCATGTTTCACAGTAGGTAGAGCATTGTGTCTCCTCCAAACACGATGACTTTTGTTTCTACCAAACAGTTCTACTTTGATTTCATCAGATCATATGACATTCTCCCAATACTCTTCTGGATAATCCAAATGCTCTCTAGCAAGCTTCAGATGGGCCAGGACATGTACTGGCTTAAGCAGGTGGACACATCTGGCACTGCAAGATCTGAGTCCCTGGCGGTGCAGTGGGTTATTGATTGTTACGGTGGTCCCAGCTCTATGCAGGTCATTCAGTAGGTCCCCCGTGTGGTTCTGGGATTTTTACTCACCATTCTTGTGATTATTTTGACCCCACGTGGTGAGATCTTGCATGGTGCCTCAGATCGAGGGAGATTAACAGTGGTCTTGTATATCTTCCATCTACTTATTATTGCTCCCACAGTTGATTTCATCACACCAAGCTGCTTGCCTATTTTGCCTATTACAGATTCAGTTTTCCCAGCCTGGTGCAGGGCTACAGTTTTGTTCTGGTGTTCTTCGACAGCTCTTTGGTCATCACCATAGTGGATTTTGGAGTGTAACTGTTTGAGGTTGTGGACAGGTGTCTTTTATAATGATAAGTCCAAACAGGTGCATTACAGAAATCTTGCATGTTTTTAGGTGACCAAATACTTATTTTCCACCATAATGTTAAAAAGAAATCTTGCCAAATCAGACAAGGGGATTTTCTGGATTTGTTTTCTCATTTTGACTCTCCTAGTTGTGGTCTACCTATCATGTCAATTACAGTCCTCTCTTATCTTTTAAGTGGGAGAATTTGCACAATTGTTGGCTGACTAAATACTTATTTTCACCACTGTATGTCATTATGATCTCCCATTATATACCATATCTTTTGGACTATAAAAAGCACTTTTTTCCTCCCAACATGAGGAGGAAAATGGGGGGTGCGTCATAGTCCAGATGCACCTGCTCTGGCTATGGTGGGGGAGAAGTTTTGGCAGAGCTGCAGGTCATAGAGGCAGGAGCTTGTGGCTCTGGCTAACTTCTGTTGCTGTTGCTAAAGAGAAATGAATATTCACTGCATTCCATGCCCATGGGCGTGGAGGGCAATGGCTGTTTATTTCTTTTTGGCATCCTGATATGATTGGCCCCATCCCGTTCCTGGTGAGATTGGTTCCATCCTTATTCTGGTATGATTGGCCCCATTCCATTCCTGGTATGATTGGTCCCATCCTTATACTGGTATGATTGGCTCCATCCCGGTCCTGGCAACGGAGCAGAACACTGCAAGGGAGCGGAGGAAGATAAGTGTAATGGTTTGTTTTTCTTATCTTTTCTGATGGGGTCATGCATACCAGGACTGGGATGGGGCCAATCATACCAGAATAAGGATGAAACCAATTATACCAGAATAAGCATGGGACCCTGCATACCAGGATGGGGGTGGAGACAATCATACCAGGGCTGTGATGGGGCCAATAATACCAGGATAAGGATATGACCATGCATACCAGGACTGGGATGGGGCCAATCATAACCAGGATAAGTATGGGACTATGCATACCAGGACTGTGATGGGGCCAATCATACCAAGATAAGGATGGGGCACTGCATACCAGAATAGGGATGGGGCCATGCATACTTGGATGAGATTGGGACCCTGCATACCAGTATAGGGATGATGGTGATCATTCCTGCCAAGATAAGGATGAGGGGGCATGCATACCAGGATACGGATGTGGGCAATCATTACTGCCAGGATAAGGATGAGGATGAGGGGGACCATTCCTACCAGGATAGGGATGAGGAGGTATGCATACCAGGATGGGCATGAGGGCCATGCATATCAGAATAGGGATAAGGGGGTCATGCATATCAGTATAGTAATGAGGGAGCCATGTATACATGGATAGGGATGAGGGGACCATATTTATCAGGATAGGGGATATTAAGTACAGAATTGACCACAGTTTTTGTTTCAGTTTTTTTTCCCCTAATTTCCTCCTCTAAAACCTAGGTGCGTCTTTTTGTGCAATGCGTCTTATAGTCTGAAAAATGCAGTACCTCTGTCCATCAATTGCAAATAGATTGCCTTTGTGAAAAAAAGAATATTATGAACTATGTCTTTATCTTAGATGCATCTGTATAAAATAGTGCAGTCAATCGATGATAAAGTGGATATCAAAAGTCTACACACCACTGTTAAAATGCCTTGTTTTTGTCTTGTAAAACAATAATACCAAAAAGAATTATAGCAGATACTTTCTCACCTTTAAAGTCACCAGAGATCTGTACAAGTCCATTGAGAAACAAACTCAAATAATTGTAAGGGGAGTAGTGATGAGCGAGCATGCTTGTGAATACTCGACGCTCGCCCAAGCATCTTACTGCTTGAGATGCTCGGCACTCGCTGAGTATTTCCGGGGTTGCTCGGTGGGAGCTTGGGTGGTCTTCCACACACTGTAATGCCGCAGCCACTACAGATGTTGGGAAGGCCTTGTGAGCAGAAGAGGGCAGTTGTTGACTACAATCATCAACAAGGCCGTCGATATTCAGTTCAGACTTCACACATAAGACCTCAGGAGTGGACATGGATGTCAGTACCAGAAGGCCCTTGTTGCGGAATTATTAAAAAAAATTCCCATCTGAAAACAATGGCGGCAGAGGTCACATTTCCTTGGACAACCAAGAAGTACAGGCGAGAGAGACTCAACTCCAATCCAGCAGAGTCAAGGGAACACTGTCAAAGTTCTGGGAGAGTTTTTTCAGTCCCTCCCATTGCACAGGCCCTGAGGAGCGGGGTACTCTCACAAGGAGTGCAAAGTTTGTGAAAATGCAGGAGGGAGTACTTTGCTGACCGTACCAATGTCCTCTGTGATTCATCTGTGCCTTATAATTATTGGGTATCCAAGCTGGACATGTGACATGAACTGGCTCTCTACGCTTTGGAGGTCCTGGCCTGCCCTACCCCTTGTGTTTTGTCAGAGAGGGTTTTTAGTGCTGCTGGTGGAATTATAACTGATAAGCGCATCCGCCTGTCAACTGAAAATGCTGACAGGCTGACTCGTATAAAAATGAGCAAGGGCTGGATTGGGCCAGACTTCTCAACACCACCGAATAACAGCAGTGTAACAAACTCAAATCCAGTGTCTTTTTTTGGGAGGTCTATTTCCATGCACCTCCTGAAAACTTCTCTTCAAAGGGGTATTGAGATGCATCTAATTTTTGGCCAGGCCTTGCATTCACTGCATAGGCAAACAGTATGGAAGAAACACTTTGTTATAATGGGAACATTGTTTTCAGGAGGCCCTGCTGTAAGAGGCATTATAGTGCATCCAAATTTTTGGCAGCTCTTGCATTCACTGCATAAGCAAACAGTATGGGAGTATTAACTTCTTAATAATGGGAACATTGATTTCAGGAGGCCCTCCTGTACGTCTCTTCAAAGGGGTATTGGGGTGCAGTCCTGCCACTCATTGCATGTGCAAAAGCAGTATAGGAGACCCACTGTTTAATAATGAGAACAACAAAGCATAATTGGCTGATAGCTCTCTGAGAATAGTGAGGGCTGACTGCTGGCCCTTTAAGAATAGTAATGGCCGCCTGATGACCCTATAAAAATAGGCTTTGTGACTTTCAGAGTCCTTCCTTCATAAATGAAGCAGGATGCATCTGATGATGTGTCACACACCACATGGCCAGATAAGGTTGTAAAATGACATTTTCCAGTGAATGCATTTGTCTTGGTTGAAAGCAACGCTAAAGTTGAAAAACACATCAGAAACACTACGTGTGAACATAGCCCAATGTGTGGCCAAGCATTTTTGTTTTTGTTTTTTTTTTGCCTTATATTCAAGTCATTACCCTGGAAAGGATGTTCCTTAACATTTTTCCCAGGAAAATCCATTTTGATTTCGTTTTTGTATGTTTTATTGTGTGCCTGTAAAAGTGGCGTAAGACTCTGACAACTTTGTTCACAGCTGTGACCTGGGAGTCAGAAATGCTTCCAGGGGTATTCCCCATGCTGTTCCCATGTCATATGAGCACTGTTCCCATCGATTTCTGCAATTTTTAGTCCATCTGCAGACCACCAGGGGGGCCGTGGCAAAAATGCTTGAGTTTCCCATAGACTTACATTTGGCTCGAAGCTCAGGTCAAGCACCCAAGCATTCCAATTTGCTTGACCCGAGGAATGAGCACCCAAGCATTTTTGTGCTCGCCCATCACTAAAGGGGAGGCATAAAAATAACATAACTAAAATATTGTGTTTGCATAAGCGTGAACACCCTCATATAATTGGAGATTTGGCTGTGTTCAGAATCAGCTAATCACATTTAGATCATGTTACATAGTAGTCAGTGATGCCAACATTTACAGTGATTGTGATTAACCCCAAGTCAATTTTAGCTACTCTAGTAGGATTTTTCTGACATTTTCTTAGCTGCATTTTAAAGCAAAAACCATGACCCACAAACAGCTTACAACGAAGAAAAGAGATCTCCTTGTTTAAAGTTAACAGTCAGGAAAAGAGTACAAAATAGTCACCAAGGCATGAGATATGCCCTGGAACACTGTGAAGAGAGCCATTAAGTAGTGACCTAAATTTGGCACAACAGTGACACTACATAGAACTGAACGTCCCTCAAAAATGTTATAAAAGGAATTGGTCTGGGAGGCTGCCATTAAAGGTGCTACAGAAATTTCTGGTAAATGGTTTGTGTACTGGATGTAAACATAATCTCCCTTATTATTCATATGTTTGGCTTGTTGGTAGGTTAGCAAGGCAAAAACCTTTTCTTCCTTTTCTTGCAAAGAAAAATAATCAGTGTTTAGCTAAAATCTACATAAAGTCTGCCAAAAGCATTTGGGAGAATGTGTTGACCTTTTTCATCATAATCCAAAAAGTATGTCTGAAGCAAAGCCAACACTGTGCATCACCAAAAGAACATCATACCCACAGTGAAACATGGTGAAGACAGCATTGTGCTTTGGGGCTGTTTTTTGGCATCTGGGGCTGAGGCTTTATCAATGTAGAAGGAATTACGAGCAGTGCCAAATCTCTGTCAGTTTTGCAACAAAGCCTTCAGGCTGCTATTAAAAAGCTGAAAATGAAGAGGAATTTCACCTTTTAGTGCATCAACAACCGTAAGCATACCTCCAAATTAACAAAAGAATGACTTCACAAAAAGATTAATGTTTTGGAATGGTGCAGTCATGTCACAGACCAGAATCAAATTTCAAATCTGTGGGTCGACCTGAAGAATGCTGTACACAGTAGATGCCCTTGCAATCTGACAGATTTGGAACGCTACTGCTAAGAAGAATGGACAAAGATTGTCAATACTAGATGTGTCATGCTGATAAACTCCTACTAGAAAGACTGAATACTTTCACAAGTTCAAAGGGTAATTTAAGAAAGTCTTAGTTTAAGGGTGTGCATATTTACACAACTACATTTTTTAAGTTATTTCTTTTTTTTCCACCTGAAAAGATTTCATTTTGTTTCTTATTGCATTGTACAGATTATAGGTGACTTTAGAGGTGAAAAAGTTCTGAAATTATTTTTCTTGGTATTTTGAAGACAAAAACCTGGCATTTTAGCAGGTTGTGTAGATTTTTTATATGCACTGTACATTAAGATAGAAATTACTGCTACATAGAGTACTAAAATGAAAATGCCTTCAAGTACAAACTCAAATGTACAATTGTGCTGGACAGGGGTGACCATGCGACCAAATGTATATGGAGAAGAAGGAATTGAAGTTTTCTACAACATCTCAAATGAAAAATCTTATGAAGGAATTGTGAAAAGTCTATGCAAATTTCTCTCAGGTATGTCATCAATCATCTGTGCAACATTGAGGCTTTTTTTTAACAAAAGGTTGAAACAATAATGAATCAATGTGCCTAGGTTGCCATTAATAACAAAACCCTATGAAAAAACAAGATGAGCATAGACCCTACAACAAGTAAATGAGTAAATAGTAACAGTACAAGTAAATAACATAAGGGACTTATCTAACGCTATTTTGATCACAAAAGGCGTAAAAGTCATCCAACCATGTCACGTGTACCCAATGAGACGGTCCTCCTAACCTGTCTAGTAGCGAAAACAGACCGTGTCTCATACGTCGTCAATGTGAATAAGGGCAGAGCAGGATACAGTCCGGAATAAAACACCCATCCATGGGAAGCTACGCAGATTAAATACTTAACTCAGAAATGGGGCAACACCCCGAGTTTGCACAAAGTACAAAAAAATTCAGTAAACCCAAAAACCTGAGCCGGACTATAAGCTGGTGTACATGCAAGTATACTGTGGCCATTTCGCAGACAAAACCCAAGAAAAAAAACAAGATGAACATATGCCCTACAGCAAGTAAACAAAAATATCTCTATGACTAAAGGCGCAGTTCTGCGCTGGAAACGTGTCAGAATGTGTTGATTCACTATCAGAAACTTTTATATGAATACCGAATAAAGGAATATCTTTAACTTTTTAAAAGTTGTTGCATCTGCTTTTCCCCACACCATTTCTCTTCAGATGTTTCTGCTGACCAACAGAATAAGCAGGTCCATCACAACAAGCACAGTCTCATATATGCTGTGTGGCAAGTTCATGATATAAATCTATTTTTTTACAAACAAAAATATAAAGCAAAATACCTTTGCTTTTGCTCAAAAGGCCTTTTTCTCTCAAATTTTGTTCACAAATGTGTCAAAATCTGTGTTAGTGAGCACTTCTACTTTGCCGAGATAATCCATGCTCCTCATGGGTGTGGCATATCCAGATGCCAATTAGACAGCATGATTATTGCATAGTTGTGCTGTAGGCTGGCCATAATAAAAGGCCACTCGATAATGGGCATATTTTTGTTCAGTATAAGTAAATAGTAAAGGTACAATAAATAACATACAGTACTTACAGTGGAGGAAATAAGTATTTGATCCCTTGTTGATTTTGTAAGTTTGCCCACTGAAAAGACATGAACAGTTTATAATTTTAAGTGTAGATTAATTTTAACATTGAAACATAGAATATCAAAAACAAAATCCAGAAAATCAAATTTTATAAGTTATATAAATTTATTTGCATTTTGCAGTGAGAAATAAGTATTTGATCCCCTACCAACCATTAAGGGTTCTGGCTCCTACAGACCAGTTATGCGCTCCTAATCAACTTGTTACCTGCATTAAAGACAGCTTTCTTACATAGTCACCTTTATAAAAGACTCGTGTCCACAGACTGTCAGTCAGATTCTAACCTCTACAACATGGGTAAGACCAAAGAGCTTTACAAGGATGTCACGGACAAGATCATAGACCTGCACAAAGCTGGGATGTGCTACAAACCCATAAGTAAGATGCTGGTTGAGAAGGAGAAAACTGTTGGTGCAATAGTAAAATGGAAGAAATACAAAATGACTGTCAATCAACATCGATCTGGGGCACCATGCAAAATCTCACCTCATGGGGTATCCTTGATCATGAGGAAGGTGAAAGATCAGCCTAAAACTACACGGGGGGAACTTGTTAGTGATCTCAAGGGACCTGGGACCATAGTCACTAAGAAAACCATTGGTAGCACATTACAACATAAAGGTTTACAATCCAGCAGTGCGCGCAACATCCCATTACTCTAGAAGGCACATGTGCTGGCCCGTCTGAAGTTTGCCAATGAACACCTGGATGATTCTGTGAGTAATTGGGAGAAAGTGCTGTGCTCAGATGAGACAAAAATTGAGCTCTTTGGCATTACCTCAACTCACGGTGTTTGGCGGAAGATAAATGACCCAAAGAACACCGTCCCCACTGTCAAGCATGGAGGTGGAAACATTATGTTTTGGAGGTGTTTCTCCACTAAGGATATAGGACTACTTCACCGCATAAATGGGAGAATAGATGGAACCATGTACCGTAAAATCCTGAGTAAAATCCTCAGTCTCCAGACCTTAATCCCATAGAAAACTTATGGAGGGAGTTGAGGCTTCAAGTTGCCAAGTGACAGCCTCACAATCTTAATGATTTAAAGATGATCTGCAAAGAGGAGTGGACCAAAATTCCTTCTGACGAGCACAAACCTCATCATCAACTACAAAAAAAAGTCTGACTGCTGTGCTTGCCAATAAGGGTTTTGCCAAAAAAGTATTAAGTCTTGTTTGCCAGAGGGATCAAATACTTATTTCTCACTGAAAAATGCTAATTTATATAATTTATGCAATGTGATTTTCTGGATTTTATTTTTGATATTCTATCTCTCAATGTTAAAACGAACCTACCCTTAAAATTATAGACTGTTCGTGTCTTTGTCAGTGGGCAAACTTACAAAATCAGCAAGGGATCAAATACTTATTTCCCCCACTGTAATTAATGCTATTTTAACATAAAAGCCATCCCTGATTGATTGGTGTTAATAGTTGAATTATCTGAGGATTGGTTCTAGGAGTTATAGATAATGAAATCAGTATAGAGTTGAATCATTGTCTTGTACTCTAAGGGTACCGTTACACGGAGCGATGCACCAGCGATCACGACAATGATATGGATCACAGGTGCATCGCTAAGTGGTCGCTAGTGAGCTGCCACACAGGCAGATCTCACCAGCGACATCGCTGGGGTCGGGGGTCGCTACTTACCTGTCAGACGCGGCGATCCTGACGTCCTCCCGCCCACGTCCACGCGTCGCTCGTCGGCGCCACAGGAAGCCCAGCAGGAAGTGATCCAGGACCTTCTCGCGCGACCAGCGATAACCAGCGGTGGAGCGGTCGGAGGTAAGTATCACATGTAGCGATATCACTAGCAATATCGCTGCTATGTTACAAAATCGGTGACTTTACAGTGATATTGCTAGCGATATCGCAGTGTGTAACGGGGGCTTAACAGAAGGCAAATTAAGGATAGGAAGTATTAATATCTGTTTATGTGTTGATTATTTCCACTGAGCTTTATTACTTATCCTAAAAATAATATTTGAAAAGTAAAAAGTGACCTTTTTTCATTAATTTAATTTGTCCTACCCACTCTTTTTTGACAATGCATGGGGCACATAGAACATAACACAAAATTGCAAACAGATTTAGAATAATTTAACAGAATTTGATAAATGTTTTAAATATTTCATGGGTGAAACTGGGTTGGATTTGGAGAGTCGTGTTCCAAGGCTAATGGTTGTCACAGGATGCACCAACAAATCACTGTACAGTCCTGTGCAAATTAATTGGGACAAAGCATTTTTTTTTTTTAAGTAAAATCATAAGTTGGTTACCAGTCAGTGATTCAAACCAGCTTTAACTGCTCTGAACAGGTACTCACACCTGTACAAAGCAGTTAAAACTGGTTTGAATCACTGACTGGTAACCAACTTATGATTTTACTTAAAAAAAAATGCTTTGTCCCAATTACTTTGCTCAGCACTGTATCTTGACTAGGGGACAGTATTTGAACAAGGTATTGAACTACATAGGAAAATCTATGTAATAGCTATGCCTCATCAAATGATAAGATGAAAATTTAATCATTGTTCTGTACACCACATGGTATATAAATAATAATAAATGCCATCTCACATGACACTTATTAAAACAGGGACATATTGTATGTCAATGGAGAAGTAAAGTTATTTTCACTTGTCTTAGCACAAAGTTGATGTCTTAAAGGAGTATTGCAAAACTCAATGGGAAAATGCTGTCTGATCATATTGCACAAATAGACCTAAATGAACGTGATGATGCAACAGGGTTATCACTAATAACTATGGGCATCTATGCTGTATACCATAACTAACTTAACTTCATAATAAATTACAGTGTATAACAAAACTAACCAGGTGGAAATGAAGAACAAGGACTGCAGCAATGCTACTGATGTCAAGTCTTTTCTAACGGTGAATGAAAATACTAAACATGCCTGTCAGTTCACAACTGATATGCTTGGAGATTGCTCTCATGATAAGGATCCCACATTTGGCTTTGCATCAGGACAGCCCTGTCTCTTTATAAAAATCAACCGGGTAAGTTATTATTATTGAACTGCATAAATATTTGCGCTTGCTAGAATCAATTTGGAAAAATAAAATAGCTAGTTATGCCTAAAAATGAGTCATAAGAGGCGATTTCTAACATTCCAAAAATAACATCAAGGAAATAAACATAACTTATTTCAAAGTCATGGCACTTTGCAGTTTAGAGACTATAAAGTGACTGGTGCCGCTATAAAAGTTTATAAGCAGCAGTTAATTAATGTATGTAGCACATGTATGAATAGGTCCCGTGTTAAAAAAAAAAGTCCTTGTTTACAAATCATAAACTTGAAGTACCTCTCGATGACAGTCCAAGGCCGTTAGGCGTGGAAATTTACACATGCTGTGGAAGTGTTTGAGCAGTGCCCTGGCAGGTAGCACATGCTCAGAGCAGTTACTACTGAAGAAAGCTAGTGAAAGGAGCTCAGATCGCAGGGATGGCCAGCTGGCAGAAGCTCTGAACAGAGGAAAGGCCAGTGACATCACAATGTCAAGGTGAGTACAGATTGCTAATAGACCAAACTTCAAGCACCTGCATGGTAAACAATAGTTGAATTCCTGCAGTGAGTGTTTGCTTTCCTTCCCAGTTCCTCTTTCTTTCACCTCTTTAGATGTCTGGGAGGTTAGAATCAGAGTTGGAAGGGACCTCCTGGGCCATCTGGTCCAACCCCCTGCTCAAAGCAGGATTCGCTAAATCATCCCAGACAGATGTCTGTCCAACCTCTGTTTGAAGACTTCTATTGAAGGAGAACTCACCACCTCTCATGGCAGCCTGTTCCACTCATTGATCACTCTGTCACAAAGTTTTTTCTAATATCTAATCTGTGTCTCCTCCCATTCAGTTTCATCCCATTGCTTTTAGTCTTTCCTTGTGCAAATGAGAATAAAGATGATCCTTCTACAATGTGACAGCCCTTGAGATATTTGTAGACAGCTATTAAGTCTCCTCTCAGGCTTCTATTCTGCAAGCTAAACATTCCCAAATCCTGCAACCTTTCCTCATAAGACAGAGTTTGCAAACCGGTAACCATTCTGGTCACTCTTTTCTGAACTTTCTCCAGTTTGTTGATATCTTTTTTAAAATGTGGTGCACAAAACTGGACACAGTATTCCAGATGAGGTCTGACCAAAGAGGAGTAGAGGGCAATAATGACTAAACGTGATCTAGACTGTATGCTTCTGTTAATAAATCCTAGAATTGCATTTGCCTTTTTTGCTGCTGCATCACATTGTTGACTCATATTCAGTCTGTCATCTATTAGTATACCCAAGTCTTTTTCACATGGGCTGTTGCTTAGCCCTATTCCTCCCATTCTGTATATGCTTTTTTCATTTTTATTGCCCAGATGTAGTACTTTGCATTTTTCCCTGTTAAAAACCATTCTGTTAGTTGCTGCCCACTGCTCCAGTTTATTTATATCTTTTTAAATCCTCTCTCTCTCTTCTCTAGTATTAGCTATCCTTCCAAGCTTTGTGTCATCAGCAAACTTAATCAGTTTACCCTCAATTCCTTCATCTAAATCGTTGATAAAGATGTTGAACAATACAGGGCCCAAGACAGAGCCCTGTGGTACCCCACTTGAGACATTCTTCCAACCGGATGTGCAGCCATTTACGACCACTCTATGGGTCCGATCACTAAGCCAGTTATGAATCCACCTAACAGTTGCCTTGTCCATTCCATACTTAGCCATTTTTTCAATAAGGATTGTGTGAGATACCTTGTCAAATGCTTTGCTGAAGTCAAGATATACTATATCTACTGCATTTCCCTGATCCACCCAATCAGTGATTCTGTCATAGAAGCAAATTAAGTTAGTCTGACATGACTTATCAGTTACAAACCCATGCTGACTCTGTTTAATCACTTCATTCTTATCCAGGTACTTATATACATGTTGCTTAATAATTTGTTCAAAGATCTTTCCTTGTATAGAAGTCAGACTCACTAGCCTATAGTTGCCTGGGTCCACCTTCTTCCCTTTTTGAAGATAGAAACAACATTTGCTCTTCTCCAGTCTTCTGGGACTTCTCCTGTTCTCCAAGAATTTTCAAAGATTATGGAGAGGGGTTCAAAAATGTATTCTGCTTTCTCCTTCAGTACTCTGGGGTGTAATTCATCTGGACCTGGAGACTTGAATTCATTTAGGTTAGCTAAGTGTTTCCTCACTATCTTTCCGTTTATAGATATCCTGGATTCTTCTATTCCCTTAATAAGACAGTGAAGAACAGTTGATGTTACATTTCCTTTCTGGGAGAAAACAGATGCAAAATAGGAACATAAAAGTTTGGCCTTCTCAACATCCTGTCTTACCATTTCATCATTTTCATCCTGTAAAAATCCTATAGCATCTTTGACTTTTCCTTTACTTTTGACTTATCCCCAAAATCCTTTATTATTGCTTTTGACATCTCTTGCAAGCCTTAATTCATTGTCAGCTTTAGTAATCTGATTTGTGCCCTGCAAGTTCTGCAGACAGCATTATATTCTTATTTAGATATGCCTCCCTCTTTCCAATTTATAAACATTTCATTCTTCCTTTTTAGCATGTGCTTAAGTTCTGTGTTCATCCAACCTGGTTTCCTTAAATGCTTCCTATTCTTCCCTCTTTTTGGAATTAACAATTGTGCTTTGAGAATTTCATTTTTCAAGATTTCCCATCCTTCCTGGACATTTTTGTCCTTAAGGATATCCAGTCATTGGATCCCTCCAATTCTCTTTCTGAATCCTTTAAAATCTGCCTTTCTGAAATCTAACCTTGACATCTGAGTCTTCACAGGTCTTCCTCCTCTAGTTATCCAAAACTCTAAAATAGCATGGTCGCTACCTCCTAGGGTCCCAGCCACTTTTACCTCCTCAACCATTTCCTCCCGGTTTATAAGGATTAGATCCAAGGTAGCAGATCCCCTTGTTTTCTCCCCTACCTTTTGGAAGATAAAGTTGTCAGTAAGAGAGGATAAGAATTTCCTTGACCTGTTAGTTTTGCCTGAGAGAGATTCCCAACAAATATCAGGATAGTTGAAATCTCCCATGACAACTATGACATATTTTTTGGAGAACTTGGCCATTTGATGCATAAAGTTCATCCATATCTTCAGCTTGCACAGGCGGCCTGTAGTAAATGCTACAATGGAGTCCTTTTCTTTGTTCTGTCCTTGTTTTCATACCCAAACAGTTTCCACAGAACTCCCAGTCTCTGAAGCTTCAATCTCTGTGCAGATATACGCGTTTCTAACATACAATGCGACACCTCCTCCTCCTTTATAAAGTCTGTTTCTAGCAAATAAGTTGTATCCTTCTAGCCTTGTATTCCAATCATGTGTATTGTCCCACCAAGTTTCAGTGATTCCAACGACATCATATTTCTTTTCCTGTGTTAGTAGTTCCAATTCTCCTTGCTTGTTGCCCATGTTTTGTGCATTAGTATAGAAACAGTTTAGTTTGTGATTGTTTTCTCTTTCTCCAATATTTTTATTATTTAGATTCTTTTGTCTTTGTTCTTCCTTTCCACTTCTAATAGCAGAGTTGTCAATAGCATTTGTCAGGTGTATGGCTTTTTCTGACCTTTTGCTTCCCTTTCCACATTGTTCTAGCTTAAATCTCTGATGATGAGTGTAGCAAGGCGACTTCCAAATACATGTTTTCCAGTCTTCGTAAGGTGCACCCCATCTCTAGCAAGTAGTCCATCGTATAGGTAATTTCCTCCGTGATCCAGAAATCCAAATCCTTGCTGATGGCACCATCGACGTAGCCAGTTGCTCACCTGCAGAATCTTATTCCACCTCCTTGTTCCATGGCCATCCACTGGGAGGATGGAAGAGAAGACCACCTGTGCTCCCAGTTCTTTCACTTTCTTACCTAAGTTTTCAAAGTCACTGCAGATGGTTTCCAGGTCGTTTCTTGCTGTCTCATTGGTCCCCACATGTATTAGCAGGAATGAGTAGTCATCTGTAGGTCTGAAGAGTCCTGATATCCTGTCAGACACATCTTTAATTTTTGAACCTGGAAGACAGCACATTTCTCTTGAGGTTATATCCGGTCTGCAGATAGCGGCCTCTGTTCCTCTCAACAGGGAATCCCCCATGACCACCACTCTCCGTTTCTTCTTCACAACATTTTTCTTTCTCCATCCAGGAGGATTCTGAAGGCGTACAAGGTTGCTGTTTGTGGGCAAAGTCTTATCCTGATGTATTTCTTCATCGTTCTCCTGCATAAGAGCCTGGTACTGGTTTTTGAGCAGTATGGGCATTGACTGCCTCCTGATCCTCCTGCTTCTCTGGGTCACATGCTTCCATTCCTCTGCTTCTTCAGGTGCACTTCAAATTTCTTCTCTTTCTGTAACATGAAGAGATAATTCTGCTCTAAGAACTCTTCACCTTCCTTAATGATCTTCAATGTAGCCAACCTCTCCGAGATTTTGCAACTTTTCCTCCAACAGGGACACAATCTTGCATTTGTGGCATGTGAAGTTTGGCTTTTCCACTGGTAAGTCTGTGAACATGTAGCAAGAAATGCAGCTCACCAAATGGCTCCTGGCCTCTTCCATATTATTATTGTCAAAGAGATTTCAAAGTGATGAAAAATGAGCAAAAATTTGCACGCCGATAGGCGCGCTGTTTACCAATTTCCTCTTTTCATCTGCAACGGCCCAAATCAAGTGATCGTTGAGCTCGCGGAGACTCTTCACTTATCCCATAAGGCACTGGGAATATGCAAATTCTCTCCTCAGGACTCTTCCCCTGGTTTACCGATTTCCTCTTTTCAGCTGCAACGGCCAAAATCCAGTGATCGTTGAGCTCGCGGAGACTCTTCACTTATCCCATAAGGCACTGGGAATATGCAAATTATTAAAGGTTATTATTATTCCCTTAGCTTTCCCTCCCTACCTTATATGAATTTGTTCTAATTTTCTCACCTTGCATTTTAATATCTTCCTGCACATTTTCCTCTCCTCTTGTTGGCAGTATGTCTCGGCTTACCATCTGGTTCCTCAGGAGGTACGAGAAACCCCTCGATGGCTTTTTTTGTGAGTCAGGCCCGAGGTGGTGTTTTTGAGTTGTGTGGCTAAGGTCTTTCTAATCTGTACAGGACCTGTTGGGTGTGGTGCGGCGTCTCCCTGTAGTGGGTGCGTTACATTAATAACATTATAGCTGGCCAACAGTGTGTTCTGGGGCATCTGCATGGATCCAGACCTTTGAGTGAGTGTGCGTTACGTTTATGATGCCTGGCCTCCAGAGATGGGTTTACTAAACAGCTGACCACTCCTATAAAATGAATGGGAATTATAGCAACAGTGTAGCACAGAGAGCTGTGATGTTTCTGTAACTTGGGCGTTACTCCAACATTGCAACTCGCTTTGCTACACTATTGCTGTAACTCTCAGTTATTTCTTTACCAGTTATCACTTTAAAATATCAAAATAATAATAATGTCTTTAGATGATGTGTCAGCCATCTTTTCACTCCTTTCCAATCTTTACCAAAGGGGTGTTGCTCATAGGATTTACCTGGGATGTTTTTGTAGCCCGCTCTACATTATATGCCCCCTTAATAAACACCATAAAAATTAGTACTCAATAAAAATGCCCATATTTTGGGAACCATATGCCAAATTACAAAAAAAACACATTAGACAAGGGAGCAGTTGGAATAAAATAAGATAATAAACTGGCCACTTTTGACCTTGTGACATGCGTCTTCTTTACAACTGACAAGAAAGGTGGAACAGTTTCTAAAACAAAAGATAAATCTGACACAAGATACATTAAGTGTATGCCAGGTTTTTTTTTTTTTTAGCAAATTCAGCCAGAAGTCTCAGTCATGTTGGTTAGTAAATCCCCCTTACTATGTTATCTAGACATTCATTTCCTTTATTTTTACAACGTTGCACATTAGGTGCACTTTTTGTACTTTGTTATTGTACTTTTGCATATTTGTAAATGTGAAAACCAAACTTGAGCTAAAATATATAATTTTATATATTACATACATAAAGAGACAGTTCATCAAATAATGTGATGAATATTTTTAAAGAACCTATCTTAATGGAAGGTCCTACTTTTTTTTTCTAAATATTAACCAATTAGTGAGTTATTAATTGATGAAAACTGGTTCATACAGCTATAAATCACTGTTTTCTTTTCAATGTTCTTTTTATTAAGTTTTAAAGTATAACATTAACAGGTATAATGAGACATCGTTACAGTGTTGCATTGTTACATGGTAGGGTACCGGTAATCCGATAATGACTGGTCACATCCAGACAATACCACCACTATTCCAGTCAGTGTCTCATATCATGAATTATAATACCATATTAGGGATATTAACCTGACACCTGGAGAGTTAAGAACACCCTGCCAATTATTAAACCAAATATCTCATGTTCACTTACAGTAATCAACTTTTTTCTGAGTAACTAACTGAGACCACAATCAAAAGAGATGGAGAGGATAGTTAGAAAAGGGGGGGAAAGCAGAACTGAAAAGACAGAAAAGGAAGGGAGAGAGAAAAAAAGGGGGAATAGAGGCATCACTAGGTAGCAATCTATAGTAAGTCTGCATGAATGGTCGATCTGTAGAGAATCCAAGGTCTCCATGTATCCTGGAATAGCGCTGGTGAGAGATTCACATGCGCCACCAATTCAGCCATGTAGTATAGATGATCTATCTTATAAAGTAATTGTTGATGCATAGGGCAGTTAGTAGTTTTCCAGTGTGTGGGTATCAGAAGCTTGGCTGCCGCTATTATATTATGTACCAATATAGAATATCTCTTATTCCCCGGCCACAACAACGCACTTTCAGGTGTTAGAACAGCTTTCTTCCCAGTTACCTCCTGTATAACTTTTTCTGTGAGCGCCCAGAAGCCTTTTATGATTGGACAGGTCCACCATAAATGAAAATAGTCACTCTCATCAGCACCACATCTCCAGCAATTTGTGTGAAGATTCACCCGCCAAGCCTGATACTGAGATTGCGAAATGTACCATCTGGACACTATCTTGTAGGAGTTTTCCTGAGTTTTGACACATTTAGTCGGGCCATGGGAGTGTTTATATATATGAAGTATTTGTTCCTGCGAGAACGTGTAGCCTAAGTCTTTTTCCCACCTTGCTATAAAGGCTCGTTTAAAGCAATGATCTTCAAGAAGAAGTTCTTGGTATATCGTAGATAATATTTTTTGGGGTTTATTTAATTTGGAGCATAGAGTCTCGAAAGATGTGAGTTTGCGCGTGAGATCTGTGTTATAGCGCATTCTTTTCAATGTCTCTTTTATTGTGGAGTATTGTATAAAGTTTATGTTTGTTAGCCCGGGGAGTTTACAGAGCTTTGGGAGTAATGGAAGCGCTACATCTGTTAACAATTGATCTATCGTGATTTTCAGCCCTGGCGGGCCGCCTCCAGTCAAGGTATCAAGAGGGTGAACTAAGATGTCTGATAGTGTTAAAATTGGTGATGAGGGGGGTACCAGTATACCGTGCGTTTTCGCCCATATCTTTAGTAATGAGCAAGTCAACAGGTTTGGGTGGGAAGGGATAGAGCTCCCTCTTGAGTAGGTCAATAAAAAAAACTGTCTGATGGGCAAGCATGAGATCGCTTTCTCTATTGTTACCCATTGCTTGTCCTGAGAACCTCGTATCAGGTGTACTGAGCGTGTTAGCACCGATGCATAAAAGTATTTTCTTATGTCGGGAGCACCCATTCCCCCCTTGTCCTAGGCAGAGTCAGTGTACGGAAAGCTATTCGAGGCCTCGTCTTGTTCCACATATATTTGGAGAAGAGGGAATTTACTCTATACAAAATAGGAATCTGGTATTTGGATAGGCAACATTTGGAACATATAAGTGAATTTTGGTAAAATCAGGCTTTTCAGAAGATTTTTTCTGCCAGTCCAGGAAAGGAACGGATCTCTCCATGATCCAGTTGTGGTAGCAGCATGTTCCAGCAATGGATCATAGTTAAACTTAATCAGCTCCCTCTCTGTTCTACTTATTTTAACTCCCTAATACTTGATGTAATCTTTGGGCCAGGTGAACGGATATTTATTCTTAAGTTCATTGAGGATGTGTGGTGAAATGTTTAAGTCCAAAGCCTCAGATTTCGATACATTCACTTTAAAGTTTGAGATGCTACCATATTCATCTAATACCTTCATGAGTGCTGGAAAGCTCGTGAGAGGCTTTGTCATTGTGATGAGCAAATCGTCTGCAAAAGCCACAGTCTTATAGTGTTGCTCTCCAATCTTAACACCCTCAATTTCTGTGCATTGCTGTATCGCACTCAGGAGAGGCTCCATTGCCAGCACAAAAAGTAAAGGCGACAGCGGGCATCCTTGGCGAGTACTGTTATTTATAGTGAATGTGTCTATTAGTGAGCCATTGATGCTAATGCGAGCCGTCAGATTTTTGTATAGCTTCATTGTGGCTGAGACTATATGAACCGGGAATCCAAACCCCAGCAACGTTTCCTCCAGATAGGTCCAGTCCACCCTATCGAAGGCCTTTTCAGCATCCGTACCCAGTAAGACCAGTGGAAGTTTGCCCATCTTTGCATGTTGCATGAGGTGTATAATTTTATATGCATTGTCTCTCCCCTCTCTCCCCCCCACGAAGCCCGTTTGATTTAGAGAAATTAGCCGGCAAAATCTTCGCCATTCTGCGCGCCAACATATTTGTAACTAGCTTCAGGTCAACATTTAGTAGCGATATAGGCCTGTAGCTACTGCATTGTTCTTGGTCTTTGCCTTCTTTATGAATTAATGAAATTTTTGCCTCCAAAGCTTGGGTTGGAAACTGACCCTTACCCAATATGGAATTGCACATTCTTAACAGGCGTGGGGTGAGAGCAGAGGAGAAAGTCTTATAGTAAGTTATTGGTAGACCATCAGGTCCAGGAGCTTTCCCCTTTGGGCTCTTCGACAGGGCAGACTGGAGCTCAGCCATACAGAATGGCCTAATCAGCTGGATTTGTTGTGTTTCAGTCAATTGGGGTAAGTTCAGACGGGTTAAAAAGTCCTTTATTGCGTTTTTCCTTTTTAGTTGATCTAATTTTGATTCTATCGGGCGAATATTATATAAGTTTTTATAGTATTCGAGGAATTCTGATTCTATCTGCACATAGTTTTGGGTGCTTAGTCCTTGTGGGGTTTTGATTGAGTGTATGTATGTGCGATCTTGGCGTTTTCTTATGTTTGAGAGCATAAATTTGGTGGCTTTGTCTCCATGTACAAACATTCTGGTCCGCCAGGAAGCATACCATTTTGCTGATTTTTTGTTTAAGAAGTCTTTCATCTGTTGTCTTTTTTTGGTTAGTACGGTCAACCCATTAGAATCTAACTGTTTCTTATGTTGGGTCTCTAGTACAAATATCTCTTCATATAAAGTGTTTATTTCATTTTGTCATTTCTTATTTAGATACGATGTGATTGAGATCAATTCCCCCTTATTACTGATTTATGCGCTTCCCACAAAATAGGGGCAGAGACCTCTTCTGTATCGTTTTGAACAAAATATTGTTCAAGTGTCTTGGATATGCGGGTGCGAATTTCTGTATCAGCAAGAATCGACTCATTCAGTTGCTATATCCTATTGAGGGAGTAGGGCTTGGGTAAAGTCATTTGGAGGGTTACCATAGAGTGGTCAGAATGGACACTAGGAAGTATTTTTGAGGACAGGGCATTAGGAAGTATTCTCGGAATTTGTATATAGTCCAATCTGTGGTAAGTCTTGTGGGGATGGGAGTAATAAGTAAAGTCTTTATCACTCGGCTGTAAGTACCTCCAAATATCCAGCAACTGCATTGACCTTATTTTGTTTTTTAGTCTAATTAGATCCCTTTGAGATATTGCACTTTTCTTTTTTGTAGTGTCAATTTGAGGCTCTAGTGCCACATTCAAATCTCCCCCTATGACCAGGGTCCCTTCCCTATATTCTTCTATTTTTCTAAGGGTTGCCAGCAGCCACTTCAGGTGCTTCTTATTGGGGGCGTAAAGACTACAAATGGTATACATATATCCTGCGAAAAGTCCCTTAATTAAAACATATCGCCCATTTGGATCGGCTTTTATTTCATGTGTTTGAAATGGGATTCCCTTTGCTATCGCCACTGAAGTACCCCTAGAGCCCGTCTGTGTTGATGTGGCATGATACCATAAGTTATAATGTGATCTTTCAAAGTTGGGGAGTTTTTCTGATTTAAAATGTGTTTCCTGGACCATCAATATGTCTACTTTTTGCTTTTTAAGCATATCTAGTGTTTGGCGTCTAGTGATCGGTGAGTTTAGGCCATTTGCGTTTAGGGTGGCAAAAGTAAATACCTTATTCTGGATAGCCATGTACCTGATAGGTGTGGCGGGTGAATCCTCTCTGGATCAGTGACCATTTTTGTTCCAGGTGCCTCTTGATGCTAGAACTTAGGTAGAGAGAAGGGGAGGGAAAGAAATAGCAGATACAGAAAGAGCAAGAGGAAATAAGAAGAAATAGGTTAGTGATAAACGTGAATATCACATTAAACAAAAAAGAACAACCAAATGTTCTAATGAACTTGACCATTGTTCTTGAAGGCTATTTGAGGGGTAGCTTTTCTTAAGTCCCAGAGCCCAGTAGGGCGGACCTAACACAACAGTTGTATTGTTGCAACGACAATCACCACCACAAGACAACGGCAGAGGTCCCCGTTACAAGAAATATCTTTCAAAAAGTATTTTACTCAGTGGAAATAAACCACGGTGCAGCAGCGGGATAACGAGGAGTCCAGGAGGTCATGTCGCCCCTTCTTCTCCCTTTGGAGTAGAGGATTTTGCAGGCTTCTTCCTTTGTTTCTGTGATTTTGGAGACCCCACCATTTGCCACGGAGATGGATTTGGCAGGCGTTGGTAGCGTGAGGCTGAATGAAGCAACTCCAGATCCGGGTATGACTCCAAGGAAATGTCAAGGGTCTTGCATATTTCTTTAATATCCAAGGATGTTCTGGCTTGAAGTTTTTTGTCTCCCGCTGTTATATAAATCCCAAATGGGAACAGCCAACGAAAGCGGAAGCCTTTTTGTAGCAAGGTCTCTGTGAATGGTTTTAAAATTTTGCGTTTTTTAAGTGTTGTGGCTGACAGGTCCTGGAAAAACCTCACTTGCGATCCTTCGTATAAAATTTCTTGTGTCTCGCGTGCTCTGCGGAGTATCAGGTCCTTCACGCGGAAGTCAAGGAAGCAGCACAGCACATCTCTTGGGGGTTCTCCCTGTTTGGGTCTAGGTCGTAGAGACCTGTGCAGTCTTATTAGTTCGATATCCTTGGGATCATCATCCAAAAGAAGATTAGAAAAGATCTCTGTTGAAGCTTTGGATAGCGCCTCCATAGCCACGGTTTCCGGAAGCCCTTTTATGTGAATATTGTTCCTTCATTCACGGTTTTCGTGGTCTTCGAGCGTGGATTGGATCGTATGAATCTGGCTTTCATGCTCGCTAAGACAATCATAGAGAGTATTAGTACGTTGCGTTATGGTTGTCTGGTGGTTTTCAACCACTTCGAGTCTATGACCTTGTTGTGAAATGTCTTGCTTTATTTCTCCCAGTTCTCTACCTATAGGTTCCAAGGCTTTTGAAAGTATCGTTTGAATGAATGAGCGTGTCACCAGGGTATCTTTCATAGCTCCCCCTCTGTCTGAATCACTCTCTAGGTCCGTTTCTGAATCGTCTTCCACTTGAGTGTCCGTTTGCCTTGACGGTTTGATAGGGTCCGGGAAAGAGGCCTGTTTTTCAGAAATTTATCTACGTCTGCTTGCGTTAATGATTTTGTAGCTCTGGTGGAGCTCTTCAAGGTTTTAACTGTGGTTTTTCCCATAATCGTTGTTATTGTGCTCTGGGGGTTGGTTTATGTCAGAGTAATTTTATATTCCCTCAGCCATCAATCTGCAGGTTCGAAGAGCATGTCCATTGTAACTTCCTTATGGGGAGACATGAGCTCTCCCTTTTCGTTCAGAAGAATTGTTTAATAGCTCTCTGGTTGATATAGTCTGATATATGGTCGTTCTGCAGCTCGACCTTGTTCTGTATTGCCCAGTAACGAGCCTGGTGGGGGAGGGCTTGGCAAATTCCTTTAACTGTACAGCTGAGAGACAGGCAAAATAGATTTCTCCTAGTGGCCACAAGATGTCGCCCCCTACTTTTTTAGTCAGCCTGTGAGAGATAGGGAGGTGCAGCTTTGGGTATTAAATATATGATAGTCAACAGCAACCGTTTCACATATGATTCACTAGGGTTGCTTCAGAAGAACTGCTGTATCTGATGTTGAAGTGGCAGACCAAACCCGAACCCCAGAAATAAACTCTTTCTTTTGAGGATGTCTTATCGTCTAGATTATGATAAGGGACGTACCTTGATAGGTGCTGCTAGCTATATTTAGCTGTTGTCTCTTGGCCCTCTGAGCTGATGTAAAATGGTGGCGGCTTCAGCAGGGGGCAGAGGGGGCGGTTTAAAGATGGCCACACACTGCAGGCTAAGTGAGAAATAGACCAGGACCAGGCGGTCAGAGAGCGCCTGGGCGCTGCAAAGAAAACCTCTGTGCTTGATCGCTGCACTTGTCATAGCCGCCTCTCGTGGGAGCCTATGAAGCCGCGGTATAGGACGGCACGGCCGCGGTCCAGCGACCGGCGCCTATAAATCACTGTTTTCAATTTGACCAGAACTTCTGCAGAATAGACAGTCCCTCACAGTGTCTTGTATTAGACCTGGTGAAATATCCATGTAGATTTGCAGTATGCTATTATGTTATGAGAATTCAAAGGGCCGATTCATCATTTGCTTTTTCTGTCAGTTTTATTTTTTTTTGTCTTATGGCATTCATTGATGGTTTTTGTGTAAAATTTTTCAATGTCGTGCATGTGGTTCATGAATTTTCCTTAAGGCCGGGGTCACACTAACGACGCAAAATACGGGCAGTATTTTACATGCGTAATACGGATGAATGGCCCCTAAACAGTGCTCCGTATGTCATCTGTAATCAAGGTGTGGTCACGTATTTTGCGCATGTAAGCATCTGTATGTAATCCGTATGGCGAGATTTTCTCGCAGGCTTGCAAAATGGACATATAATGGGGCCCTATGACAGGGTTTCTAAACAGAAACCAAAGAATAGATATATATATGTGTATTCTATGTGTATATATCTATTCTTTTGTTTCTTTATTAAACCTGTCAGTGTGAGTTTACTGTATAGCGCACTGAATTGCCGGCTTTGCTAAAAGACACCTGGTGCGTATTTCTCGCAAGTCACATGTGTGGTCCGTGTGTAATGAGTATTTTTTGCGCACCCATAGACTTGCATTGGCGTACTACCGGCGTAGTACGCTGACAATCGCAGCATGCTGCGATTGGCACGGAGCGTAGAATACGGATGAGAAATATACGGCTGGTGCGAGGGACCCCATAGAGAATCATTTGTCCGTGTCTAATGCGTGCTTTTAGCGCCTCTCACTCGGCCGTATTCCTCGCCAGTGTGACCCCGCCCTAATATAAAATTCCTTTTTTTGTCATTTGCCAGTTTTATGACTTTTTAGCACAAAATGTCAGTCTTCAACTAAACCAAAATAAAAATGCACCATAAACTCCAGACAAGGACGGGATGCAAGAATACAAAATAAAATTTAAAAGGAAACAAACAACTTAAAAAATGGAGCAAAAGAGCAAAACTAAAAAATAAGGTGCAAAATACTAAAACAACTGATGTGGAACAAATGATTATTCCAGAAAAGTGGAGAAATATCAGTGATGAATGAGGGCCAATGTCTTCAGATGTCAGCCATACATCATGGATATAGGTGATGAAAATTGAGTTCAATGCTTAAGATGAAAATTAAATGAGACATCTAAATGGATGTATGAAACGAGATGCTTCACGTGACAGACATTTCACAATTCAGTGCCTGAATCTGGAATACATGACCCCCAGATTCATCTTTATTTAGCAAGTTTACATCCGTGACTAAAGGTACTCACTAGATTAACGGTAAATCGATTGGTTTTGGCTAGACTCCACAATGACCTTATGTACATATATGGGGACCATCTAATTTTCTCAGAACCTATGATGGTGAGGGAAAGAAAGTTCAGGCATGTTGAATATCAAACTCGGAAACTTTTGTTCTCAGGGTAGATACGTTATTTACTCCCTTCACACATGCATGCTCGGAGGTCTGTAAGAGCGACTGCTAGCCTAGCAAGCACTTGGCTGACAGAAATTGAAGGTCTGTTCTCTAAATTGCAAGTTTCTAGCTATAAAAGTGAATTATGTTAGAAAATTGTACCAATGTGTAACAAATTGTGTGTTCTTTTTTTTCTTAGATCATAAATTTCATACCTGACAATAAAACATCCCCAACTCTACATTGCTCCTCAATGGTTTGTTTGATTTACAGTCAAATAAAGCAATTATGTTTGTTCACTATTGTGTTGAAGTGTTAAAGGGAATCTGTCAGCACTTTTTATTGAACAATTATTAAAAAACAAATATAAGGCATAGCGTAACAATCTTAAATGAAGAAAAAAAACACTAGTTGGTCTAGGCGTTCTACCAATCAAAAACAAAGAGGAGACTCCACTAGTGGGAAGTATATAGCCCTTTTTGGATCAAACAATAATATAAGTCATATGATCTATAGTATAGATTGAATCATAGGGTCCATCCCCTTTCCTAACATCCCACTATAACTCATGAGTATAAATTGTAGCATGTGCAGCACCATAAAAACATAAATGAGTCTCATTTGTACTAATTAATTCCATACAAGCATTACAGAAATCATATTGGAAACACGACAGAGTTCAATGAGGGGCGAAAGAGTATATTAATTACCTTTACTTAATGTGTCAGTAGGACACCAGCCTAGACTCCCCAAACATGCATTGTTGTGGTAGTTGCTTCCTCAAGGAGCATTTCCAAAAGTGAGAAATGTCCCATACTATATAGAAGGACCCTCTGATCTAGTGATCAGTGAGGTCAACAGTGATGAGAATATAGGCGCATGCGCATCCGTAAAATGGCAGTCCATCACCACCCTCCCGCCCGTCAACCACAATTGCAGTCACGTTGGGCAGTCGGCACCTGGCCACATCCCATGTGAATGCAACAGGTCTACTGACAGAAAGGTGCCCAGCACAGATCACCACAGGGAATGTGCATGCGCAGTCACCATGTCATGCACATTATGGGATTACAAAACAATAAAATAGTACACTATTTGTGTATATTAAAAACATATGTAATCCATATCTGGTTGCATACATAGGGCTATATATGTCAATATTATTAGAAAATTGACAGTGTATATAGCACAATTACGGTATATCTAAATAGGGGTACACAATAAATATGCCTTATTAAATCCCAAAGGCCATGCATGTAAAATAGTGTATTGGTAATATAGTCAAACATAGTGGAAGATCTTTTATCATGGACTGGTATATGAATAATGTCACTTGTAATGAAGGATGATAGGTCCATGATACTTCTTCCAACATCAGCATGCATATGCATGTGTGTGCAAACAATATTCTGGATATTCTTAAAGATAATAAACAGAAAATCAATTAGTGCATATGAAACAAACATCATAAAAAACACAACATAAAAAACTGGGACAAAAATAAAATAAAAATAATAAAATATCACATACAGGATAGGTGGCTGAGATACAGTATTTATCTGATTAAAGGAAGGATGTGAATCCAAAACATTCGTTTAGACCAGTGGTTCCCAAACTCCAGTCCTCGCGAACCCCAACAGGTCTTGTTTTCAGGATTTCCTTAGTATTTCACAGGTGATGGAAGTATAATCAAGGCATCAGTAATTCTCTCACATGTGTAACACTATGGAAATCCTGAAAACATGACCTGTTGGGGTCCGTGATGACTGGAGTTTGGGAACCACTGGTTTAGACCATGTGGTACCATAGTACCTAACAGGAGGATCCACCTGCATTTCTTTTGGGTGAGGAATGTGCTTGTAGCTCTTTCCAAGAAGAGCCAAGCAATACCTTTAAATAGCCAATCCATTCCTCCTTTACTGAGAAATAGCATTTGAATTGATATGCAAAAGAGGCTGAAGTGCTATTTGTAGATCTAAAGGCTCAGTCACTCAGTTCCAATATAAACTTACAGATTAAACCAGCCATGCAAACATCTATTAAAATGCTGAAATGCTCTCTCATGCTCTTTCATGTTGGCAGAAAGTGTGAATTAAATAAAACAAAACTAAAAAAAGCAAGAAAAACAATAATCAAGAAGAAAAGACACTGCCATTTTGAATTGCTGTTGCTAGCCCTGACCCATTAGAAAATCATATGTTCAATATATAAAAATTATTTCTACGGAAAGAACACAATTTAAAATATATTTTAATAGTTCTTTATAGATGCAAATAAAAAATGAAAAAAAAATGAAAATAGAAATCTACATAAAGATAAAAACTAGTATTTCCTTTTATTTACTTTACATTTCTATCAGATATCAGCAAAAACAAAATGGGAATACAAAAATGATGAACATTTCTCCTGATCACTTACATTTTTCACTGGAGTGGATGTTAGCTTTCCGTAACTTGTTTTGCAAACGTGGTTTTAAACAATTGCTACATTTTCTGGGATTCCTCTTTATAGACCTTAAGGGCCCGTCACACATAGCGAGATCGCTAGCGAGATCGCTGATTTTGTGACGCATCAGCGATCTCGCTAGCAATCTCGCTGTGTGTGGCACGCATCAGTGACTGGCCCCCCTGCCGGGTATCGCTGATTGTGCAGGAGTGTCCTGGGCCATTTTTTGATCGTTGGTCTCCCGCTGGCTAGCACGCATCACTGCGTGTGGCAGCGGGAAAGCAACAATCAGAGAGCTCCCAGCGCTGTAAGCAGACACTGGGAGCTGGTATCCAAGGTAAATATCGGGTAACTAAGCGCGCACGGCGATTAGTTACCCGCTGTGTACCTTGGATACCAGCGTCCTGGCGCTGGGAGCTGGTATCCAAGGTAAACAGCAGGTAACTAAGTGCCGCGCGGATACCAGCATCCTCGCTGGTCCTGATCGCTGGTGTGTCTGCCTGTTTGGCAGCTCACACCAGCGATCCTGACAAGGTCATATCGTTGTCGGGATCGCTGGTGCATCGTTTGGTGTGACGGGACCCTTAGATTAGGAGATACTAGGCAATGGTATACCAGTTTGTGATTACTGAATGTTTAAGGAATAGATTTCTACTGTCTAATGGAATAACAAATGGTAAAGCTGGAGAGACAAAAAGTGCAAATAGTGTCTTATCTGATCGCCAAGTGGTGTAAGATATTGTAGGTATGTTCACTTGATAGGGTTGTGACAGTCACAACACTTATAGAAGCATGTAAAGGCTGCAGCAGGACCACTAAGGAGAAACAATGCAATGAATGAGGAATATGGTGGTTCAAAGTCCGCGCTACCCAAGGTTCCAAAAATGCGATCACACACAGAGGTGAAGCATGAGTGCGGTTTATTTGTCAACGTGTTTCCAAGTTTCAAACCTCTTCGTCAGGACCAAACCACAATGATCATTATAGTTTGAAACCTTGAACCATCGTATACCTCATTCACAACTGTCTGATAGAGATAGTCACGTATAGATAGTGAAGTAAAATAACATTACACCTTTAAAATTCCATGTGATTAAGAACTTTGTAACTTTGTGTTGTCCTGGCGCCAGAATATGGCATCAAATGTAATCTGGCAAAATTCTATTGTCAGATTCATGCAAAATCTTTTAGAAGGAATCCTCTGTTTAAAATCAGAGGATGATGGAGCTCCAGTAATGCCCCGTAATTTTGTTTTAGTGCCATGTTATGTCACAACATCTAAAAGGTTATATGAAGCAGTAATACAGCAATGTGCATGAGGCTTGATCTATAATAGATCCAAAACAAGGCTGATTTATTTATCCCATTCATTTGTAATGGATACATCAGGTTTCCATTTTTCTACTTTTGTATGAAAGCTAGTGATAAACTGAGATAGTATATAACGTTAGGACCTGTAAAGAAAAATGATGTATTTGATTATGGATACTAACCTATAATGCTTGTATAATGTAAAATAAAATCATGCAATACATGTTTACTACACATAGGATGAACAAGATCTTGGACATGTAGAATATTTTCCAGATGGATCCTTTGGGGCACAGTACTTCCCATATTATGGAAAGAAGAGACAGGTATCCTAGAGTGAAAATCCAGTTATCCAGTCTAAGTTATTTTTCTCTAAAATTCACAATATCTTCCTCCTAATTTCTTTCAGCCAAACTACACCAATCCATTAGTGGCGGTGAAATTTTCTAATGTTAAGCTCGACAAGGAAATTGAAATTGTTTGTAAAGTTAATGGAAGCCACATCATAAATGAGAACCCTCATGATCCGTATGAAGGAAAAGTGACGTTCAGGCTTAAAATACATAAGTAATTTGACCTCTATAGCAGGAATACAAGGTATGAGCAGCGTGGTGACGGTTCGTTACAAACGTCACACAAAAGGTACAATATCAATGAAACAGGAGGAAAATCAAATATTGCATGTGTATTTGCGAACAATTACTTTAGAGATAAGCAGACGAAATGCAAGATGATAAGTTATCAGTGTACTCATGTTAATTCCAAATATACATACATGGATAATATACAAGGACCAACAGAATAAAATGTAAAATGATTGTAAAAAATTAATTGCCAAATTCTAGTATATAAAAAAGGAACATTATACTGAACTGTATACGTGGTCTGTTTACAGACCACAATCTCCAGAACGACAGCGTGTCTGTTGACCAGAACTCAACATACAGTCTCATGCAGTCATGGGCAAAAGTTTTGAGACTGACAAATTTTGGTTTTCATAAAATATGTTGCTTCAGTGTTTAGATCTTTTAGTCTGATGTTTATATGGTTACTGTAGTACCATTACACAGTTGTGCTTAAAAGTTTACACACCCCGGCAAAATCTTTGCTTTCTTGGCCTTTTTTCAGAAAATATAACTGATAACACCAAAACTTTTTCTCCACTCATGGTTAGTGGTCTGTTGTCAAACGACTGTGTTTTTTCTTTTTAAATCATAACGACAACCAAAATATCCAAATGACCCTGATCAAAAGTTCACATACCCTGGTGATTTTGGCCTGATAGCATGCACAGAAGTTGACACAAATGGGTTTGAAAGGCTAATAAAGGTAACATCCTCACCTGTGACAAATGCCAGGAAAATTGTTTGGGATGCAAATGTAACATTTATAGTTGTGGCCAAAAAGTTCAATTCTGGTCTCATTACTTCAAATTACCTCGTTCCAGAAGTTTTGAGGCTTGTCTCTGTGCTGTTTTGTGTATTGTAGGCGAGATACTTTGCGGCATTTGCGCAGTAATGGCTTTCTTCTGGCGACTCGACCATGCAGCCCATTTTTCTTCAAGTACCTCCTTATTGTGCATCTTGAAACAGCCACACCACTAGTTTTGAGAGAGTCCAGTATTTCAGCTGATATTATTTGTGGGTTTTTATTTGCATCCCGAACAATTTTCCTGGCATTTGTCACAGATCACAGGTGAGGATGTTACCTTTAGTAGCCATTCAAACCCATTTATGTTAACTTCTGCGCATGTTATCAGGCCAAAATCACCAGGGTATGTGAACTTTTGATCAGGGTCATTTGGATGTTTTGGGTTGTCATTATGATTTAAAAAGAGAAAACACAGTAGACAATAAATGGCTTCACCCAACCACTAAACGTGAGTAGAGAAAACGTTTTGGTGTTATTCATATTCTCTGATAAAGGCCAAGAACGCAAAAATTCTGCCAGGGTATGTAAACTTTTGAGCACAACTGTAACATCTCATACGTTTTCACTATTTTATTGAAAAATACATGAAGTTTAGCAAAGACTCAATATTTATAGCATTTTCAATAAAATTTATAGCAAGTTTTCAAAATGTTCGTAATTCTCCCTGGCATGCTGGATATCAGCTTTTGGACCAAATCCTGATAGATTCTTACTTAATCAGGGCTTGGAGTTTATCACAATTTTTATGTTTTCATTTACCCACCTACTTTTTTTTGAGTATTATCCACAGGATCTCAGTGGCATTGATATCATGGGAACTTTCTTGGCAATGGTTCTAAAATTTCAGATTTTCACTAAGCCACTTAATTATCAATTTTGCCTTCTGTTGGGAGAAGTTGCTCTTGGAGAAGTCTTAGATACCATTCTTTATTCATTGCTGAGCCCACTCCCTCGAATGAACAGCAAATCTCACACATGAATAGTCTCATGATGCTTTTCTGTTGGCATGACACATGACTCATGGTAGCACTTTCTTCTTCTGCCAATTATTCAGTTAAACAGTTTGAAGAGGGCTTAACCTCTTCGCGACCGCCCACAGTAGATAAACGTTGGCGCTTGCTGGGCTTTGTGCAGCGCCGACGTTTATCTACTGTCGGCGGTTTTGTGCCCCCCGGGACCCCCTCATACCTTATAACGCGGGGATCCCGGTGCACAATGCATGCTGGGACCCCCGACGTCATCGAGACCTGATTGGTTCAGGTCCTGATGACGTCGCGTCACAGCAGCCAATGAGAGAGCTCGCTGGGAAAGCTGCTTGTTTCCTGGCGACCTCCCTCATTATAACGCGACTTCTCCTCTGAGCTCATGCTGACAGATGAGCAGAGGTGAAGCAGCGTTACAGTGTGACTAGATCGCTGCCTGGCACAGTTGATCGCTGCCTGGCACAGCTGTGTCAGGCAGCGATCTTGTCACACAGTAACGCTGCTTCACCTCTGCTCATCTGTCAGTGTGAGATCAGAGGAGAAGTGGCGTTACTATGTGCCGGGCAGCGATCTTGTCACATAGTAACGCTGCTTCTCCTCTGATCATCTGCCAGTGTGAGATCAGAGGAGAAGTGGCGTTACTATGAGTCAAAAATACAAAAAATAAAAAACACAAAAATAAAAAAAAAAAGTAAAGAAAAAAAAGCAGGTAGGCAGGCTAGGTCTAGGGTTAGGGCTAGGGCTAGGGTTAGGGCTAGGGTTAGGGCTAGAGTTAGGGGTGTGTTGGGGTTAGGGTTGGAATTCGAATTGGGGGTTTCCACTGTTTAGGTACATCAGGGGCTCTGTAAATGCAATATGACGCCCGCAGACCATTCCATCAAAGTCTGCATTCCAGAACGTCACTACTTCCCTTCCGAGCCCCACCGTGTGCCCAAACAGTGGTCCCCCCCCACATGTGGGGTACCAGCGTACTCAGGACAAATTGGACAACAACTCTTAGGGTCCAATTTCTCCTGTTACCCTTGTGAAAATAAAAATTGGGAGCTAAAAGATCATTTTTGTGGAAAAAAAATGATTTTTTTATTTTCACGGCTCTACATTATAAACTTTAGTGAAACACTTGGGGGTTCAAAGTGCTCACCACACATCTAGATAAGTTCCTTGGGGGGGTCTAGTTTCCAAAAAGGGGTCACTTGTGGAGGATTTCCACTGTTTAGGCACATCAGGGGCTCTGCAAACGCGACATGACACCCGCAGACCATTCCATCAAAGTCTGCATTCCAAAACGTCACTACTTCCCTTCCGATCCCCACCGTGTGCCCAAACAGTAGTTTTCTTCCACATATGGGGTACCAGTGTACTCCGGACAAATTGGACAACAACTTTTGGGGTCCAATTTCTCCTGTTACCCTTGTGAAAATAAAAAATTGGGGGCTAAAAGATCATGTTTGTGGAACAAAAATGATTTTTTATTTTCATGGCTCTACGTTATAAACTTCTGTGAAGCACTTGGGGGTTCAAAGTGCTCACGACACATCTAAATAAGTTCTTTAAGGGGTCTAGTTTGTGGGGGTTTCCACTGTTTAGGCACATTAGGGGCTCTCCAAATGCGACATGGCGTCCTATCTCAATTCCAGCCAATTCTGCATTGAAAAAGTCAAACGGCACTCCTTCCTTTCTGAGCTCTGCCGTGTGCTCAAACAGTGGTTTAGCCCCACATACGGGGTATCGGCGTATTTGGGAGAAATTGCACAAAAAATTTTGTGCTTCATTTTCTGTTTTTACACTTGTGAAAATAAAAAAAATGGTTCTGAAGTAAAATGTTTGTGAAAAAAAGTTAAATGTTTATTTTTTCCTTCCACATTCCATTCATTCATGTGAAACACCTGAAGGGTTAATAAACTTCTTGAATGTGGTTTTGAGTACATTGAGAGGTGCAGTTTTTAGAATGGTGTCACTTTTGGGTATTTTCTGTCATATTGACCCCCCAAACTCACTTCAAATGTGAGGTGGTCCCTAAAAAAAATGGTGTTGTAAATTTTGTTGTAAAAATGAGAAATCGCTGGTCAACTTTTAACCCTTATAACTTCCTAAAAAAAAAAAATTATGTTTCCAAAATTGTGCAGGTGTAAAGTAGACATGTGGGAAATGTTATTTATTAACTATTTTGTGCAATATCACTCTCTGATTTAAGGGCATAAAAATTAAAAGTTTGAAATTGCAAAATTTTCAAAATTTTTGCCAAATTTCGATTTTTTTAACATATAAGCGCAGTTCATATCTAAGAAATTTTACCACTATCCTGAAGTACAATATGTCATGAGAAAACAATGTCAGAATCAGCAGGATCCGTTGAAGCGTTCTAGAGTTATGGCCTCATAAAGTGACACTGGTCAGAATTGAAAAAATTGGCCTGGTCACGAAGGCAAAAACAGGCTCAGGCGCGAAAGGGTTAATTAGATAAAATAACTTTACTCCAGTTTTCTGCAGACTAATCCCTTTATTTTCTCCAAATCCATTTTCTCTGAAGAAGCCCCCTTTAGAATGGTGGTCCGAGGAAGAAAAGGTGAGCGTTACCACAAGCATACTGAGATCATTCATGACTGGGGTTGCTTTTTAATCCGAGTGAGTGGGCTCACAATTTTGCCTTAGATCATTGCCACAAATAAATTATGGTATCTCTAAACATCCTCTAAGAGAAACTTCTCCCAGTGACTCATCATGATGGAGTTCCATGTCACAAATCAAAAGTTATATTAAGTGGCTCAGTGAAGAAAACATTGCAATTTTGGATTTTTGGCCAGGACATTCTCCAAATTTTAATCCCACTGAGAACCTGTGGACAATCCTCAAAAAGCGGGTGTATAAACAAAAACACGGAAATTGTGATAAACTCCAAGTAATGATTAGGCAAAAATGGGTTGCCATCACCCAAAATTTGGCCTAGAAGCTAATATTCAGAAGGCCAAGGTCAATTGCAGAAATTTTGAAAAATAAGGGTCAACAACATTGTAGATATTGAATCTTTACATTAACTATGTATTTGACAATAAAAATGTCAAAACTTATGAAATGCTTATAATTGTACTTCAGTAATTATAGAAACGTCTGCCTGAAAGATCTGAAAACGTTGAAAGCAACAAAATAAAAACCATAAAATGTGCGAATTTCAAAATGCTTGGCTATGATTGAATATAGCGTCTGGGGTTAGGAGACCCGTGGCTGGTCCAGATTTTTAAGCCAGCAAGGTTGCCAATTGTCCAGAAATTTCTGAACTGTCAATAAGAAATAGGGCACTTTTTGCCTAACAAAGAGGCAATCTTTGTGTCACGCTGCTACAATGTAGGTAGGTGCAGGCTCCTCTAGATGGCAGTAGAGTGGAAGTAGAGCTGCACCTAAACATAGCTGGCCACAACGCAGCAGTGAAGCTACCACAGGTGGCACAGTTGTGACGGAAGGCTAGCGAGTAAACTGGGACCAGAGGCACCTTTCCTGGCCCTGATGCTAGGGAGCACCCTATCTCGCCCTGTTCCCCAGGATACCTCAGATGGCGAGGACGCAGGGGCCTCCGCCCTAGCCCTGTCTCCTAGCTTCAGCCCTGTGTCTATCCCCTTCCCCCCACCCGGGGAAGAGAGGCGCTACTGTCCACCGAAGTACACAAACCCGACATGGGAACGAGACAAGGGTAAAAGAAAATTCCACTCACAAATAGCACACTCACAAACCAAGGAGGTATACACCAGGGTGTGAAAGTCAGGGGAAGAAAATAAAGCAGGATGGGATGAGGAATTTCCAAGCGTACAAACCAAGCACCAGTCACACAAATACCTCCAGCACTCCAATCACCAGCTTCTCCTTCTCCATATCTTTGTAGCAAATGCTAACTCAGACAAAGATGTGGCCAGCTGACCTAGCTTTTATAGGAGAGGAGTGGTTAACCAAGCACAGCTGGTAGCAGGGATTTCCACATGGCAGATTAGCCCCTGCCCTGCTGAAAGAAAACAAATACCCTTAAACGCCAGAGAAGTGCTTCTTTGCAGCAGCAAAGCAAGAGCATCAGACGCTGCGGGCTTCCAGCTCTGTTCTGTCGCGGTAACCCCGTGACACTTTGCATGTGTTGTGGCTGTCCAACAGCCACGAGACATGCAAACATGGCAACTCGACGCCAAAGATCCTCTATTAGCACTCAATCATGCTCAGACAACACCTTGTCCGAGCACGCTCATTCATCACTATTTAGTTCCTCTGTAGCGCTTTCACAGGGCATATTACGCATCATCCATTGAACTTTAAAATCAATAGCCTAGTCTTGCAATCGCCTCTTCTTGCAGTGTCCTATATCGGTGTTCTATTTAACTCTTTTCTTGGCTAGATAATTAATGGAGGTCCTGATTAAGGGAATTCATATTGTTCCAGCACAATATTTAAAATGGCTTTTAACAGTCCAGACAAACTGATGCAGTATAGGGGTTGGAGAGAAAAATAAAACAGATTGTAATTTCATGATTTTTGGATTAGGCAAAAGAACAAGAAGATAGGAACAATCTGCTGCTTGTTGTTTCAGCCAACATGTATTTTATGTCCATGCACTGCTTTAGATATCTAACTTCAACTAAAATTTGAATGATGATTACCTTGAATTTCTTTTATATAATGGAATGTCAAATGTTTATGTAGGTTACTGAAGTATCACTTCATTGTTTTATTTTGCATCTTGCCACTAGTCCTACTGTAAATGTTATTATATACAGTGGGGAAAAAAAGTATTTAGTCAGTAAGCAATAGTGCAAGTTCCACCACTTAAAAAGATGAGAGGCGTCTGTAATTTACATCATAGGTAGACCTCAACTATGGGAGACAAACTGAGAAAAAAAAATCCAGAAAATCACATTGTCTGTTTTGTTTTCATTTTATTTGCATATTATGGTGGAAAATAAGTATTTGGTCAGAAACAAGCAATCAAGATTTCTGGCTCTCACAGACCTGTAACTTCTTCTTTAAGAGTCTCCTCTTTCCTCCACTCATTACCTGTAGTAATGGCACCTGTTTAAACTTGTTATCAGTATAAAAAGACACCTGTGCACACCCTCAAACAGTCTGACTCCAAACTCCACTATGGTGAAGACCAAAGAGCTGTCAAAGGACACCAGAAACAAAATTGTAGCCCTGCACCAGGCTGGGAAGACTGAATCTGCAATAGCCAACCAGCTTGGAGTGAAAAAATCAACTGTGGGAGCAATAATTAGAAAATGGAAGACCTACAAGACCACTGATAATCTCCCTCGATCTGGTGCTCCACGCAAAATCCCACCCCGTGGGGTCAGAATGATCACAAGAACGGTGAGCAAAAATCCCAGAACCACGCGGGGGGACCTAGTGAATGAACTGCAGAGAGCTGGGACCAATGTAACAAGGCCTACCATAAGTAACACACTACGCCACCATGGACTCAGATCCTGCAGTGCCAGACGTGTCCCACTGCTTAAGCCTGTACATGTCCGGGCCCGTCTGGAGTTTGCTAGAGAGCATTTGGATGATCCAGAGGAGTTTTGGGAGAATGTCCTATGGTCTGATGAAACCAAACTGGAACTGTTTGGTAGAAACACAACTTGTCGTGTTTGAAGGAATAAGATTACTGAGTTGCATCCATCAAACACCATACCTACTGTAAAGCATGGTGGTGGAAACATCATGCTTTGGGGCTGCTTCTCTGCAAAGGGGCCAGGACGACTGATCCGAGTACATGAGAGAATGAATGGGGCCATGTATCGTGAGATTTTGAGTGCAAACCTCCTTCCATCAGCAAGGGCATTGAAGATGAAACGTGGCTGGGTCTTTCAACATGACAATGATCCAAAGCACACCGCCAGGGCAACGAAGGAGTGGCTTCGTAAGAAGCATTTCAAGGTCCTGGAGTGGCCTAGCCAGTCTCCAGATCTCAACCCTATAGAAAACCTTTGGAGGGAGTTGAAAGTCCGTGTTGCCAAGCGAAAAGCCAAAAACATCACTGCTCTAGAGGAGATCTGCATGGAGGAATGGGCCAACATACCAACAACATTGTGTGGCAACCTTGTGAAGACTTACAGAAAACATTTGACCTCTGTCATTGCCAACAAAGGATATATCACAAAGTATTGAGATGAAATTTTGTTTCTGACCAAATACTTATTTTCCACCATAATATGCAAATAAAATGAAAAAAAAACAGACAATGTGATTTTCTGGATTTTTTTTTCTCAGTTTGTCTCCCATAGTTGAGGTCTACCTATGATGTAAATTACAGACGCCTCTCATCTTTTTAAGTGGTGGAACTTGCACTATTGCTGACTGACTAAATACTTTTTTTCCCCACTGTATACAGTATATAATACATTTTTGCTTTCTTGGCCTTTTTTCAGAGAATATGTATGATAACACCAAAACTTTTTCTCCATGGTTAGTGGTTGGGTGAAGCCATTTATTGTCAAACTACTGTGTTTTCTCTTTTTAAATCATAATGACAACCCAAAACATCCAAATGACCCTGATCAAAAGTTTACATATCCTGGTGATTTTGGCATGATAACATGTACAGAAGTTGACACAAATGGGTTGAATGGCTATTAAAGGTAAGATCCTCACCTGTGACTTGTTTGATTGTAATCAGTGTGTGTGTGTGTGCATAAAAGCTGAGAGTTTCTGGGATCCAGACAGAAACTTGCATCTTTCATCCAGCCAGACATTTCTGGATTGTGAGTGATTGGGAAAGCAAAAGAATTGTCAATGGATATATGGGAAAAGGTAGTTGAACTGTATAAAACAGGAAAAGGATACAAAAAAATATCCAAGAAATTGATGACAGTCAGCTGCATTCAAACTGAAATTTTGTCCACAACTACCAGGAAAATAGTTCAGGATGCAAAAGAAAAACCCACAAATAACATCAGCTGAAATACTGGACTCTCTGAAAACCTATCGGTGTGGCTGTTTCAAGATGCACAATAAGAAGGCACTTGAAGAAAAATGGGCTGCATAGGCAAGTCGCCAGAAGAAAGCCATTACTGTGCAAATGCCACAAAGTATCTTGCCTACAATACGCAAAACAGCACAGATACAAGCCTCAAAACTTCTGGAACGAGGAAATTTGGAGTTATGAGATCAAGCTTGAACTTTTTGGCCACAACCATAAACGTTACATGTGGAAAGATGTCAACAAGGCCTATGATGAAAGAAACACCATTCCTACTGTAAATCATGGAGGTGGATCACTAATGTTTTCGGGATGTGTGAGCTACAAAAGGCACAGGAAACTTGGTTAAAGTTGAAGGAAAGATGAATGCAGCAGGTTATCAGCAAATACGGGAGACAAATTTGTAATCATCAGAATGGAAGCTGCGCATGGGACATACTTGGACGTTCCAACATGACAATGATCCAAAACACAAGGCTAAGTCGACCTGTCATTGGCTACAACAGAACCACGGGAAGGTTCGGCTCTGGAGTGGCCATCTCAGTCTCCTGACCTCAATATTACTGAGCCACTCTGGGGAGATCTCAAGCACGCAGTTCGTGCTAGACAGACCAGGAATTTAGAGGAACTGGAGGCTTTTTGCCAAGAAGAGTGGGCAGCTTTACCATCTGAGAAAATAAAGAACCTCATCCACAACTACCACAAAAGACTTCAAGCTGTCATTGATGTTAGAGGGGGCAATACACGTTATTAAGAAATGGGGTATGTAAACTTTTGATCAGAGTCATTTTGATGTTTTGGGTTGTCATTATGATTTAAATAGAGAAGACAGTAGTTTGTCAATAAATGGCTTCACCCAACCACTAACCATGAGTGGAGAAAAAGTTTTGGTATTATCATTCATATTCTCTGAAAAGGCCAAGAAAGAAAAAATTCTGCTAGGGTATGTAAACTTTTGAGCACAACTGTATATAAATATATGTATATATATTATTCAGCTAGTATTATTTTGCTTATTTGTTTTCAATCTTAACAATCATGGTGTGCTTCTTTTCATTAGGGTAGAAACTCAAATCACAGATCATGATATTGATTGCACAGCTCCTGTCACACAGTTGTAATTTTGGAGATTACAGTTCAGTCTCAGACTGTACACACTCATCAATATTGAAATTGCTACACCAAGAAAGAAAAGTTCAGGAAAATTGCAGGCTCAATAGACATGTTAATGATATGCAAATGATGACAAAATGGAAACTTAATATTAAAAACATCTCTATTTATCCTGTAATAAGTAGGAGCACAATCAACAGAAATGCAGGCACTCATACACCTTTGTAAGCTATCAGTGAGGCTATTAATGGTTGTCTGAAGAATGTTCTGTCATACTGAATACACTTGGGCACGTAACTCATCAAGATCCATTGCTTGTAAATTCCTTTGCCTTTGTGGACTAATGATGTTTTAAATGTCAGGTGTGGGAGACAAGATGAAGATGCTTTAGACCATAGTAGCATATTTAAGCTAGATTGGCTGATCACAGATGCACAAATAACATGCGGTCTGGCATTACCAGTAGGAAAAACAGCTCCAATAGTTAAAATGAAGACAATAGGGGTCCGGCTACTTTACATTAAGCCATCCCACACCACAATCCTGAGAGTATGAACGTTGTGACATTACATCATAAAGTTCTCTTTATGCTGCTTCCCAAATAATCTCAAAACTAATCTGTATCTATCACTGCATTCAAGAAAAAAGCAGAACTCTTTGATGTAACTATATTATCATTCTAGCCTCAAATGTCATTTTGGTCTGCATCACGATAGCCCTTGAAAGCAGTGGCATGAGGTCAATAAAGAGGCCTACACGAGAGAACATCATACTGATCCTATTCTCAGGATTATGGTGTGGGGTAACAGGACCCTCTTCCCGTAATTTCAGGCAATACGGATTTGCATTGATTTAGTTGGGTAACCAGTCATATGACTTTTTCTATAAAGGGTCCTAAGAGATGTTTTTCAACATGACAAAACAAGGACACATATTGCTCTTACCACTGTGAGCTGGCTAAAATGTGCTACTCTGGATATATCTCCCTTCAAGCATATTTGGGACGTTATTGGTTGGTAATTGCAAAGGAAGCTGCCAGCAGCGGATTTTTATGATTTTGAAGGCCAAGTGCATTCAGCATGTCAGACCATTTCTCACAGAACCTCAAAACCTCAATAACAGCATGCCAAGGCATGTGAGTGTGTGTGTGTGTTTGCACATGGCACTCAAAATCAATGTGGAATGAATTGAGATGTTTTGAACATTATTTTAATTTTTTCATCATTTGCATATTATTAACATATCTATCGACCATGTGACTTATTAAATATTGAGGATTGTACTTACATCTATGAGTTTATTTAGGAAAAGATGGAGAAACAGATCATAGTGTTACCACAGCAATCATAGATGGCACTGGCTCTAGCTGCCCATATGTTGCTGTGCTGATGAACCATGGTATTGATAATTAGTGCAGAAGAAAAAAATGCAGGGTTAAATCTAGGAACCAAGATAAAGGTTGAAAAGGAGCAAAGGGGAGGCCGAAGTACATGGTTATCAGTACATCAAATAAAAGAGAATTGCAGAGTGTGACAATCAGGTGGGTGGTGTAGCGATGGAATAAAATTCCTGGTTTGCATCTAATGCTACAGTACAATCAAATATAATATGCAATTTTCTAGAAGGACTGCACATAAAAGAGCTTTTCACATCATTACATTGTTGCACGCTATCTGAGATGAAAGCAGGAGACATTCTACTGCAAATTATCATACTTTATTAATGAATGCAGTAAAAATGAACATATCCAGAAGCATAATAGACTAAATCAGTGGAATATCTGTGTAAATATGAGTTATAATAAATAATACTGTTATTGTCATCCACAGATCTGTGCCCAGTAGAAAGAATTTAGTCACGGAAAAGGAATTATCCTGAACATTCAGTCAAAACACATGAACTCTGCTGCCAAATGTTCAAATCACAGACTCACAGCAAGAGTAACTTGATGACTTTTTTTTTGTAAACTAGCACTGACACATGTAAAACAGAAATACAAATGCATATTTATTCACATACACCCATCACAAGCTATTCCATGGAACCCCTCCAAAACCAGCTCTACTTCATGTAGCTAGTACAGAAAAAACAACTTGTTGACTATAAAATTGATACTGTAAAATATGTACACTATATAATGATCCACTATATTGGTCTCCCAAACTGTGGTATGATTGACAGAGTAAGCAACATAAGTCAAGGCTTAAGTTAACGGAACGTTTAGCCATGGTTTACCCTTTCAAACTGCTGGAATGGTCAGAAGACTGGCACCCCCCAGTAGTTGTTCTGAAATATGTCTGTATGCTCTATAATGTTAAAACCACATCTACACTGCGGCTCCTCTTTGCCTTGCTTTATGAATATTCTTGTATTACTTTACTTGGCCTGGCCTACACACTGCTCAGCCGTACTTTTGGCAATCACAGAGGATTGGAGAGGATCAGAACTGGCAATTTACAGATGGAGGACTCAAACTCATATGCTTGTGAATATCATTGAAAGGACTCCTAGGGGTTTTAAAACACACCCCGATAGTGGGGTTTTAGCGGTGGATAGTATCTGAGCAGAAACAAATGAAGCTAAGAACTGTAAAAAAAGAAATTAAGGAAAATATAAAGCAATGATGATAGTCATTAGTTTCATCTTCACACATATCTGTTTATCACAGCAAACACTGAAGTGCCCACTACAAAGTATAGTAATGTGAAATTAAACATATTTATGAAGGCCTGGCACCACTTTGATATAAATCAAGATTCACTGATTTAACACAGTTTTCTAAGATTTTTCTACCTGTTGTAGTTTTTTTTTTTTTTAAATCTGGGTCTAAATGTCCTGTTTCGAATTCTGTTGCATGGTGCATTGTTGATATGGTGCACGATAATGATAATTAATGCTCGGTCTTTATAGGACACTGTTCATACCACCCACTGACTCAAACACAGAGCACAGAATGACAATTGTGCAGAAATATCCTGCAGTAAAACATATACCAGTAGTCAGCAAGTGCTGATAAAAAGATGATAACAAATACAGGGTATTTAGTCGATACATTTTTTTGCAGGATATTTCTGCACAATTGTCATTCTGTGCTCTCTGTTTGTGTTTGTTTCAGTGGGTGGTATGAACAGTGTCCTACCGACTTGTTCATATGTGTGCATGTCACATGTGTTTTTAATACAGCTTTTTCCGTGCCTATGCATGATTTGAGAGACCTCACCCTGTTATGAATGGGTCACCGAGGAGGAAAAAACAACACAAGCCAAGTCTCAGAAAACCAGAGAGGTTGGTAACTATGCAGATCCCTGATCTTACCACACAACTAGCAGCAGTCGTGGAGCGTACCTACGATGATCCTAGATGCCTCGTCACAACCGGAGAGCTACATAAGCCTAAAGCAGGAAAAGAGGAAAACTAACTGCCCCAGAGCAGACCCCAAAGGAAGGACAGCCCCCCACATGTATTGACGGTGAAACAAGATGAAAACACAAACAAAGGCAGAAAAATAGGCTGAGCAAACGATGGGGCCCGACTAACTAGAAAGGACAGGAAAGGAAAGACACTGTCTGCAATCTGCCAAAAACCCTACCAAAATAATGTCCAACACTTCTGATAGCAAAATTAACCCTGAAGTCACTAGACTTCTCCCACTATATCAGCACTCTGAAATATTCTGAGACAGAGCAAAAAGAGGCCAATCTAATAAGGGACCAAAAGGCAAATACAGATGAATAGGAGTGGAAATTCAGCACAACCCCAGCAGGGGCTGGCTGACCACAAAAAACTGAATTGACCAACAAGAGCAAGTGTGAACAATAGCAAAAATAAAACTTAACTTGAGAAGACTGGAACAGAGCTGAAGTCCAAGACCTGAGAAGCAGACTGAATCACCAGCACCAGGATAGGGCGTCGGCTGTCTTATATCCAGTCTGATACTCCAGAGATCCAATCGTTATCCTCCTCATCAGGTGGCAGATCACTACCAATTAAACCAACCTCACTACCTCCTGTCAACACCAGAGGGAGAACGGAAGGACTCTCAACTGGTGGAGCAGAAAATGAGTTCACAACACCACCCCTCTCTTGTGTGACATGCACATAAAGAGCTGACTTACACCACGTGCCCATACCAGGAAGCGCCTGTCTTTATCCTGTTCATTTAGACACTGTTCACATGTTCAGGTTTTAAATACATTAGATAGGGACTGCTTCAATAGGGGTTACCTTGACGCAGTGGAGCAGCTTGGTATGCAATTTTTTGCAAAAAAAGTATCAACTAAATACCCTGTATTTGTTATCTTTTTATCAGCACTTGCTGACTACTGGTATATGTTTTACTGCAGGATATTTCTGCACAATTGTCATTCTGTGCTCTCTGATCATGCATAGAGCGTAGCTCTCAGCAGTCCCGGATCCAGCAGGACTGTCCCAATTTGAGGTTCCTGTCCCACTATCCCAGGAGGCGATAGCTATGTCCTGACTCCCACTCACTCTGACAATGTCTTCATTCCTCCATAGTTCCTCCTCAGGGATGGGACCAGTGTCTCCCTGTTCTTTACATACTTACATTCAATTAAATAAACAATTCTTCTCTTTTCTTGATATCTGACGTCTCCGGGATTCGAACCCCCAACCTGTCTCATTGTAGGCAGTATCCTCCTGAATTACAGGTTGATTGTACTGGTACACAGAGCTACATCTTTATCTACCAGTGTATTCTATGTACCTGTATTCTAGAGGGAAAATACAAGTTAGAGTTTTTTATTCCTATAAAATTACTAAAAGATAATGAAAAACAATGACAAATAATTTTAATGCACTTTTTTAACATAAACATTACAAATCAGCAACAGGGACATATTTGGTATCCCTGGAACAACCCTTACAATATAGTGATTATCAGATTATTTAAAGTGATTATTAAATTATGTAAAATAAATGGTGTGATTGATTTTTTTTTCTTTATAAAACCCATAAAAATATAATGCTGAGGCATTGTTCACAGTAGCATCAATGCGGTGTTATTTCTGCTGGTGTCTGGATCAAACTACAGTATCAATTTTCCCTGAATATTGCATTTTTGCTGCATTTTTATACCCTCCATGACAGACGTTATGTCGCTTATCCATGTTATGTAAATAAAAGCTTATAATCGGACGTTAAATTCATCCCTTGGTTGTATAAATTATTCTTTTAAAAGCTGAAACCCTCCCGTGGAGGAAGCAGGACCCATTCCTCCCACGTCACCAATGTGACGTAACTACACAGGCACAGCTCTCCGGCGCCCCCTTTGTCTCTCGTCAGTAAGGGAACTGCACCTAGAGCAAATGGCCACCGGGGAGGATATCCTGTTACCCGCTGGGTATTCTAAGATTCGTAATCAGAGTAAAAGCATCAGCCCAAGATTAATTTTAAGGTTTAATTGCCTTAAGGGCGCACTAGATAATTACAGAAATATACAGTAAGCTGTGCAATGGAATTACAGTGGATTTGCAGTCAGAGTAAAATATAACAATAAGAGTACAAGAATTAGAGATATTAAGCTGGAGGTCAATTTACCAGATTGCATGTCGGTGCCGGGAGCCCTGCAGTCCACAGGTACAAGAGTCTTAGTTGCTGGACTGACCCCAAAGCATGGGCCCCTGCTCCCCTTGGCAGATCTGTCCCCAGTTCCTTCTTAGATCATCATCGTCTGTTTTTTCTGTGAGAGACCCTCTGCCTTGGGCTGCTAGTTCTTAAGCACGCTAGGTCCCTCCCCCTGTGTCAGAGGGTGGGCTAATAATGTCCACCCTGTAGCTCCCTGCAGAACTTATTCCCAATATCTAAGAAAGGGGGTAACTTTCAACAGCATGATCGGATCAGGACATGAGAGGTACCAGTGAACGTGGTTTGTTTTGCCTGTCATGTGGAGAACAAACATGGCCCAATTGGGTCGCTGTGGAGGGCCAATCTATGTATCTCAGGCCCCAGAACCCTCACCGCCTCAGGAGTCGCACTGCCAGATGTGCGATTTCCTCAGGGTCACTCGAATATTTTCCATGAGTCAATAACTCGAAAGATGTGCTCATAATCCATGATTCTAGGATGGAGCCGGAGCGGCTGGGAGAAACAATGGATGTGTATTCCTGTGTCTAGCTGACAGGTATATTCTAATTGAGGCCCCCAGGCGCCTTCCTACCCCATGCTGACGTGGCTCCTACTCAAGCTTTGAAGTTCTGTTTTGGGCCTTATCTCATTATCATACTAAAAGGCCTGGTTATTCAACACTGGAGCCCTAAATCCTGCTTTGTTCATCACACCCTCGAAATGTGGTTTAGGTTAAGAAAATAAATTGCCATCAATGCAGAAATATTGATCATTGAATGGACACTGAATGGTCAGATTTTGGCAAGACAAAAGTTTTGTTGGTCACAGAAAGTAATGTGATATTCAAACAAATAATTAACTTAAAATACAAATATATGTTGCATAACATTGGTTAATGAAGTTGCGGTGCTATTAGAGTCATATTTAATACTAGCTGAAGAGCCTGGCGTTGCCTGGGCATAGTAACCAAATGTGGTTAGTTATAACAAATTATGATTATATTGCACATAAAAACATTTCACATCATATATTCAACACTATAGATTTGCAACACAAATTAACTAAACGATTACCCAAGTATCCTCTCCTGTGTGATACTTTCTGCTGAGCTGTGTATCTAATCCTATCGTGTGTTACTGACTGCTCAGCCGTGTATCTAATCCTATCCTGTGTGATACTGACTGCTGAGCCGTGTATCTAATCCTATCCTGTGTGATACTGACTGCTGAGCAGTGTAGCTAATCCTATCCTGTGTGATACTGACTGCTGAGCCGTGTATCTAACCCTATCCTGTGTGATACTGACTGCTGAGCTGTGTATCTAACCCTATCCTGTGTGATACTGACTGCTGAGCCGTGTATCTAATCCTATCCTGTGTGATACTGACTGCTGAGCCATGTATCTAACCCTATCCTGTGTGATACTGACTGCTGAGCCGTGTATCTAATCCTATCCTGTGTGATACTGACTGCTGAGCAGTGTTTCTAATCCTATCCTGTGTGATACTGACTGCTGAGCCATGTATCTAATCCTATTCTGCGTGATACTGTCTGCTGAGCCATGTATCTAATAGATGATAACACCATAGAAATGATAAGAATAATAGGCCTCAGTTACCACAACTGTCTACAAAGAAAACTGTTGCTAATAGCAACCAATCACAGCTAATTTTTCATCTTTTAAACAGCTCTGGGACAGCGTGGCGAGTTTTGAGTGGCGACTTTTGTGTTTTGACTTTTATGTGGCGAGGTTGGTGTATGTGTGGTGAAATGTGTGCTAAGGATGGTATATGTGTTGAAGCACGTGGTAGTGTGTGGCGCATTTTGTGTGTGTTCATATCCCAGTGTGTGGGAGTATACCATGTCAGGGCCCCACCTTAGCAACTGTACGGTATATACTCTTTGGCGTCTTCGTTCTCATTCTTTAAGTCCCCCTTGTTCACATTTAGCAGCTGTCAATTTGCCTCCAACACTTTTCCGTTCACTTTTTCCCCATTATGTAGATAGGGGCAAAATTGTTTTGTGAATTGGACCGCGCGAGGTTAAAATTTCGCCTCACTTCTTAAAAAAAAAAAAATTTGCCTCACAACATAGCCTATGACGCTCTCGGGGTCCAGACGTGTGACTGTGCAAAATCTTGTGGCTGTAGCTACGACGATGCAGATGCCAATACATACATACACTTTTTCCCCATTATGTAGATAGGGGTAAAATTGTTTGGTGAATCGGAATGCGCGGGGTTAAAATTTTGCCTCACAACATAGCCTATGATGCTCTCGGGGTCCAGACGTGTGACTGTGCCAAATTTTGTGGCTGTAGCTACGACGGTGCGGATGCTAATCCCGGACATACACACACCCACATTGAGCTTTATATATTTGATTTTCTGTGACTTCCACGAGCTTGAAGGACTACATCCAGTAGTGTAACTACTGGGGGGGCAGAGGGGGTGGTCGTCCCAGAACCCGAGGGGGCCCACCTGAGCTACGCTACTGTAACTGTATCGGCGAGCACAGCGCACCCATACAGTTACATTCTGCGGCAGAGCAGGGAGAATCGATCTCCCTACTCTGCCACCCAGCCGCTATGGGCCCCTGAGAAGGCGGTGGGGGCCCCGGTGCCAGCAGTGCGCCCCCCACTCACAGCCAGTAATGTCGTCCTGGGCTATTCTGTGCGCACAGGACCTGTGATGAGGTCACGGGAGGGGCGGAGTCAGGGGGGTCACATGATCAGGGGCTTCAGCTGCAGGGCTCTGCTGTGCTCGTTGTCATGGTGCAGGATGAGGTGAAGTAAGCTTATGTGTGGGCTCAGGAGGGGTTTACAGGGTGGATGTAGCAGAGCTGTGTGTGTATGAGGTGTACAGAGCGGAGCCGTGTGTGTAGGTGTACGGAGCAGAGATATGCATGTATGAGGTGTACAGAGGAGCGGAGGCGTTTGTGTATGGAGCAGAGCCAAGTGTGTATGGGTCGGGGTGTACAGAGCAGAGCCGTGTGTGTGCGGAGTGGAGCAGTGTGTGCAATGTGTACGGATTGGAGCCGTATGTGTACAAGGTGTATGGTGCGGAGCCGCATGTGTACGGAGCAGAGCCGTGTGTGTACAAGGTGTACGGAGCGGAGCCGCATGTGTACAGAGTGTACGTAGCAGAGGCACGTGTGTACAGCGTGTACGGAACAGAGCCGCGTGTGTACAAGGTGTACGGAGCAGAGCCGTGTGTGTATAGGGGGTGTGGAGCAGAGCCGTGTATATGGGGTATCAGGTGCAATAATAGGGAGACATACCCCAATGCTGAGCCGCTGCTGCCGTATCAAGTGCAGTAATAGGGACACATACGGCAGCAGCGGCTCAGTATTGGGGTATCAGGGGCAGTAATAGGGACACATACGGCAGCAGTGGCTCAGCATTGGGGTTATCAGGTGCAGTAATAGGGACACATACGGCAGCAGAGGCTCAGAATTCGGGTGTCAAGTGCAGTAATAGGGACATATACGGCAGCAGCGGCTCAGTATTGTGGTATCAGGTGCAGTAATAGGGACACATACGGCAGCAGCGGCTCAGTATTGGGGTATCAGGTGCAGTAATAGGGACACATACGGCAGCAGCGGTTCAGCATTGGGGTATCAGGTGCAGTAATAGGGACACATACAGCAGCAGCGGCTCAGCATTGGGGTATCAGCAGGATGAGTGGTTTATGCAGGTTGGAGATAGATGGTGATGGGGCTGGAATATGAGAAGTGAAACATGTCGTTGTTGTATTCTCTGTAGCAGAGTTGTGGCTGGAGGAGTTGTCATGTCGGTCTGGGCCAGATGGAAAAGTGACCGATTCCATCAGAAAGAACGTCAGCGGTAAGACACCAACTATACCTGTGCAGTAATCACATATGTTTTGTAGGACTGGTATTTACCACTGATCATATTGCGGTAATATCCATGTTGGTCTTTATATAGCGATTATTATCAGTAACAGCGCAGCCATCTCTTTCATCCACTATTAGGGTGCGTCACCGAGTTGTAATCATAGTTACCTAGTTAGGGGCCCACTCAGAAGTTTCGCCCCCCCTGAACCGAAACCCTAGCTATGTCTCTGACTACATCCATGCAGTTCAACAATGATTCATACAATTTATTAATGAAGTCATCAGGAATAGCAAAGAATGCAGTCTTACATGCCTCCCAAAGTTCATCTAGATTCTTTGGTTTTGTCTTCCAAGCTTCCTTTCATCCTACCCCAAACATGCTCAATGATGATCATGTCTGGTGACTGGACTGACCAGTCCTTGAGCACCTTGATCTTTTTTGCCTGGAGGAACTTTGTTGTAGAGATGGATGTATGACATGAAGCACCATCCTGCTGCAGAATTTGACCCCTTTTACGATTTGGAAAAGTAGTAGCTAAAACTTCTTGATATTTTAGGCTATTGATATTGCCTTCCACCGTGCAAATGTTTCACACACCCCCATAGTGAATGTAACCCCAGACCATGATCTTTCCACCACCAAATTTAACTGTTTTCTGGGTGTATTTTGGATCCATACGGGCTCCAGTAGGTCTCCTGCAGTATTTGCGACGGTTGTGGTGTAATGCTACTGAAGATTCATCAGAAAAATCCACCTTCTGCCACTTTTCCAGCATCCATCTGTTTATCAGGCTGTGGGACTTTGCTAATGCCACACGGTTTTTTATTTGCCTTTTGCTTAGTGCTGGCTTCTGGGCACTGATTCGACCATGGAGGCCATTTCGAGACAGAATCCTACAAACTGTTCTAGTTGACACAGGGACTTGAGGTGACCAGGTCTGTTGCAGTTCTGCTGCAGTGGAAGAGGGGCTTGCTTTTGGTTTTCTAACTAACAAACGTTCCTCCTGAGCAGTTGTCTTGCGGGGTCTGCCGGACCTGGGCTTGTCAAACACATCTCCAGTCTCTTCGAATCTTTTTTCAATTCTTTGTAGTTGACGCTGAGACACATTAAAGGTGCCAGCCACCTCTGCAGTGGATCTGGTCTTCAGCCTCTTGATAATCCAGGCTTTGGTCGCAGGGTGGATTTTTGGCATGCTGTCAGAGCTCAAGGTGCAGCTCAAGTGAAGGTCGGGGGTGCTGGTTTTCTTTTTATACACACCCACTAATTAACTGATCATTTACTGAACACAGGTGAGGATGTAAACTCGGATTGGGTGCATTATATGACCAGGCGACAAAACTTTTGTCTTGCCAAAATCTGACCATTCTGTGTCCATTAAATGATCAATATTTCTCCATTGATGCCAATTTATTTTCTTAACCTAAACCACATTTTGGAGGTTTTCAGCTTTCAAAATAATTTATACAACCAATGGATGAATTTAACGTCAGGTTATAAGCTTTTATTTACATAACATGGATAAGCGACATAACTTCTGTCAGGGAGTGTATGTCTTATAGAAAAGAAAAGCTTTTACTCTATGCTTAAAAATGCAAGGGCATTTTTTACATGCTTTTTTCAGGCTAAAAAAAAATACACCAAAACATAAGAGTGAAAAAGGGAGTGGTATTCCATGGAGTGAGACAAACATAGTAAAATTCAAGGAAAAACTTTATTGATTAAAAAAATTAAAATATAATGGTAGAACCACCAGTGGCTCACTGACTAAGGCTTCCTAAGCCAAAACGCATTGATCATGGTTATGGGTGGTATGCCCAATGGTAAATATATACAAAGGGATATACATCACATGGTACACATTGACCAATCAGGGTGAATCTAGTAAAGAAACACACCTGAAAGAAAAAGTAGCATTCAATGGTCACACATAATGGAGAACCTCATACGCCTAATGAAAGTGATATAATATGAATTCTTGTGCAGAAACAAAGTAAAACCAGTTATTTGAAGAAAAAAAAAAAACCACGAACACATAGAAGCCTTGAAAGAAAGAGGTAGAAAATGGGGGTGATAATGTAAAAAAAATCATTATATTGTAAGATTAAATCATGTCTGATGGTGAGGCCTGAGGGATTCCAAGTGTTCAGTGTGAAGTTCCAGAAGAATTCTCTGTTTAGAACTTTTTTCTGAGATCACCTCCCCTAAGAGGACTCTAAACTTTCTCAATACCTCTAAACGAAAAAGTGGACATGTCCCCGCAGGTATTTGTGAAAAGTATCGTGAGGCAGATGACATATTTAGTTCTGTCATGCTGGATGCATCAGACATGTGCCCTCTGATGCGTTTTTTAAGAGGTCGTACGTCCTACATACTGTACATGGCAGGATGTACAGTCAATCAGGTAATTAATCCCTGTAGTAATACAATTGCTAAAACTATGAATATTAAATGTCTTGTCAGTGGAAAAGGATGTACATTTTTGGGTTTTTATTGCATGATCACAGAAGAGACATTTATTACTCCCACAATTCAAGAAGTCTTAATGAAAGCCATGTGTCCGTGTTTTTTTTATGTAGAAGTTTAAAAAGGCTGGGGGACAAAATAGAATCAAGGGTAAGGGCCTTCTTGGCAACATATCTAACATCAGTATCAGATAGAATATTAGAGAGTTGAGTGTCTTGATTAAGTATGCGTATTTTTTTAATGATACGTACTACATGGACTGTATTGGGTGGAAAAGGTGATAGGTTTGGAATAATTTGTGGAAGAGTTCGTATGATGTGAATGTCTACAGTCATGGCCAAAAGTTTTGAGAATGACACAAATATTAATTTTTACAAAGTCTACTGCTTCATTTTTTCTAATGGCAATTTGCATATACTCCAAAATGTTATAAAGCATGATCAGCTTAACAGCAATTACTTGCAAAGTCAATATTTGCCTAGAAAATGAACTTTATCCCCCAAAACACATTTCAACATCATTGCAGTCCTGCCTTAAAAGGACCATCTAACATCGTTTCAGTGATTGCTCCATTAACACAGGTGTGGGTGTTGATGAGGACAGGGCTGGAGATCAATCTGTCATGATTAAGAATGACACCACTGGACACTTTAAAAGGAGGCTTGTGCTTGGCATCATTGTTTCTCTTCGGTTAACCATGGTTCTCTCTAAAGAAACACGTGCAGTCATCATTGCACTGCACAAAAATGGCCTAACAGGGAAGAGTATCGCAGCTAGAAAGATTGCACCTCAGTCAACAATCTATCGCATCAAGAACTTCAAGGAGAGAGGTTCCCTTGTTGCCAAAAAGGCTCCAGGGCGCCCAAGAAAGACCAGCAAGCGCCAGGACCGTCTCTTAAAAGTGTTTCAGCTGCGGGATCGGGCTACCAGCAGTGCAGAGCTTGCTCAGGAATGGCAGCAGGCAGGTGTAAGTGCATCTGCACGCACTGTGAGGCGGAGACTCTTGGAGCAAGGCCTGGTCTCAAGGAGGGCAGCAAAGAAGCCACTTCTCTCCAGGAAAAACATCATGGACAGACTGATATTCTGCAAGAGGTACAGGGAGTGGACTGCTGAGGACTGGGGTAAAGTCATTTTCTCTGATGAATCCCCTTTTCGATCGTTTGGGACATCTGGAAAACGGCTTATTCGGAGAAGACCAGGTGAGCGCTACCACCAGTCTTGTCTCATGCCAACTGTCAAGCATCCTGAAACCATACATGTGTGGGGTTGCTTCTCAGCCACGGGAATGGGCTCTCAGTCTTGCCTAAAAACACAGCCATGAATAAAGAATGGTACCAGAATGTCCTCCAATATCAACTTCTCCCAACCGCCCAAGAGCAGTTTGGCGATCAACAATGCCTTTTTCAACATGATGGAGAACCTTGCCATAAAGCAAAGGTGATAACTAAATGGCTCAGGGAACAAAACATAGAGATTTTGCGACCATGGCCTGGAAACTCCCCAGATCTTAATCCCATTGAGAACTTGTGGTCAATCATCAAGAGACGGGTGGACAAACAAAAACCTTCAAATTCAGACAAAATAAAAGCATTGATTTTGCAAGAATGGACTGCTATCAGTCAGGATTTGATCCAGAAGTTGATTGAGAGCATGCCAGGGAGAATTGCTGAGATCCTGAAAAAGAAGGGTCAACACTGCAAATATTGACTTGCTGAATTAACTCATTCTGTCAATATAACCTTTTGCTACTCATAATATGATTGCAATTATATTTCTGTATGTGAAAAAAACATCTGACAAACACACATAAAAACCAGAGGCCAGCAGATCATGTGAAAATATAATACTTGTGTCATTCTCAAAACTTTTGGCCATGACTGTACTTTTCATGGAACTCAATTTACCAGCAGGGTGAGAAGGAATAATTGGGTTAGAAATCACTATATTGTATTATCTATATGACCCTTCAGTTGGAGATGGTTATAAGGGTTCTCTAGTTTTATTACCCTTCCCCTAACCTATGTTTAAAAATTTCAATAAAACATTTACACAGAAATCACTATATTAATTCCTTATTTGTCATATTCTGTTGGGTGCATGTTCCTGGTCTAATAAGTCAGACCTGTCAATATGGGAGACGTTCTGAAAAGCTTTACGGGGAGTGTTATATCTATATCCGTGATTTTGTTATCTATATACAGTTGTGGCCAGAAGTATTGACACCCCTGCAATTCTGTCAGATAATACTCAGTTTCTTCCTGAAAATGATTGCAAACACAAATTCTTTGGTATTATTATCTTCATTTAATTTGTCTTAAATGAAAAAACACAAAAAGAATTGTCCTAAAGCCAAATTGGATATAATTCCACACCAAACATAAAAAAAGAGGGTGGACAAAAGTATTGGCACTGTTTGAAAAATCATGTGATGCTTCTCTAATTTGTGTAATTAACAACACCTGTAACTTACCTGTGGCACCTAACAGGTGTTGGCAATAACTAAATCACACTTGCAGCCAGTTGACATGGATTAAAGTTGACTCAACCTCTGTCCTGTGTCCTTGTGTGTACCACATTGAGCATGGAGAAATGAAAGAAGACCAAAGAACTGTCGGAGGACTTGAGAAACCAAATTGTGAGGAAGCATGAGCAATCTCAAGGCTACAAGTCCATCTCCAAAGACCAGAATGTTCCTGTGTCTACCGTGCGCAGTGTCAAGAAGTTTAAAGCCCATGGCACTGTGGCTAACCTCCCTAGATGTGGATGGAAAAGAAAAATTGACGAGAGATTTCAACGCAAGATTGTGCAGATGTTGGATAAAGAACCTCGATTAACATCCAAACAAGTTCAAGCTGCCCTGCAGTCCGAGGGTACAACAGTGTCAACCCGTACTATCCGTCAGCGTCTGAATGAAAAGGGACTGTATGGTAAGAGACCCAGGAAGACCCCACTTCTTACCCCGAGACATAAAAAAGCCAGGCTGGAGTTTGCCAAAACTTACCTGAAAAAGCCTAAAATGTTTTGGAAGAATGTTCTCTGGTCAGATGAGACAAAAGTAGAGCTTTTTGGGCCAAGGCATCAACAGAGTTTACAGGAGAAAAAAAGAGGCAAAGAAAAGAACAAAGTCCCTACAGTCAAACAAAGGTTCCCGGAGGTTTTGGGGTTGCTTTGCTGCCTCCGACACTGGACTGCTTGACCGTGTGCATGGCATTATGAAGTCTGAAGACTACCAACAAATTTTGCAGCATAATATATGGCCCAGTGTGAGAAAGCTGGGTCTCCCTCAGAGGTCATGGGTCTTCCAGCAGGACAATGGCGCAAACACTTCAAAAAGCACTAGAAAATAGTTTGAGAGAAAGCACTGGAGACTTCTAATGTGGCCAGCAATGAATCCAGACCTGAATCCCATGGAACACCTGTGGAGAGATCTAAAAATGGCAGTTTGGAGAAGGCACCCTTCAAATATCAGGGACCTGGAGCAGTTTGCCAAAGAAGAATGGTCTAAAATTCCAGCAGAGCATTGCAAGAAACTCATTGATGGTTACCGGAAGTGGTTGGTCGCAGTTATTTTGGCTAAAGGTTGTGCAACCAAGTATTAGGCTGAGGGTGGCAATACTTTTGTCTGGCCCATTTTTGGAGTTGTTTGTGAAATGATCAATGTTTTGATTTTTGCTTCATTCTCTTTTGTGTTTTTTCATTTAAGACAAATTAAATGAAGATAATACCAAAGAATTTGTGTTTGCAATCATTTTCAGGAAGAAACTGAGTATTATCTGACAGAACTGCAGGGGTGTCAATACTTTTGGCCACAACTGTAGGACTGTTTTGCACTCATGGGCCAAGCCTTCCGCCCTGGTACTGTTCCTTTCGTTGCGTACAAGTTCAACTTTGGGAATATTGTTGATAATGTGTGCAGGGTGACAAGACTTGGCTTGCAGAATGGAGTTACAGTCAGTCAGTTTCCTGTAGGGAGAAATAATGATACTGCTGTTAGGTGTGTCACCAAAAAGATGGATGTCAAAAACAGATGAGTGGGAAGAAGTATTCATGATATCATATTCACTTTGCTTGGACACGTAAACCGTGTTCAAATGTAGCAGAAATGCTGCGTTTTATATACTATATTTTATTTCTTTGTGCAGAAATTCTACTGCGTTTAACTTTCCTAGCAAATTGGATGTGATTTCTTGAAAACTTGGTCTGCTCTGCTTCTAAAGATGCTGCAGAACTGTGCGGTTTGGATACTTTTATTTTTCTTTTAAGGCTTCTATGTAGAGCATGAAAAAAATACATGTAAAAAAATGCAGTTGCTTTTTTAAGGGCAAAATCAAAAAACTTTCCTGTACCATAAAATACACATTAAAATACTAGTTCAAATCGGCACAGAAAAAGGCATCAAATAAGGTGAAAACATAAAAAATGCAGCAAACATGCAATAACTAAAGAAGATTGATATTATGTAGTTCGGTGAGAACACCTGCAGAAAACTAGAATACTAAAATCACAGTATTTATACTAAACTGTGTTCCAAACTATTATGCAAAAAGTTTAGGAGTGATAAGGTTAACATTTTTTTGTTTGTCATTTAAACTCATTGATGGTGATGTGTGTCAGGGTTCTTTATATTACTGAAAGCAATTGCAGATACCTGTGCAAATTAGTTTGGCTGGTGTGTCCAAATAAAGGCAAGACTACTTAAGAGGGCTGTTCCACATTATTAAGCAGCCTACATTTTTTGCCAAAATGGGAAAGAAAAAGGATGTGTCGGCTGCTGAGAAGCAACAAATTGTGGAGTATTTAGGTCAAGGCATGACTACAATCAACATTGCCAAGACACTTCATCGTGATCATCGCACAATCAAGAAGTATGTAGCTGACTCCCAGCACACACGTGTGCGTGCTGATAAGGAAAAATTGAGGACTCTTTCCAACAGGCAATTGTGTCAGGTTAAAAGAGCAGCTGCAAAAATGCCTTGTCATAGCAGCAGACAAGTTTTTGAAGCTGCTGGTGCCTCCAACGTCCCCCGAACAACAAGAAGCAGGGTCCTTCAGAGGTTTGCAGCTGTGCGTAAGCCATCCTGTCGACCACCCCTATCCACTGCACACAAGCAGAAATGGCTCCAGTGGGCCAAACAATACATGAAGACTGACTTCCAAACTGTTTTGTTCACCGATGAGTGCCGTGCAACGCTCGATGGTCCAGATGGATGGAGTGGAGGATGGCTGGTTGATGGACACCCCATGAAAACACAGCTAAGGCGCCAACAAGGAGGTGGTGGAGTAATGTTTTGGGCTGGAATCATGGGGAGAGAAATTGTCGGTCCCTTTAGGATCCCTGAAGGGGTAAAGATGAACTCCAAAATCTATGTGGAGTTTCTAAAACAGCACTTCCTGCCATGGTTCAAGAAGAAGAACCGTGCTTTCCGCAGCAAGATCATTTTCATGCATGATAATGCACTGTCTCATGCTGCAAATAACACATCTGTATCTCTGGCTGCTATGGGCATAAAAGAGGACTTATGGTGTGGCCACCATCTTCCCCTGACCTCAACCCCATTGAGAACCTCTGGAGCATCATCAAAAGGAGTGTCTATGATGGCGGGAGGCAGTTCACATCTAAGCAACAGCTCTGGGAGGGTATTCTGTCCACATGCAGAACAACTGAAGCACAAACAATCCAAAAACTGACAAATTCAATGGATGAGAGAGTTCAGAAGCTTCTTTCGAACAAGGGGTCCTATGTGCAAATGTAACATCACCTAGAATAAAGTTTTTTGACTTGAAAACTGTTTGATTTCATTTTGTAATAAGCTGATAATGCTTATAATTTCACATTGCCCATTTTTTTGTTCAAAATAAAAATAAAAAGGTTGAAAACTCTGCTGTGCATAATAATTTGGAACATGTATTTTGAGTGTTTCTTATTTTTAAAAATATACTGTTTTCATAGGCAGTTTGTTCAAAAACATTGCAATTATACTTGAATATTAGATGACTGGAAAATAACAATGACTGCAATTCATATAGGTAATTTAGAGAAAATATGAAATATTTTTTGCATAATAATTTGGAACGCAGTGTATATGTGAACACAGCCTTACAGACACCAAAAAGGTGCAATTTATTGAGGCTTACGGAAAAATGAGAAAGTTATGGCAGCTACAACTATGATTGAGTTAACAAAAAATAAATCTATAGGTCCCAGATGTCCTGGATACAGCGGGACGTTAACAGATTTGGGCCTACACCCTGCATATGTAGGCAGAAAAACATGATTGACTTGAATAATCAATTTTTCACATGGCTGTATTTGAGAAAATTAAAACTAAACAAGAGATTTTTCTAAACCTGTGAGAGTCTAGGGAATACAGTCCTGCTCATCCTTATTGGCACCCATGAAGTGTAAGTACATAATGTGGAATATTTCCTGAAAAAAATGAATCAATTGAAACAGTTTTTTAGCACTCGTGTTAAATACAAAAGAGCACGTCATAAATAATTTAAAAAAAAAAGCAATGGGAGGGAAAAATTAAAAAACTTAAAGCTTGCTGTGACAATGATATTGGCACCCTTTACATTAAATTAGTATGGAAACACTGAGTCACCTGTGGCAAATAAAAAATGAGAATCCCCTGTGATTGTCGGTGTCCATGTGACATGAATTATCCAATGAATGATGACTTCAGTGTTTTAAAAAGCCACATTGTATGCCATGTTCCTTTGTCACAATGATGAAGACAAAGGAGGTGTCTGAGGACATCAGAACTGCTATTATTAGCAAACACAAGAGTTCCAAAGGGTATAAGGCCATCTCCAAAGACCTTGGTATCCCAGTTTCAAAAATGTTATGAAGGCTAAGGAAAAAAGAAAGCGCAATAGGGTCTTACCTGGGTGGTGAATCAAATAAATATAAGAAATCCACTCACCTATTCCAGGGGAAATGAAGGCATAAGAACCAACTGTCAGCCTGCTGCACGCCCGAAGGTCCACTCCGTGACCGCCAATATGAATCCTTATGGATAAAATAACTTTCTCGGACTTATTGTGCGCTGCTGGACAAAGTTCAGTTTAACACGACATGAGAAGTTTAACTGTTTAATTCCCAACGCATTTCGAAGTGTATAATACTTCTTCCTCAGTCATTATCATTGCTCAACCTCTGATATTTCCTCAAGTATCTTGCAAAGTATTGCAATCATTACCATAATTCACATCATAAATCATGGAAAGGGACCAATGTTTAATAATTTTTACATGAAAGTCAGGTCTAACCAAGGGTTTTTTTTCTGTAAATCTAGGTTGGTGATATGACAAGATATGTGGCTTGTTAAAATGTCAGTATCTGGATGTGTACCCCTAATTATATGCTAATGTTTTATATCAATATTGGCTATAGCCTTACTATGTTTATCATAAGTGGTAACAAATGTGATTCTATTCTTCCTTTTCTTAGGTCCTATCTGCCCTTTCTGTATAATCTGCCTCAGAGATCATTTCAGTACCTCCTGAGGGTAAACCACAGTTTGCTAATTTGGTACAAGCGCCCCTCCTACCCACCACTTTGACACATGGATCTGTAACAATTTTATTGTTACGTTATAATTTATTTTCTTTCAAGATCATTTTTATAGCCAACACCAAGGTAGTGCCATGGTGGCCAATGAGGCCTTTACATATGGAAATGTATTTATGTTGGAATTCAAGATTATATACCGCAACCAGCCATACACAATATTGTCTCGACTGGTTGCGGTACATATACATTTTCACAATTTGGACAGGTCATGTAATGATGCCTCCTGACAATTTTCTTGACTATCTCAGTGCACAACATCACACAGAGCTTTACTCTGTCAATGAGGGCCGGTTGGTGATTGAACGGTTTCTCCAAGCCAACATTTCACACTATACCCAAGAGTTAATTACAACATATTAAGAGAAATGTTACACATCATGTATCAAAGAGAGGCGTAGAAGCAATGATGTCTGCCTCTGCTTAGAAGGGACATCTGCACCAAACTTATTCACTGGACTCATCTCTGAGGTAGATTATACAATAAGAGGCTTTTGAACCTAAAAACAGGAAGAACAAAGTTACTTTTGGTACCACCAATGGTTAACACAATGAGGATATAGCCAATATTACTAGAAAACATTGGCATATAATTAGGGCTAGACATCAAGATATTGAAATTTTTATGGAGTCACCTATCAAGTCGCATCGCCAACCTAGATCAATTAAAGAAACACTGGATAGAGCTAACTAACTTGGATAGCAAATAATTATACAGAGGTTCCTGTCCAAACCTAAATATGGCACTTTACTTTTGTAATTCCGATATAGGAAGAAAATATAGGCTCAAGGGATATTTTACTTCTAATATAGATTATGTTGTGCACTTGATAACTTGTCCATGAGGACTCCATTTTGTGGGTGAAAAGACTCCAGAAATCAAAGCTCGTATAGGGCAACATAAATCCACAAAGATCTGGAGGGGTAGACTGTGCTGCAAATACATGTTCAATCCGTTTTTTTCATGGATACAACTTACAATGTCTGGTGCTCGTCACATGTCCATATCTTTTCATGTATCATGCCCGTGCAAAACTAATGGCAACATGTTCTTTTTTTCTCCCGTATCACGGATGAATTGTGACAATACAAGTCTATGTATGACAAAAAAACACAGCAGCACCTTGTGAATGCCAAGACATATGATGTCAATGGAAATAAAAATAAAAACTTCCAAACGCTCTGTCCCTCAGCAACATGTACTTACAAATGCGAAGGTTCTTAGCGCATGATTTGGCCAATTCATGTGTGCCCGTCAACCGCGGCAAGGTGACACTTCTCTGACGGGTCCTGTCTGAACCCTACCATATCCTACTATATATGCCACTTTCAGGTTAAAAAACCTACTATAATGTACAAACAAGTCTCTCCTGGGCTGCAAGCCTACAAATGGGCAAGTAGAACTGGTTAAAAACACCTTCTGGTTAACGGGAGGAGTGCAAGGGTCAAGCAGAGGGAGTCACACCCCCTTATATATAGCTATTTGTTTTTTGTAATACAAGTCTATGTGTCCATTACAAAATACGTAAAGCACACAGATGGCATCAGTGTACCATCCGTGTGCTGTACGTACAGTGCCTACAAGTAGTATTCAACCCCCTGTAGATTTAGCAGGTTTACACATTCAGAATTAACTTGGCATTGTGACATTTGGACTGTAGATCAGCCTGGAAGTGTGAAATGCACTGCAGCAAAAAAGAATGTTATTTCTTTGTTTAATTTTTTTTTAAATTGTGAAAAGTTTATTCAGAGGGTCATTTATTATTCAACCCCTCAAACCACCAGAATTCTGTTTGGTTCCCCTAAAGAATTAAGAAGTATTTCAGGCACAAAGAACAATGAGCTTCACATGTTTGGATTAATTATCTTCTTCATGCCTTTTCTGACTATTTAAGACCCTCCCCAAACTTGTGAACAGCACTCATACATGGTCAACATGGGAAAGAAAAGGAGCATTCCAAGGCCATCAGAGACAAGATCGTGGAGGGTCACAAGGCTGGCAAGGGGTACAAAACCCTTTCCAAGGAGTTGGGCCTACCTGTCTCCACTGTTGGGAGCATCATCCGGAAGTGGAAGGCTTATGGAACTACTGTTAGCCTTCCACGGCCTGGACAGCCTTTGAAAGTTTCCTCCCGTGCCGAGGCCAGGCTTGTCCGAAGAGTCAAGGCTAACCCAAGGACAACAAGGAAGGAGCTCCGGGAAGATCTCATGGCAGCGGGGACATTGGTTTCAGTCAATACCATAAGTAACGTACTCCACCGCAATGGTCTCTGTTCCAGACGAGCCCGTAAGGTACCTTTACTTTCAAAGCGTCATGTCAAGGCTCGTCTACAGTTTGCTCATGATCACTTGGAGGACTCTGAGACAGACTGGTTCAAGGTTCTCTGGTCTGATGAGACCAAGATCGAGATCTTTGGTGCCAACCACACACGTGACGTTTGGAGACTGGATGGCACTGCATACGACCCCAAGAATACCATCCCTACAGTCAAGCATGGTGGTGGCAGCATCATGCTGTGGGGCTGTTTCTCAGCCAAGGGGCCTGGCCATCTGGTCCGCATCCATGGGAAGATGGATAGCACGGCCTACCTGGAGATTTTGGCCAAGAACCTCCGCTCCTCCATCAAGGATCTTAAGATGGGTCGTCATTTCATCTTCCAACAAGACAACGACCCAAAGCACACAGCCAAGGAAACCAAGGCCTGGTTCAAGAGGCAAAAAATCAAGGTGTTGGAGTGGCCTAGTCAGTCTCCTGACCTTAACCCAATTGAAAACTTGTGGAAGGAGCTCAAGATTAAAGTCCACATGAGACACCCAAAGAACCTAGATAACTTGGAGAAGATCTGCAAGGAGGAGTGGGCCAAGATAACTCCAGAGACCTGTGCCGGCCTGATCAGGTCTTATAAAAGACGATTATTAGCTGTAATTGCAAACAAGGGTTATTCCACAAAATATTAAACCTAGGGGTTGAATAATAATTGACCCACACTTGTATGTTTAAAATTTATTAAAATTTAACTGAGCAACATAACTTTTTGGTTTGTAAGATTTATCATCTGTTAATAAATCCTGCTCTTGTGTGAAGTTTGAAGGCTCTAACTTATTTGCATCTTATCAAACCTGCTAAATCTGCAGGGGGTTGAATACTACTTGTAGGCACTGTATGTAACACTGCAAAGTATAGGAGAAACTTTGTCATTAATTTCTTTATCCATCCATGAAAAACATTGATGACACACTGATCCAAAATACTGATGATAGTGATCAAAACACTGATTTTTCATGTACGTGTTTAAACACGTATGTGTGAATGAGGTATAAGGCCGGTGTCACACCTCCGTGCTTCACATGATGTATGGCCACACTTAGGGTCTCATGAGCCAAACTTGCCAAGTTCACATATGATTATAGAGATGTGAAATCAACCTTAACCAGAGATGTGATGGGAGCCTTATTAATTCATTAATATGCACAGGCAGCATGAACTAAAAAAGTACATGCGAAAGAGTATTATAATTTATTACTAGTTATTTCCTAGATGGGACTACATTATGTTTGACTGACAAAAAAGTCATCCTATGAAACCTAGGTGAGGTTCTGCTAAATAATCTATCAGTAGGCTGCAATTCTAGTAAATCAGTAATCGGATCTTACATGACACACGGAGTGAAGTAATCCTATTACTATGCTTAGAGAACCTGCTCCTTACATGGGGCATAGCTGATGCATTTGTAGCTGTGGAGGAAAAACCTCACATCAGAATCCATTTCAAGTAATCTGTAGCTGACCGCTCAGACTAAGGCGAGAATTGAACATTTTCATTTGTTGGTGCACAATGCAATCTAGTTCTTTTGTGGCTTTGTGTCAAAGGCATACATTAGTCTCATACTCTCTTTTGCTTCCTCCCCTGCGCAGGAGCTGTGGTATAATCAGACCATGTCCGGTCAGACACAGCCATTACACAGTAGGGGCATATATATATGAGATTATCTCAGCACAGGAACATTTTTTTTTTTTAAACATCCAATTGTGGAAATTATTATTCCAAGCTCTACTGATTAAAATATACTTTAAACTGAACTTTGTTTGTGGGAAAACCTCTTTAACCTCTGTCCTGTTCTTTAAAATACTGCTGAAAATGTTTTGACTGGACACATTATGCTTCCAAAAGACGCCAGTGCCATTAGAGAATACAGTATTGCAGGTCTATTTAAAGTGTAACCGTCATTTAATTTATTCCATAAATCAATTATACATGTGAAAATAAGAAATTTGTAACATACCCATATTTTTCGCTTTATAAGACGCACCAGATTATAAGACGCACCCCCAAATTTGGTGAAGAAAAATTTTTTTTTGTTAAATGGAGGTGTCTTATAATGCCAGTGTCCAGCTTTCAAATCATATACCGTATATGTCCCTCATCCTGGTATCTATATAACCCCCATCCTGGCACATCGCGCCCTTGTGCTGGCACATAGCCCACCATCCCATCCTGGATATGCCCCTCTGCTGGCACTCACATTGCCCCCTCTCTATATGCGCCCCTTCTGGCACGCAGATTGCCCCCCTCTCTCTATATGCCTCCCTGCTGGTACGCACACGGCCCCCACGGCCCTATATTCCCCCTGCTGGCATTCACACGGCCCCCCCATCCTTATATTCCCCCCCTGCTGGCACACATTGTCCCCCCATCCCTATATTCCCCCCTGCTAGCACACATGGCTTCTCGTTCATATATTCCCCCCTGCTGGCACACATTGCCCCCCCATCCCTATATTCCCCCCTGCTTTCACACATGGCCCCCGTCCCTATATTTCCCCCCTGCTGGCAAGCACATGATAAAATAACAGTTAACTCACCTTCTGATGATAGCTCCTGCTCCCCCTGTGGCTTTCCTGTGTCTGCAGAGATCCTCCTCCTGCGAGGGCGCACGCAGCTGCTGCTCATTCAGATTCAGGCAGCTCATTGTAGCTACAGGATCTTCCATGATGTGACCAATAGGACCTGCGGTCACGTGACTCGCAGTGCTCACTGGGAGTCACGTGACCGCAGGTCCTATTGGTCACATCATGGAAGGTCCTGAAGCGATGAACTGCCTGATTGAGCAGCTGCTGCCGTGAGCCCTGCAGGATGTCAGCAGACACAGGAAAGCCACGGGGGGAGCTGGGAGCAATCATCAGTAGGTGACTATAGTGATGGGGCAGGTGGGGGAGAGTGCAGGCACATGTAATATGCACAACTCCCGTCTACCAACTCGGCGCAGCTTCAGCACCGAGGTGGAGGACAGCGGGTGCAGTGAATATTACATGAGCCTAATGAGCGGGAGCACAGGACCTCCCGCTGTCTCTGCAGCCCGCAACCAGCCCATCCCAGTCCCCTGACACCACACCAGAGCCAAACCCCAACATTAGCACAGCAGCACACAGATTCGCATTATAGGATGCAGCCCCCCACTTTCCCCCAAAAATTTGGGGGAACAAAAGTGAGTCTTATAATCCAAAAAATACAGTATGTTATCAGAGAAATCTGCTTCTTTCGCCACCAGGACTGATCATTCATTTTGAAAATTATCAATAACTTGGTAAAATCTGTCTTCAGTGAAGACAGATTGTATTTTACGGAGATAGAATCTTATAAATAAGGGCAGCATGGTGGCTCAGTGGATAGTATTGCAGCCTTGCAGCGCTGGAGTCCTGGGTTCGAATCCCACCAAGGACAACATCTCCAAGGAGTTTGTATGTTCTCCCCGAGTTTGCGTGGGTTTCCTGCAGGTACTCTGGTTTCCTCCCACATTCCAAAGACATACTGATGGGGCTCACAATCTAAATTCCCTATCGGGGACAGCGATGATAATGTGTGCAAACTGTAAAGCGCTGCGGAATGTTAGCGCTATATAAAACTGCCATTTCCTAAGTAGACAAAATTAGTCCCAAAATTAAATTCGACATATGGCACTTCAAGAAGCATAAACACACAAAATGGGTAGCTGGTGTCATGAAACACAGACCCAAAGAAGAGATCCAAGAAAAAAATGCATACATTTAAAAATGTAAATTTTATTTATATTGAATATAAAATATGCATAAAAATTTTTTGGCACAGAATATGTAAAAAAAATAAAAATAAAATATATATATATATATATATATATATATATATATACACTTTTTTTTACATATTCTGTGCCAAAAAAATTTTATGAATGTTTTAAATTCAATATAAATAAAATTTACATTTTTAAATTTATGCATTTTTTTCTTGAATCTCTTCTTTGGGTTCTTTGTTTCATGACATCAGCTACCCGTTTTGTGTGTTTACATTTTCTATGTAGAAGGCAGGTTGTTGGAGGGGGGATGAGTTCCTCCATCTTCCTCCTTTGCTATCTCTACATAGAATCTTATCAGTAGTAGCCGCCATCTCGTATCTCAGTGATGGGAAAGTCTGTCCTCACTGAATACAGATTTTACCTCAGAATTGAGTATTTTTTGAGAATGACTGATAAGTCCTGCAAAGAAGCAGATTTCTCTGTTTATAAGTTTTCTTGTATACTATTGATTTGTGTAATAAAAATTAAATATGAAGAATGAATGCATACATTTTTATGTCTGTATGTATTTTAGTGGTCCTTTGTGCCAAAAGAGAAATTTTGTTTTTACCATTTTTTTTTTTAATTTTCCCACTGATTTGCTTGATATCACCATAAAAGAAAAAAGAGAATATAACAGTGCTATAAATTTGAAGCCCCATTTATCATTAAGAGCTGGTAAGAGACCGAGTGAGCCTTTTGCGCAATGTCTAGGAGTACCATTAAACACTTCTTTACTAAACAAATGAGTTACAAAGAAGGGGAGAATGGAGGGCACCTGCTCGCTACTATTGTAAGGGCACAAGCGGGGGTTTCTTGTGTGACTTCAGTTAGGAATAGCTCTGGTACATTAGTGACTGATAAAAGATATCAGTTTGGGACTTTTATGATGACATAAACCTGGATTGCCGATGTTGGTTTCTCAGATTACAACTTATTTAGATAGAGTCACACGGTCTCTATCTTCCTTCGACAACTTGGACAAACTAAAGCACCCATAACGGCTGCAAGACCTACAGGAGGCAGCGGCAATGAGGGAAAATAAGGCACCTGGCTAAACAGACTTCCCATTGAACTGTTCAGGCAAAGCAGAGAGGGCAAAATACCAAATACGGGTCAGGAGTGGAGACCGAAATTTGTATTCTTGTTTTGCACATTCATTATTGTAATTATTCTTCAAAGACCTTTTAAAGGCTTTCTGCCTCATTGCTGTGTACCTGCTGCTTAAAGAAGACCTGGTCTGAAGTGGCCAGATTTTGCTCTTATTCAATCCTGCTGCTTCCCTGAGTATTCCATTTTGTTTTTTGCAACCCCTTCACCCTGAAGCCTGTTTTCACCTTCCTGACTAAGCCAATTTTTACAATTCTGACTGCTGTCACTTTATGAGGTAATAACTCTGGAACGCTTCAACGGTTCCCAGTGATTCGGAGACTGTTTTCTTGTGACATATTGTACTTCATGATAGTGGTAACATTTTTGATATAACTTGCGTTTATTTGTGAACAAACAGAAATTTGGCAAAAATTTGGAAAATTTAGCAATTTTCAAACTTAATTTTTATACCCTTAAATCACAGAGATATGGCACACAAAATAGTTAAACAACATTTCTTGCATGTCTACTTTACATCAGCACAATTTTGGAAACAATTTTTTCTTGTTAGGTAGTTACCAGGGTTAAAAGTTGACCAGCGGTTTCTCTTTCTTATATTTGCAAAACAATTTTTTTTTTAGGGATCACTTCACATTTGAAGTGATTTTGAGGGGCCTATACGACAGAAAATACCCAAAAATGACACCGTTCTAAAAACTGCACCCCTCAAGGTACTCAAAACCACATTCAAGAAGTCTATTAACCATTTAGGTGCTTCACAGGAATTTTTGGAATGTGGAAGAAAAAAATAAACATTAACTTTTCTTTCACAAAAAAAATTTCCTTTAGACTTACACTACTGTTTAAAAGTTTGGGGTCACCCAGACAGTTTTGTGTTTTCCATGAAAACTCATACTTTCATTAATCAAAGGAGTTGCCAAATGAATTTAAAATTTAGTCCACACACTGACAAGGTTCGAAAAAAATATTTTTATTTGAAATGATAATTTTCTCCTTCAAACTTTGCTTTTGTCAAAGAATGCTCCCTTTGCAGCAATTACAGCATTGCAAAACTTTGGCATTCTAGCAGCTAACTTGCTGAGGTAATCTGGAGAAATTTCACCCCTTGCTTCCAGAAACCCCTACCACAAGTTGGTTTGGCTTGATGGGCACTTTTTGCGTACCATACGGTCATGCTGCTCCCACAACAGCTCAATGGGGTTGAGATCTGGTGACTGCGCTGGCCACTCCATTACAGATAGAATACCCGCTGCCTGCTTCTTCCCTAAATAGTTCTTGCATAATTTGGAGGTGTGGTTTGGGTCATTGTCCTGTTGTAGGATGAAATTGGATCCAATCAAGCGCTGCCCACAGGGTATGGCATGGCGTTGCAAAATGGAGTGATAGCCTTCCTTATTCAAAATCCCTTTTACCTTGTACAAATCTCCCACTTCACCAGCACCAAAGCAACCCCAGACCATCACAATACCTCCAAAATGCTTGACAGATGGCGTCAGGCACTCTTCCAGCATCTTTTCAGTTCTGCGTCTCACAAATGTTCTTCTGTGTGACCCAATCACCTCAAATTTGCATTCGTCTGTCCATAACACTTTTTTCCAATCTTTCTCTGTCCAATGTCTGTGTTCTTTTGCCAATATTAATCTTTTCTTTTCATTAGCCTGTCTCAGATATGGCTTTTTCTTCGCCACTCTGCCCTGAAGGTCAGCATCCCAGAGTCGCCTCTTCACTGTAGATGTTGACACTGGCGTTTTACGTGTACTAATGAAGCTGCCAGTTGAGGACCTGGGAGGCGTCGATTTCTCAAACTAGACTCTAATGTACTTGTCTTGTTGCTCAGTTTGTGCAGCAGGGCCTCCCACTTCTCTTTATACTCTGGTTAGAGCCTGTTTCTGCTCTCCTCTGAAGGGAGTAGTACACACCATTGTAGGAAATCTTCAGTTTCTTGGCAATTTCTCGCATAGAATAGCCTTCATTTCTAAGAAGAATAGACTGTCGAGTTTCACATGAAAGTTCTTTTTTTCTGGCCATTTTGAGTGTTTAATGGATCCAACAAATGTAATGCTCCAGATTCTCAACTAGCTCAAAGGAAGGTCAGATTTATAGCTTCTCTAATCAGCCAAACTGTTTTCAGCTGTACTATCATACTTGCACAAGGGTTTTCATGGGTATTCTAACCATCCATTAGCCTTCTTACACAGTTAGCAAACACAAAGTACCATAATACTGGAGTGATGGTTGTTGGAAATGAGCCTCTATACACCTATGAACATATTGCATTACAAACCAGACATTTTTCCCACAAAAATCTTTTTTAGCTATTAATTTTGCATTTTCACAGGGGCAAAAGGAGAAAACGAAACCCAATGTTTGCCGTGCAATTTCTCCCGAGTTCACCGGTACCACATATGTGGTCGAAAACTAATTTTGAGGCACAGTGCAAAGCTCAAAAGAGAGGTAGCGCCATATTACAGTGCAGATTTTGCTGCACTTGTTTGAGGATGCTTTATTACATTGGCAGAGCCCCTGAGGTACCAGAACAGCAGAGCTCTGCATAAGTGAACCCATTTTACCAATTAAACCCCTCAATGAATTCATCTAGGGGGGCAGTGATTATATTGATACCACAGGTGTGTCAAACTTTTATTATTGGGCAGTGAATAAAAAAAAATTAGTTTTACCACCAAGATTGTGTTAGCCCCAAGTATTACATTTTTACACTGGAAAATGGGCAAAAAGGACACCAGAATTTGTCCCACAATTTATGCTGAAATTAGAAATACCCCATATGTGGCTGTACATTACTACTTTGCCATACTGGAGCGCAGATTTTCCTAGACTAGTTTGCGGATTCCATAGAACGAGCCTCTAAGTGCTAGAAAAGCAAAATCCCCCCTCAAGTGACCACATTTTGGAAATTATAGCCCTTTGGGAATTTACAGTCATATGTTAAAGTTTGGGCACCCCTATTAATGTTAACCTTTTTTCTTTATAACAATTTTGGTTTCTGCAACAGCTATTTCAGTTTCATATATCTAATAACTGATGGACTCAATTATATTTCTGGATTCAAATGAGGTTTATTGTACTAACAGAAAATGTGTAATCTGCATTTAAACAAAATTTGACTGGTGCAAAAGTATGGGCACCTCAACATAAAAGTGACATTAATATTTCGTAGATCCTCCTTTTGCAAAAATAACAGCCTCTAGTCGCTTCCTGTAGCTATTAATGAGCTCCTGGATCCTGGATGAAGGCATTTGTGAACATTCCTGTTTACAAAACAATTCCAGTTCAGTTAAGTTTGATGGTCGCCAAGCATGGACAGCCCGCTTCAAATCATCCCACAGACATTCAATGATATTCAGGTCTGGGCACTGGGATGGCCATTCCAGAACATTGTAATTGTTCCTCTGCATGAATGCCTGAGTAGGTTTGGAGCGGTGTTTTGGATCATTGTCTTGCTGAAATATCCATCCCCTGCGTAACTTCAACTCGTCAATGATTCTTGCACATTATTGTCAAGAATCTGCTGATACTGAGTTGAATCCATGCGACCCTCAACTTTAACAAGATTCCCGGTGCCGGCATTGGCCACACAGCCCCAAAGCATGATGGAACCTCCACCAAATTTTACTGTGGGTAGCAAGTGTTTTTCTTGGAATGCTGTGTTTTTTAGCCTCCATGCATAACGCCTTTTTGTATGACCAAACAACTCAATCTTTGTTTCATCAGTCCACAGGACCTTCTTCCAAAATGTAACTGGCTTGTCCAAATGTGCTTTTGCATACCTCAGGCGACTGTTTGTGGCGTGCTTGCAGAAACGGCTTCTTTCGCATCACTCTCCCATACAGCTTCTCCTTGTGCAAAGTGTGCTGTATTGTTGACCGATGCACAGTGACACCATCTGCAGCAAGATGATGCTGCAGGTCTTTGGAGGTGGTCTGTGGATTGTCCTTGACTGTTCTCTCCATTCTTCTTCTCTGCCTTTCTGATATTTTTCTTGGCCTGCCACTTCTGGGCTTAACAAGAACTGTACCTGTGTTCTTCCATTTCCTTACTATGTTCCTCACAGTGGAAACTGACAGGTTAAATCTCTGAGACAACTTTTTGTATCCTTCCCCTGAAAAGCTATGTTGAATAATCTTTGCTTTCAGATCATTTGAGAGTTGTTTTGAGGAGCCCATGATGCCACTCTTCATAGGAGAATCAAATAGGAGAACTACTTGCAAGTGGCCACCTTAAATACCTTTTCTCATGATTTGATACACCTGGCTATGAAGTTCAAAGCTCAATGAGGTTACAAATCCAATTTAGTGCTTCAGGAAGTCAGTAAAAAGTAGTTAGGAGTGTTCAAATCAAGAAAATGATAAGGGTGCCCACCGGTCAAATTTTGATTAAATGCAGATTGCACATTTTCTGTTAGTACAATAAACCTCATTTGAATCCAGAAATATAACGGAGTCCATCAGTTATTAGATATATGAAACTGAAATAGCTGTTGCAAAAACCAAAATTGTTATAAAGAAAAAAGGTTAACATTAATAGGGGTGCCCAAACTTTAACATATGACTATCTACAGATGTAGTGATGATTTTGACTCCATGGGTGTTTTCCAGAAACAGGCAGCAGTGGTTGTTGCTGAGTGAAAATTGCAAACTGCTACTGTAGTGACCAGTACGCTGCAGTCACGATTACATTATGCCCAGCTCATGCTTCTGGAGACATGCACCCGTAAGTTAGGTGGGCTCCAATCACTAAAGAAATGCCAAACATGTGGGCGCTAAATGTTTAGACACACTGGGGCTCAGAAGGGAGCGGTGAATTTGGAAGCGGAGAATTTGCCAAATTTGTTTTGGGGAGCGAGGAGCCATTTAACTTTTCCAGAGCCTTTGTGCTACCAGTAACGTGGAAGCCCCCTATGTCTACATTAACAGATCACAGATCTGAGTGAAGAATTGCATTTTTTGTGGATTGAGTTGAAGCTTTTATTGGGAACATTTTACATAACATTTGGGACCACTTACGTTGGGGTATCCATCTAAATCTGAGTGATGTGATTCAGATGAAACTCCTGAGGGAGCCATTCACTATACTGAGGCAGCAGACTCACTCTGGACACTGTCTGGCATCGGTTCAGCGGTGTCGTTTCAGAAGTGCGCAAAACTGTGGCCGACGGCACTTTTATGCAATCCTAAAAAGACGGACACTGCCGGATCACAGGTCAGATGGCATTCACAGTGCCTCCATCTGCCGCATTATAGGGAATCTTCCACCATAGGTTCCGTCTGAATCACGTATTTGAGATTTACATGGAGATCCCGGTGTAAGCGCTCAGCACAGAGCACAGGATAAATGTGCGCCGAGCCCTACTGAGATCTTTGGCAGGCAGGAAGAAAAAAAATCAACAGCATGTGAAGAATCAATTTTATTTTTTTTACACCATTCTTTGTGCAGTAGAAGCGATTAGGCAACTTTATTCTTTGGGTCAGTGCGTTTACAGCTATACCAGATTTATATTGGGTTTTTATGTTTGGCTGCTGTCACACACAGACTTTTTTGGGAAAAATAGTTTTTGCATCACGATATTTTGAGATCTATAATTTTTTTATTTCAAGCCAAGAGATTCATGTGAGGGCTTTTTTTTGCGGGACGTTTTCATTGGTACCATTTTCAGGCACATGACTTTTTGATCGCTTTCTATTCTGATTTTTAGGAGACAGAATGAACAAAAACCATCAATTCAGGAATTGCTATTTTTTATACCATTCCACGTGTGGTAAAATTGTTAAGACTCGCTTTATTCTTCGGGTCAGTATGATTTCAGTGATACCTCATTTATATCGTTTTTTGTATTTTGGCGCTTTTACAAAAAAAACTATTTTATAGAAAAAATTATTTTTGCATCGCTTTATTCTGGGAGCTATAACTTTATTTTTCTGCTGATGGAGCTGCTTGGCAGCTTGTTTTTTGCGGGATAAGATGACGTTTTCAGCAGTACCATTTTTATTTACATCAGTCTTTTTGATCACGCTTTATTGCACTTTGTTCTTCGGTATGATAAAGCATTTTTTAAATTTTTTTTACGGTGTTCACTGAAGGGATTAACTAGTGGAAGTTTTATATAGCGGGTCGTTACGAACAAGGCGATACCAAATGTGTACTTTTATTCTTTATTTTATTTACATAAATAAATGTGTGTACTGGAAAAATATTTTTTTCTCTTTTGGGATTTTTGAAAAAATATTTTTACACTTTGATATATATATATATATATATATATATATATACACACACACATATACTTTTTTTTTTTTTTTTTTTACTTTTTTAGTGTCCCAGGATGGGACATTACTGTATTACATCAGACCAGGATGACAAGCAGGGAAGGAGAAATGCTAGTGCCTGCTCCCAGCAGACGCTCGCAAGCCACCTTCCCTGCAGGACCCCACGGCCATCTTGGGGCCGGGGATCTCAATGGAGACCATCAGAACAATGCGATCGCATTGCATTGTCCTGATGGAAGCAAGCAGGGAGCCCCCTCCCTGCCTGATGCTCCTCTATGCCATTGTCACTATTGACAGTGGCATTAGAGGGGTTAAATGTCTGCAATTGGTGCTAGCAAAAAAAAAAACCAAAAAATTGTGGAATTGCAATTTTTTTTTTGGCAATTTCAAAGCATTTGGAATGTTTTCCCACTTTCAAGTGCATCACATGTGAAAACTAATGTGGTCATTCAAAAGTCCTGCAATAAAACAAGCCCTCGTCGAGCTATATTGATGAAGAAATACATTTATGGAAGGGGAGAAAAAAATTAAATAGCCACAGCGAGAAGGGAAAAAGGTGGATCTGGCTGCAGAATTCACAATACATACTGCATACATTATAACACGGATCATCTAAATCTGATAGGACTGATATTCTGGCTTTCAACAGCAGTAGGGAGGAAGGACTTTGAGGAGCTGTTAACCACATTTGGTGGGAGGAGATTGAAAATAATTGGATTCATGAACTTTTTCATTACTTGTAGACAGTTTTTCTGCTTGTTTTTTGAGAAGTTCAAAAATGACATGTTTTTCAACAGTAACCACTGCAGGGAATGCTCCATTTTTTGAGAGAGTATTTAATGGAGTTTTTCTTTTTCTGAAGTTGTGTTTTTCCTGAAGCGATTTTACAGCAGTTCATCCTCAATGTGTCTAGTTTTCAGTCAATTCCGTCAGGATCCACTTGAAAGAAGTTATGTGCACTTTACTCTAACATGCAGTTCTAAGAAACCATGCAGTGGAAAAAAACACTTAAAGACCTCTATATAGGAAGCGAAAGATGGATTAAAATTGAAATAAATAGGAAGCGTCATTCAAAGATTTTAGGTGTTTTTTGTGGCTTCAAAATCTATACACCCCTGCATAAATTAAACCTTACAACATACTGTTCAAAAGTACTATTTCTATAATATTATGACCTAGCAGCAATAATGAAATGTTGTATAATTGAAGCTTTAACAAAATAAAGATAGCAAATGTAAGTCTAGTCCCTACAGTTCTATATTAGAAAGTTGGAAGCATTCTGTGGGTCACCGTATAGAGCCTTTGTTGAGGATTTTTTTTTTTTTTTTTTTTTCATTCTTTGATTAGTTGTTAGCGACTTTTTTTTTTTTTTTTTTTATAAATATGATTTCAAGGATACCAGGGAGATCTCACAGATCCCACCACTGTTACCAATATGCCAGTGAACACTCTGCTGGCTCGAATCGTCAGGACAATTACGCAATTGTATCTCCAAGGACTGAAAGATTATAGTTTGATATTTGCTTTCACAAAAGGCCCCTTTACATTTAGCGATGCACCAACGATCCCGACCACGTTACGACCCGGTCAGGATCACTGGTGCATCGCTAAATGGTCACTAGTAAGCTGCCACACAGGCAGATCTCACAGCGATGCAGCAGTGGTCGTTACTTACCTTTCACATGCAGCGATCCTGGCGTCCTCCCGTCCGCATCACTCGTCGGCGCCAGCAGGAAGCGCCTGACGAGAAATGGAGCTGCGCGATCAGCGATGGACAGCGGGGGAGCCGGTCAGAGGTAAGTATCATACATAGCGATATCGCTGCTGCGTCACCAAATCAGTGATGCTTTAGTGATATTGTTAGCGATATCGCTATGTGTAAAACCCCCTTAACACAAGTTACACCCACAAACCTCCCCCTCCGGTGACTCATAACAGGGCTGGTCCTGAGATGTGGTTGTCTTTACAAATTATGGGATTCCCAAATTCCACAATATATTTGCCCCTGAACGTCCCAGGAGGGATATTACGGTCATATCTCAAAGCACGATTTTATCTATCCATTGAGAGGAAACGTGGTATGGATAGCATCATCCATCTAACTGAATCTGATTTGGAAGTGTTACCATAACCGCCCAGTGACAAGACAATGCATTACGCTAGCTACTTCGTCAAACTATGAAAATGAATTTCATAATTGTAGGATCCTGGGTGTTGATAAAAAGCTTCAATATTCAAAATTCGAATGGAACAACGTAGCTCAGAGTCAGTTTGCAGTTTTGTGCAGAATGAGAGGTAAGGGCCATAAATCACCTTCCACATTTTTAGCCATGCTGGTGATGGGCTTCCTTCTGCTTCCCATCAATAACCAACTTTAATTACCTTTTTCCAAGTCAAAAATAGTCTTCTGTTTTGAACTGTCTTTGCGACATTTGGCACCAAAACTTGCATGCTTCGTATCAAATCATGGATCCAGTTCGATGAACACGTAGGTGGGCTGCTCTACCGGAGTAAATAAATTCTTCAAAAATGAGGATAAGGTTTTTTATTCACAACTCATTTCAACGTCGTCTATTTCAACTGAAAAATCTAAATGGCTTGTTACAGAGGCACATGGCAATCAAATCAAGCAGGTTACCAACCACGTCTTAGTCACAGAGCAGCAATAGTTGATCCCCCAAATAGGCTATATTTCATGCATGTTAGTGAGGTCCTGGACTCACAAATGGTCAAATGATTGTGGCAGAAATGCTTGACGTGTGTTACTAGACAAGGTGGCTTCCTCAGGGGCCTATGTGCACGTAACAAGCCATTTCAAGCATTGTTGCACATTTAACGTTGCCGTTATATTTGAGGGATTATTCCTAGTTATTAGTTTATTGGCAGGGCAACTGCACATGGTTTTATCTGGTGTCTACATTTTTGCACATTTTTGTGCTGGGATATTCTTGTGCATTTGGCAAATCTATTAGGACAATTGCATTTTATACTAGTTATATATTTTTTGGGATTTAGCACTATTAGAGATTCATTTCCTGTAACGGGTGCTGACTATATGCATTTTACCCCACAAATAGGCCCTTTTATTATATCTTTCTACTAACCCCTTTACAACCTACTAACCTGTTATGATTGGGTCACCGAGGAGGAGAGCAAGCCCAAGCTAAGCCACAGAAAACCAGAGAGGTTGGTAACTAAGCGGATTTCAGACCCCTGATCTTATCCACACAAATAACAGCAGCCGTGGAGCGTGCCTACGATGATCCTAGACGCCTCGGCACAGCCGGAGAGCTAAGCATAAAGCAAGAAAGGGGAAATCTAAACTGCCCCAGAGCAGACCCCAATGGAATAGATAGCCCCCAAACATAGTCGGTGAGACAAGATGAAAACACAAATGCAGAGGAAAATAGACTGAGCAAACGATGGGGCCCACACTGACTAGACAGGACAGGAAAGACACTGTCTGCAATCACGCAAAAAAACCTGCAAAAAGGTCCAACACGTCTGATGCAAAAATACTGAAGTCGCATGACTTCGCCCACTATATCAGCACTCTGGTATATTCTGAAAGCAGAGCAAAAAGAGGCCAATCTAATAAGGGACACAAACAAACTGGAACAAGCAGTAACATGGATGGTGATACAGCACAGCCCCAGCCGGAGCTGGCTGACCCACACAAAACTGAAATAGACAAAACCAGATCAAATGTGAACAGAATAGCAAAAGAACACTTAGCTGAGCATGCAGTGACTGAGCTGGAAACTAAGACCTCAGGAGGCAGGAAAAAAATCACCAGCAGGGATAGAGGGAGTCGGCTGTCTTAAATCCAGTCTGAAACCCCAGATCTCCAATCGTCGTCCTCATTATCAGGTGGCAAGCCTCTGTTAATCAGATTAGCTCCATTACCTCCAGTAATCACCAGAGGGAGCCCAGAAAGAGAACTCGCAACCCCTCCGTCAACCTGACTAGCTCCACCACCTTCAGCAGTAACCAGAGGTAGGCCAGAAAGCGAATTCACAACACTAACCCCTTTACGACCTATGACGTAAAAATACGCCATAGGTCGCCTCTCCCTGGTTGATGCAGGCTCCGGCAACTTATCCGGCATGTCAGCTGATTTAATCAGCTGACATGTGTCTCTAACAGCCACGGGTGGAATTGGGACTCACCTGTTAGCGGCATTTAACATGACCGCACAGAAAGCACATCATTAGCTCATCAGCACCCGTGTCACATAACCAGGAGACCACTGCGGTTGTCACTGCCAGATTGCTATGGGTGCCGCCCTGTGCTCATAGCAGATAAGCATTTTAGCTACATGCAGCAGGGCTGGAGCCCTGCTATATGTAGCACAGGTGATCGGCTGATCGCAGCTTCTAGTTTCCTATGCAGACTACTGAAGCCAGTAAAAAGTAAAAAAAAAAAAAAAAAAAAAAAAAACTAAGTTCAAATCATCCCCCTTTTGCCCCAATTCAAAATAAAACCATTAAAAATACACATTTGGTATCACCGGGTTCAGAATTGCCAGATCTATCACTATATAAAAAAATTAATCCAATCGGGAAACAGTTTTCCAGTACACTATATGGTAATCCCAATGGTGTCGTTCAAAAGTACAACTCGTCCCGCAAAAACAAGCCCTCACATGCCCATATTGACAGAAAAAAAAAAAAAAAAAAGATAAGGCTCTGGGAAGAAGGGGAGCAAAAAACAAAAACGTAAAAACCCAAGGTGCTGAAGGGGGTGTCCTCTGATATATGGTTGCAACTCTATTGTGGGTTGGTGTTTGTGTCATCTTATGGATTTTTAAAATTTTCTTGTTGCCATCTTATGTACCAATAGAGAATAGTTTATTTTTTTGGTGATTCCTGTGTATATGGCATGTTCCTTTTTCTTGCTTGACCCCCCAGTCTTTACTTGACATACTACAGGAGGATCCCAGTTACTTGGTGGTGCCCTGTTTTCTCTTTTGTCAATCTTCAATATAGCACATGTACATGGAAACTTAGCCAGAAAAACCAGCTTAGACAATATAATATATATACATATATATATATATATATATATACATACACACACACACACACACACATACACACACACATACACACATACACTCACTGGCCACTTTATTAGGTACACCTGTCCAACTGTGTGTTAAGACTTAATTTCTAATCAGCCAATCACATGGCGGCAACTCAGTGCATTTAGGCATGTAGACATGGTCAAGACAATCTCCTGCAGTTCAAACCGAGCATCAGTATGGGGAAGAAAGGTGATTTGAGTGCCTTTGAACGTGGCATGATTGTTGGTGCCAGAAGGGCTGGTCTGAGAATTTCAGAAACTGCTGATCTACTGGGATTTTCACGCACAACCATCTCTAGGGTTTACAGAGAATGGTCCGAAAAAGAAAAAAAATCCAGTGAGCGGCAGTTCTGTGGCCGGAAATGCCATGTTGATGCCAGAGGTCAGAGGAGAATGGGCAGACTGGTTCGAGCTGATAGAAAGGCAACAGTGACTCAAATTGCCACCCGTTACAACCAAGGTAGGCAGAAGAGCATCTCTGAACGCACAGTGCGTCGAACTTTGAGGCAGATGGGCTACAGCAGCAGAAGACCACACTGGGTACCACTCCTCTCAGCTAAGAACAGGAAACTGAGGCTACAATTTGCACAAGCTCATCGAAATTGGACAGTAGAAGATTGGAAAAACGTTGCCTGGTCTGATGAGTCTCGATTTCTGCTGCGACATTTGGATGGTAGGGTCAGAATTTGGCGTAAACAACATGAAAGCATGGATCCATCCTGCCTTGTATCAACGGTTCAGGCTGGTGGTGGTGGTGTCATGGTGTGGGGAATTTTTTCTGGGCACTCTTTGGGCCCCTTGGTACCAATTGAGCATCGTTGCAACGCCACAGCCTACCTGAGTATTGTTGCTGACCATGTCCATCCCTTTATGACCACAATGTACCCAACATCTGATGGCTACTTTCAGCAGGATAATGCGCCATGTCATAAAGCTCGAATCATCTCAGATTGGTTTCTTGAACATGACAATGAGTTTACTGTACTCAAATGGCCTCCTCAGTCACCAGATCTCAATCCAATAGAGCATCTTTGGGATGTGGTGGAACGGGAGATTCGCATCAGGGATGTGCAGCCGACAAATCTGCGCCAACTGTGTGATGCCATCATGTCAATATGGTCCAAAATCTCTGAGGAATGCTTCCAGCACCTTGTTGAATCTCTGCCACGAAGAATTGAGGCAGTTCTGAAGGCAAAAGGGGGTCCAACCCCTTACTAGCATGGTGTACCTAATAAAGTGGCCAGTGAGTGTATATATCAAAAATAGCATATGAACTTTTTGCACCATTAATGTCACCCATAGTCAGAAAAAGTAACTAGGTCTTCTGAGATCACAAGATCGAAGTGGAGCATAGTTTGTGTGATGGTGTCGTTTTCCATCTCCAGAGTCACTGGATGCTCTTCTATAGTTATTGTGGCCAAAAGAGCCCTTTTCCTGTAGATTATAAGCTCCGGTATTGAGATTTGTGCAAATTTACGGTAAATCAAATTTTGGGGGAAAATTCAGCAAGGTAGGAGAATCTGCATTTCAAAAGATCCACTCATTATTAGTTAGTGCACAGCTGCCATTATTCAAAGTGATTCTGATTAATCCCATATAAAATTCTGCTGCTCTAGTAGGATTTTCCTGCCATTTCCTTAGTTACATTTTACAGCAAAAGTCATGGTCCGTAAACAGGATCTCTCTTGCTGTTGAAAGTTATGGAGACAAAAATGTAGAAATTTTTGTTTTCAAGGCATTATAACATAAAATAGTATGAAGACAATCTTCAAAATGTGATCAGATCGGTGTGTCCATTTTTACCATCAGTGATTTTCTTGTATACCCAAAGTTACTCCTACCTGTTACTGCATTGAACCTGGACGGAACACTGAAGGCATCATTGTGCTACCTGCAGCTTTCACAGACTCAGAGATTAATATAGGCAATTTGATCTGTGACTGTTTAAAATTGGACTCCGTGATTTCTCTATACACATACAGCATGCAAAAAGACAATGGCAGCACCATAGACTATAATGGATAAGTGTTTATCAATAAACACAGACAATGTGTACGAGGGGCGCCTGAAAACTTCGAGGCCCACCCATGAAATCTTTTTTGCATGGTCTTGTTTTGCAATGCAATATGTTATTTAGTTTGTTGAATGGTCTCATGAGCAAGCTGGATTTATTTTGATTTTTTTTTGTTTCCGTTACAGCATTTTAAAGTTGGGTCGCAAAGCTGAAATATGGAAATGGAGAAGTTGGCAAAGTTCACACATCGGCTGCTGCAATTCACTCCTGTGGTTTCCAACTGCTTCAGCACCCACCCTATTCCCCTGATTTGGCTCCCTCGGACTATCACCTATTCCCACAGATGAAAAAGCACCTTGGTGGAAGGTGGAATTGCAGCCATTGCAGCAGCCGATGTGTGAACTTTGCCAACTTCTCCATTTCCATATTTCAGCCTTGCGACCCAACTTTAAAATGCTGTAACCGAAACAAAAAAAAAATCAAAATAAATCCAGATTGCTCATGAGACCATTCAACTAACTAAATAACATATTGCATTGCAAAACAAGACCATGCAAAAAAGATTTCATGGGTGGGCCTGAAAGTTTTCAGGCGTCCCTCGTATATGAAAAATTGATGTCTCATTGAGGCCTCAGTGGGATAAACAGTATTGACCTTATTAGCGCACATTATAAAAACAGGAAAGCTGAAAAACAAATATTTGCATAATAAAATGCCCCTAAAAAGAACTGGTCATCAGGATTATCCTTGTTAAACAAAATATATGGACATAACGGCGCTGTCATGCTGATTTAATAGATGCCTTCGGTGTAGAATCTGCAGCCTGGTTTATCTTAATTCATCATTAGAAGTTTCTATGGGGCAGGACCGTAGGGAGGGTTTCCGGCTATGCCACGGCCCCTCCGATGCCCATCTGCTTCATCATTTAAATTTTGTGCTGGTGCCGTCCTAGCTGCAGTTGGCACTTGCACAGACTGATCCAGTAGAAGGCTTCGTAAAAATTGTGTCGGTGCATGCGCAGATTTAGATTTTGGTTCAATGACAAGTCAAGATCTCGTTCTGGGCTTGCACCACCACAAGCACCATTTTACTGTCGACCACTGATCTACGCATGCACCATTTTCCTTAAGCCCGCCACCAGAACAATCTGCGCAAGAGCCAGCGTGACATTTAAAGGGAACCTGTCAGCACCTTTGGCCGATATAAGATACAGCCACTGCATTTCAGTGCTTATCTACAGCATTCTATAATGCTGTAGATAAGCCCCTGATCCGACTTGAAAGATAAGAAAAATAAGTTTTATTATGCTCACCCGGTGGGGGGAGGGTCGTACCGGTCCGATGGGTGTCGCAGGTCCGACGCCTCCCATATCTTCTTGTGATGCCGCCTTCCTGCTTGCGTCACGGATTCCCAGCATCGCGCTCCTGTGCAGGTGTTCTTCTCTGCCCTGTTGAGGGCAAAGCAAAGTACTGCAAGTGCTCTGGCACCGGGAAAAGGCAGAGAAGTACGCCTGTGCAGGAGCATGATTCCGGTGAGCCGTGAATCAAGCAGGAAGGTGGCAACGCAAGAAGATGGGAGGCACTGGACCCAGACCTGAGAAACCCATCGGACCAGAATGACCTCCAGGTGAGAATAAATCTTATTTTTCTTATTTCAGGTCGGATCGGGGGCTTATCTACAGCATTATAGAATGCTGTAGATAAGCCCTGAAAGGCAGTAGCCGTATCTTATATTGGCCAAAAGTGCTGACAGGTTTGCTTTAAATGAAGGTAAAGACAACACAGACAGTGGAAGGGCATTGGCAGAGCCAAAGACCCTAACTACAGTCCCGCCCTGATGCACGTAGAGTTTAGGAATCCAAAACTTCTAACAATGATTTAAGAAAAACAAGGCTGCAGATTTCTACACTGAAGCTACCTTATTAAATGAGTATGACAGCAGCATTATGTCCATACCTTTGGTTTAACATGAATAATCCGGATATGTTTTCTTCAAGTGTCAAACTTTTTTTTTTTACAAATCTCTATGAAATTAAAAAGCAACTTTTAATGCCCATGCACTTTTTTATTAATAAAACTAACAGTGCCAAGTTAAACAAATCATTTATAAGTCTCTGTATAGTTAATAAAATTACATAAGTATTTATGCTCCAATAAAAAGATTACTGTATTTCAGCAGGCAGCTGAAAGCATTTGTGCAGTTATCCATTTCATGAATTTATCTGAAACTACTACAGCCTGCCTTGAAATTCATCATATAAAATATGAACTGCTAAACACGATTCACAAATCCAGAAGGGCAAGGGGAGAGAGAAAGAAAAAAAAAAAAAAAAAAAAAGCTTAAAAATGCTATAATTTTAACATTATAATAGATTACAATGCATGTTTAGGAAACAAATACAAAACATTTGCTTCAGAACACAAAATTATAATTATGTAAACTATATATATATATATATAGATAAAAAAAAAAATCTAAGTTTACCTGGAAGAATTCAGGCAAATTATACTATAAGCAATATTTATAATTATATACTGTATATAGCAACCTTTGGGACTTTTCACATGGCTGTACCAGCATTGCAGAAGAATCCATTTTCCTCCAAAACATATACAATAGAAAGCATAAAAATGGCTATAGTTTAAATTATGTGAATTTCATATGGAAATTGATACAAAAAAAAAAAAAAAAAGTGTCTTGGGAAGCTGCATGATTTCACAAAACCATTACCCCCACATTATTTAACTAAATAAATGCCAAATCTGAACATTGTGTTTCATTTCTTTCCACATAAGCAGGACATTTTATTCTGTATCTCAAGGGACAATACATCAGTAATGAAGTGATGTAATATTAAGGGACAAAAAGAAAAAACATTTAGAATAAAAATAAAGTGTATCCAAACAGTCACTGCACAAAAATGGAAATAGGAAAAATTACCTAGATTAGAAAAATCTTTGCTTTGTTACAATAAATTGCCTTAGCAATTTTTTTTCTCAGCAGTGATGTTAAAGAGGAGGAAAAAACACACACAACAAAAGTTCTTGTAGCTTTTTTTTTTCTATTGAGCACACTTCACATCAGTCATCATCATCATCATTCTCAAAGTCATCATCATCCTCATCTTCCTCTTCTCCAACATAAGAGACAGGTGTCTCCACCCTGGAGCTGCTGTACTGTGACCCATTGGAACTTGTTGCCAGCATCCCATCTGTGGTCAAGTCACTGCAAAACAAAGTATTGTATCATTTTGTGTGCAAACAAATATTAACCGCAACCTGATGTGTTAAAGGGAATTTTTCAGAAGGGCCAACCATCCTAAGCCATCTATATATTCATGCGGGTCATAGAAAGTTGAATAAAATGATACCTTGATATCAGTGACCCAATGTATTAGTCTAGAGAAATCCACAATTTTCTTATATGTAAATTAGCTGTTAAGATCTATGGGCCGAAAACACTTAAAAAATGCATGCCCATGCAATCCTATGGGATTCCACAGTTGCTATGCCAGTGCTGCGGATTTTACCGCTGTGGAATCGCATAGCGGTAAAGTCCGCAGCATTTCCATTATTTCTGCGGAATCACGGCGATTCAGCCGCCATAGGATTGCACCGAAATGCTCACTTGACCCATGTGGCTATGCTCACTATGCGTAAAGTGAGCGCTTCATGTGCGGATAGTACCCAGGGTCTGGAGGAGAGGAGACTCTTCTCCATGCCCTGGGTAACATTCCTGTGAAAAAAAAAAAAAAAAAAAAAATTTAAAATAAAATATACAGATATACTTGCCCCCTGTCGGCCCCTGGAGCCCTTCCGATAGTCACTGGCGCTGGCGGCAACTTCCGTTCCCAAGGATGCCTTGCGATAATTACCTCTGATGAAGTAGCAGTCTCACAAGGCCGCTATGTCAGAAGTCATTGTCGCAAGGCTTCCCTGGGAACGGAAGTTGCCGCTAGCGCCAATGACGATCGGGAAGGCTCCAGGGGCCGAGAGAAGGTGAGTATATCCCTATTTAATTATTTTACTATTGATGTTGCATAGGCAGCATCAATAGTAAAAAGTTGGTCACACTTGTCAAGCAGTATGCTTGACAAGTGTGACCAACCTGTCAATCACTTTTCGAAGCGATGCTTCAAATCGCTTGGAAAAGCATAAGCATTTCTGCAAGCTAAAAACGCTTGTGTTTTGCAGCAAAACGCATGCGAATTCCGCATGCGTTTTACCCACAGCAGGGAGTTGCGGAAATGCTGCGGACATTTCCGCAGCATTTCTGCAACATGGGCACATAGCCTACAGGTCGGATCGGCCCCATTCAAAATAAAACAAAAAAACCCAACAAACATACACATATGTGGTATCGCCGAGCTCAGAATTGCCCGATCGATCAAGATAAAAAAAAAGAATTAACCCGATCGCTAAACGACGTAATGAGGACAAAAAAAAAGGTCAAAACAACAGAATTACGTTTATTTGGTCGCCACAAAATTGCATTAAAATCAAAAGATCGTATCTGCACCAAAATGGTATCATTAAAAACGTCAGCTCGGCACGCAAAAAATGAGCCCTCACCCAACCCGAGATCATGAAAAATGGAGACGCTACGGGTATCGGAAGGTGACAATTTTTTCTTCTTTTTTTAACAAAACTTTGGAATTTTTTTTTTTCACCAGAAATAAAAAAAGAACCTAGACATGTTTGGTGTCTATGAACTCGTAACAAGCTGGAGAGTCATAATGGCAGGTCAGTTTTAGCATTTAGTGAACATGGTAAAAAAAACAAAAACAAACTCTGGGATTGCACTTTTTTTTGCAATTTCACCGCACATGGATCTTTTTTCCCGTTCTCGAGAACACAACATGGTAAAACCAATGGTGTTGTTCAAAAGTAAAACTCGTCCCGCAAAAAAAAACAATCCTTCACAGGGCCATTTTGACTGAAAAATAGTTATTTCTCTGGGAAGAAGGGGAGCAAAAAATGAAAATGCAAAACCAAAAAAACTCTGGTCATTAAGGGGTTAATACCAATGTCTACTTTGAGCAGATTGGTGCAGCTTTGTGCATCATTTTATGATTTCAGGCTTATATGAGCTCATATAAACATACTTCTAAATAAATTCCTAAATTTAAATAATTAGCAAGTCACTAAATTGCTCGCCATCTTGTTTCACTAACACAAACCGATTCTAGAATTTTAGAAAGACATATGCCTGTGGGCATGTGCAGTAAGAATCTCTTCCCTTTCTACCCCCTCTTTATATGTAGGAAGATGTGCTCGCAATATATATTTTGATTAATAAACCATGTGTGCGGAGATAAAAGACGCTGCTCACACTGCAGTAACATATGATCTAATAATGGAGATACCAGGGGTGCCAAGATAAGAGGAGGCTGTTCTCACTCCGTCTATCCGATCTAATATAGTGATATCAGGGGTGTTGAGGTATGAAGAGGCTGCTCACACTGCAGCCTGTATATCTGATCTAATACTGGAGATATCAGGGGTGCGGAGGTAATGAGAGGCTGCTCACACTGCTGCCTGTATATTTGATCCAGTTTTGGAGATACCAAGCCTGTGGAGGTAATGAGACGGCTCACACTGTTGTCCAAACTGATATGATCTAACACTGGAGATACCATAAGTGCTGAAGTAAGTAGAGGCTGCTCACACTGCTGTCCACCCTGATATTTGATCTAATACTGGAGATACCAGGAGTACTAAGGTAAGAAGAGGCTGATCACACTGCTGCCTGTATATCTGATCTAATACTGGAGATATCAGGCCTGTGGAGGTAAGAAATGGCTCACACTGCTGTCCATACGGATATCTGATCTAACACTGGAGATACCAGGAGTGCTGATGTAAGAAGAGGCTGCTCAAACTGCATTCCACCCTGCCTATCTGAATGCAGAGAGGCTACTTTGACACATAGATAACCTGTACAAGGAACTGCCATCAAAGGGTCACAGCAGTAACTCAACACAAAGACATAGTGGACAGCAGTGTAAGCAGCCTCTTTTTGGAAAAGTAGCATGAGCAGCCTGTTTTTAGACATGAAGGGGGGAGCAGCTACAAACATCTCACAGCTACCTGTCCTATCAAAATTGTATGACAATCACAGCTAGCGTATCAAACAGAAGGACATTTTAATTCTACAAAAATTAATATGAATTGCTAATCAAAATGTATTAAATTTATAATTACATTTACTTTACTTGCTTACTTAAAAAAAAAAAAAAAAAATGGGAGAGAATCCCTATAATAAACTTGACAGGTCAATGTTGGCCAACAACTGGATCACCAATGACTGCCCTGTACAACATTCCATGGTTGCAGTCAGTTTTGCTGAATGGGTATTCTCATGTTATTATAATGCTTTAGTTAGACAGCAAGAAAATAAGCAACTGGGCAGACAGCAAGAAAATAAGCAAGTAGGCAACAGACTCATTTTCTACCTGCTGTCATTCTCCTGCTGTGAGAGCTTTTAGCTTACACCGTGAACAGCTAGATTCAGAGAGCCTGGTCAAGTATGTGCAGTACATACATTCTAGGAGGCGAATTAAGTTGACATCCAAGCCACCTCTCTCCAACACATTGACTTCTATGAAGCAGTTAGCTGCTCACCCCCGACCTGGGCAGTTTCTAGCACAGTTCTCCTAATCATAGCTCAAGCTTTCATGAGGCGTTTGCTTGTTCAAATGGAAAGTTATCTCTAAACGCAAATATAGTGATAACAATGTAGAGTCATAAATCACTGACATACCATTAATATGTTGTAGCATGACAGAGCTTCTGACCAGAAATGTAACTCAAGTAGGAGTGACCACCTACCAAGGAACCATGAAGTATAGTGTATGCACCAGCTCTGGGCTGCTTAAGAAACTTGAGAATCCCCTTTTAAAAGGGGTTTTTCCATGAACAAAAGGAGATTTTATTGTGTACTCACCGTAAAATCTTTTTCTCTTTACCTCTAATTGGGGGACACAGAACCATGGGTGTTATGCTGCTGTCCACTAGGAGTTGACACTATGCATAATCTGAAAAAGATTAACTATGGCTCCTCCTCTGCAGTATACACCCCTGGACGGCGTCAGCCTTCTCCAGTTTTGTGTAAAAGCATTAGGAGGAAGTTAACAGAAATAACATAACTATGCCTGTAATAAGGCTACCATGTACGAGCTCAAAGAATATGAGAACTCAACCGTAACAACGGCCTGTAAGGGCAACAGGGTGGGAGCTGTGTCCCCCAATTAGAGGCTAAGAGAAAGATTTTACGGTGAGTACACAAAAATCTCCTTTACTCTGTTGCCTCATTGGGGGACACAGAACCATGGGACGTCCCAAAGCAGTCCCTGGGTGGGAAGCAATGGACGAATATTGTGCTCGCATCCGTTGAAGACTGGGTATGGACTCTGTAGTGTTTCGTACACGTGTGTAGACTAGTCCAAGTGGAAGCCTTACACACTTGTGCCGAATGGCCCAGGAGGCCCCTACCGCCCGTGTAGAGTGTGCCGTAATACCGGCCAGAAGAGGAGAATCTTTAAGGCGGTAAGCCTCTTGTATGGTGGATTTGATCCACCTGGCAAAAGGTAGCTTTGGAAGCCGGCAGACCCTGAAGGACACCTTCCAGAAGAAGGAAAAGGGAATCAGACCTCCGGAAGGGCGCAGTCCTAGACACGTATATACGCAATGCCCTGACGAGGTCAAGCGTATGCAGAGCCTTCTCCACTCTATGAACCGGAACCGAGCAAAGGGATGGCAGAGAAATTTCCTCATTGAGGTGGAATTTGGACACAACCTTCGGAAGGAAGGATGGGACCGTACGGAGAACCACCTTGTCCTGGTGAAAAGCCAGGAAGGGACATCTGCAGGAGAGTGCTGACAGTTCAGACACCCTGCGTAGCGAAGTAATTGCCACCAGAAAGACCACCTTCTGGGATAGAAGGTGGAGTGGGACTTCCTTAAGGAGTTCGAAAGGTGGTCCCTTGTCAGGACCAGGTTGAGGTCCCACGTTTCCAGTGGACGTCTGTAGAGGGGAACCCATCAGGAAACCCCCTGAAGAAAGGTTCTTACTTGCGGCCTGTTAGCAATGAGTCTCTGAAAAAGCACTGAGAGCGCTGACACCTGGCCCTTAAGCGAGCCGAGGGGCAGCTTGGCATCCAGACCCGATTGGAGAAAACCAAGTACTTTGGGAAGGGGATAAGGGAGTGGGCTCTGGCTGCGAGATTCGCACCAGGTAAAGAAGGCTCTCCAAGTACAGTAATAAATCTTGGCGGAGGCTGGCTTCCATGTCCTGATCATGGTTCTAATGACATCTGGTGAGAGCCCTGCCTGGGTTAGAACCCAGGTCTCAAGGGCCACGCCGTCAAATTGAGAGCCTCTGAGTTCTGGTGGTAGAATGGGCCTTGTGACAGAAGATCAGGACAGTTGGGGAAACGCCAGGGGGCGTCTGCTGTAAGTTGTACAATGTCGGCGAACCATGTACGTCTGGGCCAGTCCGGCGCAATTAGGATGGTTGGAACTCCCTCTTGTTTGATCTTCCTCACCACTCTGGATATGAGGGGGAGAGGTGGAAAGATGTACAGAATCTGGAACTGGGTCCAGTCCTGAACCAGGGCATCCGCTCCGAGCGACCGTGGATTGTGTGTTCTGGCCATGAACTTGGCATTGAAATGGGATGCCATGAGGTCCATGTCCGGGTCCCCCAGCGATGGCAGATCTGGCGAAAAATTTCGGGGTGGAGAGACCACTCTCCCGAGTCTATTCCTTGTCTGCTGAGGAAGTCGGCTTCCCAGTTGTCCACACCCGTGATGTGGACCGCAGAGAGTACAGACCCCGTGTCTTCCGCCCAGTGGAGGATATGTGTCACCTCTTTCATCGCCTGGGTACTGCGGGTCCCGCCTTGGTGGTTCACATATGCCACTGCCGACTGTACTCTGATATGAGAGGCAGCCAGTAAGTGATAAAAGGCTCAACGCCAGGAGGATGGCCCGAATTTCCAGGATATTGATAGGCATGTTCGCTTCCACTGGTGACCACTTGCCTTGTGCCCTGTGATGTAGGTGCACCGCACCCCAACCTGTCAGGCTCGCGTCGGTGGTAAGGACCTTCCATTGACCTGTGAGAAAGGATTTCCCCGTTGCAAGCGAGATTGGCTTGAGCCACCAGTGCAGGGACCTCCTGGTTGACGATGTTAGTCGGAACTCCCTGTCGAGGGTGGGGTGTCTTCCGGAGTTAGTGAGTCATGATGAGGAGAAAGTCTGAGGTTTCCCTCCTTTGGGCTTCGACTGGCCTGCTTTTGACTGCCAGGTCTTGTCTGGCCTTTACGGCGGCCGTGAGTTGTCCCTGCGTGGGGAATGGTTACGATTTTGTGCTGGACGCGAGACGGACCAACCCGAGGAATTCAGAAAGGATCGGAATCGTGTTTGGTTACGCCTTTTATAAGTGCGTTTAGGCTTTAGTTGGGGGAGAAAGGTACTCTTACCCCCCGGTGGCGTTGGATATCATTGCGTCCAACTTTTCACCGAAAAGCCGCCCACTGAAGTACAGGAGGTGCGTGAGGGATTTCTTTGAGGCCGCGTCCGCTTTTCATTCCCACAGCCAGAGGATACGCCGAATCGTGATGGCGTTGGATGCTATCCCCGCTACCCCCCTTGCAGAATCCAGAGCTGCATGAAGCATGTAATCTGCTACCACTGCTATTTGAACCGCTTGGTCCGACAGCTCAGGGGTTGATGCTTGGAGGCCGGCTTGTAATTTTTTGGTTCAAGTCAGAATGGCCTTGGCAGCCCAAACTGAAGCCAACGCGGGAGCCAGGGAGGCCCCTGCAGCCTCAAAAATTGAACGAGCCATGCGTTCAATCTGCCGGTCTGCTGCGTCCCTGAGGGTTGAGCTATCCGGCAATGAGAGCAGGGTCTGTGCTGCTAGTCTAGAGACTGGGGGGTCCACTTCGGGTGGATCTGTCCATTCCTTGGTGTCCTTCTGCGGGGATACCTTGCCTTCAAATCTTTGCGATTGGCGAATTTTTTCTCAGGCTGTGAAAACTGCTTGTTAAGGATTGCCTTAAATTCTGGGTGATTAGAGAAGACCTTAGGCGGTTTCAGAACACCTTCAAAGGAAATCTTGTGTTCTGGCGCTTCTGGGGGCGGATCAGAAATATCCAGCACCCGATGAATGGAAGAGATTACGTCCTCGACTAGCGTTGTATTGCTAGGGGGAATTGGTATCTGGGACCCCTCCGTCTCGTTGTCTGAGTCGGAGTCACAGATGCCTTCCGAATCTTGTGTATCGCTGAGGCATCCCCTGGTGGGTGAACCGGGGTGGAGCCTTTCTGTGGTCGGGGATCGCTGTGGAGATCCACGTTGTCTGTCCCTGGTAGGGGACGGTCTAGGTGACCTGGAACTACGGTGTCTCTCCCTCGAGGGGGATGACAGTGTGCTATGGGATGACGCAGATGAACGCGACCTGTGGGTCCGCTTGCGTCTGGGTGCGTCAGGAACAGCATGTCCCTGAGTCGCGCTCTCCCTTTGCTGGGTAACGTTGATAGCCGACGTATGACCCTGCAGAGCCTGAAGCAATGCGGAGGTTAGGTTATCTATAGACTGCATCATAGATTGTGACATCTGGGTAGCCCATTCCGGCGTGGTAGCCGATACCGAGGCATTGGTAGGGGCTTCTTGGGGTTCTGACCCAGTATTCTGAATACAGGCCCAGCAGTGCGGGTACGTGCTGCCACTGGGTAGATTGGTTTTGCAGGCTGTGCAGAATGCATAAAAACAATCCTGCCTGGTTCTCTTGGACCTTGAGCCCAGCATAGTGCAAGAGTGCAGAAGGGCTGGCTATGCAGAGGACCCTACAGGGGTGGCTATGCAGAGGAAACCTGTAAGGGAGCCTTATGGGGGATATGGACTTCACAGCATAGTAAAAAAAAAAAACCCAGCTGTGATCTTACCCCACCAGTTTGCCCCTAGGTCCAGCGCCGAAGATCCACAGTCCTGTGCCCCCCTGGAGACTGGCGTCCTGCTGAACTCTCTGTCCTGCAGCAGAAATGGCCACCGAGAAAAGGGGAAGGAGAAGAAGGGGGCGGAGAGCTGAAAAAAAGCGCGCAGAGCTGTGTGGAAACGCGCCCTTTCTGCTTCGATCCGCCCCCTCTGACACTGCAGAGTGTCATATTTGTCATCCGGGGGGGCGGAGAGGAGGCGGCGGCGTCAGCTAGGCCGAAGCTGCGGCCTAAATTAGGTGCCTGATGCCCGGGAAGGCTACAGGCCGGCGCGGAAGACAGGTGCGCAGGTAGCCCTGTGTCTCTAATGTGCCATGCCTGGCTTGCACTCCCCCCCGGCCCCGACAGGAGCCCGCAGCTGTGCTGGGGTCCCTGGATGCAGCTGCAGTGTGCTGGCTCATTACTGGGAGCTGCAGAGTGCTGCCTGTAGAGACCCTACCTGAGGCATCTGAACCTAATGCCCCCCGAGGGGGATTAGGGAGGGTGCTGCTGTCACCATCAGGGGGCTTCATCCTTGCCTCGACCTCGACCCAGAACCCAAAAGGAACTGGGCTCTCGACTTCGAACCAGCAACCGAGGGACTGGGGAAGGAGCAGCATGGGTTATAACCATCTCGAATTCAACCAGGCACCTCATAATAGGGGACCGAGGAAGGAGCCATGCCGGGAGTCTCACAAGAGACCCACTTTTCTTCATCTGTAATCTCGTCGAAAAAACGGAATGAAAAAAAAAAAATCTCAGGTGTGTCTCCTATGCGACACTAAGCAAAAACTGGAGAAAGCTGACGCCGTCCAGGGGTGTATACTGCAGAGGAGGAGCCATAGTTAAGCTTTTTCAGATTATGCATAGTGTCGCCTCCTAGTGGACAGCAGCATAACACCCATGGTTCTGTGTCCCCCAATGAGGCGACAGAGTAAGTAAATTTTAATCAATAGATCTTTGAATATTAATTTCCACAATTGGGTGTGTTTAAATAAAAAGTTCCTGTGCTGAGATAATCTTATAAATGTGCCCCTGCTGTGTACTGTGTAATGGCTGTGTATGACCATACAGGAACATGTTCTGATCATATCACATCTCCTGGGTAGTGGAAGCGGCAAAAGAGAGTATACAGACATTACAGCATGGGATCAAAGCGGATTCTTTGTGAGACTAAACATTTCTCGGCCTGTTTTTAAGCAATGTTTTACCTCAAAGAAAGAATCAGCTACAATCCCCTTCTGTCCTGTCTATATACTCCTCTTCTTCCCCATTTGACCAGGAGATGTGGTATGATCAGACCATGTCCCTGTATGGTCAGACACGGTCATTACCCAGAACACAGCAGGGGCACACAAAAAAGATCTCAGCACAGGAACATTTAAAAAAAAACAAAAAAAAACATCCAATTATGAGAGCTATTATTAAAAGATCTATTGATTAAATTTTTGCTTAAAATGATCTTTAATTTATGAGAAAACCCCTTCAAGGCCACATGACGGGGGACATTTCTGCTGTAGAGTTCTGCAATATTTTTATTTACTGCACTGTGAAATTAGATTTTCCCATAAACAGGAACATACTGAGAATACAAAAATTTGCACAATCACCAAGATATCATAAGGGAGGTGGTGCAAGGTATTTACAAAGTTACCCAACTTGTAATTTAGATGAATGTTCATTGGCCATAAGGGAAGCATTTTTGTAAATTTAAGCTTTTTACCTGGCAGAAAACCTTCGACCATTCGACACTGAACCTGAAGTAGACGACACATACACACTACTGATGGATCCCTGAGCCATTTCTAAAAAGAGAAGGAAAAAAAAATCTTTTCAATTATATACTGCTTAATAAGTAATACAATTTTGCAATAAGTCTACTTGATGTTTTACAGTTACGTCATGGAAGAAGGTATTTTTTATGTAACTGTGCCGAATGCAGTTATTCCATTGTTGGAAGAAAAATGAGTGGAGAATAAGCAAATAAATTATGGATTAACCAGTAACACTGCATTGTGCCTTTGCCACCTTTGAGCTTTAAAAAGAAGAAAGGGCAGGTGGCCAAGAAAAGGAAACTACATTTTTTTTTTTATTTACAAGTGAATGTTTCTATATTCCAGGGCTGTGGAGTCGGAGTCGTGGAGTCGGAGCTCATTTTGGTGGAGTCGGAATAAAATGGTCTGACTCCTAAAATATATAATAAATTGGGTACAGTAGTTCAATGCAGAATATGTTTTTCATAGGAATTTGGGAAAGTTATGAATTGTCCTATAAATGGCTGTTCTAAGGCTACATTCAACACAGCGTTTTTGCTGCATTTTTTGAGGATACGTTTTTCAGCTGCAAAAGCAGATCAGCTTTTTTAAAAAAAACCAATCTCAGTATAATACACACACAAGGGTCTGAAATATAATCAAACATTTATCCCCTAAAATGATACTTTATTTAGTTAAAAAGACCAAACAATTGGTCATACACCAAAATACCAAAGTGACAAAAAAACCAAAAATAACAGTGTCCAAAGAAAAAAACCCCTTAGGGGAACCACTAGGAATCCCTAGTAGATATCCTGAGCTTTCACCTGCCTGGCCGCGGAGGTTGGCACCCTAAGGGGAAACGTTGTGGTGCCCCCGCTCAACGGTGGCTATCCCTAAGTGCCCTGCAGCTACTGAGGATACCCTCTACCCGATATTAAAGGGACCCCTAATCCTAGACAGATATGATACTGCGCTAAAGAGGACCCTAGTTCCCTCAAAAAGTTAAAATCAAAAGAACACATATGTACAAATAGTACCAGATGGCATCATGGGTATATTAAATCCCCTTAAAAAGGCAATATATGATATTTTAGATGTCTTGGGGGATTCACAGATCATGAAGTAACAGTAAGCTGGCAATGCCATGACCTTATAGTCATCAGATAAACTTTATACAAGCGGCAATTTTAGATATAATGCACTGTTTCCATAATATCAGCACTCCCCTAGTGCCTCAACGGTTATACAACATGCCTCCAATAATTAGCAATCTATGCCAGCCTTACTCACATATACAAACACAGCACCGAAAAGCAAAAATTGATACTCATCTGTGTTATTCATCTCTGTCACCCACCATCTAAAATGGGTTAATTGCGCCTCAACGCGTTTCGCCGATGTCATGTGTCCAAGATATGGTGAGTATTGCACGGTGACTATTTAGATGGCGGGTGACAGATGAATAACACAGATGAGTACCAATTTTTGCTATTCGGTGCTGTGTTTGTATATGTGAGTAAAGCTGGCATAGATTGCTAATTATTGGAGGCATGTACTATAACCGTTGAGGCACTAGGGGAGTGCTGATATTATGGAAACAGTGCATTATATCTAAAATTGCCGCTTGTATTAAGTTTATCTGATGACTATAAGGTCATGGCATTGCCAGCTTACTGTTACTTCATGATCTGTGAATCCCCCAAGACATCTAAAATATCATACATTGCCTTTTAGGCATTGCTCGTCTTCAGTAACATCAACATCAATTGATAGTTGGAATAAATAGACTGCATTCACCACATCTTAAGGTGCAGGCTTTATTTTCAAGTGTAGGGGTGTGCAGTATAAGGTTCTGCAGCAGCTGAGGTGTGCAGTATGAGATTCTGCGGAGCAGTATGAGGTTCTGCCCCCCCCCCCCCTAGTTTTGATCTAGGCTAAATCTGTTTCTTATAGATATGGCGAGCCCTCAGGTAACCCTAAATGAAGGTCAATGGACACAGGTGGCTGAATTGAAGGAATTGCTTAATCACATATTTACCGTGACTAAAAAATTACAAGCTGAGGATTTAACTCCTGGCATTTTCATAAGGGAGTGGAAGAACTTGCTATTTTGCCTGTCCCAAAGAGGAGATTTAATCGCAGATGGCATTTCTGCTTCAATGAAATGGAGAGAGACACAGCTATTGGAAAATAAAATTTTTCTGGCAGCTGTTTATGTGGACCCAAGTCATCGTAAATTGCTTGATGATCAACAGCTTACTAAAGGAAAAGAAGCTCTGATTGAGGTAGCAGTTAGGATTAGTGGCCTACAGGAGGACTGCCAGGTGCAAAAGGACTTGGGTCCTGACAGTGCTACTGCTGCCATATCTTCATCCTCATCAGATGAGGAGTTAGACTTTGACAAGTATTTGGATGATATGGAGCAGGCAAAGCGTTGCTGAAAGGAAAAAGATTCACTCCGTCTCCTATAGCAAAGCAGATTGACCATATTTCAGCAAAATGTTTCACTTGCCCTCAAAGAAAAATTCAACCGTTCATCAAAACTGACTGTGCATGAGGCAATTCCTTTATACTTGGAAATAGTTAGAGATGTTGCCCATGTGGTTATGGCTTTGCCTCCAACCCAAGTTAGTGTAGAGAGGTTGTTCTCTGGTCTTAAAATTATTAGGTCAGATTTTAGGTCATCTATGAAGGAGGATCTGATGGAGGCAATTCTATTTCTTAGAACAAATTCATAGACTGCACAAATGTTATTTAGTATGTTTTTGTTGAAAACTGTTTTTTGCCACTTACATAGTGATATATATATATATATATATATATATTGGGTGTATATATATATATATATATGTAATCGATATTACATAGTGTATTACATATTTACAATTTATTACAGTTGTGTTCTAAAGTTGTATTCCAATAAATATATTATGTTCTATCTAAATATCTTGATTATTGTATCATAAAAATGATTAAATGTCTGATGTTCACATTGTACTACAATACATTTTTCACTTAAATATAAGCAATATATGTTGGAGTCCGAGTCGGTGGAAGGGAAATTGAGGAGTCGGAGTCGCAGTTTTGGCTTACCGACTCCACAGCCCTGCTATATTTATGTGTGATCTCTTGTTAAAATAGGTGCACAATTTTGAAGTGGTCAGCTCCTTCATCACTGAAAGAAGTACTCCCATAAACTATTCCCATAAACCTGCGTATGTAGTGTAGAGTCATTGTGTTAATATATTAACCTAGCACCATCTTCTACAGTATACAGCGCCACGCCAGTCTTCTAAGTGACGTCACCGACCTTCAGACTCTCTAGATCCCACTACACTGTGTGTGACATGGAAGAGGATTTTACAATGCAAGTCTATAGAGCGTCAGAAAGAGGCTCCATAGGATTACATTGTATATTTAAAAAAAAAAAAAGAATTGTGGCCAACACAGTGTGATCCAGAGTCTGAATTCTGATCACGTGACTCAGAAGAGGAGAGGAACAATGCTGGATACTGGATAAGATGGCTATAGGCAAGTATATTAACACGCTGCTGCAGCACATACACAGATTTTTTTGGGGGGAGGGGGGGGGGGGGAGGTTAATGGGAGTGCATTTTCCGGTGGTCAAACAACAAGGCGCTGTCTTTTTACGACACCGCGAATAACGATTACACAGACTTAGGCTAAGCTCACACTAGGCGTTTGGTTCAGCTTTTTTAATGCCTTTTTATGCAAATTTTTAAATTTTCAGCTGTGTTTCACAGTGCCAGCAAAGTCTATGAGATTTCAGAAATTTCAAGTACACAGCTTGTTTTTTTTGTCCCCAGGATTTTGTGCTAGTTTGCATGTTTTTTTTGGGCAATAGAGCATATCACTCACTTCTTGAAGCATTTTTTCAGTTTGTTTCACCCACTGAAATGAATGGATGGTGAAAAAACGCTGAAAAAAAACACAGGTATTAGGGTTTTGCTACTTTTTTTGTGCCAAAATTCAATCAAATAGGACTTTTTCTCCCAACACTAAACTTTATCAGCATGCACAAAAGAAATCTAGCATGCCAAAACCGCAGCAAAAAAACGCACAAAAAACACAACAAAAAATGCAAGGAAAACATGTTTTTTTTCTGCAACTTTCCTGCCAAGAGATCAGGCTTTGCTGCAGAAAAAAAAAAAAAAACCAGCTAGTGTGACCTTACCCTAAGGTCTCTTTTACACTGCCCAATCTGCAGCATTAAGGGGAATCTGTCAGCAAGATCAACCCTCGTAAGCCATCCACAGTGGATTTAAAAAACAAAAGGCCTACACACCACAGTTAAAATGTCAGGTTTATGTGATGACTCAGAAGGTGCAAAAAAAAAGTCACTTCTGTTTCTTCATTGTCATAACCTTTTGGAGAGTACATTAGCCAGTTACCAGTGCTAATCATATTCACAGGTCACATAAGTGATGTCATTCATTCCCAATCTTGTGCTACCTTCAATCACGTTGACTTCATGGTCATTGCGGAATGAAAAAATCCTTGATTTTATTTCTCTTTCACTACAAGAAATGAAAGTGTGGTGTCGCTGTGTCCCTTTGATGGGTTCTGCTTCCTGCAGCTGACATTTTAATTTCTCTTCTTCATGGTCCCGGTTTTTAAAGTACATAAACTGGATGTTAGGAATATTTTTCTCACTCCAGTTGAAAAGTTGCATGGGAGTTAAGATTTGGTCTGAATCCAGCCTCTGGAGGCTAGCCCGAGTTGCAAGGCATTTCACGGGGTCTCCTAAACCTAAAGTGCCATTCAGCTTTGACTCCAAAATCTTTCTCCTGTTTTTATACTGTGTAGAAGTGCCATCCAAGTAGTAGTAACCTTGATCAAACTTGGTAAAATGTCAGATTTTATCACTGAAATCATTATTTTTGGTACAAATGAACATCTATTTAATCATGAGGTAAGAACTCATAACTACACTTCTGTATTTTATTTCCGACTGTGCTTCATCCTGAAGAACAAAGGAAGAGTCCCCTGAAAAGTCTAAGCTTATTACTGCCACACTCATGTTTTCTTTGAGGCGACTGTAGTAAGTCAAAACCCTACCCTTCCCTACCATTCACTAGGTACTACAACTTAGGGTTCTGTTTATATTACCCACTGCCTATGACAATTCGTTTGAGAATCCCCAGTGCATGATGGGATGCTCAAACAAATAGTCATCTGCCGGCAGAAACTGCTGCCACTCCTCTTTCCACCGTGAAACAAAGTCATTGGGGATGAGGTGTTTCAGCTCTCACCTCTCTCAAGGACGCTTCGTTTCAGGGTGGAAAGGGGAGTGACAATCTCTGCTGGCAGATGACGATTCATTCGAGTATCCCATCATGAATAGGAAGAAATTGATGTCCTGTTTTCCCCATTCGTTTCCATCCATCTCTTGTCCGTTCTCTGTGGTAGCGACCTTTTTTGTTTGGTTATTAAGGATTTATTTGTATCACCGTTCCACGATTCAATTTTTATATATCTTTTAATTGTGTCATTTTCTCAGTTTCTTTTATAGTTTTCATCTTATGCTGGTGTTTTATTTCTTAGAATATGCACCTGGTATGTTATATCGCCATTCAACATTCAGGCTGTGTGCCCACGATGCGATTTTTAAGCGTTTTTGCAGCAATTTTCGGCGCGAAAACGTTTAACAATCGTGTACAGAACGCCCCCCATGCATTCCTATGGCATTCCGCACATGCTGTGCTAATGCTGCGCTTTTTTCCGCGGCGGAATCGCATCGCGGAAAAAATCGCAGCATGGTCATTCTTTTGTGCGGAATCGCAAAGAATTGCCGCGATTCCGCACCCATAGGAATGCATGAGAACCGCTTACTTCCCGCATGTGGCTATGCCCACCATGCGGGAAGTTAAGCGTCTCATGTGCGGTTGGTACCCACGGTGTGGAGGAGAGGAGACTGTCCTCCAGGCCCTGGGTACCATACCCCTGTAAAAAAAAAAAAAAAAAAAGAATAAAAATTAAAATATCGGGGTATATTTACCTTCCGACATCCCGCGCTGCATTCCCGGCCTAAGCGTTCCCAGTAATGCCTTGCGGCAAGGTCCTGTGATGACGCAGTCTCGCGTGACTCTAGCGGTCTTGCGAGATCGCTATAGTAACGCGAGACCAACGTCATCACAGGTCTCGCAAGGCATCGCTGGGAACGCTGAGGCCCGGGATGGCAGCGCGGGACGTCCGAAGGTAAATATACCCCGATTTTTTATTTTTTTTATCATTTTTAACATTTTATCTTTTACTATTGATGCCGCATAGGCGGCCTTAATAGTAAAAAGCTGGTCACACTTGTCAAACACTAAGTTTGACGAGTGTGACCAACCTGTCAATCACTTTCCAAGCGAGTGCTTGAGAAAATCGCTGTAAAATTGCGGTGAAATCGCGCTGAAAAAAAAGCGCGATTTCTGGGAAAGAGTGCGGTTTTTAGTGTGCGTTTTAACACGCAACGTGGGCACATAGCCTCAAGTGAATTCCGAGATGACTACATGTGAATAAGAAGATTGTTTGCGTTTCCCTCTTTTTTTTTCTCAACGGCCCTTAATCTCTGTCTTTTGTATATCTATTTATTACACCACTTCTCTTATTTACACTGTTATATTATTTTATTTGAATGACGTACGGTGTCCCTCCCCCTATGGTTCACACTTTGTGTATTCTATATTTGCATTTATATATAATTCATTTATAGTGCACTGTCACTTTAATTTGCACTATTGCACTTTATAGCGATTATATACATATCCATTGTTGTGTTACATATCACTTTGTAACCTTTCATAGCACTTGGTCACTTTAGTCCCTCTTTAGTGAGGGCTGCACTTAATGTTTTTTTTACTTATTATGGGCCGATTCCTGTCCCTCCTAACATGTCCGCCGTCATGGTCTTTCTAATGGCGGCTGTGGAGCGCACGCGTGATTTGCCTCACACTCCTCCTACTCTCCTCTGTGGCTATCTATTGGAGCTCTGTGCACATGTTCCTGACGTCAGCAGGTGGATTTCCATCTACATGCACACGGCCTACTGACGGCCACGGAGGTGGGAGTGAGCTTCTGGCATGTGACGTCATTGACGCGTGCGCCCATGTATACAGGCATTAATTGATACCGCTGCGTATATAATCCTGTGGATATGACGCTCTTCAGTACCCCTTTTGAGACAGCACCTAACGCGAAAAGAGCGTCAGGGGGTCTGCAGGGAGGCAACAGACACACCAGTGACCATGGGTAAGAGGCACTTTCATTGTTACAATTGGGCACGCTAATTTGGATATTGTTATACATTTGCATATTACTTACCTGCCAGCTCTGTTGCACATATGTATTGTCTAGCGCTTACCCTCCATTTTCTAGGTATGAGATATGTATATTTATTAATCTTGGTCGCAGTGTTTTTCTGTGTACTCCTGTATTTTTATGCCCTTTTCCCTCTACAGGCCTACATTGTTGGCATGTAATTTTTTTGATTATGTGGATTAATAAAGTTTATATTGCTTTTTACATTTGATGGTATTTTTCTTGCTCCGATTTTTCATGTTTTGCATATGAATAGGAAGTGGGTAATATAAACAGAACCCTAAGTTGCAGTACAGAGTGAATGGTAAGGAATTTTACCAAGACTTAAATTACAAAAGTTATTAGTTTTGAAAGATTTATTAATTGAAATTTAGTTTTGGGTTTAGGACTAACCCTTAACCCCTTCACTACCAAGGGTGGTTTGCACGTTAACTCCCGGGCCAATTTTTACAATTCTGACCACTGTACCTTTATGAGGTCATAACTCTGGAACGCTTTCATGGATCCCGGTGATTCTGACATTGTTTTCTCGTGACTTATTGTACTTCATGTTAGTGGTAAAATTGCATTCAAATAACTTGCGTTTATTTGTGAAAAAAACGGAAATTTGGCGAAAATTTTGAAAATTTCGCAATTTTCCAACTTTGAATTTTTATGCCCTTAAATCACAGCGATACGGCACACAAAAAACTTAATACATAACATTTCCCACATGTTTACTTTACATCAGCACAATTTTGGAACCAAAATTTTTTTTTGTTAGGAAGTTATAAGGGTTAAAAATTGACCAGCGATTTCTCATTTTTGCAACACCATTTTATTTTTAGGGACCACTTCACATTTGAAGCCACTTTGAGGGGTCTATATGATAGAAAATACCCAAAAGTGACACCATTCTAAAAACTGCACCCCTTAAGGTGCTTAAAACAACATTCAAGAAGTTTATTAACCCTTTAAGGTGCGTCACAGGAATTTTTTGAATATTAAAAAAAAAGAACATTTAACTTTTTTTCACAAAAAAAATACTTCAGGTTCAATTTTCTTTATTTTACCAAGGGTAACAGGAGAAATTGGACTGCAAAAGTTATTGTGCAATTTGTCCTGAGTACGCTGATATCTGATATGTGGGGGGGAACCACTGTTTCGGCGCATGGCAGACCTCAGTAGGGAAGGAGCGCCGTTTGACTTTTTCAATGCAAAATTGGCTAGAATTCAGATCGGACGCCATGTCGCGTTTGGAGAGCCCCTGATGTACCTAAACAGTGGAAACCCCCCAAGTGACCCCATTTTGGAAACTAGACCCCCCAAGGAACTTATCTAGATATGTGGTGAGAACTTTGAACCCACAAGGGCTTCACAGAAGTTTATAACGTACAGCGGTACAATTAAAAAATCATATTTTTTCCACCCCCAATTTTTATTTTTCCAAGGGTAACAGGACCCTAAAAGTTATTGTGCAATTTGTCCTGAGTACGCTGATACCCCATATGTGGGTGTAAATGACTATTTGGGCGCATAGCAGAGCTCGGAAGGGAAGCAGCGCCATTTGACGTTTTTGGCTAGAATTGAGATCGGACACCATGTCGTGATTGGAAAACCCCCCACAAATGACACCATTTTGGAATCTAGACCCCCCAAGGAACTTATCTAGATGTGTGGTGAGAACTTTGAACCCCCAAGGGCTTCACAGAAGTTTATAACGTACAGCAGTATAATTAAAAAATCATATTTTTTCCACAAAAATGATCTTTTCACCCTCAATTCTTATTTTTCCAAAAGTAACAGGACCCTAAAAGATATTGTGCAATTTATCCTGAGTACGCTGATACCCCACATGTGGGTGTAAACCACTATTTGGGCGCATGACAGAGCTCGGAAGGGAAGCAGCGCCATTTGACGTTTTTGGCTGGAATTGAGATCGGACACCATGTCGCGTTAGGAAAGCCCCTGATGTACCAAAACAGTAGAAACCCCCCACAAATGACACCATTTTGGAAACTAGACCCCCCCAAGGAACTTATCTAGATGTGTGGTGAGCACTTTGAATCCCCCAGCGCTTCACTGAAGTTTATAACGTCCGTGCGTGAAAATAAAAAAATCGTATTTTTTCCACAAACATGATCTTTTAGTCCACATTTTTTTTATTTTCCCAAGGGTAACAGGAGAAATTGGACCCCAAAAGTTGTTGTCCAATTTGTCTTGAGTACGCTGATACCTCATATGTGGGAGAAAACTACTGTATGGGCACACGTCGGGGCTCGGAAGGGAAGTAGTGACGTTTTGGAATGCAGACTTTGATGGATTGGTATGCGGGTGTCATGTGCGTTTGGAGAGCCCCTGATGTACCTAAACTATTGAAACTCCCCACAAGTGACCCCATTTTGGAAACTAGACCCCCCACGGAGCTTATCTAGATGTGTGGAGAGCACTTTGAACCCCCAAGTGCTTCACAGAAGTTTATAACGCCTGGGCGTGAAAATAAAAATAACATTTTTTTCCGCAAAATTATATTTTTGCCCCCAATTTTTTATTTTCCTAAGGGTAACAGGAGAAATTGGACCCCAAAAGTTGTTTTGTAATTTGTCCTGAGTAGGCTGATACCCTACATGTGGGGGTAAAACACTGTTTGGGCACATAGCAGAGCTTGGAAGGGAAGGAGCACCATTTGACTTTTTCAACGCAGAATTGGCTGGAATTGAGATCAGACGCCATGTTGCCTTTGGAGAGCACCTGATGTGCCCAAACAGTGGAAACCCCCAATTATAACTCCAACCCTAACCTCAACACACCCCTAACCCTAATCTGAGCCCTAGCCCTAACCCTAGCCCTACCCCTAGCGGGAAAATGGAAATAAATACATTTTCTTTTAGTTTTATTATTTTTCCCTAACTAAGGGGGTGATAACGGGGGGGTTTGATTTACGATTTATGGCGGTTTTTATGTTTGGCGGCTGTCGCACGCTAAAAGACGCTTTTTATTGTAAAAATAGTTTTTGCATCACCACATATTGTGAGCTATAATTTTTCCGTATTTTGACCCACCGAGTCATGTGAGGTCTTATTTTTTGCGGGACGAGTTGACGCTTTTATTGGTACCATTTTCGGGCACGTGACATTTTTTGATCGCTTTTTATTCCGATTTTTGGGACGCAGAATGAACAAAAACCAGCGTTTCATGAATTTCTTTTGGGGGGTGCGTTTACACCGTTCCGCGTGCGGTAAAATTGATAACGCGTTTTTATTCTTCGGGTCAGTACGGTTACAGCAATACCTCTTTTAGGTCGTTTTTTTATGTTTTGTCGGTTTTTTGCAATGAAAACAATTTTATATAAAAAATAATTATTTTTGTATCGCTTTATTCTGCGAGCTATAACTTTTTTATTTTTTTGCGGATGATGCTGTATGGCGGCTCGTTTTTTGCGGGACAAGATGACGTTTTCAGCGGTACCATGCATATTTATATGCGTCTTTTTGATCGCGCGTTATTGCACTTTTTGTTCGGTGGTATGATAAATCATTTTTTGCTTCGTTTTTTATTTTTTAAGGGGTTCGCTAAAGGGGTTAACTAATGGGACAGTTTTATAGGGCAGGTCATTACGGACGCGGCGATACCAAATATGTGTACTTTTATTGTTTTTGTTTTTTTTTATTTTGAAAAAATGGATTTATTGGGGAATATTTCTTTTTTTTTACTAATTTATTTAGCGATTTTTTTTAAATTATTTTTAACACTTTTTTTTTTTTTTACTTTATTACCTTGTCCCAGGTGGGACATCACTGTCCTGTGACAGATCGCTGATCTGTCACATCACAGATCACTGTGACAGATCAGCGATCTGTCACAGGCACTGCTGCAGACTTCCTCATGCCTGCGCTTTGCAGGCAGTGAGGAAGTCAGCTCCCTGCAGGCCCCCGTCGCCATCTTGGATCCGGGGGCCTGTAGGGAAAGAGCCCCCCGCAGCAGCGCTGCACATTGCGCTGCCGTGGGGGGCTCAGGGAAGCACGGAGGGAGCTGCCGATGCTTCCCTTTAACCCCCGGTACACCGCGATCGCGTTTGATCGCAGTGTGCAAGGGGTTAACGTGTCAGGGGCGGTCCGTGACCGCCCCTGACACATTGTGCCGGGTGTCAGCTATGATAATTAGCTGACACTCGGCCGCGATCAGCGGCGCTCACCACGTGGGCGCCGCTGATCGCGATGACGTAATATTCCATCAATGGTAATTAGGTCCATGGTCACATGGACGGAATATTACGTCAATTGTAGGTAAGGGGTTAAAGGACTATCAGCCTTTCACAAAAAGTTCTATAAAGTCTTCTACAATGTAAGGGTAAGTGCACACGTAGTTTTTAGGTTGTGTGAATTTTGTTGGAAAATGCGCAGGACAAAAGGTTTATCTGCGGATTAGCCTGCGGTTTTGCCCTGCGGTTTCACACCTCATAATAAGGTGTAACCCGCGGAAAAATCCGCAGCATGTGCAATGCGTTTTTTTTGTCCATAGGAAATAAAGGTACTGTACAACGCAGCAGAATCTGCTGTGGACCCGCAGAGCCAAAACCGCTGCGGATCCACAGCAGAATCCGCAGCGTGTGCACATACCCTTAGATACAGTGACAAAAGTACATTTGTCAACAGAAGTCCCCTGTTTTTAAGTTATACTATCCACCATAGCCTCTTCGAAATTATGTAGTATTTTTTCTTGGAGATCCATTACTGGAGGATATTTTTTGCAGATATTTAGCTCTTTTCTGGACAAATTATTTCAGACACATACATAAATCACTAAGGTTGGATTCCCCAATCTGAGCATCTGTCAGCTTACCTCCTTCAACATAAGCTTAGAGTTCTGGTGTGCGGTACATACGCATACTGAGTGTGCGCCACTACAACCAGCCAGAACACAATTCTTAGGTCTCTGGGCAGTACATTTTGAAGATCCTATTTTGTCAGAAGTTAAAAAAAAATTAATTCATAGGTATCCTTCAAATTGGCAAGAACCAGTCTCTTTTGAACACGAGTTTTCTAACCGTTCACTGTTCACCATCAGACACAATCTTTCTTGCCATGTAGAATTCAGCTCACGTCATCACTAATCTAAAAACCTTTCCCTTCATCCACTATGGCTTTATCCAACAATCTGAGTAGTTGAAGATAAGGAAACATGGATTTTTGTGATAAACTCACCGTAAAATCCTTTTCTCCAAGATGCTCATTGGGGGACACAGGTACTGTGGGTGTATGCTACCGCCGCCTGGAGGCTGACACTAAGTGAACAAGAAGAGGTTAGCTCCTCCGTCGTCGCATACACCCTCGCCCCGATTGCGGGCGGAAACCTGTTTACTGCAATAGTAGTAGGAGAACAACAAAACATCAGCCTTAATGCAGATAATATGTCTGGAATGGAACCACCCTATCATCAACAAAAATGCACATTAATTAAACAAAAGCTAACTTGGCTATCAGGGTGGGTGCTGTGTCCCCCAATGAGCATCTCGGATTTTATGGTGAGTTTATCACAAAAATCCTTGTTTCTCCGTCTCATTGGGGGACACAGGTACTGTGGGACGTCCTAAAGCAGTCCCTGGGTGGGAAGTTGACTCATCAATCCAAGCCACATGCACCTCATGTCTAAAGGTGCGCCACCGCTGCTTGGAGAATCCTTCTACCCAGGCTCGCATCTGACGAAGCCCGAGTATGGACATTGTAATGTTTAGTAAACGTGTGCAGGCTGGACCAGGTTGCTGCCTTGCACACCTGTTCCGTCGAAGCCTGGTGCCAAAGCGCCCTCTGCCCGAGTAGAGTGTGCTCTGATCCCTGCTGGAACCGACGCACCCCTGACGCGGTAGGCTTCCTGAATAGTTAGACGGATCCACCTAACTATGGTCGATTTTGAGGCTGCGAGTCCCTTCTTGCGCCCCTCGGGGAGCACAAACAGCGTGTCTGTCTGGCGAAAGGGTGCCGTTCGTGACACGTACCTCCTGAGTGCTCTCACCAGGTCCAATGTGTGAAGAGACTTTTCCACACGGTGTACTGGCGCTGGACAAAACGAGGGCACGACAATATCCTCAATAATGTGGAACGAGGAATCGACCTTCGGCAGAAAGGGGGGAGCTGGTCTAAGCACCACCTTAGCCCTGTAGAAGGTGAGAAACGGTGCTCGGCAGGATAGGGCCGCCAACTCCGAGACTCGCCTAATGGAATTTATGGCTACAAGGAATACCACCTTCCAGGAAAGGTACGACAAAGAAATATCTTGAAGAGGTTTGAATGGAGCTTCCTGCAGCACACTCAGGACCAGGTTAAGGTCCCAGTCGTCCAGGGGTGCCCTATAGGGAGGTACCAAGTGGGAGACTCCCTGGATGAAGGTCCTCAACTGCATATTGGTAGCAATTTTTTGCTGGAAAAGGATGGACAAAGCCGATATCTGTCTCCTAAGGGAGCTCGGGGCCAACCCTGAGTCTAGGCCCGACTGGAGAAAGGCCAAGATGTTGGGGATAGAGAATGTCAGTGGAGAAAACCCACGATCTCGACAACAAGCAAAGAAGACCTTCGAGGTGTGATGGTAAATTCTCGCAGAGGTAGGCTTTCGAGCGCTAACCATTGTAGCTAGCACCTCGTGCCCAAACCACGCCTGGGTCAGAATCCAAGATTCAACGGCCATGCCGTCAAACACAGGGCCCCTGAGTTCGGGTGGAAGATCGGGCCCTGGGACAGCAGATCTGGGCGTTCTGGGAGATGCCAAGGAACGTCGGCGAGCAGCTGCACTAGATCTGCGTAACATGCTTGACGGGGCCAGTAGAATCGCTGGAACCCCTTCTGTTTTGATCTTCTTGATGACCCTCGGAAGTAGTGGCAGCGGGGTGAACATGTATGGAAGGCGAAACTGGTTCCATGGCAGAACCAACGCATCCATGGCGATCGCCGAGACCGAGCGATGAACATGGGTACCCTGGCGTTCACAGCAGAGGCCATCAGATCCACATCCGGTGTTCCCCACCGTTGGCAAATCTGCTGGAAGACTTCGGGGTGCAGAGGCCATTCCCCGGCCGCGACACCCTGCCGGCTGAGGAAGTCCGCCGCCCAGTTTTCCACGCCCGGGATGAGGACCGACCAGTGAAGCCCGTCTCACCTCGCACATGGTTGCCCTGCTGCGGGTGCCCCCTTGATTTACGCAAGCCACCGCCGTGGCATTGTCCGACTGAATCCGGACGGGGGCGTTCTGCTAGAAGGTGCTGAAAATGTTGCAGCGCCAGCCGGACCGCTCGTATTTCCAACAAGTTGATCGGGAGGTGTGCCTCCTGTTCCGACCATTGCCCCTGGGTCGTGTGGTGGCGAAAGTCTTAGTTACTCACCGGTTAACGGTGTTTTTCGGAGTCCATGACAGCACCACCTGAGAGAGGGGATCCGCCCTTCAGGAACAGGAAACCTACAGATACAAAAGGGCGGCACCTCTCCCACGCATCAGTTGGATTACAGAGCACAAGAGGACCACAATGGTTAATGGCAAAATTTATATACAGTACTTTTGCACAACTATTCCTTACCAGTGTACATACAAGAGGAAGAAGTGCACACCCAAATTTAAACTAAAGGGAGGGAATATACGGGTGCTGTCATGGACTCCGAAAAACACCGTTAACCGGTGAGTAACTAAGACTTTATCGGTCGTCCATGACAGCACCACCTGAGAGAATTACAGAGAGTAAAACTATTTAGGGAGGGACTACAGCCTGCAGTACCCTTATACCAAAAGAGAGGTCTGTGGAAGCACCCAAGTCTAGCCTATAATGACTATAAAAGGTGCTCGGAGAGGACCAAATAGCCGCCTTACATATCTGGTCAATGGACACTTCTGACCTTTCGGCCCACGAGGTCGCCATGGCTCTGGTGGAATGCGCCCTCAGCTTCCGGGGTGGCGACCTGCCTTTTGAGGTGTATGCTATTGAGATCGCTTCTCTAACCCACCTGGCTAGTGTACTTTTTGACGCTCTACAACCTTTCCTAGGGCCATGATGAGAGACAAACAGAGCATTATCTTTTTTCCCGGGATCGGTAACTGCCAGATATTCTATGAGGCATTTCCTAACATCCAAGGTGTGAAGCTTCTCTTCCTTCTCATTAGCTGGATTAGGGAGGAAAGATGGAAGGACTATCTCCTGTGTCCTATGAAAGCTGGAAACTACCTTAGGTAAATATGCCGGATCAGGTCTGAGTATTACCCTATCGTCCTTGAACTGTATATAAGGAGGACGTCTAGATAATGCCTGGATCTCGCTTACCCTACGAGCTGAGGTTAGAGCTACCAGGAAGGCTACTTTGAGGGACAGGTTTTTTATGGAAGCTAATGAGATAGGTTCGAATGGGGCTTCTGTCATAGCCGTGAGGACTAGGTTCAAGTCCCACGGCATGAATCTATCCTTCGCTATTGGCCTGGATCTACCTGCTGCCTTAATGAATCTACTGATCCAGTAATTACCCGCGATGTTGCAGCTAAAGAGGGCCCCCAAGGCTGATACTTGTACTTTAAGGGTACTAGTGGAGAGCCCCATATCCAGACCTTTCTGAAGAAACTCTAAGATTTGGTTTACAGGTACTGAAGCGCCAGCAACCACTCCAGAGTTCTGCAGGAATTTTTTCCAAATTCTGACAAATTTTGGTGGTGATGACTTTTCTACTTTTAAGTAGGGTGCTAATCAGGTCTGGGGAGAAGCCTTTTTCTCTCAGTAGTGTCCGTTCAAACTCCACGCCGTCAGATGTAGGCCAGCCACCTGAGGATGGAACACTGGGCCCTGGGATAGGAGATCCGGGATGTCAGGAAGGACCCAAGGGTCGGACACTGACATGGTCCTGAGGCAAGAAAACCAAGCCCTCCTGGGCCAAAATGGAGCGATAACTATCACCCTTGCTTTGTCTCTCCTGATTTTCTTCATCACCAGGGGTAGTAGCGATAGGGGAGGGAAGGCGTATGCTAGCCCGAAGTCCCACTTTATCAGAAAGGCATCTACCGCCAGGGGGTTCTCTATGGGATTTAGGGAGCAAAATTGTTTTAATTTTCTGTTTTCCCTGGTAGCGAAGAGGTCTACCTCTGGTTGTCCCCATCTTTGTACAATCAGGTCGAAGATCGAGGTGCTTAGGGACCATTCTCCTTGTTTTAGTGGATTGCGGCTTAGGAAATCTGCTGTGATATTTTCCTTCCCTTTTATATGTAGAGCTGTTAAAGATTGAAAATGCTGCTCTGCTAGCCGGAACAACCGTTCTGCCACATTCATCAGGGGTTTGGAACGAGTCCCGCCTTGGTGGTTGATATAAGCCACGGTGACCTGATTGTCGGAGAACACTCGCACATGATGGCCCTGTAGATACACAAGTAGCTCCTTAGCGGCCTGCTCTACCGCTGTCAACTCTTTCAGATTAGATGACATTTCTATCTGATGATGCTCCCATAGGCCCTGTACCAGAATCTCACCCATATGGGCCCCCCAACCGGAAGGGCTAGCATCCGTGGTGATTATGCGGGATATGTCATACTCCCAGGGGACCCCTTTGGATAAATTATCTTTGACTAGCCACCACTCTAGGGACTCCATTGTGTTTCGGGACAAGGTTAGCTGACCCTCCAAGTAACCCCCAAGGACTCTCTGATGCCTTTAAACCTCGCCCTGCAGTTTTCTTGTATGAAACTGTGCCCACTGGACTGCCGGGATACAGGACGAGAGGGAACCCAGAAGGGACATGGCTTTCCTGAGGGACATGGTAGGGTTATTGCAAGCGTTCAGGACCTGATAGTGTAGGCGAACAAGCTTCTCCGGGGGCAGACGGCATTCCTGTTTCTCAGAGTCTAGGATCAGGCCCAAGAACTGTTGGACTCTCACCGGCTGTAACCGAGACTTTTTAATGTTAAGCAGCCATCCTAACCTCCCTAGGGCAGACATTGCCCTTTGTAGTTGTTCCAGACAATGTTTTGCTGTTTTCCCTACGATCAGGAAGTCATCTAAGTAGGGGATCACAAGAATGTCCGATTCACGTAGATGGGCCATAACTTCCGCTACAACTTTGGTAAACACACGGGGAGCGACTGCCACCCCAAAGGGGAGGGCCGCATATTGAAAATGTTGGACTGACCCATCTAGCTGAACCGCCACTCTGAGAAACCGCTGATGGGCTGCATGAATGGGAATATGGTAGTAAGCGTCTTTTAAATCTAAGACCACCATAAAAAACAGTTTTGAAACAGTAATTTTATTGTTGATTTAATTGTCTCCATCTTAAACGGCCGTATGATCAGGAATTTGTTGAGGGATTTAAGGTTTATTATAGTTCTGAAGGACCCGTCTGGTTTGCGGACCAGGAACAGGGGGGAGTAAAACCCTTTCCCCGTTTCTCCCTCTGGGACCACCGTCAGGACCCTCTTACGGCAGAGATCATGCACCTCGGCCTCCAGGGCAGCTTGTTCTGGTGTGGAAGACCTGAGCGGGGTGACCTTAAATCAATCTTGGGGAACCCGGGCGAATTCTAGGCGTAGACCCGCAGCTATCACCCCCAGTATCCATTTACTATTGGAAATCAAGGACCAGGCTGGGTAGAAGGCAGCTAGTCTCCCCCCTACCGGGGCAACTAGTCATTGGGGAAGGTTTTTTAGTGTCACGTGCTGGACCTTCTTGACGCCCCCCTCCTCCGAACATGAAGCCTGTACCTCTCCTTCTGTCCTCCCATCTGCCCTGATCTCTGGACGGCCTTCTACGGAAATAGCCTTTCCTGGTAAAGGGACGTCTGTAGGAAGGATTCGGTAGACTGGGGAACTTCTTTTTATCATCCCCGGCTTTCTCTAAGAGTTCATCCAAGACTAGGCCAAACAGATATTCGCCCTCACATGGAATGGAGCAGAGCCGTGATCTGGCCTGGATATCTCCCGGCCAGCATTTTAACCAAAGGGCCCTTCGAGCTGCGTTCGATAAACTCGCAGTTCTGGCTGCCATCCTCGCAGAGTCCGCTGAAGCATCCGCCAAAAAAGCTGCAGCACTTTGGATGATTGGCAGCGTTTTCCTGATAGAAGCTCTTGACTCCGTCTTTTAGTTGGGAATCCAATTGGTCTAGCCAGACCATCATGGATCTGGCCGTACAGGTGGCAGCTATCGCTGGTCTTAGAGCACCTGCTGACATCTCCCAAGTTCCCTTCAAAAAGGAGTCTGCTTTCTTATCTAACGGGTCTTTTAAGGAGGCCATGTCGTCGAAGGGAATGGAGGATTTTTTGGAGGCTTTGGCTACTGCCGCGTCTAGTTTAGGGGCTTTATCCCATCTGTTTACCACTGGGTCGTCAAATGGGTACCTCCGTTTGAAGGCCGGAGGTAAGGAGCCTCTTTTTTCAGGTCTCCTCCATTCCCTATCTATTAGGCTCTGAACTTTATCATTTAATGGAAAGGCCTTCCGCATCACGTCCTGAGCTGAAAGTTCCGGTTTTGTATCTGCTACCCCCATGGTGGACCTTATTGCTTTAACTAGCTTATCCATCTGGTCTAAGGGGAAGCAGAATCGACTCGAGTCTTCCTCTGAAGATGATGAAGTGGAGGCCGGGGAATCTGAAGAGTCATCGATCCTTAGGGCGGTCGAGGACTCTGAACCTGAGAAACTACATTCTCTTCCCCTAGAGGAATCCTTTTTAGACAGGGCCTTTATCTCTGTCCTGATTATGTCCCTCAGGCTTGCGGTGAAGTACGGCGTTTCTTCCGCTACCTGTATGGACGGGGGAGAGTGTAAGGGCCTGTCAATCTACCCCAGGGCCAACGTCCCCTTCCACCCCTACCGTTTGTCTCACGCATGGCTGACACAACTTTTTAGGGTGGCCGTCCGGCAAGGGGCAACTACAGAGGGCACATTCCCTGTGCTTCTGTTTTCCCGTAGCTTTCCTCCCCTGCGAACAAAACATAAGGGAACACTGCATCAGGGTACATTCACGGAGATCTCTTACCCATGCAGATGAGGCAGGTACCGGATCACGGAGGGAGGCAGGAGGATCCTTTAGCCTGGAGGAACTTCTGTGGCTTTGTTCGCCCGTCTGTTTCTGTTTTTTCTGCTGGCCACTCGCATGCGGCTTCTCTGTGGCCTGTTTCTGTGGGTGCTCCTGCACCTCGTCCAGCTGCTCTAAGGGGGCTTCCGTCGTATCCATCGCTGGCCTTCAGAAGCACCCCAGCAGCGTCACCTCCTGCCTTTTAAGGCCTCCTTGCCCGGGTCAGCAGGGTTCTCGCGCGCACCCCCCACCCGGGACCCCCCGCGACCCTCCCCCCGCCAGCTCCGGTCCTCCCCCGGCCACCGCGCGCCGCCCAGGACTGCCGCGCACACGCGGCGCGCGCCGGAAGCCTGCCGGGGACGCGCAGAAGGAGCAGGCACGGCGCCCCCCCGGCTCAGGCCAGGCTACAGCCCCCACGCGCGCCGACCTGCGCCGCCGACCAGGCGCCACGCCAGGAGAGAGAGAGCGGCCACGGGGAGAGCGCACCAGGAGGGGCCCAGGTCATACATACCTGGTGCGGCAATATGGAGGCGGCTGTTCACCGGACTCCCACCTGCTCTCACCACCGTTGTGGAGACCTGCCCGGCCCCACCGTGGCGCTTCCAGGGACCCGAGCTTGACCGAGGTAGGAGACCCCCTCGCTACCTGGGTCGGTCAGCCGGCCTGGGAATACCTCGGCGACTCCATGATGGACGATCTGAAGGAAGTTCCGTCCTCTAGGAACAGGAAACCAACTGATGCGTGGGAGAGGTGCCGCCCTTTTGTATCTGTAGGTTTCTTGTTCCTGAAGGGCGGATCCCCTCTCTCAGGTGGTGCTGTCATGGACGACCGATAAAAACTGCTCCCCAGCCGAGGAGGCTGGAGTCGGTTGTGACCACTAACCACTGGTCTGGGGAAAAGGGCTACCCCTGAAGGGAGGAACTGACTGTCCACCACTCTAGTGACTGTCTGACCTGAGAGGACAACCGGCACCGATGAATGGGTTCTTGTCCCAGGATAACAAGAGGGCGTGCTGCAGGGGGCGCAGATGAAATTGGGCAAATGGAATCGCTTCCATTGCTGCCACCATTTTCCCCTAGTACCCTCATCCCAAACCGAATGGTGTGCGGGACTGGTTGGAGAAGTTTCCGGACTCCTTGCCGGAGTGCTAGGGCTTTGTCTTGAGGGAGAATTACCAACCCTCGGGAGGTGTCGAAGATCATCCCTAAAAAAGAAATTCTTTGGGCTGCGACAAGGGATGATTTCTTCCTGTTGACCAACCACCCTAAGCGGGAGAGGGTATCTAACGTGATGCTGAAACTCTCCTTGCATGCCCGAAATAAAGGGCCCTTCACCAAGAGGTCGTCTAAGTATGGCAAGACGACTATGCCCCGAGAGTGTAAGATGGCCATGACAACTGCCATTACCTTTGTGAACACTCTGGGGGCGGAGGCTAGCCCAAAGGGCAGTGCTGCAAACTGGAAAGGTCTGTCATTGATGGTGAAACGTAGAAACCTCTGATGCAGAGGAAAAATGGGGACGTGCAGGTAGGCTTCCTGGATGTCGATAGAGGCCAAGTATTCTCCTTGCCCCATGGCCGATATAACTGAACGGAGAGATTCCATTCGGAAATGTTTGATCCTGATGAACTTGTTCAGGAGCTTCAGGTCCAAAACAGGCCTGAATGTCCCATCCTTTTTGGGGACCGCAAACAGATTGGAATAAAAGCTCTTTGGGAAGACAGGAAAGAAAGAACCGTTTTGCGGGGTACCTGACAGACTCTCTTGTACCCCGAGGACACTAGTTCCGTCACCCATGAGTCGTGTGCTACTGTGACCCAGACATGGCGAAACCAGAGCAGGTGGCCGCCTACTCTGCTGATGTCACCTAAAAAGTGCTCCGAGTCATTTAGCTGAGGATCTCTGGGACCTGGTTCCCCTCGACCTGGGCTGGCGAGCATGCATCCTCCCCAACGGGTTGGCTCTATATGAGACCTGGCAATCCCTATCTTGGTTGGAGCGACCTGGAGCGTCGGAACTGGCCGCTGCCGTCCACCCGGGATTGCGAAAGGCCCGAAACCGTGCCTGAGCTTGGTGGCGAAATGGCGGCTTAATCCTTTGTTGCGGGAGGAAACTGCTCTTTCCCCCTGTAGCATCGGAGATGAGCTGGTCTAACCTTTCCACGAATAGGCGTCCAACTTGATAAGGCAGGGAAGTCAAGGACTTCTTGGAAGTTGAATCGGCCCATGTCCTTAACCATAGGGCCCTCCTAATGGAAATTGCGTTTGCGGCCGCAAGCGCAGCGCAATTGGCCGCATCCAAGGAAGCATTAAGTAATCACAAGCCATAGCGATCTCTGATACCTCCGTAGGCAGGTCCCTATCCTGCAAGGCTTTGTTCAATGATCCTGACCATGACATCATGGCCTTGGCTACCCACGTTGCCGCGAACGAGGGAGAGAGTGCGGATCCTGATGTTTCAATACTGAGCGAGCCAAGCTCTGAGCCGATCAGCGGGATCCTTGATAGAAGAACCACTAGATACTGAAAACAGAGTTTTAGAGGCCAAGCGAGACACTGGTGGATCCACCGCTGGGGATTCCGCCCATTTCTTACAGAGGTCCGGGGCAAACAGATACCTTGCCTCGAGCGTCTTCTGGCCCGAAAAACGCCTACCCGGCCGTTCTCTGTGACGTTGCACTATGTCCTCGAACTCTGGGTGAGTGCAAAATACTCTATGCGGTCGCTTAGCCCGCTTAAAAGATACCTTATGGCTTGAGGCCAGGGTGGAATCATCCTCAATCCCCAAAGTCTGATTAACAGCCTCGATGAGGCTGTCAACTGTTTCTCGACACCCCGGGGTATCTAGGTCCAGGGGTTCGTCTGAGTCATAATCTGAACTCTGCCCGCTCTCGACCGCTGGTGAAGGATAGTGAGACGCTGAACTCACGGATGTCGAGGCACCGGATGAGCCGGGAGACGCCGTGTGGGTTCGTTTCCCTTGCCCCTGTCTGGAGTGAGAGCGGTCCCTGCAGGCCGGAGGCTCTTGTGAGGTGGATGACACCTCCCAGACAGGCGAGCCACTATCCCTGCCCCTATCTGGGGCATGAAGGGACTCGATAGCATTTGTAAGCGATGCCAAAGACTGCAACAGTGATAGGGCCCATTCCGGGGGATTTGGAACACTGGGCTCGGTCACAGGGGTGGGCTCCTGGGCGTGTTCGGAGTCGCAGGCTTCGCATAATTTGCTGCTCTGCGCCCGCGGAAACGTGGCCCGACAGGAGATGCATGCGGCGTATAGGAACGTGTGCGTCTTCTCCTTCCCGGCCATATTGTGTCTGCCAGGCATCAGTACTGCCTTGCTGGGGGGTGGGGGGGAGGAGGAGAGCACTCCTAGATTATACGTAGTTTGGCCTCTAAAGTCAGGGTTGCACTTACCCTGATCCTGTGTCCCCCACGTGTCCTTGCCGCGCGCTGCTCCTCTCCGCGATGCGCGCACTTGCGCTGTGGGTGGGCCGATGGAGGCAGCCGGCCTTTCCAGGTTGCGGCCTACCCTGGAGTGAAGCCGGGGCTCATTTTATTCGGCGGTCGCCCAGGCCACTGAGGGCGGGCCGCCGGAAGTGACGCTACGAAGGGAGGGCGGGACTTCTGCCCATGGCCTAACACAGGCCGAAGCGGCGGGCTGGATTTTTAGCGTCCGCCCACGGAGGGGTGACAGGCAGGCCGCCGCAAACCAAGGAAGCGGCCAACGTCGGGACCTGGCGTCCAAACGCCGCCAGGGAGGGGGGGGCCTCAATATGGACCTTCGCGCGCCGACTGCATGAAGCTAAGGGCTCCAACCCTCTGGACGCTGCCGCAGAGCCCTCCCAGCCATCTCATCCATGACAACTTCGCCAATCAGGTAGGGGAGGGGGGCAATATCCAGGACAGTGCAGGCACCTTCTAGGGATGAGGAGAGGGACCGTCTGCCGCCTTGCAGCACCTCCGTCTAGCGTTGATGGAGCAGTGGGGGCCGCTTGGACTGTCTTGTGCCTCTGTACAGGCTATGGTTTCAATACTTAGGGGTGGTCATGGCTAAGTCCAGCATCATGTCCCACGTCGCAGGAGAGGATACGTGGAGGGACACTCGCACGTGCTCGCCCGTTGATGGTTTGGGGAAATCGGACCCTTTCAATAGGGTTCATTGCCTTTTTCTTATCTTCACAGAAATAAATTTAAAAAAAGAAGTCTTTAGGAAACGGCCCAGATATGTCCCACGATGCGGAGATGGTACGTGGAGGCGATACTCAACACGTGCTCGCCCGTTGTTGGTTTGGGGAGATCAGACCCTTTCAATAGGGTCCGTCGCCCCCGTCTCATCTTCATAGAAAAAGGAGGGAAAAAAAAAGAAAAAAAAAAGAAAGTCTGGAGAAAACCAGACGTGTGTGCCTCCAACAGACATTAAGCATAAAACTGGTTTCCGCCCGCAATCAGGGCGAGGGTGTATACGGCGGCAGAGAAGCTAACCTCTTTGTTCACTTAGTGTCAGCCTCCAGGCGGCGGTAGCATACACCCACAGTACCTGTGTCCCCCAATGAGACGAAGGAGAAAAGTCATGATACGGTTTTATTTTTTATATTATTTGGACTATACTTTCAGACCACAGGCTGAACAGATCTGAATTCAAGATTTTCAAATTGACACTGTTCATATAGATTTTTTTTTTTTAGCATGATCCCTTTAAGTTCTTAACTTGAATTTTGGTACAGATGTGGCTAGGCGCATAGGAGGCACATGTCAATTTTTTATTATAGTTTTTTAAAAATGCTTTACAAAATTTTGCGTTAGAGTCCGCATAGGTAAAATATTAAGTGACATATCCGGTGGAAGCCTCTACAGCTCTGAGTGGAATGGTGTTTCTTCAATTTTTCCATCTTGATTCTGGACTGAGTTATCAGGACAAACGTAAAAAAGGCATGCAAACAAAGAAATTTGCATTTTTTTCAAAATTGAATATAGAGGAAAACTGCATTGGTTCACTTGAAATAGAATGACCCAAGCACTAAAATAATGTGGTTGCATAAGTATTAACACCATCTCATTTGTATATGTGGTTGCGTTCAGAATTAGCCACTCACATTTAACTCATGTTAAAGAGCCACTACACAGTTATCATTTACACCAATTCTGAAAGTTGAAAATTACCCACCTAGAAATTTCATCTGTTTTGTCTTATTACAGAAAAATCTAAAAATGTATTTTTCTTAATATTTAAATTAGCTCTTCATGACTATGGGCAAAAAACTGATCTGTATAAGAATCTGCCTCCAGAGCTTCATTTTTTCTTCTTTTTTTAAATGAAAGAGGAAGTTTCCCATGTGAGACAATAACTGACAGTCTGCTCTCCTGATCCAACTGCAGAGCTGTGTGTGATTACAACACTTCTTCAACTTCCATCTCGCAGGTAGCCATTGTGGTGGGAGGGACAGTACAGCAGAGCTTTGACTCAATACAACATCAGCTCTTCTCCCATACTACTGTCAACTCAGTAGTACTGTCCCTCCCAATGCACTGGCTGCTGAAGGAAAGCCTAAGTGTTAGGTCACTTTCTCACATTCAGTATTCGATCAGTATTTTACAACAGCATTTGCAAGTCAAAACTCAGAGGATGAAAAATGCAGAAGTGGCAACGTGTTTCCATTAAACTTTTCCTCGGATTGTTGCACTCCTGATTTTGGCTTGCATGTACTGATGCAAAATACTGAACATGACCTTCATTGTAATCAGGCGAGCTCTGCAACAGAACTGACAGAGCAATGAGAAGAAGGTTACAGCTGTAGACGTGTTTGTAATGAGACATAGCTCAGCTCTGCTGTACTGTCCTGTTGAGCCACAAAACGTAGACCACAAATCACACCTGCAGATTCACACTGCCGCCTTCAAAATCATATCAGCACATTAACTGTTCAGAACCTTCACAGAATAGGTCTCTGACAGAAATGAAATCTGGTTTCCACCACTGAATTTAGTGAAATGCTGAACCAGGCACATGCTCATCATGGCTGGAAGAGGAATCATGGTGACTAGCAAATGGTTAGGCAGTTAGAGGACTGGCAAAAGGAATTAAAGCTAGGTATTATTGCATCTGCCACACTGAGGGAAAAATACATTTAAATATCTGAACCAGTAATAGTAGGTTCTTACCTGTAACATATGGTTCTAGAGCCTTTGGTACCAAACTCCTTGCAGTCTTTAGATCTTCTGCTGAACAGCTACCAGACTCCAACCCACATGCCATTCCCATTCTCTTTAGCACTTCTATATCATCATGTATTTCAAACGTGTTGTCAAAATTAAAAAGATATTCAAATCTGAAATGTAAAAGCAATAAAATCTGTATGAAACTAGATAGGTTCCTTTATGTAAAGAATAAAAAGTAAAAAAAATTTATTAACGTGTCAATTTGTTTGGATTTTGACTTCTAAAACTGCGTTCACACGCTGCACTACTGTACAAAGGTGGTAAATTAGTGCACAAGTTTGCAGGTGTCCTCTCAATGTTATCACACAGGATTACAAATCAGGGACAGTCTACACTGACAGAAAAGGGTTGAGAATAAGCACAATGCCTGTATGCACGCTCTCATCTCTCTTTCCTGTGTATAATGACCATATGCTGCTTTGTAATCCTGAGTGTACTGAGCAGCTGCTACACACAGGACAGCGGGATGAAAACTCGGCCCGTGTACACAGACACTGTATGCAGGCGCTTGGCCACTCCAGTGTCAGTATGTCCAGGGCTGCAGACATGAAATCAGGATGAAAAAGAAATCCAGCTTCCCTTTCCTGGAGAAATTTCCTTTATTGGACAACATACTGTATATAAAATCCAACTTCATATCAGCATATTGTCACCACCGAAGGTGGGACAGAATAGAAGCGTTTCGAGCGTAGCAGCTCTTAATCATTGCTCAGAGCAGGGAGGCCACAGAGGAGAGTGTTGCAGTAGTCAAGGTGGGAAATGATGAGGGCATGTACAAGAGTTTTAGTAGATTGAGGGACACTCTCCTATGTGGCCTCCCTGCTAACTCTCTTGCACCACTCCAGTCTGTCCTCAACTCTACTGCCCGGCTAATCCACCTCTCTCCTCGCTACTCCCGTCTCTCCCCTCTGCAAATCCCTCCACTAGCTCCCAATTCACCAACAAATCCAGTTCAAACTACTAACACTGACCTACAAAGCCATCCACAACCTGTCCCCTCTCTATATCTCTGAACTAATCTCCCAATATCTTCCCTCACGTAATCTTCGATCCTCACAGACCTCCTACTCTCCTCCACACTTGAGAATTACATGCTACTTATTTAACACTAAACTTACAGAGCAGAGCAGTCTTTTCACAGATATTAGTAGTACTGGTTAATACATTAATTTTTTTCCCCACTGTCTAAGCATAAAGACACACACAGCGATCACAATGTGGCCGACTTGTATCTCTTCCGTGATTCCAGAAGAGGAATTGCTCCACTGTGGATTTTATCACAAAGTCTCAAATGTGTAAGAAAAAAAAGACAAGAGTGCAAGATGAGGTTTGGTAAAAGATGCTGCTCTGTCTCTGGCGATTCCCAGCAAAGGTATAGTTATGGACTCCCTCATGTCAGTTTTTTGTTTGTTTTTTTCACGTTTGAGAAAAACTCACCAAGTTTTATCAGTTTTTCTCGTATGACATTTTTTCTAAACCTTCTTGTATCTAACAGTTTGTTAAAAACAGACCGCACTTGGATGCCATTTGAGTGTTATCCGATTCATGGAACCTTAGATTTGTATTCCCAATTTTGTTCAGACATGTAGATCGATATCAGACAGGCCTCTGTGATTGTGTTTATTGTGCGGTCTGTCAAAAATCACGCACATGTCAACAGCTCCTTTCACTTTATGAGGACAAATGCGAATGGTAAAAATCACGGATAGCACATTTGCAAATTACTGACATGTGAATGAGCCCTCACATTAAACTAAAACCTTCCCATATTTAATTCTTAACCCCATACAGACATATGACGTGCTGATACGCCGGTTTACCAACTCTGATACAGGCTCGCATGTCGAGCTTGCATCTTTCCTCGCACGACAGTTGATTTAAACAGCCATCATGTGCTTTTAAAGGGAATCTGTCACCCCTTTTTTGAGATATCATATAATGATATCATTCAATTGTGTGTCACATAAGGATTCTCTTAGTACTTTTGCTTCCCCCTGACCCCGCACCTTTCATGCATAAATACCTTGTTTATATCGGTTCAGATGTATGTAAACTGCCGCTGTCCGGTCCGCTGGGCGGGGCTTATTCACCTGCTCCCCCCCTCCCTGTCTTGCTCTACGCATTTCTTGTGTATGCATGAAAGGTGCGGGGTCAGGGGGAAGCAAAAGTACTAAGAGAATCCTTATGTGACACACAATTGAATGATATCATTATATGATATCTCAAAAAAGGGGTGACAGATTCCCTTTAACAGCCACAGTAGTGCACCACACACAGCTGTAATCTTGGTGTCCATCTCTGACAGCGGCATTTAACACGCACCAACAGGGGCGTGCCCATGATGCGATTGTGGGGCACCGACGGGTTATCTTGACAGCCAAGGTCTGCTGTAGACCCCCATGCCTGACATTTACAAGACCCCTGTGAAAACCAGACATAACTGGCATTCACAGGAGATAGTGATTTTCACTATACATAGTAGTGCTGATGCAGTGCTACGTATAGCACAAGTGATCGTCTGATTACAGCTTCAAGTACTATTAAATCCAGTGGGAAAAAAAAAGTTTCTAAAAATGTAAAAACAGAAAAGTTCAATTCCAACCACTTTTTGCACCATAAAAAAAAAAAAAAAAAGATAACACATTTGGTGACTTTACCTGTTTGGTATCAGTATACTCGTACTGTCTTGGAGAACAATATTGCTCGGCTAGTTTTACCATACAGTGAACATGGTAAAGAAAAAACAATTGTGGAATTGCACTTTTTTTGACATTTCAACACGCTCTGATTTTTTTCCGTTTTCAAGTACACCATGTAGTAGAATGAATATTGTCATTTAACCTCTTAGTGACAAAGCCAATTTGGTACTTAATGACCAAACCAATTTTTACAATTCTAACCACTGTCACTTTATGAAGTTATAGCTCTAGAACGCTTCAACATATCTCACTGATTTGGAGACTTTTTTTGTGACATATTGTACTTCATGTTAGTGGTAAAATTCTTTCGATATGACTTGCGTTATTAAAAAACTGAAATTTGGCAAAAATTTTGAAAATTTTGCAATTTTAAAACTTAATTTTTGTTAGGATGTTATAAGGGAAAAAAGCTGACTAGCGATTTCTCATTTTTTCACAAAATTTACAAAACCATTTTTTTTAAGGGACAACCTCACATTTGAAGCGAGCTTGGGGGGTTAATATAACAGAAAATACCGAAAATACCCAAAAGTGACACCAGTCTAAAAACTGCACCCTCAGAAGCGCAAAAGTGACGGATGCGGATTTGAAGCATCGCTTGGAAAGTGATTGACAGGTTGGTCACAATCGTCAAACATAGTGTTTGACAAGTGTGACCAGCTTTTTACTATTGAGGCTGCCTATGCGGCATCAATAGTAAAAGATAGAATGTTAAAATGCTAAAAAAAAATAAAAAAAAAAATCGGGGTATCTTTAACCTTTCGACGTCCCGCGCAGCCTCAGCGACGCTCCCTTACCAGCGATGCCTTGCGAGAACTGTGATGACGTTGGTCTCGCGTTGCTATAGTGATCTCACGAGACCGCTAGAGTAACGCGAGACTACGTCATCACAGGGAACGCCGAGGCCCGGGAAGGCTGCGCATGACGCCGGAAGGTAAATATACCCCGATTTTTTATTTTTTTTTTTTACAGGGGTATGGTACCCAGGGCCTGGAGGACCGTATCCTCTCCTCCACGCCGTGGGTACCATCCGCACGAGATGCTTAACTTTGCGCTTGGTGGGCATAGCCACATGCGGAAAGTAAGCAGTTCTCATGCAATCCTATGGGTGCGGAATCGCGGCAGTTCTTTGCGATTCCGCAAAAAGAATGAGCATGCTGCGTTTTTTTTCCGCGATGCGATTCCGCTGCGGAAAAAAGCGCAGCATTAGCACTGCATGTGCGGAATGCAATAGGAATACATGGGGTGCGTTCTGTACGAGTTTTTTTTAAACGTTTTCGCGCCGAAAATTGCGGCAAAAACGCTTAAAAATCGCATCGTGGGCACACAGCCTCAAGAGGTTTACTAACCCTTCAGGTGCTACACAAGAACTAAAGAAATGTGGAAGGAAACAATGAAAATTTTACTTTTTTCACAAAAAAATTGCTTTGGAACAAAACTTTTTTAATTTCACAAGGGTATCAAGAGAAAATGGATCACAAAATTTGTTGTGTAATTTCTTTTGAGTACGTCAATACCCCGCATGTGGGGAAAAGCCACAGTTTGGGCACATGGCAGGGCTCAGAAGGGAGGGACCACAGTTTGAATTTTTTAACGCAAAATTGGCTGGAATCAATGGTGGCGCCATGTCGCGTTTGGAGACCCCTGAGGTATCTAAACAGTGGAAAACCCCCCAATTATAACTCCAACCCTAACACAGCCCTAACCTTAATCCGACCACCACCCTAACACCTACCTAACCCCAGCCCCAACCCAATCCTAACCTTAGCCAAACCATAACCCTAACCAAGGCTATAATATAACCCCAACCATAATCCTAACCCTAGTTTGATTCATTTTTTTTTTTTACTTTGATCACTGAGATAGGGTCTAGTGATCATTATGAACCAATAGAAATCTATTGTTGCTGGGTGCCGGCCAGCAGCTCTTGGCGGGCGCACTGCGCATGCTCCTGCCATTTTCTTCCCAGAAGACGACACCAAGGGCTGAGGGACACCGAAGGTACTGGGAGGAGGGGCTCGTGGAACTCCATTTCTCTCTCCTCTGATGTGCTAGATCATATCAGAGGAGAAATAATTTTTTTTTGAGATTGCCGTTATTCGGTGAATAACGGCGATCACAACACTGGGGTCAGTAAAAATCGACCCGAATTATGTTTTTTTGGGGTCTCCGCTATCCCCGGTGGCTGAGACCCCAGAGAATTCCGACGCTGGGCGGTGCTATAACCTTATTTCTCAGCGCTGTTAAAAATCGGCGCTGAGGAATAAGTACCCTTAACTGCAGCCATTAAAAAGCATATCGGCGGTCATTAAGGGGGTTAAAAGTACCACTCGTCCCGCAAAGAAACAAGACCTCATATGGCTATACGGATGGAAAGATAAAAATGTTTTAGCTCTTAGAAGGGGAGAAAAAGAGGGAAAAAAACAAACAAAACAGTAGTCCAAGGTGTGAAGGGGTTAAATAAAGGACTTTTGATACTTGTGGATTGGTGGGTTTTTGACTGCTGGAACATCAAATCAACTCCAAGAAAGGGGCTTTTCCATGAGAACTACATTACAGCGTTGCTGCGTATACATGACCTGTGCTCCATTCAGATGCGGCATTTCCATGGGCATCTTAAGGCCCCGTCTCACTAAGCAATCTCGGTAGCGAGATCGCTGCTGAGTCACAACTTTTGTGACGTAACAGCGATCTCACCAGCGAGATAGCTGTGTGTGACAGTGATCAGCGAGCGGCCCCCCTGCCGGTATCGCTGATCGCTGCAAGAAACCTCTGGACATTTCTTTGGTCGCTGGTCTCCCGCTGGCCAGCATGCATCGCTGTGTGTGACAGCGGGAGACCAGCGATCAGGTGTAAAAAAATAATAAAAAAAAAATAAAAAATATAGTTATTCTCACCTTCCGATGTCCCGTTCAGCCATCCTGCCTCTCTCCACGCTCCGGTCCCAGTGATCCTTTGCATGAATGACCGCGAGACTTTGTTATCCCGCGAGACCGTGACATCTCGCGGTCATTCGTGCAAAGGATCACTGGGACCGGAGCGTGGAGAGAGGCAGGATGGCTGAACGGGACATCGGAAGGTGAGAATAACTATTTTTTATTTTGATACTATTTTCTACAGTGATAGCCAGCGATGCCGGGCGCTCGGCATCGCTGTGCTGATCGCTGGTGAAGCTGTCTGTCTGACAGCTCACCAGCGATCACATAGCGACTTACCAGCGATCCTGACACCTTCATATCGGTGTCGGGATCGCTGGTGAGTCGCTTAGTGTGACGGGGCCTTTAGAAGTCAGATGTTTGCATAGCTTATCATTTTAAGTGTTCGGACAAGACAACTCTAAGGTTTAGTGTACCTATAACTAACATACACATGGTTGACATTTTTTACTTACTTATCATTAGAAATACTACAATCAATCACAGTCTTCTTGCTGGTGTTCACTATGATGAAAGGTAAATGTATAACCGAATTGGCAGGAGGAGATCTGTTCGCTTGCTGCTCTGCCTGACGATTTCTTTGAACGAGGTTTTTAAAGGCAATTTGCTGAAACACAAAAAAGAACAAACCTGGTGGATTCTTTGGAAAATGTGGATAACTTTCATCAGACATTCTGTTTAGAACAAAAAAAATCTGCTTTTGAACAATTATGAAGACTCCAGTTTTACATTCCAAGGCTATTTAAGAATGTGTAACAGTAAAGGCCCTTTTACATTTAGCGATGCACCAGCAATCCGACCAGCGATCCGACCCGGTCAGGATCGCTGGTGCATCGCTAAATGATCGCTAGTGAGCTTTCATACAGAAAGATCTCACAGCGATGCAGCAGCGACGCACCGCACGATACTTACCATTCACACACAGCGATCCTGCGTCCTCCCGCCCGCCTCCACGCGTCGCTCGTCGTCACCGCAGGAAGCGCCCGACGAGAAATGGAGCCGGATATTCTCGCGCGATCAGCGATGGACAGCGGGGGAGCCGGTCGCTGGTAAGTATCACACATAGCGATATCGCTAGCAATATCGCTATAACGTCACAAAACCAGTGACGTTTTAGCGATATTGCTAGCGATATCGCTTAGTGTAAAACCCCCTTTAGGCTATGTGCACACGTGCAGATTTTTCGCTGTACTTTCCGCGGGAATTCCGCAACTCCCTGCCGCGGGAAATACGCTAGAATTCCGCATTTGTAATTCCCGTGTATTTTCCGCGCTTTGCAAGCGTAACTAGCTTGCAGAATGCTAGCGTTTTCCAAGCGATCTGTAGCATCGCTTGGAAAACTGATTGACAGGTTGGTCACACTCGTTAGTGTTTGACTAGTGTGACCAACTTTTTACTATGAGGCTGCCTATGCGGGATCAGTAGTAAAAAAAAGATATAAAGATAAAAATAAAATGGTGTTTTTCTCACCTTCCGGAGCAGCGTCCCCGATCCTCGCGATGCTCCCGGCAAGTCCCGTTCCCAGCGATGCCTTGCGACAATGACCTTTGATGACGGAGCGGTCTCGCGAGACCGCGACTTCATCAAAGGTCATTGTTGCAAGGCATGAACTTCAACAGCATCTGAATTGTTTTGTTTAAAATTCATTGTGGTAGTGTCTAGAACCAAAATTAGAAAAATGTTGTCTCTGTCCAAATATACGAGTATACAAGATGAGTAAAGCCAACCTTTTGGGCTGCGTTCACACGTAGGGGTTTTATTTTTGCGTTTTTAACGCGCTATTTTGCCGCGAAAACGCAAAAAAAGCATCCCATGCAATTCTGTGGCATTTCGCACATGTTGTGCTAATGCTGCGTACTTTTCTACTGCAGAATCGAATCGTGGAAAAATACGCAGCAGGCTCATTCGTAACGACGTAACGGAGGAATTGCCCACACCTGTCCATGAAATAGCCTTGGAGTCAATTGTCCAATTACTTTTGGTCCCTTTAAAAACAGAGTGGCACATGTTAAGGAGCTGAAACTCCTAAACCCTTCATACAATTTTAATGTGGATACCCTCAAATGAAAGCTGAAAGTCTTAACTTTAACTGCATCTGAATTGTTTTGTTTAAAATTCATAGTGGTAATGTCTAGAACCAAAATAAGAAAAATGTTGTCTCTGTCCAAATATATATGGACCTAACTGTATATGCAAAAATAGAGGGTTTACATAAAATTGTCGGGAAAACGGAGAGTTTAAAAAAAATAAAAAAAAAAAAATTTATATATATATATATATATATATATATATATATATATATATATATATATATATATATATATATATATATATATACACACACACACACATACACTAGCTGAAGAGCCCGGCGCTGCCCGGGCATAGTAACTAACTGTGGTTAGTTATAACGAATTATAATTATCCTCCAACCCATAGTCCCGTGCCCATATACCCATCATACTTATCCACCATCCCATAGGCCCGTGCCTATATACCCATCACACATCCTCCATCCCATAGGCCCGTGCCCATATATCCATCACACATCCTTCATCTCATAGTCCCATGCCCATATACCCATCATACATATCCTTCATCTCCTGGTCCCGTGCCCATATACCCATCATACATATCCGCCATTCCATAGTCCCGTGCCCATACACCCGTCACACATCCTCCATCCCATAGTCCCATGCCCATATACCCATCATACATATCCGCCATCCCATAGTCCAGTGCCCATATACCCATCACACATCATCCATCCCATAGTCCCGTGCCCATATACCGGTCATACATATCCGCCATCTCATAGTCCCGTGCCCATATACCCGTCATACATATCCTCCATCCCATTGTCCAGTGCCCATATACCCATCACACATCCTCCATCCCATAGTCCCATGCACATATACATATCCGCCATCCCATAGTCCCGTGCCCATATACCCGTCATACATATCCTCCATCCCATAGTCCACTGCCCATATACCCATTACACATCCTTCATCCCATAGTTGAGTGCCCATATACACATCATACATCCTTCATCTCATAGTCCCGTGCCTATATACCCATCATACATATCCTTGATCCCATAGTCGAGTGCCCATATACCCATCATACATCCTTCATCTCATAGTCCCATGCCCATATACCCATCATACATATCCTCCATCCCATAGTCCCGTGCCTATATACCCATCATACATATCCGCCATCCCATAGTCCCGTGCCCATATACCCGTCATACATATCCGCCATCCCATAGTCCCGTGCCCATATACCCGTCATACATATCCTCCATCCCATAGTCCCGTGCCCATATACCCGTCGTACATAGCCGCCATCCCATAGTCCCGTGCCCATATACTCGTCATACATATCCTCCATCCCATAGTCCAGTGCCCATATACCCATCACACACCCACCATCCCATATTCTTGTGCCCATATACCCATCACACATCCTCCATCCCATAGTCAACCATAATGAGCGGCGGCAAAGCTTGCAACCTATGATGACATCAGCGTCGCCATGGCAAACATTGTGACATCATAATGAGGGGCGGAGCTTGATGCGCACACACTTTTTCGCCAGTATGTGGATAGGGGCAAAATTGTTTGGTGAATTGGAACGCGCAGGGTTAAAATTTCGCCTCACAACATAGCTTAGGACGCTCTCGGGGTCCAGACGTGCGACTGTGCCAAATTTTGTGGCTGTAGCTGCGACGGTGCGGATGCCTATCCCGGACACACACACACACTTTGTGCTTTATATATTAGAGATGAGATATATATATATATATATATATATATATATATATATATATATATATATATATACACACACATACATACACACACACATATACACACACTACCGTTCAAAAGTTTGGGGTCACACAGACAATTGTGTTTTCCATGAAAACTCATACTTCTAACAATCAAATGAGTTGCCAAATGAATTTAAAATCTAGTCCAGACATTGACAAGGTTTTAAAAAAAAAAAAAAAAAAAAAAAGATTTTAATTTGAAATAATAAATTTTCCCTTCACCCATGACAGCACCACATGAGAGAGGGATCCGCCCCGCCAGGACCCTACTGAAACACAAGGGGCGGCACCTCTCCCCAGCTTCAGTTGGGTTCCTGTCCTGGAACGGGATCCCAGTCTGACAGCGGCGGTGCCTGTCATGGATGAAGATGGACCCAGGGCCGTCCCGGCGCGGGAAGAGCAGGTTCAGCTTACCTGCAGCGCCGGCAGTCGGTATCCTGGAAGCGCAGTCCCTGGGGTTCCTCCTGCAGGCCCCGGGTTCGTGCGGGTGCGGCATGGCGTTCTCAGTGCGGGGCTCTCCGTGCCTCCCTCCCCCTGCGCGCTCCCGATCCTTCCTCCCTGGGCGTCAGGGGAAGCAGGGGCGGTTTCCGGCGTCTGACGTCAGCGGCGCGGTGCACCTTGGGAATGCGACCGCTGACGTCACAGATGCGACGAAACATGGCGCCTGGTGCGGTGCCGGCCACAGAAGATGACGGCCGGCGGTCGCGGGGGAGGGGTACCGCTCACCGGATCACTCACCGGAGGAATCTATAAAAGAGCAGGGAGGCCAGGTGTGACAATGGAGTCTCAGGAGGAGCGTTCACCGTCTCCAGTGTCTCTGCCTCCGTCGCAGACCTCTGCACGCAAGCATGGGAGCCGTTCAAGCGGCAAGAGCAGCCGCCGCCCGAGCCATAGATCGAGGGATTCCTCGAGGTCGAGAGAGCGCAGGCCGCATGCTCCAACACAGCCTCCGAGTCCGGTATCCGACTTTTGGGTGGTGATTGATCTCCGTGAATGTTAGACCAATATTAATAGGGTCCCTCGTGTATTATTTTTTCCTTAGGGAAAAGGCAAAAAAGCAGTGAGCAAAAGAAATAATAGAGAGTGTGCTATATGCCAGAGCCTCCTAGCAAAATATTGGCAAAAGGACCTTTGCCCCAGCTGTATTCAGCGGACTATGGCGGAGGAGGTGCTGAGCCTGGCAACTAACCTCAGATCGGTCATAAGGTCCGAGGTAAAAGGGACACTTAAAATATTATTAAAGAAAAAGAAAAAAAGCAGGCGAGTCTCCCCAAGTTCTTCATCAGACTCTTCCTCGTCTGAATATCAAATTGAACACGGATCTTCCTCCTCGGATAGTGATATGGGGGGCAGGCCATGTTTCCCAGGAGAGTATACAGACGCTCTCCTTAAGGCCATTAGGACAACCATGGGCCTACAGGAGGAGAACGTAACTAAATCCCTAGAGGACGTAATGTTTGGGGGGTTGCAGGAAAGGAAAAAGCGCACCTTTCCGGTCAACGACAAAATCCAAGCACTCATTGAAAGAGTGGAGGGAGCCTGAAAGATTGGGTAGTCTTCCCTCCTCCTCAAAACATGGATTTTTGTGAGTACTCACCGTAAAATCCTTTTCTCCGAGACGCTCATTGGGGGACACCGAGACTGTGGGTGTGTGCTTCTGCCGTCTGGAGGCTGACACTAAGTATACAAAAAAAAGAGTTAGCTCCTCCTCCGCCGCATACACCCTCTCCCCCAGACCGGGCGTAACTCAGTTTAGTGCATAAGCAGTAGGAGAACGCGCCTTAAACTCAGGCAAGAAATTATACGTCTGGAAAAGGGACCACCCTGATCCTTACATAAGGATTTGTATAACTTAAAATAAGCAAAAGCCAACTGGCTAGTAGGGTGGGTGCTGTGTCCCCCAATGAGCGTCTCGGAGAAAAGGATTTTACGGTGAGTACTCACAAAAATCCATGTTTCTCCTTCGTCTCATTGGGGGACACAGAGACTGTGGGACGTTCTAAAGCAGTCCCTGGGCGGGATCTTAGCTCACCCAATCCATGCTATTTTGCGCCCCTGATTAGAGGTGCGCAACTGCTGCCTGAAGAATCTTTCTTCCCAGGCTTGCATCCGAGGATGCCTGGGTATATACGTTATAATGTTTGACAAACGTATGCAAACTGGACCAGGTAGCTGCTTTGCACACCTGTTCCGCTGAAGCTTGGTGTCGCAGTGCCCATGAGGCACCCACTGCTCGAGCCGAGTGTGCCTTGATCCCTGCCGGAACCGGCGTGCCACTGATTTCATAAGATTCTTGAATCGTCAGGCGAACCCATCTGGCCAAAGTCGCTTTGGACGCAGCAAGCCCCTTCCGTCTCCCTTCTGGGATCACGAATAGAGAGTCTGTCCGGCGGAAAGATGCTGTCCTTGTCACATACCTCCTAAGAGCTCTTACCAGATCCAGTGTGTGCAAAGCCTTTTCTACCCTGTGCACCGGTGCCGGGCAAAACGAAGGTAAGACAATGTCTTCGTTGATATGGAATGCAGAGACAACCTTCGGCAAGAAGGGGGGAGCTGGCCTTAAAACTACCTTATCCTTATAAAAAGTCAAGAACGGCGGTTTACAAGATAAAGCCGCCAATTCCGAAACCCGCCTAATAGACGTAATAGCTACCAGAAAAACGACCTTTCTGGACAGGTAAGGTAAGGAGACTTCTTGTAAGGGTTCGAAGGGGGGCTCCTGAAGGGCCCTGAGCACCAAGTTCAGGTCCAATGATTCCGTCGGCGCCTTATAGGGGGGTACTAAATGTGTGACCCCCTGCATAAACGTCTTAACCTGCCAGACCGAAGCGACCTTTCGTTGAAAAAGGACCGACAGGGCCGAGATTTGCGTCCTGAGCGAACTCAGAGCCAGCCCTGCGTCCAGCCCTGCCTGCAAAAAAGCCAGTACGTTGGGGATTGAAAAAACCAGAGGAGCCACTCCGCGATCCCTACACCAACGGAAAAAAACTTCCCAAGTCCGATGATATACCTTCGCCGAGGAAGGTTTTCGGGCACTCACCATCGTGGCCACCACATCGCGCCTGAATCCTGCCTGTGTTAACAGCCAAGATTCAATGGCCACGCCGTCAAACACAGGGCCCCTAAGTTCGGATGGTAGATCGGCCCCTGGGACAGCAAGTCCGGTCGATCTGGTAGACGCCAGGGTACGTCCACCACTAGCTGAACCAGATCTGCATACCAGGCCCTCCGAGGCCAGTCTGGCGCTAGCAGAATTGCTGGAACCCTCTCTCTCCTTAACTTTCTGATGACCCTTGGAAGCAGAGGTAGCGGGGGGAACAAGTATGGGAGACGAAACTGGCTCCATGGAAGCACCAGAGCGTCTGCTGCGATTGCCTGCGGGTCGAGGGATCGAGCGACGAACCTTTGCACTTTGGCGTTCTCTCTGGATGCCATAAGGTCCACGTCTGGTGTCCCCCACCGTTGGCAGATCTGTTGAAAAACCTCGGGGTGCAGGGACCATTCCCCTGCCGCGACCCCCTGTCGGCTGAGAAAATCTGCCGCCCAGTTTTCGACTCCCGGAATGTGCACCGCTGAAATTACCACGTGGTTCTTTTCGGCCCAACGCAGTACCAGTCCAACCTCGCGCATGGCTGTTTGGCTGCGCGTGCCCCCCTGATGGTCGACATATGCTACTGCTGTAGCATTGTCCGACTGAATGCGCACCGGCCGGTGTCTCAGGAAACACTGAAAATGTTGCAGGGCCAATCGTATTGCCCGTATCTCCAGAATGTTGATCGGGAGAATTATCTCCTGAATGGACCACCGCCCCTGGGCTGTGTGACTCTGGAAAACTGCTCCCCAACCTTGCAGGCTTGCATCGGTCGTCACCACCAACCACTGTTCCGGGGGAAAGGGTTTCCCCTGGACAAGAGACGAGTCGCGAGTCCACCATCGGAGTGATTGTCGGACCAGCGGAGACAAATTGCACCGATGACTGAGGGATAGCAGCCTTCTGTCCCATGCTGACAAGAGCGCATGCTGAAGCGGACGGAGATGGAACTGGGCAAACGGGATTGCCTCCATCGCCGCCACCATTCTGCCCAACACACTCATGCCGTACCGGATGGATCTGGAGCCTGGCTGTAGAAGGTTCCGTACCCCCTGTTTGATCTTTCGCGCTTTGTCCTGAGGGAGGATCACCAGCCCCCGGGAAGTGTTGAAAACCATGCCTAGGAATACGATTCTCTGGGCTGGAACCAAGGACGATTTGTTCCGATTGATCAACCAGCCTAGACGCGCCAGGGTATCCAGCGTGATACTGACATTCTCCTGGCACGCCTGAAAGGACGGCCCCTTTACCAAAAGGTCGTCCAGGTAAGGTAGTACCGTTATGCCCCGAGCATGCAGGATGGCCATAACCACCGCCATTATCTTCGTAAAGACTCTGGGAGCAGTGGCCAGACCGAAGGGCAGAGCAACAAATTGAAAATGTCGCCCTCCGATCGCAAAACGCAGGAACCTCTGGTGTGGAGGAAAAATCGGAATGTGCAGATATGCATCCTGCACATCGATCGAGGCCAGGAACTCCCCTGGATCCATGGCTGCAATGACCGAACGGAGGGATTCCATCCGGAACCGCCTGACTCTGATGAATTTGTTCAGGATTTTTAGATCTAATACTGGCCTTACTGTCCCGTCCTTTTTGGGGACCGAAAACAGGTTGGAGTAAAAACCTTGTGTCTCTTCGCTTTTCGGTACTGGGACAATGACCCCGTTGCGCTGTAGCGTCATTATGGCCTGTAACAAACTCTCCGCCTGCGACTCTGTTCCGGAAAGCCGGGAACGGAAGAATCGCCGTGGCGGGAGTCCGAGAAACTCTATCTTGTACCCGGACGATATCAACTCTGCCACCCAAGCGTCGCGTGCCACTGCGACCCAAACGTGGCTGAACCTTAGTAGGCGTCCGCCCACTCTGTCGTCCGTAGGTACGAAGCGCCTCGAGTCATTTTGCTGGAGGCTTTTGGGATCTGGCCCCCCTTGTTCTGGGCAAACGGCCTCGGCCTCTACCCAGCGGATTGGCTCTGTAAGAGATTTGCCTTTCCCTAATCTGACCATCATTTGCGGAGGTGGATGCTCTGGCCGAAGTCCCCCTCCAGGGGTTACGAAAAGGCCGAAAACGCCTCTGTGTCTGCCTGAATGCTGGCCAAGTCCTCTGCTGCGGGAGGAAACTACTCCTCCCCCCTGTGGCTTCTGAGATAAGCTTATCAAGCTTCTCACCGAATAACCGATTGCCCTGAAAAGGCAATGAGGTCAAGGACTTTTTGGAGATAGAATCCGCTTTCCACAATCTCAGCCATAATGCTCGCCTAATGGCGATCGCATTTGCTGCTGCCACCGCAGAACACTCGGCCGCGTCCAGAGAGGCGCTGACGAGAAAATCACTTGCCCCTAAGATCTGATTTGTCACCTCCAAGACCTCCGCAGGCAGGTCTCTGTTTTGGAGGGCATTCTGCAGAGCGTCCGCCCACGAAACCATGGCCTTAGCCACCCAAGTAGCCGCAAAGGAGGGGGCAAGGGCCGACCCCGCTGCCTAGGGGGGCGGGAGGTCCCCGGTAACTGTGCACGCCCGCCGCTCTCCGCCCCCGGAAGTTAGTGGGCGGGGCTTCCGGCTATCCCCGGAAGTCGGCGGGCACGCGGACTCCGGACCTCCCCATACAGCGGGGACCGTGGCCGCCCGCGGGGCTCTGGCCGCACTCCACGTGCGGCGTTGGAGGGAGGGGGCGGGAGCTCCCCGGTCACTGTGCGCGCCCGCCGCTCTCCGCCCCCGGAAGTTAGTGGGCGGGGCTTCCGGCCATCCCCGGAAGTCGGCGGGCGGGGCTTCCGGCCATCCCCGGAAGTCGGCGGGCGCGCGTTCACGGATCTCCCTATACAGCGGGGGCCGCGGCCGCCCGCGGGGCTCCGGCCGCGCTCCGCGTGCGGCGTTACCCGCCGGGGGCAGCGCCGGTTGAGAGACGGACTACCTGGTCCCGGCCTATCAACAAAAGGTGAGCCGGGCCGCCGAGGGGGCTCTACGGAGGTGCTTCTCAACCCCTCCCTGGGCAGGGAGGGGGAGGCTACTGTACCGCTCTCCGCTCTCCGCTTCAATCCCTGGCTTACCTGCGCCTCCAACTCCACCCCTGGACTCACTACCTAGGGGTGGAAGGGGCATTTCCACATTGCAGGAGAGAACAACGTGGAGGATCGCTCACACGTGCTCGCCCGTTGGGGACGATGGGGAAACCGCAATCCTCTTATCAGGATGCGTTGCCGCCTCTTTCAAAATAAAAAAGAAAAATGGTTGTCTGGGGAAAAGTCCCAGATGTGTCCCTCGGTGCGGGAGAGAAACACGTGGAGGGTTACTCACACGTGGTCGCCCGTTGATGATTTGGGGAGATCGGACCCTCTCTATAGGATCCGTCGCCCCTGTCTTATCTTCATAGAGGAAAAAAAAAAAAAAAAAAAAACCTAGTCTGGAGCTCCAGACTGCGTGTGCCTCCATCAGACACTAAGCAAAAAACTGAGTTACGCCCGGTCTGGGGGCGAGGGTGTATGCGGCAGAGGAGGAGCTAACTCTTTTTTTGTATACTTAGTGTCAGCCTCCAGACGGCAGAAGCACACACCCACAGTCTCTGTGTCCCCCAATGAGACGAAGGAGAAAAGGAGATATCCCTTTGAGCCTAAAGATACAGACATCTGGGACAAGGTCCCAAAAATTGATGCGGCAGTATCCAGATCAAAAAAGTCGGCCCTGCCCCTACAAGACTCAGGAGTGCTGAGAGATCCGCTAGATAAGAAAGCAGACTCCTACCTAAGACATACATGGGAAGCAGCGGCAGGGGGCCTGAAACTGGCAATAGCAGGCACCTGCACAGTCCGATCCTTAATGATCTGGTTACAGCAGCTGGAAGAAAAACTCGCATCCAAGGTGTCAAGGGAAAAATATTTGGGAGAAATGTATCTGCTACACGGAGCAGCCGCCTTTTTGGCTGACACCTCTGCCGATTCCATGAGGCTGACGGCGAGGGCGGCGGGGTTATCAAACGCCGCAAGGCGGGCATTATGGCTTAAAGGCTGTCCAGGAGATATACAGTCAAAAGCTAAATTATGCTCTCTGCCGTGTGACGGACAATTTTCGGAAAAAATTTAGACGACATCCTCGAAAAAGCTGGGGATAGGAAGAAGGGCTTCCCCACATTTATGGGAGATCAAAGGAGGCCGCCCTTTCGGAGGGGAAAATTCAATAGAGGTCGTCGCCCGGGGGATCGGAAAAGATGGGAGGACAAAAGAAAGAAAGAATCCAGATTCATGTCTGGAGGAGCCACTTTATCCGCAAAAAAGTCCCCTCAATGACGCCAATGTCTCTGTGGGGGGGAGACTGATGCTTTTATCAGGAATGGGAAAATATATCTTCCAACACTTGGATTTTAAACATCAAGAAAGGCCTAAAATTTCCTTTTTTTCAACGGCCGAGAGCATCGCTTGTGGTGACCCCCGTCAGGAAAGGGTTAGAAGAGCAGTCGGCCCTAGAAGCAGAGATCCTAGGTCTGCTGGACAAACATGTTCTGATCGAGGTTCCAAGCGAACAGGAAAGGAGGGGTTTCTACTCACCCCTCTTCCTAATAAAAAAACCGGATCATTCATTCAGAACAATTATAAATCTCAGAGGCCTCAACCAAAGGATAGAAAACCAGACTTTCAAAATGGAGTCAGCAGCTTCGGCCATAAAGCTGTTACACCACAATTGCTTTATGGCCGTAGTCGACTTAAAGGATGCCTATTACCATATCCCGATCCATCCAGAGTACCAGAAGTACTTAAGGGTAGCTGTCTACATCCAGGGCAACCTCAGACATTTTCAGTTCAGAGCCCTCCCATTCGGCATATCCATAGCCCCGAGAGTGTTTACGAAGGTAGTAGCAGAGATGACAGCCTTCCTCCGAATCCACAACACAATTATAATACCCTACTTAGACGATTTTCTAATTGTGGGCAACTCGGAACGTCACTGCGTAGAACAAGTGGAAAGGGTAACAGAGACCCTGCAGAGACTGGGCTGGATGGTAAATATCAAGAAGTCAAGGCTACAACCCCTAAAAAGACAAACATTTTTGGGATTCAACTTGGACTCGGAACAGCAAATTTGTCTCTTACCAGATGCAAAGGTGGAAAAGGTGAGGAATATGACCTTGGCAGCAATAGACCAACCTCACACGACCCTGATAGGGGCAATGTCCTTACTAAGCACTCTGACAGCCTGTATCCCAGCGGTCAGTTGGGCACAATTTCATACCCGTCAACTGCAAGCAGAGATCCTATCAGCACAGAAATTGCCAAGAGGGCATTTAGAAGGAAGGCTGGAACTTTCCAGAAAAGTCAAAAACTCTCTCAGATGGTGGCTGGACACAACAAACCTAGCAGCAGGTATATTGTGGCACAGGCCAGTATCCGACGTGATTCTAACGGACGCAAGCTCCTCGGGGTGGGGAGCATACCTGAGAGGACAGGCATCCTCTAACCTAAAAGAATTAAGGGCAGTAAACAAAGCCCCAAGGACATTCATCCCCAGTCTAGAATGTCGCAATGTCCGACAACAGAGTGACAGTGGCTTATACAGGGACGAGGTCACACTTCCTAATGAGCGGCTTATACAGGGACGAGGTCACACTTCCTAATGAGGGAAACCAGCGAGATCTTTCGCAGAGCGGAACAACACCTACACTCTCTAACGGCCTTACACATCAGAGGGGCAGAGAACACAGGCCGATTTTCTAAGCCGCAACACGTTAAGACAGGGAGAATGGGCCCTAAATCACTCAGTGTTCCAAAAGATAGTACAACTCTGGGGAGAGCCAGTAATAGACCTCTTTGCCAACAAAAGCAACAGGCAGGTAAAGAGATTCTGGTCATTGAACCCAAAAGAAGACCCATGGGCAGTAGACGCATTGCAAATTCCGTGGAACTTCAAACTGAGTTACGCCTTTCCCCCGGTAGCTCTAATCCCGGCGGTAGTGAAGAAAATGAGAGGATCAGGCCAGAGTGTTCTTGATAGCCCCGTTTTGGCCAAAAAGGCCCAGGTTTTCGCTACTACAGATGATGTCCCTCTCAGACCCATGGGTGCTGCCAGAGATTCCAGACCTGCTAACTCAGGGTCCGGTATTCCACAAGCAAGTCAAGGGGTTACATCTGTCGGCGTAGAATTTGAGAGGTCACTTTTAAAAAGTAGAGGGTTCTCCCCGGGGTTGGTGGCTACACTGATGAAAAGTAGAACGCCAGTAACAACCAATATAAACGGTAGGACATGGAATAAGTTTCTGCAGTTCCTAGGAAAACCGTTAGATCAAGAACCCCCAATCAAGGCTATCTTAGAGTTCTTGCAGGCAGAACTACAACTAGGCCTAGCGGTAAACAAACTCAAAGTACAAGTTTCAGCACTAGGCGCTCTATATAACTGTAATATAGCAGCAAACAGATGGGTAGCTAGATTCATTAAATCCTGCCACAGGTCTAAACCAATCCCCTTGCCAAAAATAGCTCCCTGGGATCTAAACCTGGTGTTAGAAGCTCTCACGAAGGAGCCATTTGAGCCTGTCCAACAAATACCAGTGAAATACCTTACCCTAAAAAAACATTATTTTAGTGGCCCTTACATCGGCACGAAGAGTGAGTGACTTGCAGGCCCTCTCAGTTAACCCACCTTATACCCAGGTGTACCAAGACAGGGTTGTCCTAAAAACAGACCCTGCTTATTTACCGAAAGTTGTATCAGATTTCCATCGTAGCCAGGAAACTGTCCTCCCCTCCTTCTGTGACAATCCAAAAAACCCAAAAAATGGTGGGGGGAAGGTGCCAGGAAGGGCGCCGAAATGCGTACGAGGAAATAAAGGAGTACACTGCTACAACATCTTGCATCCCAGGTGATTTGTTAATCTCGGCAGCGCGGACTGCAACACACCCCGCTTCCCACAACTTTCTGAAGGTTAATCCAAAAAACCCGGGTCAGGAGAAATTCCATAATCTAGACGTCAAAAGAGCCCTCTTAGAGTACATATCAGTGACTAGCCAGTGGAGGAGGTCCCAGTTCCTATTTGTAGCCTTCCAGGGTGCCAGGAAGGGTTACGGAGTATCAAAAGGGACAATTGCCAGATGGATTAGGGAGGCCATTAGTGTAGCCTACTCCGCTAGTGGTGTTCCGATTCCTGACTGCATCAAGGCTCATTCCACCAGAGCCGTGGCGACCTCCTGGGCTGAAAAAGCAGAGGTATCAATTGAGCAAATTTGTAAGGCAGCTACCTGGGCCTCACCCTCAACCTTCTTTAAACACTATAGATTAAATCTAACCTCCTCTGCAGACTTAACCTTTGGTAGAAGGGTGCTGCAAGCGGTGGTCCCTCCCTAAGGTGTTTCGAAGTCTCCAAAAATCTCTCATGTGGTGCTGTCATGGGTGAAGGGAAAACCACCATGGTTACTTACCGGTAGCCGGTTTTTCCGGAACCCATGACAGCACCCGTATATTCCCTCCCCCCCCCCTTTTCACCGTATGGGTGTGCACAATAGTCGGGTGCATTTGTGTGATGTGGTGATGGATAAACGTGTAACTAACCGGGAAGTCCTCTCAATGCTCTGTAATCCAACTGAAGCGGGGGAGAGGTGCCACCCCTTATGTTTCAGTAGGTTCCTGTCCTGGCGGGGCGGATCCCTCTCTCTCTCTCTCATGTGGTGCTGTCATCGGTTCCGGAAAAACCGGCTACCGGTAAGTAACCATGGTGGTTTTCGCCTTCAAACTTTGCTTTGGTCAAAGAATGTTCCCTTTGCAGCAATTACAGCATTGCAGACCTTTGGCATTCTAACAGTTAATTTGCTAAGGTAATCTGGACAAATCTCACCCCATGCTTCCAGAAGCCCCTTCCACAAGTTAGTTTGGCTTGATGTGCAAATTGCCTCTTCAGAGAGAAAGAGGACTTTTACTCTACAGCGCCACCTATTGGTAGTAGCGATCCTACAAGTCAAGTTGGCTTGATGGGCACTTTTTGCGTACCATACGGTCAAGCTGCTCCACAACAGCTCAATGGGGTTGAGATCTGGTGACTGCACTGGCCACTCCATTACAGAAAGAATGCCACCTGCCTGCTTCTTACCTAAATAGTTCTTGCATAATTTGGAGGTGTGCTTTGGGTCATTGTCCTGTTGTAGGATGAAACTGGCTCCAATCCAGCGCTGTCCACAGGGTATGGCATTGCAAAATGGAGTGATAGCCTTCCTTTTTCCTTGTACAACTCTCTCACTTTACCAGCACCAAAGCAACCATAGACCATCACATTACCTCCACTATGCTTGACAGATGGCGTCAGGCACTCTTCCAGCATCTTTTCAGTTGTTCTGAGTCTCACAAATGTTCTTTTGTGTGATCCATACACCTGAAACTTGGATTTGTCTGTCCATAACACTTTTTACCAATCTTCCTCTGTCCAATGTCTGTGTTCTTTTGCCCATAGTAATCTTTTCCTTTTATTAGCCAGTCTCAGATATGGCTTTTTCTTCGCCACTCTGCCCTGAAGGCCAGCATCCCGGAGTCACCTCTTCACTGTAGATGTCGACACTGGCGCGTTACGTGTACTATTTAATGAAGCTGCCAGTTGAGGATCTGCGAGGCGTCGATTTCTCAAACTACAGACTCTAATGTACTTGTCTTGTTGCTCAGTTGTGCAGCAGGGCCTCCCACTTCTCTTTCTACTCTGGTTAGAGCCTGCTTGTACTCTCCTCTGAAGGGAGTCGTACACGTCGTTGTAGGAAATCTTCAGTTTCTTGGCAATTTCTCGCATGTAATAGCCTTCATTTCTAAGAACAAGAATAGACTGTCGAATTTCACATGAAAGTTCTTTTTTTCCTGGCCATTTTGAGAGTTTAACCCCTTCACCCCCAAGGGTGGTTTGCACGTTCATGACCGGGCCAATTTTTACAATTCTGACCACTGTACCTTTATGAGGTCATAACTCTGGAACGCTTCCATGGATCCCGGTGATTCTGACATTGTTTTCTCGTGACATATTGTACTTCATGTTAGTGGTAAAGTTTAATTCAAATAACTTGCGTTTATTTGTGAGAAAAACGGAAATTTGGCAAAAAGTTTGAAAATTTCGCAATTTTCCAACTTTGAATTTTTATGCCCTTAAATCACAGAGATACGGCACACAAAAAACTTAATAAATAACATTTCCCACATGTTTACTTTACATCAGCACAATTTTGGAACCAAAATTTTTTTTTGTTAGGAAGTTATAAGGGTTAAAAGTTGACCAGCGATTTCTCATTTTTACAACACCATTTTATTTTTACGGACCACATCACATTTGAAGCCACTTTGCGGGGTCTATATGATAGAAAATACCCAAAAGTGACACCATTCTAAAAACTGCACCCCTTAAGGTGCTCAAAAACACATTCAATAAGTTTATTAACCCTTTAGGTGCGTCACAGGAATTTTTTTGAATATTTAAAAAAAAAAAAATGAACATCTAACTTTTTTTCACAAAAAAAATGCTTCAGGTTCAATTTTTTTTTATTTTACCAAGGGTAACAGGAGAAATTGGACTGCAAAAGTTATTGTGCAATTTGTCCTGAGCACGCTGATAACTGATATGTGGGGGGGAACGACTGTTTCGGCGCATGGCAGAGCTCAGAATGGAAGGAGCGCCGTTTGACTTTTTCAATGCAAAATTGGCTGGAATTCAGATCGGACGCCATGTCACGTTTGGAGAGTCCCTGATGTACCTAAACAGTGGAAACCCCCTACAAGTGACCCCATTTTGGAAACTAGACCCCCCAAGGAACATATCTAGATATGAGGTGAGAACTTTGAACCCACAAGGGCTTTACAGAAGTTTATAACGTACAGCGGTACAATTAAAAAATCATTTTTTCCACAAAAATGAACTTTTCATCCCAATTTTTATTTTCCCAAGGGTAACAGGACCCTAAAAGTTATTGTGCAATTTGTCCTGAGTACGCGGATACCCCACATGTGGGGGTTAGGCTGGTTTCACATTTGCGCTTTTGTGCGCATGCGCACCTATGTTTAACATGATGTGCGCATGGTCTTGCGCACAATTGCATTTTCGTGCGTATGCGTTTTTTTTGTCTTTCGCGCCAGACGCAACATGTTGCATTTTTTGGTGCGCTCTGTCTCGGCAAAAAAACGCATGCGCACGCTTGCGCACGGAATGCGCAAAAACAACACATTGAAGTCTATGGGAACGCATGCGTGCGCATGGTCTTGCGCCCGGTTGCGTTTTTTTGCGCATGCGTTTTTGAGTTAAACAAGTCTAGAATGTTCTCTAGACAATGGAAAAAATTACACCTAAAAACGCATGTGCTTAAAAAAAGCAAACGCATGCAAAAACGCATGTAAAACGCAAGCAACGCTGCGTTTTTTTGACGCATCAGCGTGCGCATGACGTTAAAAAACTCGCGTTTGTTTTGAGTTTTTCTTTGCGTTTTTTATGCGCCCGATGCGCTGCGCAAAAAAACGCTAATGTGAAACTAGCCTAAATCACTATTTGGGCGCATGGCAGAGCTCGGAAGGGAAGCAGCGCCATTTGACGTTTTTGGCTGGAATTGAGATCGGACATCATGTCGCGATTGGAAAACCCCTGATGTACCAAAACAGTGGAAACCCCCCACAAATGACACCATTTTGGAAACTAGACCCCCTAAGGAACTTATCTAGATGTGTGGTGAGAACTTTGAACCCCCAGTGCTTCACAGAAGTTTATAACGCCCGGGCGTGAAAATAAAAAATTCGTATTTTTTCCACAAACATGATCTTTTAGTCACCATTTTTTTTATTTTCCCAAGGGTAACAGGAGAAATTGGACCCCAAAAGTTGTTGTTCAATTTGTCCTGAGTATGCTGATACCCCATATGTGGGAGAAAACTACTGTATGGACACACGTCGGGGCTCGGAAGGGAAGTAGTGACGTTTTGGAATGCAGACTTTGATGGAATGGTCTGCGGGTGTCATGTTACCTTTGGAGAGCCCCTAATGTACCTAAACAGTGGAAACCCCCACAAATGACCCCATTTTGGAAACGAGACCCCCTAAGGAACTTATCTAGATGTGTGGTGAGCACTTTGAACCCCCAAGGGCTTCACAGAAGTTTAGAATGCCCGTGCATGAAAATAAAAAAATCTTATTTCTTCCACAAACATTATCAATTAGTCCCCAATTTTTTCATTTTCCCAAGGGTAACAGGAGAAATTGGACCCCAAAAGTTGTTGTCCAATTTGTCATGAGTACGCTGACACCCCATATGTGGGAGAAAACTACTGTATGGACACACGTCGGGGCTCGGAAGGGAAGTAGTGACATTTTGGAATGTAGACTTTGATGGAATGGTCTGCGGGTGTCATGTGCGTTTGGAGAGCCCCTGATGTACCTAAACTATTGAAACTCCCCACAAGTGACCCCATTTTGGACACTAGACCCCCCACGGAACTTATCTAGATGTGTGGTGAGCACTTTGAACCCCCAAGTGCTTCACAGAAGCTCGGACGTGAAAATAAACATTTTTTTCCACAAAAAATGATTTTTGCCCACAATTTTTTATTTTCCTAAGGGTAACAGGAGAAATTGGACCCCAAAAATTGTTTTGCAATTTGTCCCGAGTAGGCTGATACCCTACATGTGGGGGTAAAACACTGTTTGGGCGCATGGCAGAGCTTGGAAGGGAAGGAGCACCATTTGACTTTTTCAACTCAGAATTGGCTGGAATTGAGATCAGACGCCATGTTGCATTTGGAGAGCCCCTGATGTGCCCAAACAGTGGAAAGCCCCAATTCTAACTCTAACCCGAATCCCAACACACCCCTAACCCTAATCTCAGCCCTAACCCTAACCCTAGCCCTAACGCAAAAATGGAAATAAATACATTTTTTTATTTTATTATTTTTCCCTAACTAAGGCTAGTTTCACACTAGCATTTATGAGCGCAGCGACGGCCTGCGCACGGCCGCCGCTAGGCCCCGCCTCCTGCCGCGCCCACGCCGGTAGCTCCGCCCACCGGCGCATGACGCTGCATGCGCCCGCGTCCCCCATCTTTATCACAGAGGGCACAGGCCGTGCGCAGTATACGTTTGGCGGCGCATGCGCCTTTTTGACAGTGCGCCGACGCACCCAAACTGCAGCAGGTTGCGTTTGGCGCAGGTCGGCGCACCGTCAAAAGGACGCATGCGCCGCCAAACGCATACTGCGCACGGCCTGCGCCCCCTGTGATAAAGATAGGGGACGCAGGGCGCATGCAGCGTCATGCGCCGGTGGGCGGAGCTACCGGCGGGGCGCGGCAGGGGGCGGGGCTTAGCGGCGGTCGTGCGAGGCCGTCGCTGCGCTCATAAACGCTAGTGTGAAACTAGCCTAAGGGGGTGATAACGGGGGTTTGATTTACTATTTATGGCGGTTTTTATGTTTGGCGGCTGTTGCACGCTAAAAGACGCTTTTTATTGTAAAAATAGTTTTTGCATCACCACATATTGAGAGCTATAATTTTACCGTATTTTGACCCACCGAGTCATGTGAGGTCTTATCTTTTGCGGGACCAGTTGATGTTTTTATTGGTAACATTTTCGGGCAGGTGACATTTTTTGATCGCTTTTTATTCCGATTTTTGGGACGCAGAATGAACAAAAACCAGCGTTTCACGAATTTCTTTTGGGGGGTGCGTTTACACCGTTCCGCGTGCGATAAAATTGATAAAGCCCTTTTATTCTTCGGGTCAGTACGGTTACAGCGATACCTCATTGTCGGTTTTATGCAATGAAAACTATTTTATATAAAAAATAATTATTTTTGCATCGCTTTATTCTGCGAGCTATAACTTTTATTTTTTCGCTGATGATGCTGTATTGCGGCGCGTTTTTTGCGGGACAAGATGACGTTTTCAGTGGTACCATGGATATTTATAAGCGTCTTTTTGATCGCGCGTTATTGCACTTTATGTTCGGCAGTATGATAATAAATCATTATTTTTTGCTTCGTTTTTATTTTTATTTTTTAAGGGGTTAGCTAAAGGGGTTAACTAATGGGACAGTTTTATAGGGCGGGTCGTTACGGACGCGGCGATACCTAATATGTGTACTTTTATTGTTTTTTTTTTTATTTCCAAAAAATGGATTTATTGGGGGAATATTTTTATTTTTTTTTCTAATTTATTTGCCAATTTTTTTTTTTAATTATTTTAACACTCTTAATTTTTTTTTTTTTACTTTATTACATAGTCCCAGGTGGGACATCACTGTCCTGTGACAGATCGCTGATCTGTCACATCACAGATTACTGTGACAGATCAGCGATCTGTCACAGGCAGTGCAGAAGGCTTCCTCATGCCTGCGCTTTGCAGGCATTGAGGAAGCCAGCTTCCTGCAGGCCCCCGAAGGCCCCCGTCGCAATCTTGGATTCGGGGGCCTGCAAGAAAGGAGCCCCCCGCAGCAGCGCTGCACATTGCTCTGCCGTGGGGGGCTCAGGGAAGCACGGAGGGAGCCCCCTCCCTGCCGATGCTTCCCTTTAAGCCCCGGTACACCGCGATCATGTTTGATCGCGGTGTGCAAGGGGTTAACGTGTCGGGGGCGGTCCGTGACCTCCCCTGACACATTGTGCCGGGTGTCAGCTGTGATAACCAGCTGACACCCGGCCGCGATCAGCGGCGCTCACCACGTGGGCGCCGCTGATCGCGGTAGACGTACTATACCGTCCATGGGCATGGGGGCCCGGGTCCCATGGACGGGATAGTACGTCGGATGTCAGGAAGGGGTTAATGGAACCAACAAATGTAATGCTCCAGATTCTCAACTAGCTCAAAGGAAGGTCGAGTTTATAGCTTCTCTAATCAGCCACACTGTTTTCAACTGTGCTAACATACTTGAACAAGGGTTTTCAAGAGCATTCTAACCATCCATTAGCCTTCTTACACAGTTAGCACACACAAAGTACCATAAGAACACTGGAGTGATGGTGGTTGGAAATGGGACTCTATACACCTACAAGACAAATCCCACAAAATAAACCGATGATTAGAAGGCTTGTATTACTAATATAAAAAGCAACTTTATTGTTTAGAACCATAGATAAAATATTACATAACACCAATTAGGGGATTAAGGGGAAGTAAACATACACATATGTATATTGTGATTACACATCTAAAAAGACGCACATAACCAGCACCAGAAGGTGTAACCTAAACACCTATAATTATCTGACTATCAAAAAATTGACAGTTTTTGCTGAAAAATAGTATATCAATCTCAAGGTGGACATTATTATGTCCTCATATCCTACAGCTGATTAAGACAATTCTTATTCGAAGACTATTGTATCATGCCTCCTCCACCAAGAAACTAACCGTTATACATAATGGACGTAATCACTATAGTAATAGATCTTATATGGTGTGGTATCTAAACGTAGCCACTTATCTCAGCTAAAGTGGCCACTAAACATGCTATAAGAGTTATCACCAGCAACAGCCGCTATATACCAAAACTCACATCACACCATAATGGCCATTACAGCAATAGCCGCTAAATGTATAGATTAACGTCCATACTAAACTAATCATTACCCGCAATGGTGGTCAGGAGGTGTACAGGTGCCTGGTTAGTGCGTCCGCCCCGACGCGCGTTTCGGATCCGCCTTTTTCAAGGGGCCTAGCCGGTGTATACACCAGCGTCCTTAAATAGTGTACCCGGACGCCGCGAAAACGGCGTTACCGGAAGTCGTGCGCTCTGTCACCGAGGCAACCACAACGCCGGTCAGCATCGGCGTCACACAGTGGGAGTGGCCGGGGAGGGCCTCCCACCATGTAAAGATGCCACATGCGGACAGGGGCAGCGGTGACAGGGGGACAGGCGCGTACAGGGCCGCTGGCGCCGACCCACAACTACATAGAAAACATACAAAAACACATTAATTGCAGTATACACATACTACCAATTATACACAGGATCAGCAACCATCTATAAGGGCATTAACATATATATTTCTTTTCCATAAGATGCTGACCGGCGTTGTGGTTGCCTCGGTGACAGAGCGCGTCACTTGATTAGTTTAGTATGGACGTTAATCTATACATTTAGCGGCTATTGCTGTAATGGCCATTATGGTGTGATGTGAGTTTTGGTATATAGCGGCTGTTGCTGGTGATAACTCTTATAGCATGTTTAGTGGCCACTTTAGCTGAGATAAGTGGCTACGTTTAGATACCACACCATATAAGATCTATTACTATAGTGATTACGTTCATTATGTATAACGGTTAGTTTCTTGGTGGAGGAGGCATGATACAATAGTCTTCGAATAAGAATTGTCTTAATCAGCTGTAGGATATGAGGACATAATAAATAATGTCCACCTTGAGATTGATATACTATTTTTCAGCAAAAACTGTCAATTTTTTGATAGTCAGATAATTATAGGTGTATAGGTTACACCTTCTGGTGCTGGTTATGTGCGTCTTTTTAGATGTGTAATCACAATATACATATGTGTATGTTTACTTCCCCTTAATCCCCTAATTGGTGATATGTAATATTTTATCTATGGTTCTAAACAATAAAGTTGCTTTTTATATTAGTAATACAAGCCTTCTAATCATCGTTTTCTTTTGTGGGATATGTTATATTTGGTGATGGGCATAACCAATCCGAGTGGACTCATGGGGACTCAAATTAATTATATATGATGATTACTACCATGTGTCCTAGTCATACTTGGTATATTTACCTACAAGACAAAACAAATACCCTCAAAAGACATATTCATTCATATTTGTGCCAGTGCACACATAGACCCCAAGTAAGTAAAAAGTAGGACTCCTCAAAGCAGAACTGAAAAAAGGGGAGGAAACTGAGTCCAAAACTACATGCAAATAGACATCTTTATTGAAAGGCAACACAAGGGAGCAAACACATATATAAAAAGGAAGTACTCATACAAGTGTCAGAGATAGCCAGGAACAAAATGAAAATCCTGTGCGACAGTATCAAATAAAGATGTCTATTTGCATGTAGTTTTGGACTCAGTTTCCTCTATACACCTATGAAGATACTGCATTACAAACCAGACGTTTGCAGCTAGAATAGTCATTTACCACATTAACAATGTATAGAGTGTATTTCTGAATCATTTAATGTTAGCTTCATTGGAAAAAACTGTGCTTTTCTTTCAAAAATAAGGAAATTTCTAAGTGACCCTAAACTTCTGAATGGTAGTGTGTATATATTCCCAATAAGTGGTGGAATTGCAGGTGGTTATCTTTTTCCTCACTTCACAGCACTTGGTATTTTTTCCCATTTTTTCAGGGTATGAAATAGTAAAACGAATGATGGCATTTAAATCTACAACTCTTACAACAAAACCAAGCCCTTATATGGCTGTGTCAATGAAAACAAAATTATGGCTTTATGAAGTTGGGGGGAAAATTAAAAATGTAAAAATGAAAGGGAACAAAAAAAATTGCTTAATTCTTAATGGGGTAGTTCAAACTGCATAAACGCGGGGGTTCGAAGGTCACATGACCACATGTATTCAATTTACATACTTCGCGGTCATGTTTTAACTAGACGACTGATGCACTACTCTCTATTCTCTACTATGGAGACAAGCTGGGTGAGACTAGCCAGCACGTGACCACAAATATGCAATTCATATACGTGAAGGTCACGTGACCGTCCACTCACACGGTAAATAAAGGGGAATGGTGGCTGTGTGCATTGTGCACACTGTCATGATTTGACAGTCAGCAATCCGTTTGACCACAGGCTTTTCCACTGGTGCTGGACAACCCCTTTAGGGAATGTGTAAATACTGCCTGAAATAGCAATAAAAAACAAACAAAAAAAGAAAAACCGCCAAAACGTATAAACACATTCACAGCAACATGAAAACGACTTTCAATGAATGTGTTCAGTCCTTTGTAACTTCTTTTAAATACTTCAGGCTTCTAAAGTTGTGAAACAGCTGAAAGAAGTGTCCACAACTATCATATGAGGCGGGAAAAAGAAGGCCGATGCTATACTGCAAAAGCCCTCAAACGATGCTTTAGAAAAACAGCTGGCGTTTTCCAAAAGTGTCTTCCTATAGCAATCAACTAAGTGGGTATGCTGTGTGCAAATGCCCTCTGCAAGCTCAAGTTTTGCAATTTTCCTTTATTCCTGGCAAAAAAATTATGTATTTTTAAATGCAGTTTTAAGAGCTCTCAAACAAAAAAAATCTTGTTGGGATGTTCTTTTCTGATAAGGGAGCTTAAAATATTTATGTTCTTTTCATTTTATTATTTTTTTGCCCATATTGGGCGATATTAGGGTGAAAAAGAGGAAAAAAATTGTGTTTTTTTTCTTTTTATGACCACAAATATAGTTGAAATAATACTGTTGAAATTTTGTTCACCTAGCTATCCATAATTTTTATGTATCGGACACACAATGGTAAAGCAAGTAACAGCAATTCTGACTCGCAGCAGTTTCAGCCCCCAAAATCTACAACGTCATGCAAAACCTTTGGGGGATTCATTCAACATTTTTTCTTTTATAAATATTCCTTTATAACTGGGGCAAGTATATTAGGAAATCCATATTCCTGCTTGCACTCCAAATATGACATGGGCTTGTAAAAGGGAACCTGTCAGCAAGATTGTGCTTAGTAACTTAAAGACAGTGTCAGGCTGGCGCCATTATACTGATTACAATGATACCTGGGGTGATGAGATCCATCTTGTGGTTGTTAATCTTTATTTTCAGGTTATGAGATTCTGGTGCCTCGGGGCGGCCTGTTGGGGGGCTTTATGTGGTGCTCTGATTAGCTATTCATCTGTATGGCTTATGACAGGTCAATGATCCCTCCCTCACCTGCCCCCTATTTTACATACTGATTGTTATATGTATTGGAGGAAAAAAAAAAAAAAAAAAAAAAATCACATTCAGCAGGCAGACGCCTGCGTTACAGCATGATCACATCTATAATATGGATTAAAATTATTTTATTTAGTCATATACATTTATTCTGAACAAAAAAAAAAATCTCCGATTGATGCTACTGTGCATCAAGCATTCCCAGGCTGACAGGTTCCTACTAAGGAATGGGGGCTTAAATTGATACTATCACGAAAATATTCCATGTAAACAATTCTTTGGTACAATTTTGCTCACGGCAACCAATAAAATCACCATTTACATTTCCAACCCTCAAGTAAAATAAAAGCCCCAAACTCTGTGGTTGTGTGAGCAGTGGCACCATTTTGTAAAGCAGGCAATTCAAATATAAGGCTAAATGTATGAAAGTGACAACCAAGCAGAGATTACCTGTAGTATAAGTTCCTGTAGCTGGGATTGTTTTTGCTTTATTCTTTCAAGACGTCTTTGTCTTTCAACCTGGAAAAAGAAAAATACTTTCAAGTGGCTTATCAGCCAAGATTCCAGAAACACCGGTGTTATCAAATGAAGAAATCATTCAAAAATCTACATCCACCTCTGATCACCATTGTACAGTATAAATTTAGGATTAAACTATATAAAAGTGAATTGACCTTGTGTACTTTGTGCAATGCTCTTTTTTTTTTAAAGGACTGCAATACCATCCATATTCACGTACCGATGACACAATTGCACACCACACGCCTGGTCTAGTGTATAAAGATAAATGGACATGTCTGACAGGGCACCAAGTTAACTGCTGCAACTTACTAATTGCTTACCCCACATTTCACACTGGTTTGTACCTGCATGCACCATATTTTTGTGAAGCGACTGCTTGTACAGCAGCATTTCTACCTTTATCAGTAAGGCTAGTTTCACATTAGCGTTTACGGCCGCAGCGTCGGGCTGCGCACGGCCGCCGCTAAGCCCCGCCTCCGCCGGTAGCTCCGCCTACAGACGCATGACGCTGCATGCGTCCTGCATCCCCTATCTTTAGCACTGGGGACACAGGCCATGCGCAGTATGCGTTTGGCGGCGCATGTGTCCTTTTGACGCTGCGCCGAGCGCACCAAATTGCAACCTGTTGCGTTTGGCGCTGGTCAGCGCAGCGTCAAAAGGACGCATGCGCCGCCAAACGCATACTGCACACGGCTTGCATCCCCAGTGCTAAAGATAGGGGACGCAGGACGCATGCAGCGTCATGCGTCCGTAGGCAGAGCTACCGGCGGAGGCGCGGCAGGGGGCGGGGCTTAGCGGCGGCCGTGCGCAGCCCGACACTGCGGCCGTAAACGCTAATGTGAAACTAGCCTAATAAGGGAGAAATTGTCAACCTGGTTGCGGAATACTTCTTCCCCCTCTTTCTCTACTGGTGACTGTACAATAGATGGGAGGAGGATTTCACAGATGCTATGCTAACAGCAGGTATATTAAACAATCCTATATACGCTAACTAAATGAAAACATATTGCAGGAAAGAAAACCAATCATTTTAGCATAATAGGCTGCACTTAAATTACGGCAGCTTGGAAAAGGATCTTGAATGGGAAACAAAACAGGATTTTTGGGTTGCTTACCGTAAAATCTGTTTCTCGGAGCCTTCATTGGGGGACACAGAGATCATGGGTGTACGCTGCTGCCACTAGGAGGCTGACACTATGCACAAAAAAAGGTTAGCTCCTCCTCCGCAGTGTACACCCCACCGACCGGCAGGGAACTCCTCAGTTAGTGAGAAAGCAGTAGGAGAAGTAACAGAATAGAGTGAAAACAGAACTCAACTCAACTGTAACCAATCAACCAAAGTAAGAACAGGAGTTGTAGAACATGGGAGGGTGCTGTGTCCCCCAATGAAAGCTCCGAGAAACAGATTTTACGGTAAGCAACCCAAAAATCCTGTTTTCTCGTTCGCCTTATTGGGGGACACAGATCATGGGACGTCCCAAAGCAGTCCCTGGGGTGGGAAAAAACTTCCATCAGGCCAGTGGACTCACCACCACTGCCTGCAGAATCCTTCTACCTAGGCTGGCGTCTGCCAAAGCGTAGGTGTGGACTTTGTAGAATTTTCACAAACGTGTGAACCGATGACCAGGATGCAGCTTTGCAAAGCTGCAGCGTGGAGGCTCTGTGGCGTACCGCCCAGGAAGCACCCACTGCCCGGGTAGAGTGCGCTCGATGCTTAACCCGGAAGGCCTCCAAAATTGCCGATCTGATCCAGCGAGCAATAGTAGCTTTGGAAGCCGGGTGACCTTTCCGCGCCCCATCTGGAATGACGAAGAGAGAGTCTGTCTTCCGCAAAGGGGTCGTCCTAGCTAGGTACACCTTTATCGCCCTGACCAAGTCCAGCTTGTTCAAGGACCGCTCCCGAGGGTGAGCTAGACCCGGACAAAATGACGGGAGAACAATGTCCTCATTCAGGTGGAAAGCTGACACCACCTTAGGAAGGAAAGAGGGCGGAGACTGCAGAACTACCTTGTCCTGGTAGAGTACCAAGACAGGAGAGCGGCAAGAGAGGGCCGCCAATTCTGACACGCACCGGATGGAGGTGATGGTTACTAGGAAGGCTACTTTCCATGAAAGGAGAGATAGGGAAACTTCCCTGAGAGGTTCAAAGGGAGGACCTTGCAGAACCTTGAGAACCAAATTAAGATCCCAAGGATCTACGGGCGCTCGGTACAGAGGAGCCGCATGAGCCACACCTTGAAGGAAGGTTTTGACCTGAGGACGGGAGGTCAATGTCTTCTGAAATAAAACGGACAGCGCCGAAACTTGACCTTTTAAAGAGCTGAGGGCAAGGCCTGCATCAAGCCCTGCCTGAAGAAACGCCAGGACAGAAGGGAGCGAAAAACGCATGGGCGGAATGTCGTTGGCCTCGCACCAAGTGAAATAGGCCTTCCAAGTACGGTAATAAATTTTGGAAGACGATGGCTTTCTGGCCCGGATCATGGTCTGAATAACTCGATCCGAAAAGCCTGATCATTTCAAAACCTCGGTCTCAACAGCCACGCCGTTAAATTGAGAGGCCGAGAATTCGGGTGGCAAATCGAACCTTGAGACAGATCTGCCCTGTCTGGAAGCTTCCGGGGGGCGTCAGCGAGAAGGTTAACGGCGTCCGCGAACCAAGACCTTCTGGGCCAATTCGGGGCTATGAGGATGACTGGAATTCCTTCCGCCTTGATTTCCTTCAACAACCTGGGAAGAAGAGGCAGGGGAGGGAACAGGTAGGGGAGCTCGAACTGCGACCAAGGAATGGCCAGAGCGTCGGCACCCACTGCGAGGGGATCTCGAGCCCTGGATACAAACTGTGGGACTTTCCTATTGAGGAGAGAAGCTAGCAGATCTACGTCCGGGGTTCCCCAACGACGGCAAAGCTGAAGAAATACCTCCGGATGCAGGGACCACTCTCCCGCCGCAAGACCCTCGCGGCTGAGAAAATCGGCGGTCCAGTTGTCCACGCCGGTAATGTGCACCGCGGATATAGCCGGGACTGAAACCTCTGCCTAATGAAGAATCTTGGACACCTCTGCCAGGGCTGAGACACTCCGTGTCCCCCCCTTGGCGGTTGACATATGCCACCGCTGTGGCATTGTCTGTCTGAATCTGGATAGTCAGGTCCCTGAGAAGTCTCTCCCAGTGAACGAGAGACAGATAAATCGCTCGTATCTCGAGAACGTTGATCGGCAGGGCTGACTCCTGCGTCGACCACCGACCCTAAACAGTGTGTTCGCGGAACACTGCTCCACAGCCGAGGAGGTTGGCAAACGGCGTCACAAGCTGCCAGTGAATGGGGAGGAAAGACCGTCCTAGGGAGATGAGTGGAGACGTCAGCCACCAATTGAGGGACTGCTTGACCCGGTATGAAAGACAAACTGGGCGATCCAGAGAAAAAACAGACCTGTTCCACCGAGACAGGATGGCGTGTTGGAGAGGTCTGGTGTGAAATTGGGCAAAGGGAACCGCCTCTGTCGCTGCCTCCATCTTTCCTAGGACTTTCATTATTGTCCAGAGAGATGGAAGTCGTAAGATCTGTAGCGATCGTACATCCCGCTGCAGGGAGCAAATCTTTTCTTGTGGGAGAAAAACCCTTGATCAACGAGTGTCTAACAATAGACCCAGAAACACAAGACATTGTGTCGGAACCAGGCAGGACTTCTTTTTGTTGATGAGCCACCCGAAATTGGACAGGGTGTCGAGGATGATGGTAATACTTTGGTGAGCTTGATGAAAGGACGGAGCTGTGATCAGAATGTCATCGAGGTACGGAAAAAGAACGAGACCTCTGATTCTCAACAAGGCCGTCAACGCTGCCATGATCTTTGTAAAAACTCTGGGTGCGGAGGCGAGACCGAACGGAAGTGCAACAAACTGGTAATGTTCCTGGCAAATCGCGAAACGCAGGAATTTCTAAGGGCCGGAGAATATGGGAACGTGTAGATAGGCATCTTGGATGTCTATTGAACACATGAACTCCTGCGTTTCCATGGAAGCGATTACTGACCGAAGAGACTCCATTCGGAAATGACGCAGTCGGACTCTTGTTGAGTAACTTGAGGTCCAAGATGGGGCGAACTGTACCGCCTTTTTTCGGTACCACGAACAGGTTTGAATAAAACCCTGTGAAACGTTCTGATTCGGGAACGGGCACTATCACTCCGGAATTGAGGAGATAGGCGATGGACGCAAAGAACCCCGGAACTAAGGCGGGATCTTTTGGAGGTCAGGACTCGAAGAAACGATCCCGGGGATGAGAAACGAACTCTATCTTGTATCCTGATGATACAACCTCCCTGACCCAAGCGTCCTCTACTGAGGCAAGTCAGACGTCTCTGAAGAAAGGGAGTCGACCTCCTAATTGGGAAGGACCCTCGAGAGTTCGTTGATAGTCATGCTGATGTGGACCGTCCAGATCTGGAGGATCTGCCCTGGGAGTTGTGAGATCGCCAGGAGGGAATGGGTCTGAAGGACACCTTTTCTCTATCCTGGCGTGCCTGCGGTCTCTGTTGGTTAGAGAAGTTGTCTGCCGCATTGAAGCGGCGGAAAGTCCGAAAGGACTGAAACTGACGTCTTAACGGAGGTCTGCGAGGCTTGGACTGAGGGAGGAGGGAACTCGTGCCTCCAGCGGCGTCCTTAATAATCTGGTCCAGCTGGGATCCGAAGAGACACGCTCCCTGAAAAGGCAGATTGGTAAGGGACTTTTTTGAAGCCAAATCCGCCTGCCAAGCCTTGAGCCAAATTGAACGTCGGATTGCTACCACGTTGCTTGACGCCTGAACTGCGCAAGACGCGGCATCCAAGGAGGCAGAGAGCAGATAATCCCATGCATGAGAGATCTGGTTGGCCAGTTCGGCCAATTGCTCTGGTTGGGCTTTAACTAGGATGCCCTTGCGGAGTTCCTCTGCCCAAGTGGCTCTGGCCTTCGCTACCCAAGATGAAGCGAAGGCTGGGCTTAGCACTGCTGTAGCCGCTTCGAATGTTGACTTTGCTAAAGATTCTATAATTCTAACATTAGAATCCTTTAGTGACGCCACACCTGAAATCGGGAGGACCGTGTTGTCAGAAAGTCTGGACACGGGTGCGTCTACCGAGGGGGAAGCGGACCAGTTGTCGGTAAGCTCCTTGGCAAACGGGTACAGCACGCCGAGGCGCTTCCCTCTTTGAGAGCGCCTGGTTGGATTTTCTCTTTCCCTGGTAAGGATCCTGCCAAACTCGGATCGGAAAGCGAAGACCCTGGAAGGTGTTTCTGCCTGTCTGAACGAAACCTCCTGTTCTGAGGATTTCGCAGGGGAGTCTGAGATTTCGAAGGTGTGTTTAATCGCAGCAATGAGGTTCTGTACCGTAACCTTCATGTCCGCGTCCTGGTCCGAATCCAGCATTAAGATCTCTTCGGCTGACACATCCGAAAGCGCTTCACCTGACTTGGGTGAGGAGGCACAGGAGGGCGACTGCTGGGAAGGACTATGTGGGGATGTGAGGCCAGGAGAGGATCCCGGCCGGAGGTCCTGTCTGGACCTTTTGCGGCTTCTGCTGGCTGGCTCAAATGAAGCATCATGTGACCTGCTGGACCCTGCAGAAGTGTCCAGGGGCAACCTATCAAGGACGGCTACTAGGGACTGAGACACCCTGGTGAGGTCTGCCACAGATTGAGAAAGACGAGGCCCAACCAGTAATGGGGGTTCGCTTCCACATGGCGCAATAGATGGCTCCTGGACGGGGGTCTTGCTGAATGGGGTTGCTGCAGTCCAGGCAGAGGGGAGTAGGCTGTCCTGCTGCCGGAAGGTTGGGGGTCAAAAAGGCAGAGGAGGGTGTCAGTCTGCAGATGCAGAGATACTCACGGTCCGGTGTCCCTAGGGAACGTGCCACAAGACTTGTCGGAAGATGTAGGGCAGCGGAGAGCGGTATCCGGCTGACAGGCTGCGAAGATGGCGGCCGCCTGAGAGGAGCAGGAGGAACGTGCGCTTTCAGAGGAAGAAGGGCGGAGCTAGCCGCCGAAGCTGAAGGAAGGCACCGCCCGCTGGCCAAGAACAGGCTAGGATCAAAGAGAGCGGTGGGCAGGCCTAGAACGGGCGGGAGAGAAGCACGCTTAGAAGAAGGGGGCGGGGGCGTGGCCGCGACGCAGAAGAAGGCCTGAAATGAAGCCGGGGCCTAAATTAATGGCGGCGGCCGCCTGTCAGCGAGGGGCGGCGCGGAGGTCCTGCAGCGCTGCCTGCGGCAACCGTTCTGCAGAACGCCGCTGATATCTGCTGCGCCAAGGACTAAAGGCGGGGGAAAACGCCGGGCAAGACCCCTACTGATGCCCGCTTTGAACAATATTGGAGCCGCCGAGATGCCCATCTAGGGATGAGGAGGACGCGACTCGGCCCCCATACTTACCTCCGTCTTGTATTCAATAAAGGTACCTCATTATCCCACGCTGTCTGATCCGTCTCTTGTTGTGGCCGCGTCTCATCCAAACCGACAGGCTCTGGTGGGCGAGTGGGTGGGAGACGGGGAGCGAGGACCATCTGGATCGCTGGCACGCACCCGTGCTGAGCTCTTGGTCCCGCTGTGGAGAACTATGAGGATACGGGGTGGCAGTACACGCCGTACTCAAAGCCTCTTTGTGGGAGTACAGTTGTGACTATTCACACTGTATCCCTCCAGAACCTGAAAGGGAACGACGCACATCGAGGTAGATAAGGGTCTAATGAAAGACCCGTGTCCACCTCCTACTGACACTAAGCTAAACTGAGGAGTTCCCTGCCGGTCGGTGGGGTGTACACTGCGGAGGAGGAGCTAACCTTTTTTTGTGCATAGTGTCAGCCTCCTAGTGGCAGCAGCGTACACCCATGATCTCTGTGTCCCCCAATAAGGCGAACGAGAAATGGATTTACCTTCAACTCAACTATTGCCGAGCTCTAAACATGGGAGCATTGCTTTAATAACCATTGAAGTTATGCCTGTACTATTGATTATTAAAGAAGCAATAATAAAATAATATCTGTGAATGTGTACATAAAGTGTAGTTTGTTTATGTGATAATATACTCACCTATAGCGTTCTTCTCCGGGATCCAGCACCAGTGCGCTCCTCTTCTCAGCGATGTCCTCGCTCTTCAGACTCTCCAGATGACTATGTATGAGCCGGAAGTCTCTTTTACAATATAAGTCAATGAAGCCTCGTTCGGATGCTCCGTAGGCTTACATTGTGTGGGTTATGCAGAGCACAGTGTAACCCAGAGAGTCTGAAAGACGGTGACGTCACTGGAAAGAGGAGCAGATCAGCACTAGATCCCAGAGAAGGCAGTGGTAGGAGAGTATATTTAATATGTACATACATACATACAATTATTAAACAATCTTCTTTACAGAAAATCACAAGACATGACTTGCAGAGATATCTTTCAAGGTAGTATGTCACCAGGTTTTTGCAACTTAATATGAAACATGACGTAGGGGCAGAGGCCCTTATTTCCAGTGATGTGTCACTTACTAGTCTGATTGTATCAAAATGACAGCATGCAGTGCTTTCTTCTGCAGATCCATCCACACCAATGATTGGCAGCTTTCATGACTTTATACTTCATATTGACAGAATGTTGCCAATCAGTGGTGGGGTTACGCAGAGCAGTTGACTAGTAGTCACAAGACATTAGTCCTGTAGATATAACCTCCTGCTGATAAAACGCTCGTTTTATTGAAACAGAACCCAGCCCAGTAAGTGACATCACTAGAATCAAGCTCTCAGTTACAGGATGCTACTTTCATATTACATATCAAACACCTACTGACAAGCGCTTCCCTTTCAGTTCACAATGGACAGACCAAAATTAAGCAGTAAAATAAACACTAAAAAAAAAACAGACATACCTCTAAATTTTGACATTCCTGAGCAGAGTTTGTAGGTAAACCAATCCACTTTATTTCCTTTTTTTCTTTAGAAATAATGTTCATAGCCATGAGCACATTTAAGGCATCATAAACACGACGTCTTATGTTCTTCTGGTCATACGCTTGCTGTGAACGAGGTTTACAACATAGAACATATCACAAAGTAATAGGGGATGCCACATGTAAGTTATGGCAAATCAAATATTGCTAAGAGTATGTACACATGTTGAGTATTTTATGTGCAGAAATCTCTTGGCAGGAACACGCAGTCTCCAAAATGTGCATTTTTTGTTCAGTTTTGGTGCATTTTTCAACAGAAATTTAAGCTAGTAAAAAAAAAAAAAAAAAAAAAGATTTTTCCATTTGTTGAAAGCAAGTAGGAATTCTGGATGACGACTGTAATGATTATTATCGCTTCGCATAGCTTGTCTTTTTTTTTTTTTTTTTTTTAACACCTGCGTATTTCTACTGTTATTGACTGACTTCATTTAAGTCAATGGGTGAAAAACACTAGCAAAAACGCACAGCACTTTGACATGTTGGAGATTATTTCCTGCATCACTTCTTCAGGTTTCTCATTCACTTTGCTGGCATCAGGTTTTGTTAACAAATCCGCGTGGAAACAAAAACGCAAAGTGTGCACATGGCCTAACTGGCTGCTGAAACCAGAGCAGGTCTTTAAAGGGAATCTGTCACCCCATTTTAGCCCTATCAGCTGCCGGCACCACCATCAGGGGCTTATCTACAGCATTCTGTAATGCTGTAGATAAGCCCCCAATGTAACCTGAAAGATAAGAACAACAAGTTAGATTATACTCACCCTGGCGTTCAGTCCGGTCCAATGGGTGTGGCCATCCCGTCCGGCGCCTCCCATCTTCATACGATGATGTCCTCCTCCTAGCTTCTCCCTCGGCTCCTGCGCAGGCGTACTTTATCTGTCCTGTTGAGGGCAGAGCACAGTACTGTAGTGCACAGGCTCGGGACCTCTGACCTTCCCCAGCGCCTGCGCACTGCAGTACTTTACTCTGCCCACAACATGGCAGATAAAGTACGCCTGGCGCAGGAGCCACGGCAGAAGGAGGATGACATCGTATGAAGATGGGAGGCGCCGGACCAGACACGGACAGCGACACCCACCGCCCCCGACTCTGCCCCCGGTGAGTATAATCTAATGTGTTTCTTATCTTTCAGGTTTCATCGAGGGCTTATCTACAGCATTACAGAATGCTGTAAGATGAGTCCCTGATGGTGGTGGCCGCAGCTTATAGGCCAAAATTGGGGTGACAGATTCCCTTTAAAGTTATATTAAAGCCAGGTTCAGAAGGAAGAATTTTTCAAGGTCCGTATACAGGCAGCCATACGCAGGATGGACAAGCAACTCCCTACAGCGTGTACAAACAAGCTTCATAGACTATGAAATACGCCCGCATGAACCAGGCGTGAGAATGGATTTTGGTGTCAGTTTTTAGCAAATTTGGACTAAACCGATGTACAATATCTTCTCTATACAACTTTAGTTTAGCATATACAGATTAACCCCTTCCTTACCGATGACTGAATAGTACATCATGAGTAAGGATCTCCTGCTTTGAGGTGGGCACAGGCGGTGAGCCCACCTCAGAGCCGCGACATGTCAGCTGTTATATACAGCTGACTTGTGCCTGCAATAGGCGTGAGCGGAATCGCCATCCAACCGCGCCTATTAACTAGTTAAATCCCACCGTCAAAGCTGACAGCGGACATTTAACTAGCGCTTACGGCCGGTATCACTAAAAACGGCAGCCCGGCACGCAAAAAATAAGCCCTCACCCGACTACAGATCACGAAAAATGGAGACGCTACGGGTCTCAGAAAATTGTGCTTTTTTTTTTTTTTTTAAAGCAAACTTTGGAATTTTTCTTCACCACTTAGATAAAAAAGAGAACCTAGATATGTTTGGTGTCTATGAACTTGTAATGACCTGGAGAATCATAATGGCAGGTTAGATTTAGCATCTAGTGAACCCAACAAAAAAGCCAAGCAAAAAACAAGTGTGGGATTGCATTTGTTTTGCAATTTCACCGCACTTGGAATTTTTTTACCGTTTTCGAGAACACGACATGGTAAAACCAATGATGTCGTTCAAAAGTACAACTCATCCTGCAAAAAATAAGCCCTCACATGGCCATATTGACGGAAAAAGAAAAGTAATGGCTCTGGAATAAAGGGGAGCGAAAAACGAAAAAAAGCTCCGGGAGTTAAGGGGTTAAAACCAAGTTCCCACGTAGTGTAAATGCAGAGATTTTCCTGCTGTGCTTTGTGCAAAAAAAAAATCTGTTGTATTAAATAGTTCAAGCAAAGTGGATGTGACGTCATGAAAACTCATACCTACAGTGCATTTAAAGATACTGTTGAGCTGTGTGCTTTTTGATGGGAGGGGAAGGGTTAGCAGCGAGATCCACATAAATCCTACATTTATCAATTCTTCAGTGGAGAGGTGATATATATTAGGGGAAAGTCACTTTCACTTGGTTTTTTCCCATTCGGTACAGACTACAAAGCTGCATGTTCCATTGTATGCAAATGGATTATGAAGTGGCCTAATCCCTTGCACTAAACGCAGAATATCTCAACGGCAGAGGAAGAGAAAGTGCTTGATCAAGCCACATTCAAACACAAGAGACACAAATAGTTCCCACCTAGTTACCAGTTATAGCGTATTTAGAATTGGGCAACATTGGGTAAAAAAAAAAAAAAAAAAAAAAACACACAATTATAGCCAGAATTCCTTATTAAAAAAAAACAAAAAAAAAAAACATTCAGGTTACACTAGCACACTTTAGCTACTGCCTGATAAGAAAAAAAAAATAACATTAAGAAATTCAGAGGTAATTTTTAACTGCATAATGGTTCTGTTGAGGATCAAGCAATACCGTATTTCTCGGACTAGAAGACCCCCCCCCCCCCCCCCCCCCAAAAAAAAAAAAACTTGGGAGGGAAAATGCAGGGTGTGCCTTATGGTTTGAATATAGCTTACGGGGAGGGCGTTGCAGTGGCGGTACAGCGGGATCACAGGTGACAGGGTGCCTTCCTCTGGAGAACGGTGGCGGTAGGAGCAGTGCGATGCTGCGGCTCTGGTGTTGGCGGTGAGGCAGAGTGGCGTGCTTTGCTTTCCCAGCAGTGATTCTCCTGAAGTCATGTGCCCCCGGAGGCCAGACTGGTATCTGGGGCAGGCTGAAATCTCAATCTGCGCAAGCGCTGGCTCTGGCAGCCATTTCCCTGAAGCCCACAGTTTCAGGAAGATGGCTACCGGAGGCAGTGCTTGTGTAGAGTGAGATCTCGGACGAGATGCCAGTCTGCGCATGCACACCTCCGGCGGCCCTATGGCTTCAGGAGGATGGCAGCCAGGAAACCAATGCACTAAGCTCTGCCTCAGTGCCGATAACGAGGGACGCAGGATCGCACCACTAGAGCACCCACTTCTCCCACCCAGGGCCTGCAGCATTTCTCCACTTCTGCCGCCGCCAGCTTCCTGAGGAAGGAACCATTCCATTTCAACCCGGCTCCACCGTCGGCCACCCCCAGGTAGGATACCTTGAATTCGAACTATAAAATTCTTATTTTCCTCCCCAAAATTTGGGGTGCGTCTTATTGTCCGAAAAATACGGTACATGCAGTGCATGTCAATTGCTTAAAAAAATATTTCCCAAGTATGAATGAGATTTTGGAATCTGCCACTACAAACAGCATCACACATGTTTTGTGAATATGGCCTAATGGTCATGTAACATATGCGTTCTGTTGCTGTTGAGGCAAAATCTCAAGTTTAATGGTCAACTTACCGATTCATTTGGTGATATGTGGTTATCAGCTGAACTAAATTCTGCTACCAATTCATCAGCCACCTCATTGTAAGAAGTTGTGCCTTTTTTCTGTACTTTTTCACAAACCTTCATCGAAAAGTGACGTAAGCCTTTGCCATTTTTCTCCCCTTTTTTATTCCTCTTCCTATGTATAAAAAAAGAGAATTAAAGACAATTTATTTTCACACGTTGCATTAGGCAGAGGTTCTGAAAAAGATTCACAACAAAGTCCTAGATAAGGAGAGGCACTTCATAAATATATAAACAAATACCCAGGTAACTATGAATAAGGGAAAGAGAAAAGAACTATCAGTGGTATTAAAATATTTAAATTTTATTATTAAGAACACAACGTAAAAAAAAACATGACATATAAAGCAGTAGTAATACCGTCTATCTACAGTATGTGTGGAAATTTAGTAACTCTTGCACAAATCTCAATGCCAACAGCGGGCCATGGTAAACAATTAAACAATATGTAATATATAATAATAATAATAAATTTTATTTTTATAGCGCCGACATATTCCGCAGCACTTTACATTTCAGAGGGGATTTGTACAGACAATAGACATTACAGCATAACAATAATCACATAAAGTAGATTATAACAAATAACAAGAGGAGTGAGGGCCCTGCTCGCAAGCTTACAGTCTATGAGGAAAGAGGGAGACACGAAAGGTGGGTGGTAACAGTTGCTCTGATTGTATGGACCAGCCATAATGTTAAGTGTGTAACAGTACAGACACAGAGGGCTAATGGATGCATAAAGCATGTGGGAACATGATGCTGGGAACCTGGTTATGGTAAAACTTTTGGCTCTGCCACACAGGGATAGGTTAGGTTAATGTGTTGAGGCGATAGGCCAGTCTGAATAAATGCGTTTTCAGGACACGCTTAAAATTGTGGGGATTGGGGACTAATCGTATTGACCTGGGAAGTGCATTCCAAAGAATTGGCGCCGCACGTGTAAAGTCTTGGAGACGGGAGTGGGAGGTTCTGACTATTGAGGATACTAACCTCAGGTCATCAGCAGAACGGAGGGCGCGGGTAGGGTGGTATACTGAAACAAGGGAGGAGATGTAGGGTGGTGCTGAGCCATGGAGGGCTTTGTGGGTGAGGGTAATAAGTTTATACTGAATTCTGGAGTGGATGGGTAGCCAGTGTAATGACTGGCACAAGGTTGAGGCATCGGTGTAACGATTGGCGAGGAATATGATCCTGGCTGCAGCATTCAAGACAGATTGGAGAGGGGAGAGTTTGGTAAGAGGGAGACCGATTAGAAGAGAGTTACAATAGTCGAGACGAGAATGAATAAGAGAAACAGTAAGAGTTTTTGCAGAGTCAAAAGTAAGAAAAGGTCGAATTCTAGAAATGTTTTTGAGGTGCAGATGACAAGAGCGAGCCAGTGATCGAATGTGGGGGGCAAAGGAAAGCTCGGAATCAAGTATGACCCCAAGACAGCGGGCATGTTGCTGGGGAGTAATAGTGGAACCACACACAGAAATAGCAATGTCGGGTATAGGTACATTAGTAGAGGGAGGAAACACCAGGAGTTCAGTCTTTGACAGGTTCAGTTTCAGATATAGTGAGGACATGATATTAGACACAGCGTTTAGACAATCGCCAGTGTTTTCTAGAAAGGCTGGCGTGATGTCAGGAGAAGAAGCGTATAATTGGGTGTCATCAGCATAGAGATGGTACTGGAAACCAAATCTACTGATTGTTTGACCAATAGGGGCAGTGTACAAGGAGAAGAGGAGGGGGCCTAGAACCGATCCTTGAGGAACCCCAACAGTAAGGGGAAGGTGAGAGGAGGAGGAACCGGCAAAAGAAACAGTAAAGGAGCGGTCGGAGAGATAGGAGGAGAACCAGGAGAGAACGGTGTCCTTGAGGCCAATGGAGCGGAGCATAGTGAGGAGGAGCTGATGATCCACAGTGTCGAATGCTGCAGAGAGATCCAAGAGAATTAGCATGGAGTAATGACCATTTGATTTAGCTGTTAGCAGATCATTAGAGACTTTAGTGAGGGCAGTTTCAGTGGAGTGTAAAGAGCGGAATCCGGATTGGAGAGGGTCGAGAACAGAGTTTTCTGAGAGATAGCGGATAAGACGGGAGTGGACCAGGCGTTCCAGGAGTTTAGAGATGAAGGGAAGATTAGAGACAGGTCTCTAGTTAGCGGCACAGTTTTGGTCGAGGGATGGTTTTTTAAGTAGTGGATGTATGATGGCATGCTTAAATGAGGAGGGAAAAATACCAGAAGAGAGAGAGAGGTTAAATATTTTAGTTAGGTGAGGGGTGACAGCAGGGGAAAGGGACTGGAGGAGATGTGACGGAAATGGGTCACTGGTGCAAGTAGTTGGGCGAGAAGATGCAAGGAGCCTGCTTACTTCTTCTGTGACTGGTTCAAAATCAGAGAGTGAGTTAGATGCAGTGGGGGAGGGAGGACAGTGCATGGTATGAGGGGATTTGGAGATAATTTCCTGTCGGATCTGGTCAATTTTTTCTTTGAAGTAATTGGCCAGATCGTCAGCTCGGAGCTCCGTGGTTGGGGCCTGTACTCTTGGATTGAGTAGAGAATGAAAAGTGTCAAAGAGACGTTTCGGGTTATTGGACAGTGAGGTGATGAGGTTGTTGAAATAGGTTTGTATGGAGAGGTGAAGGGCAGTGTTGTATGTTCTAAGCACTGTTCTAATATATCCTGACAATATGCAATAATGTACGGTAGTTAATCCCTTTATTATGAACAATTATCAATGCCCAAATTATCACTGAAAAGGCAGACCAGGTAGAGGTAATAAAGTGCCTCTACCCCGGAAGAAGCTGGTGGCAAAATGCATGTCGGGGTGAGGGGACGCCTGGGTATGTATCACCTGGCAGTACCGTTCAGGTAATGAATATCACGATTTACATCTCATCTGCCTGACTATATAGGTTAAGTCTAGAAGCCATTGCTGCATCTATTTACTAAATAATAAGTCAGCACTTTAATACCTCTACCTGGTCTGCCTTTACAGTGATAATTTGGGTATTGATAATTTGCCCATTGTTGGCACTAAGATTTTGCAAGGAAGAGATTTACTACTGTATAGATTAATATTCTTTTGGAACTTGGTCCTCAAGATATAAGAGTCCTTTATTAATTTTATACCATACATTAACCAGTGCCCCTTTTTTTGGCCCAGCATCCCCTACGGTATTACTGCTTTATATGTCATGTGCTTTTTTACCTTGTGTTTTTAATAATTATTAAATATTTAATACCACTGATGGATCTCTTTCCCTTGGTCATAGTTACAGGGGTATTGGTTGTTTAGAGGTTCTGAAAACTAAAATGTAGAGATATAGTTAGCGTCATGAGTGAACATGCTCAGATAAGGTGTTATCTGAGCATGCTAGGGTGCCTTCGGTGTGTTCGAAAAAGTGCCAGTGGCTGTACGTCTCAGTTTCGTTAGGCAATCCCTACACGTGTTGCGGCTGATGAAAAGCCAGGAGACATGCAGGCACAGGAACTCGAAGATATTTTGAGGGCATGTCGAAGACCCTCAGCATGCTCGGACAACACCTTATCTGAGCACATTCGCTCATCACTAATAATTGATCTGTGATGTATCCAATGCCCCATAGTTGCATCTCATACACACAATGTGATTGATGGATCATTCATGTAAAAGGGAAGCCATTTCTTTGAAAAAGGGAGATACAAGATGTTTATCATATGGGACAGAAGTAATATGTAAGGCCTCTTTCACACTTCAGTTTTTTGCATCAGTCAAAAGGACGGATGCTGGATCCGTTTTAGAACTGATGACAACCGTCCGTTTTTTTGACGGATCCGCAAAATGAAGAAGTTTAAAGGGAGAGAGGGAGGGAGAGGGAGAGGGAGAGGGAGAGGGAGAGGGAGAGGGAGAGGGAGAGGGAGAGGGAGAGGGAGAGGGAGAGGGAGAGGGAGAGGGAGAGGGAGAGGGAGATATATATATATATATATATATATAGATAGATAGATAGATAGATAGATTCGGGTTAAATGAGTGTCTGGAGGATCCGCCAGAAAAAAAAAAACGTTACAGGCTCCGTTTTGAAATCTTTGAGGATGGTGACGGACAGCAACTTTTGGCGGATCCTCAAAAAAAACGGATGCAACGGACAGCAATCCGTCACAATCCGCCATTAATGAAAGTCAATGGAGAAAAAAAACGGATCCTCAAAAGAAAATTGAGGATCCGTTTTTTTCAAAACCTGGCGGATTGTGACTGATTGTAAAAAACTGAAGTGTGAAAGAGGCCTAACCATTCTTATTCCTGTTTCAAACTAAAGACAGAAGGTTGCCACTGAAGACTTTCCTGAGAAGTCTGATATCAGGAGACAGTCTGGAGGTTGAGTACTTTTGCTGAACCAATAAGACCTAATCTACCAGCAAAATGTAAGGCCAGGTTCACATGATGTTAAGGCCTGTTTCACACATCAGTTTATTGAAATCCGTCAAAATCCGCCGTTGTGCAAAAAAAACAGATACACCATTTTGCTTGGCGGATCCGTTTTTTCCCCATTGAGTTGCATTACCAGCGGATCTTGATGGATGGCCATCCGTTCGACCCTTTTTTTGCGGATCCGCCAAAATTTTGGCGTCCGCCAACATGCCTGAACGGACCGTGCAACGTTTTTTCGGCGGCCAGATCCGCATTTGACATTGCGCATGCCCGGACGATTTGCCTTGCTCGGAAATTTAACCCTAAACTCTGCTGGCAGCAAAAAAATTCTCTCTCCTCCCCAGGCAGCGGTTCCTTTAACCGCTTCCCGACCGCCCACAGTAGATAAACGTTAACGCTTGCTGGGCTTTGTGCAGCGCCGACGTTTATCTACTGTCGGCGGTTTTGTGCCCCCCGGGACCCCCACATACCTTATAATGTGGGGATCCCGGTGCACAATGCATGCTGGGACCCCCGACGTCATAGAGACCCGATTGGTTCAGGTCCTGATGACGTCAGCATCACAGCAGCCAATGAGAGCGCTCGCTGGGAAAGCTGCTTGATTCCCGGCGATCTGACTCATTGTAATGCGACTTCTCCTCTGATCTCACAGATGATCAGAGGTGAAGCAGCGTTACTGTGTGACTAGATCGCTGCGCAGCGATCTTGTCACACAGTAACGCTGCTTCTCCTCTGATCATCTGTCAGTGTGAGATCAGAGGAGAAGTCGCGTTACTATGAGTCAGATCGCAGGGCAGCGATCTTGTCACAAAAAGAAAAAAGAAAAAAAAAGGAGCTAGGGCTGGGCTTAGAGCTAGGGCTGGGCTTAGAGCTAGGGCTGGGCTTAGAGCTAGGGCTGGGCTTAGAGCTAGGGCTGGGCTTAGAGCTAGGGCTGGGCTTAGAGCTAGGGCTGGGCTTAGAGCTAGGGCTGGGCTTAGAGCTAGGGCTGGGCTTAGAGCTAGGGCTGGGCTTAGAGCTAGGGCTGGGCTTAGAGCTAGGGCTGGGCTTAGAGCTAGGGCTGGGCTTAGAGCTAGGGCTGGGCTTAGAGCTAGGGCTGGGCTTAGAGCTAGGGCTGGGCTTAGAGCTAGGGCTGGGCTTAGAGCTAGGGCTGGGCTTAGAGCTAGGGCTGGGCTTAGAGCTAGGGCTGGGCTTAGAGCTAGGGCTGGGCTTAGAGCTAGGGCTGGGCTTAGAGCTAGGGCTGGGCTTAGAGCTAGGGCTGGGCTTAGCGCTAGGGCTGGGCTTAGCGCTAGGGCTGGGCTTAGAGCTAGGGCTGGGCTTAGAGCTAGGGCTGGGCTTAGAGCTAGGGCTGGGCTTAGAGCTAGGGCTGGGCTTAGAGCTAGGGCTGGGCTTAGAGCTAGGGCTGGGCTTAGAGCTAGGGCTGGGCTTAGAGCTAGGGCTGGGCTTAGAGCTAGGGCTGGGCTTAGAGCTAGGGCTGGGCTTAGAGCTAGGGCTGGGCTTAGAGCTAGGGCTGGGCTTAGAGCTATGGGTGTGTTGGTGTTAGGTTTGTGGTTAGGGTTATGGTTAGAGTTGGGATTAGGGTTAGAATTAGAATTGGGGGTTTCCACTGTTTAGGTACAATAGGGGCTCTGTAAACGCAACATGACGCCCGCAGACCATTCCATCAAAGTCTGCATTTCAGAACGTCACTACTTCCCTTCCGAGCCCCGACGTGTGCCAAAAAAGTAGTTTTCTCCCATATATGGGGTACCAGCGTACTCAGGACAAATTGGACAACAACTCTTAGGGTCCAATTTCTCCTGTTACCCTTGTGAAAATAAAAATTGGGGGCTAAAAGATCATTTTTGTGGGAAAAAAAATGATTTTTTTTATTTTCACGGCTCTACATTATAAACTTTAGTGAAACACCTGGGGTTCAAAGTGCTCACCACACATCTAGATAAGTTCTTTAAGGGGTCTAGTTTCCAAAATGGGGTCACTTGTGGGGGGTTTCCACTGTTTAGGTACATCAGGGCCTCTCCAAATGCGACATGGCATCCGATCTCAATTCCTGCCAATTCTGCATTGAAAAAGTCAAACGGCACTCCCTCCGTTCTGAGCTCTGCCGTGTGCTCAAACAGTGGTTTAGCCACACATACGGGGTATCGGTGTATTCGGGAGAAATTGCACAAAAAATTTTGTGGTTCATTTTCTCTTTTTACACTTGTGAAAATAAAAAAAATGGTTCTGAAGTAAAATGTTTGTGAAAAATAGTTAAAATGTTTTTTTTTTCCTTCCACATTCCATTCATTCATGTGAAGCACCTGAAGGGTTAATAAACTTCTTAAATGTGGTTTTGAGTACATTGAGTGGTGAAGTTTTTAGAATGGTGTCACTTTTGGGTATTTTCTGTCATATTGACCCCCCCAAACTCACTTCAAATGTGAGGTGGTCCCCAAAAAAAATGGTGTTGTAAATTTTGTTGTAAAAATGAGAAATCCGCTGGTAAACTTTTAACCCTTAACTTCCTTAAAAAAAAAAAAAAAAGTTATGCTTCCAAAATTGTGCAGATGTAAACTAGACAGGTGGGAAATGTTATTTATTAACTATTTTGTGCGATATCACTCTCTGATTTAAGGGCATAAAAATTAAAAGTTTGAAAATTGCAAAATTTTCTAAATTTTCGCCAAATTTTAATTTTTTTTTAACAAATAAGCGCAGTTTATATCTAAGAAATTTTACCACCATCATGAAGTACAATATGGCACGAGAAAACAATGTCAGAATCAGCAGGATCCGTTGAAGCGTTCTAGAGTTATGACCTCATAAAGTGACAGTGGTCAGAATTGAAAAAATTGGCCCGGTCACGAAGGCAAAAACAGGCTCGGGTGCGAAGGGGTTAAAATTCTTCCTTCGACGGATCCGTTGACAAACATTGTCATGAGTTCAAGAACGGATCCGTTGTCCGCCATCTTAGCGGATTTTAACTGAAGCAAAAAACTGATGTGTGAAACAGGCCTAATGCAGTCCGTTCAACGCATAGTGTTGACGAACTGCATTAACGCTACTCACATAACACGATCGCGTTATGTGAGCCCGCTAGCGCAGATGCTTCTGGACCCCGGACGCTGCAGCCTGCGTCCGAGGGTCCGTCACAGAATGACGGCACATCGCTAGCGCATGCCGATTTATGGCATGCGCTCCTAATGGAAGTGAATGGCAGCGTTAACGGATTGCGTTACACCACGTTATGCTGCGGTGTAATGCAATCTGTTAAACGGACTGCCTGAACGCAGTGTGACCCCAGCCTAAACTTGTGGTGGAGGATGCAAAGGGTAACAATGAAAAGCTTGGCAAAGCATTCCCTTGGATGATAATTAGGACTTTACCAGGCGATGTTCACATAATTAGGTGCTTACAGCAATATAAATCTACACACACACACACACACACACACACACACGCCCTCATTTTACACTATTCAGCCATTTCAAATTTACAACTGAAAGGAAATAACATTTAAGGCTTTCCTATAACACAAATAGGTACACTTACTATGACATGCTGATAGCATTTAGCTTACCCAGCAGACCAGGGAGAGGAGTCTGTAACTTGGTTCTGTGAAACAAAGTGCGTGTTGGGGGTATGTGGACTTCCTAATAAAATTGTACTTGGTGTGGACTGTCTTTGCGGTGTGGTAATAACCTGTGATTGAAAGAGAAAGTATGAAAAATGTTATTATATAACAAACATTTCAGGCAAGGAGTATTCACCCATATGTTTAACCCCTTCACGACCAATGACGCCACATAGGCATCATGAAAACTGGTACCAATCTGACCAGTGACGCCTATGTGGCGTCATGACTTTAAAGCCCCCCTGCGGGTTGGGTGAGTCACTGAAAGGTCACCCGACCCGCAGATACAGGGGGCTTTGTACTTCACCACGGGGGGCGTGGCTTCGCCCCCACGTGGCTACGATCGCTCTGATTGGCTGTTAAAAGTGAAAGCCAATCAGAGCGATAGTAATATTTCATCAATGAAAATTGATGAAATATTACAATCCAGCCATGTCTGACGCTGCTGTAGCATCGGACATGGCTGGTGACACCGATCCGACCCCCTTCCCCCACCGGATAACGCGGGCGATCTGCCCCCCGCCACTGAATGACAGCGGCGATATGCCACCGCTGTCATCATCTGCTCTACCGCCTTCCCTCCACTCCCCCCGCCTTCCGATCGTCCCCCCTCCCACCCCGCGGTACTCACTGAGTGCCGCTATGGCTCCCGGTGTCCCGCGGTCTCGGACCATGGGCGCCACCATATTGGAACATGGCGGGCGCATGCGCAGTGCGCCCGCCAGCTGCAATTTCCTTTCAATCATTTTGATCACTGTAATAAACTCTCACAGTGATCAAAATAGAATGAAAAGTAAATAAACCCCCTGTTTATCACCCCCATAGGCAGGAACAACTAATAAAATAAAGAAATTATTTTTATTTTTCCACTAGGGCTAGGGCTGGCACTAGGGCTAGGGTTGGAATTAGGGTTAGGGGTGTGTTGGGGTTAGGGTTATGGTTAGGGGTGTGTTGGGGTTAGGGGTGTGTTGGGGTTAGGGTTGGAGATAGAATTCAGGGGTTTCCACTGTGTAGGCACATCAGGGGGTCTCCAAACGCGACATGGTGCAACCATTGATTCCAGCCAATTTTGCGTTCAATAAGTCAAACGGTCCCTCCCTCCCTTCCAAGCCCCGACGTGTGCCCAAACAGTTGTTTACCCCAACATATGGGGTATCAGCGTAATCAGGAAAAATTGCACAACAACTTTGGGGGTCTAATTTCTCCTGGTACCCTTGGGAAAATAAAAAATTTGGGGCTAAAAAATTATTTTTGTGGAAATTTTTTTTTTTAATTTTCACGTCTCTGCGTTATAAACTTCTGTGAAGCACTTGGGGGGTTCAAAGTGCTCACCAGGCATCTAGATAAGTTCCTTGCGGGGTCTAGTTTCCAAAATGGGGTCACTTGTGGGGGGTTTCTATTGTTTAGGTCAGGGTTTCCCAACTCCAGTCCTCAAGGCACACCAACACATCATGTTTTCAGGATTTCCTTAGTATTGCTCAGGTGATAATTGCTTCACCTGTGCAATACAAAGGAAATCCTGAAAACATGATCTGTTGGTGTGCCTTGAGGACTGGAGTTGGGAAACCCTGGTTTAGGTACATCAGGGGCTCTGCAAACGTAACGACGACCGCAGACCATTACAGCAAAGTCTGCATTTCAAAACGTCACTACTTCCATTCCAAGCCCTTACGTGTGCCCAAACAATGGTTCCCCCCCATATATGGGGTACCAGCATACTCAAGACAAACTGGACAACAACTTTTGGGGTCCAATTTATCCTGGTACCCTTGTGGAAAAAATTGTTAGCTAAAAATCATTTTTTTGAGGAAAAAAAATGATTTTTTATTTTCACGGCTCTGTGTTATAAACTTCTGTGAAGCACTTGGGGGTTCAAGGTGCTCACCACACATCTAGATAAGTTTCTTGGGGGGGGGGGGTCTAGTTTCCAAAATGGGGTCACTTGTGGGGGGGGTTCCACAGTTTAGATACATCAGGGGCTCTGCAAATGTAACATGATGACGCAGACCTTTCCATCAAAGTCAGCATTTCATAATGTCACTACTTCCCTTCCGAGCCCCGACATGTACGCAAACAGTGGTCCCCACGCACATATGGGGTACCAGCGTACTCTGAACAAATTGGACAACAACTGTTGGGGTCCAATTTATCCTGGTACCCTTGTGAAAATAAAAAAATTGCGCACTAAAAAATAATTTTTTGAGGAAAAAAATATTTTTTTATTTTCACGGCGCTGCTTTATAAACTTTTGTGAAGCACTTGGGGGTTCAAAGTGCTCACTATGCATCTATATAAGCTCCTTAGGGGGTCTAGTTTGCAAAATGGGGTCATTTGTGGGGGAGCTCCAATGTTTAGATACACAGGGGCTCTCCAAACACAACATGGTGTCCGCTAACGATTAGAAGTAATTTGCATTTGAAAAAGTCAAATGGCGCTCCTTCCCTTCTGAGCCCTGCCGTGCGCCCAAACAGTGGTTCCCCCCCACATATGGGGTACCAGCGTACTCAGGACAAACTGGACAACTTTTGTAGTCCAATTTCTCCTGTTAGCCTTGTGAAAATTAAAAATAGCGTACTAAAAAATTATTTTTAAGGAAAATTTTTTTATTTTCACTGCTCTGTTATAAACTTTTGTGACGCACTTGGGAGTTCAAAGTGCTCACTACATATATAAATAAGTTCCATAAGGGGTCTAGTTTCCAAAATGGGGTCACTTGAGGGGGAGCCCCAATGTTTAGGTGCACAGGGGCTCTCCAAACGCGACATGGTGTCCGATAACGATTGGAGCTAATTTTCCATTCAAAAAGTCAAATGGTGCTCCTTCCCTTCCTGACCCTGCCGTACGCCCAAACAGTGGTTTATGACCACATATGAGGTATCGGTGTACTCAGGAGAAATTGCTCAACAAATTTTAAGATCCATTTTATCCTGTTGCCCATGTGAAAATGAAAAAATTGATGCTAAAAGAAAATTTTTGTTGGAAAAATTAAAATGTACATTTTTTCTTTCCACATTGCTTTAGTTCCTGTGAAACACCTGAAGGGTTAATAATCTTCTTGAATGTAGTTTTGAGTAGCTTGAGGGGTGCAGTTTTTAGAATAGTGTCACTTTTGGGTATTTTCTGCCATATAGACCCCTCAAAGTGACTTCAAATGTGAGGTGGTCCCTAAAAAAAATGGTTTTGTAAATTTTGTTGTAAAAATGAGAAATCGCTGGTCAACTTTTAACCCTACAATGTATATAAACTGTAGGAACACAAAAAAGCGCAATAGGTTCTTATCTGGGTTGATATTGAAAGAACGAAAGAAATTTACTCACCCTTTCCAGGAGAGATTTAAGCATGTAAGATCCGTAGTCAGCTTGCTGCACGTCCAAAGGTCAACTCCGTGGCCGCCGAAACTATCAGACTTTTTGTGGAACTAATTCATGGACTTTAGTGCGCTGCTTGACAAAATACCGTATCCAGGTTATGTTGAAAGATTAACCATTTAATTCCCAACGCGTTTCGAAGTATATAATACTTCTTCCTCAGGGGATGAGATACATAAACAGATAAAGCTGTCTCAGATTATATACATTCGCAATTTGAAAATTGGCGCCAATGGTCACATGTTATGCGGCAAAAAAAAAAGGTCAAAGTTCAAACACATAAATTAACATGAAATACCATAATAATTAGTCTTTGATAAATAAAATAAATTATTCTTTTAATTGATTTATAGATAAAAAGCTCAAAACGGCAAAAATAGAACAAAAAGAAAAAAGGAAAAAAAATATTTAAGAACGAACTCATGCTTAAAAAGAGAGGGTGCCGACTGTCCAGCACTCAAACCGCCACACCAGAACAAGTCCCGGAGGATGGAAGAAAAGGGGAAAAACATATATTATATATATATATATATATATATATATAAAATAATGAAATATGTATGTTGTAATAAATACATATTACTCAAAATTTGAGTGGATATCAATTGATTATCGACAGAATATAACTACTGATCATTTACTTTTTTGAATATCATATTAGTAATATGTATTTATTACAACATAAATATATATTTCATATATTTTTATTCAATATATATGCTTTATATATATATATATATATATATATATAAAAGCATATATATATATATAAATATATATATAAAGCATATATATTGAATAAAAATATATGAAATATATATTTATGTTGTAATAAATACATATTACTAATATGATATTCAAAAAAGTAAATGATCAGTAGTTATATTCTGTCGATAATCAATTGATATCCACTCAAATTTTGAGTAATATGTATTTATTACAACATACATATTTCATATATTTATATATATATATATATATATATATATATATAAAAAAAATATGAAATATGTATGTTGTAATAAATACATATTACTCAAAATTTTAGTGGATATCAATTGATTATCGACAGAATATAACTACTGATCATTTACTTTTTTGAATATCATATTAGTAATATGTATTTATTACAACATAAATATATATTTCATATATTTTTATTCAATATATATGCTTTATATATATATATATATATATATATATATATAAAAAAGCATATATATATAAATATATATAAAGCATATATATTGAATAAAAATATATGAAATATATATTTATGTTGTAATACATATTACTTCTTTGATATTCGAAAAAGTAAATGATCAATAGTTATATTCCGTCGATAATTGATATCCACTCAAATTTTGAGTAATATGTATTTATTACAACATAAATAACAAATATATTTCATATATTTTTATTCAATATATGTGCTATATATATATATATATATATATATATATATATATATATATATATATATATATATATTTTTTAAATATATTTTTAATGTGTTTTTCCCCTTTTCTTCCATCCTCCGGGACTTGTTCTGGAGTGGCGGTTTGAGTGCTGGACAGTCAGCACCCTCTCTCTTTCAGCATGAGTTCGTTCTTAAATAATTTTTTTCCTTTTTGGTCTATTTTTGCCATTTTGAGCTTTTTATCTATAAATCAATTAAAAGAATAATTTATTTTATTTATCAAAGACTAATTATTATGGCATTTCATGTTAATTTGTGTTTGAACTTTGACCCTTTTTTTGCCGCATTACATGTGACCATTGCGCCAATTTTCAAATCGTGAATGTATATAATCTGAGACAGCTTTATCTGTTCATGTATGTCATCCCCTGAGGAAGTAGTATTATATACTTCGAAACGCGTTGGGAATTAAATGGTTAATCTTTCAACATAACCTGGATACGGTATTTTGTCAAGCAGCGCACTAAAGTCCATGAATTAGTTCCACAAAAAGTCTGAAACTTTTAACCCTTATAACTTCCTAACAAAAAAAAATATTTTGTTTCCAAAATTGTGCTGATGTAAAGTAGACATGTGGGAAATGTTATTTAGTAAGTATTTTGTGTCACATAACTCTCTGGTTTAACAGAATAAAAATTCAAAATTTGAAAATTGCGAAATTTTCTAAATTTTCACCAAATTTCTGATTTTTTCACAAATAAACACAAAAATTATCGCCCTAAATTTACCACTAACATGAAGCCCAATATGTCACGAAAAAACCAACATTCTCAGGATCGCTAGGATCCGTTGAAGCGTTCCTGAGTTATTACCTCATAAAGGGACACTGGTCAGAATTGCAAAAAATGGCCTGGTCATTAAGGTCAAAAGAGGCTTGGTCATGAAGGGGTTAAATGACACAGGTATAGTTTGATGGCTCTTGTACAAAATACGAGGTAGTCCCTTTACTTCATACAAGCCCTGGATAATAGCCATCTGTAATTTATGAGAAGTAAACAAAGTTCTGATCAACATGTCAATGGATGAAAATCCATTGCAATCAAGTTTTCATTGGTCAGTGCAGCTGTTTTTTCCCAGCTTCAACTCCTATTTACAACCAAAATTATTATTACTACATACAAGCATTTACTGTACAGGGGGTCTTGAACGGCAGAGTAATGGTCCTTAAAATGGATATTGTCATATGGGTCATATGGGCATTTCATACCAACGCATTTCGACATGGCCATGAGTAAGATCCATGTCAAACCACTTTGGTAAACACAACGTATAACGCTATTTTCTGTGCAATATGTTGTATTAGCTAGTACCTAACTTTTTTGTGGTGCACCATATCTGTATATTTTTTAATTTTTGTTTCAAACTGTAGGAGAAAAGAGCACAGAATAGGGTCTTATCCGATGGATAAGTTAAAGAAGATATTCAGATTGCTCTCACCTGATATGTGAGAAATAAAGGCACATAAAACTGTCAGTCAGCTACCGCAGATCCACAGGTCAACCTAGTGACCGCAAATGTATTTAAAATACTGGAGATTTCGTGGATTTTTTTGCGCTGCTATATATGACTCAGGAGCAAAGCGTTCTCTTTTATTAACACTTTGCTCCTGAGTCATATATAGCAGTGCAAAAAAATCCACGAAATCTCCAGTATTTTAAATATCTTTTAATTTTGAAATAATACATGTTGATTTTTTTTTAAGAATCCTTGGTTTCCCACTGGAACTCATCTGTTTCTTGCACACAGGTAACAATGGGATGTCCCTAAGCAGTCCCAAGGGTGGGAAACAGATAGAATGCAAAGAAAAACAGACTTAGGTCGGCCGATGCGTAACCACCGGCTGCAACACCTTCCTTCCCAGGCCTTCATCTGATGAGGCATGGGTATGAACCCTGTAAAACCTCGTGAAAGTGTTAAAAGATGACCAGGTCGCGGCTTTACAAATCTGTAAAGCCGAAACCTGGTGATGAACTGCCCAGGAAGCTCCCACTACCCGGGTGGCGTGAGCCTTTACCCCCAGAGGCGGCAGTTTGTCCTGAACGCGCCAAACAAATCCAACGGGCAATAGTGGATTTGTAGGCTGGAAGCCCCTTACGACAAACTTCAAAAGATGATAAATAGGGCACCAGAGAGGCAAAAGAAAACAGTATTTGAGAGATAGACTCGTATAGCTCTGACCAGATGCAATTTGTGAAGTGACTTCTCCAAGGGATGAACCGGAGAGGGACAGAGAGGGAAGGCCAATTTCTTCTTTAATGTGAAATGAAGAAACAATTTTGGGCAAGAAGGACGGAATGGGTCTTTTGGAGAATCAGAAACTGAGAATGGCAGGACAAAGTCGCTAACTCAAACTCTCCTGATGGACGTAATGGCAACTAAGAAGGCCACTTTCCATGACAGGTGAGAAGACGGAATGTCTTGAATGGGCTCATAAGGAGTGCAGTGGAGTGCACCAAGGACAAGATGAAGATCCCATGGATCTATGGGAGGACGATAAGGAGGGGCCAGGTGGGCGACTCCTTGAAAGAAAGTCTTTCCCTGGGAACGAGAAGCCAGCTATAGTTGGAAAAGAATGACAGACCGGAAACTTGCCCTTAAGGGTACTGAGTGATAGACCAGAGTTAAGACCCACTTGTAGAAAACCCAGGATGGAAGGAAGGGAGAAAGACAGACCAAATTGTCGTCCTCACACCACCGAAAGAAGGCCTTCCAGTATCTGTGGTAGATATACGAGGATGCTGGTTTTCTTGCCCTAATCATGGTCTGAATGACCTGATGTGAAAAACCGGCCTCCCTCAGGACTGCGGCCTAAACAGCCTTGCCGTTAAATTCAAAGTGTGAACTCTGGTGGAAGAGGGGGCCTTGTGAGCAAAGGTCTGAAAGCCTCCAGGGAGCATCCATGAGCATGTTCACCAGCTCCGCATGCCAGGCCCTTCCTGGCCAGTCTGGAGCTACCAGGATTACGAGACGTTCCACCCATCGCAGAATCCTTGCTATCTCTACCATAACCTGTTTGCTGCAAGTCCCACGTTCACGGTTTATGTAAGCCACGGCAGTGGCGTCCCATTGTATGCGGACCGGCTGGCCTGAGAAGAGGGACTGCCAGGGGCAAAGGGCAAGAAAAATTGCCCTGATCCCCAGAAGACTGTTGGGGAGAGCGACTTCTTGGACCTTCCAGCGACCCAGCGCTGTGTGATGAAAGACAGCTCTCCAAACGAGGAGACTGGCGTCAGTGGTGATGACCTGCCACCGGAGGAGGAAGGACCTCCCATGCAGGACTGAGGAGGATAGTGTCCACTAGGTCAGGGTTTGACTCACCTTGAGGAGCATAAGCAAGGGAATCAAGGGCCAATCAAGGGAGACTGCCCTCTTTTCCCAAGCAGGCAAGAGGGCCAGTTGAAGAGGACGGGTATGGAATTGGGCAAAAGGCATGTCTTCAATTATCTTCCCCAGAACTCTCATGCAGGACCGTAGGGTGAGAGGAGTTGGTTGCTCTAGAATGCGGATCCTCTGGAAGAGAAACTTTTCCTATGGAAGGAAGACATGGGCTTGGGCCGTGTCCAAGTGTGATCTGAAGACTCAGGTCGCAGTCTCGGCGGGACGGCCCTTTGATCAGAAGATCGTCCAAGTAAGGGATTATGAGGATCCCCTTGGAACGAAGGATGGCCATGACCTTTGTGAATACTCTGGGGGCAGAGGCCAGGCTGAAGGGAAGAGCTGTAAACCAATAGTGGTCCTCCTGGATCGCAAACCGCAGGAATCTCTGATGCTAAACACACAGGAATGTGAAGATAATCATTCTGAATGTCTAGAGAGCAAAGGAAATCTCCCGGTTCCATCCCTGAAAACCGTTCTTTCCAGGGAACAGGTACGATTACTTCTGTGTGTAGTACTGAACAAACGGCATGAAGAATCCCAGGGGCCTGAGGCGTGCGTTTTGGTGGGCGAGACAGAAAGAATCGTCTTACTGGGGAGAAAGAAAAGTCAATTTTGTAACCCGACTTAACTATCTCTCTGACCCAGGCATCATCGACCACCGACAACCATGCGTCCCGCAAGAGAAGCTACTGTCCCCACCCTGGAGAGATTCCCGGGTGGGGGTAACCAGTCACGTTGAGGAGAACCTGTTGGTGCGGGACCCAGAAGTCATAGAGGAGCGATCCTTTGGTTGCCTATGAGGTGCATATTTGAAGGACGGCTTCTTTCTTTTCCCCTTGGACGGAAGAGCGATCCTGCTGGAAAGAAGTCAATGAAGAAGAGAAGGGCCGAAAGGATGAAAATGAAGCAACCTTTTCCTATTGAGAGGACGTTTAGGCCTGGATTGGGGAAAGACAGGTGCTTTTCCTGCCGGTAGCGTCTGAAATGATCTGATCCTGTTTGGACCCGAAAAGCCTAGAACCTTGAAAAGCAAGGTTAGTGAGAGACTTTTTTGAGGGCGGATCCGCATTCCACGCTTTCAACCAGAGAATGCGGTGTATATAGCAATGATGTTGCTGCTTGCCCTGGCGGAACAACCAGCAGCATCCGAGGAGGTGGTCAGAAGACATTTGCCAGGATGGGCAATCTGGAACTGCCAAATCTGCCATGTCGGAGCAGCTGCTGCTAGGATACCCTGGCGAAGGATTCTTGCCCAGACAGACGTGAACTTTGCCACCCAGGCGGTGGCAAAAGTGGGACAAAGGGAGGCGCCAGCCGCATCGAAGGCGGATTTAGCCAAGGACCCAATCTGCCTATCCGTAGCATCGTAAATAGATACACCGTCCGGCAGAGACAGGACTGTCTTGGAAGATGGGCGAGAAACCGGCGGGTCGATATTAGGGGACTCTGCCCATCTATCAACAAGGTCTGGGCTAAAGAGATAAATAACGTCTAGCAGCTTCCTTCCCGGGAAGCGCTTTCCAGGATGATCCCAGTGTTTATGGGTCAAGTATAGCGTGGCACTACCACAAGGTGCACAAGTAGGTTACCCAGACCCAAGTGAATAATAAGTAACTTGGCACTAGTTGGCCAAGTTACTTTATTATTGATCCCAGTGTTTAGACATACAGTAATCGCTTCAAATTCCCTGTAATTGGGAAAAGACCGGGAAGGACGTTTTACCCGTCTGAAGGAAACGGAGTGCTCCTGAGCAGGTGCCCCATTACACATAGCGATATCGCTAGCAATATCGCTATAATGTCACTGGTTTTATGACGCAGCAGCGATATTAGCGATATCGCTACATGTGATACTTACCTCCGACCGGCTCCCCCGCTGGTTATCGTTGATCGCGCGAGAACGTCCTGGGCCATTTCTCGTCGTCAGCTTCCTGATGTGGCGACGAGCGACGCGTTGACGCGGGCAGGAGGATGTCTTCATCGCCGCGTCTGACAGGTAAGTAGCGACCGCTGCTATGTCGCTGGTGAGATCTGCCTGTTTGGCAGCTCACTAGTGACCACTTAGCGATGCACCAGCGATCCTGACCGGGTCATATCGTTGTCGGGATCGCTGGTGCATCTCTAAGTGTAACGGTACCCTTAGGATAAGAGTTTGGGTAATTGCCAAGATAAGGCTATTGACCATATCCTGCATTTTTTTGAGACCAAAAGCCTCCTCCAAGGAGGGGGCATGGGGAGAGGATGGCATCCTAGATAATGAAAAGGGATCCAGGGAACTGGATGAGGAACTGGAAAGAACCTGCTTCCTTTGCTTTGCACCCGATCTGTACCTGCGAAGGTCGTGGTCAGATGCATGTGAATTACCACAAGAGGCATTCGGAGCATTGGTGGCGGTAGACAAATGTGGAAAACGCTCCAGGACCTGGACAAAGGACTGTGATACTTTTATCAGGTCAGAGACCGACGGTGACATGGCAACAACCCACTCCAGATGGAGGGGTGTGCTCTCATCTCAGGCGCTCCTGTGGGGCGGACATGGTGGCCGGACGGGCATAAATGGGAAGGCTGACCTGAGGACCACTTTCTTTTGCAAAGACATGACAGCCGATCATTTTAGTCTTATATTTTTGACTGGTTTGGTTCTTGATATTTGTTTTTTGCTCCCCTTCTTCCTAGAGCTATAACTTTATTTTTCCATCAATATGGCCATGTGAGGACTTGTTTTTTGATCGACAAGTTGTACTTTTGAACAACACCAATGGTTTTACCATATAGTGCATTGGAAAACAGGGGGGAAAAAAAAGTCAAAGTGCGGTGAAACTGCAAAAAAAAAAAAAAAAAAGTGCAATTCCACAATTTTTTTTTTTACCATGTTCACTAAATGCTAAAACTACCTGCAAGTATGATTCCCCAGGTCATTACGAATTTTTAGATACCAAACTTGTAAAGTTTCTTTTTGTAAGTGGTAAAAAAAATTCAAAGTTTGGAAACCAAAAAAAGTCACCATTTTCCAAGACTCGTAGCGTCTCAAATTTATATGATCTGGGTCTGTGTGCGTGTGGACTTGTGTTTTGCGTGCCGAGCTGCCGTTTTTATAAATACCATTTTGGTGTAACTGCGATCTTTTGATTGCTCGTTATTGCATTGTAATGCAATGTTGTGGCGACCACCCCGAAAAAAAAAATCGTAATTCTGGAGTTTATTTTTTTTCTCTCGTTACACCATTTACTCATCGGATTATTTTTTATATATTGACAGATTGGGTGTTTAAGAACATATTGGCAATACCAAATATGTATTTTTTTTTTTTAAATTGTTTTCTTTTGAATAGGGCAAAAAGGGGGGTGATCGAGATCTATATCTCTATCACACACATACATATACACACACATACACAGTGCCTTGCGAAAGTATTCAGCCCCTGGAACTTTTCAACCTTTTCCCACATATTATACTTCAAACAAAGATTCTAAATGCAAATTTTTGGTGAAGAATCAACAAGTGGAACACAATTGCGAAGTTGAACGACATTTATTGGATATTTGAAATTTTTGTGGAAATTAAAAACTGAAAAGTGGGGTATGTAGTACTATTCGGCCCCTTTACTTTCAGTGCAGCAAACTCACTCCAGAAGTTCATTGTGGATCTCTGAATGATCCAATGTTGTCCTAAATGACTAAATGATGATAAATATAATCCACCTGTGTGTAATCAAGTCTCCGTATAAATGCACCTGCTCTGTGACAGTCTCGGATCTGTTTGAAGCACAGAGCATCATGAAGACCAAGGAACAAAACAGGCAGGTCCGTGATACTGCTGTGGAGAAGTTTAAAGCCGGATTAGGATACAAAATGATTTCCAAAACTTTAACCATCCCAAGGAGCACTGTGTAAGCGATCATACTGAAATGGAAGCATTATCATACCACTGCAAATCTACAAAGACTTGGCCGTCCCATAAAAAGTGTAGTTTAAAGTTTGCAACAAGCCACCCCTGGGAGACACACCAAACAATGTGGAAGCAGGTGCTCTGGTCAGATGAAACCAAAATCGAACTTTTTGGCAACAATGCCATACGATATGTTTGGCGTAAAGGCAACACAGCTCATCACCCTGAACACACCATCCCCACTGTCAAACATAGTGGTGGCAGAATCATGGTTTTGGCCTGCTTTTCTTCAGCAGGAGCAGGGAAGACGGTTAAAATTGAAGGGAAGATGGATGGAGCCAAACACAGGACAATTCTTGAAGAAAACCTGTTGGGAGTCTGCAAAAGACCTGAGACTGGGACGTAGAATTGTCTTCCAACAAGACAATGATCCAAAACATAAAGCAAAATCTACAATAGAATGGTTCACAAATAAAACGTATCCAGGTGTTAGAATGGCCAAGTCAAAGTCCAGACCTGAATCCAATCGTGGAAAGAGCTGAAAACTGTTGTTCACAAACAATCTCCATCAAACCTCACTGAGCCCGAGCTGTTTGCCAAGGAAGAATGGGCAAGAATTTCAGTCTCTCGATGTACAAAACTGATAGAGATATACCCCAAGTGACTTGCAGCTGTAATCGCAGCAAAAAGGTGGCGCAACAAAGTATTAAGTAAAAGGGGCCGAATAATATTGCACACCCCACTTTTCAGTTTTTGAATTTCCACAAAAACTTAAAAATAACCAATAAATTTAGTTCAACTTCACAATTGTGTCCCACCTGTTGTTGATTCTTCACCAAAAACTTACATTTGGTATCTTAATGTTTGAAGCATGACATGTGGGAAAAGGTTGAAAAGTTCCAGGGGGCCGAATACTTTCGCAAGGCTATAGCTAAATATATACACACACACACAACGTATATACTCAAGTATAAGCCAAGATTTTCAGCCCTTTTTTTTTTTTTAAGGCTGAAAGTGCCCCATAACTTATACTCGAGTCATACTAAGGGGTCGGCGGGGGTCAGATCATACTCACCCTCTCCTGGTACTGTCTCTGCAGCCCCTGCTTCTCCCATGATCTCCGGCACCTGTGTTCAGCGTTCACGTGGTACCGCTCATTAAAGTCATGAGTATGCGCATATTCATGACTTTAATGAGCGGTACCACGTGACCGCTGAACACTGGAAGAGCTGCGGCGCCGGAGACCATGGGACAAGCAGGGGCTGCAGAGATGCACCAGGAAGGGGCGAGTATGACGGGGAGAGCCATGCTATATTTATTCGCTGTCTTCCGCGTCCTCTGGCTCTGACATTCAGGTCAGAGGGAGCAATGACGTGGTTAGTGCACGCCCTCTGCCTGAATAATCACTGACAGAGGACCCAGAAGACAGAGCGGCGCTCAGCGGTAGAACAGGGACAGGTGAATATCGCAGGTGCCGGGGCCCTGAGCCAGCGGTGACACCGGAACCTGGCTTGCATAGTGCGCCAGTGTCCCCGCCTGCACAGGACACCGTCACCTGCCTGGCCCCCAGCGACGAGAGGTGAGTATGTCTTTTTTTTTTTTTTTTTTTTTTTTAATATTCGCAGCAGCAGCATATGGGGCCATAACCTTTATGGAGCAGCATATGGGGCATATTCTATGGAGCATCGTATGGGGCCATAACCTTTATGGGGCAGCATATGGGGCATATTATTCTATGGAGCATCTTATGGGGCCATAACCTTTATGGAGCAGCATATGGGGCATATTATTCTTTGAAGCATCTTATGGGGCCATTATTAACCCCTTCCCGACCTATGACGCCACATAGGTGTCATGAAAGTCGGTGCCAATCCGACCTGTGAAGCCTATTTGGCATCATAGCGGGATCTTGCTCCTGCAGGTCGGGTGACTGGGGTCACTGAAATGTCACCCGACCCGCAGGTACAGGGGGACCTATACTTGACCCCTGGGAAGTGGCTCTCTCCCCCCCCCCGGGGCTATGATCACTTCTGGTGACCTTTTTGTCACCCCCTACAGTTCTGATTGGAGCTAGCGTCCTTGTGATGCTATCCCTCCAATCAGATGTGGAGGGGTGGAGTAAACTATGGCTGCCCTCGCTCTTCAGCTTCATTCCGTCCATAGAAGCTGAAGAGTGAGGTGCCTGCTTGCTGCCCTGCGACCACTGACATCCGATACTCCCCTCTGCTCCCCCGCTGTCTGATTCCAGCCCCCCCACCTCCGCTCACTCCCCCCTGATCACCTCTCCTGCTGCTGCCGGATCCATCTCCTCAGTCCCCTCCTGCCCCCAGTGATCATCCCCTGCCCCCCTGATGCTGCTGCCACCGGTTCCATCTCCACCTACATCTCCTCAGCCCTTCTGACTCCCTGCGCCTGACAGACCCCTTCTGCCCACGGTGTTCACCCCCCTGATCGCCACCCCCCCGCTGCTGCTCCATCTCCATCTGTATTTCGTCAGCCCCCTCCTGCCAACCCCCTCCTGCCCCTGGTGATCATACCCCAGGCCCAGTGATCACTCCGATCTCCCCCCTGCTGCTGCCGCCAGCTCCATCTCCGCCTCTATCTGCTGCTGCATCTCCTCAGCCCCCTCCTGCAGTAGAAAGTTTCACCTAACACACACTAAGTTTTTTTTTTTTTTTACACACGTGCACACACCACACACACAATGTCCCGCTCATCCCAGTAATCCCAGTCACAAAGGGTGTACTCAGCTGAGGAGGCATATGACTTTATTGCCTCCGAAACTGATAGTGAGGGAGAGGATCCCACTTTTCTCTATTCCTCACATTCTTCCTCCTCCAGTGACAGACTTTCCACCACCAATATATCGCAGGACGAGAAATCGTCTGGAGCCCAGGGAGGAAGAGCCGGAGGAGAAGACCCAAAGCCAGGTGTGAGTAACCCCCAACCTAGTGCTTGTCGCACCCAACCTAGCACTAGTGCCCCCTCCTGGACTCCTATCCCTGAAAATTTTGCTCCACGGATTCCGGATTTCGTTCCCCAATCAGGAATCCAGTACGAGACTACCAACTTCAGGTAAATAGACTTTTTCAAAGTCTATTTCTCTGAGTCAATTGTCAGTACTATGGTGGAGCAAAGCAACTTGTACGCTCTGCAATTTTTTGCCCAAAACCCAAGTACTGTTGACTCTGAAGAAATGATGAAATATTGGGGACTGGTCCTTCACATGGGGATTGTGAAGAAACCAGAAATTCGCCAATACTGAAGTACTGATTTTTTTTTTTATCAAACTCTAATATTTGGCATGGTTATGATTCGCAAACGTTTTGAGGCGATTCATAAGTATTTCCATTTTAGGAACAATACTGACAGCCTTCCCAGCGATGACCCGAATTTTGATAGACTGTAAAAAATTCAGCCGATCGAACACTTCAGCAACAAGTTTGCTGAAGTGTACATTTCCCAAAGGGACATTTGTGTGGATGAATCCCTCATCCACTTCAAAGGGAGGCTTCAATTCCGTCAGTACCTGACCAGCAAGAGGGCGAGGTACGGAATAAAACTAAGCTGTGTGAGAGTACCTCAGGGTACACTCACAGCTTTAAAGTTTACCAAGGGAAGGACAGCAGGATTCAGCCCCCAGAATGTCCAACTGCTCTGGGGGTGAGTGGGAAAAGTGTGGGATTTGGCTCACCCACTGTTTGATAAAGGTTACCATCTGTACGTAGATAACTTTTATACAAGCATCTTACTCATTCAATCCCTCTCTGCCAGAGCTACTTGCGGTACTGTGCGCAGAAACCAGAGGGGTCTCCCTTTGTCGCTAATTGAGATTCAAGCAGGGAATTTTTATGGATTAAACGTGCGCTACCAGACCATCACTCCTCACAAGTTGTGTGGTTAATACATTTATTTCCCTACGCGTTTCAAAGTTAAAAACTTCTTCCTCAGGGGATGATTTGACATATCATCCCCTGAGGAAGAAGTTTTTAACTTTGAAACGCGTAGGGAAATAAATGTATTAACCACACAACTTGTGAGGAGTGATGGTCTGGTAGCGCACGTTTAATCCATAAAAATTCCCTGCTTGAATCTGAAGATTTATGGCCACGGCGTGGTCATTTGGATGTGCAGCAAGCTGACCTTTGTTCCTTTATGCCTGATACTCTCCTGCAGAGGGTGAGTATAAATCATTGTCTTATATCTTTATTTTTCTCGGGTAAGACCCTATTGAGCCCTTTTCTTTCAGTTTCTACTTTGTCGCTAATTGAGCAATCTCTCCCAAAGGGTGAGACCCGAGCCCAATGTAGCAGCAACATGCTGCAAAAGAGACATCTTTTTCTTAACAATCCATGGTCCCAGCACCACGGCCACCACCGTTCGAGGTACCCCAGTACAGGTCCACAAACCGGACTATGCCCTGGGGTACAACAAACACATGGGGGGAGTTGAACTTTCTGATCAAGTCCTCCAGCCCTTTAGTGCCATGCGGAAGGCGAAGGTGTGGTATAAAAAAAAAACCTAGCTGTGCACATCGTACAAATGGCACTGTATAACGCATATGTGCTATCACGACGTGCAGGTCAGACCAACACCACTTTCCTTCAGTTTCAGGAGGCGGTGATAAAGTCCCTGATTTTGGAGATGAGGAAGGAGCGGGCCCCCAGCACCCCTGGAACTCAAGTTTCCCATATGGTACCAGGGCAACATTTTCCCCGTGAGGGTAGAGCAAAACAAAAGGTGCCGGGTATGCTATAAAAGGGGGACAAGAAGGGAAACACGTTTCCTATGTGAAACATGTCCTGACAAACCTGGACTGTGTTTGAATGAATGCTTCAGAATTCATCACACGTCCGCGGACTAAACAAACCTGACAAACACACCACACACCCCAACCTGACGTAGTGTCAGGTTGGTGTGGTGTAATATAGTGTAGATCAGGTTGTTTTGTGTGTGGTGTATACTACACCACACACCAATCTGACACACTACATACTTTCCATAAGCGACATGGTGTTCGCTAACGACTGGAGCTAATTTTCTATTCAAAAAGTCAAACAGCACTCCTTCCCTTCCGAGCCCTGCCGTGTGCACAAACAGTGGTTTATGACCACATATGAGATATCGGCGTACTCAGGAGAAATTGCCCGACAAATTTTAGAATCCATTTTATCCCGTTGCCCATGTGAAAATGAAAAAAATTGAGGCTAAAAGAAAACTTGTGAAAAAAAAGTACTTTTTAATTTTTACGGATCAATTTGTAAAGCACCTGGGGGTTCAAAGTGGTCACTATGCATCTATACAAGTTCCTTGGGGGTGTCCAGTTTCCAAAATGGGGGTCACTTGTGGGGGAGCTCCAATGTTTAGGCACACAGGGGCTCTCCAAACTCGACATGGCAACAGCTAAATATTCCGCATATTTTCCATTCAAAAAGTCAAATGACGCTCCTTCCCTTCCGAGCCCTGCCGTGAGCCCAAACAGTGGTTTACGACCATATATGAGGTATCAGTGTACTCAGGAAAAATTGCCCAACAAATTTTAGGATCCATTTTATCCTGTTGCCCATGTGAAAACGAAAAAAAATTGAGGCTAAAAACATTTTCGTTGGAAAAATTAAAATGAAAGGTTAAACCTGAAAGGTTAATAACCTTCTTGAATGTAGTTTTGAGTAGCTTGAGGTGTGTGCAATTTTTAGAATGGTGTCACTTTTGGGTATTCTGTGCCATATAAACCCCTCAAAGTGACTTCAAATGTGAGGTAGTCGCTAAAAACATGGTTTTGTAAATTTTGTTGTAAAAATGAGAAATTGCTGGTCAACTTTTAACCCTTATAACTTCTTAAAAAAAAAAAAATGTGTTTCCAAAATTGTGCTGATGTAACGTAGACATGTGGGAAATGTTATTTATTAACTATTTTGTGTCAAACTCTCTGGTTTAACAGAATAAAAATTCAAAACTTGAAAACTGCGAAGTTTTCGTCAAATTTCCATTTTTTTTCACAAATAAACGCAAAAATTATAGACCTAAATTTACCACTAACATGAAGCCCAATATGTCACGAAAAACAGTCTCAATCGCTAGGATCCGTTGAAGCGTTCCTGAGTTATTACGTCATAAAAGGACACTGGTGTGAATTGCAAAAAAAATGGCCAGGTCAAAATAGGCTGTGTCGTGATGGAGTTAACCTTTGTGCAGCATTATATGGGGCATGTTTTGTATGGAGCATCTTATGGGGTCATCATGAACTGTATGGAGCATTATATGGGGCTCATGACTCAATATGGATATTCAAAAACATTTAACCTACTGATGTCTCAATTTTACTTTTATTGGTATCTATTTTTTATAATTTACCAGTAGCCGCTGCATTTTCCTCCCTAGATTTATACTCGAGTCAATAAGTTTTCGCAGTTTTTTTTAGAGGCAAAATTAGGGGCCTCGACTTATACGGTCACCGCTTTGAGGAAAACCAGGAAATGAGTCCAGCCTGTGGTAGCAGTTCACAAGGAAAACAGATTGGGATAAATCCTTGCATGTAAAAGTAATAGTATGGGTTCTCCAGCGATCAGTCCAATCGTGGGGTAAAATATAACTTAATTTTTCCATTAAAAAGGTTCCAAGTTTCTTCAGTAACAATTTTGCATATAGTCAATCCCTTTTGGACGACATGTTTCGACACTAAATATGTCTTCCTCCAGGTCCAAGTAAGGAATGAATCAAAACCGCATATATAGTATGAAGCCAGGGAAAAACACCACTGAATTTCTGGGTGTTACCCTTTCTAGAAACTAGCTGGTGTGTATAGGAGATACCAAGTGGATTTAGTTCAGCCAAATTAAAGCTATAACCTGCAGTAACCCTTTGCGGTGTTGTTCCATCCCCAAGGACTTCAACATGACAAAAACAAATAATTAAAATCAATATTAAAAACAAATAAAATCAATCGATACCTTTAAGATACAGAAATTTGTATGAAACATTCAGATATTCCACAGCACAAGAATAGTTAATATTGGAATTATTTGATACTGGATCAATTACTGTTACTGTGAAACCACTATTATAGTATCACCATTTATGTTTAATATTGCGCTATCAAGTCCATGCGGCTATTCAAACCGCACGGTACTCGAGTTTCCAGTAAAAAAAAAAAAAAAAAAACACTTATTTTCCCTTGCCAGGAGTTTTTCATGTACCGTATATACTCGAGTATAGCCCCACATAATGTTCCATACAGTTCATGATAGCCCCATAAGATGCTCCATACAAAATACACCCCATATAATGCTGCACAAAGATTAATAATGGCCCCATAAGATGCTCCATAGATTATGCCCCATGTGCTGCCGCTGCTGCATTTAAAAATAAAAAAAAAAATGACACTCACCTCTCTGTCGCTGGGTGCCAGTGTCACTGCTGGCACCTGAGATATTCACCTGTCCTGCGTCCATGGCTGCTTGCTGCTGTCTGGCACGTCATCTGTCAGTGATGTTCAGACTGCAGGGGGCACGGCGCGCACTAACCATGTCACCGTGCCCTCTGCTGTCTGAACGTCACTGACAGATGACGTGCCAGACAGCAGCAAGCAGCCATAGACGCAGGACAGGTGAGCATCGCTATACTTACCCGTCCTGGTCTTCAGCCCCCAGCTTCTCCGCAATCTCCCTACCTGCCTTCAGCGGTCATGTGGTACCGCTCATTAAAACTATTAATATGCGCATATTCATGAGTTTAATGAGCGGTACCATGTGACTGCTGAAGGAAGGGAGATCGCGGAGAAGCTAGGGGCTGCAGAGACAGCGCCAGGATGGGTAAGTATGACCTGACACCCCCGCCCCCTCGGTGTATATGACTAATATAAGCCAAGAGGGGGACTTTCAGCCCAAAAAAATGGGCTGAAAATCTCGGCTTATATTCGAGTATATGCGGTAAGTTGCCCCCCCCCAGTGGGTTTGGACACTTTCTCTATTCCTTTGAAGGAGAAAGATTTTAGATCTCCATTGTGTTTGTTAGCAAAATGCCGTGAAACTGCAGAGTAACCTGCCAGTGGTAAGTTAACCGCATTGGACAAGTGTTTACGGTTACGTTTTTTCAGAGGGTTCATAGTACAACCTACATATTGAAGTTGACAGATATTACATTGAATTAGATAAGTGACATTATCCGTATTACAATTTATAAAACTGCGTTTTGGAAACTCTTATTTTTAAAGGAGACAAATTTTTTATCTTTTGTGGCATATTGGCAACATTTGCACGTTAGCTCCACATTTGTGGAAACCAATGGTACAGAGCCAGTTTTTCTTTTGATCTTGTCCCAAGTCCACAAATAAGCTAGGAGACAAAAAGTTTTTTAATGTAGTCGCTCTTTTTGGCACAAATCGGACTGTGTAATTGTCCAAGATCTTTCTGAGAATTATATCTTGTTGTAAAATAGGTAAATATTTCCATATCATATTAGTCATCTGATTGAATTGTCGACTATACCCCGTGGTGAATGTAATGATATTTTTGGTTTTATTTTCCTTACATTTATGTTGAAGTAAAGAATCTCTGCTGATGTTACCAACAATAAATTGGGCTCTTTCCAAACACCACTTGGGGTAACCACGATTTTGTAATCGGCTACAAAGTTTTCATTTAATCCTGATGAGCTCACCAACAGGTAAGTTTCTGACGACATGTGAGGGATGGCAAGATGTAGCTGCCAGTATACCGTTAGAAGCAGTTGGTTTTCGGTAAGGAAGTACCAAAACCCAATTTCCTCAATATTAGCAACAAATGTTACATCTAAAAAATCATTGTAACTTCTCAGAAAAACCAGTAAATTGGAGATTATAATCATTGTTTAAATATTCAAGGAAAAACTGGGCATCATCCTCCATATCTTTCAAAACAATGACCAGATCATCAATATATCTTCCCATCCACACTAGATTTGCTCCAAATGGATTTGAAGATATGTAGATAAAGTTCTCTTCCCAGGTTGCCATTACAATATTAGCGAGTGAAGGGGAAAATTTTGCCCCCATACTCTCACCGCTGATCTGCAAAAAAACAGGATTTTTTGGGTTGCTTACCGTAAAATCTGTTTCTCGGAGCCTTCATTGGGGGACACAGAGACCATGGGTGTATGCTGCTGCCACTAGGAGGCTGACACTATGCACAAAAAAAGGTTAGCTCCTCCTCCGCAGTGTACACCCCACCGACCGGCAGGAAGTTCCTCAGTTAGTGAGAAAGCAGTAGGAGAAGTAACAGAATAGATTGAAAGCAGAACAAACAACTCAACTGTAACAAACCGACAAACATAAGAACAGGAGTTGTAGAACATGGGAGGGTGCTGTGTCCCCCAATGAAGGCTCCGAGAAACAGATTTTACGGTAAGCAACCCAAAAAATCCTGTTTTCTCGTTCGCCTTATTGGGGGACACAGAGACCATGGGACGTCCCAAAGCAGTCCCTGGGGTGGGAAACAAACTTCCATCAGGCCAGTGGACTCGCCACCACAGCCTGCAGAATCCTTCTACATAGGCTGGCGTCCGCCGAAGCGTAGGTGTGGACCCTGTAGAATTTCACAAAGGTGTGAACCGATGACCACGTTGCAGCATTGCAAAGCTGCAGCGCGGAAGCTCTGTGGCGCACCGCCCAGGAGGCACCCACCGCCCGGGTAGAGTGCGCTCTGATCCCTGGAGGGGCCACTCGATGCTTGACCCGGTATGCCTCCAAAATTGCCGATCTGATCCAGCGCGCAATAGTGGCCTTTGAGGCTGGGTGATGAACAGAGAGTCTGACTTCCGCAATGAAGTTGTCCGGGCTAGATAGACTCAATGCCCTGACTAGGTCCAGCTTGTCCAAAGACCGCTCCCGAGGGTGAGCTGGGCTCGGGCAGAAGGATGGCAGAACAATGTCCTCATTGAGGTGAAACGAAGATACCACCTTCGGAAGAAAAGAGGGCGGAGGCCGCAGAACTACCTTGTCCTGATGAAGGACCAAAAAAGGAGAGCGGCAAGAAAGTACCGCTAATTCCGACACGCGCCGGATGGAGGTAATGGCCACCAGAAAGGCCACTTTCCAAGAAAGGAGGGAAAGGGAAACGTCCCTGAGAGGTTCAAAAGGAGGACCCTGAAGAACCTGAAGAACCAAATTAAGATCCCAAGGATCCACGGGAGCTCGGTACGGAGGAACCGTGTGAGCCACACCCTGGAGGAAGGTTTTGACCTGGGGCCGGGAGGCCAGCGTTTTCTGAAATAAAATGGACAGTGCCGAAACTTGACCCTTCAAGGAACTGAGAGCAAGCCCCGCATCCAGCCCTGCCTGAAGAAACGCCAGAATAGAAGGGAGCGAAAAAACCAAGGGCGCAATGTCATTGGCCTCACACCAGGAGAAATAGGCTTTCCAAGTACGGTAATAGATCTTCGAAGAAGAAGGCTTTCTGGCGCGGATCATGGTATGAATTACCCGATCAGAGAATCCTGCCCGTCTCAAAACCTCGGTCTCAACAGCCACGCCGTTAAATTGAGCGACCGAGAATTGGGGTGGCAAATGGGGCCTTGAGACAGCAGATCTGCCCGTCGGGAAGCTTCCAGGGGGCGTCCGCGAGAAGGTTGACAATGTCTGCGAATCAAGACCTTCTGGGCCAATTCGGGGCGATGAGGATGACTGGAATCCCCTCTGCTTTGATTTTCTTCAACAACTTGGGAAGAAGAGGCAGAGGAGGAAACAGGTAGGGGAGCACGAACTGTGACCAAGGGACGGCCAGAGCGTCGGCGCCCACTGCCAGAGGGTCCCGAGACCTGGACACGAATTGTGGTACTTTCCTGTTGAGGCGAGATGCCATGAGGTCTACATCCGGGGTTCCCCACCGACGGCAGAGCAGATGAAACACCTCCGGATGTAGGGACCATTACCCTGCCGCGAGACCCTCGCGGCTGAGGAAATCGGCGGCCCCGTTGTCCACGCCGGGAATGTGAACCGCGGAAATCGTTGGAACAAAGGTCTCTGCCCATTGAAGAATTCTGGACACTTCCGCCAGGGCTGAGACACTCCGTGTCCCCCCTTGGCGGTTGATATACGCCACCGCTGTGGCATTGTCTGTCTGAATCCTGACAGGCAGGCCCTTGAGGCGCCTTTCCCAGTGGACGAGAGCTAGATGGATCGCCCGTATCTCTAGGACATTGATCTGCAGAGCTGATTCCTGAGTCGACCATCGACCCTGAACAGTGTGATTGCGGAACACTGCACCCCAGCCGATGAGGCTGGCGTCCGTAGTGACAATCTGCCAGTGAACGGGAAAAGACCGCCCCAAGAGAATGAGGGGAGACGTCAACCACCAGTTGAGAGACCGCCTGATCCGGCAGGAAAGGCGAACCGGACGATCCAGAGACAGAGCCGACCTGTTCCACCTGGACAAAATGGCCTGCTGGAGTGGCCTGGCGTGAAATTGGGCAAAGGGAAATGCCTCTATCGCCGCCACCATCTTACCCAGGACCCTCATGGCTGACCTGAGGGATGGAAATCGTGTGATCTGTAATGATCGCACGCCCTGCTGCAGGGAAAGAATCTTGTCTTGTGGGAGAAATACCCTTGACCGACGAGTGTCGAACAGAAGGCCCAGAAACACAAGGCGTTGAGTAGGGACCAGACAGGACTTTTCCCGGTTGACGATCCACCCAAAACTGGACAGGGTGTCTAGAACGATCGCCACACTTAGGCGGGCCTGTTGAAAGGAGGGGGCCTTGATCAGGATATCGTCGAGGTACGGAAAAAGAACGAGACCTTCGATCCTCAAGAAGGCCATCAACGTCGCCATAATCTTCGTGAAGACTCTGGGAGCGGTGGCGAGCCCGAAAGGAAGCGCGACGAACTGGTAATGTTCGTGAAGAATCGCAAACCGCAGGAACTTCTGATGTCCGGGAAATATGAGCACATGTAGATAGGCATCTTGGATGTCTATGGAACCCATGAATTCCTGCTCCTCCATGGAAGCAATTACCGAGCGAACTGACTCCATCCTTAAGTGGCGAAGGCGAACTCTCTTGTTGAGTAACTTGAGATCCAAGATGGGTCGAACTGTCCCGTCCTTTTTCGGCACCACAAACAGGTTTGAATAAAACCCTGTGAAGCGTTCCGATTCGGGAACGGGCACAATCACCCCGGAACGGAGAAGAGAGGCGATGGCCAAACCGAACCCCGGGACCAAGGCCGGATCCCTCGGCGGACGGGATTGTAAGAAACGATCCCGTGGAAGAGAAATGAACTCTATTTTGTATCCTGTTGATACAACCTCTCTGACCCAAGCGTCCTCTACTGAGGCGAGCCAGACGTCGCTGAAGAGAAGTCGACCTCCCAATTGGAAGGGACCCACGGGAGACCGATGGTAGTCATGCGGACGTAGACCGTCCAGATCTAGATCTGGACGGTCCTCCCTGGGAAGAGTGGGACCGCCAGGACGGAGTGGGCCTGAAGGAAACCTCCTTTCTTTCCTGACGTGTCTGTGGCCTTTGCTGGTTGGAAGGGTTTTCCGCCGTATTGAAACGGCGGAAAGTCCGACAGGGACGAAACTGACGCCTTGGAGGAGGTCTGCGAGGCTTGGAGGGGAGAAGAGAACTCATACCTCCAGTAGCGTCCTTAATAATCTGATCCAATTGTGATCCGAAGAGACGCACTCCCTGAAAAGGCAGATTGGTCAGAGACTTTTTAGAGGACAAGTCCGCCTGCCAGGCCTTGAGCCAAATTGTACGTCGGATTGCCACGATGTTACTTGACGCCTGAACTGCGCAAGATGCGGCATCCAAGGAGGCAGAAAGCAGATAATCCCCCGCATGGGAAATCTGATTGGCGAGATCGGCCAAATGCTCTGGTCGTGCCTTATCCAGAATGCCCTGCCGAAGGTCATCTGCCCAAGTGGATATGGCCTTTGCTGCCCAAGAAGAAACAAAGACTGGACATACCGCTGCTGATGCTGCTTCGAAGGCAGATTTTGCTAGAGATTCTATGATCCTATCATTGGAATCTTTTAGCGACGCCACCCCTGACAGCGGAAGGACCGTATTATTAGAAAGTCTGGACACGGGAGGGTCCACCGAGGGAGAAGCGGCCCAGTTGTCCGTGAGCAAACGGGTACAGCACGCCGAGACGCTTTCCTCTTTGAAAGCGTCTGGTCGGATCTTCTCTCTCCTTTGTAAAAATCTTTCCAAACTCAGAATGGAAGGGAAACACCCTGGATGGTGTTTCCGCCCGTCTGGACGAAACCTCCTGATCTGAGGATTTCGCAGGGGCGTCAGCGATGTCAAAGGTATGGTGAATCGCGGCAATGAGGTTTTGCACCGTAACCTTCATGTTCGCATCCTGGTCCGAATCCAGCTCTAAGACCCCTTCCGATTCCGAAAGTGCTTCGCCTGACTCGGGGGAGGAGGCCCGAGAGGGAGACTGCTGGGGACTATGGGGTGAGGTAGGACGAGGGGAGGACTCCGCCTGGAGGTCCTGCCTGGGCCTCTTGCGACTGCCGCTGGCTGGGTCAGATGGGACGTCCTGAGACGTGCTGGGTCCTGCCGAAGCTCCCAAGGGCAACTTGTCCAGAACGGCTACTAGGGACTGAGACACCTTGATGAGGTCTGCCACTGACTGTGATTAAGAGGAGGCCCAACCCGGCATGGGGGGCTCACTCGCCCCTGGGGCTATGGATGGCTCCTGAGCGGCGTCGGGCTGGACGCAGAGCGGGTACGATCAGACTTAGCGTTGGACATAGTGAAAAGAGAGGCAGTGCCGGCCGGTTGGGGGACAGAAGGCAGAGAAGGGTGTCAGTCTGCAGGTGCAGAGCTACTCACGGTCCGGTGTTCCCAAGGGCGACGCTCTCTGATCTGGCTGCAGGATGAGGCCAGGCCAATCCGGCTGAAAAAAGGCCCAGCGACCGAAATCCGGCAGGGAATGAGGTCCGGCTGGCAGGCTGAGAAGATGGCGACCACCAGGGAAAGGGCGCGCTGCCAGAGGGAGAAGGGCGGAGCTCGCCGCAGAGATCCCCTTAGCACCGCCCGCTGTCCAATAGCAGGCTGGTGTGAGGCAAGGGGGCTGGGAAGGCCTAGGACGGGCGGGAGAGAAGCCCGCTTAGAAGAAAGGGGCAGGGGGCGTGGCCGCGACGCAGCGGTAGGCCCGAGATGAAGCCGGGGCCTCAATTAATAGCGCCGGCCGCCTGTCAGCAGGGGGTCGGCGCGGAAGATGCGCCGCAACACCGGGCCGCAACCCCGGGCCGCGTCCCTGCTTCCCACAGCCCGACCCCTGTATACCCCTGCCGGGATGAAGAAGAAACGGGGGGGGGGGGGCGCAGAACAAGGCCCGAAAGAAAAGGGGCCTTCATGGATGCGGCGACCGCGGGGAGAAGCGGGCGCGCAGGCCCTACCGTGGTCCCCTGGCGACCGCCTTAGGATGAAAACGCCGGGGGACCGCTAGACCGCATACTCACCCAGGCCGGGGGCCACAATAAAGGTACCTGAGAATCCCACGCTGTCTGTCGTCTTTATGGAATCCACGCCTCGTCCAACCGTCAGGCTCTGGTAGGCGAGATGGTGGGAGGCGGGGGGCAAGGACCGTCCGTATAGCTGGCACGCACCTGTGCGAGGCTCCTGGTCCTGCCGCGGAGACCTATGAGGATACGGGGTGGCAGTACACGCCGTACTCATAGTCTCTTTGTGGGAGTACGGATGTGACTGTTCACTCCGTATCCCTCCGAAACCTGTAAAGGAACGACGCACGACGAGGTAGATAGGGGTCTAATAAAAGACCCGTGTCCACCTCCTACTGACACTAAGCTAAACTGAGGAACTTCCTGCCGGTCGGTGGGGTGTACACTGCGGAGGAGGAGCTAACCTTTTTTTGTGCATAGTGTCAGCCTCCTAGTGGCAGCAGCATACACCCATGGTCTCTGTGTCCCCCAATAAGGCGAACGAGAAATACCTATTGTCAAACATGCAATAATTATGGCTCAAGAGAAATTTTGTTGCTTCAAGTAAAAAATTACATAGAACCTCCGAAGACTTGCTATATTTCCTGATCTAGAACGATAAACATTTAAGAGCTATATTATGGGGAAAAGATGGATACAGACCAATAACATCACATGAAAACCATGTGAAATTAGCATCCCATTTGAAAGCTTGCATCATAGTAACCACTGCTTTCGTGTCTCGTATGTAGCTGGGAGTCAATGAAACCAATGGTTGAAGATGTGGATCTACCCACTCACCCAGTGCACCAATCCCTGCCACTATGGGTCTCATAGGAGGTGGAAATATATTCTTATGAATCTTTGGCAGGGAATGATACACTGGGATGACAGGATGGTCCAAAAAGCAGTTTTTTTTTTTATTTTTTCATCCAAAGCACCAATTGTTACACCTTCCTGGAGTAAATTTAGAAGTTCACCATTAAACCTCACAGTGGGATTCTCGTAATTCCAAATAAACATCCGGATTCTCTAGATCTCTAAGGTTTAGAATTTTATACAATCCAGCATTAATCAACACAACTTCCCCATCTTTGTCCGCATTTCTGATTAATAAATCCTTATTTTGTGTTAATTGGTCCAACGCTAATTTTTCTGGTCTGATCAGATTACCCTTGGATTTTTTTTATATTTTTACTCAATTCATTAAGTTCCAGTTCAATTACCTCCTGAAATTTATCCAGGACTGCTAGCCTTGATTTCAGCGTATAAAAATCCACGCTAAATGTCAGGAACTTAACCGACTGATCCCCAGGTTTTTTGTCAGTCATTTCCAAATCATACAGATCCTTTAATGTCCTCTGTTCTTCAAACATCAGTAGTTCATCTTTTTTCCAGAAAAATTCCGTATTCAGCTCAGTTAGTTATTTCCAGTCCAAAAGGGATTGACTATATGCAAAATTGTTACTGAAGAAACATGGAACCTTTTTAACGGAAAAAGTTATATTTTACCCCACACCATTGGACTGATCGCTGAAGAAACCATACTATTACACACACGCACACATTATATATATATATATATATATATATATATATATATATATATATTATATACACACACACATATACATACATACACACATACACCTCAAAAAATAAGAGGAACACTAAAATACCACATTCTAGATATCTCTGAATGAACTATTCCAGTTGCAAAATTTTATTCATTGCATAGTGGAACAATAAAACATAATGTAAATCACAAATGATTATCCCATGGAGGTCTGGATTTGGAATGATACTCAAAATCATAGTGGAAAATCAAATTACAGGCTGATACAACTTCAGTGGAAATGCCTCATGACAAGGAAAAGATGCTCAGTAGTGTGTGTGGCCTTCACGTGCCTGTATGACCTCCCTACAACACCTGGGAATGCTCCTGATGAGGTGGCAGATGATCTCCAGAAGCATCTCCTCCCAGACCTGGACTAAAGCATCCGCCGCCAATTCCTGGAAATTCTGTAGTGCAACGTGATGTTGGTGGATGTAGCGAGACATGATGTCCCAAATGTGCTCAATCGGATTCAGGTCAGGGGAACGGGCGGGCCAGTCCATAGCTTCAATGCCTTCATCTTGCAGGAACATGAGGTCTGGCATTGTCCTGCATTAGGAGGAACCCAGGGCCAACCGCACCAGCATATGGTCTCACAAGGGGTCTGAGGATCTCATCTCGGTACCTAATGACAGTCAGGCTACCTCTGGCGAGCACATGGAGGGCTGTGCTACCCTCCAAAGAAATGCCACCCCACACCATTACTGACCCACTGCCAAACCGGTCGTGCTGAAGGATGTTGCAGGCAGCAGATCGTCTCCAGACTGTCACGTCTGTCACATGTGCTCATTGTGAACCTGCTTTCATCTGTTTAGAGCACAGGGCGTCAGTGGTGAATTTGCCAATCCTGGTGTTCTGTGGCAAATGCCAAGGGTCCTGCACGGTGTTGGGCTGTGAGCACAACCCCCCATCTGTGGACATCAGGCACTCAATCCTCATGGAGTCAGTTTCTAACCGTTTGTGCAGACAAATGCACACTTGTGGCCTGCTGGAGGTCATTTTGCAGGGCTCTGGCAGTGCTCCTCCTGTTCCTCCTTGCACAAAGGCGGAGGTAGCGGTCCTGCTGCTGGGTTGTTGCCCTCCTACGGCCCACTCCACATCTCCTGGTGTACTGGCCTGTTTCCTGGTAGCGCCTCCAGCGTCTGGACACTACGCTGGCGCAATTTTTTTTTCTTTTTTTTAGCAGTTTAGAATTTGTTTTTCACCACTTAGATAAAAAAATAACCTAGACATGTTTGGTGTCTATGAACTCGTAATGACTTGGATAATCATAATGGCAGGTCAGTTTTGCATTTAGTGAACCCAGCAAAAAAGCCGAACAAAAAAGTGTGGGATTGCACTTTTTTTGCAATTTTACCACACTTGGCATTTTTTTTCCATTTTCTAGTACACGACATGGTAAAACCAATGGTGTCGTTCAAAAGTACAAATCGTCCTGCAAAAAAAATAAGCACTCACATGGCCATATTGACGGAAAAATTAAAGTTATGGCTCTGGGAAGGAGAGGAGCAAAACACGAAAAAGCAAAACTGAAAAAAGCTCCGGGGGGTTAAGGTGTTAAAGAGTAGCGGTAGTTTTAATTTAGATTTCATAAATCAATAGTACACGTGAAAATAAATAACTGTCATATCTTAGATAAATCTGCTTCTTTCTCTGTCAGAATTGATCAGTCATGAAGAAAATTCTCCATTCTGAGTAAAAATCTGTATTCAGTGAAGACAGGCTTTCTCATTACTGAGATAGAAGATGGCGGCTACTACTGACAACATTTATCTAGAGTGGAGGGAACAGCTTTTCGCAGCTCCCCCCCGATATACACTGAATTGAATCAGTACCAACCGCCATGTCAGTCAGGGCTGTGGCGTCGGTAAGCCAAACCTGCGACTCCGACTCCTCAATTTCCCTTACACCGACTCCGACTCCCACATATTGCTTATATTTAAGTGAAAAATGTATTGTAGTACAACGTGAACATCAGACATTTAATCATTTCTATGATCCAGTAATCAAGATATTTAGATAGAACATAATATCTATTTATTGGAATACAACTTTAGAACACAAAAACTAATAAATTGTAAATATGTAATACACTGTATACATGTATACGGTACAGACCAAAGTTTGGACACACCTCATTCAAAGAGTTTTCTTTATTTTCATGACTATGAAAATTGTAGATTCATTCTGAAGGCATCAAAACAATGAATTAACACATGTGGAATTATATAGTTAAAGTGTGAAACAACTGAAAATATGTCTTATATTCTAGATTCTTCAAAGTAGCCACCTTTTGCTTTGATTACTGCTTTGCACACTCTTGATGAGCTTCAAGTGGTAGTCACCAGAAATGGTCTTCCAACAGTCTTGAAGGAGTTCCCAGAGATGCTTAGCACTTGTTGGCCCTTTTGCCTTCACTCTGCGGTCCAGCTCACCCCAAACCATCTCGATTGGGTTCAGGTCTGGTGACTGTGGAGGCCAGGTCATCTGGCGTAGCACCCCATCACTCTCCTTCTTGGTCAAATAGCCCTTACACAGCCTGGAGGTGTGTTTGAGGCCATTGTCCTGTTGAAAAATAAATGATGGTCCAACTAAACACAAACCGGATGGAACAGCATGCCGCTGCAAGATGCTGTGGTAGCCATGCTGGTTCAGTATGCCTTCAATTTTGAATAAATCCCCAACAGTGTCACCAGCAAAGCACCCCCACACCATCACACCTCCTCCTCCATGCTTCACGGTGGGAACCAGGCATGTAGAGTCCATCCGTTCACCTTTTCTGCGTCGCACAAAGACATGGTGGTTGGAACCAAAGATCTCAAATTTGGACTCATCAGACCAAAGCACAGATTTCCACTTGTCTAATGTCCATTCCTTGTGTTCTCTAGCCCAAACAAGTCTCTTCTGCTTGTTGCCTGTCCTTATATAGGAAGGAGAGAAATCCGGCTTTCAGGATCGCGCTGTTCCAGTCCAAAGTTCACAGTAAGTTAATCCAAGGACCAAGCAGTGATTATAACTTACTTTTTATTCCATAAACTCTACGCTTTTCGTGTACACACTATACACTTCCTCAGGAGCAAAAGTTACACTCGCATCACATTCCATTCTCCTTATATACTAGCTTCCCCAGGAAGTGAGGTAGATGCTCATTGCACTTACTTCACACTAGAAAAAATTGTAAAACATTATATAAAATTATGATTATACTCAATAAAAATCTAAATTTCTTGGTACATCATATCAATTAGCAGAACACCATTCACAAATCTCTTATATAACCGCACTTATATTTTCCTTTCAGTATTAACCCTTCATTCAACATATTATACTTTTACTTTCCTTACATTTCAGGCAGATGATCATATACTAATTAATGTATATACTCCTATGCGGATTAGATCCTGCACAGCAGACCCATGCTCTGCACTCAAGAAACTTTTCTGTTCTCTCAGCCAAAGGCTCCACATCTCCAGAGCTGTCAGTACCTTTTCAAGGCACCAGCCAACTATTCCAATCATAATAAAATACCGCCGATTGTATCTCTTTATATGTTAGCGATATAATCATTCCCTTGCTGTAATGTTATAGCATGGACATCACACAATTATCAGATGCCAATACTACTCCAATCCTTAGCAGACAAATATGCGGAGCACCAAAATTATTTAAAGATGTAAGATATTTCATTTAAACCGTATGGTTGCAGAGTCTGCAACCTATGAATCCAGTAAATTTCCTTTCTTCTCAGAATGACACTCCTGTTCACAGTGTCTTCTGAAACATAATCAATTGGGGCCACTTTAATACATGGTTTCTTCCCATGTCTTATAGTGCAATGTTTTGATACTCCATGGAACATAAAACCTTCAATTATATTGTGTCTGTGCGAATTCATGCGGTTATGCAGTTCTTGTGTGGTTTTACCCACATACTGTAAACCACATTCGCATTCTATCAGATATATCACAAAACTACTTTTACAATTCAGGGAAAACTTTATATCAAACACCTTATTATTCTGAATTGAACTGAATGTGGTCATAAAATGCATAATCATGCCACAACACAGACACCGAGCGGTATTACATTTAAAGACTCCTGGTTTTTTGCATTGTTCCTCCCTACTTTTTTCTTTTCTCAGGCGACTGAGGGCCAGTATATTTCTAAGAGTAGAGGATCTTTTAAAGGTTAGTCCTGGTTTATTCGGTAGCATACTCCCCAACACTGGATCATTAAGAAGAACAGACCAATGATCCTGTAAAATGTTCCTTTTTTATTTTGTTTAGTAAAATTAGTTAAAAAGTTTAAGGAGAAACTATCATTCTCTTTTTCTCTTAGGATTTACCAGATCCATCTGTTCCAAACCTGCACATTCATTATATGCTTTTTCTAGCAGTTTTTTGGGGTAGTTTTTCTCAATAAACCTATTTTTTAATTCCTTGGCTTGTGATACGAAATTTGACTCTAAACTACAATTTTTCTTAATCCTTTTATACTGGTTCTTCGGGACATTGATTAACCATTTATAATAATGGCCACTATTAAAATCTAACAGACTATTTGCATCACACTTCTTAAAAAAAAGTTTTAGTAAAAAATCTTCCCTTCTGAATGGAAAATGGTCAGATCCAAATAATCTAAACTCTCCATATTATATACCCATGTAAAGGTGAGACCCCAATCATTCCTCTGAATGTTCTCCAGAAATTGTTCTATGTTATTACATTTATTATCAAAGACTATCATTAGATCATCTATGTATCGTTTAAAAAATATAATATGCTCTGAAAAAATGGAATTTTCTATATAAATGAATTCAAAAAAGGCCATACATAGGTTAGCGAAAGTTGGCGCTACTTTCGAACCCATTGCGGTTCCGACTTGTTGGTGATATAGTTTTCCCTGAAAGTCAAAAAAATTATTGTGCAGTATAAACTTCATGCTATCCATTAAAAAGGCTTTCTGATTCAATGGTAAACGGGCATCTTCTTTCACATATCTCCCAAAACAATACAATCCTAGATCATGTCTAATATTTGAATAGAGGGATGCAACATCTATAGTCAGAAACATGTATGAGTCTTTCCACACTATATCCTTCATCAAATGAATCAGCTGGGCAGAATCCCTAAGAAAACTTTTCACAGACTTCACATGGAAATACATTATATTATCTACATACGCTGCCAATCCTGACGTGAGAGAACCTATGCCAGAAATGATGGGCCTCCCTGGGGGGTGGTTTTGATCCTTATGGATCTTGGGAAGATGATAGAAAAAAGCCCTAGGGGGATTTTTCATAGTCAGAAAATTATATTCATTTTTATTTAAAATCCCCTCCTTTTTTCCAGTTGCAATTAATTTATTATATTCAGTTACCGCACTCTTATAAATATCCATTGTAACCACTTTATATGTATTCTCATCATTTAATATTCTATATGCCTCTTTCAAATATTACTTCCTATCTTGGATTACAACTCCCCCCCCCCCTTATCAGCTGGTCTAATAACCACCTCTGTGTTCTCTTTCAGACTTTTAACAGCCTCCCTTTCTGCTTTAGTCATATTTCTTTCATTTTTATAATCTGCAGGATTTATATTCTCAAAATCCTTCAGTACTAAATCAGAAAATGTTTTTAAATGGTGTCCCTGGTTCTGTATCGGGTAAAAATTAGATTTATTCCTCAATGTAGTGTGTAATATTCCATTTTCAGTCTGCTGTAATGAAACTTCCTCATCTAAAGACACTTTTTTACTATCCTGTATCAGGAAGTGTCTTTTTACCGTTAATTTTCTGATGAAAGTTTGCAAATCAATAAAAAGATCCAGTTCCTGTGAATTCGTAACAGGACAAAAGGATAATCCTTTTTGCAACACAGTAATTTCTGCTGTATTTAATATGGTAGATAAATTAAAAATATTATTTATTATTTTATTTTCTGGTGTCGGTATCTTTATTTTGTTTTGTTGCGTTTTCCCCCCTCTGCAGCCTCTGTAACACTTTCTTTTTCTTGGCTGGTTTGAAAAAAAGTGCGTTATTACATTCTGCTGGTTTTTTCCTTTCACTAAAAAAGACGGTATATCATCTTGAAAGGATTGTTTGTTCTTTTGTTCACTAATGTTAAATTTTGGAAGAAAAGGGACCAAACTACTCTGATTTTTAGAGTTATCAATAATACACATTTTGTTCAACTCTTGTAAGTTTTCACATACAATGGACTCCTTTCTCTGCAACTGCAATATCTGTCGCTCCCACAATTAAATTATCATCCAACCCCACTTGGGGGAGAATATAAATATTTTGTCTATGATCATCAATTTTATCCAGGAGATTGCTCTTCATGTTATCATCTGAAAAAATTGCGGGGGTTCAATCCTCATAGGAGTCATAGGAGGTGGCAAGCTTTTATTTCCATCTTTCCTATTCACCTGTTTTTTATCCTGATTTTTCCCACTTCTCTTTATTGCATCTATTTGTTCTATTATTTTCTTAATATGCATCTGTGAGTCTATAACTTCCCCAGTAACATTAGTATTATTGGTGGTATTTATATCAACTATTTTTACTAGTGCACCCAAATCATTATTTCTTGAATTATCCGTTACATCCATTTTGTCATTGTCACTATTGTCACGAATGATCCGCGGTTCGCTTATTTCAGCTGTCATATCGTTAATATTTTCATTTCCATTTTTAGTCTTATTAGTGTAATTTTCAGTAATCACTGTTTCACATAAACCCGTCTGTTTTACTTGTGCATCAGTGTTTTTGGGGACCTCACTTACTATGGTTTCAAAAGAAGTTTTTTGTGTAATCTTCAAATTAGTCTTTGTAAAATTTGGAGTATTTACACTATTAAAAAAATTTTTATTTCCATTTCTGGGTGTACGTGTAGGCACCATAGGAATTTGTGGGGTGTTTTTCTGTACACTCCCATCTCCCTTATTCACATTCATTATATTGTTGTTCCCACCTTAGTGTGTTTTTATCAATACTATTCGCTTTCTTATAATCATCTCTATCTATATAATTTGCGTGCCTTTCTCTTAATTATTTCTTGTTCAGCTTGTAAGAGCCTAGATGTAATAGCTGTGTTAATCCTATTAAATTCCGGGTGTGTCCCAAAATGGAGTTCTAATGATAAATTAGAGATCCTTTCTACTAATGTCTCTGCCAAAGATGTTCTTTTTTTAAAAAGTAGTAGCAGTAAACCCTGCATGCATTTAAATAAAACCTCATTCCATTCAGAACAAAAACTTAAATCATGTGGAAAAGGGGACGAATGATTAACCCTCAATCCCCTTGGGCATAAATTCTCATCTAAATATATAGAGAGAAACCTAGCATCAGTGTAAAAAAGCAATTCATCCTTCAAAAAATCATCTAACTGATTAAACAGTTTTTTCATTTTAGCCGTGTCTTCCCCTGTAAAGGGTGTCGTATCATCCACATTAATAGTCTTATTTGCTCCAGTCCCAATAGTCTGTACAATAAGTCGTTCCCGGGAAGAAAGGTGATGAGGAAAATATTCCATATTTCTGCCCTAGTGCAGCTATCCAAAGAGGAAATTCAATTTCCAATGTGAACTATAAAAAAGGGGGAGACAGAAGCGCACAATAGGGTCTTAACAAGTGATATAAACGTTTCACAGATATGGATCCACTCACTTGGTTCAGTTGTGTGAAACACAACAACCATAAGCACAAATGGGTAGGATCCGATGTGAACTTTGGACTGGAACAGCGCGATCCTGAAAGCCGGATTTCTCTCCTTCCTATATATGCAATTCTAGTGACCGGCTGATTGCTGCAGTTCATCGGATCCTACCCATTTGTGCTTATGGTTGTTGTGTTTCACACAACTGAACCAGGTGAGTGGATCCATATCTGTGAAACGTTTATATCACTGGATAAGACCCTATTGTGCGCTTCTGTCTCCCCCTTTTTTATAGTTCACATTGGAAATAGTTCTGTCTCCCCCCTTTTTATGTTGCCTGTCCTTAGCAGTGGTTTCCTAGCAGTTATTTTACCATGAAGGCCTGCTGCACAAAGTCTCCCCTTATCAGTTGTTGTAGAGATGTGTCTGCTGCTAGAGCTCTGTGTGGCATTGACCTGGTCTCTATTCTGAGCTGCTGTTAACCTGCGATTTCTGAGGCTGGTGACTAGGATGAACTTATCCTCCGCAGCAGAGGTGACTCTTGGTCTTCCTTTCCTGGGGCGGTCCTCATGTGAGCCAGTTTCTTTGTAGCGCTTGATGGTTTTTGCCAATGCACTTGGGGACACTTTCAAAGTTTTCCCAATTTTTCGGACTGACTAACCTTTATTTCTTAAAGTAATGATGGTCACTCGTTTTTCTTTACTGAGCTGCTTTTTTCTTGCCATAATACAAATTCTAACAGTCTATTCAGTAGGACTATCACCTGTGTATCCACCAGACTTTTGCACAACACAACTGATGGTCCCAACCTCATTTATAAGGCAAGAAATCCCACTTACTAAACCTGACAGGGCACACCTGTGAAGTGAAAACCATTTCCGGTGACTACCTCTTGAAGTTCATCAAGAGAATGCCAAGAAATCAAAGCAAAAGGTGGCTACTTTGAAGAACCTAGAATATAAGACATACTTTCATTTGTTTCACACTTTTTTGTTAATTATATAATTCCACATGTGTTAATTCATAGTTTTGATGCCTTCAGAGTGAATCTATTTTCATGACTATGAAAATGTAAAGAAAACGCTTTGATTAAGAAGGTGTGTCCAAACTTTTGGGGTGTGTGTATATATATATATATATATATATATATATATATATATATATATATATATATATATATATATATATATACACACACACACTCACACACACACACACACACACACACACTCTCTATGACTTCTCGGCTAAGATAAAGCCTAGATCCTCAGGCTACATTCACACTATGGGCGTAGCCAGGATCATACTGGGGGGGGGGGGGGGGCAGAATCTCACTGTTCCACAGAATTTCATACTGCACACCTCAGCTGCTGCAGAACCTCATACTTCACACCCCTACACTTGAAAATAAAGCCTGCACCTTAAGAAGATGTGGTGATGAATGCAGTCTATTTATTCCAACTATCAGTTGATGTTACTGAAGACGAGCAATGCCTGTCCTGGGCGTCCTTTTGGGCAGCTATGAGGTGTACCTGACTGGTGCTAAAAAAAAGGAATGTTAGTCTGTGTGCTACCCGGCTTTCATTCTTTTTGGTACAGATATGATATGGATAGACATAAATGGATAGAGCAGATTTCTAATCTGCTTTTGCTATTGAAAACATTATCTATGAGCTCAAAAACCTTTCAGGTGATGCGGTTTTTTAAAAAGCTGATCTGCTTTTGCAACTGAAAAACGTATCCTCAAAAAGCACAGGAAAAACGCTGCGTGTGAATGTAGCCTTAGATCAGGAATAGAACAGCCATTTATAGGACATTTCATAACTTTCCCAAATTCCTATGAAAAAATATTAAGCATATTCTGCATTGAACTACTGTACCCAATTTATTATATATTTTAGGAGTCGGGAGTCGGTCCATTTTATACCGACGACTCCACCAAAATGAGCACCGACTCCACAGCCCTGATGTCAGTAATGGGAAAGTATCTATCTTCTCTGAACACAGATTTTACATCAGAATTGACAAGTTTGATAACTGATCAATTTTAGCAGGGCAAGAAGCAGATTTCTCTAATGTAAGATATTATAAAGTTGGTAAAGCTTCAAGGGGTTTAGCGCTATTTTATAACTCGCTGCCAATCCTAACAAATGCGCTTTGATGGCTGATACTTAAGTTTCTCCAGTGGTGCACACTGACCAGGGACTGAGATGCCGAATCATCAAGGCTTATATGCAGGAAAACTGTAATAAAAGCTGTGAAGAGATGCAACTTTTTTTTTTTCACACACACAATGTAGACTGGCACAAAAATTGTGCAACATTTGTCAGTTTCACTTCAATTTGAAGCAAATAAACCAAATGGGCAGACCTGGAGGGGATTTGGCTGTGGGCATACCCACCTACTGAATTTAAAAGTAGGATTGGTCTATATGACAGTTCAGACAAAGTCAAAGTGGCTTCACAAGATCTTGAATCAACATGCCTGGTGTCAAAGCCCTATAGCAGTGGTCCCCAACCTTTCTGACCTTGAGAGCTACATTCAGCTTAGAGAGAAGGTCTCGAGCCACATCCAGCTCCCACCCCCTTCAAAGTAGTGTCAACCAAAGCCCCCATTACATGTATGATAAAGCTTTTCCACAAATCACTCCAAAAGGAGTACACCGAGATCCAGGGGTTCCCACAATACCCTCAATTCTGTATTCTCCCATGAAGGACTCCCAACACACTGTCACATTCAGTTTTGGGCACCTTCTCTAACAGGTAGAATCATCCTCCAGCGTACCATACCTAAAACATCTCTAAACCCCTAGGACCAGTAAATGTGCATCTAGATCTGCACCTCTGTGCAGGGCTATTCATAAAATTCACCATTTTGAGATGTACTCTTCATACCTGTTTGCTAGACCTGGACCTAATGCACCAAGCTGGCAGACAGTCGTGAGCCACATTTCATGGGACTGCGAGCCACATGTGGCTCCCGAGCTACAGGTTAGGGACCCCTGCCCTATAGCCTAAGAATTTGTGTTCTTCCAGTGAAATACACAGGGGGAAGGGCAGGAGGAGCTTGGATTCAAATTTTAATACATCGAGCCTGGATCCAATTATTACTAATGTACAGGATGCACACTCCAGGCACCTCGTGACATAGAATCATAGAATGTTAGAGTAGGAAGGGACCTCCAGGGTCATTGGGAGCGTGCGGCACTTAGTTACCCGGTGTTTACCTTGCATACCAGCTCCCAGCGCAAGCACCCTGGTATCCAAGGTACACAGCGGGTAACTAAGCGACGCGCGCTTAATTATCCAATATTTACCTTGGATACCAGCTCCCAGCGTCTGCTTACAGCGCTGGGAGCTCGCTGATCGTTGGTCTCCCGCTGCCACACGCGATGCGTGCTGGCCAGCGGGAGACCAACGATCAAAAAAATGGCCCAGGACATTCCTGCACAATCAGCAATACCCGGCAGTGGGGCCGGTCGCTGATGCCTGCCACACACAGCGAGATCGCTGATGCGTCACAAAATCAGCGATCTCGCTATGTGCGACGGGCCCCTTAGTCGCTGCCCATTGTTCAAGCTTATCTAGGTCCTTCTGAATCCTTTCTCTGTCTTCCCTAGCTTTGCACCGTTTGCAAATTTGATCAGTTTACCTTCACATCATAACAGGATACTTATAATAAACAAGAGGAGTTATGTCCTCTATTGTATCTTATGTTCACTTACTGATCTTAAAGGTCAATTAAAGCCTGCAGGTCAAGTTTAAGATGTGTGTCATCTGTAAAGTTTAAACAAGCACTCCCATCAAAATTTGTATCCTCTTAACCCCTTCATGACCAAGCCTATTTTGACCTTAATGACCAGGCCATTTTTTGCAATTCTGACCAGTGTCCCTTTATGAGGCAATAACTCAGGAACGCTTCAACGGATCCTAGCGATTCTGAGATTGTTTTTTCATGACATATTGGGCTTCATGTTAGTGGTAAATTTAGGTTGATAATTTTTGCGTTTGTCAAAAAATCAGAAATTTGGCGAAAATTTAGAAAATTTTGCAATTTTCAAATTTTTAATTTTTATTCTGTTAAACTAGAGAGTTATGTGACAAAAGTTACTAAATAACATTTCCCACATGTCTACTTTACATCAGCACAATTTTGGAAACAAAATATTTTTTTGTTAGGAAGTTATAAGGGTTAAAAGTTGACCAGCGATTTCTCATTTTTACAATAAAATTTACAAAACCTTTTTTTTTTTTTTTAGAGACCACCTCACATTTGAAGTCACTTTGAGGGGTCTATATGGCAGAAAATACCCAAAAGTTACACCATTCTAAAAACTGCACCCCTCAAGCTACTCAAAACTACATTCAAGAAGATTATTAACCCTTCAGGTGTTTCACAGGAACTAAAGCAATGTAGAAAGAAAAAATAGACATTTTAATTTTTCCAACAAAAATTTTCTTTTAGCATCAATTTTTTCATTTTCACATGGGAAACAGGATAAAAAGGATCATAAAATTTGTTGGGCAATTTCTCCTGAGTACAACGATACCTCATATGTGGTCAAACTGTTTGGGCGCACGGCACGGCTCAGAAGGGAAGGAGCGCCATTTGACTTTTTGAATGGAAAATATGCTGGAATATTTAGCGGTTGCCATGTCGTGTTTGGAGAGCCCCTGTGTGCATAAACATTGGAGCTTCTCCACAAGTGACCCCATTTTGGAAACTAGACCCCCCAAGGAACTTATCTAGATGCATATTGATCACTTTGAACCCCCAGGTACTTCACAAATTGATCTGTAAAAAAAAAACAACTTTTTTTCCACAAAAATTTTCTTTTAGCCTCGGTTTTTTCATTTTCACATGGGCAACAGGATAAAATGGATCCTAAAATTTGTTGAGCAATTTCTCCTGAGTGCACAGATACCTCATATGTGGTCATAAACCACTGTTTGGGTGCACGGCAGGGCCCGGAAGGGAAGGAGCACCATTTGACTTTTTGAATGGAAAATTAGCTCTAATCGTTATCAGACACCATGTCGCATTTGGAGAGCCCCTGTGCACCTAAACATTGGAGCTCCCCCACAAGTGACCCCATTTTGGAAACTAGACCCCCTAAGGAACTTATCTATATGTGTAGGGAGCACTTTGAACCCCCAGGTACTTCACAAAAGTTTATAAACACAGAGCAGTGAAAATAAAATATATATTTTTTTCCTCAAAAATGATTTTTCGCACACTTTAATTTTCACAAAGCTAACAGGAGAAATTGGACCACAAATCTTGTTGTCCAGTTTGTCCTGAGTACGCTGGTACCCCATATGTGGGGGGAACCACTGTATGGGCACACGGCAGGGCTCAGAAGGGAAGGAGCGCCATTTGACTTTTTGAAATGCAAATTACTTCCAATCGTTAGCGGACACCATGTCGTGTTTGGAGAGCCCCTGTGTACCTAAACATTGGAGCTCCCCACAAATGACCCCATTTTGGAAATTAGACCCCCTAAGGAACTTATCTAGATGTGTGGTGAGCACCTTGAACCCTCAAGTGCTTCACAAAAGTTTATGACGCAGAGCCGTGAAAATAAAAAATATTTTTTTCCTCAAAAAATTATTTTTTAGTGCGCAATTTTTTATTTTCACAAGGGTACCAGGATAAATTAGACCCCAAAATTTGTTCTCCAGCTTGTCCTGAGTACGCTGGTACCCCGCATGTGGGGGGAACCACTGTTTGGGTACACGTCGGGGATCGGAAGGGAAGTAGTAACATTATGAAATGCTGACTTTGATGGAATGGTCTGCGGGCATCATGTTACATTTGCAGAACCCCTGATGTACCTAAACTGTGGAACCCCCCCCACAAGTGACCCCAATTTGGAAACTAGACCCCCCAAGGAACTTATCTAGATGTGTGGTGAGCACCTTGAACCCCCCAAGTGCTTCACAGAAGTTTATAACGCAGAGCCGTGAAAATAAATATTTGTTTTTCCTCAAAAAAAAAAAAAAAAAAAGATTTTTAGCCAACAATTTTTTTTTCACAGGGGTAGCAGGATAAATTGGACCCCAAAAGTTGTTGTCCAGTTTGTCCTGAGTACGCCGATACCTCATATGTGGGTGGGGACCACTGTTTGGGTACACGTCGGGGCTCGGAATGGAAGTAGTGACATTATGAAATGCTGACTTTGATGGAATGGTCTGGGGGCGTCATGTTACATTTGCAGAACCCCTGATGTACCTAAACTGTGGAACCCCCCCACAAGTGACCCCATTTTGGAAACTAGACCCCCCAAGGAACTTAACTAGATGTGTGGTGAGCACCTTGAACCCCCCAAGTGCTTCCCAGATGTTTATAACGCAGAGACGTGAAAATAAAAAATATTTTTTTTCCTCCAAAAAATTTTTTACCCAGCAATTTTTTTTTTCACAAGGGTAGCAGGATAAATTGGGTCCCAAAAGTTGTTGTACAGTTTGTCCTGAGTACGCTGGTCCCCCATATATGGGGGGGAACTATTGTTTGGGCACACGTAAGGGCTCGGAATGGAAGTAGTGGCGTTTTGAAATGCAGACTTTGATGGAATGGTCTGCGGTCGTCATTACGTTTGCAGAGCCCCTGATGTGCATAAACAATAGAAACCCCCCACAAGTGACCCCATTTTGGAAACTAGACCTCCCAAGTAACTTATCTAGATGCCTGGTGAGCACTTTGGACCCCCAAGTGCTTCACAGAAGTTTATAACGCAGAGACGTGAAAATTAAAAAAAAAAATTTTTCCACAAAAATATTTATTTCGCCCCCAATTTTTTATTTTCCCAAGGGTACCAGGAGAAATTAGACACCCAAAGTTGTTGTGCAATTTTTCCTGAGTACGCTGATACCCCATATGTCGGGTTAAACCACTGTTTGGGCACACGTCAGGGATTGGAAGGGAGGGAGGACCGTTTGACTTATTGAACGCAAAATTGGCTGGAATCAATGGTTGCACCATGTCGCGTTTGGAGACCCCCTGATGTGCCTAAACAGTGGAAACCCCTCAATTCTAACTCCAGCCCTAACCCCAACACACCCCTAACCCCAACACATCCCTAACCTTAATTCCAACCCTAACCATAACCCTAACCCCAACACACCCCTAACCACAGCCCTAACCCCAACACATCCCTAACCCTAATTCCAACCCTAACCATAACCCTAACCCCAACACAGCCCTAACCCCAACCCTCTTTCCAACCCCAACCCTCTTTCCAACCCCCAACCCTCTTTCCAACCCCCAACCCTCTTTCCAACCCCCAACCCTCTTTCCAACCCCTAACCCTCTTTCCATCCCTAACCCTCTTTCCATCCCTAACCCTCTTTCCATCCCTAACCCTCTTTCCATCCCTAACCCTCTTTCCATCCCTAACCCTCTTTCCATCCCTAACCCTCTTTCCATCCCTAACCCTCTTTCCATCCCTAACCCTCTTTCCATCCCTAACCCTCTTTCCATCCCTAACCCTCTTTCCATCCCTAACCCTCTTTCCATCCCTAACCCTCTTTCCATCCCTAACCCTCTTTCCATCCCTAACCCTCTTTCCAACCCTAACCCTAACCCTCTTTTCAACCCTAACCCTCTTTTCAACCCTAACCCTCTTTTCAACCCTAACCCTCTTTTCAACTCTAACCCTCTTTTCAACCCTAACCCTAATGGAAAAATAAAAATAAAAATATTTTCTTTATTTTATTAGTTCTGCCTACCTATGGGGGTGATAATCGGGGGGGGGGGGGGGGTTATTTACTTTTTCTTTCATTTTGATCACTCTGAGAGAATGGAATCTGCAGCCGGCAGATTCGGGCGGGCGCACTGCGCATGCGCCCGCCATTTTTCAAGATGGCGGCGCCCATCATCCGGACCCGAGGGACACCGGGAGGGACGGGGGGACTCAGGAGGTACCGGGGGGGGGGTGATCGGAGGCTGGCGGAAAGCAGAGGGAATGAGAGGGGGGCAGATGACAGCAGCGGCAGATCGCCGCTGTCATTCAGTTTTGGGGGGGCGATCGCCGGTGTGGGGGGTGGAATCGGTGTCTCCAGCCATGTCCGATGCTACAGCAGCGTCGGACATGGCTGGACTGTAATATTTTATCAATTTTCATTGATTAAATATTACTATCGCTCTGATTGGCTGTTAAAAGTGAAACTGCCAATCAGAGCGATCGTAGCCACGTGGGGGCGAAGCCACGCCCCCTGTGGTGAATTACAAAGCCCCCTGTATCTGCGGGTCGGGTGACCTTTCAGTGACCTAGGTCACCCGACCCGCAGGGGGGCTTTAAAGTCATGACGCCACATAGGCGTCACTGGTCAGATTTGAACCAGGTTTCATGACGCCTATGTGGCGTCATTGGTCGTGAAGGGGTTAATATACAGAACTGGCAAAAATTGAGAACACTGCAAAATTTTCAGTTTGTCTGACTTTTCTCTTTGTATGTATATTTGAGTAAAATTTAAATTACCCTTTTATTTTATAAACTACTGACATGTCTTCAAATTTCCAAGCAATACATTTTGTATTTTCAGAAAATGAGAAATGGTCAAGATAAAAAAAATGCAGCGCTTGCAGACCTCAAATAATGCTAAGAAAACAAGTTCATGATCATTTAGAAACAATACTAATGTTTTAACTCACAAATCAATATTTTGTGGAATAAACATGATTTTTAATCACAGCTTTCATGCGTCTTGGCAGGCTTTCCACCAGTCTTTCACACTGCTTTTGGGTGACCTTATGCCACTCCTGGCACAAAAAATTTAAGCAGTTCTTTGTTTGATGGCTTGTGACTATCCATCTTCCTCTTGATTACATTCCAGAGGTTTTCAATAGGGTTCAGGTCTGGAGATTAGGCTGGCCATGACAGGGATTTGATGTGGTGGTCCTTCATCCACATATTGATTGACCTAGCTGTGTGGCATGGCACATTGTCCTGCTGGAAAAAACAGTCCTCAGAGTTGGGGAGCATTGCCTGAACAGAAGGAATCAACTTTTTTTTCTAGGATAACCTTGTATGCGGCTTGATTCATACATCCATTGCAAAGAATAACCTGCCCAATTCTAGCCTTGCTCAAGCATCCCCAGATCATCACCGATCCTCCACCATATTTCACAGTGGGTGCAAGACACTGTGGCTTGTACGCCTCTCCAGGTCTCCGTCTAACCATTAGACAACCAGGTGTTGGGCAAAGTTGAAAATTAGACTCAGATTACCTAACTCCAGTCCTCTGTGGTCCAATCCTTATGGTCTTCGGCAAACTTCAGCCTGGCTCTCCTTTGCTTCTCATTGATGAAAGGCTTTTTTTTTTCTGGTTTTACATGACTTGAGCCCTGCCTCTATGAGCCTGTTACCAACTGTTCTTGCCGTGCACTTCACCCCAGCTGCAATTTGCCATTCTTTTTGTAGGTCACTTGATGTCATCCTGCGGTTGCTGAGTGACATTCGAATAAGATGACGGTCATCCCAGTCAGTGGAGTTGTTTTCGCCCTCTGCCGGTCTGTAGCTTTCTTGTCCCCAATGTCTGCTGCTTGACCTTGTTGTAATAGACTGCAGTCTTAGAAAATTTTAAGGATGGAAGCAACATGCCTCTCACTGTATCCCTCTGCTAGTAAAGCCAGAATTGAGCCATTTCCTCACTCAAGACTTCTTTTCAACTCCTTTGGAATGGTTAAAAGTTATTTTTTCATTCCTATTACTTTTGGGATATTATTAGCACTTGTTTTGCCATCCAGCTTGTCCTATTGCAAGAGGATTGTGAACACCACAGCAAGGTTTTTATACTTTCCTTCATTAAATAAGATTTGGTTCAGGTGATCTCCTAATCATATGCACAGTAAGTAGAATGACTCTAGCTGGAATTCAACTGAAACTGGAATGGCTGCCAGACATGTAGAGAAGCTGATTTTTATAAAACTGTGCAGTGGTCTCTTAGTTTGTGCCAGAGCTGTATTGCAATCATATTATAAAGCACTGTGTACTCGCAATTGCTCATTTTGCCCTTCTACCCAGCTAATTTTTCCGTTTTCCATTAGGTCTATGACATCACATGATTAAAAACTGACTAGCTGACTCCTTCTAAACTCTTTATAGAAACAGGAGGTCCGTTTTGCCTGCATTAGTCATAAGTCACTGCAAACGTCTATGGCGAAGAAGAGGGGAGCAGCAAAGCAGCTGGGTCAAGGAGATGGAGGAATGATTTCTACAGGGACAAGAAAGTTCCTGTTTCTACATAGAGCAGAGAAAAGAAGAACTGTATGCAAATTTGAATGTGCTGTGTAGTAAGAACATATGCAAATATCGAGTGTATCAGACCACATGGAAGTTGCAGTCATGTAACATGGATGTGAAGCACCAGAACAAAGTCCTAACTACTATACAGTTCACATTAGACCTTTTAACCACTGTAAGCTTCCCTATGTAATCAATCCTAGTGCTTAAATTCAAGACTTGCAATGAACAATGCATGTTAAACATCAGAGTAAGAACAAATTTATATACAAAACAGTCTTACAATGCGCCCATGACTGATCGACAATGTACAGAGTACTCAAGAACAAGGTTAATATAGAAGACAAGATAATATCAGGAATTATTTAAAGCTAGTTATCCCCTGTCCCCTTCCTCAACTGGACAAATGCACTACTTACCATGACCCTATTAGTCGCTGAGGATTTTTTTTTTTTATTATCTGCTTTAAGTCCAGGTGACCTCGCTCAATGTTAGCTGCACAAAACCAGACTATCAGACCAGAGAGATCCATAGCGTACAGTAGTTAGTGCATGTGTTATGTTAATAGGCAGACAGGAGACGTCCATCACAACTTGAAGTGAACACATTTACTACACATATATGAGTATGACAAGCAACAAATATGCTACAGTTATCACTATTCCGTCATGACAAAATATTCACACTAAAAAAAACACATTGCTTACCACTTGTTGAGAAATATTAACATTGGACTGTCCAAATGTTTTGGGCAATAGCTGTTTTCCGACAGAAGATGGATGAACAGCCAACAATGACACGATACCTAAAAATTAACCAAAAATAATGACTACAGATGACCAAATAGCAACTCATTTCAGTAGGAATTTGTTTAGCACTGGAATTCAAAATGATTAAGAGTTTAAAGTGATTGTCCAAGACTACAATATACAGTACTTGTGATGGGTCATTAATATCAGATCTGAAGGGAATCAACAACCGGCACACCCAGCAGGTCCCATCGAAATAGCGCAGTTCTGTACACCGTATAGTGGCCATTCTAAGGTTAAGCAGCTCAGCTCATATTCACTTCAATAGAAAGATATTTCCAGTAGTAGAGAACGGACACTACACATTGCATGAAGCTTTGCTGTTCCAGCTCTGTAAATGGTGGTTTACATCCAGCCACCGCTGGATCTGTAAGCAGCTCATTGGTGTAGATGCCAGATGTTGGACCCCACCCCGAACATAATGAGCTAGCTTAAAGGGAAGGTGCCGTGTTTTTTCATAATTTAATGTAAAAAAGAAAATAGTATAAAAAAAATATTGTCCCCTAATTTTGACTCCGTGGCGTGTATGTTTTTTTTTACTGTATTAATGCAGCCACTGGGGGCTGCCATCTTACCTTTCTGGCTGCTGAACAACACTTTCCATGTTCATTTACGGCAGTCCCTGGGCATAAGAGACAAGAGTCGGCTCCCAACCCTCTCTGTACCATTGCAGCAGCAACAGCTGTGAACTGGGCACGCCTCTGTGGGCAGCGCAATTCATAGCTGAAGGTGTGGCCAGGCGCCATTTTATTAGAGCCCAGTGCTTTCCTTTTAGCTCCATTTACACTCTATTGCAAGCCCTGGATGCTGTACTGTTCCAGCATAACAGGGCTTGGATGTTCACTCTACACATAGTACATACCAGCTGCAGGAGAGGATACAGGACGAGCTCCTGGAGACCGAGCTGCTCTTTCCAAAACACCCGACCAGCTGCAGCCCCTGCTCTTGCAAAACACATGGCCATCTGCTGGACTAATCCTTCCATCTAATCCTCTCCTGTGTGATACTGACTGCTGAGCCGTGTATCTAATCCTCTCCTGTGTGATACGGACTGCTGAGCCGTGTATCTAATCCTCTCCTGTGTGATACTGACTGCTGAGCCGTGTATCTAATCCTCTCCTGTGTGATACTGACTGCTGAGCCGTGTATCTAATCCTCTCCTGTGTGATACTGTCTGCTGAGCCGTGTATCTAATCCTCTCCTGTGTGATACTGTCTGCTGAGCAGTGTATCTAATCCTCTCCTGTGTGATACTGTCTGCTGAGCTGTGTATGTAATCCTCTCCTGTGTGATACTGTCTGCTGAACCGTGTATCTAATCCTCTCCTGTGTGATACTGTCTGCTGATCCGTGTATCTAATCTTATCCTGTGTGATACTGACTGCTGAGCCGTGTATCTATTCCTATCCTGTGTGATACTGACTGCTCAGCCGTGTATCTAATCCTATCCCGTGTGATACGGACTGCTGAGCCGTGTATCTAATCCTATCCTGTTTGATACAGTCAGCTGATCCGTGTATCTAATTCTATCCTGTGTGATACTGACTGCTGAGCCGTGTATCTAATCCTATCCCGTGTGATACGGACTGCTGAGCTGTGTATCTAATCCTATCCAGTGTGATACTGCTCTCCTGAAATAATCTGTGGTGCTGTCACCCTGCTGGTTTTGTGTGTGATCTACATGGTGTTATTGCGTATGATCTATATGGCGGCATTATGTGTGAAGTATATGGCGGTATTATGAGAGAACACTATGGCAGTATTATCAGCTAAAAGGGAACCCATTCTATGGTGGTTCTGGCTGAGCACCTGCACACAGGTCAGGGTTAATAGATGCAGTTAGGGGAGGGCTGGTGAGGCAGCTGAAGACAGGGGTCTCATTTTTATCGCTACTATATGGCTACATTTCCCCCAGCCTGCTTCCCATCGTCACCCCGGACTGCACCTGTCGCCTCGCTTTCACACATCGCCAGGACAGGATCTGAGGAGGGGAATGGGGTCTTTGCATGCAAAGTCTGGATCACAACAGGCCATCTATCAGCAGAAATGTTTCCTGGATTTCTGTGGTGCTGTCACCCTGCTCCCCCATATATCTCCCTCTGTGCACCCCATAGCCCAGCACACTGCTCTCCTGAAATACTCTCTGCTGCTGTCACTCTGCTCCCTCCACCGTATATCTCCCTCTGTGCCCCCCATAGACCAGAACACTGCTCTCCTGAAATACTCTGTGCTGCTGTCACCCTGCTCCCAGAATCCTTGCTGCCTGCCATCCTCGGTGACCGAAGATCCCATACCTCTCCTCAGATCCTGTCCTGGCGATGTGTGAAAGCGAAGCGACAGGGGCCTGATATATGGTGGAAGGAGCAGGGTGACAGCAGCACAGAGTATTTCAGGAGAGCAGTGTGTTGGTCTATGTGGGGCATCCTGTTCGGTGCCAGGGATTGTACATAGAGCGCTGTGTTTTATACACATGGATGGACCGTCTGCTTGTCTGCTCCACAGAAATCCAGGAAACATTTCTGCTGATTGATTACCTGTTCTGATCCAGACTTTGCATGCAAAGACAGTCAGTAACTTTGCAGGCCCCATCAAAATGACTGCTCACTGTGTTCCTAAATGTCATCCTCTCTTTTCCCTTAGCAAACACCCAGAAGGGGAAAAGAGGAGTGACATCACACCCATGTCAGCAGATTCCGCCCATATTACTGCAGGGCAGTAATGTGAGCTAGTTGTACACTAGGGTTTTGTGCCAAATTTCATAGCTGATCCCCTAGTGTTAACAAGTGGAAATGTCAAACTTTTTAAAATTATTTTTCATATTTTACAAAATTAAAAACAAATGATAATATTTAAGAAAATGTAAACATTAATTCTTCACATTTTTTCAATTGCGGGAAAAAAATTTTTGGATGGCACCTTCCCTTTAAGGATCAATCATCAAAATGCAATTAGTGGACAACTCCTTTAAAGCAGTTTTGTACGGTACATATAGGCATCATCAGTGAAGACAGTGACTGGTTGCAGCAATCATATACGTGTGGTTAGCACATCAGAGTGGTGTGGGAGAAGAGAACCTAGCCCAGGTGAATACTATTATGCTATTTTATCAAAGTCCCAGCTATCAGGCCAGTTAAAAAAAAAAAAATGCCTTGGACAACTCTTGAAATCAACCTTGTCCTGGCCCGATGCTTGTGAAAACTCCCTTTTTCTAACTTGAACTTACTTGACTATTGTCTGCACAGAATGCAATATTCGCTTGAGAATATATATAAAAATACAAATATATTCTATACCACACAAAGCAATAGTCAGTATACCCATACATTACCCAAACCGCTAGTTTACACAAAGTAAATAATGTAAATTAATAATCACATAGGATTGACATTTACTTTAAAACAGTGGCCTGTGCACTCATGTGATGGCAGACAGCGCCACTGTGTGGACAGACATATCACTTTGTAATCCATTACAATAGGATCTATGCTTTAAAGGATTCGGTCAGGTCAGTTTCGAAGATGCAAATCACGTGTGCCTGAAATAGGTTTTGCTGAATTGGTTGGTGCATGTTATTTTTATTGTTGCACTCACTTTTGTGCTCTATAAGTGTGTCGCTAGCACGTACTGGAGCGCTAAGTAGTCCACTCGTTATATCACGTGCTTCCTAGTCCTCCCTATGCTAAGGAATCACCAAGATGCATGCCCAGCTATGTCCATACTTGGTTCTCCTAAAATGTCACAAAGTCCTCATCAGTGTGTCTAGTTTCCCAAAATCTAAAGCATGTATGTTACAGAGAGGGCAGAGCATGAGTGGTGTTATGTTTCCACCAGAGTAATCACTATGCCCTGGCACAGCACGTGCATGCTATACACTCAAATTGTAGGATCACATGAGGACAAAGCATACTACGCCTATAAATTAAGAGTACAGTGCCTTGCAAAAGTATTCAGCCCCCTGGAACTTTTCAATATTTTCCCACATATCATGCTTCAAACAGCTACCAAATGGAAATTTTTGGTGAAGAATCAGCAACAAGTGGAACACGATAGTGAAGTTGAACGAAATTTATTGTATGTTTCAAAATTTTTGTGGAAATTCAAAAAAACTGAAAAGTGGGGGGTGCAATATTACTCGGCCCCTTTAACCTAATACTTTGTTGCGCCACCTTTTGGTGCGATTACAGCTGCAAGTCGCTTGGGGTATGCCTATCAGTTTTGTACATCGAGACACTGAAATTCTTGCCCATTATTCCTTGGCAAACAGCTCGAGCTCAGTGAGGTTGGATGGAGATCGTTTGTGAACAGCAGTTTTAAGCTCTTCCTACAGATTCTTAATTGGACTCATGTCTGGACTTTGACTTGGCCATTCTAACACCTGGATACGTTTATTTGTGAACCATTCCATTGTAGATATTGCTTTATGTTTGGGATCATTGTCTTGTTGGAAGACAAATCTCCGTCCCAGTCTCAAGTCTTTTGCAGACTCCAACAGGTTTTCTTCAAGAATGGTCCTGTATTTGGCTCCATCCATCTTCCCATCAATTTTAACAATCTTTCCTGTCCCTGCTGAAGAAAAGCAGGCCCAAACTATAATGCTGCCACCATGTTTGACAGTGGGGATGGTGTGCTCAGGGTGATGAGATGTGTTGCCTTTACGCCAAACATATCGTTTGGCATTGTTGCCAAAAAGTTTGATTTTAGTTTCATATGACGAGAGCACCTTCTTCCACATGTTTGGTGTGTCTCCCAGGTGGCTTGTTGCAAACTTTAAACACTTTTTATGGATATCCTTGAGAAATGGCTTTCTTCTTGCCACTCTTCCATAAAGGCCAGATTTGTGCAGTGTACGACTGATTGTTGTCCTATGGACAGACTGTCCCTCACTAGCTGTAGAGCTCTGCAGTTCACATCCAGAGTGATCATGGGCCTCTTGGCTGCTTCTCTGATCAGTCTTCACCTTGTTGGAGACGAAAGTTTAGAGGGACAGCCGGGTCTTGGTAGATTTGCAGTGGTATGATACTCCTCCCATTTGAATATGATCGCTTGCACAGTGCTCCTTGGGATGTTTAAAGTTTTGGAAATCATTTTGCATCCAAATTCGGCTTTAAACTTCTCCACAACAGTATCACGCACCTGCCTGCTGTGTTCCTTGGTCTTCATGATGCTCTCTGTGCTTCAAACAGAACCCTGAGACTATCACAGAGCAGGTGCATTTATACAGAGACTTGATTACACACAGGTGGATTATATTTATCGTCATTTAGGGCAACATTGGATCATTCAGAGCTCCACAATGAACTTATGGAGTGAGTGTGCTGCACTGAAAGTAAAGGGGCTGAATAATATTGCAAGCCCTTCAGTTTTTTTAATTTCCACAAAAATTTTAAATAACCAATACATTTCTTTCAACTTCACAATTGTGTTCCACTTGTTGATTCTTCACCAAAAATTTACATTTGGTATCTATGTTTGAAGCATGATATGTGGGAAAAGGTTAAAAAGTTCCAGGGGGCCGAATACTTTCACAAGGCACTGTATAATATGCAAGTGCTGCACCAGCATATGGTATGGGCACTGTACTGGGGGTAAAAAAAAGCCACAAAGCGCATGCTCCGTGCCCTCTGTAACCTTGCCTCCTCAAGATTTTGGAAAACTAGACCCTGACAAGGACAGCATCGCAGGTTGGGAGGACCAAGTATGAGAGTGATGCATCTTGGTGATTCATTTGAATATGGAATACCAAGAGGCACACAGAACGCAACAGACTACTTCGTGCCAAGGCTTGCTCTAGCCACAGAAATTGTAGCAGACAAAAGTGCAAGAGTACAATAACAGACAAAAAAAACTCAGTAAGCCCTATTTCAGGCAAACAATACGTGAATCACTGAGAATGACGTTATAATATGAAGGCAAGTTGTGCCAAGGGCCACACCAATACTGTAAATAAAGCGTGCACATGTGTGTAAACTGGTTCACGTCTCTTTTCTACTGTACTACTTTAGAGGCGGAAAAAAATGAAACGAGGAGGATTTTAACTGCTTCCCGACCGCCCACAGTAGATAAACGTTGGCGCTTGCTGGGCTTTGTGCAGCGCCGACGTTTATCTAAACGTCGGCGGTTTTGTGCCCCCCGGGACCCCCACATACCTTATAACGCGGGGATCCCGGTGCACAATGCATGCTGGGACCCCCGACATCGAGACCTGATTGGTTCAGGTCCTGATGACGTCAGCGTCACAGTAGCCAATGAGAGCGCTCGCTGGGAAAGCTGCTTGTTTCCCGGCGATCTCACTCATTGTAACGTGACTTCTCTGATCTAACACTGACAGATGATCAGAGGTGAAGCAGCGTTACTGTGTGACTAGATCGCTGCCTGGCACAGCTGATCGCTGCCTGGCACAGCTGTGCCAGGCAGCGATCTTGTCACACAGTAACGCTGCTTCTCCTCTGATCATCTGTCATTGTGATATCAGAGGAGAAGTCGCGTTATTATGTGCCAGGCAGCGATCTTGTCACATAGTAACGCTGCTTCACCTCTGATCATCTGTCAGTGTGAGATCAGAGGAGAAGTGGCGTTACTATGAGTCAGATCGCAGGGCAGCGATCTTGTCACAAAAAGAAAAAAAGTAAAGAAAAAAAAAACAGGTACACAGGTTAGGGTTAGGGCTGGGATTAAGGTTATGGGTGTGTTGGTGTTAGGTTTGTGGTTAGGGTTATGGTTAGGGCTGAGATTAGAGTTAGGGGTGTGTTGAGGTTAGGGTTGGAATTAAAATTGGGGGTTTCTACTGTTTAGGTACATCAGGGGCTCTGTAAATGCAATATGACGCCCGCAGACCATTCCATCAAAGTCTGCATTTCAGAACGTCACTACTTCCCTTCCGAGCCCCACCGTGTGCCCAAACAGTAATTTTCTCCCACATATGGGGTACCAGCGTACTCAGGACAATTGGACAACAACTCTTAGGGTCCAATTTCTCCTGTTACCCATGTGAAAATAAAAATTGGGGGCTAAAAGATCATTTTTGTGGAAAAAAAATGATTTTTTATTTTCATGGCTCTACGTTCTAAATTTCTGTGAAGCACTTGGGGGTTCAAAGTGTTTACGACACATCTAGATAAGTTCTTTAAGGGGTTTAGTTTCCAAAATGGGGTCACTTGTGGGGGGTTTCCACTGTTTAGGTACATTAGGGGCTCTCCAAATGCGACATGGCATCCGATCTCAACTCTAGCCAATTCTGCATTGAAAAAGTCAAATGGCACTCCTTCCGCTCTGAGTTCTGCCGTGTGCTCAAACAGTGGTTTAGCCCCACATACGGGGTATTGGCGTATTCGGGAGAAATTGCACAAAAAAATTTGTGGTTCACTTTCTCTTTTTACACTTGTGAAAATAAAAAAAAAATGGTTCTGAAGTAAAATGTTTGTGAAAAAAAGTTAAATGTTTTTATTTTCCTTCCATATTCCATTCATTCATGTGAAGCACCTGAAGGGTTAATAAACTTCTTGGATGTGGTTTTGAGTACATTGAGAGGTGCAGTTTTTAGAATGGTGTCATTTTTGGGTATTTTCTGTCATATTGACCCCCCAAACTCACTTCAAATGTGAGGTGGTCCCTAAAAAAAATGGTGTTGCAAATTTTGTTGTAAAAATGAGAAATCGCTGGTCAACTTTTAACCCTTAACTTCCTAAAAAAAAAAATTATGTTTCCAAAATTGTGCAGATGTAAAGTAGACATGTGGTTAATGTTATTCATTAACTATTTTGTGCGATATCACTCTCTGATTTAAGGGCATAAAAATTAAAAGTTTGAAAATTGCAAAATTTTCTAAATTTTCGCCAAATTTTTATTTTTTTTTAACAATTAAGCGCAGATCATATCTAAGAAATTTTACCACCATCATGAAGTACAATATGTCATGAGAAAACAATGTCAGAATCAGTATGATCCGTTGAAGCATTCTAGAGTTATGACCTCATAAAATGACACTGGTCAGAATTGAAAAAATTGGCCCGGTCACGAAGGCAAAAACAGGCTCTGGTGCGAAGGGGTTAAAAGAAGCTGTGGAGTCAGAAAGCCAAACCTCCGACTCCCCAGCACTGGCCACTACTGAGCATGCACATAAAGTGCAGGACAGATTCATCTTAACTAAAAGCCCAGATCCTTAGATCAGGAACAGACATTTATAAGACATTTCTTAACTTTCCCAAATTGTTAAGAAAACATTTATAGCACATCCTGCATTGTCCATTTTATACCAATGCCACCAAAATGGACAGACTCCACAACACAGATTTTAATTAAAGGGAATCAGTCAGCAGGCTTTTGCTACCTCATCTGAGAGAAGCCTGATGTAGGCAACAAAGCTGATTCCAACTATGTGCAACTTAGTTTACTGAATGCAGCCGTTCTGAGACAGCTTTAGATTTAGCAATGAAGCAGAGCCAAGAAAGCTAGCTCCGCCCACACCGGGCTCTGTATATACAATGGCTATAGACCATTCTTATCATAGAAGGGGCAGAGACAGACCAGAAGGCACAAAAGCTGCTATGCCCCAGCAATAAGCTCCTGGTGGCAAAACAATCATTGCAAGTAAACAAAAACAAGGCGCTTGATTAGAGGCATCTGTGTTTCCATCATATAAATAAAAATGGAAAGGCTGAAAATGCCATATTGTCCTGCAAAAAAAAAAAAAAAAAAAACAAGTCACAATAAAACTGCCAGTGGAAAAAAAAAAAAAAATTATAGGCCTCTGTGTAAAAGCACATTATCTATCTATATACAGTTAGGTCCATATATATTTGGACAGACACAACATTTTTCTAATTTTGGTTCTAGACATTACCACAATGAATTTTAAACAAAACAATTCAGATGCAGTTGAAGTTCAGACTTTCAGCTTTCATTTGAGGGTATCCACATTAAAATTGGATGAAGGGTTTAGGAATTTCAGCTCCTTAACATGTGCCACCCTGGTTTTAAAGGGACCAAAAGTAATTGGACAGATTAAATAATTGCAAACAACATGTTTATTTCTAGTACTTGGTTGAAAACCCTTTGTTGACAATGACTGCCTGAAATCTTGAACTCATGGACATCAACAGACGCTGTGTTTCCTCCTTTTTCACGCTCTGCCAGGCCTTCACTGCGGTGGTTTTCAGTTGCTGTTTGTTTGTGGGCCTGTCTGACGTTTAGTCTTTAACAAGTGAAATGCATGCTGAATTGGGTTGAGATCAGGTGACTGACTTGGCTATTCAAGAATATTCCACTTCTTTGCTTTAATAAACTCCTGGGTTGCTTTGGCTTTATGTTTTGGGTCATTGTCCATCTGTAGTATGAAACGACGACCAATCAGTTTGGCTGCATCTGAGCACATAGTATGGCTCTGAATGAATTCTGAGGTATTCGGCTGCTTCTGTCCTGTGTCACATCATCAATAAACACTAGTGCATGCCCAAGCCATCACACTGCCTCTGCCGTGTTTTACAGATGTGGTATGCTTTGGATCATGAGCTGTACCACGCCTTCGCCATACTTTTCTCTTTCCATCATTCTGGTAGAGGTTGATCTTGGTTTCATCTGTCCAAAGAATGTTCTTCCAGAACTGTGCTGGATTTTTTAGATTTTTTTTTTTTTTTTAGCAAAGTCCAGTCTAGCCTTTTGATTCTTGATGCTTATGAGTGGCTTGCACCGTGCAGTGAACCCTCTGTATTTACTTTCATGCATTCTTCTCTCTATGGTAGATTTGGATATTGATACGCCTACCTCCTGGAGAGGGTTGTTCAGTTGGTTTGCTATTGTGAAGGGGTTTCTCTTCACCATGGAGATTATTCTGCGATCATCCACCACTGTTGTCTTCCGTGGGCGCCCAGGTCTTTTTGCATTGATGAGTTCACCAGTGCTTTCTTTCTTTCTTTCTCAGGATGTACCAAACTGTAGATTTTGCCACTCCTAATGTTGTAGCAATTTCTCGTATGGATTTTTTCTGTTTTTGCAGCTTAAGGATGTCTTGTTTCACCTGCATGGAGAGCTTCATTGACCGCGTGTTTCCTTCACAGCAAAACTTTCCAAATGCAAGCACAACACCTCAAATCAACTCCAGGCCTTTTATCTGCTTAATTCAGAATGACATAAAGAAGGGATTGCCCACACCTGTCCATGAAATAGCCTTGCAGTCAATTGTCCAATTACTTTTGGTCCCTTTAAAAACAGGGTGCACATGTTAAGGAGCTGAAACTCCTAAACCCTTCATCCAATTTTAATGTGGATACCCTCAAATGAAAGCTGAAAGTCTGAACTTCAACTGCATCTGAATTGTTGTGTTTAAAATTCATTGTGGCAAAGTCTAGAACCAAAATTAGAAAAAGGTTGTCTCTGTCCAAATATATATGGACCTAACTTTACACACACACGGCCCAATGCTATTGAATCGGGAGGGCAGTAATGAGACGATGGAGGCAGTCTTTGCAGCGTTAAGAATCTCTCCCCCTCCCCATGTGCTCACCCACCTGCCCACTCTCTCTTTGCCCATGTGCTGACTTCTCCCATCTGTGCTCTCTTCTTTGACCAGTCTACCCCATGTGCTATCCCCATTGTCTGCTGTCTCTCTCATTTTTGTGCCGTGTTCTCCCCTCATGTGCTGTCCCTTTTGAGCTGTCTCCCCCCTGTGCTCTGTCTCTCTCACCCCTGTGTCTGACCGTGTACAGAACATACCACAGCTCCTGGGCAGGGGAGGAAGAAAAAGACAATACTGACATTACAGCAGGAGATCGCAGAGGATACATTTTGTGAGGTAAAATTTTGTTTAAAAACAGTCAGTGAAATATTTTACCTCTCAAAATGAATCCTCTGATCCCATGCTGCAATGTCAGTATTGTCTTTTGCTTCCTCCCCTGCCCAGGAGATATGGTATGCTTCGTACACGGTCAGACAGACAATTTTTAAAATGAACTTTCGTTCGCGAGAAAACCCCTTTAACCCCTTCCTGACATGAGACGTACTATCCCGTCCACGGTACCCGGGCCCGTATGACCGGGGACGGGATAGTACGTCTACCGCGATCAGCGGCGCCCACGTGGTGAGCGCCGCTGATCGCGGCCGGGTGTCAGCTGATTATCACAGCTGACACCCGGCACAATGTGTCAGGGGCGGTCACGGACCACCCCCGACACGTTAACCCCTTGCACACCGCGATCAAACATGATCGCGGTGTACCGGGGGTTAAAGGGAAGCATCGGCAGGGAGGGGGCTCCCTCCGTGCTTCCCTGAGCCCCCCACGGCAGCGCAATGTGCAGCGCTGCTGCGGGGGGCTCCTTTCCTCCAGGCCCCCGAATCCAAGATGGCGACGGGGGCCTTCGGGGGCCTGGGGAAGCTGGCTTCCTCAGTGCCTGCAAAGCGCAGGCATGAGGAAGCCTTGTGCACTGCCTGTGACAGATTGCTGATCTGTCACAGTGATCTGTGATGTGACAGATCAGCGATCTGTCACAGGACAGTGATGTCCCACCTGGGACTATGTAATAAAGTAAAAAAAAAATTAAAAAAAAGTAAAAATAAATTAAAAAAAATCGCCAAATAAATTAGTAAAAAAAAAAAAAAAAATATTCCCCAATAAATTCATTTTTTGAAAATAATAAAAAAAAAAAAAACAATAAAAGTACACATATTAGGTATCGCCGCGTCCGTAACGACCTGCCCTATAAAACTGTCCCAATAGTTAACCCCTTTAGCGAACCCCTTAAAAAACAAAAATAAAAAACGAAGCAAAAAATAATGATTTATTATCATACCGCCAAACAAAAAGTGCAATAACGCGCGATCAAAAAGACGCATATAAATATCCATGGTACCGCTGAAAACGTCATCTTGTCCCGCAAAAAACAAGCCGCCATACAGCATCAGTGAAAAAATAAAAAAGTTATAACTCGCAGAATAAAGCGATGCAAAAATAATTATTTTTTATATAAAATAGTTTTCATTGCATAAAACCGACAAAAACATAAAAAAACGACCTAAATGAGGTATCGCTGTAACCGTACTGACCCGAAGAATAAAACCGCTTTATCAATTTTACCGCACGCGGAACGGTGTAAACGCACCCCCCCCAAAAGAAATTCATGAAACGCTGGTTTTTGTTCATTCTGCATCACAAAAATCGGAATAAAAAGCGATCAAAAAATTTCACGTGCCCGAAAATGGTACCAATAAAAACGTCAACTCGTCCCGCAAAAAATAAGACCTCACATGACTCGGTGGGTCAAAATACGGAAAAATTATAGCTCTCAATATGTGGTGATGCAAAAACTATTTTTACAATAAAAAGCGTCTTTTAGCGTGCGACAGCCGCCAAACATAAAAACCGCCATAAATAGTAAATCAAACCCCCCGTTATCACCCCCTTAGTTAGGGAAAAATAATAAAATAAAAAAAATGTATTTATTTCCATTTTTCCATTAGGGTTAGGGCTAGGGGTGTGTTGGGGTAGGGCTAGGGCTAGGGTTAGGGCTAGGGTTAGGGCTAGGGTTAGGGCTAGGGTTAGGGTTAGGGCTAGGGGCGTGTTGGGGTTCGGGTTGGAGTTAGAATTGGGGGTTTCCACTGTTTGGGCACATCAGGGGCTCTCCAAATGCAACATGGCGTCTGATCTCAATTCCAGCCAATTCTGTTGAAAAAGTCAAATGGTGCTCCTTCCCTTCCAAGCTCTGCTATGCGCCCAAACAGTGTTTTACCCCCACATGTAGGGTATCAGCCTACTCAGGACAAATTGCAAAACAATTTTTGGGGTCCAATTTCTCCTGTTACCCTTAGGAAAATAAAAAATTGGGGGCAAAAATATCATTTTTGTGGAAAAAAATGATTTTTTTATTTTCACGTCCGAGCGTTATAAACTTCTGTGAAGCACTTGGGGGTTCAAAGTGCTCACCACACATCTAGAAAAGTTCCGTGGGGGTCTAGTGTCCAAAATGGGGTCACTTGTGGGGAGTTTCAATAGTTTAGGTACATCAGGGGCTCTCCAAACGCACATGACACCCGCAGACCATTCCATCAAAGTCTGCATTCCAAAACGTCACTGCTTCCCTTCCGAGCCCCGACGTGTGTCCATACAGTAGTTTTCTCCCACATATGGGAAATCAGCGTACTCAGGACAAATTGGACAACAACTTTTGGGGTCCAATTTCTCCTGGTACCCTTGGGAAAATAAAAAAATGGTGACTAAAAGATCATGTTTGTGGAAAAAATACGAATTTTTTATTTTCACGCCCGGGCGTTGTAAACTTCTGTGAAGCACTGGGGGGGTCAAAGTGCTCACCACACATCTAGATAAGTTCCTTGGGGGGTCTAGTTTACAAAATGGTGTCATTTGTGGGGGGTTTCCACTGTTTAGGTACATTAGGGGCTCTCCAAAGGCAACATGACACCCGCAGACCATTCCATCAAAGTCTGCATTCCAAAACGTCACTACTTCCCTTCCGAGCCCCGACGTGTGCCCATACAGTAGTTTTCTCCCACATATGGGGTATCAGCATACTCAGGACAAATTGGACAACAACTTTTGGGGTCCAATTTCTCCTGGTACCCTTGGGAAAATAAAAAAATGGTGACTAAAAGATCATGTTTGTGGAAAAAATACGAATTTTTTATTTTCACGCCCGGGCGTTTTAAACTTCTGTGAAGCACTGGGGGGGTCAAAGTGCTCACCACACATCTAGATAAGTTCCTTGGGGGGTCTAGTTTACAAAATGGTGTCATTTGTGGGGGGTTTCCACTGTTTAGGTACATTAGGGGCTCTCCAAAGGCAACATGACACCCGCAGACCATTCCATCAAAGTCTGCATTCGAAAACGTCACTACTTCCCTTCCGAGCCCCGACGTGTGCCCATACAGTAGTTTTCTCCCACATATGGGGTATCAGCATACTCAGGACAAATTGGACAACAACTTTTGCAGTTCAATTTCTCCTGTTACCCTTGGTAAAATAAAAAAAATTGAACCTGAAGTATTTTTTTATGAAAAAAAGTTAGATGTTCATTTTTTTTTTAAATATTCAAAAAATTTCATGTGACGCACCTAAAGGGTTAATAAACTTCTTGAATGTGGTTTTGAGCACCTTAAGGGGTGCAGTTTTTAGAATGGTGTCACTTTTGGGTATTTTCTATCATATAGACCCCTCAAAGTGGCTTCAAATGTGATGTGGTCCTAAAAATAAAATGGTGTTGTAAAAATGAGAAATCGCTGGTCAACTTTTAACCCTTATAACTTCCTAACAAAAAAAAATTTTGGTTCCAAAATTGTGCTGATGTAAAGTAATCATGTGGGAAATGTTAGTTATCAAGTTTTTTGTGTGCCGTATCTCTGTGATTTAAGGGCATAAAAATTCAAAGTTGGAAAATTGCGAAATTTTCAAAATTTTCGCCAAATTTCCGTTTTTCTCACAAATAAACGCAAGTTATTTGAATGAAATTTTACCACTAACATGAAGTACAATATGTCACGAGAAAACAATGTCAGAATCACCGGGATCCATGGAAGCGTTCGAGAGTTATGACCTCATAAAGGTACAGTGGTCAGAATTGTAAAAATTGGCCCGGTCATGAACGTGCAAACCACCCTTGGGGGTGAAGGGGTTAATGTGAACGGCTTCCTCTGCCTGTAGACACATCGGGCATCTGCCGCCAGGATCAGCCAAATGATTCACTGCGCCTGTGTTTCACTGGTGGTACCGCACAAGAGGCTGCGCGAGAGTGTGTGTGTGGTGACGGTGTTCCGCTGGTGGTACAGCACGATAGGTTGGTACCAGCAGCAGTTTCCATATTGAGACACCCATCACTTGGGTGTCCCAAAATGGCGGTCGGTGAACTTCCTCTGCTTGGAATTCTGGGATACGGTGACATCTGGACAGAACTGGAAATGAAAACATTACAAGGCAATTATATAGATAGACAGCTATAGATAGATATAGAGAAATAGAAATAGAGATAAATATATAGATAACAGATTATATATAGATTACACATATCTATATCTAGATATAGAGACTACGTAGATATAGAGAGATTACACACACATATATATATATATATATACATATATATATATACATATATATATATATACATATATATATATACATATATATATATACATATATATATATATATATATATACATATATATATATACATATATATATATATATATATATATATATATATATATATATATATATATATATATATATTTTATTTATTTTTTTTAAACGGGGTACACGCGAAAATGTATTAAGACAATCCCCCACAAAACAATCCTGAATTGCTGGCGTTTGTTCACTACCTCCCAAACCTCAGAATAGAAAGTGATCAAAAAAATGTCATGTGGACAAAAAAAATGGTACCAATAAAAACATCAACTCGCCTCACAAAAAACAAGGCTTCACATGATTCTGTTGGTCGAAATATGGAAATCTTATAGCTGTCCAAATATGGGGATGCAAAAACTTGTTTTTGCAAAAGCGTCTTTCAGTGTGTGACAGCATCCAAACATAAACCAAACACAAAAACCTGATATAAATCTGGTATTGCTGTAATCGCACCAACCTGGAGAATAAAGTGGCCTAATCACTTATACCGCACAAGGAACGGCGTAAAAAATAAAACCAATTCTTCACCTGCTGTGGAATTGCTCATTCTGCCTCCCAAAGATTCAGCAAGGCTCGGCTCACATTTACCCTGAGCGTTGCACTGAGCGTTTACTTCAGGATTTCCATGTAAATATCTGAAATACGGGATTCAGACAAACCCCCCCGAGCGGAACATTCCCTATATGGGGCAGACTGAGAAACTGTGCACGCCATAGGACCTGTGATCTGGCGGTGTCTGTCTTTATAGGGCGTGCATAAAAGTGCACTCAGCTACAGTTTTGTGCACTTCTGATAAGGACAACGCTGAACAGAGGCCAGACGGAGTCCAGAGTAACAGGAAATATTGGGTAGCAAAGAAAAAAAAAAAACTACATTTTCAGCACCAAAATTGTTTTAGCCCCAGATTTTATATTTTCACACAAGAAGTGTGCAAAAATGGCACCATAATTTGTCCCATAATTTTTTACTGAATTTAGTAATACCCTGTGAGGAACGAGGGAGAATCCATTTTGGATTATAGGTAGAGGACATCTCCGTCCACTCCTGGAATGTGCCCCCTCACTTGGCATGCATTCCCCATGGCCATTAAAATCCTTGCAATGTTTCCCTTTAATTATAAAGCCAGGAAGGAGGTCTTTGAAGCTCTTATCACAAGGGTGTGAAATCTTCTACAGCTACAGCAGCTGGCTCCTTTTATCTGACTGAAGCACATGGAGATACCGTGACACAACAAGACACAGCAGGCTCTGAGGTATTGAATCTAGAAAATGACCTATAATAAAAGAATGAAATATCTGAAACTAGTCAAGCACATCATCCGAATAGGCGTTCTTTCCCCCATACGCCCATGCCCGGCAGGAATTACATACAGTAGGCATATTTAGTCTCTATGCACAAATAAAATCCAGAGGAACACAGTGGCGTCGCCGTCGCCGACCTATTCTGAGCTTCGGGAGAAAAGTTATAGGCCATCCACGATTCTGGACAGATAATCTTATTCTCAGACATGGGAGGGAGGCAGCCCAGCCCAGGAGATAAAAGGCAGTCCCTCTTTTCGGACTTATTTTTCTACTGGCAGGATGACCCATTATCTGACGCGTCCAAGGAAACCACGTAACTAAGATTTGAATCTGTGATCCATCAGCGCCTCCCTGTGGTCACATGTACATAACAGTAATTGCAACCCATCTATACCCTACCTTTGTTCTATATTCTTGACTGCATACCTGTACACTGTAAATATATGCCTGTATATTTCTAATGCGCCTTTTCGGCAATTAACTATAAAATTGATCTTGGGCTGCTCTTTTATCTCGATTCACGAATCCCTACGTCCACACGCTCGATTGGTCAATTGTACGCTACCCGGATTGGTTTCTGACCTGATATAAGCCTGTTATCGGACGAGACTTATGTCAAACGAGGAACTGGTGACAGAATACTGTACTATAAGTGAGGAAACTCCGGCAGTGACGTCCAGGAGGTAGGTGTGTGTGTGTGTGTGTGTGTGTGTGTGTGTGTGTGTGTGTGTGTGTGTGTGTGTGTGTATATATATATATATACACACACACACACACACACACACTAGATTGTGGCCTGAATCTAACGCATCGGGTATTCTAGAATATGTATGCAGTTTATTTTTGAAGATTTAATAATGCTGCAGTAATGCACCCCCCAATCCTGATATGTATGGTCCTCTCACCCCCAATCCAGATATGCATGGTCCCCTGACCCCCCCCCCCCCCAATCCCGGTATGTATGCACGGTCCCCCCCCCCACCCCCCAATCCCGGTATGTATGCACGGTCCCCCCCCCCCACCCCCCAATCCCGGTATGTATGCACGGTCCCCCCCCCCACCCCCCAATCCCGGTATGTATGCACGGTCCCCCCCCCCACCCCCCAATCCCGGTATGTATGCACGGTCCCCCCCCCACCCCCCAATCCCGGTATGTATGCACGGTCCCCCCCCCACCCCCCAATCCCGGTATGCACGGTCCCCTCATCCCCCTTTCCGTGTAGCCACGACCAATCAGCCACGACCAATCAGCCACGCGGCCCTGTAGCCACGACCAATCAGCCACGCGGCCCTGTAGCCACGACCAATCAGCCACGCGGCCCTGTAGCCACGACCAATCAGCCACGCGGCCCTGTAGCCACGACCAATCAGCCACGCGGCCCTGTAGCCACGACCAATCAGCCACGCGGCCCTGTAGCCACGACCAATCAGCCACGACCAATCAGTGCCACGGCCCTCTAGCATGTAAAAAAATACTAAAAAAAAAAAAAAAAAAAAGTTATTCTCACCTTCCGACGGCCTCCTGTCTTCTTTCCACGCACCCGGCCTCGCATTCCCAGTAATGCTTTGCGACTTAGACCGCTGATGACGTCGGTCTTCTTTCTCGCAAGAGTGACGTCATCAGCGGTCTAAGCCGCAAAGCATTACTGGGAACGCGAGGCCGGGCGCGTGGAAAGAAGAAAGGAGGCCGTCGGAAGGTGAGAATAACTTTTTTTTTAATTCTCTTTTTTTACAGATTAAGGCCTGCGCCCGACTGCGCCTGCCGCTGATTGGTTGCGGCCTGGCGGCCGTGAACATTCAGCGGCAGGCGCAGCTTACCGTTACAAACAGATGCGCCTGTCGCTGGCGGCCGCGACCAATCAGCGACCCGCGATTTCGGTTACAGACAGACATGATAAGGCGTTTACAGAAATATATATCTATCTCTAATATATAAAGCTCAAGTGTGTATGTATGTATGTATGTATGTATGTCCGGGATTGGCATCCACACCGTCGCAGCTACAGCCACAAAATTTGGCACAGTCACACATCTGGACCCCGAGAGTGTCCTAGGCTATGTTGTGAGGCGATATTTTAACCCTGCGTGTTTCAATTCCCCAAACAATTTTGCCCCTATCTACATAATGGGGAAAATATGTATGAAGCCCCGCCCCTTATTATGATGTCATAATGGTTGCCATGGCGACGCTGATGTCATCATAGGTTGCAAGCCCAGCCGCTCATTATGATGTCATAATGATTGACTATGGGATGGAGGATGTGTGATGTGTATATGGGCAATGGACTATGGGATGGAGGATATGTATGACGGGTATATGGGCATGGGACTATGTATGACGGGTATATGGGCATGGGACTATGTATGACGGGTATATGGGCATGGGACTATGTATGACGGGTATATGGGCATGGGACTATGTATGACGGGTATATGGGCATGGGACTATGTATGACGGGTATATGGGCATGGGACTATGTATGACGGGTATATGGGCATATATATATATATATATATATATATATATATATATATATATATATATATATACACATATACAGTGGGGAAAAAAAGTATTTAGTCAGTCAGCAATAGTGCAAGTTCCACCACTTAAAAAGATGAGAGGCGTCTGTAATTTACATCATAGGTAGACCTCAATTATGGGAGACAAACTGAGAAAAAAAAAATCCAGAAAATCACATTGTCTGTTTTTTTTTCATTTTATTTGCATATTATGGTGGAATATAAGTATTTGGTCAGAAACAAGCAATCAAGATTTCTGGCTCTCACAGACCTGTAACTTCTTCTTTAAGAGTCTCCTCTTTCCTCCACTCATTACCTGTAGTAATGGCACCTGTTTAAACTTGTTATCAGTATAAAAAGACACCTGTGCACACCCTCAAACAGGCTGACTCCAAACTCCACTATGGTGAAGACCAAAGAGCTGTCAAAGGACACCAGAAACAAAATTGTAGCCCTGCACCAGGGTGGGAAGACTGAATCTGCAATAGCCAACCAGCTTGGAGTGAAGAAATCAACTGTGGGAGCAATAATTAGAAAATGGAAGACATACAAGACCACTGATAATCTCCCTCGATCTGGTGCTCCACGCAAAATCCCACCCCGTGGGGTCAGAATGATCACAAGAACGGTGAGCAAAAATCCCAGAACCACGCGGGGGGACCTAGTGAATGAACTGCAGAGAGCTGGGACCAATGTAACAAGGCCTACCATAAGTAACACACTACGCCACCATGGACTCAGATCCTGCAGTGCCAGACGTGTCCCACTGCTTAAGCCTGTACATGTCCGGGCCCGTCTGAAGTTTGCTAGAGAGCATTTGGATGATCCAGAGGAGTTTTGGGAGAATGTCCTATGGTCTGATGAAACCAAACTGCAACTGTTTGGTAGAAACACAACTTGTCGTGTTTGGAGGAAAAAGAATACTGAGTTGCATCCATCAAACACCATACCTACTGTAAAGCATGGTGGTGGAAACATCATGCTTTGGGGCTGTTTCTCTGCAAAGGGGCCAGGACGACTGATCCGGGTACATGAAAGAATGAATGGGGCCATGTATCGTGAGATTTTGAGTGCAAACCTCCTTCCATCAGCAAGGGCATTGAAGATGAAACGTGGCTGGGTCTTTCAACATGACAATGATCCAAAGCACACCGCCAGGGCAACGAAGGAGTGGCTTCGTAAGAAGCATTTCAAGGTCCTGGAGTGGCCTAGCCAGTCTCCAGATCTCAACCCTATAGAAAACCTTTGGAGGGAGTTGAAAGTCCGTGTTGCCAAGCGAAAAGCCAAAAACATCACTGCTCTAGAGGAGATCTGCATGGAGGAATGGGCCAACATACCAACAACAGTGTGTGGCAACCTTGTGAAGACTTACAGAAAACGTTTGACCTCTGTCATTGCCAACAAAGAATATATCAAAGTATTGAGATGAAATTTTGTTTCTGACCAAATACTTATTTTCCACCATAATATGCAAATAAAATGACAAAAAAACAGACAATGTGATTTTCTGGATTTTTTTTTCTCAGTTTGTCTCCCATAGTTGAGGTCTACCTATGATGTAAATTACAGACGCCTCTCATCTTTTTAAGTGGTGGAACTTGCACTATTGCTGACTGACTAAATACTTTTTTTCCCCACTGTATATATATATACTAGCTGAAGAGCCCGGCGCTGCCCGGGCATAGCAACTAACTGTGGTTAGTTATAACAAATTATAATTATCCTCCATCCCATAGTCCCATGCCCATATACCCATCATACATATCCACCATCCCATAGGCCCGTGTCCATATACCCATCATACATATTCTCCATCCCATAGTCCCATGCCCATATACCCATCACACATCCCCCATCCGATAGTCCCATGCCCTTATACCCATCATACATATTCGCCATCCCATAGTTGAGTGCCCATATACCCATAACAAATCCTTCATCTCATAGTCCCATGCCCATATGGGATGGAGGATGTGTGATGGGTATATGGGCACTGGACTATGGGATGGAGGATATGTATGACGGGTATATGGGCACGGGACTATGGGACGGCGGATATGTATGATGGGTATATGGGCACGGGACTATGGGATGGAGGATGTGTGATGGGTATATGGGCACTGGACTATGGGATGGAGGATATGTATGACGGGTATATGGGCACGGGACTATGGGATGGCGGATATGTATGATGGGTATATGGGCACGGGACTATGGGATGGAGGATGTGTGATGGGTATATGGGCACTGGACTATGGGATGGAGGATATGTATGACGGGTATATGGGCACGGGACTATGGGATGGCGGATATGTATGATGGGTATATGGACACGGGACTATGGGATGGCGGATATGTATGATGGGTATATGGGTATGGGACTATGAGATGAAGGATGTGCCATGGGTATATGGGCACTCGACTATGGGATGGAGAATATGCATGATGGGTATATGGGCATGGGACTATGGGATGGAGGATATGTATGTTGGGTATATGGGCACGGGCCTATGGGATGGAGGATATGTATGATGGGTATATGAGCACGGGCCTATGGGATGGTGGATATGTATGATGGGTATATGGGCACGGGACTATGGGATGGAGAGTAATTATAATTTGTTATAACGAACCACAGTCACTATACCCGGGCAACACCGGGCTCTTCAGTGTATATATATATATTATATACATACATACATATATGCCCATATACCCGTCATACATAGTCCCTTGCCCATATACCCATCATACATTCGCCATCCCATAGTCGAGTGCCCATATACCCATCACACATCCTCCATCATGACATGAGCAGCGGGGCTTGATGACATCAGCGTCGCCATGGCAACCATTGTGACATCATAATGAGGGGTGGGGCTTGATACACTGTTTCCCCATTATGTAGATAGGGGCATTATGACATAATAATGAGGGGCGGGGCTTGACGCGCACACACACTTTTTCCCCATTATGTAGACGGGGCAAAATTGTTGGGCGAATTGGAACGCGCAGGATTAAAATTTCGCCTCACAACATAGCTTAGGACTCTCTCGGGGTCCAGACGTGTGACTGTGCCAAATTTTGTGGCTGTAGCTGCGACGGTGCGGATGCCTATCCCGGACATACACACACACTTTGAAATTTATATATTAGATATATATCCCTAGCCTGGACTGGTGATGTATATCCCCCCCTCACTGGGAGTGCCTCAATGACTCGTACCTATAAGGCAAGCCCTTTCCTGTGACTATTTGCCCTCGGTGCAGTTTCCTGACTTATCTGGTCCCTGCTGGGTCCTTCCATACCCTCCCCGAGGTGAGCGAAGTCAACACCCCCTTCTTCCCCTGTGCTATCTGTCCCATACCCAATTTATGGCTGTACAGTACTACTTAGCCATACCGAGACTCAAAAAGGACAAAGCGCTATTGGCCCCCTGTAGTTTGCGGACTCCATATACAGGGCTCCTAATTGCTAGAAAAGCAGAATCCTTCCTCATGTGACCCCATTTTGGAAATTATACCCCTCTGGGAATTTATCTACAGGTGTCTTGATAATTTTGATTCCATGGGTATTTTTCAGAAACACGCAGCAATAAATGTTGCCGAGTGAAATTGCAAGCTGCAGTTGCAGTGACCGGTACGTTGCAGTCTCCAGCACGCAATGCCCAGTTCATTGCTTTTGAAGACACACACTTGTAAATTAGGCAGGCTCTCATCACTACAGAAATGCCAAACATGTGGGCGCCAAATGTGGTTTAGGTAAGCTGGGTCTCAAAGGAGGGGGACATTTGGATTTCGGAACATAGAATTTGAAGAATTTCTTCGGGGGAGGGGGGGGGGGTAGGAGCCATTTTGCATTTCCAGAGCCTTTGTACTACCAGTGTCGTGGAAGCCCCCTATATTTCTGTGAGCAGATGACAGACCTAAGTGAGGACTTGCTTTTTTTGTGGATTGAGTTGAAGCTTTTATTGGGAACATTTTACATAACGTTTGGTATCACATTTATCCAGCGTTCTACGCTGAGCATTTACTCTGGAGTACGCCGATACCCCATATGTGGGAGAATACTACTTTTGAGGCACAGTGTGAAGCTCAGAAGGGAAGAGGCGCCATATTGGAGTTCTGATTTTGATGGAATGGTTTGAGGGTGCCATGTCATGTTGGAAGAGCCCCCTGAGGTGCCACAACAACAGAAACCCTCTATATGTGAACTCATTTTACAAACTACACTCCCAATGAATTAATATAAGGGTGCAGTGATCATATTGACACCACATGTGTCACACCGAATTTTATACCATTGAGCGGTGAAGAAAGAATAAATTACTTTTTTTTACCACCAAGTTTTTAATTTTTCTAAGGGCTAATAGGACACCCCTCTGACTGGACCACCCTGCAGGTAAGTTATTTCTCAGTTGTTCTAGGTCAGGTTGGGGGGCAGATATACAGCAGTATAGAATGATGTATATCAGCCCTGAAAGGTTCCCTTTAATGATATGCTCGTGCTCCAGGGAGGCCTGTGGGGGAGGGGGGGGGGGGTCTTTATGTAGTGCTCTGCTTAGGTATTCAGAATGCAGACTGCTGATAGGTCACTAATCCCTCAGTGACCTGCCCCCTAGTTTACATAATGAATGTATGTGCATACTTTAAAAGAAAAAAAAAAACAACCCTTCTGCAGGCAGGCACCAGCAAAATCGCATGTGTAATGTGCATATAATTATTATGCTTGAGGTGATCCTGATATTTTAAAAAAATAAATAAAATCCTGTTTGAAAAATGGAGCCCGCCGTACCTGCGCAGTAGCAGCTATTGGTGTATATACAAGTGATCCGAAAGCTGCTACTGTGCATGCGCCGACATATTGAAAGAAAAAAAAATTCCAGGATAGCTGCTACTGCGCTGGCTCGGTGGTGCCATTTTCAAATGGATTTTTTTTTTTTTTTTTTTTTATGTCACCGGACAATACAAAAGGTGACAACAACCCAACAAATATGAACCGTACTAAGCAAAGCGCCAGAATTGGCGCATCCAACAGAGGCACCTTTCCTGGGGTGGCTGCGGGCTGCTATTTTTTTAGGCTAAGGGGGCCAATATCCATGGCCCCTTATCAGCCAGAATAGCAGCCCCCAGCTCTCTGCTTTAGCTTGGCTGGTTGCCAAAAATAGAGGGTGGGATTCCATGCCCTTTTTAAAAAAAATTCTTTATTTAACCCCTTCATGACCACGCCTATATTGACCTTAATGACCAGGCCATTTTTTGCAATTCTGACCAGTGTCCCTTTATGAGGTAACTCAGGAACGCTTCAACGGATCCTAGCGATTCTGAGACTGTTTTTTTGTGACATATTGGGCTTCATGTTAGTGGTAAATTTAGGTCGTTAATTTTTGTATTTATTTGTGAAAAAAAAAAATCAGAAATTTGGTGAAAATTTCACAAGTTTTCAAAAAAAATTTTTGTTAGGAAGTTATAAGGGTTCAAAATTGACCAGTGAATTCTCATTTTTACAACAAAATTTACAAAACCATTATTTTTAGGGACCACCTCACATTTGAAGTCACTATGAGGGGTCTATATGGCAGAAAATACCCAAAAGTGACACCATTCTAAAAACTGAACCCCTCAAGCTACTCAAAACTACATTCAACAAGATTATTAACCCTTCAGGTGCTTCACAGGAACTAAAGCAACGTGGAAGGAAAAAAAATTATTTTTCCAACAAAAAAAATGATGCTAAAAGAAAATTTTTCATTTTCACATTTGCAACAGGATAAAATGGATCCTAAAATTTGTTGGGCGATTTCTCCTGAGTACACGGATACCTCATATGTGGTCATAAACCATTGCTTGGGCGCACGGCAGGGTTCGGAAGGGAAGGATCGCTATTTGACTTTTTGAGTGGAAAATTAGCTCCAATCGTTATCGGACACCATGTCGCGTTTGGAGAGCCCCTGTGTGCCTAAACAGTGAAATCCTCCCACAAGTGACACCATTTTGGAAACTAGACCCCTTAAGGAACTTATCTAGATGTGTAGTGAGCATTTTGAACCCCCAAGTGCTTCGCAAAAGTTTATAACGCAGAGCAGTGAAAATAAAAAATCTTTTTTTCCCTCAAAAATGATTTTTTAGCACGCTATTTATTTTCACATGGCTAACAGGAGAAATTGGACCACAAAAGTTGTTGTCCAATTTGTCCTGAGTACGCTGGTACCCGATATGTGAGGGGGGGAACCACTGTTTGGGCGCACGGCAGGGTTCAGAAGGGAAGAAGCGCCATTTGACTTTTTGAAATGAAAATTAGCTCCAATCGTTAGCGGACACCATGTCGTGTTTGGAGAGCCCCTGTGTGTCTAAACTTTGGAGCTCCCCCACAAATGACCCCATTTTAGAAGCCTAGACCCCCTAAGGAACATATCTAGATGCATAGTGAGCAATTTGAACCCCCAGGTGCTTCACAAAAGTTTATAACGCAGAGCCGTGAAAATAAAAAATCATTTTCCTCAAAAAAATTTTAGCCCGCAATTTTTTTTCCACAAGGGTAACAGGATAAATTGGACCCCAAAAGTTGTTGTCCAGTTTGTCCTGAGTAAGCTGGTACCCCATATGTGGGGGGACCCACTGTTTGGGCCCATCTCGGGGCTTGGAAGGGAAGTAGTGACATTTTTAAATGCCGACTTGATGGAATGGTCTGCGGGCGTCATGTTACATTTGCAGAGCCCTTGATATGACTAAACTGTGGAAACCCCCAACAAGTGACCCCATTTTGGAAACTAGACCACCCAAGGAACTTCTCTAGATGTCTGGTGAGCACTTTGAACCCCCAAGTGCTTCACAGAAGTCTATAACGCAGAGACGTGAAAAAAAATCTTTTTTCTTTCCACAAAAAAATTAATTTTTTAGCCCCCAATGTTTTTATTTTCCCAAGGGTAAAAGGAGAAATTAGACCCCCAAAGTTGTTGGTGTGCAATTTTTCCTGAGTACGTCGATACCCCATATGTTGGGGTAAACCACTGTTTGGGCACACGTCAGGGCTTGGAAGGGAGGGAGCACAGTTTGACTTTTTGAACGCAAAATTGGCTGGAATCAATGGTGGCACCATATCGCGTTTGGAGACCCCCTGATGTGCCTAAACAGTGGAAACCCCTCAATTCGAACTCCAATCCTAACACCAACACACCCCGAACCCCAATTCCAACCCGAACCCCAATTCCAAACCAAACCCCATTTCCAACCCGAACCCTATTTCCAACCTGAACCCTATTGGAAAAATAAAAAAATTTTCTTTATTTTATTATTTGTGCCTGCCTATGGGGGTGAAAAGGGGGGGGTTATTTACTTTTTATTTTATTTTGATCACTGAGATTATCACAGTGATCAAAATGAATGAATGGAATCTGTAGCCGGCAGATTCGAGAGAGCGCACTGCGTTATGTGCCTGCCATTTTCCAAGATGGCGGCGCCTATGATCCAGGACCGCGGGACATCGGGAGCGACAGCGGCACTCGGAAGGTACCGAGGGGTGGGAGCTGGGAGGGAAGGTGATCGGAAGCTGGAGGGGAGCAGAGGGAAGGCGGGGAGAACAGATGACGACAGCGGCGGCATATCGCCGCTGTCATTCAGTGGCGGGGGCAAATCGCCCTCCGTAAGCCGGTGGGAGGGGGGTCAGATCGGTGTCTCAAGCCATGTCCGATGCTACTGCAGCATCGGTCATGGCTGGATTGTAATATTTCATTGAGTTTCATTGATGAAATATTACAATCGCTCTGATTGGCTTTTAAAAGTGAAACAGCCAATCAGAGCCATTGTAGCCACGTGGGGGCGAAGCCACCCCCCCCCCCCCCCCCCCGTGGTGTACAAAGCCCCCTGTGTGTGCGCGGGTCGGGTGACCTTTCAGTGACCCCGGTCACCCGATCAGCAGGAGGGCAATTAATTCATGACACTACATAGGAGTCACTGGTCGGATTGGCACGACTTTTCATGACGCCTATGTGTCGTCATTGGTCGGGAAAGGGTTAAATAAGAAAAAGTAAAATAAATAATGGAGTGGGGACCAGTCTATTCTTGATAACAAGTTTCGCTGTCAGTTTTGCCTGACTGGTTATCAAATATACAGGGGAACCCATGCTATTTTTGTTTTTTTTCATTATTATTTATTTAGAGCAGGTGCTGGCTGCTGTTATTAGTGGCTGCAGGCTTATGGGAGTAGTAGTCCCATCAGTCGACACCAGTGACCGGAGATAAACATTTTACCTTTGGTCACAGCTGCGTGAGAACTGCAGCGCTCTGACCAGGGGTATTAATCTTACTGCCGATCAGAGCCGCCGGTGTTTTACATGACAGCGAGAGAAAAACCTGGTGTTATATGGGGCCGAACCCGAATATTAACACAGACTTCCCTGGTGAGGTCCATGTTCAGCACCATCAGCGAACTCTTCTACATGGATTACATCAAGTTGTATGCGAAAAATGAACGAGACATCAATTCACTGATCCACCTGACAAGGATCTACAGCGAAGACATTGGGATGTCCTTCAGATTGGGAAGTGTGGCCAGTAACAAAGAGAGGCAAAGTAGTCAAGACTGATGCAGTGGAATTACCAGCAGGGAGCATAGCAGACGTACAGACATGCTACAAGTACCTTGGCATCCCACAGAGATACGGTAACCATAATGAGGAGGCAAGGAAAGCAGTAACATCCAAATACCATCAAACTGGAATACAAGTCATGAAGAGCCAACTGAATGGGAAGAATAAAATCCGTGCCATCAATACATATGCCTTGCTAGTTATCAGATACCCTGCTGACATAGTGTGCTGACCAAAAGAAGAGCTTGAAGCTGCAGATGTGAAGACAAAAGCTCCTCACAATACATGGAGGTCTCCACCCCAAGTCTAACACCCAAAGATTGTATACTAACAGAAAGGAGGGTGGTCGAGGCTTGATAAGCATCCAAGCCACCATCACGGATGAAACAAGGAGTATCCAGGATACATCAGAAAAATGGCACCAAAAGATGAGATGCTAGAAGAAAACCTAAGGCACCAACAACAAATCAGGAAAGAACAGGAACATGAAGCGCCATGGCAAGACAAGCTGCTGCATGGGATGTACAGATAATGGAGTTACAGTAGCTGACATGGAGAAATCCTACCAATGGCAGGAGAAAGCTGGACTCAGACTGCACAGAGGCTCTAATCATAGCAGCACAAGAGTAAGAACTAAGTTCCAGATCTATAGAAGCAGGAATTTACCATACAAGACAAGATCCAAGGTGCAGACTATGCAAAGAAACCTTCCAACACAGTGTCAGGATGCAAAATGCAAGCAGGAACAGCATATACTGAACGCCACAACCAAGTAGCGGGAATTGTATACAGGAACATCTGCACAGCATATGGGCTAAGTCCTTCCTAAGTCCAGGTGGGAGAACCCAGAAAAAGTGGTGAATGAAAGGGATAAAATCCTGTGTGACTTCAAGATCCAGATGGATAAGCAGGTCTTGGCTAACCAACCAGACATTGTGATAGTAGACAAGGACCAGAAGACAGCAATGATAATATATGGGGCAGTGCCAAGTGACAGCAACATCTGAAGGACTATGAGAAGCTGAAGAAATACCAGGGCCTCAAAGGAGAACTGGCAAAGATGTGGAAGGTAAAGGCAACAGTGATTCCAGTGGTGATAGGAGCACTTGGAGCAGTGACCACTAAGTTGGAAAAATGGCAACAGCAGCTCCCAGGAGAAAAATCTGAGCTCTCTGTCCAGAAATGCGCAATACTGGGAACAACTAAGATCCTGCGCTGAACCCTCAAACTCCCAGGTCTCTGGTAGAGGACCCAAGAATGAGAAAACACAAAAAAGATCACTAACATTGGGGGATGAGAAGGAAGTTATAAGATTCAGGATAACCTGTGTTTTAATCCTCTGCTCTGTCTGGTATAAGGTGCCCAGTGGTAATTTTATCAGTGACTGATGCCTATCTCTGCAAGCTCTCTGATACAAAGGAAGCTGTCACTAAAGGGCCTGTCACACTAAGAGATATCGCTAGCAATATCGCTATAACTAGTGACGTTATAGCGATATTGCTAGCGATATCGCTGTGTCTGATACTTACCTACGACCGGCTCCCCCGCTGGTTATCGCTGATCGCGCGAGAACGTTCAGGACTGTTTCTCGTCGTCAGCTTCCTGCGGCGCTTCCTGCTGTGAGGACGAGCGACGCGTGGAGCCGGGCGGGAGGACGCAGGATCGCCTGGTGTGACAGGTAAGTAGCGACCCCCGTCCCCAGCGATGTCGCTAGTGAGATCTGCCTGTGTGGCAGCTCACTAGCGACCACTTAGCGATGTACCAGCGATCCTGACCGCGTCATATCGCTGGTCGGGATCGCTGGTACATCGCTAAGTGTGACAGTACCTTAACAGAAAAGCCAACTGAACCGAAAATGTCAGAGCGGAGGTTTAAAATGATTGAAACAAGATATCCTGAATCTTTATTCACAAAAATAAATATCAATCTATCCAGGAGCTGCTGCTTAATAACAAGATAACTGTAGCTTACACTGTATTATTGTGATAAGTTCACTTTAAAAATTAGATAGTGACTGTATCCATTTGAAATCGAGAAAGAAAAAAAAAAACATTAATTTCCAAACAAGTGACAATAGCAAGTTTCGAAAACTTTAATATCTCACCTTTTCCTGGACTAAGATTTTGATCTACAAAAACTTTCAACTCTCCATTTGCTTCAATTAAACCAGCCTAAAAAAAAAAAACAATAAATAGAACAATTATCGAACATGAAATAACAATTCTGCAACAAAAGAGAAAAAAGAAAGTTGAAACTAGTTGTTTTATCCAGGACACTTGAGGCTGAACTCCAGTATAAGTTATACAATATGTCTTACTGGCGGAGTGCTTCCTGTGACATCCAATGCTGGCACAAGTCATCAGGTCCCAGTCTCTATATGGGTATGTTTCCCCGGTCAGTATTGGCTGCGCTTTGGACGCAGCTCCGTACAAAGTGCTGCCAGCTTTTGTACGTGCGGTGATTGCGCATGTGTTCATTGAACCGGAGGCATCCCTGCACGCATAGTGGAGATGGGGGTTTCATAAAATCCCCTCCACTATGCTGTAACATCTGGCCGCTGCAGAGTGGACGCTGTGGCTGTACACAGCATCCATTCCGCAGTGTTTACTGGCCGTGGAAACATAAGCCAATAATCATACATAGTCTAAAACACACAGTCACTACACAGACCGCAGAGGGGATGGACAACAAACTAAATCAATGGGCCCGGATGAAATGCAAGGATGAGCCATGGCCTTCATAGGGAGGCACTCCATTTGCAGCTGCTCTCCACTGATGCTAATACTGTAGATGAAGGGTGATTAGAACATGTTTCCTAAAATTACATTAAATTAAGTTGTAAAAGGCTAAAATTAAACATGTTTTCCAGTGTTTACAATCTGTAGCATAATCACTTAAAAATCTAAATTCACTTTGATTTGTAGCACATTTTCAAAATGCTAAAATCTCTTGGTGCCACAGTATAAAATATAACAAAATAAAAAAATATATAAAAATCGCCATAAAAAAAAATGACTTAAAGGGGATCTGTCACCCTATTTTAGCCCTATCAGCTGCAGGCACCGCCATCAGGGGCTTATCTACAGCATTCTGCAATGCTGTAGATAAGCCCCCGATGTAACCTGAAAGATAAGAAAAACAAGTTAGGGCACCGTTACACCAAGTGACGCACCAGCGACCCCGACAATGATGCGACCTGGTAAGGATCGCTGGTGCGTCGCTAAATGGTGGCTAGTAAGCTGTCAAACAGAAAGATCTATGCCACAACGACCTCAGCGGTCGTTCGTACCTTGTCACAGCAGCTATTCTGATGACTCCCACCTGTGTCCATGAGTTCTGTGTCGCCAACGAGGTCGCTTGTCGGCGTCAAAAACAGCGATGGATGCTGGGCAGCAGGACACCAGGGATGAAAAAAATGGCCCAAGACATTCAAGCACGATCAGCGATATCCAGCGGGGGGGGGGGGCGGCCGCCGCTGTGTGTCAGACGTAGCGTGATAGCTGTTGTGTCACAAAATCAGTGACGCAACAGCGATCTCGTTATGTGAGACGGGGCCTTTAGATTATACTCACCGGGGGGCGGGTGCCGGACCGCGACACCCACCGCACCCGACCTCGTCCGCCGGTAAGTATAATTAACTAATTTTTCTTATCTACAGAATGCTGTAGATAAACCCCTGATGGCGGTGGCGGCAGCTCATAGGGCTAAAATTAGGTGACAGATTCCCTTTAATAAAAATGTAAAATAAAAATGCAATGGATCCAAGGTTAGTTCTGCACATGCTCAGCATCATATCCAGAGGTTGTCTTTTCAACATAGATGTGAGTGCTGCAGAGATTAAGGCTATGTGCCCACGTAGCGTTTCTGATGCAGAATATTCCTGAGTGGAAACGCACACCCTCTTCCCGGGAAAATGCATGCTTCTTATGAAGCGCTTTTGTAAGCGTTTTTGACGCTTTTGTTAAGCGTTTTAGCATGCATTTTCTTATGCGTTTTTGCAATACAATTGTATGTATGCGGAAACGCACGCGTTTCCGCAAAATTAATGAACATGCTGCGTTTTTTTCCACTAAGCGTTTCCACTGCGGAAAAAAAACGCACCATTAGCACATGTGCGGATTACATTATGATTACATTGGATGCTTTTCTTAAGCGTTTCTGCGGCAGAAACGCACGTCTAAAAGCGCCGCGGAAACGCTTAAAAAAAGCAACGTGGGCACACAGCCTAAAAGAAGTGGGGGGGGGGGTCCGCCTGTCAGTGCTCAGACCATATGCCACACACTGCATCAAATTTGTACGATTGGCTGTCATCCTAGAAGGAAGCCTCTTCTAAAGATGCTCAAGAAACCCAGCAAACTGTTAATGAAGACAAGCAGAATAAGGACATTGATTACTGGAACTATGTCCTGTGGTATGATGAGACCAAGATAAAATTGATTGGTTCAGATGGTGTCAAGCGTGTCACCAGATTCCAACATCCTTCTCACCTTCCGCGCACCCTCGCTGGTACTGATCTCGCTCGTTCCAGCGCAAGCAGCTCTTCCGGCCGAGCGATCACGAGGCCTCGCCCATTAAGGTAATGAATATGCACGCCTCTCCACTCCCATAGTCGTGGAGTGCATATTCATTACCTTAATGAGTGGGGCCACGTGATCGCTCAGCCGGAAGAGCTGCTGGTGCCGGAACAAGGTGCATCGAGGGTTGCGCGGGCAGGTAAATAGGATTTTTTTTTTGAGCCACAGACTCAGGGACGACCGGGGTGGGGGGGCGAACACGGGGGGGAGCCGCGCATACAAGGACAGGGACGGGGGAGCCGCGCATACAAGGACAGGGACGGGGGGAGCCGCGCATACAAGGACAGGGACGGGGGGAGCCGCGCATACAAGGACAGGGAGAGCCGCGCATACAAGGACAGGGACGGGGGTAGCCGCGCATACAAGGACAGGGGAGCCACGCATACAAGGACATGGATGGGGAAGCCACTCACACAAGGACAGGGGAGGACAATGCATACCCGGCTTATACTCGAGTCAATAAGTTTACCCAGTTTTTCATGGCAAAATTAGGTGCCTCTGCTTATACTCGAGTATATATGGCACTTCATACCTGTGAAAGTCACCTAAGGGGTTATAGAGTTCACAAAAAAGAACTTTTCCCTTGCAATCCAGTGCAGATGCTGTCGTGGACCTCATGGTTTACAGCAGGGTAAAATGCAGCCCAATTAGAGGCCACAAACCACAACAGTCAAGTAGTGTACTCGCAGTCATCAGCGCCTACAGCTAGCTCACACCAGTTGTATGGCATTGTGGTGGCAACATGCTGTAAACAGAGGATGACTGGAGCATCCCCGAGATGAATCTATGGAAGGAAGCAGATTTGAGAATTTTTTTTCTTTTTTTTTTACAAAATGGATAACCCTTTTTTAAGCTGCTAGTAGAGTGAATATTCATGCTTTCAAATTTTTACAGTCTTTCTTCACATAGTACGACTCTTCACTTGTTTAATTAATAGGCGGAAGTGCAGAGATCCGCAGGCTTTAACTGCAAAACACTGAGGGAGAAAGCAAGGGTCTCTTTTGCTTTCCTATGTGAGCAAATTGCTTGATACCCCTATAGCAATATAATCTGTACTTTTGGGAGCCATTGTTTCACCACAAAAGGAGCAAAGATTTGTCTCACTTCTCAGTAAATGTATGACATTCATAATCTGTTCTAATCTTGTCCCATCTACTATGAGAAGGAAAATATGGTCTAAATTTCTACTATTTAAAGTAAATCTCTCACCCTTTTTTTCATCTATCAGCTGACGGCACCGCCATCCGGGGCTTATCTACAGCATTCTGCAATGCTGTAGATAAGCCACCGACTTAACCTGAAAGATAAGAAAAATGAGTTAGATTATGTTCACCCAGGGGCGGTCCAGGTCCGGTTTTGGTCCGATGGATGTCGCAATCCGGTCCGGCGCCTCCCATCTTTATGCAGTGACGTCCTCTTCTTTGCTTCCCGTCGCGGCTCCTGCGCAGGCGCACTGCTCTGCCCTGTTGAGGGCAGAGCAGAGTCCTGCAGTGCACAGGCGCCGGACCTCTCTCGGCGCTTGCGCACTGCAGTACTCTGCTCTCAACAGGGCAGAGCAGTGCGCCTGCGCAGGAGCTGCGATGGGAAGCAAAGAGGAGGACGTAGGACTTCACCGTTAGAAGATGAGAGGAGCGACACACATCGGGCCAAAACCGGATCCGGACCGCCCCTAGGTGAGTATAATCTAACTCATTTTTCTTATCTTTCAGGTTACATCGGGGGCTTATCTACAGCATTATCTACAGCAATGCTGTAGATAAGCCCCTGATGGCGGTGCTGGCAGCTGATATTTTTTTGACTAAGTGACAGATTCCCTTTAACCCCTTAGTGACAGAGCCAAATTTTAAAAATCTGACCAGTGTCACTTTCTGTGGTAATAACTCTGGGACGCTTCAACAAATTCCAATGATTTTGAGATTGTTTTTTTGTGACACATTATACTTTATGATAATGGTAAATTTAGGTTGATCTGTTTTATGTTTATTTATAAAAAAAATATCAGAAATTTGACAAAAATGTAAAAAAAAATATCAATTTTCAAACTTTGAATGATTATCCCTTTAATTCAGACAGTCATACCAAAGCAAAAAAATTAATAAATTATAATTCCCACATGTCTGCTCCACATCAGCACCATTTGGGGCTCTGTTTCTATGTGACCGGCAGGCTGTGCTTCAGGTATATACCCTTCTCAATTTCCTTCCTATTATATTGTTCCTATATATATGCACATTGGCACTATTTAAAAGCCACACTATTTGGTTATTTACATTCTGCACCTGGCACTTTTTTAAAAGCCATATTCTACAACAAGATAGTGCATTAACTGCATTTTTGTACACTTATTTATCATTTTGTTTGCAGTATGTAATGGTCACATTATTTATGCACCTTGCATTAAAATCACAGTTGATTATTTGATTATGTACACTGTATATATATCTTGGATTGATGAATTGCCAGCCTGCTATATATATTTTTTATTATATATATATTATTATTTTTTTTTTTTTTTAATTATTATTATATATATATATATATATATATATATATATATATATAATTATTTCTTACATAGAGGACACGTGTTTTGTGTTACTATTGTTACCCTATTTAACCCCTTCATGACCCAGCCTATTTTGACCTTAATGACCTGGCCATTTTTTGCAATTCTGACCAGTGTCCCTTTATGAGGTAATAACTCTGGAACGCTTCAACGCATCCTAGCGATTCTGAGATTGTTTTTCGTGACATATTGGGCTTCATGTTAGTGGTAAATTCAGGTCGATAATTTTTGCATTTGTGAAAAAATCAGAAATTTGGTGAAAATTTTGAAAATTTCGCAATTTTCAAATTTTGAATTTTTATTCTGTTAAACTAGAGAGTTATGTGACAAAATAGTTACTAAATAACATTTCGCACATGTCTACTTTACATCAGCACAATTTTGGAAGCAAAATATTTTTTTGTTAGGAAGTTATAAGGGTTAAAAGTTGACCAGTGATTTCTCATTTTTACAACAAAATTTACAAAACCATTTTTTTTAGGGACCACCTCACATTTGAACTCACTTTGAGGGGTCTATATGGCAGAAAATACCCAAAAGTGACACCATTCTAAAAACTGAACCCCTCAAGCTACTCAAAACTACATTCAAGAAGATTATTAACCGTTTAGGTGTTTCACAGCAGCTAAAGCAATGTGTAAGAAAAAAATGGACATTTTAATTTTTCCAACACAAATTTTCTTTCAGCATCAATTTTTTCATTTTCACATGGGCAACAGGATAAAATGGATCCTAAAATTTGTTGGGCAATTTCCCCTGAGTACACCGATACCTCATATGTGGTCATAAACCACTGTTTGGGCGCACGGTAGGGCTCAGAAGGGAAGGAGCGCCATTTGACTTTTTGAATGGAAAATATGCTGGAATATTTAGCGCGTGCCATGTCGCGTTTGGAGAGTCGCTGTGTGCCTAAACACTGGAGCTCCCCCACAAGTGACCCCATTTTGGAAACTAGACCCCCCAAGGAACTTATCTAGATGCATAGTGATCACTTTGAACCCCCAGGTGCTTCTCAAATTGATCCGTAAGAAAAAAAAGTACTTTTTTTTTTCCACAAAAATTATCTTTTAGCCTCAGTTTTTTCATTTTCACATGGGCAACAGAATAAAATGGATCATAAAATGTGTTGGGCAATTTCTCCTGAGCACAACAATACCTCATATGTGGTCATAAACCACTGTTTGGGCGCACGGCAGGGCCCAGAAGGGAAGGAGCACCATTTGACTTTTTGAAGGGAAAATTAGCTCCAATCGTTATCGGACACCATGTCGCGTTTGAAGAGCCCGTGTGCCTAAACATTGGAGCTCCCCCACAAGTGACACCATTTTGGAAACTAGACCCCTTAAGGAACTTCTCTAGATGTGTAGTGAGCACTTTGAACCCCCAAGTGCTTCACAAAAGTTTATAACGTAGAGCAGTGAAAATAAAAAATCATTTTTTTTCCTCAAAAAATGATTTTTTAGCATGCCATTTTTTATTTTCACAAGGGTAACAGGAGAAATTGGACCACAAAAGTTGTTGTCCAGATTGTCCCGAGTACGCTGGTACCCCATATGTGGGGGGGGGCACTATTTGGGCGCACGGCAGGGCGCAGAAGGGAATGAGCGCCATTTGACTTTTTGAAATGAAAATTAGCTCCAATCGTTATCGGACACCATGTTGCATTTGGAGAGCCCCTGTGTGCCTAAACAGTGAAATTCTCCCACAAGTGACACCATTTTGGAAACTAGACCCCTTAAGGAACTTATCTAGATGTGTAGTGAGCATTTTGAACCCCCAAGTGCTTCGCAAAAGTTTATAACGCAGAGCAGTGAAAATAAAAAATCTTTTTTTCCTCAAAAATGATTTTTTAGCACGCTATTTATTTTCACATGGCTAACAGGAGAAATTGGACGACAAAAGTTGTTGTCCAATTTGTCCTGAGTACGCTGGTACCCGATATGTGAGGGGGGGAACCACTGTTTGGGCGCACGGCAGGGTTCAGAAGGGAAGGAGCGCCATTTGACTTTTTGAAATGAAAATTAGCTCCAATCGTTAGCGGACACCAAGTCGTGTTTGGACAGCCCCTGTGTGTCTAAACTTTGGAGCTCCCCCACAAATGACCCCATTTTGGAAACTAGACCCCCTAAGGAACTTATCTAGATGCATAGTGAGCACTTTGAACCCCCAGGTGATTCACAAAAGTTTATAATGCAGAGCAGTGAAAATAAAAAATATTTTTTTTCCTAAAAAAATAATTTTTTAGTCGGCAATTTTTTATTTTCACAAGGGTACCAGGATAAATTGGACCCCAAAAGTTGTTGTCCAGTTTGTCCTGAGTACGCTGATACCCCATATGTGTGGGGGAACCACTGTTTGGGCACACGTCAGGGCTCGGAATGGAAGTAGTGACATTTTGAAATGCTGACTTTGATGGAATGGTCTGCGGGAGTCATGTTACATTTGCTGAGCCCGTGTGCCTAAACAGCAGAAATCCCCCCCACAAGTGACCCCATTTTGGAAACTAGACCCCCCAAGGAACTTACCTAGATGTGTGGTGAGCACCTTGAACCCCCAAGTGCTTCACAGAACTTTATAACGCAGAGCCGTGAAAATAAAAAATCTTTTTTTCCCCTCAAAAAAAAATGATTTTTAGCCCGCAATTTTTTTTTTTCCACAAGGGTAACAGGATAAATTGGACCCCAAAAGTTGTTGTCCAGTTTGTCCTGAGTACGCCGATACCCCATATGTGTGGGGGAACCACTGTTTGGGCACACGTCAGGGCTCAGAATGGAAGTAGTGACATTTTGAAATGCAGACTTTAATGGAATAGTCTGCGGTCGTCATTACGTTTGCAAAGCCCCTGATGTGCCTAAACAGTGGAAACCCCCCACAAGTGACCCCATTTTGGAAACTAGACCCCCCCAAGGAACTTATGTAGACATGTTGTGAGCACCTTCAACCCCCAAGTGCTTCACAGAAGTTTATAATGCAGAGACGTGAAAATGAAAAAAAAATGTTTTCCCACAAAAATAATTTTTTAGCCCCCAATTTTTTATTTTCCCAAGGGTAACAGGAGAAATTAGTCCCCAAAACTTGCTGTGCAATTCTTCCTGAGTACGCTGATACCCCATATGTGAGGGTAAACCACTGTTTGGGAACACATCAGGGCTTGAAAGGGAGGGAGCACAGTTTGACTTTTTGAACGCAAAATTGGCTGGAATCAATGGTTGCACCATATCGCGTTTGGAGACCCCCTGATGTGCCTAAACAGTGGAAACCCATCAATTCTAACTTCAAACCTAACCCCAACACACCCCTAACCACACCCCTAACCCTAATCCCAACCCTAATCCCAACCCTAACCCTAACCCTAATCCCAACCCTAACCCTAATCCCAACCCTAACCCTAATCCCAACCCTAACCCTAATCCCAACCCTAACCCTAATCCCAACCCTAACCCTAATCCCAACCCTAACCCTAATCCCAACCCTAACCCTAATCCCAACCCTAACCCTAATCCCAACCCTAACCCCAACCCTAACCCTAATCCCAACCCTAACCCTAATTCCAACCCTAACGGAAAAATAAAAATAAAAATATTTTCTTTATTTTATTAGTTATGCCTACCTATGGCGGTGATAATCGGGGGGTTCATTTACTTTTTATTTCATTTTGATCACTGTGAGAGTGATCAAAATGAAATAACGGAATCTGCAGCCGGCAGATTCGGGCGGGCGCACTGCGCATGCCCATGAACCGGACCCACCGGGAGCGACAGGGGGACTTAGAAGGTGCCGGGGGGGGAGAGGGGATCGGAGGCTGGAGGGGAGCAGACGGAATGGGAGGGGGGGCAGATGATGACAGCGGCGGCAGATCGCCGCTGTCATTCAATGGCAGGGGGGGCGATCGACGGTGGGGGGGTCGAATCGGTGTCTCCAGCCATGTCAGAAGCTACAGCAGCATCGGCCATGGCTGGATTGTAATATTTCATCAATTTTCATTGATGAAATATTACTATCGCTCTGATTGGCTGTTAAAAGTGAAACTGCCAATCAGAGCGATCGTAGCCACGTGGGGGCGAAGCCACGCCCCCTGTGGTGAATTACAAAGCCGCCTGTATCTGCGGGTCAGGTGACCTTTCATTGACCCCGGTCACCCGACCCGCAGGGGGGCTTTGAATTCATGCCACAGGGTATGCGTCATGGGTCGGATTGGCACCGACTTTCATGACGCATACGCTGTGTCACAGGTCGGGAAGGGGTTAAATAAAGGTATTTTTATAAGATAGAGAGATTGTCTCTTATTTATATTTTAGATTTTGGTACTTCTTCATTGACCTCAAATTCGAATAATGCTTTGTTGGTTTTTCTGAATGTTTTCAAATGGTATACCATTCTTTCTAGCTGCTGTATATTATCTATTGTATGGGAAATAACTATTAGGATACTTATAGATTATATTTGAATCTACCAGAAAGGTATATACAGATATTGCTAAATTCAGGCTATTTTGGTATTATCAGCACCATTTGTAAAATTGTATTTTATTTTGTTAGCATTTTAGGTTTAAAAATCTAGCAGCAATTTTTCATTTTTTCAAGGAAATTTACAAAATTATTTTTTTTTTAGAGACCTATCCAGGTTTGAAGTGACTTTAGGGGACCTATATATTGGGAAACCCCCTAAAGTTATACCATTTTAAAAACAACACCTTGTGACATACTGAAAACTGCTATCAGACAGTTTATTAACCCTTCAGGTGCTTTTCAAGAATTAATACAAAGTGGAAAGATAGGAATGAAAAAGTTGATTTTCACCACCTAATTGTCACTGACGTTTGAACATGTTACTATAGCCGGCAGACGCTAAGGCCGCTATTTCCTAGTGAATTGTCATGGCAAACATCAGGACCACACAACCATGATCTCAGGGTGCACATTGGGATAAAGAGGGAGAAGCCACACTTTTAAACATTTATATGAAGTAGTCGGTATTGGCAGCAGCATCTAAGGGGTTAAACAGATATGGACGGTGACAACACTTATCATGGCTGATGCAGCAAGTTGTCAGCTATAGTGTACAGCCAACATCTACTGGATTGTTACTTGTATGGGGATGCTAGTCTCTTATATCTCAGGTCAGTTAAAAGACGTATTGACGGTCATTAAGGGGTTAAAGGGGTTGTCTGGTCTTGTGACAATGATGAGCTCGCTCTAGGATATGTCAACAATATCAGGCCATTGGAAATCTGACACCACGCACCATCATAATCCGATTTTAGCTCCATATTGATATTAAAAGTAATGCAGAAAAGTGATGTTACAGTTCACTGTAGTGGTTGTAGCCGAGAACTGCAGATTAGCTCTTATTCGAGTTCTCGGCAGGGGCCACTGCACAGTGAAAGGAGCCATGAGCTTCAGAGGTTACTGGAGCTGAAAACAGCTATTCAGAATCCTACCAATCTGATATTGATATTGACGACCTGTCCTAACAATAGGTGCATATCAAAAGGCTTGACAACCCATTTAATGACCTATTCCTATATACAAGTCATCACTTGCTCATCTTTTTACAGGAAAGCTTTGTGTGGTAACCACTGGAATTTACACACTATTCCAGCAATATTCCATGGATTGTTTTAGCTAAAACCTATTTATAAACATAAAAATAGGCATTTAAAAACATTTACCCCCTTAAAAGACCCAGCCATTTTTTGTTTTTGTGGTTTTATTATTCCTTCCAAGAGCCTTTTTTTTTTTTTTTTAATGGCTACCTAGCCATATGAGGGCTTATATTTTGTGTGGATGAATAGTAGTTTTGCGTGACAGTACTTTACTTAAAAATAAAAAAAATCTGCCAATGTTTATTGTATTTTTTTCTTTTATGGCGTTACAGTTGTGGCCAAAAGTATTGACACCCCTGCAATTCTGTCAGATAATACTCAGTTTCTTCCTGAAAATAATTGCAAACACATTCTTTGGTATTATTATCTTCATTTAATTTGTCTTAAATGAAAAAACACAAAAGAGAATGACGCAAAAAGCAAAACATTGGTCATTTCACACAAAACTCCAAAAATGGGCCAGACAAAAGTATTGGCACCCACAGCCTAATACTTGGTTGCACAACCTTGAGCCAAAGTAACTGCGACCAATCGCTTCCGGTAACCATCAATGAGTTTCTTACAATGCTCTGCTGGAATTTTAGACCATTCTTCTTTGGCAAACTGCTTCAGGTCCCTGATATTAGAAGGGTGCCTTCTCCAAACTGCCATTTTTAGATCTCTCCACAGGTGTTCTATGGGATTCAGGTCTGGACTCATTGCTGGCCACCTTAGAAGTCTCCAGTGCTTTCTCGCACGCAAACCATTTTCTAGTGCTTTTTGAAGTGTGTTTTGGGTCATTGTCCTGCTGGAAGACCCATGACCTCTGAGGGAGACCCAGTTTTCTCACACTGGGCCCCACATTATGCGGCAAAATTTGTTGGTAGTCTTCAGCCTTCATAATGACATGCAAACAGTCAAGCAGTCCAGTGCCAGAGGCAGCAAAGCAACCCCAAAACATCAGGGAACCTCCGCCATGTTTGACTGTAGGGACAGTGTTTTTTTCTTTGAATGCCTTTTTTGTTCTCCTGTAAACTCTGTGTTGATGCCTTTGCCCAAAAAGCTCTACTTTTGTCTCATCTGACCAGAGAACATTCTTCCAAAACGTTTTAGGCTTTTTCAGGTAAGTTTTGGCAAACTCCAGCCTGGCTTTTTTATGTCTCGGGGTAAGAAGTGGGGTCTTCCTGGGTCTCCTACCATACAGTCCCTTTTCATTCAGACGCCGACGGATAGTACGGGTTGACACTGTTGTACCCTCGGACAGCAGGGCAACTTGAACTTGTTTGGATGTTAATCGAGGTTCTTTATCCAACATCCGAACAATCTTGCGTTGAAATCTCGCCAATTTTTCTTTTCCATCCACAACTAGGGAGGTTAGCCACAGTGCCATGGGCTTTAAACTTCTTGATGACACTGCGCACGGTAGACACAGGAACATTCAGGTCTTTGGAGATGGACTTGTAGCCTTGAGATTGCTCATGCTTCCTCACAATTTGGTTTCTCAAGTCCTCAGACAGTTCTTTGGTCTTCTTTCTTTTCTCCATGCTCAATGTGGTACACACAAGGACACAGGACAGAGGTTGAGTCAACTTTAATGCATGTCAACTGGCTTCAAGTGTGATTTAGTTATTGCCAACACCTGTTAGGTGCCACAGGTAAGTTATAGGTGCTGTTAATTACACAAATTAGAGAAGCATCACATGATTTTTCGAACAGTGCCAATACTTTTGTCCACCCGCTTTATGTTTGGTGTGGAATTATATCCAATTTGGCTTTAGGACAATTCTTTTTGTGTTTTTTCATTTAAGACAAATTAAATGAAGATAATACCAAAGAATTTGTGTTTGCAATCATTTTCAGGAAGAAACTGAGTATTATCTGATAGAATTGCAGGGGTGTTAATACTTTTGGCCACAACTGTATGTGTGGCAAAAATGACCTGGAAGGATGATTCTACAAGTCAGTACAATAACAGAAATATCAAACTTTTAGGCTATGTGCACACGCTGCGGAATGGTCTGCGGATTTGTATCTGCAGAACCGCAGGTAAAATGATCTGTGGTTTTGCCCTGCGGTTTATCATCTCTACAATGGAGATGGTAAATCGCAGCAGAATCCGCAGAAAAGTAGTGACAGGTCATTTCTTTCTGCAGATTCAAAACCACAGCTTTTCCGCAGTTAAAAATCCGCAGCATGTGCACAGCAGAAAGTAAATCACATAGATTTACATGCTACTGTACACTGTCTGCAGAACTGCTGCAGATCCGCTGCGGCCAAAACCGCAGCGGATCCGCAGCAAAAACCACAGCGTGTGCACATAGCCTTAAACTTTTTTTTGCTTCTGTTGCTATTAGATCGGGATTTTAGGTTGTTGTTGTTGACTGACAAAAAAAAAATTTAAAAAAAAAAGTCATTTTTGAGGGGTTTTTTTTTTATCCACGGCTTCATTTATCTTATGGGTTAACATTATATTTTAAATTGGAATTTCTGGATGCAGCAACACTGTATAAGTGATAAAGGGATATTTCCAGTTTACAAAAATGAAGTCCTGTTATTCTAAAGTCGGGCGTCTACAATCAGACTCATCATTCCAGCACAAACCACAGACGCTCAATGGAATTAGTATCTGGGGAAAATGAAACGTTACCATGTTGTGCGCAAACTAGGGAATCTAAATGCTGCAGAATTCTGATGTAAGCTGCACAAAAGAAAACATTTAATCATGAAACATAATAAATATGGTCATAATAAATATGGCTGGACAGACATCTGACTGGGATGATTGAGCGAATCCTGCTTTGAGCAGGGGGTTGGACCAGATGGCCCAGGAGGTCCCTTCCAACTCTACGATTCTATGATTCCATGGTCAAAGACACTATTTGCACCTTGTCCTAAATAGGACATGGTTTATCAAGAAAAAGGGGTGTAGCCCGGGATTTTTTCTTAATTTTGCCCAGAGATAAAGAGGACCCATCACTTCTTGGGAAACTTCATGTACTAAAAAGAGACCAACATATAAAATGTCTAATACATACAGGAAAAGTAGAATATTTCCCATTTTGGCAATTAAAGGTACTTACATCTTTTGCCATGTTACCAAATATGCAGAATTTGGTAAGCAGGATTGCCACCCAGTTGAATCGTCTGCAAAAAAAAAATAGAAATGAACAAATATGGTCAACAAAAAATAAAAAAAATCAAGTCAATCTATTTAGAGCCAAACGAGAGAGGCCAGCCAGAAGAAAGTATTCTCAAGTCCTCGAAAAGGACCTTGTTGCAACAATGCAATTTTCTACGCCACCTGGACAGCAACAGTAAGACAACAGTTTATGAAAGAGAGAACGTGTCTCCTGATGTGTCTCTTAGAGCACTCTGATGTCCCAATCCCATTCTTAGTAATGTTACTACTAAATGAACAACTGGGTTTTACCAACCCCCTTGTCAAGCGGGTGCATCCCTACGTAGCCTGACACATGAGCAACTGGTAATAAGTTAATTTATACATTTCTATGAAGGATAAGGCTACTTTCACACATCAGTTTTTTGCCGTCAGGCAGGATCCGGCTTTTTTTTTAGAAAAAACGGATCCGGCATAAATTTTGGAGAACTGTAGAAACGGATCCGTTTTTTTGCTGGATCCGTCTCTGTTCCTGGGGGCTGGCCAATTGGATCTGAGCATGCGCAGACTTAAAAAAACCGGATCCGGTGGCTGGATCCGTCTTTTTCTGGATCCGGCGCATTCCGGCGCCCATAGACTTTCATTGTAGCAAAAAGCTGGAAGCGCCGGATCTGGCGCTTCCGGCTATTTCGCCGGAGACAAAAAACGTTACAGTAGCCGTTTTTTGCAGACGCCGGAATGAGACAAGTTGCCGGATCCGGCAAAAAACGGATGAAACGCAATGCCATCCGGCACGATCCGGCGCTAATGCAAGTCAATGGGGAAAAAATGGATCCGGCATTGCATTTTGCCGGATCCGGTTTTACAAAAAAAAGCCGGATCGCGCCTGAAGGCAAAAAACTGATGTGTGAAAGAGGCCTAACAGGAGAAGCAAAATGTTAGAATCTGTGAGCACCATAATGCAGGGGCAGTGACCCAGATTCCAGTAATGTGTCACACAAAACTGCCCTTTACTAAAATCTCTAATGATCTACTAACCACTAAATCTAATGGTCACGACTCCCCATGTATTCTCCTGGATGTCGCTGCAGCATTCTACACTGTCGCTCATCAGCTCCTCTTCACTATGCTCCGCTCTATCGGCCTCAAGGATACCTCCCTGACTGCTCCTTCACAGTATTTTTTTGCTGGCTCCTCTTCCCGCTACTGTTGAGGTTCCTCAAGGCTTAGTCCTAGGCCCCTTTCTCTTCTCCTTATATTCTGCCCCTATTGGACAGTCGGTGTCCATTTAGGTCTAGTTGGAATTAAATAGTCCGATTACTAGACTATTGTAGTACAATGCAGGACGTGCTGTAAATGTCTTCTTAAGAATTTGGGAAAGTTATGAAATGTCCTATAAATGTCTGTTCCTGATCTAAGGACCTCGGCTTTTAGGCGAGATGAATCTGTGCTGCACTTTATGTACATGCTCAGTAGTGACCAGGGCTGTGGAGTTGGAAGTCAGGGAAATTGAGGACGGTTTGGCTTACAAAACCTGACCCAAATGTCCCACTCGCATCTCCAAGACTTCTCGCGTGTTACACCAACTCTTTGGAAAGTGCTGTTGAATACGTTAGCGTTATAGAAATAAAAATTATTAATCAGTGTTTTACCAGCAGGAGCTTATCGCCATAGGACTAAGTGTCCCACGCCTCCTAGTCCAACCCTGCTCCCACCACTGATTAGCAGCAGTCACTATAAAATGAACACAAAGCTATGGGATGGGCGACATTATACCCAGATTAACAAGTGAGCTCCGCTCAACCTGCTGCGCAGAAAACTGCTGTGTCCAGTAGTTTAAGCGATATATCACTAGAATCTGGGTCTTTATTCCTACCTCATGGTGCTGTCAGAATACAAGACTATTGTTTCATAAGGAATATATTTATTCAGACAAATGAGTCAATACTTTATTCCGCTCAGATAAAATGTGAATGCTGCAGCTGATTAACAGACTATGATTGGCTGCAGCTCATGTTACGTTCCCACAGGATACTGACCCAGGCAGACAAGAAGGAAACCGAAGGGTTGAGTATGGAAGGGTACCGCTAGTACAGGTGATATTTTGTATTGTTTAATTTTCACCTCCATGAACCCATACACATGGGCTTTTTCAGCAGTGGAAAAGCCCTTTAAAAAGGTACAACCAAAAAACCTCATCTTTTCCGAGTTTAAAAGCAATGGTAGGAAACACATCTGGAAGAGCGAGACGTCCGGATGCTCTGACATCTATACAAAACCAGATACATTTCTTGCAAAGCTCCACTTCAGAAGAGGCTTTCATCATTATGTGGTTATGTAAGTAACTGGACCATCTGTTTTCCTGCCATCACTCAAACTTCCGGCGGAACACACAGTCAGCTGTGCAAATGAAGGCAATTTATTCATACTGCTTATTTAGTATCCAACATTGCTGTATTCCGTACATTCGTCTCAATTTTCACTGGGATTAATCTACCTTTACCTTCTCTAAAGGCACATATGCACCCGCTCCAATACATTTCATAAGAATATGGCACCAAGTCAAAACTGATTATAGCATCCTGGTCCACTAGGGCTAGCCACCGAGACGGCATGTTGGACTCATGTTTGCCTTGTGCTCATGTGGGTTTCCTGCTCACACATTGCAAAAAAAAAGGTCTAGGAAAGCCATCAGCACTAACAAATGAGAGAGGGGGAGAGACTGCCGATTCCTTAGATATTATGAGAAAAGTTTAGAATCATAACATGCCAAGTATATTGTGGATCTGCAATAATGACAACTATCTCCAGCAAATCAGGACGCCCAGACCCTAGGATCCTGCAAACTGATCAGGAACTTGCTTCGATAGTAATCAAACTAAACTTTTCGTAGAGTGAGGCATCACAAACCCATGGTGCCAGATCTAAAGCTGCAGCAAATGCTAGAAGCACTGGACATCTATTGAGGTTTAAGAAGCTTCTTTTTATCTCCTACCCTCTCCTACTGTATCCTCACCCATCCCTGTAGACTGTGAGCCCGAACGGGCAGGGTCCCCTCTCCTTATGTATACTTGTGTGTCCCTTGTCTTACACATGTTTATTGTACTTGTCTATATTTCCCCTTTTTACATGTAAAGCGCCATGGAATAAATGGGGCTATATAAATGCATAATAATAATAATCTCCTACTGGCAAAACAAAGCGATCCTGGAACAGTTCAACCGTCTACTAAAATGCAGAGTAATTTGTTAACCACTGGGACCCTTGGTGAGGCTGCACCCTAATCATACGAATAGTGGCAGGTAGGACACTAGGCGCTCTGTGCTGCAATAGCAGAGAAGGAAGAGATACTAAAGTGCTACAAGGTATTCACATTAGCAGAGATGCACTGGAAGCCCGTGATGGCCGTCCTGTGAGGCTGATCTCACCGGGGGAGTCTGGAGCCCCCTAGATGCTGGTGCCGCTGTGGAGTCAGGTAAATTCCTGAAAATGATCATAACCTGCAAGTTATTCTATGGCTGCAAGATTTACTGGGATCTCGATTTTCCTTCATTCTGATAATGCTCACTCTCCCTGGGTCCAACACTGGGTCACTGCCGCTGCTCTGGTGATTGCTTGCCAGCTGTAGGAGAGGATGTCAGCAGCGCCGCAGCCAATTAAAGGGCCCAGCAGACTTTGCTATCTGAGCTTTGCGATTGCTCCAGCGATTGCGTACTGGGTGCAGCCAGTGGCAGAAGCTCAGCGCAGGACACGGGGAGAATGAGTAGCAGTAGATTTTTTTTCTATTATTTAATATTCTGATCAGAAGGTTAAAAAAAAGGAAATTGAGAATGGTACTCGTAACGTCACTGTTACTAGAGAAGGTGATGCCCCAACGTAATCTTGGTCAGTCTGGTGGAGGTCCCAGCAGAAAAAAAGAGAAAAAGCCACCCACTCAGATTTTTACATGCACTAGGCCTAAAGCCAAACAGCAGGCCGACAACTGTGAGCAGCCACGAGGGTGAAAAAGTACAACATGGGGGTCCTCGATACGTGACCATACAGATAAGGACTAATGGTCTATAAACACGCCATTTCATCCATGCCACCCTCATGCACCGGTACCATCACCTCTGAATTATTGGTCACACGGGGTCAGTATCTGCTCTACTCTCCACCCATCTATTCCCCTTCAAAATAAGCCAATGGCACGCGAAGCCCTTGCAGGGTGGAATGAGACATCTGGAGGGAGGGATAACAGAAAAACACAAGCCCTGACAGGAGGGTGGGGGGCAGCCTCAGACCCCTGATGTTCCCCACACACTGACAAGAGAAGGATGGGGGGGAAGCCTCGGACCCCTGATGTTCCCCACACACTGACAAGAGAAGGATGGGGGGGAAGCCTCGGACCCCTGATGTGCCCCACACACTGACAAGAGAAGGATGGGGGGGAAGCCTCGGACCCCTGATGTGCCCCACACACTGACAAGAGAAGGATGGGGGGCAGCCTCAGACCCCTGATGTGCCCCACACACTGACAAGAGAAGGATAGAGTGCAGCCTCAGACCCCTGATGTGCTCCACATACTGACAAGATGGGGGGGCAGCCTCAGACCCCTGATGTACCCCACACACACTGACAAAAGATAGGGGGTAGCCTCAGACCCCTGATGTGCCCCACACACTGACAAGAGAAGGATAGAGTGCAGCCTCGGACCCCTGATGTGTCCCACACACTGACGAGAAGGATGGGGGGCAACCTCAGACCCGATGTACCCCCCACACTGAAAAAAGAAGGCTGGGGGGCAGCCTCAAAATCCTGATGTGCCCCACACACTGACAAGAGAAGGATGGGGGGCAGCCTCAGACCCCTGATGTACCCCATACACAGAGAGTGGGGGCAGCCTCAGACCCAAAGTACCCCCCCACACTGAAAAAAGGATGGGGGGCAGCCTCAGACCCCTGATGTACCCCATACACAGAGGGTGGGGGCAGCCTCAGACCCAAAGTACCCCCCCACACTGAAAAAAGGATGGGGGGGCAGCCTCAGATCCCTGATGTACCCCATACACTGACGAGAAGGATGGGGGGCAGCCTCAGACCCGATGTACCCCCCACACTGAAAAAAGAAGGCTGGGGGGGCAGCCTCAGAATCCTGATGTGCCCCACACACTGACAAGAGAAGGATGGGGGGCAGCCTCAGACCCCTGATGTACCCCATACACAGAGGGTGGGGGCAGCCTCAGACCCAAAGTACCCCCCCACACTGAAAAAAGGATGGGGGGCAGCCTCAGAACCCTGATGTACCTCAAACTGACAGAGGGTGGGGGAAGCCTCAGACCCCTGATGTGCCCCACACACTGACAAGGATGGAGGGCAGATTCAGACCCCTGATGTGCCCCACACACACAGAGGGTAGGGGGTAGCCTCAGACCCCTGTAGTTCCCCACACACTGACAAGAGAAGGATAGGATGCGGCCTCGGACCCCTGATGTGCCCACACAATGACAAGGATGGGGGGCAGCCTTGAACCCCTGATGTGTCCCACACACTGACAAGCGGGTGGGGGAGCCTCAGGCCCCTGATATACCCCACACACTGACAAGAGAAGGATGGGGGGCAGCCTCGGACCCCTGATGTGCCCCACACGCTGACAGAGGGTGGGGGCAGCTTCGGGCCCCCATACCCCTTCCATGTATGCAGGAGGTAGGGTAGGCCGTGTTTCCAGCAGCCAGGCTGCCCTGCTACTTGTATACACCCCTGGCGGGAACATTAAGGCCCGCTCCCTCCCGGTGGGGGACAGGCAGCCATGTTCGCAGTGCCCCGGTGCGGAGTGGGGTAGGCCGCACACAGCGTGCACTGCACATATCCGGGACTAGGGCTCACCGTGTCCCGAGCTCAGGGCCTCACGCTGGACACCCGCTCGTGGTCAGCGCTCCGGCCGACAGCAGAGGGTGCAGGACGGTTCATGTGAGTGGGGGAGGCGGAGGAGGGCCAGCAGCTGCCGTGCACGCAGCACACAACACGGCGGCGCTGACTGCGGCCTAGGCCCGTACCGGAGATGCCCTGCGGGAAGCGGTCACGGGGAGACGGGTGCAGGATCGGGCGGCAGCAGGGGATGCAGCATCCTCAGTGGCCCCTACTTGTCAGCACGGCGCGGGCCCTCTCCACCCTGGCCACGCGCGGTCTCCGCGCGCCCAGCTGCTCTTCCTTGTCGGCCCGGCTGCCAGGTGCTCGGACCCGGTGACTATCTCCCCGTATGCCCGCGAACTGCCGCCTTCTTCTGAGGCCCGTCTGCTCTTCCTTCTCTCGCTGTATCCTCCCTTCCCGTCACCTCAAACAAAAAACCGAGCTTGGCGGCGTCTGGCCGACCTGCACGGTGATTGGTTGAAAGGGGTTTCACGTCAGGGAAAGTAACTCCGCCCCTCGCCACCTCCGGTGCGCAGCTCTCCATTCTGTTTGGGTAGAATTGCAGCTAGCGCGTGACGTCACGACCAGTTCAGCGACCTGGCGCGCTGATTGGCTATCCTGAGCGTCAATGAGGAAGGAGGAGTGTTTATAGGAAACTCGTGCACGGGGGCGTGACGTCATCAACTGACTGAAATATTTCTCTGGCTCTCCTCCAGCTGTTCCTGTGGGAGGCGCCGTGCACAGCTCACCTGCTGCTGCTGAACTAACAGCCCCAACCTGAGAATCCAGCTCTGAACCAGCAGCCCGAACCTGAGAATCCAGCTCCAAGGAATAAAATGGATTTCCTTTATTTGATTCAGCGATAAAACATGTCAAAATCATGCAGCACGCTAGTACCGGGAATACCAGTGAGAAAAAGTGCCTTACTGTAAACTGAACGAGTTTCAAACACAGGATCCATGGAATCAAAGGCTTTTTCTGTGGAAGGAGTGAGCTGAAATAACTGTCTACTGCCCTCCCTGCTGTACTGCACCGAGCCACTAGAGGCGCCCTTCCTGCTGCAGTGCACTCACCCTCTTGGCTGCAGTGCCAGCGAATAATCCTGGCGCCGTCCCTGCTGCAGTGCCAGCGAATAATCCTTGCGCCCTCCCTGCTGTACTGCACAGAGCCACTGCAGGCCCCCTCGCGGCTCTACTGCACACTGCAGGCCCCCTCCCGGCTGTACTGCACACTGCAGGCCCCCTCCCGGCTGTCCTGCACAGAGCCACTGCAGGCCCCCTCCCGGCTGTACTGCACAGAGCCACTGCAGGCCCCCTCCTGGCTGTACTGCACAGAGCCACTGCAGGCCCCCTCCCGGCTGTACTGCACACTGCAGGCCCCCTCCCGGCTGTCCTGCACAGAGCCACTGCAGGCCCCCTCCCGGCTGTCCTGCACAGAGCCACTGCAGGCCCCCTCCTGGCTGTACTGCACAGAGCCACTGCAGGCCCCCTCCCGGCTGTACTGCACAGAGCCACTGCAGGCCCCCTCCCGGCTGTACTGCAGAGCCACTGCAGGCCCCCTCCCGGCTGTACTGCACACAGCCACTGCAGGCCCCCTCGCAGCTCTACTGCACAGAGCCACTGCAGGCCCCCTCTCGGCTGTACTGCACACTGCAGGCCCCCTCCCAGCTGTACTGCACCGAGCCACTGCAGGCCCCCTCCCAGCTGTACTGCACAGAGCCACTGCAGGCCCCCCTCCCGGCTGTACTGCACACTGCAGGCCCCCTCCCAGCTGTACTGCACCGAGCCACTGCAGGCCCCCTCCCGGCTGTACTGCACCGAGCCACTGCAGGCCCCCTCCCGGCTGTACTGCACAGAGCCACTGCAGGCCCCCTCCCGGCTGTACTGCACAGAGCCACTGCAGGCCCCCTCCCGGCTGTACTGCACACAGCCACTGCAGGCCCCCTCGCAGCTCTACTGCACAGAGCCACTGCAGGCCCCCTCTCGGCTGTACTGCACACTGCAGGCCCCCTCTCGGCTGTACTGCACACTGCAGGCCCCCTCCCAGCTGTACTGCACCGAGCCACTGCAGGCCCCCTCCCAGCTGTACTGCACCGAGCCACTGCAGGCCCCCTCCCGGCTGTACTGCACAGAGCCACTGCAGGCCCCCTCCCGGCTGTACTGCACACTGCAGGCCCCCTCCCGGCTGTACTGCACAGAGCCACTGCAGGCCCCCTCCCGGCTGTACTGCACAGAGCCACTGCAGGCCCCCTCCCGGCTGTACTGCACACTGCAGGCCCCCTCCCGGCTGTACTGCACAGAGCCACTGCAGGCCCCCTCCCGGCTGTACTGCACACAGCCACTGCAGGCCCCCTCCCGGCTGTACTGCACACAGCCACTGCAGGCCCCCTCGCAGCTCTACTGCACAGAGCCACTGCAGGCCCCCTCTCGGCTGTACTGCACACTGCAGGCCCCCTCCCAGCTGTACTGCACCGAGCCACTGCAGGCCCCTCCCAGCTGTACTGCACAGAGCCACTGCAGGCCCCCCTCCCGGCTGTACTGCACACTGCAGGCCCCCTCCCGGCTGTACTGCACAGAGCCACTGCAGGCCCCCTCCCGGCTGTACTGCACAGAGCCACTGCAGGCCCCCTCCCGGCTGTACTGCACAGAGCCACTGCAGGCCCCCTCCCAGCTGTACTGCACCGAGCCACTGCAGGCCCCCTCCCGGCTGTACTGCACACTGCAGGCCCCCTCCCGGCTGTACTGCACAGAGCCACTGCAGGCCCCCTCCCGGCTGTACTGCACACTGCAGGCCCCCTCCCGGCTCTACTGCACAGAGCCACTGCAGGCCCCCTCGCGGCTCTACTGCACAGAGCCACTGCAGGCCCCCTCGCGGCTCTACTGCACAGAGCCACTGCAGGCCCCCTCGCGGCTCTACTGCACAGAGCCACTGCAGGCCCCCTCGCGGCTCTACTGCACAGAGCCACTGCAGGCCCCCTCGCGGCTCTACTGCACAGAGCCACTGCAGGCCCCCTCGCGGCTCTACTGCACAGAGCCACTGCAGGCCCCCTCTCGGCTGTACTGCACACTGCAGGCCCCCTCCCGGCTGTACTGCACCGAGCCACTGCAGGCCCCCTCCCGGCTGTACTGCACAGAGCCACTGCAGGCCCCCTCCTGGCTGTACTGCACACTGCAGGCCCCCTCCCGGCTGTACTGCACACTGCAGGCCCCCTCCCGGCTGTACTGCAGAGCCACTGCAGGCCCCCTCCCGGCTGTACTGCACAGAGCCACTGCAGGCCCCCTCCCGGCTGTACTGCACAGAGCCACTGCAGGCCCCCTCTCGGCTGTACTGCACACTGCAGGCCCCCTCCCAGCTGTACTGCACCGAGCCACTGCAGGCCCCCTCCCGGCTGTACTGCACACTGCAGGCCCCCTCCCGGCTGTACTGCACAGAGCCACTGCAGGCCCCCTCCCGGCTGTACTGCACACTGCAGGCCCCCTCCCGGCTGTACTGCACACTACAGGCCCCCTCCCGGCTGTACTGCACACTACAGGCCCCCTCCCGGCTGTACTGCACAGAGCCACTGCAGGCCCCCTCCCGGCTGTACTGCACAGAGCCACTGCAGGCCCCCTCCCGGCTGTACTGCACAGAGCCACTGCAGGCCCCCTCCCGGCTGTACTGCACAGAGCCACTGCAGGCCCCCTCCCGGCTGTACTGCACACAGCCACTGCAGGCCCCCTCCCGGCTGTACTGCACACAGCCACTGCAGGCCCCCTCGCAGCTCTACTGCACAGAGCCACTGCAGGCCCCCTCGGCTGTACTGCACACTGCAGGCCCCCTCCCAGCTGTACTGCACCGAGCCACTGCAGGCCCCCTCCCAGCTGTACTGCACCGAGCCACTGCAGGCCCCCTCCCGGCTGTACTGCACAGAGCCACTGCAGGCCCCCTCCCGGCTGTACTGCACACTGCAGGCCCCCTCCCGGCTGTACTGCACAGAGCCACTGCAGGCCCCCTCCCGGCTGTACTGCACAGAGCCACTGCAGGCCCCCTCCCGGCTGTACTGCACACAGCCACTGCAGGCCCCCTCGCAGCTCTACTGCACAGAGCCACTGCAGGCCCCCTCTCGGCTGTACTGCACACTGCAGGCCCCCTCCCAGCTGTACTGCACCGAGCCACTGCAGGCCCCCTCCCAGCTGTACTGCACCGAGCCACTGCAGGCCCCCTCCCGGCTGTACTGCACACTGCAGGCCCCCTCCCGGCTGTACTGCACAGAGCCACTGCAGGCCCCCTCCCGGCTGTACTGCACACTGCAGGCCCCCTCCCGGCTGTACTGCACAGAGCCACTGCAGGCCCCCTCGCGGCTCTACTGCACAGAGCCACTGCAGGCCCCCTCGCGGCTCTACTGCACAGAGCCACTGCAGGCCCCCTCGCGGCTCTACTGCACAGAGCCACTGCAGGCCCCCTCGCGGCTCTACTGCACAGAGCCACTGCAGGCCCCCTCGCGGCTCTACTGCACAGAGCCACTGCAGGCCCCCTCGCGGCTCTACTGCACAGAGCCACTGCAGGCCCCCTCCCGGCTGTACTGCACACTGGAGGCCCCCTCCCGGCTGTACTGCACAGAGCCACTGCAGGCCCCCTCCCGGCTGTACTGCACAGAGCCACTGCAGGCCCCCTCCCGGCTGTACTGCACACTGCAGGCCCCCTCCCGGCTGTACTGCACACTGCAGGCCCCCTCCCGGCTGTACTGCACAGAGCCACTGCAGGCCCCCTCCCGGCTGTACTGCACAGAGCCACTGCAGGCCCCCTCTCGGCTGTACTGCACACTGCAGGCCCCCTCCCGGCTGTACTGCACACTGCAGGCCCCCTCCCGGCTGTACTGCACAGAGCCACTGCAGGCCCCCTCCCGGCTGTACTGCACACTGCAGGCCCCCTCCCGGCTGTACTGCACACTACAGGCCCCCTCCCGGCTGTACTGCACACTACAGGCCCCCTCCTGGCTGTACTGCACACTATAGGCCCCCTCCCGGCTGTACTGCACAGAGCCACTGCAGGCCCCCTCCTGGCTGTACTGCACAGAGCCACTGCAGGCCCCCTCCCGGCTGTACTGCACAGAGCCACTGCAGGCCCCCTCCCGGCTGTACTGCACACTGCAGGCCCCCTCTCGGCTGTACTGCACAGAGCCACTGCAGGCCCCCTCCCGGCTGTACTGCACAGAGCCACTGCAGGCCCCCTCCCGGCTGTACTGCAGAGCCACTGCAGGCCCCCTCCCGGCTGTACTGCACAGAGCCACTGCAGGCCCCCTCCCGGCTGTACTGCACAGAGCCACTGCAGGCCCCCTCCCGGCTGTACTGCACAGAGCCACTGCAGGCCCCCTCCCGGCTGTACTGCACAGAGCCACTGCAGGCCCCCTCCCGGCTGTACTGCACAGAGCCACTGCAGGCCCCCTCCCGGCTGTACTGCACAGAGCCACTGCAGGCCCCCTCCCGGCTGTACTGCACACTGCAGGCCCCCTCCCGGCTGTACTGCACAGAGCCACTGCAGGCCCCCTCCTGGCTGTACTGCACAGAGCCACTGCAGGCCCCCTCCCGGCTGTACTGCACACTGCAGGCCCCCTCGCGGCTGTACTGCACAGAGCCACTGCAGGCCCCCTCCCGGCTGTACTGCACAGAGCCACTGCAGGCCCCCTCCCGGCTGTACTGCACAGAGCCACTGCAGGCCCCCTCCCGGCTGTACTGCACAGAGCCACTGCAGGCCCCCTCCCGGCTGTACTGCACACTGCAGGCCCCCTCCCGGCTGTACTGCACACTGCAGGCCCCCTCCCGGCTGTACTGCACAGAGCCACTGCAGGCCCCCTCCCGGCTGTACTGCACAGAGCCACTGCAGGCCCCCTCCCGGCTGTACTGCACAGAGCCACTGCAGGCCCCCTCCCGGCTGTACTGCACACTGCAGGCCCCCTCCCGGCTGTACTGCACAGAGCCACTGCAGGCCCCCTCCCTGCTGTACTGCACACTGCAGGCCCCATCCCTGCTGTACTGCACACTGCAGGCCCCCTCCCGGCTGTACTGCACAGAGCCACTGCAGGCCCCCTCCCGGCTGTACTGCACAGAGCCACTGCAGGCCCCTCCCGGCTGTACTGCACAGAGCCACTGCAGGCCCCCTCCCGGCTGTACTGCACAGAGCCACTGCAGTCCCCCTCCTGGCTGTACTGCACAGAGCCACTGCAGGCCCCCTCCCGGCTGTACTGCACACTGCAGGCCCCCTCCCGGCTGTACTGCACAGAGCCACTGCAGGCCCCCTCCCGGCTGTACTGCACAGAGCCACTGCAGGCCCCCTCCCGGCTGTACTGCACACTGCAGGCCCCCTCTCGGCTGAACTGCACAGAGCCACTGCAGGCCCCCTCCCGGCTGTACTGCACAGAGCCACTGCAGGCCCCCTCCCGGCTGTACTGCACACTGCAGGCCCCCTCCCGGCTGTACTGCACAGAGCCACTGCAGGCCCCCTCCCGGCTGTACTGCACAGAGCCACTGCAGGCCCCCTCCCGGCTGTACTGCACACAGCCACTGCAGGCCCCCTCCCGGCTGTACTGCACACAGCCACTGCAGGCCCCCTCGCAGCTCTACTGCACAGAGCCACTGCAAGCCCCCTCTCGGCTGTACTGCACACTGCAGGCCCCCTCCCAGCTGTACTGCACCGAGCCACTGCAGGCCCCCTCCCAGCTGTACTGCACCGAGCCACTGCAGGCCCCCTCCCGGCTGTACTGCACAGAGCCACTGCAGGCCCCCTCCCGGCTGTACTGCACACTGCAGGCCCCCTCCCGGCTGTACTGCACAGAGCCACTGCAGGCCCCCTCGCGGCTCTACTGCACAGAGCCACTGCAGGCCCCCTCGCGGCTCTACTGCACAGAGCCACTGCAGGCCCCCTCGCGGCTCTACTGCACAGAGCCACTGCAGGCCCCCTCGCGGCTCTACTGCACAGAGCCACTGCAGGCCCCCTCGCGGCTCTACTGCACAGAGCCACTGCAGGCCCCCTCGCGGCTCTACTGCACAGAGCCACTGCAGGCCCCCTCGCGGCTCTACTGCACAGAGCCACTGCAGGCCCCCTCGCGGCTCTACTACACACTGCAGGCCCCCTCCCAGCTGTACTGCACCGAGCCACTACAGGCCCCCTCCCGGCTGTACTGCACAGAACCACTGCAGGCCCCCTCCCGGCTGTACTGCACAGAGCCACTGCAGGCCCCCTCCCGGCTGTACTGCACACTGCAGGCCCCCTCCCGGCTGTACTGCACACTGCAGGCCCCCTCCCGGCTGTACTGCACAGAGCCACTGCAGGCCCCCTCTCGGCTGTACTGCACACTGCAGGCCCCCTCCCAGCTGTACTGCACCGAGCCACTGCAGGCCCCCTCCCGGCTGTACTGCACACTGCAGGCCCCCTCCCGGCTGTACTGCACACTGCAGGCCCCCTCCCGGCTGTACTGCACACTACAGGCCCCCTCCCGGCTGTACTGCACACTGCAGGCCCCCTCCCGGCTGTACTGCACAGAGCCACTGCAGGCCCCCTCCTGGCTGTACTGCACAGAGCCACTGCAGGCCCCCTCCCGGCTGTACTGCACACTGCAGGCCCCCTCCCGGCTGTACTGCACAGAGCCACTGCAGGCCCCCTCCCGGCTGTACTGCACAGAGCCACTGCAGGCCCCCTCCTGGCTGTACTGCACACTGCAGGCCCCCTCTCGGCTGTACTGCACAGAGCCACTGCAGGCCCCCTCCCGGCTGTACTGCACAGAGCCACTGCAGGCCCCCTCCCGGCTGTACTGCACAGAGCCACTGCAGGCCCCCTCCCGGCTGTACTGCACAGAGCCACTGCAGGCCCCCTCCCGGCTGTACTGCACACTGCAGGCCCCCTCCCGGCTGTACTGCACAGAGCCACTGCAGGCCCCCTCCCAGCTGTACTGCACAGAGCCACTGCAGGCCCCCTCCCGGCTGTACTGCACACTGCAGGCCCCCTCCCGGCTGTACTGCACAGAGCCACTGCAGGCCCCCTCCCGGCTGTACTGCACAGAACCACTGCAGGCCCCCTCCCGGCTGTACTGCACAGAGCCACTGCAGGCCCCCTCCCGGCTGTACTGCACAGAGCCACTGCAGGCCCCCTCCCTGCTGTACTGCACAGAGCCACTGCAGGCCCCCTGCCGGCTGTACTGCACAGAGCCACTGCAGGCCCCCTCCCGGCTGCAGTGCCAGCCTTAAGGGGGTTTTACACTAAGCAATATCGCTAGCAATATCGCTAAAACGTCACTGGTTTTGTGACGTTATAGCGATATCGCTATGTGTGATACTTACCAACGACCGGCTCCCCCGCTGCTCATCGCTGATCGCGCGAGATCGGGCGGCTCCATTTCTCGTCGGGCGCTTCCTGCTGGGCTTCCTGCTGTGTGAGAAGAGCGACGCTGGATGCGGGCGGGAGGACGCAGGATCGCTGTGTGTGAAAGGTGAGTATCGTGCGCTGCGTCGCTGCTGCATCGCTGTGAGATCTTTCTGTATGAAAGCTCACTAGCGATCATTTAGCGATGCACCAGCGATCCTGACCGGGTCGGATCGCTGGTGCATCGCTAAATGTAAAAGGGCCTTTAATCATGGTGTCCTTCCCTCTGTACCACCAAGCATTACAGAGTAGCCACTATGTTCTCCTTTTTGTACCAGCAGCCTTACAAAGTAGTCACTGTGGCATAAGTACCAGAGGAGTGCAGTGCTCCTACAGAGGCTGGCATTCAGGATAGGGGCTCAGCCCTCTATATGGCGAGGTGGCAGCTTCCTCCCACCAAGATTAGGCCGGGGTCAGACATTCGAGAAAATCGCATGAGTCTCGCATGTCAATACCCGGCACTCAGGACCGGAGCATGCGGCTGCATACAAATACATGCAGCCGCACGCTCCTGTCCAAATGCCGTCAGCAGTGCTGGGTATTGAAATACGAGACTCGCGTGATTTTCTTGCATGTCTAACCCCAGCCTTATGCAGAGGGTGTGATGTCAGGCACAGCCTTGGTTGTGAGGGCAGGGGTGGTCAGTGTGTGTGTTAGTGTCACCAGAGACCTCTTCATAAGGGATCCGGACCCTCTCAGGGGAATGTGCCCTCTAATAACAATTCTACCAGCCCTAGGGCTGATGAGAGCCTCTACAGTGGGTACGGAAAGTATTCAGACCCCTTTAAATTTTTCACTGTTTCATTGCAGCCATTTGGTAAATTCAGAAAAGTTCATTTTTTTCTCATTAATGTACACTCTGCACCCCCAGCTTAACTGAAAATAAAAAAAGCAGAAATTTAGAGATTTTTGCAAGTTTATTAAAAAAGAAAAACTGAAATACCACATGGTCATAAGTATTCAGACCCTTTGCTCAGTATTGAGCAGAAGCACCCTTTTGAGCTAGTACAGCTATGAGTCTTCCTTCTTCCTTGCAGATCCTCTCCAGTTCCGTCAGACTGGATGGTGAACGTTGGTGGACAGCCATTTTCAGGTCTCTCCAGAGATGCTCAGTTAATAAATAATAATAAATTTTATTTCTATAGCGCCGACATATTCCGCAGCACTTTACATTACAGAGGGGACTTCTACAGACAATAGACATTACAGCACAACAATAATCACATAGAACATAACAGATACCAAGAGGAATGAGGGCCCTGCTCGCAAGCTTACAGTCTATGAGGAAAGAGGTAGACACGAAAGGTGGGTGGTAACAGTTGCCCTGATTGTATGGACCAGCCATAAGTGTGTAACAGTACAGACACAGAGGGCTAATGGATGCATAAAACATGTGGGAACATGATGCAGGGAACCTGATTATGGTAAAACTTTTGGCTGTGCCACACAGGGATAGATTAAGTTAATGTGTTGAGGCGGTCGGCCAGTCTGAATAAATGCGTTTTCAGGGCACGCTTAAAATTGTGGGGATTGGGGACTAATCGTATTGACCTTATTGGGTTTATGTCAGGGCTCTGGCTGGGCTAGTCAAGAATGGTCAATGAGTTGTTCTGAAGCCACTCCTTGGGTCTTTTAGCTGTGTGCTTATGGTCATTGTCTTGTTGGAAGGTGAACCTTTGACCAAGTCTGAGGTCCAGAGCACTCTGGAAGAGGTGTTCATCCAGGATCTCTCTGTACTTGGCCGCATTCATGTTTCCTTCAATTCCAACCAGTCGTCCTGTCCCTGCAGCTGAAAACCACCCCCATAGCATGATGCTGCCACCATGTTTCACTGTTGGGATTGTATTGGATAGATGATGAGCAGTGTTTGGTTTTCTTCACACATACCGCTTAGAATTACCATCAAAAATTCTATCTTCATCTCATCAGACCAGAGAATCATATTTCTCCTAGTCTGGGAGTCCTTCATGTGTTTTTTAGCAAACTATGCGGGCTTTCATATGTCTTGCACTGAAGAGAGGCTTCTGTCGGGCCACTCTGCCATTAAGGCCCGACTGGTGGAGGGCTGCAGTGATAGTTGACTTTGTGGAACTTTCTCCCATCTCCTTACTGCAAGTGTGGAGCTCAGCCAGTGATTTTGGAGTTCTTTACCTCTCTCATCAAGGCTTTTCTCCCACGATTGCTCAGTTTGGCTGGATGGCCAGGTCTAGGAAGACTTCTCGTGGTCACAAACTTCTTAAATTTAAGGATTGTGGAGGCCACTGTGTTCTTAGGAACCTTGAGTACTGCAGAAATTCTTTTGTAACCTAGGCCAGATGTGGGCCTTGCCACAATTCTGTCTCTGAGCTCCTTGGCCAATTCCTTTGACCTCATGATTCTCATTTGGACCGACAGGCACTGTGAGCTGTGAGGTCTTATAGAGACAGGTGTGTGCCTTTACAAATCAAGTCCTATCCAATTAAACACAGCTGGACTCCAATGAATGAGTAGAACCATCTCAAGGAGGATCACAAGGAAATGGACAGCATGTGACTTAAATATGAGTGTCTGAGCAAAGGGTCTGAACACTTATGACCATGTGATATTTCAGCTTTTCTTTTTTAATTTGAAAAAATATCTACATTTCTGTTTTTTTTCAGTCAAGATGAGGTGCAGAGTGTACATTAATGAGAAAAAAAATGAACTTTTTTGAATTTACCAAATGGCTGCAGTGAAACAAAGTGAAAAATTTAAGGGGTCTGAATAGTTTCCATACCCACTGTGAGAGGACTTTCTCCTCTCACCACCCCCTGCAGCCTCTTCTAGACTTTATGACACGGTTTTTAAAATCATTCATTTGTACTTCTGAGAGCAATAACTTTTTGCAGTTTTTTTTTTTTCTTTTAAAAGACGAGATTTATGTTTTCTCGGCACTAGTTTTAGGATCATACAACATTATAAGCACTAGTCTTTTTTCGCTGGAAACATATATTAAAAAAAAAAAAAAAAACAGCATTTTAGGCATTGACCATGTGATATAAAGAACATGTTAAATTTATGCACTTGGTGAGGTCGGTTAACGCGTCTACATGTGTATTTTTTTTTTTTTTTTAAACACACTAGAACAAGCTTTGCCTCTAAGGCTGCTTTGTCTAACAGGCAACCCCCGCATGTGCTGCGGCTATCGAACCACCACAAGACATTCAGCCACGACGACTCGAATATAGTATTCAAAGATACAGTTAGGTCCATATATACTTGGACAGAGACACCATTTTTCTAATTTTGGTTCTAGACATTACCACAATGAATTTTAAACAAAACAATTCAGATGCAGTTGAAGTTCAGACTTTCAGCTTTCATTTGAGGGTATCCACATTAAAATTGGATGAAGGGTTTAGGAGTTTCAGCTCCTTAACACGTGCCACCCTGGTTTTAAAGGAACCAAAAGTAATTGGACAGATTAAATAATTGTAAATAAAATGTTCATTTCTAGTACTTGGTTGAAAACCCTTTGTTGGCAATGACTGCCTGAAGTCTTGAACTCATGGTGTGAAGTACAGTATTCAGATGTACGGGACATCTTGTTCTCCAGACAGCCCCCGAATAGGGACGCCTCTGCCCCCGGAGGACAACAAGACAATGGACCCTCGGATCGGACACGGGCACTGGAAAATTGGGACTGATCATCCCCCATGACAACCACGGTAAGTTGGCAGTTATACTGTTCAGACTGACCGTTGGTGTGGTTTTCCTGTGCTTGTTGCTGCAAAGAGGATCTGATGTTTGTCCTTGATGGTGGGGTGATTCTTGGGAGGAATCATATAGAGGTGCAGTCCCTTTGGATTGACAAGTGATTGTGACTCTCTTTATAGTCAAAATAGCCTGAAATCCCGATCACTGTTAGAATCGGGCGTGGTGATGTGATCGAAGATTGGGTAGGATACGTAACATACACTCACTGGCCACTTTATTAGGTACACCATGCTAGTAAGGGGTTGGACCCCCTTTTGCCTTCAGAACTGCCTCAATTCTTCGTGGCAGAGATTCAACAAGGTGCTGGAAGCATTCCTCAGAGATTTTGGACCATATTGACATGATGGCATCACACAGTTGGCGCAGATTTGTCGGCTGCACATCCCTGATGCGAATCTCCCGTTCCACCACATCCCAAAGATGCTCTATTGGATTGAGATCTGGTGACTGAGGAGGCCATTTGAGTACAGTAAACTCATTGTCATGTTCAAGAAACCAATCTGAGATGATTCGAGCTTTATGACATGGCGCATTATCCTGCTGAAAGTAGCCATCAGATGTTGGGTACATTGTGGTCATAAAGGGATGGACATGGTCAGCAACAATACTCAGGTAGGCTGTGGCGTTGCAACGATGCTCAATTGGTACCAAGGGGCCCAAAGAGTGCCCAGAAAAAATTCCCCACACCATGACACCACCACCACCAGCCTGAACCGTTGATACAAGGCAGGATGGATCCATGCTTTCATGTTGTTTACGCCAAATTCTGACCCTACCATCCGAATGTCGCAGCAGAAATCGAGACTCATCAGACCAGGCAACGTTTTTCCAATCTTCTACTGTCCAATTTCGATGAGCTTGTGCAAATTGTAGCCTCAGTTTCCTGTTCTTAGCTGAGAGGAGTGGTACCCAGTGTGGTCTTCTGCTGCTGTAGCCCATCTGCCTCAAAGTTCGACGCACTGTGCGTTCAGAGATGCTCTTCTGCCTACCTTGGTTGTAACGGGTGGCAATTTGAGTCACTGTTGCCTTTCTATCAGCTCGAACCAGTCTGCCCATTCTCCTCTGACCTCTGGCATCAACATGGCATTTCCGGCCACAGAACTGCCGCTCACTGGATTTTTTTTCTTTTTCGGACCATTCTCTGTAAACCCTAGAGATGGTTGTGCGTGAAAATCCCAGTAGATCAGCAGTTTCTGAAATTCTCAGACCAGCCCTTCTGGCACCAACAATCATGCCACGTTCAAAGGCACTCAAATCACCTTTCTTCCCCATACTGATGCTCGGTTTGAACTGCAGGAGATTGTCTTGACCATGTCTACATGCCTAAATGCACTGAGTTGCCGCCATGTGATTGGCTGATTAGAAATTAAGTCATAACACACAGTTGGACAGGTGTACCTAATAAAGTGGCCAGTGAGTGTATATATATATATATATATATATATATATATATATATATATATATATATATATATATATAAAACCAGAGGTGTCCGGTGGGATAGTCTGAGACGCCCTCCTCGTTTCACCAAGTACCGCATTGAATTTTGGGCATCCCAGAGGGGGATAGACGTGGTGGAACAGACTGTTACGGCCGCACCAGTACTGTGCACAACTGACGTAAGGATATTTAGCTCTAAAGGTGAGAATCCGTGGAACAAAAAGAAGAATTTCGTGGCTTGGCACATTAATTGTGAGACAAAGGTGTTAGGAAGAACAGTGGAAGTGAATTCTGATTGTTTCTGTTACTGCTATGTTGAAGAGGGAAAATTGTCTATTATTATAACAAGGACTGAATGTTTTGTGGTACAAGAAAGTGACTGTGGAACTGAGAAGGTGACAGAGTAATGTGCCAGAGAGACTCCGGACGATGCATTAAAAGTAGAAAAACGTTTTTTTCAGAAGACTTTAACCCGCTCTGTATCTGCAGGGAAAGAAAAAAAAAAAACCAGCAGCTGCAGTAGTTACAGCCCCCACCGCTTCCCCTCCAATCTCAGCCCCCACCACATCCCCCACTGCCGGCACATAGCTCGTTTCTTATCAGTAGCACACAGCAAACTCAGCTCCCGCGCTCCAACCATACAGATCCACCCCCAATATTGCCTGAGGATCAACGACTCACCCCATACCTCTCAGAGATACCATCTAAACTTTGGTCAAAAGGGCCAAATAATATAAGGAAAATGCCTATAGAACCAGTAAAAGTGTTTCTCAAACCTGGTGCCCCTTTTCCCAAAGTCCATCAATACCCTTTGAAATATGATCAGGAGCGGGGCCTCCAGGAACAAATACAAACGTTACTTGATAATGGTGCTCTGGTACCCTGTGTTTCTCCATGTAATACGACCTTGTTTCCCGTTAAGAAAAAGACCCGCCTGGCAGCCCCCTGTGTACCGGCTGGTACGAGATCTATGGGCAGTTAATGCAGCTACTGTTCTGGAAACTCCAGTGGTGCCTAATCCACATACTCTTTTGTCCCAAATACCCCAGGATGCTGCTTGGTTAACAGTCATCGACCTTACCAATACCTTCTTTAGCATTCCGTTACACCCAGATTGCCAGTTTCTGTTTGCATTCACATATTAGGGACGACAGTTAACATGGACAATTATGCCACAAGGGGCCCAAAACAGTCCCAACAAGTTTGCAAAAAATATGAGCGAGTGTCTCTTGCCCTGGCAGTTAAATCACCCCCAGGTCACGCTGCTTCAGTATGTGGATGATTTTTTGTTGTGTGCACAGACGGAGCAGGAAGCCATTGCTGCCACTGTTAGCCTCCTCAAGCATCTGGCAGCACTGAACTGTTGGGTTTCGGCCTCGAAACTTCAGTTCTGCCTTGGTCAAGTGATATTCTTGGGTCACTGTCTCCTTCAGGGTGCCAGACACCTCACAGAAGAAAGAAAAATAGGTGTCAGCGCCCTTCCTTTCCAAAAAGATGAAACTGAACTTCAGAGTTTTCTTGGACTATGAACTTATTGTTGTCAGTGGATACCAGATGCATCCCGCATAATGCAACCTTCTTACAATGCCTTAAAAGACGGCATAATGAGTTATAAGGAAAGATCACCGGTTTGCATGGAAAGCCTTTATCGTGCCTTCTCTGAATTGAGTTTGGTATATTCCACACCGGATACGCTGTTACCACAGAGGACACTGTAGTGCACGCAGCTGCACTCCCGCCCTCACAGTCAGCACAAGAAGCAGAACTTCAGGCTCTGTCTACTGCATGTACTTTGGCAAAGAACAGCCGGGCTAATACAGGGACTCACGGTATGCATTTGGTATTGCTCACGATTTTGGGGTATCTATGGGCCAATCGAGGGTTTATTACTACTGCCGGAACCCCAGTGAAAAATGCTGAAGCTGTTAAAACCCTCATGGACTCGATCAAATTACCTACTCAGGTGGCTATTATCAAAGTTAAGGCGCACGTTCCTAGGAACAGTCCACAGACTGTTGGTAACGCATTGGCGGATATGCAAGCAAAAGCCGCTGCTCTTTTACCCGTTGAACCGATACCAGCTATGGTGACCACACGCTCTCAACGTAAACAGTTACAAGAAGCATTGACCCTACAAGAACCTGATGATCTACAACAGACTGAAGTTTTCTGTTGGACCCCGCGAGAACGCTTAATGACGATGCAGAGAATGTCTCCAAAGGAAGAGGTGAAGCAATGGAAGACTGATGGGGCACGTATGGATAATGGTCTCTGGAAAAAGGACCAACTCGTGCGTCTCCCTAAGCGGAAGTACCCTGCTATTGCCATATGGGCACAGGGGCCTACATATCAAGGAAAGAATCAGGCCCTCGCACTGGTGCAAAAATTCTACTGGGCCCCGGGAATTTTCACAGTTTTGACAGCACTCAACCGTGCCTATAATATCTGTCAGACTTGCAATCCCGGTCAACTTCAACGTGTACCCCCAAAGTATCTTGCTAAGCCCGACTATCATTTCCAAAGGCTCCAGGTGGACCATATCACGTTACCCAAGTCTGGAAGATACGAATACTGTTTGGTTGTTGCCGACAAGAAATTTGTGATGGAAGTCATATGCAGATATGGGGTTCCAGAAGTTGTAGAAAGTGATCAAGGTCCGGCCTTTTCTTCTCATGTGTACCAAGAAGTTCTGACAATGCTTGGATCCACTGTAGCCCTCCATACCAAAGCTTGTTACACATTGCTGCCTGTATCCTTGTTGTATATATGATACTAAAACTTGTTCTTTGGTGTATTTCTGTATGTATTAGGAAATTCTGCACTAAGACAGCTAATGATGATACCAAAGACGTCGTCACCCCTGCTCTTCTCTACACCTGTCTCAAAAGGTTACTTGATGAAGATGTTGAAGCCAAGCGCATGGCCATTTCAAAAGATCCCCACCACTGTCATCAAAAATTATTTGTAAATTGCAGCATACAGAGGGGATGGGTGCACCGCAACAGCCATGACTGATAACACAGCATCAGCCATGTGAAGACCAGTACCTCTTGAGCTTATGGCTTGGGATAGCACCTCTGATGCTGCATATTAGTTAATAAAATTTATCTAGGGGGGATTGTGAAGTACAGTATTCAGATGTATGGGACATCTTGTTCTCCAGACCTCCATTTTTGCGCTTGCGACGCCATTTTGTTGTTTACGAGTTACATTTTGTAACTAGGTGAAAGTTTGCGTTATGAAACCAGACTGTCCCAGTCCGAATGAGATATGAGACCCTGAAGAATGTGCTATTGTTCTATTCTCTACGTCACGTAACTAGGGACATATTCCGATTTTCTTGTAATACTATTGGCTTATAAAGTAAATGTGTCACGACGATGCTATTGGTAGCTGAGTACTTTGCATAATTAAGCAAAATACTATAAAAAGGTGACATAATAAACAGGGTTAGTGATCTGCCTTGATCCTCCCATAGAGGCACATGTCTCTGTCTGGTCATTCCCAGTTGCTAGCAACATCTTGTGGATTAATTTGGAAATCACTTGGTCAACCGTGAAGGGTTAATTTAGCCCTCCCTCAATAGCTTCCTCCACAATGGACATCACCAGATGCTGTGTTTCCTCCCTTTTGATGCTTTGCCAGGCCTTCACTGCGGTGGTTTTCAGTTGCTGTTTGTGGGCCTTTCTGTCTGAAGTTTAGTCTTTAACAAGTGAAATGCATGCTGAATTGGGTTGAGATCAGGTGACTGACTTGGCCATTCAAGAATATTCCACTTCTTTGCTTTAAAAAACTCCTGGGTTGCTTTGGCTTTATGTTTTGTGTCATTGTTCATCTGTAGTATGAAACGACGACCAATCAATTTGGCTGCATTTGGCTGGATCTGAGCACACAGTATGGCTCTGAATACCTCAGAATTCATTCGGCTGCTTCTGTCCTGTGTCACCTCATCAATAAACACTAGTGACCCAGTGCCACTGGCAGCCATGCATGCCCAAGCCATCACACTGCCTCCGCCGTGTTTTACAGATGACGTGGTATGCTTTGGATCATGAGCTGTACCACGCCTTCGCCATACTTTTCTCTTTCCATCATTCTGGTAGAGGTTGATCTTGGTTTCATCTGTCCAAAGAATGTTCTTCCAGAACTGTGCTGGCTTTTTTAGATGTTTTTTTAGCAAAGTCCAGTCTAGCCTTTTTAGTCTTGATGCTTATGAGTGGCTTGCACAGTGCAGTGAACCCTCTCTATTTACTTTCATGCAGTCTTCTCTTTATGGTAGATTTGGATATTGATACGCCTACCTCCTGGAGAGTGTTGTTCAGTTGGTTGGCTGTTGTGAAGGGGTTTCTCTTCACCATGGAGATTATTCTGCGATCATCCACCACTGTTGTCTTCCGTGGGCGCCCAGGTCTTTTTGCATTGATGAGTTCACCAGTGCTCTCTTTCTTTCTCAGGATGTACAAAACTGTAGATTTTGCCACTCCTAATGTTGTAGCAATTTCTCGGATGGGTTATTTCTGTTTTTGCAGCTTAAGGATGGCTTGTTTCACCTGCATGGAGAACTTCTTTGACTGCATGTTTCCTTCACAGCAAAACCTTCCAAATGCAAGCACCACACCTCAAATCAACTCCAGGCCTTTTATCTGCTTAATTGAGAATGACATAACAAAGGGACTGCCCACACCTGTCCATGAAATAGTCTTGGAGTCAATTGTCCAATAACTTTTGGTCCCTTTAAAAACAGGGTGGCACATGTTAAGGAGCTGAAACTCCTAAACCCTTCATCCAATTTTAATGTGGATACCCTCAAATGAAAGCTGAAAGTCTGAACTTCAACTGCATCTGAATTGTTTTGTTTAAAATTCATTGTGGTAATGTCTAGAACCAAAATTAGAAAAATGTTGTCTCTTTCCAAATACTGTATATATGGACCTAACTGTACTCTGTTAGCACACAAGCGTGCTTTGGTAACACCCTATCCAAGCAAGTTCGCTCATCACTGACTTATTATATGGATAAGTCAGCATCAAAGTCTGACACCTGGCACCTCACTGCTCGGCAGGTAGCAGATGCAGCTGTAAACCATGACCGAGCAGAGCACTGGCACTCCCTAAGGGTGCAGCCAGATGGCCGTATGTATCAGAGCAAGATTGGAACGCAGTGCAGGACTGGCCGGTGGCTCTTCCGATCTGAGCATGAAGCTACATACAAATACATGAAGTAGTCACGCTCGGGTCGAGAGAGCTGCAACCAGTTGGGAGCACGTTCCAATCTTGCTCCTATTTATACCACCATCTGACTGTGCCCTAACACTGTGTAGTGATTGCTCTCGAATACTACAACATTGACAGAAAAGTTGTACTCTATCACACCCTGCACAGCTGACCGCTGGGGGTCCTATGGCATTCAACCCAAAAGTTGGCTTGGCAAACCAACGTGTGCCCAGAGAGAAGTATTACTGCTTCCCCACCTCCCTGCTCAAGTGGGCATGATACCAGCAAACTACAGTGATGAGTGATGGTGCTTCTGGACCAGTCAGGGTACAAGTGCAGTAACATTATACATTATTTTACAAAGACTCCAGTAATAGAAGCGTCATTTAAAACAGGGGCTCTTGCTCACTTGTTGTTTTGGTACGTTCGCTATCCATTATTTTTACAGATAGATTATGGACCCATTACAATGATTGTGCTTATTCACACTTTTATTTTGCAGACCTAAAGCCAGCAATAAAAGGAAAAAAAAAAGAAAACAACACGTGTTACTTTGATCCATGTTCTGGATCAAACTCGCCAAGACCAATAAAGCTACAAATTTTTTTTTTTACTTCGCGAGAGAAAAAAAAGACCAGATGCATTAAGGTTTATTAAAACTGATACAATGACCATGGGCCATTTTCCACATACCTGGAAAAGAGCAGATTTGGGAAATCAGCCTATGTGTCGGTCTTTTCTACTGAGGACCTTGCATAACGATAAAAATCAAATCTTTGTAATTATCGAACGTGAACATGTTGTTTGATGCCGCATGCCCGATAAATCCATCACATTGCACCTGGCAGTTGTCATCTCATATACAGCAGCCGAAGAGCAATAAAAATGTCAATTGTTGCCCTGAAAATTTTTTACCACCCTGGTGACTTCACCAACCTGAATCACGAGAATATTTGCTTTAGTGGAACGTGCAGGGGGTGCGATAAGGCAACAGTGAATGTGAAGCTAGAAGAAAACAACATACCAGTATTCCACCTCATTTCTAAGCATATGAAGGTTTTAACAAGTTTACCAAGTAGTCCGGTCACTCGAAGAAGTTGATAATTGAAATGAGAGTCGCGAGCCAGGATGGATAGAAACAGGAATTGCAGATTCAGTCCTTTACAAAAGAGAAAACTTCAGAAACTGCTAGTTTCAACAAGTACATAAAATATTTTGTCTGTTTATACATGAAGGTGGACGGCAGGGCACCGATTATACACAACAATGGGACGGCTGGGCTCCGATTATACACAACGATGGGACGGCTGGGCTCCGATTATACACAACGATGGGACAGCTGGGCACCGATTATACACAACGATGAGACGGCTGGGCACCGATTGTACACAACGATGAGACGGCTGGGCACCGATTATACACAACGATGGGATGGCTGGGCACCGATTATACACAACGATGGGACGGCTGGGCACCGATTATACACAACGATGGGACGGCTGGGCACCGATTATACACAACGGTGGATGGCTGGTTACCGATCATCTGGAAAAAAAATGACTAAGGCATGTGACCAAAGAGTCTCCTCTCTCTATATAGAGACAGGGAACGATAGGAAGAATTAGACTTTACCACAAAAGACATCAGACATCATAAATATGGACTAATTGGACCAGAGTGTGTGTATAGAGATATATATCCAGAAGAATGCTTCAGATACTCCCATAAGTGATACAAGTCAGGTAAAGGATAAAATGTAATGTGAACATGCAGACATCATACCTGTGCAAGTAACAGCTTGTAAGGCAGACCATTTTTGGTATTTGAAGAATGACTTGCAAATGGAACCCACTGCAAGGTAGTATGTCGACTTCAGGATAGATTTGGTGTAGAAAAAATATAGGTGGCGATTTATGATCGTCTTAGAACCATTTTTACTCCAGAAAAAAAAAGTTGCTAAGACGAGATACACTCTGCATCTGTGACGTATACTCTAACGCCATAGTCCACAATTCACCTGCCAGACGCCAAATGTGATCTTTAAGCCTCTGTTTGGCATGGATGCACCTGCATACTGGTTAACTGCATAGGGAGTGCAGCCCTATACACAGAGCTGCTGCAAAGTGAAAACTTTGTGATATAAAAGTTTCTTTAAAAAAAAAAAAAAAAGGCACAGTGGGAATGAGAAATACATAAATCCCATACAATTTTCTGGAACTGTAACCCGCTACTTTCTTTTTTTGAGCGTGAAAATATGCAGCACAGAAAATGCACCAAATATTCATTGTGGAAAACCAGGCTGAAAAGTATGTACCCAAGACATTTTTTTTCAGGTGGATTCCGCCTGCAAACCACCCATATAGCCCTAAAAATACCAAAAATAATGAACTTATGTATAGTAATGTCAAAACGGCTTGCTATGCATACGTTCCATCTTTTGTAACGTCTTAACCGCTTCTGAAGTGGTAACGCAGTTAAAAGAAATGACTGGTCCAGTCTTCTGGAGGGTTCTGCTTGAAAGCTGCCATAATGTTGTATATGAAATTAAAAAAAAAAAGTCAGTGGCAAAGTCACCACAGAAGTCAGAAAATACACTTAAAGGAAAATGCTGGCTGTGTTTTCCCTAAGGGTATGTGCACACATTGCGGATTTGTGTGCGGATTTGGCCCTGTGGATCCGCAGCAGATTCTCCTGCGGTGTACAGTACCATTATATTCTATGTAAAATAAAAACCGCTGTGCACACGGTGCGGATTTTTCTGCGCAGATTTGCTGCAGTTTTGAATCCGCAGCATGTCAATTCTTTGTGCGGATTCCACAGCGTTTTTACACCTATTCCATTATAGGAATCCACAGGTGTAAAAACGCAGGTGAAATCCGCAAAAACACTGCAGAAAATCTGCACTAAATCCTCAGGTCATTTTACCTGCGGATTTAGCAAAATCCGCAGCGTGTGCACATACCCTTAGTGTCTTCTGTATCAAAAACGATGCAGGTGTGCCAGTGTCTATAAGACAATCCAATCGGTAACCGGTCCGCTTTAATATGAAAGCAGAATATAGCAAAACCAAGTCACTTTCTAGCAAATGTTGCACCATAACAATAATGATTCTTTGCTGACCAGTACTGTCACTTTTCAGAAGTGTCAGATCCAGCAAGCTCAAGATAAAAACAATCGGCCTCAGAGTTGTAGATAACATATCACAATAGGGATGTAAAAGGCATTAAAAGTACACGTGACATATGTAGGCCAGTTACCAACATTTATCACTTTAATGCAGATGGCAAGGGCGTGGGAGCACGAATAGTTAACATCAGGAAAGCAATGAGTTGTCATTATAGCTCACTGCCTTAGACTTTCTTCTAGTATGTTTGGCAAGAAGCTATACTAAAGACATACTAAGGCCACGTTCACACATTCAGGATTTTACCTCAGTATTTGTGAGCTAAAACCAGGAGTGGGACAATCAGAGGAAAAGTATAACAGAAACCCGTCCCCACTTCTGGATTTATCACCCACTCCGGGTTTTGGCTTACAAATACTGATCGTGTGCAATTGGTCTTCAAGTCACAGTGATCCTAACACATCTTCTTCAGTGGAAGAACTGAAATATGTCTACAGCAGGATCAGTATTTTAGATCACAGAACGTAAACTCCAAAACCACATTCCTGTTTTGTTTTAATGATCTTTCCTTGGATAATCCCAAGAATGTATACATATCTACTATGTAATCATCTAATTCTGTCTGTCTGTAACGGAAACTCCGCGTTGCTGATTGGTCACACCCGGTCGGGCATGACCAATCAGCGACTGGCGCAGTCCGGCCGCGAATTGGTGCGGCATTCGAACGACGCACGCCACTACTAACGTCGGGAGATCTGCGGCATTAGCCGCTGATCTCCCGACGGTTGCCGCAGGTCATCATCTGCCACACGGAGGTCAGCGGCGACGCAGCCGGAAGATGACCGGCATAGCGCTCAATGTGCGGATGGTACCCAGGGTCCGGAGGAGAGGAGACTCTCCTCCAGGCCCTGGGTACCATAAAACCTATAAAAAATAGAATTAAAATAAAAAAAAATAGTGGTATACTCACCTTCGGACAGCCCACGGACTCTTTCCCTCCTCTCACCACGCGCTCGGCATCTTCCGGTCCCAGTAATGCTTGGCGCAAAAGACCGCTGATGACATTGCGCTCTCGCGAGAGTGACCTCCTCGTCATCTCCTTCGTGCTAAGCACTACTGGGACCGGAAGATGCCGGGAGTGTGGCGAGGAGATCGGGGGCCATCGGAAGGGGAGAACAACCTTTTATTTAACCTTTTTTTTATATTTTTTACAGTCCATCTTTTACTATTGATGCTGCATAGGCAGCATCAATAGTAAAAAGTTGATCACAATTGTCGAACACTATGCTTGACAAGTGTGACCAACCTGTCAATCACATTCCAAGCGATGCTTCAAATCGCTTGGAATGCGCTTGAATTCCGCACATGAAAATCGCGTGAAAAACGCATGTTTTCCACGGGAAAACGCATGTGAATTCGCATGCGTTTTTCCTGCGGCGGGAGTTGCGGAAATTTCGCAGCATTTCTGCAACGTGGGTACTTAGCCTCAGTGTGACACGCAGCAGCGACCAGGCCCCCGCTGTGAGATCGCTGATCGTGGTGGATCGTCCCAAACCATCTTTTGAACGTCGTTCTCCCGCTGGCCATATTCTAGAATACCCGATGCGTTAGAATCGGGCCACCATCTAGTTTCTAATAATCACTGACATATTGTCATATTGTGGTGTACAGTTTTTAAAGAAAAAAGGTTCATGCAATGACCCTAACATTAAACGGTTTGTCTCTTTAAGATCACCTCTGATTGAAAAGAATCAGCTGATTAGGGGAGATAAAGATTTCTGGTACTCACCTTAAAATGTATTTGGGGGACACAATAACTATGGGTTATTTGCTGCCACCTGGAGGCTGACACTGAGAATACATCTTAGAAAGAAAGCTGACTCCTCTCCAACAGGCTATACCCATGCAGCTGACACCCAGCTATTCAGTTGGTGAATAAGTAGTAAGAAGACCAAAACCAAGACCCACCCAAAAAAGGGAAGGGAAGGGAATGAAAGCTACAAGACAGATTTTACGGAAAGTACCAAAAATCTTTATTTTTCGGTCACTTTATTGGGGTGACACAGGAACCATAAAACATCCAAAAGCTGTGTCTGGGGTGGGAAATCTAATAATAGTGCTACAGAAGATAGAATCACAATCCCTCAGGTTACTACCACCAGTGCAACTGCCGCTTGTAGTACCCTTCTGCTAAGACTTGCATCCCTAGACACAAAGGTAAGAGCCCCACAAACATGTCAACAAAAGAGTAAGCAGCGGCCTTATGGAATAGAAGAACAAACACCTGGCGGTGCATGACGCAGGAGGCTCCTACCCTACGATGCTCTGGCAGAGGCACTCTAGCTTAGCATTATCTTCTGCATTGACAGACTGAAACCAGTGAACAATGATAGCCCTAGAGATGATCTGGTCTCAAGGGATTACATACAAGGCAACCCAACATCCAAACGGAGCTGTGAAAGACAGGTATAGCTGCATGGATCTGAGTACGTCAGGTTGTCTAAGGACTTATCAAGGAGATGAGAAGTAAATTCACTATCAGAAGGAAAGTAATCTTCTCAAGAAGGTGAAAGAGAACACACTAAGGAGGAGACTACTCTGTCACAGGGAAGGAGAGACAGGTGAGAAACACCACTAGGAGCTTCATCTGATGGAAATCACTGCTAGAGAGGAAATCTATAGCAAGGAATAGTTCCTAACCAAGACTACTCAGACCCATGTCGGCCTCCAAATGACACAAACTGAATAGTTGTGTGTCAGCTGTTCAGATGTAGACTGTTGGGGAGGAGTCACCTTTTTTCTAAGATGTATTCTTAATGTCCGCATATAGCCCATAATTCCTGTGTCCTCCAATGAAGCAACCGAGAAAAAATAAAAAGATTACCTGTTGGTTTTCCAGATGAATTGCTATCTACAGTGTGAAAAAAAGTATTAAGTGAGCCACCAATTGTGCAAGTTCTCACACTTAAAAAAATGAGTGAGGCCTGTAATTGACATCATAGTTAGATCACAACTATGAGAGTCAAAATGAGAAAACAAATCCAGAAAATCACCTTGTCTGATTTGGCAAGATTTATCAAATTATGGTGAAAAATAAGCATTTGGTCACCTAAAAACATACAAGATTTCTGGCTCTCACAGACCTGTAACTTCTTCTTTAAGAGGCTCCTCTGTCCTCCACTCATTACCTGTAGTAATGGCACCTGCGTGAACTTGCCATCAGTATAAAAGACACCTGTCCACAACCTCAAACAGCCACACTCCAAACTCCACTATGGTGAAGACCAAAGAGCTGTCGAAGGACACCAGAAACAAAATTGTAGCCCTGCATCAGGCTGGGAAGAATGAATCTGCAATAGGCAAGCAGCTTGGTGTGATGAAATCAACTGTGGGAGCAATAATAAGAAAATGTAAGACATACAAGACCACAAGATAATCTCCCTCGATCTGGGGCTCCACGCAAGATGTCACCCCGTGGGGTCAAAATGATCACAAGAACGGTGAGCAAAAATCACAGAACCACACGGGGAAACCTAGTGAATTACCTGAATAGAGCTGGGACCACCATAACAAAGGCTACCATCAGTAACGCACTACACCGCCAGGGACTCAGATCCTGCAGTGCCAGACGTGTCCCCCTGCTTAAGCCAGTACATGTCCGGGCCTGTCTGAAGTTTTCTAGAGAGCATTTGGATTATCCAGAAGAGTATTGGGAGAATGTCATATGGTCTGATGAAACCAAAGTAGAACGGTTTGGTAGAAACAAAACTCGTCGTGTTTGGAGGAGACAGAATGCTGAGTTGCATCCAAAGAACATCATGTGAAGCATGGGGGTGGCATCATCATGCTTTGGGGCTGTTTCTCTGCAAAGGGACCAGGGCGAGGGTGACTGATCCATGTACATGAAAGAATACATGTATCGTGAGATTTTGGGTGCAAACCTCCTTCCATCAGCAAGGACACTGAAGATGAAACGTGGATGGGTCTTTCAGCATGATTATGATTTCAAGCACACCGCCAGGGCAACAAAGGAGTGGCTTTCATAAGAAGCATATGAAGGTCCTGGAATGGCCTATCCAGTCTCCTGATCTCAACTCCATAGAAAACCTTTGGAGGGATTGGAAAGTCTGTGTTGCCCAGTGACAGGCCCAAAACATCACTGCTCTAGAGGAGATCTGCATGGAGAAATGGGTCAACATACCAACAGTGTGCGCCAACTTTGTGAAGACTTACAGAAAACGTTTGACCTCTGTCATTGCCAACAAAGGATATATAACAAAATATTGAGATGAACATTTGTTAATGACCAAATACTTATTTTCCGCGATAATTTGCAAAATAAATCTTGCCAAATCAGACAAGGTGATTTTCTGGATTTGTTTTCTCATTTTGACTCTCATAGGTGTGGTCTACCTATGATGTCAGTTACAGGCCTCTCTCATCTTTTTAAGAGGGAGAACTTGCACAATTGGTAGCTGACTAAATACTTTTTTCCCCACTGTACGTAATATATGGACTCGCTGGATACACAAGAGTGAGAGCCCCTGATACATAAAAGCTCTGTCCTCATAGGGGAGATCTGTTATTGCTAGTTATTGCATTTCACAGACATTTAAACACACTTATTTAATACAAAAACATTATAAAATGCCTGGAAAGTATTTCCAATGTGGATAACCTCCAAGGCAAAGCTATATAATGTATATCAAGTAGCGTAAGGGTCACCATAACTGTACATGTATACCAGAAAATGTAGCAGCAAGAAAGACTAGTAAGACCTTCATAAGACCAATACGGATTCAGTAACTGTGGGTGTAAGACCAGTAAGAGACGGCGAGGGTGGCAACATTCTTCTGATATTTGGTTTGTCTCCTCAACCAAAATAAAAAAGCATCATGTAGCCATAAAATATAGTACATATACTAGAAAATAAAAGCAGAACATGGATGATCAACAGCAATAAACACACGTTTAGCAGCTCATCTGCAGATATCTCTTATCCAGTCTACGTAGTCAATAAATTGTTCACATTCTCTTTATTTCACCTTCAATTAATACAGCCATGTACATTATCCCTGATAACATTAGTGTGCATTCATTTAAAAGGGTATTCCCATGATCGCAAGTGATGGCACGACAAAATGCCATGAGTGATTGGTTAAGGTCCCAACCGGTCTGTCAGGACCCCCACAGACACTGCTCCTACACAGACCTTAATGATTATTCCCACCTATAATGTGATGGAATACCTTATAATTAAAATTAGTGGGAGTCTGACCTCTTGGACACCACCTCAATTCCTGGCAGATATGGGGGATCTTCATCACACCTATCCTCAAAAAGCCCGCTCTTGACCCATCCTCTGTATCTAGCTATCGCCCTATATCACTTCTCCCATACGCCTCCAAGCTACTGGAACAACACGTCTACCTTGAACTGTCCTCCCATCTCTCTTCTTGCTCCCTCTTCGACCGCTTACAATCTGGCTTCCGGTCACACCACTCAACTGAAACTGCCCTTACTAAGGTCACCAATGACCTCTTAACTGCCAAGAGCAAGCGACACTACTCTGTCCTCCTCCTCCTGGACCTGTCGGCTGCCTTTGACACAGTGGACCATTCCCTATTATTACAGACCCTCTCATCCCTCGGCATCACAGACTTGGCCCTCTCCTGGATCTCATCATACCTAACAGACCGGACATTCAGCGTCTCCCACTCACACACCACCTCCTCACCTCGCCCCCTATCTGTCGGAGTCCCACAAGGTTCAGTCCTTGGGCCCCTGCTGTTTTCTATTTACACCTTTGGCCTGGGACAGCTCATAGAATCTCATGGCTTTCAGTATCATCTTTATGCTGATGACACACAGATCTACATCTCTGGACCAGATATCACCTCCCTACTAACCAGAATCCCTCAATGTCTGTCCACTATTTCATCCTTCTTCTCCGCTAGATTTCTGAAACTCAACATGGACAAAACAGAATTCATCATCTTTCCCCCATCTCACGTGACCCCCCCTACGAACCTATCAATTACAGAAAATGACTGCCCACTCTCCCCAGTCCCACAAGCTCGCTGCCTCGGAGTAATCCTTGACGCTGATCTCTCCTTCAAACCACATATCCAAACCCTTTCCACTTCTTGCCGACTTCAACTCAAAAATATTTCACTAATCCGTTCATTCCTCACCCAAGAATCTGCAAAAACCCTAGTCCATGCCCTCATCATCTCTCGCCTTGACTACTGCAACCTCATGCTCTGTGGCCTCCCCTCAAACACTCTCGCACCCCTCCAATCTATTCTAAACTCTGCTGCCCGACTAATCCACCTGTCCCCCCGCTATTCCCCAGCTTCTGCCCTCTGTCAATCCCTTCACTGGCTCCCAATTGCCCAGAGACTCCATTACAAAACCCTAACCATGACATACAAAGCCATCCACAACTTGTCTCCTCCATACATCTGTGACCTCGTCTCCCGGTACTTTCCCGCACACAACCTCCGATCCTCACAAGATCTCCTTCTCTACTCCCGTCTTATCTCCTCTTCCCACAATCGCATACAAGATTTCTCTCGCGCATCACCCCTACTCTGGAACTCTCTACCACAACATATCAGACTCTCACCTACCATCGAAACCTTCAAAAAGAGCCTGAAGACCCACCTCTTCCGACAAGCCTATAACCTGCAGTAACCACCGATCGACCAAACCGCTGCACGACCAGCTCTACCCTCGCCTACTGTATTATCACCCATCCATTGAAGATTGTGAGCCCTCGCGGGCAGGGTCCTCTCTCCTCCTGTACCAGTTATGACTTGTATTGTTTAAGATTATTGTACTTGTTTTTATGTATACCGCTCCTCACATGTAAAGCGCCATGGAATAAATGGCGCTATAACAATAAATAATAATAATAATAATAATCTTCGCTGTACATGGTATAACCAATAGGGAATTTGGCCCTCCATTTCTCACACTCTATGGAGGTCTCAGAGGTCAGACTTTTACTAATAAGACGTTTAGGATATATGACAACATTTTAGGATGGGAATAACCCTTAAGTCAAGTAAATATCTGGCAAACATATCACTGGTGAATATTTATGGACGATTCATAGTAAGAGCTAGATCAGTGGGAAAACTAGGTAGCAGAAGAAAACGTGCAAAGTTCCTTTACAACAAGAACAAAAACTTGGTCCTATATTTGTCCCTAATTCTCTAGAATACGATTCCTTTTATTATTGGTAAGATCTTTGATGTTCTGTTATAGCGTTTGGTCTCGGTGAAACTGGAATGAGTTAACAGTCAGTACCGAAAAAAATACCAATTGGCACCGTTACCATTATGTGCAACAAGACCAGAAATACAAAAATAACATTATCTCAATTTTGGGAAAAAAAAAAAAAAAATTTAGTGCAAAACTTGGGCTACCATTTCCAAAAATTGTTGAAATTAACTTTCACAAGATGCACTGCTTCTCTCTCCCATTGGAAACACTTTATCTTGCCACACACACAAGATTAAGGGAATGTGCACACAGAGGTTATCTTCAAAAAAATTGCTTGAAAATCTGCTATAAAAACTTTACCTGTTCATTTCTATTGTAAAAGGACTTGCTGTTCACATGTATTTTTCCACTTCAGGTTTTGAAAAACGCTTGGTGGGAGAAATTGTCACTTCTTTGAAGCGGAACCTGGTGGAATCGGCTTCAATCTATACACTGTCCAATCAAAATGGTGCGAAAAGGCTTCAGGAAAAAACATAATACACTTACATTTAATGGAAATTCTTCAAAGAAGGAGCATTTACTGAAGTTTATTAGAAAATTCATTTTAAATCTGCTTTAAAAAAAAAAAACGCTATGTGCACATATCCCAAAAAGAGTTTTCCATGATTAGATAAATGTGACTGCTAAGCACAACACACAAGTACATGAGTTGGGTCATTGAATGTAATAGGGCTGGGGTGCAGTACCATACATGGCCTGTAGACAGGTGTGGTGCCATTCTAGTAGATTAATGCTTTTTTCTAAACTTAGATAACCCCTTTCATGTTCAAAGAACCGGTAACAATCAGACATGTATGGGTAATGCCTGACTTGGTGAAATTAACAGACTATTCTTTGTGCCCCCTGGGAGATGAATGTTGACATAGCATCCATGGTACAAAAAAAAAAAGTGAACAGCTTGACTCCACTTAAAACCTGTAAGTACAAAGGGAGTTATAAAGAGTCAGTTAGCATAATATGACCAAACCAAGCACAGGCGCTATATGTGCACCCCAAGGGAAGAGTCACACGGCTGTGGACGAGGATAGCAATGCAATGCTCGGACTTGCCGTGACTCTCCCTACCTGGACATAAGTAAAAAAAAAAAAAAAAAGGCAAAGAAGCATGCAAAGGACAGGGATCACCATATATAATAAAAACATATTCTTCATTTAAAGTGACAACATTGCAAAAACACTCATTTTAAAAAAACAATAAAAACAAGGAACACCAACAGTACAGCCCATGGTAGGGCTATGCCCCTGGTTTTGTTTACCTGGCGACACACGTTGGGCACTTCTGTGCCGTCTGCCCCACCATTTCATTTGCAGCACTACTTCCATCCTCCCTAGATCTTTGACCTCTCTCTTGCTGTGTCCACGCTGACCTGATTGCAGGTAGTATGCTGATGGGAGACTCGATCCTTGTGGATATCAGTGCTCCCAGTATTCAATCCCTTTGGATTATTTAGGATATTCTGCAGATGCGGACCTCTATTTAGAGCAGTTTTCATTTATCAGCATAGGAACTGACACATTTGTGGACCCTAGGGGGGGCTTGTCTGTTATGTTACTTTCATTTTTTTCTTATGCAGGGAGGTTTTTCTTGTTTTTCGTATTTTTCTTATACTTGTTTTTTTCTGGTCGATCAAACAACATTTCTCTCCTTGAATCCAGCCATAGTATTACAAATGGTTCATTATTGCAGACACCTTGATTGCACGTGTCATCACGGATATTTACTTGAATAGACCTCCAAGTATATCCGCATTTACATAATTGCTACTGTGTATATATTTTTGTGTGTGGGAAACAGAGGCATAGCCCTACCATGGGCTGCACTGTTGGTGTTGTTTTTAAAGGTTTTTAAAATTAGTGTTTTTGCAGTGTTGTCACTTTAATAAAGTATATATTTGTATTATACAGTATATGGTGATCCCTGTCCTTTGCATGCTTCTTTGCCATTTTTTGATATGTCACTGTTTCAGCATGTAACAGGTGATCCCTTTATTATCCTACAGTCCCCTTCTTTTCTCCCTAATCGAACGTAACAGCTGCATAGAAATACATGCTGTCACATTCAGGTTGAGAAAGCAGATTGCAAGTCTGAGCCCTGATCTCAGCAGTCCTTAAAGGGAACCTGTCACCCCCCCATGCGTTTTTAAGTAAAAGAGCCACCTTGTGCAGCACTAATCCTGCATTCTGTCAAGGTGGCTCTTTTATTTGGTGTCCCTACCACCGCAAAAATAAGCGTTTTTAAAATTGGTCAGACATACCTGAAGTTTGACCGGGGGGCAGGTCTTTCCCCCCTGGACACAGACGCCTCACATACGTCAGTCATGTCCTGCTTTTGAATTTGGCGCCGCCTCCTCAGTGTTCATTTCTTTCTGGCACCCGTGTTGTAATATTCTGATGTCACCACAGGTCCTGCTGCACCGCTGCCCTGCTCAGCTCCGCCCCTACTGGTCACATGGTGCTGACGTCATCACAGGTCCTGCTGCACCACTGCTCTGCTGAGTACCGCCCCTCCTGGTTACATGGTGTCACATCATGTGATGTCATAGGACGGGCAGCACTAACTGCGCATACCCAAGAAAGAATATTAGAGCACAGGCGTGAGAAAAAGAAATGAACGCTGAGGAGGCGGCGCCAAATTCAAAAGCAGGACATGACTGACGGATGTGAGGCGTTTCTGTCCGGGGGGGGGAAAGACCTGCCCCCCATTCAAACTTCAGGTATGTCTGACCAATTTTAACCCCTTCCTGACATCCGACGTACTATCCCGTCCACGGTACCCGGGCCCGTATAACCGTGGACGGGATAGTACGTCTACCGCGATCAGCGGCGCCCACGTGGTGAGCGCCGCTGATCGCGGCCGGGTGTCAGCTGATTATCACAGCTGACACCCGGCACTATGTGTCAGGGGCGGTCACGGACCGCCCCCGACACGTTAACCCCTTGCACACCGCGATCAAACATGATCGCTGTGTACCGGGAGTTAAAGGGAAGCATCGGCAGGGAGGGGGCTCCCTCCGTGCTTCCCTGAGCCCCCAACGGCAGCGCAATGTGCAGCTGCGGGGGGCTCCTATCCTCCAGGCCCCCGAATCCAAGATGGCGAAGGGGGCCTTCGGGGACCTGAGGAAGCTGGCTTCCTCAGTGCCTGCAAAGCGCAGGCAAGAGGAAGTCTTCTTCAATGCCTGTGACAGATTGCTGATCTGTCACAGTGATCTGTGATGTGAAAGATCAGCGATCTGTCACAGGACAGTGATGTCCCACCTGGGACTATGTAATAAAGTAAAAAAAAAATTAAAAAAAAATGTAAAAATAAATTTAAAAAAAAAAAAAAATCGCCAAATAAATTAGAAAAAAAACAAAAATATTCCCTCAATAAATCCATTTTTTGGAAATAATAAAAAAAAAAAAAACAATAAAAGTACACATATTAGGTATTGCCGCGTCCGTAATGACCCGCCCTATAAAACTGTCCCATTAGTTAACCCTTTTAGCGAACCCCTTAAAAAATAAAAATAAAAAACGAAGCAAAAAATAATGATTTATTATCATACCGCCAAACAAAAAGTGTAATAACGCGCGATCAAAAAGACGCATATAAATATCCATGGTACCGCTGAAAACGTCATCTTGTCCCGCAAAAAACGAGCCGCCACACAGCATCATCAGCGAAAAAATAAAAAAGTTATAGCTCGCAGAATAAAGCGATGCAAAAATAATTATTTTTTATATAAAATAGTTTTCATTGCATAAAACCGACAAAAACATAAAAAAAAGACCTAAATGAGGTATCGCTGTAACCGTACTGACCCGAAGAATAAAACCGCTTTATCAATTTTACCGCACGCGGAACGGTGTAAACGCACCCCCCCCAAAAGAAATTCATGAAACGCTGGTTTTTGTTCATTCTGCGTCCCAAAAATAGGAATAAAAAGCGATCAAAAAATGTCACGTGCCCGAAAATGGTACCAATAAAAACGTCAACTCGTCCCGCAAAAAATAAGACCTCACATGACTCAGTGGGTCAAAATACGGAAAAATTATAGCTCTCAAAATGTGGTGATGCAAAAACTATTTTACAATAAAAAGCGTCTTTTAGCGTGTGACAGCCGCCAAACATAAAAACCGCCATAAATAGTAAGTCAAACCCCCCGTTATCACCCCCTTAGTTAGGGAAAAATAATAAAACTAAAAAAAAAGTATTTATCTCCATTTTCCCGTTAGGGTAAGGCTGTGTGCACACGCTGCGGATTAGGTGCGGATTCATCCACGCGGATTTTGTAAAATCCGCAGGTGAAACCGCAGGTCAAAAGACCTGCGGTTTTACCTGCGGATTGCTCTGCGGTTTTGTCCTGCGGTTTTTCATCTCCTCAATAGAGGAGATGGCAAACCGCAGGAGAATCCGCAGAAAGAATTGACATGTCAATTCTTTCTGCGGATTGAAAACCGCAGATAATCCGCGCGGAAAATTCCGCACCGTCTGCACTGCGGTTTTTGATTCCCATAGGGAATCATGGTACGGTACACCGCAGCAGAAACTGCTGCGGGTCCGCAGCAGCCAAAACCGCTGCGGAACCGCAGCAAAATCCGCAGCGTGTGCACACAGCCTTAGGGTTAGGGCTAGGGTTAAGGTTAGGGTTAGGGCTAGGGTTAGGGCTCAGATTAGGGTTAGGGGTGTGTTGGGGTTAGGGTTGGAGTTATAATTGGGGGTTTCCACTGTTTGGGCACATCAGGGGCTCTCCAAATGCAACATGGCGTCTGATCTCAATTCCAGCCAATTCTGAGTTGAAAAAGTCAAATGGTGCTCCTTCCCTTCCAAGCTCTGCCATGCGCCCAAACAGTGTTTTACCCCCACATGTAGGGTATCAGCCTACTCAGGACAAATTGCAAAACAATTTTTGGGGTCCAATTTCTCCTGTTACCCTTAGGAAAATAAAAAATTGGGGGCAAAAATATCATTTTTGTGGAAAAAAATGATTTTTTTATTTTCACGTCCGAGTGTTATAAACTTCTGTGAAGCACTTGGGGGTTCAAAGTGCTCACCACACATCTAGATAAGTTCCGTGGGGGGTCTAGTGTTCAAAATGGGGTCACTTGTGGGGAGTTTCAATAGTTTAGGTACATCAGGGGCTCTCCAAACGCACATGACACCCGCAGACCATTCCATCAAAGTCTGCATTCCAAAACGTCACTGCTTCCCTTCCGAGCCCCGACGTGTGTCCATACAGTAGTTTTCTCCCACATATGGGGTGTCAGCGTACTCAGGCCAAATTGGACAACAACTTTTGGGGGTCCAATTTCTCCTGTTACCCTTGGGAAAATGAAAAAATTGGGGACTAATTGATCATGTTTCTGGAAAAAATACGATTTTTTTATTTTCATGCCCTGGCATTATAAACTTCAGTGAAGCCCTTGGGGGTTCAAAGTGCTCACCTCACATCTAGATAAGTTCCTTAGTGAGTCTAGTTTTCAAAATGGGGTCATTTGTGGGGGGTTTCCACTGTTTAGGTACATTAGGGGCTCTCCAAAGGCAACATGACACCCGCAGACCATTCCATCAAAGTCTGCATTCCAAAACGTCACTACTTCCCTTCCGAGCCCCGACGTGTGCCCATACAGTAGTTTTCTCCCACATATGGGGTATCAGCATACTCAGGACAAATTGGACAACAACTTTTGGGGTCCAATTTCTCCTGGTACCCTTGGGAAAATAAAAAAATGGTGACTAAAAGATCATGTTTGTGGAAAAAATACGAATTATTTATTTTCACGCCCGGGCATTATAAACTTCTGTGAAGCACTGGGGGGGTCAAAGTGCTCACCACACATCTAGATAAGTTCCTTAGGGGGTCTAGTTTCCAAAATGGTGTCATTTGTGGGGGGTTTCCACTGTTTAGGTACATCAGGGGTTTTCCAATCGCGACATGGTGTCCGATCTCAATTCCAGCCAAAAACGTCAAATGGCGCTGCTTCCCTTCCGAGCTCTGCCATGCGCCCAAATAGTGGTTTACCCCCACATGTGGGGTATCAGCGTACTCAGAACAAATTGCACAATAACGTTTACGGTCCTGTTACCCTTGGAAAAATAAGAATTGAGGGTGAAAAGATCATGTTTGTGGAAAAAATATGATTTTTTAATTGTATGGCTTTATGTTATAAACTTCTGTGAAGCCCATGGGGGTTCAAAGTTCTCACCACACATCTAGATAAGTTCCTTAGGGGGTCTAGTTTCCAAAATGGTGTCATTTGTGGGGGATTTCCACTGTTTTGGTACATCAGGGGTTTTCCAAACGCGACATGGTGTTCGATCTCAATTCCAGACAAAAACGTCAAATGGCGCTGCTTCCCTTCCGAGCTCTGCCATGCGCCCAAATAGTGGTTTACCCCCACATGTGGGGTATCAGCGTACTCAGGACAAATTGCACAATAACTTTTAGGGTCCTGTTACCCTTGGGAAAATAAAAATTGGGGTGAAAAGATCATTTTTGTGGAAAAAATATGATTCTTTAATTGTACCGCTGTACGTTATAAACTTCTGTAAAGCCCTTGTGGGTTCAAAGTTCTCACCACATATCTAGATAAGTTCCTTGGGGGGGTCTAGTTTCCAAAATGGGGTCACTTGTAGGGGGTTTCCACTGTTTAGGTACATCAGGGACTCTCCAAACGTGACATGGCGTCCGATCTGAATTCCAGCCAATTTTGCATTGAAAAAGTCAAACGGCGCTCCTTCCATTCTGAGCTCTGCCATGCGCCGAAACAGTCGTTCCCCCCCCACAAATCAGGTATCAGCGTACTCAGGACAAATTGCACAATAACTTTTGCAGTCCAATTTCTCCTGTTACCCTTGGTAAAATAAAAAAAATTGAACCTGAAGTATTTTTTTTGTGAAAAAAAGTTAGATGTTCATTTCTTTTTAAATATTCAAAAAAATTCCTGTGACGCACCTAATGGGTTAATAAACTTCTTGAATGTGGTTTTGAGCACCTTAAGGGGTTCAGTTTTTAGAATGGTGTCACTTTTGGGTATTTTCTATCATATAGACCCCTCAAAGTGGCTTCAAATGTGATGTGGTCCTAAAAATAAAATGGTGTTGTAAAAATGAGAAATCGCTGGTCAACTTTTAACCCTTATAACTTCCTAACAAAAAAAAATTTTGGTTCCAAAATTGTGCTGATGTAAAGTAAACATGTGGTAAATGTTACTTATCAAGTTTTTTGTGTGCCGTATCTCTGTGATTTAAGGGCATAAAAATTCAAAGTTGGAAAATTGCGAAATTTTCAAAATTTTTGCCAAATTTCCATTTTTTTCACAAATAAACGCAAGTTATTTGAATGAAATTTTACCACTAACATGAAGTACAATATGTCACGAGAAAACAATGTCAGAATCACCGGGATCAATGGAAGTGTTCCAGAGTTATGACCTCATAAAGGTACAGTGGTCAGAATTGTAAAAATTGGCCCGGTCATGAACGTGCAAACCACCCTTGGGGTGAAGGGGTTAAAAACGATTATTTCGGCGGTGGAAGGGACGCTAAATAAAAGAGCCACCTTGACAGAATGCAGCATTAGTGCTGCACAAGGTGGCTCTTTTACTTAAAAACGCCTGGGGGGGTGACAGGTTCCCTTTAATTACAATGGCCCTGCCAAACTGGTACCGCATATGCCCACTTCAAAAAGACAGTATGACACAAAAGAGTAGGATACTCAGATTAAGCTGGGCTACTGGAGTTTGCTAAAAGCTGATCACAAGGAGTCTCGCTGCTGAGATGCCAGGGATCCATTGTATTCTGTATGTGAACCCAGCTGAAAAGTTTTAACATTTTCTGCAGCGCCACCACAGGACAAGTAAGGCATTACACATATCTTCCCAAAAATCAATGGGTAGTCTGTATAAGGTGTAGAAGCATTGGATCCCCCCAGTGGAATTCATGCTCTTTGTAGCCACTGTCTGCTTTGGCTAAGGAAAGAGTCAGATGACCAGACAACTAGGACAGGGATCGCAACGCAATGCTCGGACTGGGAGGCTCTCCCGACCAAAGCGTGATAGCTGCATAGAAATACATGCTGTGACGCTCAGATCTGGAGATCCGCAGACCAGTCCAAGTAGTCCATAGTGATCCCCGTCCGAGTCTTCCCTAACAGTCCTGATCCTATTGATGCAGGATGAAATAAGTTACCAAATGTAAAAAATTTAATTTACCTGAAATCATATGTGGAGTGTCACGTTTTGACTGAAAGTTTTACATTTTTATAACAAGTGTCTCTGAAGATGGCTGGGGAGTGAAATCGCAGTCATGTAATCGTTTACGACAAAATAAATGACCCAGAACAAATGAACGTTTCATTTCTTTTCTAGTCTCTGGTACTTTCTGTGTAAAAGGTTTTAAGAAAACACATTCCATACCTGCAATTATTTACGTAGTGTGCTCAAATACTTGGAATATATTGTACCGTGCTGAAATAAAGACATCCTTCACTGCAGACATAAAATTATGTCCAACCATTTTACAAAAAAAAAAAAAAAAAAATACAAAATACAGTCGGGACTTAACCCAGTGAACAAATGTCCTTCATAAAAATATTCCCAAGATACAGTAGAACCTGCTAATGTGCAAAGAATGGAGAATCAATAGGGGTCTTAACAGTACTTTGACCATAAGTAAAGCTCACTGTGGGCGCCATAACACATGATTTGCTGCATGACTCTCCCATTAGCTATTTTATCATATAGATTTTTCACCTACTTGCACCTTGACAACACTCCTAGTAAACCGCACAAAGTAATGCAATAAAAATACTTTGAGATGATGCTCAAAAAAAAAAAATATAGGATATACATTAAAAAGGCACATAGAGGAGAAATATTCAAGGTTATCTCCAGGAAGTTGTAAAGATTAGGTGTGATGGACCATGACCAAGATTAAAAAGAATGATGATTCCAGTAACAGCGAAGCATGACCCATACCAGCTTTACCTTCTACAAGTGTCCTTGTAGCAAAGGGCTACATAGTGTTCTGTGACATAGATGACATGAAATGCTGCCGATGTCCATAATCCGGAGGGGATTAGGTGCTCAGGTGCTCAGTCGTTTGTCTGGTCTTGGAACACATTTGGTAATAGCTACTCTCCACAGGGCGGGGGCTAGGAGAAGGCTTAGTGTCGTCACACTCAGGATAAGGAGGTAGACCTGTAGGTACATGAAAAATTATTCAAGGAAGGCACCAAAATTTGTGTAAAACATGTACTCCACTTTTTGGTGTAATTTAGAAAAGAATTCTAAAGCATTTTTCCCATTAAGTCTTCACCATAGCTGTTTTTTTCAGAGTTCAATCGGCTGGAAACAACATTTGTATTTTGCGAATTTAATTTGTATGACCTTGATGTATCATCAGAAATGTGGTCTAAAGGGAGCATGAAGGGAAAATGCACACATTAATAATTTGCTGCACATTTTGTGTGTGGGTTGGTAGGACAACTGCGTGGATTGGTAGGACAACTGCGTGGATTGGTAGGACAACTGCGTGGATTGGTAGGACAACTGCGTGGATTGGTAGGACAACTGCGTGGATTGGTAGGACAACTGCGTGGATTGGTAGGACAACTGCGTGGATTGGTAGGACAATCCACGGTGTAACATTGTACCAGCTCAGTAAAAGATTTTAGCACACTTCATCTGGATCAGGGATGCCAAACTCAAATACACAGAGGGACAAATTTAAAAGCTTGGACAAAGTTGCGGGCTGACCTTGACATTTATTAAAAAATGTCTTCAATTCAGGAAGTTTTTCCTTATCAAATATAATGAAGAATCTTTTCATTTGGGAAAAAAAAACTTAAAGGGGTTGTCCAACGATCCAAGTACATTTTAATTAAGAATTATTCTTGGAATAATAGGTTATGTAAGAGCAGTAAAAAGCATATGGCCCAATGTAATAAAAGAAAGAAAACCTTGAGTAATGCAAATAATAAAGTATGATGCCAACAAAAGGTCCCCCTAAACACAGTAAGGCTATGTGCACACGTTGCAGATTTTGATGCGGAGCCGCAGCGTTTTTTCCAGGCGGATTTGCATGAAATCCGCAGTGTAGTGCACAGGCAATGTTAGTCTATGGTAATTGATTTCATTTCTCTCTCGGGAGAAAATTCACAGATCCAATACCACCTGACAAATCTGCACACCTAAAACGCACTACAATCTGAAGGTAATCCGCATAAAATCCGCAAGCATTTTCCCATGCGTTTTCTGGCAAGAGATGCAGATTTTGTGCATAAAATTCTGCAGAACAATCTGCAACGTGTGCACATACCCTAAGACACCCCACAGTGAATTCCTCCACACGTATGGTATGATGACCCTACTGTAACCCCCCCGGCAAAGTATAGTGACCCCATCACAGCAGGATTTCCCAACTGTAATCACCACATACTAGAATGGGCCCCGCATAGTGCTCCATACAGTAGAATGGGCCCTGCATAGTGCTCAATACAGTAGAATGGGCCCCGCATAGTGCTCCATACATACAGTAGAATGGGCCCAGATTTGGCTCTCAGGCCAGAGTTTGATATGTGTGATACACAGGGTGGGCCATGTATACGGATACAACTAAATAAAATGGGAATGGTTGGTGATATCAACTTCCTGTTTGTGGCACATTAGTATATGGGAGGGAGAAAACGTATCAAGATGGGTGTTGACCATGGCGGCCATTCTGAAGTTGGCCATTTTGGATCCAACTTTATTTTTTTCCAATGGGAAGAGGGTTATATGACACAAACTTATTGAGAATTTCACAAGAAAAACAATGATGTGCTTGGTTTTAATGTAACTTTATACTTTCATGAGTTATTTACAAGTTTCTCTTTGTTTACAGCCACTGACATGTCGCAGAGATTAACACGTGAGGAGCGGATAGAAATTGTGCTGATGTCTGGTGAACGCAGTACTGGGGTCATTGCAGCAGATTTCAATGCAAGACACCCTATGCAAGAAAACTGTCACCATTCCCATTTTATCTAGGTGTATCCATATAAATGGCCCACCCAAAAAAGTTTGCCTCATCACTGATTAATGTTCTGTGTAAACTGAGGGTCCTGTTCCGATTTTTGTTTTGCCCATTCTGCAAATTCAGCACGCGGATCTGGTCATCCTCGTTGAGATGCTGCAGCAGCTGGATTTTGTAAGGGTGCCATTTGTGAGTTGCTAATATCAGCTGAAGGGATGTTCGACTGATGCCAGATCGGCGCGCTGAATTTGCAGAATGGGCAAAACAAAAATTGGAAGAGATCTGCCCCACAAGTGTATATTTTCCATGTTTTGTTCCTTTACATGACAAATTTAACGCATGTGTGTGTTCAGGATTTTGTACAGAGGTACCCTTATCCGTTAAAGCAAACAGTTACTGACTTTGCTGGTGGATACATATTGTAGACTCACCTCTCGTGAAATGATCCCCGACCTGCGGGCTCTGCTGCCTAACACGAATGAGAACTCACTGACTTGGGCCAGCCCCGCTGACACAATCCACTTAATGTACTGACAGCTTTTAGGAAGAATCAATGACAGTACAAGCACTGCTAAGACAAACTAAAGAAAAATAAGTGTCACATTATACATGAAGATGGGACTTCAATATACACAAAACTCTTCTCTACATTATATGTGCAGCTCAGTCATAGGATCCATCTCCACAGTGGCATCAGTTGGGGGGGGCCTTTATCAAGGTGGAAATACACATCAGATAGATTTGCCAGATCCTAGGAAAATAGTCTGCTTTGTCTACCTTTTATCAAATGAATGGAGGCCTTTACTGGGTCACCAGTTTATCTTAGTGCCAGTTTTACAGATAAAGGTATAACATCATCACTTTCTCAATCTGGAAAGAGTAAACTTATACGTTGGAAAAGATGCCATTTTCATCCTACATTATTAATCTGCATAGTGTTGTTATAAGGAATGTGGCTAACACACCTAATTAGTTGGGTTGGAGCTTTGATGAATTTGTCATGTGCATTTCCCGCTACGTATTCAAACATTACCGGTCATCATCCATAAAATACATATATTGTACAGTCCTGGTAACATGCCAGGCGTCACTCTCCAGAATATAATTTTATCTATAGGTGACATTTGACTTCTGAAATCTTACCTACTTATCACGGGATGACAGGGTGCCAGCCTGCCACAATATGAAAGTTTAGAAATCAACACAATCAATTATGCCACCTCTGTGTGTGCTTACATGTACCCTACTGTGAGCAAGAACTACTGCCTTAGGATAAGTGCACACAACGGCTTTTTCAGGCAGGTGAACCCGCTGAGCTTTTCAAGAGGAGACTTCAGGAAACACCAATGTCTTTTTCCTTGCAGTATCTTTATTGTTTTTTGGTTTGTTGTTTCCTGAGTTCTTCTCCATCATTTTTGATCGTCGGTGGTGTAACTTTTTTTTTACTCCATACAACAATATTGAAATAGAAGCATTTCTAAAACTAAAAAAACACTAGCTAAACACTCAAAAAAGATGTCAAGTAAAAAATAAAGAAGAAAAAAAAACCTACCTGCTGATCCTACTGAAAATACCGTATTTTTAGGACAACAAGAAAAACTCTTGTTAAAAAATGTTTGCGTCCAGAGGCAGCTTCCTGTGGAGAAGGAGAACACTGACACCGCGTCCTTCCCAATCACAGAGATCAGTGCCCCTTCTCCTCCTGCCCCACACTGATCTATGTGATCAATGCAGAGCAGGAGAGGAAGTTTACCAAGACCTGACTGCAAAATGCAAAAGCTGAGACGCTATGGGTATCGGAAAATGGCGCAATTTTTTTTTTTTTTTTTTATAAAGCAAACTTTGGAATTTTTTTTTTCACCACTTAGATTAAAAGAACATAGATGTATTTGGTGTCTATGAATTCGTAATAACCTAGAGAATCATAGTGGCAGGTCAGTTTTAGCATTTAGTGAACCCAGCAAAATAAAACAAAAAACTGTGTGGGATTGCACTTTTTTTTTGCAATTTCAACGCACTTGGAATTTTTTTCCCGTTTTCGAGTACAGGACATGCTAAAACCAATGATGTCGTTCAAAATTAAAACTCATCCCGCAAAAAATAAGCCCTCACATGGCCATATTGACAGAAAAGTAAAAAAGTTATGCCTCTGGGAAGAAGGGGAGCGAAAAACGAAAACACAAAATTGAAAAAAGCTGGGGTCATTAAGGGGTTAAAGGAGGAAATGCCCCAACAGTTTCAATCATCCGAACAGATTCTGCTATGTGTGTGGTTCCTTTACACCAAAAGGCCAAGTACGTTCAATCACTCATGATATTAAAAAGATGTACCATAAGTGTCCACTTGGTGATCATGACAAAACCTGGGCCCCTCATGTGCTATGCTCAAGCTGTTCAAATGGTCTTCATGACTGGTTGAATATGAGGAAAGTGGCTATGCCGTTAGCTGTTCCCATGATTTGGAGAGAACCCAAAAATAATAGTGATGACTACTACTTTTGTTTTGTCAAAATGAAGGGCTTTTCTACAAAGAACAAACATAAGATTAATTACCCTGAACTTGAACTGGTCTAATCGCAGATTCCACATGATGGCAATGTGCCAGTCCCTGTACCACCATTGTCTTGGATTGGATGAAAATGAAGTAGAATATGAAGACTATGGAGCTGAAGCTACTGGCGAAGACATGGAGACCGCAAGTCAAGGCGAGTATGTACCTGATGGAGCAGCCAGAACACTTTACTCAACATGAATTAAATTATCACAGAGACCTTTCAATGTGAAAAGATAAAGCTGAACATCTTGCATCTAGGTTGAAACAGAAGAATCCTCTTCATGATAATGTCAAAGTGTGTTATTACCGAAATAGAAGTAACACTTCAACACAATGTTTCACAGTTGATGGACCAATGGTGTACTGTAACAATGTGAATGGCATCTTTCAAGAACTGAATCAAGAGTATTTTGTTGCAGATTCGCGATTGTTTATTGACTCATCCCAGAGAAGTTTGAAAGCAGTGGTGCTTCACAGTGGAAATATGAAACCATCAATCCCTATTGCTCACTCATGTCATCTAAAGGAAGGCTATGAAAATCTGTCAATTGTTTTGGATGCTATACCATATAAGCATCAGCAATGGCATATCTGTGGAGATCTGAAAGTGATTGGTCTGCTAATGGGAATGCAAGGAGGTTTCACAAAATATTGTTGCTTCTAGTCTTTATGGGACAGTAGAAATACAGTAGAGCATTATGTTTTTCGTGATTGGGGACAGAGAAACATCTATGCTCCAGGTAGAGACAATATAATCCTTTAGTTGCTAAAAAAAAAAAAAAATCTTTCTTCCTCCACTACATATAAAGTTGGGATTGATTAAAAACTTTGTGAAAGCCATGGCAAAGACAAATTCACAAGGGTTCCAGTACATTTCACAGAAATTCTCCAGCATTTCACCAGCAAAACTGAAGGAAGGGGTATCTGTTGATCCTCAGATCAGAGAGATTATGAGAGAGATGATGTGTTTGTAGGAACTCTAAATGATAAGGAATTGAGATCTTGGAAAACCTTCAAGTGGATCTGTGAAAACTTCTTAGGAAAACAAAACTCTCCAGAATATGTTGAAGGTGTTGAGGAACTGCTGAATGCATACCAGTGTCTGGGATGTCGCATGTCTCTGAAAATGCACTTATTGCATTCACATTTACATTTCTTCCCTCAAAATCTTGGGGATGTAAGCGATGAACAAGGCGAGCGGTTTCACCAGGACATTAAAGGAATGGAACACCGCTATCAGGGTTTTAGGAATGACTCAATGATGGCAGATTACTGTTGGATGTTATATAGGGACAATCCTGAAAAATCGTATCAACGACAGTCTAATGTCAAGCACTTTTATTTTCTGCTCATATTTTGATTTCTATTTTGCATGTAAAATTATTTTGGTTCAATTAAAACTGTTTTGTAAGGTGAATGATTTTTTCTGATATGTTGGTTACTGTTTTCTTAATGTCACCCGTATATTTCCTATACCTTATAATAATGCTGCTGCTCCATGGAAACTGTACGTGCTACAGAAAAACTATATACATTTTTGAAATCAGGACAAAAAGATGATTCAGAAAAGTACAAAGTCACCTGTGATGATTACAAAAAAATATTTTTTGTAGACCTGTGTAATTATGGGGGCCATCGCCACATACACAGCTACCCAAATTTTTTCTAATCAGGGTTGACCCGAGAAACCACTGATTTCACCAGGGAAAGCACAATGAAAGATTATTCAAATTAACGCAATACACAAACATCTCAAGTAGGCCAGGGCAGCTCTCCAATCTGGCTCAGCTGGTGGCCATGATCGGGAACAACTCTCTACGATGTTCATTTTACAACCCTTTAAAAGTTTTCTTGCTCAACAAAGGTACACCTTACCTTCATTATCACCAGTGTCAATGTCAAGGATAGAAGAATTGTTAGCTCGTAAATTACAAATGTTGGAAATACATGAAGTCCTGAAACCAAAAAAAAAAATATATTAAGGGTCATTTATACTATTAAGATTCAAATTACATTTTTAGGGTAAACAATCTTGAGAACCAGTGTAAATAGTGATAAAACCATGTTCTCTCATGACCCAGGCACAGAAATAATAAGTTCCAAACTAGATTGGCCACTTGTTCATAAAATACCATCCGCGTATTAAAGACAAGTTTGTGTGCCCCTTTCTAAGGTCTTATGGCAACCATAGTAACTGACTGTGGGATCCATATGCTCCATTATATTGAATGGGAGTCATTACACCGAATGGCGAAGGTCCAGCTGCTGATCCCTAGATCAAAGGACAACTCCTTTCATTTTTTTCCAATTGTTTATTCCCATTAACTCCTTCCCAAAGCGAATTTTCATTTTTGCTATTTCATTTTTTTTTTTACTCCCTTTCTTTGAAGAGTTACAGCCTTTAATTTTTACAGTTCTACACATGGAGATGCGGAACTGAAAAATTGCAAATTTGTTTTTATTTTTTTAAGACTTCCCAGGTCTCCTTTGAACCTGCAATCATTTGATAGATTATTCTATAGACCGCAGTATTCAAGTATTTACAGAAAGTTATGTTCTCCTATGAAGACTGCAAGTAGGACTTCAGAGGAGAACCCGTTGGCATCCCGTGATCACAATGATGGGGTGGGTGAGAGATGGCAGGTGATACACACATGCATTAATTTAAATGCCATTGTCAGGAACTCAATGGCAATTAAATGGTTTAACATCACCGCTGTTACAGGCAGATACCAGCAGTGAAGCACAGCCAATGTCTGCCAGGTATGGTGCGGGTTCAGCTCCATACTCGTGGACCTAATCTCGGTCGTACTTAGGCCGGTTTCACATTTGCGTTAAAGGCCGCAGCGTCGGCCTGCGCACGGCCGCCGCTAAGCCCCACCCCCTGCCGCGCCTCCGCCGGTAGCTCCGCCTCCGGGCGCATGACGCTGCATGCGTCCCCTATCTTTATCACTGAGGACGCAGGCCGTGCACAGTATGCGTTTTGGCGGCGCCTGCGTCCTTTTGATGGTGCGCCGACCAGCGGCAAACGCAACCTGTTGCAATTTGGTTGCGCTCGGCGCACCGTCAAAAGGACGCAGGCGCCGCCAAACGCATACTGCGCACGGCTTGCGTCCTCAGTGATAAAGATAGGGGACGCATGACGCATGCAGCGTCATGCGCCCGGAGGCGGAGCTACCGGAGGAGGCGCGGCAGGGGCGGGGCTTAGCGGCGGCCATGTGCAGGCCGACGCTGCGGCCTTTAACGCAAATGTGAAACCGGCCTTACATCCTATGTCAGTAAGACATTAAAAGACAATTGTATTTACTTTCAATTCCTTTTCTAATGCTAACATATTCTGGAATGCTGTACAAAGGTTGGCATCATACACATCAGTCCTTGTCTCCAAACTAATTTCCCCAATTTTACACATACTGGGACCAATTTCATAGGAAATCAGTTTAACCCATATGTACTCGTTGGGGCATATTTATTTCATGTATCCGCAGACGATGACTCATTTTGCATTTTACATGTTTCCATTTTACTATGACAGTGTCTGTTACTTATGCCCCAAATCTATTCCTAAGACCTGGTTTTAAAGAATTGGCACACAATTTTCCATACTCTGAGCAAAACTTTCCTACTGCTACAAAAAACTGGAGTGAAATCTTCTGGCGCAAAGAGAGACGGGCAAGAAATTCACAATGATTTAATAACAGTTTTGTCACAAAGTGAAGTGCTTATTATTCAGGTCTAATTAAGTATAACTGCGGCCTCCTTTTTGGCAACACTCACCTATAGAAGCAAAGAAAATTATCGCTAAGAAATCTCGTATGGGCTCGATGCACGACATAATTTCCTCGGTGACCATGTGTCCTTGGGAAGAAATGAGAGCGCCGGCTAGGAAACAACCCAATTCCATTGACACATCCAGTAGTTCCGTTAGCTGCCAGGAATGAAAATGAGCATTAGTTACATCCGCCAAATTAACTGTTTAAAGCCTTCTTTTGGACAGGTCATAAATACCATAAAGGACATAACTGATTTGGCGCCTACAATATTTTATATTGAAAAAGAACAGCATAGGATTACACATTCAAAGCAAACTTTAGTCTGAATAACGGACTTGAGGACAGATTTAGAGAAGCCCAGAGCCCAGGTTTTATAGTCAAAAGTTGTCAGAAAAGTTTTAGAATGTACACAGAAAATGATCTGACCACAGAAATGTATTTACCGGCAGATGGAAGAAGTGTAGAGTGTGCACGTGCCTCTCTTTACTACACTAATGGATGTCACAAAGTGGGAAGCATGAACACAGAATTTCCATCACTAATACATTCCGAAATATGAAGACGTATTCATCACGCTCAAAGACACCATTATACCACATATACACGAGCATTCAAGACAGATGACCAGGCTGCCAATGCTCACATACCGGTCAAAATGTTATCAAGCTACTAAAACGTGGAATAAACGCGCAATTACCGTGAGCATAAGAAAAACGAACGCAGAGATTCCCATGACTAGAATTTCTTTATTTCCTTTGCTTTCGTGATGCAGTTTTCGATAATAAGGCCCGATGAGATAGGTCTTCATAATAAGACAGATAAGAAAAACTGCAACCAAAGAAAAGGCAATCTGTCCTATCAGCGCCAGAATCCGGAAAACCTCCAAGACGGCACTAGAGGGAAAGAAGACATACATTTATCTACACAAATCCGGTGATTCCATAGACCTTAAAATGGAAAAATATCAGACTAAAGTTTACAGTAACAGAACCCAAAGAAAAAGAGGAATGTAAAAACATCCACACAACTAATATTTAGTCTGAAACCTGCCAAAAATAGATTTTTTTTTCTACATTTGCAGCAAAAAAAAAAGTAAAAGTTAAACAGAAATGTATATGTACCTCTGAAAGGCACCACAAAATATTACCATTTTTTCAAGCATAATACGACCCCCCCTCCTTAAAAAAAAAAATTGCATGATTTTCATTCCCACCATCATGTAACTGAACTGAGGATCTTCAGCCATCCTATAGAGAATGAATGGAGAGGAGAAGTGCATGTTCAAGCTCCAATCCATTTAGACTGTGAACCCTGTGTCCATCTAGTTCAACCCCTAGCCTTACATGTTTATCCAGAGGAAAGCAAAAAAAAAAAAACCATGCGGCAAACACTAAGCTCCACATTGAGGAAAAAAATTCCTTCCCGACTCCACATACGGCAATCAGACTAGCTCCCTGGATCAACGCAATATCAAGGAGACTAGTGTATCAACGCAATATCAAGGAGACTAGTGTATATACCCTGTATTATACTTTTCAAGAAAGGCATCCAGTCCCTTCTTAAATTTTAGTAGGGAATCACTCATTACATCATCATATGGCAGAGAGTTCAATAGTCTCACTGCTCTTACAGTAAAGAATCCGCGTCTGTGAGTATGCTTAAACCTTCTTTCCTCCAGACGTAGAGGGTGCCCTCTCGTCCCTGTCTCAGGTCTATGAGTAAAAAGGTCCTTAGAATGGTCTTTGTACTGTCCCCTCATATATTTATACATTAAAATAAGATCACCGGCCCTTAGCCTTCATTTTTCCAAACTAAATAACCCCAAGTGTAATATCCTGTCTTGGTATTGCAGACCCCCCAGTTCCCTAATAACCTTAGTCGCTCTTCTCTGCACCCGCTCCAGTTCAGCTATGTCTTTCTTATACACCGGAGACCAGAACTGTACACAGTATTCTAAGTGTGGTCGCACTAGTGACTTATATAGAGGTAAAATTATGTTCTCCTCATGAGCATCTATGCCCCTTATAATGCATCCCATTATTTTATTTGCCTTTGCAGCAGCTGCCTGACACTGGCCACTAAATGTGAGTTTGTGATCCACCCATATACCCAGGAAAGTTATCCCCCACCCTTTCATTAGGGGATAATGTAAACAGAATTTGTCCGTAGGGTCTACTCTCCTAAGACATGTCATGTAGGTCATAAAAGCTAGAATAAAATGATACCTTGATATCTACAATTTAATGTCCAATTCCAGAGAAATCCACTTTTTTCATGTTAATGAGCTGTTCAGATCTATGGATTGGACACAGAACTCCCCCAGATAATCTGCCTCCAGAGCTTATTATAAATGCATATGTTACCAGTGTGAAACATGTAGCATAAGAGAGTAGACAGTCAGTCATTACATGTCTCACATTGGTATCTCCCCCTTTAATTTAAAATAAGCTCTGGTGGCAGATTTTCAGGCAGTTCTGTGTCCAACCAATAGATCTTAACAGCTCATTTACATATCAACAAAAATGTGGATTTTTAATGGAATGATTTTATTCACAGATTTCTCCGCTATCAAGGTACCATTTTATTCATCTTCCTATTCCCTACATGCCCATATAGATGGCTTAGGAGAATTGATTCTACTGACAGATTCCCTTTAAAAAAAAACTTAGTAAAAATGCTATAACTGTTGATAATCAAAGGAATACCTGGACACAGGGGCTTGGTATGTTTTTTTTTTTATTTTTTTTAGAGCACCCAAATATGTAGCTGGAGGACTGAACAATAAATAAAATAATAAGTTACCTGGAGGAAGTGTTCCCTCCTGCTTGAATGAGAGTCGGCATGGCCGCAATGAAAAGACTAAGCTGGACATCCTGCATCACAAGCATGCCCAACAAGACACTACTATAATCAATCTCACCTGCACAAACAAGGAGAAATACAGTAAATATGCCATCAAATAAATATATATAAGTTTTTTAATTGAATTTATCACCATGGAAAACTATTATTATTAAGGCACTAAATGTGGTTACTTCATAGAAAAGAAAAAAGTGTTCAGTGTCAACCATGGTGCCTCTGTGTACTGGGTCAGCACACAGGACCAGCCCAGCTTCAGTCACGCTCGCTTTGTAAATAACAGTATTCACACACCGGAATTACTGGCATTATTGGGATAGCCAGCCGGCTATTCTGTAAAGGCCACCCTAGCACATGATAAACCCCACCTACAGTGGCTGGTCGGTGATTTCAAAATGATGCAGTCAATGGTCATCCACAAGTCGGTGGGGTTTGTCCACAGCAGAAGTCTGGAGGCCTCTGCAGTCAAAACTTTGCCCACCTGCAGTGGCACTAATCTGTGCATGCCATCCAGTGTACCAGGCTGTGGCACACAAGCTATAGGGTGCAGACCCCTGAACTAGTAGAGCTGCGGATCTATAGTGTTGCTTTATGGACATAGAGCTTCTGCACTACCCTACAGAATGTTACTTCTGTGCATCATTAGAGAACCTTTCATTCTAGATGAAGAGGAACATTGCCTAAAAACAGGCACAATCAAGGAATTCAAAAACGGCTTGCCCTTACTGGGTTAAATAAAGCTGTGTCAAGAGATTCATCATCTGCTTTACCTTATTTGTATATACAAATTTAACTGAAGCCAAAAAGAGACCTGTGGACAAGCTGTGATATGAGGGCACAGTAGTCACTGTCATCTTATGTATCATGCATTTCCAATGCAAAGCATTAGGCCAGTCAGTCCTGAGAAAAGTCATAGTGCAGCATAAAGGTGTGCGTCACTACCTGGACAACCCCTTCTTGGATGCAATAGTGCCCCATAGACAAAAAAAAAAAAAAATGTTCACCTCCCACACCGGCACCGTTCCAGCGATGTCGGAAAAGAGTCTCCCAACACTCGCAAGACCATCCTTTTTCTGGGCAACACCCAAAATAGTGTCTATACAAAGCGTGACGCAATGGAGTGGATGATCAACTGCACATCGGAGCCGCAGCTCACCCCTACTGGAAGGTATTTCATTCCCAGCCGCTCTCTTCCATAGCGTTGTGCTTACCCAGCAAGTTTCCAAGATCATCCAGGTGTACTGTGCAAGGAGACACCCTCTGATTTTTGCTTTTTGTTTATTATTTAAGAAGGGGTTTTCCAGTTGTCAAACTAGTGGACAACCCTTAAAACTGGCAGTGATGTTAATCTCTTTACTCTTCTATACAGGTCACGTGCGAAAAAAAGGAATGAATGAATGAATGAATGTTCCCTTTATTTTCTTGATGGTGATATCACACAGTATTTTGCAATGTTCAATCCCTGTACACAGTGGGAAATGTCACATTAATCAATAGGCCTCCAGAATGTCCTTTTAGTCTTTCTTGTGCCAATATATATAAGAATTACTTTTTCTGCTGTATGGAATAGTACATTCTGCTAGTCTATTCCATATATAAGGACATCCAGTAAAGAAAAAATAAAGTATACTTTGCACCTATGGTCAACAAATATCACCATACGGCTACACCAGGGCATCTACCTGCGGGATATAAAGGGTAATTCGTTCATTGTATGTCTATGGTCATTATTGCCATCCTTGGTTATTTATTGTAAAAAATCCAGTATCTTTAGAAATCATAGAATGGTAGAGTTGGAAGGGACCTCCTGGGCCATCTGGTCCAACCCCCTGCTCAAAGCAGGATTCACTAAATCATCCCAGTCAGATGTCTGTCCAGCCTCTGTTTGAAGACTTCCATTGAAGGAGAACTCACCACTTCTCGTGGCAGCTTGTTCTACTCATTGATCTAACTGTCAAAAAGTTTTTTCTAATATCTAGTCTGTGTCTCCTCCCATTCAGTTTCATCCCATTGCTTCTAGTCTTTCCTTGTGCAAATGAGAATAATACCACAAGGATATGTACCACAATGTATCATTAGAATATTCTAATAGCAAGTCCAAATACACTATGAAAAAAAGATGATTTGTCACCAAACATACAGTCATTTAAGTTCTGAATCCTCTGGTTTTGCGCAAGCAGCACCGAGGTGGCACATTATGGACTTTGGCGTCATTGTAGCTGGGGTAAACTGTTCTTTACAGGATTCATTTAGTCTGTGAACACGATGCAGGTTTGCATTGCCAAAAAGCTCTAGATGGGTTTCATCTGTCCATAGATCATTTTCTTGGAATGATTGTGGTTTATCATTTCACTACATGGTTGGGTTAAAGCCTAGCAACAACCAGTGTCCGGCTGAGGCTGCAAGGAATCTGTCAAACGATAGGTAATAATGAGAAGCTAAAAAGACGAGTCCTGACATTTAATCTAGGAAAAACATTTGCAAACCAAAGAAATGAACTTGTAGAAGTATGTATGAATAAATGGTTCATACAGCAAACGTGAAGGTCATTTAGTTACCATCTTTATCTCCTCGAGAGCTGCCTGCAAGGAACCTGGACACCAAGGGGGTGCTAGACAAAGACAAACATGTCGAAATGAAGACACTCTGCGTAGGTCTGATTTGTAGGAAGTGCCCCCACAGTAAACCGAATGCAATCATTAAGACCGTCATGAAGCATGGGCCTTGCACAGCAATTTTCCATACCTAAGGGGTAAAAGAAATCATATTATATCTCACAGACAAGTAACACTGACAATAGAGACAACAGTAGTTTTGCGCAAAACAATATTTACAAGATCAACCGACAGTTACAATAATTTTATCCTAAGGCTAGGTTCACATAGCGTTATGGGACTGCTATAAGGTGGCGCATTGCTAACGGATGTCATAAGCGGCATGCGTTAGCGATGTGCCGTCAAGCTGTGACGGACCCTCGGACGCGGTCTGCAGCGTTCAAGGGCTCGTCACGGCTAGCGCAGATGGAGCAGCTGCGCTAACGCGATCAGAATAAAGAGTAGCGTTAGCACAGTCCGTTAACGGACTGCCAAAACGTTATGTGAACCTAGCCTTACTTTTGTGTCTACAGCACTCATGCAAACCCTTGCGTCTCCATGGTAGCAGACTATAAATAAACCATGCGTGATTTGATCCTGCAGTCATATTTCTTTTTCCCAGTCTCATTCTAAATCGCAAATCTTACTTGTAAAACTATTAGAAAAAAAAAAAAATAGATGCAAAATGTTCCCAGCCAAAAATAGCAACTGCAGCTATACGTATCAGGACACTCCTGTTGCTAAATAACAAGGTGTAATAACTGGAAACTCAGCTTTAGGCCTGATCCCGCGGCACTGTACATGCTCCAGACTGCCACTTACCTGCTGCCTGCCATTCCAGGTATATTCTCTTCTGTCAGCACAGAATGACACTCAAAACCACGTACAGGCGCTCGGTGCTGCACGGCGGGGGCCAATCATTTATATACACCTTCCCACCTGCTTGTTTTCCACCTATCTCTGCCCTTCTCTGGCTCTATGAAGCCAGAGGCGTCAAAAACCAGGTGGATGGAGGTTGAGGGAAAACAAGCAGGTGGGAAGGAGGAGCTACATGTTTGGCCACGCCATGATGCACCGAGCGCCTGTACGTGGTTTTGAGTGTCAGTCTGTGCTGACAGGGTACCTTTAGACTTACAAATGAGTCTGTAAAAAATACTCTACTTCTGAGTGCAAAATATGGATCTGAAGGCTTTAGTAGGGGCCTGAAAGAGGATCATGGGAGGAACCTACTAAGCAGTGGCAGCAGGTAAGTAAGACTACGAGGGGAAAAACACAACACGTAACTTACATTTTCAACAACCTTTTATTAGATGGGCTTGTAACAAAAACCAATGCACATAGGGTTAGGACCTCAAGGTTGTGAAATAGCTCATAAGTAGAAAGCACCTTTACATAACCGTGCTACATTGTGCTTAACTCAAGTAAAGGCAGAAAACTGGGTAGCGCTGGATGCGATCATTACCAGTGTCCTAGGTCAGGTGTGAAAACCATGCTGGGAATCCAGAAACGCTCAAGGGACTGGAGAGGCATCTGGACACCCCAAAACAAAGGACACTAATGTAGGTGCAGATGACCAGCTGATAATGTGAAAAATCAATGTAAAACCTTTATTGGGAAGGTCTCTGTATTTTGGGGCTCCTTTGTCAAATAACAGAGAAGCCTACCTGTGACTGGTGTCCATACATCGCCTCCTCTCCCTTTAGGCTATGTGCACACGAAATTTCCGCGGCAATTCCGCAACTCCCTGCCACGGGAAATCCGCGGGAAATACGCATGCGGAATTCCCGCAAAAAAAATAGCATTTTGCAAGCATAATTAGCTTGCAGAATGCTAGTGTTTTCCAAGCGATCTCTAGCATTGCTTGGAAAACTGATTGACAGGTTGGTCACACTCGTCAAACAGTGTGACAAGTGTGACCAACATTTTACTATTGAGGCTGCCTATGCGGCATCAGCAGTAAGAGATATAATGTTAAAAATTATTAAAAAAATAAAAAAAATCATGATATTCTCACCTTCCGGCATCCCCCACAGCGTTCCCAGGCCTCAGAGATGCTCCCGGCAAGTCCCATTCCCAGTCATGCCTTGCGACAATGACCTGTGATGACGTAGCGGTCTTTCGAGATGCTATGTCACCTGGGGTCATTGTCGCAAGGCATCACTGGGAACGGGATTTGCCGGGAGCATCAGTAAGGACTGCGAAGGCTGCAGGGGCCGCCGGAAGGTGAGAATATCACGATTTTTTATTTTAATTCTTTTTTTTTTTGTTTTTTAACAGTGATATGGTACCCAGGGCCTGAAGGAGAGTCTCCTCTCCTCCTGACCGTGGGTACCATCCGCACATTTTCCACTTTCTTTGCGCATGGTGGGCATAGCCACAAGCGGAAAGTAAGCGGATCAATGCATTCCTATGTGTGAGGAATTCCTGCGATTCCGCACAAAGAATGAGCATGCTGCGTGTTTTCCCGCAATGCGATTCCACTGCAGAAAAATACGCAGCATTAGCACAGCATGTGCGGAATGCCATTGAATTCAATGGACTGCGGATTTTTAGAGTTTTCGCCACGAAAAAACGCAGCACAAACGCTAAAAATCCGCAGGTGTGCACACAACCTTAAGCTTTGTCCACCAACAACATGCTACTCATGGCGAGGTCCGTTTCATCGGACCTGAACACCATACTTTCCACTGCATTGGTGTCCCAAAGCTAAAATCGGTCCCAAACCAAATGTAGTCACGTGGATCATTTTCAGCAGAACAATCAGACAGAACCCCAGAAACAAGGGAAACGTAACAATTTTAGCATAGTGACTATTTTATCGCCATTTCAGGGTTTTACATCTTCCAATGAAATACTGACTTACTGAAGTATTATTGAGGCAAAGCCAGGAGCGCACAAGGTTTTACTCTTCTCACTCCTGCGTTTGGCTTAAAAGTCTGTATGTAAGAATCTGGGATAAGGGTTTATTCACGTTGCATTTTTTTTTACACGTTTTCTGAAATCTTGTGCACTTGATACTTATTTTTTTCCTTGCAGAGTAGAAACAGCAATTCAAACCAGGGCTGTGGAGTCGGAGTCGATGCTCATTTTGGTGGAGTTGGAGTCGGTATAAAATGGACCGACTCCTAAAATATATAATAAATTGGGTACAGTAGTTCAATGCAGAATGTGCTGAATATTTTTTCATAGGAATTTGGGAAAGTTATGAAATGTCCTATCAATGGCTGTTCTATTCCTGATCTAAGGCTACATTCACACACAGCGTTTTTCCTGTGTTTTTTGAGGATACGTTTTTCAGTTGCAAAAGCAGACCAGCTTTTTAAAAAACCGCATCACCTGAAAGGTTTTTGAGCTCACAGTTTTCAATAGCAAAAGCAGATTAGAAATCTGCTCTATCCATTTATCCATATCTGTCTATCCATACCATATCTGTACCAAAAAGAATGAAAGCCGGATAGCACACAGACTAACACTCCTCATTTTTTTAGCACCAGTCAGGTACACCTCATAGCTGTCCAAAAGGACACCCAGGACAGGCATTGCTCGTCTTCAGTAACATCAACATCAACTGATAGTTGGAATAAAAAGATTGCATTCATTATCACATCTTCTTAAGGTGCAGGCTTTATTTTCAAGTGTAGGGGTGTGCAGTATGAGGTTCTGCAGCAGCTGAGGTGTGCAGTATGAGGTTCTGCGGAACATTATGAGGTTCTGCCCCCCCCCAGGTTTGATCCTGGCTACACCCATAGTGTCAATGTAGCCTGAGGATCTAGGCTTTATCTTAGCCGAGATAAGTCATAGTGTGTGTGTGTGTGTGTGTGTGTGTGTGTGTGTTTGTGTTTGTGTATATATATACACACACACACACACACACACACACACACACACACACTATATGTATAATATTGTATATGTATAATATTGTATATATATATATATATATATATATATATATATATATATATACATACACACACACATACATAGTATATGTATACTGTATATATATATATATATATATATATATATATATATATATATATATATATATATATATTATTATAGACCAAAAGTTTGGACAACCTTCTCAATCAAAGCGTTTTCTTTATTTTCATGAATATGAAAATTGTAGATTCACTCTGAAGGCGTCAAAACTATGAATTAACACATGTGGAGTTATATAATTAACAAAAAACTGTGAAACAACTGAAAATATGTCTTATATTCTTCAAAGTAGCCACCTTTTGCTTTGATTTCTGCTTTGCACACTCTTGGCATTCTCTTGATGAGCTTCAAGAGGTATTCACCGGAAATGGTTTTCACTTCACAGGTGTGCTTTGTCAGGTTTAATAAGTGGGATTTCTTGCCTTATAAATGAGGTTGGGACCATCAGTTGTGTTGTGCAGAAGTCTGGTGGATACACAGGTGATAGTCCTACTGAATAGACTGTTAGAATTCGTATTATGGCAAGAAAAAAGCAGCTGAGTAAAGAAAAACGAGTGGCCATCATTACAGTACTTTAAGAAATGAAGGTCAGTCAGTCTGAAAAATTGGGAAAACTTTGAAAGTGTCCCCAAGTGCAGTGGCAAAGAAACTGGCTCACATGAGGACCGCCCCAGGAAAGGAAGACCAAGAGCTACCTCTGCTGCAGAGGATAAGTTCATCCGAGTCACCAGCCTCAGAAATCGCAGGTTAACAGCAGCTCAAATTAGAGACCAGGTCAATGCCACACAGAGTTCTAGCAGCAGACACATCTCTACAACAACTGTTAAGAGGAGACTTTGTGCAGCAGGCCTTCATGGTAAAATAGCTGCTAGGAAACCACTGCTAAGGACAGGCAACAAGCAGAAGAGACTTGTTTTGGCTAAAGAAAACAAGGAATGGACATTAGACCAGTGGAAATCTGTGCTTTGGTCTGATGAGTCCAAATTTGAGATCTTTCCTTCCAACCACCATGTCTTTGTGTGACGCAGAAAAGGTGAACGGATGGACTCTACATGCCTGGTTCCCACCGTGAAGCATGGAGGAGGAGGTGAGATGGTGAGGGGAGGGGGTGCTTTGCTGGTGACACTGTTGGGGATTTATTCAAAATTGAAGGCATACTGAACCAGCATGGCTACCACAGCATCTTGCAGCGGCATGCTATTCCATCTGGTTTGTGTTTAGTTGGACCATCATTTATTTTTCAACAGGACAATGACCTCAAACACACCTCCAGGCTGTGTAAGGGCTATTTGACCAAGAAGGCGAGTGATGGGGTGCTACACCAGATGGCCTCCACAGTCACCAGACCTGAACCCAATCGAGATGGTTTGGGGTGAGCTGGACCGCAGAGTGAAGCCAAAAGGGCCAACAAGTGCTAAGCATCTCTGGGAACTCCTTCAAGACTGTTGGAAGACCATTTCCGGTGACTACCTCTTGAAGATCATCAAGAGAATGCCAAGAGTGTGCAAAGCAAAAGGTGGAGTATAAGACATATTTTCAGTTGTTTCACACTTTTTTGTTAATTATATAATTCCACATGTGTTAATTCATAGTTTTGATGCCTTCAGAGTGAATCTACAATTTTCATAGTCATGAAAATAAAGAAAACTCTTTGAATGAGAAGGTGTGTCCAAACTTGGGTCTGTACCGTATGTACGTAATCGATATTATACAGTGTATTACATATTTACAATTTATTAGTTTTTTGTGTTCTAAAGTTGTATTTCAATAAATAGATATTATGTTCTATCTAAATATCTTGATTATTGGATCATAGAAATAATTAAATGTCTGATGTTCACATTGTACTACAATAAATTTTTCACTTAAATATAAGCAATATATGTGGGAGTCGGAGTCAGAGTAAGGGAAATTGAGGAGTCGGAGTCGCAGGTTTGGCTTAGGCTACTTTCACACTAGCGTTGTGTGACGTACGTTGCAATGCGCCGTTTTGGAGAAAAAACGCATCCTACAAAGTTGCCCGCAGGATGCGTTTTTTCTCCATAGACTTGCATTAGCGACGCATTGCGACGTATGGCCACACGTCGCATCCATCGTGCGATGGATGCGTCGTGTTTTGGCGGCCACGACGCACAAAAAAATGTTACATGTAACTTTTTTGTGCGTCGTGTCCGCCATTTTCGACCGCGCATGCGCGGCCGAAACTCCGCCCCCTCCTCCCTGGACATTACAATGGGGTAGCGGATGCGTTGAAAAACTGCATCCGCTGCCCCCGTTGTGCAAATCTTTCACAACGTGCGTCGGTACGTCGGCCCGACGCATTGCGACGGGCCCGTACCGACGCAAGTGTGAAAGTAGCCTTACCGACTCCACAGCCCTGATTCAAACACGAGTATATTTTACACAGCGTTTTAGTAAGTAAAGAGTACCAACCTTTCTCAGTTTTTCTGGGGAAAATTCCAATCCAACAAGAAAAAGTGTGAAAAAGACACCGAACTCTCCAAGAGTTTCCACTTGGACAATAGACTTAAAGAGAAAAAAAGAAAAGAAAAGCAGTGCGAGTTTACCATACACCATTATTTCAGATCCGTTTTCTCTTTTATTTACTTTGTATCTGTCTTCTCTACATGGATGATTTTCCTGCAGCTACAATGTGCTGGACATGTACTCTTGGTATACTTGCAGGGTTCACCTGTACACTCGTCTGCCCCTTCTGACAATTTGGTACACAAATTTATCCCTGGACTTCAATGGGGCTCTATCATTGAGTCAGAAAAAAAGAAACATGGCGCTTTCTTCATTGAAGTTAAAGGGTAAAGAGCCCCACCAACGAGATCTCCTGACATTCCTCAAAATGCATCAGAAATGGAAACGGACTACAACCCCTGGCAAAAATTATGGAATCACCGGCCTTGGAGGATGTTATGTTCATTCAGCTGTTTATTTTTGTAGAAAAAAAGCAGATCACAGACATGGCACAAAACTAAAGTCATTTCAAATGGCAACTTTCTGGCTTTAAGAAGCACTAAAATAAATCAAGAACAAAAAATGTGGTAGTCAGTAATGGTTACTTTAATTAACCAAGCATAGGGAAAAAATTATGGAATCACTCAATTCTAAGGGAAAAAATTATGGAATCACCCTGTAAATTTTCATTCCCAAAACTAACACCTGCATCAAATTAGATCTGCTCATTAGTCTGCATCTAAAAGAGTGATCACACCTTGGAGAGCTGTTGCACCGAGAGGACTGACATGAATCATGGCTCCAACACGTCAATTGAAACAAAGGAGAGGATTATCAAACTCTTAAAAGAGGGTAAATCATCACGCAATGTTGCAAAAGATGTTGATTGTTCACAGTCAGCTGTGTCTAAAATCTGGACCAAATACAAACAACATGGGAAGGTTGTTAAAGGCAAACATACTGGTAGACCAAGGAAGACATCAAAGCGTCAAGACCAGAAACATAAAGCAGTATGTCTCCAAAACAGGAAATGCACAACAAAACAAATGAGGAATGAATGGGAGGAAACTGGAGTCAACGTCTGTGACCGAACTGTAAGAAACCGCCTAAAGTAAAGGAGATTTACATACAGAAAAGCTAAATGAATGCAATCATTAACACCTAAACAGAAAAAAACAAGGTTACAATGGGCTAAGGAAAAGCAATCGTGGACTGTGGATGACTGGATGAAAGTCATATTCAGTGATAAATCGCGAATCTGCATTGGGCAAGGTGATGATGCTGGATCTTTTGTTTGGTGCCGTTCCAATGAGATTTATAAAGATGACTGCCTGAAGAGAACTTGCAAAATTCCACAGTCATTGATGATATGGGGCTGCATGTCAGGTAAAGGCACTGGGGAAATGGCTGTCATTACATCTTCAATAAATGCACAAGTTTACGTTGATATTTTGGACACTTTTCTTATCCCATCAATTGAAAGGATGTTTGGGGATGATGAAATCATTTTTCAAGATGATAATGCATCTTGCCATAGAGCAAAAACTGTGAAAACATTCCTTGAAAAAAAGACACATAAGGTCAATATCATGGCCTATTTGCAGTCCGGATCTCAATACAATTGAAAATCTTTGGTGGAAGTTGAAGAAAATGGTCCATGACAAGGCTCCAACCTGCAAAGCTGATCTGGCAACAGCAATCAGAGAAAGTTGGAGCCAGATTGATGAAGAGTCCTGTTTGACATTCACTAAGTCCATGCCTCAGAGACTGCAAGCTGTTCTAAAAGGCAAAGGTGGTGCAACAAAATACTAGTGATGTGTTGGAGTTTTTTTTTTGTTGGTTTGTTTTTCATGATTCCATAATTTTTCCCCTATGCTTGGTTAAAAAAAGTAACCATTACTGACTACCACATTTTTTGTTCTTGATTTCTTTTAGTGTTTCTGAAAGCCAGAAAGTTGCCATTTGAATTGACTTTAGTTTTGTGCCATGTCTGTGATCTGCTTTTTTCCTACAAAATTAAACAACTGAATGAACATAACATCCTCCAAGGCCAGTACATAATTTTTGCCAGGGGTTGTATACCCAAAAGCAGGATTTCCTCCGCTCCCAGTCCTACGTTATGCATGTCCAGCAAACAAATACAGTATTAGACTTGATGGTCGGTTTTCTTACTTCTTATTATTGTCCCCATACTTCTTGCTTTTATTTATTTATTTGATATTTTTAATAAGAAACAAGTAGCGCAATCTGCATCTATCCAGGTCATGAAAGTAAAAACAGTGATCGCTGGACCAAAAGATCTTCTTTCTTTAATAGTAAGGCTACTTTCACACATCCATTCTTTTAAATCCGGCACGATGCGGCGAAGATTGTGAAAACCGGATCCGGAATTGGATCCGGTTTTTTCACATAGAATGTAATGATCGCCCGGTGCCTCCAGGTTTTGCCGGATACGGCAAACATGCGCCGTCCGGCGTCTGCAAAAAACGTTGGCTGCAACGTTTTTTTGCAGCGCCGGACCGGCTTTTTCAACAGCGCATGACCGGGCACTGTGAGTTTTAACCCCACAAGTGCCCGGCGCGCATCTCTCTCGTGTCCCCCGCTCTCTCTTTGGCTGCTCTCTTGTCCCCCGCTGTCTCTCTGGCTGCTCTCTCGTCCCCCGCTGTCTCTCTGGCTGCTCTCGTCCCCCGCTGTCTCTCTGGCTGCTCTCGTCCCCCGCTCTCTCTTTGGCTGCTCTCTCGTCCCCCGCTGTCTCTCTGGCTGCTCTCTCGTCCCCCGCTGTCTCTCTGGCTGCTCTCTCGTCCCCCCACTGTCTCTCTGGCTGCTCTCTCGTCCACCACTGTCTCTCTGGCTGCTCTCTCGTCCCCCGCTGTCTTTGGCTGCTCTCTCGTCCCCCGCTCTGTCTTTGGCTGCTCTCTCGTCCCCCGCTGTCTCTCTGGCTGCTCTCGTCCCCCGCTGTCTCTCTGGCTGCTCTCGTCCCCCGCTCTCTCTTTGGCTGCTCTCTCGTCCCCCGCTGTCTCTCTGGCTGCTCTCTCGTCCCCCGCTCTGTCTTTGGCTGCGCTCTCGTCCCCTGCTCTGTCTTTGGCTGCTCTCTCGTCCCCCGCTGTCTCTCTGGCTGCTCTCTCGTCCCCCGCTGTCTCTCTGGCTGCTCTCTCGTCTTTCGATCTCTCTCCGGCTGGCTCTCTCGACCCCCGGTGCTGCGGCTCCTTTAAATGTCCTCCAAGCCGCATCAGGCGCCGCATGTACATCCGGTGTCACCGCTGCAGGCCGGATCCGGCGGCCCGGCTTTTCACCGCACCCTGCCGGACCCCTGACACCGGATGTGTGAAAGAGCCCTAATACAACAGTTTTGAAAGGTGAAATTAATCTATTATGACCAGTTAACTATTTCAGGCCACTCATAACAGGTTTTGAATGTAATAAGCAACGAGAGAAAAGTCCTCATTCACACGTCACTATTTTTGCATCTGTATGCCAAAACTAGGAGTGTCTTCAAAACACAGAAGAGTTGTTAATCTTTCAATTACAGTTTTCCTCTGTAAGTTCCACTCCGGTCTTTGGCTTTAAAACAATCAAGTGTGAATGAGGCCTAGCTCTTCAGGGTCTATGGTATTTCATATTTAAAGGGGCTCACACCAGCTTTTTTGCCACTTAATCTACGACCAGCATAATGTAGAAACAGAGACACTGATCCCAGCGATGTGTCGCTTACTATGCTGCTTGCTGTAGTTTTCATATTCATCATAGTTTTATAAGACAGCGCTCTCGCAGATCAGTGTGGGCGGCTCGTGCTGCTGAGCGCACTTATTTGATGCAGCACTGTCAACGTGAAGTGCACGCTACGGACAAGTAACAGAAACCGGTAGCAGCGGTGGAGACTTAGAACTGGCAGGCAGAAAGAAAAAAAAGTATACAGACATTACAGCATGTGGATCGCAAATACGGCATATATATTTTTTTCAATTTTTTTTTTTTTTTTTTTTTTTTTTAGGTAAAACATTTAAAAGAAGAAAAAAAAAAAAATCAGGTGCTATCCCCTGCTGTCCTGTCTCCATACTCTCTTTTGGTTCCCCCCTGCCCAGGAGATGTGATATGATCAGACCATGTTCCTGTACGGTCAGACACGGCCATTACACAGTACACAGCAGGGGCACATTTATAAGATTATCTCAGCACAGGAACATTTTATCTAAACACGGCCAACTGTGGAAATTATTAATATTCAAAGATCTATTGATTAAAATTTACTTTTTTGTGAGAAAACCACTTTAAGTGTGGTAATTTCACCTTTTTCCATCAAGGGTAATATAACAAGGTTTCTTTCAGGCAATAAATATTCATGCGAGTCAGCGCCTGCAATAAATTATCTAGGACAGTGACCTCAAAGATGAGGGAGAAGCAGTATCACTTTACCAACAGTTCAATTCACAGGGAGTTCTTCAGTGATACCCAAGATACAGTGCCTTGCGAAAGTATTCGGCCCCCTGGAACTTTTCAATCTTTTCCCACATATCATGCTTCAACCATAAAGATACTAAATGTAAATTTGTGGTGAAGAATCAACAAGAAGTGGAACATAATTGTGAAGTTGATTGAAATTTACTGGTTATTTTTAATTTTTGTAACATAGTTATTAAGTTTGAAGGAAGACTAAGTCCATCTAGTTCACTCCCAAAATTCAAAAACTGAAAAGTGGGGCGTGCAATATTATTCGGCCTCTTTAACTTAATACTTTGTTGCGCCAACTTTTGCTGCAATTACAGCTGCAAGTCGCTTGGGGTATGTCTCTATCAGTTTTGCACATCGAGAGACTAAAATTCTTGCCCATTCTTCCTTGGCAAACAGCTCGAGCTCAGTGAGGTTGGAGGGAGATCGTTTGTGAACAGCAGTTTTCAGCTCTTTCCACAGATTCTCGATTGGATTCAGGTCTGGACTTTGACTTGGCCATTCTAACACCTGGATACATTTATTTGTGAACCATTCCATTGTAGATTTTGCTTTATGTTTGGGATCATTGTCTTGTTGGAAGTCAAATCTCCGTCCCAGTCTCAGGTCTTTTGCAGACACCAACAGGTTTTCTTCAAGAATGGTCCTGTATTTGGCTCCATCCATCTTCCTATCAATTTTTCCTGTACCTGCTCAAGAAAAGCAGGCCCAAATCATGATGCTGCCACCACCATGTTTGACAGTGGGGATGGTGTGTTCAGGGTGATGAGCTGTGTTGCCTTTACGCCAAACATATCGTTTGACATTGTTGCCAAAAAGTTCGATTTTGGTTTCATCTGACCAGAGCACCTTCTTCCACATGTTTGGTGTGTCTCCCAGGTGGCTTGTTGCAAACTTTAAACGACATTTTTTATGGATATCTTTGAGAAATGGCTTTCTTCTTGCCAGTCTTGTGCAGTGTACGACTGATTGTTGTCCTATGGACCTGTCCCACCTCAGCTGTAGATCTCTGCAGTTCATCCAGAGTGATCATGGACCTCTTGGCTGCATCTCTGATCAGTCTTCTCCTTGTTTGAGATGAAAGTTTAGAGGGATGGCTGGGTCTCGGTAGATTTGTAGTGGTATGATAATCCTTCCATTTCAATATGATCGCTTGCACAGTGCTCCTTATGATGTTTAAAGTTTTGGAAATCATTTTGTATCCAAATCCGGCTTTAAACTTCTCCACAACAGTATCACGGACCTGCCTGTTTTGTTACTTGGTCTTCATGATGCTTTCTGTGCTTCAAACAGAACCCTGAGACTATCACAGAGCAGGTGCATTTATACGGAGACTTGATTACATACAGGTGGATTATATGTATCATCATTAGTCATTTAGGACAACATTGGATCATTCAGAGATCCACAATGAACTTCTGGAGTGAGTCTGCTGCACTGAAAGTAAAGTGGCCGAATAATATTGCACGCCCCACTTATCAGTTATTGAATTTCCACAAAAATTTAAAATAATCCATAAACTGGGGGCGTGGCCTGGATGCCTAGGATGCCAGTTGCATGAGCTGAATGCTTCTTCCCTGAGACCCTGCAAAACGACAATTTCATCGCCTTTCCTGCATATTAGTCAACCCACCCGGCTGCCCGAATCCTCACTGATCACTATCTTTTAACAAGGGTGGAATCCTGACTGGTTGGTGCGGACAGTGATATATCCCCCCCGCGGATTTCCTACTCCCGCGTTTTGTGGACCGAAGTGCAGTCCTCGGTCGGTTTCATGACTTTACTTCTGATTTTATTAGTTTGCATTGTGTTTGGTTTTTGTTTTTTTTCTATCCTTTTGCATACCTGTGGTTTATTCGGGTCCAGCATTTTCCCACTTTGCAGGGAATTCTGACAGGTGTAATGGGCAACCCATTAGTCATACTAGCATCTGTATGTTTACAATATGGTTATTACAATATGCTCACAATGTTAGAGGCCTAAACAACCCTCATAAAAGATCTTATATGTGGAAAGAGGCGGTCACAGCTAAATGTGAGGTGTTTTGTGCCCAGGAGACGCAATTATTGGAGAAAGACTCCCACAGACTGTCTCATCGGCTCTTTCCATATGTGGTCCAATCTAATTTCTCGAAGAAAAAAAAAAAGAGAGGGGTGATGTTAGCTATCAGGGGGTCTGTTGCTTTCTCCTCGACTTATCTAGAACTTGACCCTGCAGGTTGATACCTCATACAAGTGGGCACCATAAATAATGTTTCATATACTATAGTCGTCATTTATGCTCCAAACCAAGTGCAGACTAGATTTATCAAAAAGTTATTAACTAGAATCAATAAGGTTAAACAGGGCCACGTAATCATATGTGGGGATTTTAATTGTGTTTTTGATAATTCTCTGGACTCTTCCACCCCAACCTCCAGGGGGCCACCTGTTCTCCCCCCCTTAGCCTTTCGGGAGGACCTATATGACATATGGAGGGTTCTTCATGCATGTGAGAAGGACTATACCTACTTTTCACAGGTACATCACTCCTACTCCCGGATAGACCTATTCTTGGTTAGCAGGTCTCTCTTTAATATTGTCAACTCATCAGAAATAGGTATAATAACTTGGTCGGATCACGCCCCCATAAAGATGTCAATTCAGGAAGAATCTGAGTGCCCCCTTTACCCCCCGTGGAAGATGAACCCCTTTATTCTAAAAACCCCCCATTTAGTGGCACAAACAAAAGTACCGTATTTTTCCGACCATAAGACACACTTTTTTCCCCAAAAATTTTGGGGGAAGTGGGGGGTGCGTCTTATGGTCGCAATACACGGTACTAACCTTCTGGCTGGTGCGCTGGTGGCAGCGGGCGGCGCTCTGCGGTGCGGTGGTGGCAGTGGGCTGTGCTCCGGTGCAGGGGCGGCGGTTCTGCCGGCATTTCTTCGCAGCCCTGAGGCCCCGCACTTCTCTTGCTGGCCGCCGCCATGTTGCGGTGGCCTCCGGGAGCATGGACGCCGGGAACATGGCCGCCGGTCCGGGGACGGCGCATGCGCGGCTTCAGATCTCGCCCCAGCCCCAGCACAGCTGCCCCAGCACAGCTGCCCCAGCACAGCTGCCCCTGCCCCAGCACAGCTGCACCTACCCCAGCCCAGCTGCCCCAGCCCCAGCACAGCTGCCCCAGCCCCAGCTGCACCTACCCCAGCACAGCTGCCCCAGCCCCAGCTGCACCTACCCCAGCACAGCTGCCCCAGCACCAGCTGCACCTACCCCAGCACAGCTGCCCCAGCACAGCTGCACCTACCCCAGCACAGCTGCACCTACCCCAGCACAGCTGCCACAGCCCCAGCACAGCTGCACCTACCCCAGCACAACCATCCTGCCCCAGCACAGAGCCGCCACCGCACGAGCCTGGACCACTGAGTGACCCCTGTGACTACTTCTCCACCTGTGCCGGATCCCTTCCCAGGTAAGCTGAATTCGGACTGTAAGACAGACCCCCATTTGACACATTTTTTTTTCCCCTATTTTCCTTCTGAAAATTGGGGTGCGTCTTATGGTCCGGTGCGTCTTATAGTCCGAAAAATACGGTAGCTCTTAAAGAATACTTTGAGCTCAATGCGGACTCGGTCACTAATTACTTCCATGTATGGAATGCCCATAAAGCGTTTATCAGGGGCCACTTTATTAAAATAGGCCATATTCTTAAAAAGCAAAGAGAAAAACGCTTATCAGACCTTACAGCATTGATTAGTTCACTGGAATACATGAATAAGAGAGCCCCATCCTCTGCCCAAATGTGTAAACTATGTGATCTCCGACTGGAATTGCGGGAATTACTCTTACACAATTATGAAAAAAATCTTATCACCAAAGCCCATTACTACTCCCAAAATAATAAAGCGGGTAAACTGCTAGCATCCAGAGAGTGAAAATTAAAACTTCTAAAACTAAGATCCCCTTTTTGAGGAACTTATCTCCCGATTCTAAGATATACACTCCTCGGGAAATCGCCAATAAATTTAAGGAATACTATGCTTCTTTGTATAACTTAGATCCAAGAGCAGACCTCCATGGCCCAACAGCCCCTGATACAAATCTGTTTTTGTCAAGCACTAATCTCCCAACTCTTGCACCAGACCAGTTAGAAATCTTAAACGCACCTTTGACTGAGACTGAATTGACCAAAATGATTAACTCTCTCCCAGAGGCGAAGGCCCCAGGCCCGGACGGTCTTACAAACTTGTACTATAAAGCATTCCAGGAGACCTTAGTTCCACACTTATGCAAAACCCTACAATTAGCAACAAATGAAGGGAGCTTCCCAAAAGAAATGCTGACAGCTACTGTGATCACACTCCCAAAACAGGGAAAGCCACCGGAGGTGCCCCAAAACTTCAGCCCGATTTCATTGTTAAACACTGATGTCAAAATTTATGCTAAGTGTATTGCTCTGAGATTGGCGCCTATCATTTCTTCCCTTATTAACTCAGACCAGGCTGGTTTTGTGCAAGGGCGGACTGCAGCTGACAACACCAGGAAAGTAATTGATAGATGTAATAAATAGAAGGGGAACACCAGCGGTGGTAGTGGCCTTAGACGCCGAGAAGGCATTCGACCGAGGGAGATTGTCGTTTGTCTTCTCGGTTCTGGAGTGTATGGAGATTGGGGGTCGGGTGCTGACTGCTATTAAAGCTCTGTATTCTGCTCCGTCGGCCAGGGTTTTTGTGAATTACAAATGGCACTAGGCAGGGGTGTCCTCTCTCCCCCTTAGTGTTCATTTTAGCTTTAGAACCACTTGCACAAGCAATCAGACAAAGTCCAGATATCTGGGGCATAGAGGTGGGGAAACAATCTCATTGCATCACGTTGTATGCTGATGATGTGATATTGACGTTAGCACACCCCCTGGAGTCTTTGCCGGCAGCTCTAGAGATTATTGAAAAATTTGGCCTCCTATCTTACTACAAAATTAATGAGAATAAATCTCAAATTCTACCCCTTAACATACCATTACCGCAGTTGAAACGCCTTAAGGCCATTATGAGGATGGACTGGCAGATGGAGCAAATTTCATACCTGGGAACGTTGGTAACATCATCATCCACTAATTTGTACAAAGCCAATTACCTCCCCCTACTAGCAGATATTGAGAATGAGATGAGCTGACTCCAGAAATTTGAAGTCTCCTGGGTGGGTAGTATTGCACTGTAAGATGTTATTACTGCCCAAAATGTTATATTTATTTCGCACGGTGCCGATATCACTTCCGAAGGTGTTTTTTCAACGTTCTCATAAGCTTCTGAACGCCTTCATCTGGGGAGGAAAGCAGCCTCGGTTGTCCAGACATTTGTTGCAATGCGCAAAGTCAGTGGAGAGGGGGTGGGACTCCCTAATGTGAACGATTACTATATAGCAACTCAACTGGTTGAAGAACTGGTGGAATCGCGACCCCCCAAGTAGGTGGTCCCAAATAGAGGCACATTTTGCACCCTCACATGATCTCAGGGCGGTGCTATGGGCAGCTCTGGTTGACCCACGGAACCTGGGAGCCCTCCTTCCACTGACTAAGCACTCCCTGTCTAATTGGCTTCAGGTTCACTCCTCCACTCAGACACACATCCCTGCATTGCCTTTCGAGGCACCTTAAGAACTTCTGGAGGTGTTATCAGAGGACCTTGACCTGTACCATTGGAAGATAGGCGGGATATAAGTGATATAGTTGAAGATCGCACTGTTTTACCTTTTTGCCCAGTTGAAAAACAGGTTTGGCTTGACCTTTAAAGACCATTTCTCATATCTCCGGGTACAATACATTTTAAAGAAATATCTAAACTTCCCATATAGGGTTAATAGTTATATTATTAGGACCCTCTCATCTTCCTCATCTCTAGATATGGGCTTGAGACCCCTTTATGATTCCTTGGGACATAAGGGGAGATTCGAAAAATCTATACCCTTCATATCTTGGGAAAAAGACCTCGGTAAAGCCATACCTGACAACGACTGGTTAAGAGCAATTAAATTGGCAGGACGGACGTTTAGATGTGCGTCCCACTTTGAATCACACTTGAAACAGAAACTCCACTGGTATTTTACTCCTGTGAAGCTCCATTCCATGTTTCCCAACACCTCACACCTATGTTGGCGAAACTGTAATCAGGTGGGGCCTTATATCATATATTTTGGGATTGTCCACTTATAACTTCTTTGTGGGATCACGCCTTTAGACTTATTTCACTTGTAGTGGGACAGATCGTCCAGCCGTCTCCCGAGGTGACACTCCTCCTCTTAACCCCTTTACCCCCAAGGGTGGTTTGCACGTTCATGAACGGGCCAATTTCTACAATTCTGACCACTGTCCATTTATGAGGTAATAACTCTCAAACGCTTCCATGGATCCCGGAGATTCTGACAATGTTTTCTCGTGACATATTGTACTTCATGTAAGTGGTAAAATTTAATTCAAATAACTTGCATTTATTTGTGAAAAAAAACGGAAATTTGGCGAAAATTTCGCAATTTTCCAACTTTGAATTTTTATGCCCTTAAATCACAGAGATATGGCACACAAAAAACTTAAGTAACATTTCCCACATGTTTACTTTACACCAGCACAATTTTGGAACCAAAATTTTTTTTTGTTAGGAAGTTATAAGGGTTAAAAGTTCACCAGTGATTTCTCATTTTTGCAACACCATTTTATTTTTACGGACCACATCACATTTGAAGTCACTTTAAGGGGTCTATATGATAGAAAATCCCTAAAAGTGGCACCATTCGAAAAACTGCACCACTCAAGGTGCTCAAAACCACATTTAAGAAGTTTATTAACCCTTCAGGTGCTTCACAGGAATTTTTGGAATGTTTAAATAAAAATGAACATTTAGCTTTTTTTTTTTTTTTTTTTTCACAAAAAAAATTACTTCAGGTCCAATTTTTTTTTTATTTTACCATGGGTAACAGGAGAAATTAGACTGCAAAAGTTATTGTGCAATTTGTCCTGAGTACGCTGATACCTGATATGTGGGGGGGAAACCACTGTTTCGGTGCATGGCAGAGCTCAGAAGGGAAGGAGCGCCGTTTGACTTTTTCAATGCAAAATTGGCTGGAGTTCAGATCGGATGCGATGTCACGTTTGGAGAGCCCCTGATGTGCCTAAACAGTGGAAACCCCCACAAGTGACCCTATTTTGGAAACTAGACCCCCCCAAGGAACTTATCAAGATATGTGGTGAGAACTTTGAACAGAAGCTTATAACGTACAACCGCACAATTAAAAAATCATATTTTTTCCCCAAAAATGATCTTTTCACCCCCAATTTTTATTTTCCCAAGGGTAACAGGACCCCAAAAGTTATTGTGCAATTTGTCCTGAATACGCTGATACCCCATATGTGGGAGTAAACCACTATTTGGGCGCATGGCAGAGCTCGGAAGGGAAGCAGCTCGATTTAACTTTTTTGGCTGGAATTGGACGCCATGACGCGTTTGGAAAGCCCCTGATGTGCCTAAACAGTGGAAACCCCCCACAAATGACACCATTTTGGAAACTAGACCCCCTAAGGAACTTATCTAGATGTGTGGTGCGCACTTTGAACCCCAAGTGCTTCATAGAAGCTTATAACGCCCGGCCGTGAAAATAAAAAAAATCATATTTTTTTCCACAAAAATGATATTTTTGCCCCCAATTTTTTATTTTCCTAAGGGTAAGGGTAAGGAGAAATTGGACCCCAAATGTTGTTTTGCAATTTGTCCTGAGTAGGCTGATACCCCATATGTGGGGGTAAACCACTGTTTGGGCGCATGGCAGAGCATGGAAGGGAAGGAGCACCATTTGACTTTTTCAACGCAGAATTGGCTGGAAATGAGATCAGACGCCAAACTGTGGAAACCCAATTCTAACGCCAACCCTAACCCCAACACACCCCTAACCCTAATCTCAGCCCTAACCCTAGCCCTAACCCTAATGGGAAAATGGAAATAAATACATTTTTTTAATTTTATTATTTTTCCCCTAACTAAGGGGGTGATAATGGGGGGGTTGATTTACTATTTATAGCGGGTTTTTATATTTGGCAGCTGTCGCACGCTAAAAGACGCTTTTTATTGTAAAAATAGTTTTTGCATCACCCCTTTTGAGCGCTATAATTTTTCCATATTTTGACCCAAAGTCATGTGAGGTCTTATTTTTTGCGGGACGAGTTGGCGTTTTTTTTTTAACCAAAGATTTTTTATTATATTCAAATGTCGTTATAATTACATTTAGGCAAAGCTTTCAAATCATCTCCATTGCATACAGAAAAAATACACGACATTCAATTTCCTCCCCGTCATAAAAGAGAAGAAAAACAAACCCAACCTCCTCCCTCCTCCCTCCCCCCCCTTCCCAACTGCAATACAAACTTTCTCAATGTGATTGTCTCCACTGTAACCACATGGCCCAGATTTTTTCCAAGTGTGCCTCTGTATGTCGTCTTCTATAAATTCTCTCTTCCAATCGGATTACGTTATTCACACGAGTGACAAACTCCCCAATCGTTGGGGGTTCAGCATCAATCCATTTTTGTGCGATCAGCTTACGGGCAATATATAAGAGTTTTGCTATGATGGACTTATAGGCACTCCCCACCGACACCTCCTCCACGTACCCCAACACACACGTTATTGGGTCCCTTCCTATTTCACATCTGTATATCTTCTCAACAAGCCCTATAACCTCCTCCCAATATGACGAGAGTCTTGGACAAGACCAGCGCATATGAAGCATTCCCGCAGGTTCATACCCACATCTTGGACACTCCGCATTGTCCTTCAAGACCATTTTCCTCATAAGTTCTGGGGTCTTATATGTTCTATGTACGATATATAGTTGCGATATCCTACCTGGCTCACTCAAAGAGAGTTTAGGTATGTACTCTAAAATAGTCTCCCATGTTTCATCTACTATTTCCCCCACTTCTCTCTCCCATTTAGATTTAACTGTTAGAGGAAACCCAGCCAAGTAAGAGTATAATAAATCTCTATAGATGGTAGAGACAACGCCTCTCGTACCCCCGGACGCACACACATAGTCCAACACCACATCCCTCTGTACCGTCATATTCGTTGTCTGTTTCTGCGCTTGAAATGCAAGCCTGAGACCGAAATATCGAAATTCCCCACTACGTGAGAGTCCAAACTCTTCTTTTAGGACAGAAAAAGGCTTGATCTCGGACCCCTCCAATAGTTGCCACACATATTGCAAACCTCTCCTCTCCCAATCGATATAGTCCTTCAGTTTATATAGTTCCGATAGGTTCACATTATCTCAGATAGGTGTGTATATCGTCAGTTCCTCAACACTTCTAAGAAGTTTGATATGCTGCCATATTTTGTGCATTAGTCCAAACGTGGGTATGTCCTTCCCAAATCTCCCAAAGCTTCCTGCTTCCAGACCCTGTACCAATGTTCTCTTGTTGGTCATTTGGGCCAAAATTTCCCCCATAACGCTCAAGTTCCCCTCCTCTCGCCAGCCCCTAAAGTGCTGCCCCTGCGGTGCTACAAAGTATATCCATGGATTTGGCGCCGCCAACCCACCCTCTTCCTTCCCCCTTTGCAGTATTTCCAATTTAATTTTTGCTTGTTTTTTCCCCCAGATCAATTCTCTAAAAATGGTATTAATTTTGTAAAAATTTTTCTTTGGGATCCAAACCGGGGCATTATGGAGGACATACATCAACTGAGGCATCATTATCATTTTAATTAGATTCGTCCTCCCCACTATTGATAGTACTAGTTTACACCATGCTGTCATCTTAACTTTGAATTTAACTAGTAATGGGTCCAAGTTTAGTTCGAGAAATCTAGATACAGGCATAGATACCCATATTCCGAGGTATTTAAACTCCTTAACTACTTTCAAGTGTCCAACTGCCTCCCCCACATCTCGACATCCCAACTCTCTATCAATCCCCATGATACATGACTTGTCCCAATTAATTCTCAATCCGGAAAAGAATCCAAATTTCCCTATAAGGCCCATGACCTCAGTCAGTGCTTCTCCGCCGTCTTTTAAGAACAGGAGTATATCATCCGCGTATAGGGCGATCTTTTCCTCCAATTCCCCATATCTAAAGCCTTGTATTTCTTTGGAGTTACGAATTTTAATCGCTAACGGTTCCATCGCCACAGCAAACAATAACGGTGACAATGGACATCCCTGACGAGTTCCTCTGAACAACCCAAATGCCTCCGAGGTCTCCCTATTAATCCTAATATATCCTTTCGGGTCTACATACAGTAACTTAACCCAGGAGATAAATCTGTGTCCAAATCCCATACATTTCAATACTGCCCATAAATAATTCCACTCTACCCTGTCAAATGCTTTCCGTGCGTCCAGTGAGGCCACCACCCTTTCCCCCCTATTATCTGCTGGGATTTGAATATTTAAAAACAGTCTTCGCAGGTTAATGGCGGTAGATCTATTTTGTAAGAACCCTGATTGGTCTGGATGTATCAATTTTGGAACAACTCTAGACATTCTTATCGCCAACATTTTGGCTAGTATTTTAACATCTGATGTCAATAATGAGATTGGTCTATAGGATTCTACGGATGAGGCATCTTTCCCTTCCTTAGGAATCACCACGATTACAGCCTCCCTCATAGATCTTGGCAATACCCCCTTCTCTGCTGCCACCTCAAGTACATGCTTAAGTTTAGGCGCTACAATTTCTATTAATTCTTTGTACACTTCTCCCGGGATCCCGTCAGATCCAGGTGACCTGTCATTTGTTGATGATAGGATAGCCTTCTCTACCTCTTCCACAGTAAATAATTCTTCCAAGTTTTGTTTATCAATATCATCTAACTTAGGTAACTCTATCTCTTGTAAGTATCTATCCATCTCCAGATCCGAGGCCCTCAATTCCGAAGTACACAATTCTACATAGTATTCCTTAAAACATTCCAATATCCCGGCGGTGTCCTTGTGAACTGCCCCATCTTTAGTGACAATTTTAAATATTTGTGAGGGTTTTTTCTGCGCTGCAGTAATCACTGATAATAAGTGTCCCACCTTTTCCCCCTCTTCATAGAACAATGCTTTTCGGAATGCCCTTTTCTTATCTATCCCTTGTAAATATAACTTATTTACTTCTTCTTGTGCTTCTTTTAATGCGTTTGAGTGTCGGTATTGGGTCTAACTATCATTTCTTCCTCTGCCCTGCTGAGCCTATCTGCTGCCTCTTGGTTTACCTGCCTCGTTCGTGTCTTCTGCCTCGAGATATCTCGTATGAATAGTTCCCGCAAGTAAGCTTTCATGGCGTCCCATACTATGAATGGATCCGCAGTGCCTTCGTTTAACTGAAAGAACTCAACAATATCGTTTTTAATAGTTCCCATGTTTAAACATTTGAGCCATTCCGGATGAATTGTCCCCCCTGCTCTCCTCCCTTTCCCCATTCACAATCTCAGACTAACCTCAACTGCCCTGTGATCGGAGATAAGTGTCACGGGGGCTTAGTTCAACTAAGGCTGAAATACCCGGGGCCCCTGTGGTGTCCCTTTACTAGGGGAAACCCTGTCTGACCCTCAACCCAGGGTTTTTGCTGAAGGTGCAAATGCCTGAGCCTCCGACCTTTCCTTATCTCCTGCTCAGCCCTGCACTTAACCCTCCACCCTCCACCCAGTGAGAAGTCACCACCAAAGCTCCCACACAAATAATGACAGACAGGGAGAACTTAAACTGCACTGCGCCGCACACACACAGGAATAAACAGTAATGTGAACAGGGCACAACTAAACACAAATATGGGAAGGAGAAAGGATAACGACGGATCATACGACACCAGATAAGAATCTCTCTCTCTTGAACACCTCCACTCCAGACCGGAACCACTTGGTATGAAACACAAGCTATAATCGGCGACGCCCATAGGCCAGCATGACTATTTAAAGACCGTGGGCGTGACTAACCATCCAACCTGGTCTCCAGCAGGATTAACCCCCGAGAGCCTGAAGATCAGGCCGGCGCCACTGAGGCTATAGTGGCTGGAGGTGGAACTACCTCTGCCTGCCGGATGCTGTGGTGTGAACAGCGTCCGACATGACAGTACCCCGTCTTCTACGAGGGACCCCAGGGCCCTCAAGACTCATAGGACCCGGCTTGTCCGGATGACGACGGTGAAAAGAACTGACCAGCCGATCCGCATGTATGTCTGAGGCTGGAACCCAAGACCTCTCCTCTGGACCATACCCCCGCCAGTGCACCAAATACTGAAGAGTACGGCGTACTACTCGAGAGTCCACTACCTTGGCGACCTCGAACTCTAACTCGCCATCCACCATGACTGGAGGTGGCATCGGCGTCGTGTCCACCAAGCCTACCACCTTTTTCAATAAAGCCCTGTGAAACACGTTGTGTATCTTGTACACCACGGGAAGTTCCAACCGATAAGCTACTGGGTTAATGATGGCAGAAATCCTAAAAGGCCCAATAAACCTTGGACCCAGTTTTAAAGAAGGGATTTTGAGTTTTATGTTCTTCGTAGCTAACCACACCCATTCACCCACACACAGGTCCGGACCTGGCACGCGTCTACTGTCAGCCACCCGTTTGTACCTGGCACTCATGCTCAACAAACGCTGTTTCACCCGCCTCCAGACTGATGACAATTGGGCTCCTAGCTGATCCTCCTCCGGGACACCCCCGGAGTCACCCTGACGTAAGGTACAAAACTGAGGATGTTGACCGTACACACAAAAGAATGGAGACTCTCCTGATGACTCTTGGCGGTGATTATTTAATGCGAATTCGGCCAGAGGAAGGAAAGTAGACCACTCCTCCTGGTTGTCGGACACAAAGCATCGTAAATACTGTTCTAGATTTTGGTTCATGCGCTCAGTTTGTCCATTAGACTGTGGATGAAACGCCGATGAATGTGACAACTTGATCCCCAACCTTGAGCAAAAAGCTTTCCAAAACCTCGCCACAAATTGCGTACCCCTATCAGATACTATGTCAGACGGTACTCCGTGGAGTCTGACCACCTCCTTCACAAATACCTGAGCCAACGTCTTAGCATTGGGCAAAGAGGACAACGCCACAAAATGCGCCATCTTTGAAAAACGGTCAACCACCACCAGGATGACCGTGTTCCCTGCCGAGGCTGGCAAGTCAGTGATAAAATCCATGGAGATTTCTGTCCATGGCCTATTGGGTACCCCCAGAGGCTGTAGCGTGCCAGCAGGACGGGTTCGGGGTGACTTAGCCCTAGCGCACGTGATGCAAGCTGCCACGTACGAGAAAACGTCCTGCCGGATTTTGGGCCACCAGAAACGACGCGATACCAGCTCTAAGGTGCCCTTCACCCCTGGGTGACCAGCCAGTACCGAATCGTGGTGTTCCTTCAACACCTTAGGCCGAAGATGCAGGGGTACAAATGATTTGTTGGCGGGAAGTCCTGGTGGTACCTCCTCTTGGGCCTCGGCAATCTCCGCCTCTACCTCAGTCGTGAGAGCCGAGACCACTACCCCTTTCTGGAGGATGGGTACCGGCTCTTCCCGAGGTTCTCCCCCCGGAAAACACCTAGACAAAGCATCCGCCTTGGTGTTTTTAGCCCCGGGACGGTACGTCACAAGAAAATTGAAACGAGTAAAAAACAATGCCCAGCGAGCCTGCCTAGGAGACAGACGCTTGGCCGACTCCAGGTAGAGCAGATTCTTATGGTCGGTGATAACTGTGACCTGGTGAGCCGCCCCCTCCAAGAAGTGTCGCCATTCCTCAAAAGCCAGTTTGATGGCCAACAACTCCCTGTTGCCGATATCATAATTCCGTTCGGCTGGCGACAACTTCTTGGAGAAGTAGGCGCATGGATGCATCTCGCTCAAGGACGAGCCTTGAGACAGTACTGCCCCCACTCCCACCTCCGACGCATCAACCTCTACCACAAAAGGTTTAGACACGTCTGGTTGCACCAGAATGGGGGCTGAAGCAAAACTATTCTTCAGACGCTCAAATGCACGTATAGCCACCTCAGGCCAGTTCGCCAGATCGGCACCCTTTTTTGTCATGTCCGTGAGCGGTTTGGCGACAGTCGAAAAGTGTTTTATAAATTTCCTATAATAATTCGCAAACCCAAGGAACCGCTGGAGTGCTTTCAGACTCTCCGGCCTCTCCCATTGCAACACCGCTTGCACCTTAGCGGTGTCCATTTTAAAACCAGCTGCGGACACAATATATCCCAAAAAGGGCAACTCCTGGACAAAAAATAAACATTTTTCCAGCTTAGCATAGAGCTGGTTCTCCCGGAGCAACTGTAACACCTGCCTAACATGCTGCAAATGAGTGTCCCGATCGCTAGAATAAATGAGGATATCATCCAGGTATACAATCACAAATCTCCCCAGGACATGAGCAAAGACATCATTAATAAAATGTTGGAAAACGGCAGGCGCGGTGGTCAACCCAAACGGCATAACCAGACTCTCAAAATGACCCTCAGGAGTGTTAAACGCCGTCTTCCACTCATCCCCCTGACGGACCCTTATGAGGTTATACGCCCCCCTGAGGTCCAGCTTGGAAAACCATCTTGCCCCCGCTACCTGGTTGAACAAATCCGGGATCAACGGCATTGGGTAGGGATCACGGATAGTAATCTGGTTTAACTCTCTGAAATCCAGACACGGGCGTAACCCTCCATCTTTCTTCTTAATGAAGAAAAACCCCGCGGCTACAGGCGAGGACGAAGGCCGGATGTGACCTTTGCTCAGACTCTCCGCGATGTAGTCTTTCAGAGCTTGTCTCTCAGGACCAGAAATATTAAACATCCTGGCCTTAGGTAATTTGGCCCCGGGTTTTAACCTAATAGCACAGTCATAGGCTCTATGTGGAGGCAGTTCTGAGCAACCCTTCTCAGAGAAAACATCCGCGAAATCCTGCAAAGCCTCCGGCAGGCTGGGCGTCACGGCGGACACACATGTGGCCAAGCAATTGTCTTGGCAGAAACCACTCCATTGTACTATGTCCTGAGTTTTCCAATCAATTACCGGGTTGTGCCTGGACAGCCATGGAAAACCCAGGACCATTTGAGCTGGGAGATTACGGAGGACCCTACATGTAACCGACTCAGAATGTAGGACCCCAATGTGGAGTTTCACCTCTGCCACAAACTCAGTAATCTCCCCTTGAGGGAGGGGAACAGCATTAATGGTCACCACCTGTATGGGGTGAGGAAGTTTTTCAATCTTAAACCCGGCGGTGTGTGCAAACTCCTCATCTATGAGATTGGTGGCGGAACCGCTATCCACAAACACTGATATAGGTAGCTCTCTGCCGGCGACAATAACCTTGGCAGGGAGCATACATTGAGATACCATCATGGAGGATATGCATACGCTCAGTTGGGTCTCCTCCATACCCTCTGAGCTTAACAGTTTTCCGCCGGTGTGACCCTCTTAGGTAGTACCGGGCAAACGTTAACATAATGACCTCCTTTACCACAGTAGAAACATGCTCCGGACTTCCGGACTCCCGGAGCGCGAGGCTGAACCTGTGCCACGCCAGCAATCTGCATAGGTTCAGGGGACTCATCTACTTCAACCACACCTGCACCTCTGCTTTCTCCCAGAGGTAGCGTCTCCTGTGCCCCCTGACGAAAACGGCGATCAATACGTATCACCAAACTCATGGCAGACTCCAATGATGCCGGAGTCTCATACATCAGGAGGGCTTGTTTCACCCTCCCTGATACCCCATGAATAAACTGGCTCCGCAGTGCTGGGTCATTCCACTGTGTGTCTACAGCCCAGCGGCGAAATTCCGAACAATAGTCTTCTGCCAAGCGCTCCCCCTGGCGGAGGGCGCGGATTTTAGATTCCGCTAGAGCCAGTCGGTCAGGGTCATCGTAAATGAGCCCGAGGGCAGAAAAAACATTATCGACCGAATGAAATGTAGCAGAGTCAGGTGGTAAGGAAAATGCCCATGCTTGGGGGTCACCACTCAGTAATGACAACACCAGCCCTACTCGCTGGGCCTCATTACCTGAGGATATTGGCCGCATGCGGAAGTATAATTTGCAGGCCTCCCGAAATACGACAAATTTGCTGCGATCGCCTGAAAATCGTTCTGGCAGCGGAAACTTCGGCTCTGCACCGATACCTGCAGATGCCGTTTGCACCTTTGCTACTACCAGGCCCTGCTGCTGAACTGCCCCATTCAACTCGGAGACCTGTATGGACAGCGCCGCCAACTGGCGGGTTATGGAATCTAATGGATCCATGGACTCCTGAAAAAATGTAGGCCGATTATAATGTCACGGGGGCTTAGTTCAACTAAGGCTGAAATACCCGGGGCCCCTGTGGTGTCCCTTTACTAGGGGAAACCCTGTCTGACCCTCAACCCAGGGTTTTTGCTGAAGGTGCAAATGCCTGAGCCTCCGACCTTTCCTTATCTCCTGCTCAGCCCTGCACTTAACCCTCCACCCTCCACCCAGTGAGAAGTCACCACCAAAGCTCCCACACAAATAATGACAGACAGGGAGAACTTAAACTGCACTGCGCCGCACACACACAGGAATAAACAGTAATGTGAACAGGGCACAACTAAACACAAATATGGGAAGGAGAAAGGATAACGACGGATCATACGACACCAGATAAGAATCTCTCTCTCTTGAACACCTCCACTCCAGACCGGAACCACTTGGTATGAAACACAAGCTATAATCGGCGACGCCCATAGGCCAGCATGACTATTTAAAGACCGTGGGCGTGACTAACCATCCAACCTGGTCTCCAGCAGGATTAACCCCCGAGAGCCTGAAGATCAGGCCGGCGCCACTGAGGCTATAGTGGCTGGAGGTGGAACTACCTCTGCCTGCCGGATGCTGTGGTGTGAACAGCGTCCGACATGACAATAAGTCTTTGTAAGTATTCCACTGTCCCAACCAACCATTCTGTCCATGCCCCTATTACCTAGTGCTAAATCTATGCGTGATAAAGTGTGATACGAAGACGAATAACACGAAAAGCATTTCTTCCCCTCATTACGTACTCTCCATAAGTCTATCATATCCATTTCGCTAACATATGTCCCAAATGGAGTCATCTTGTCTTTCCTAGGGCAATTTCCCCCATTGCCCGCCCGATCCCAATACTCATTCATAACATTATTAACGTCTCCTAATATTAGCACTGGACAATCCCCTCTCCCCCCAATCCACTCAAAAATCTCCTGCAGTTTCTTTTTCGAATATGGGGGTGGGATATAGAGGGCCACCACAATTATGCATATTCCAGAAATTCGACAACGCAGAGAAACAAACTGTCCGTCCTTATCTATGTAAGAATCAATTTCTTCATAATGAGTACGAGAGTGTATCAGTACAGATACTCCCCTTGCGTAAGCCGAATACATAGAGTGATAGGCCCGAGAGACCCATTTTTTCTCCAACCAATTTTCCTTTCCTTTAATCAAGTGAGTTTCTAATAGACATGCGATAGCTGGGTTATGCTTTCTAATTTCTGCCATAACTGCCGCTCTTTTATTTGGATCTGATACTCCCCGTACGTTCCAACTTAGAATTTTTGCATCACCACTCATTATGTCCTAAAAATATAAAATATAACCGGTCTCCTGTGGTCACTATATTACATTGCAGTATGTGAACTCCCCCATAACAAGACCCCCCCCTGTCCCCCTCCACTCCCCCCCCCTCCCCTCCATCCCAATCTAGCTGATTCTCTCTTTCCAACGAGAGAGGGTACAGCCAGCACCCGATTACTTCAAACCCATGTAAAGCCACTGAGTCTCCTTCGTTTGGCGTCCATCACTCCCTCCATCAAAAACAAAAATACTCATCAATACTCATCAGGCCGCATAACATTTTCTAACAAGGATAGTGCAATAATCATCAAAACACACCCGGGGATCAACACCCCTAAAAATATTTCTAAAAAACCAGGTGTCTCGGGGTACAACATCAAAAAGAAAAAAGGATATACTGTATGTCCGAGAGTCACTACTTCATCCTTCTCTGTCTCTCTCTGCTCCCAGCTTGGAACGATTGTTCTCCATCCATTTGACGGCTTCTTCTGGGGTCGGGACGAACTGAACAGACCCCAACGCTGCTACTCTCAGTTTAGCAGGATACATCATAGAATACTTCACTCCCAGCGCGCTCATTCCTCTCTTGACCTCGCCAAATTTCATCCGCATTTTCTGGACCTCTGCTGAATAGTCCGGATATATTTCAATACGGCTTCCATTAAACGTGAGGTCCTGCAGCTTCCTGGCTTCCCGGAGGATAGTCTCTCTATCTCTGCAATTCAGTATCCTGGCCAGCATAGTACGGGGGGCACTACCCGGCGGGAGGGGTCGTAGGGGGACACGGTGTGCTCTCTCCACCGCGAACACCCTGGAAAGCGTGTCTCTGTCGATCTTGGATAGGATCCATTGCTCAATAAAGTCGGTGGGGTCGTTGCCCTCTGCTTTTTCCGGAAAGCCCACAAATCTGAGATTGTTCCTCCTTGATCTATTTTCCAAATCGTCCTGCTTTAAGTGCACTTCTGATATCTTTTGGGCATGCTGGGTCTGAGTTTTCTGCATTTTGTTTACAGAGTCCTCAGTGGTGCTCACTCTCTCTTCCACAGCACCCATCCTGGTATCTGCTTTGTTCAGTGCCTCCTTAATGCCAGTGATTTCTTCTCTAATCTTATCAACCCGGCTATTCAACCTAGTCAGCGTCCTCTTGCAGAACGACACCACCATAAAGACATCTTTCAAGGTTGGCTCTCTCTCAGGGGCCTCATCATCAGCTCCACTGTCGTCCTCCTCAGACACACACCCAGGGGCAGCGACCTCCCCTCCCCCTCTTCTCCTGCTATCAGCATCTCCTGCGGCTTCATCGCTCACCCCCTCTCCCTCCAGCACTATACCTTCTTCGATGTCCCCCTCCTCCTCTCTTGCAAAGCGCTGCAGCTTCTGAAGGATCTGTGACCTTTTACCAAAGCTCTCAGATTGTCTCCGCGCCTCCTCCACTTTCCCGGCGCCATCTTGTGCAGTCACGCTGCCATCCTCCCCGATATCTTTCTGCCTCCTTCTCCCCATATCGGCGCTCCTCTGCACTCCCGGCGTCTCCTCCCGACTCTTGGGCACTCACTGTGCCAATAGATGTGCCCAGGTCAGTGTTAGAACGGCCTGATTAAGGATATTTCATAAAGCTGACGGCGGAGCTCCTCTGCCTAGCGTCCACTCACATCCGCGCTAGGCCACGCCCCCCACGAGTTAACGTTTTTATTGGTACCATTTTCGGGCGCGTGACATTTTTTGATCGCTTTTTATTCGGATTTTTGGGACGCACAGTGAACAAAAACCAGCATTTCAAGAATTTCTTTTGGGGGGTGCGTTTACACCGTTCCGCGTGCAGTAAAATTGATAAGGTGGTTTTATTCTTCGGGTCAGTATGGTTACAGCGATACCTCATTTATGTCGCTTTTTTATGTTTTGGAGCTTTTATGCAATGAAAACAATTTTCTATAAAAAAATATTTTTGCATCGTTTTATTCTGCGAGCTAGAACTTTTTAATTTTTTCACTGATGAGCCGCCACACAGCATCGTTTTTTGCGGGACAAGATGTCGTTTTCAGCGGTACCATGGTTATTTATATCTGTCTTTTTGATTGCGCGTTATTGCAATTTTTGTTCGGCGGTATGATAAATCATTTTTTGCTTTTTTTATTTTTATTTTTTAAGGGGTTCGCTAAAGGGGTTAACTAGTGGGACAGTTTTATAGGGCGGGTCGTTATGGACGCAGTGATACCAAATATGTGTACTTTTATTGTTTTGGTTTTTTCCAAAAAATGAATTAGGGAATATTTTTTAAAATTTATTTAGCGATTTTTTATAAATTATTTTTACACTTTTTTTTTTTTTTTTTAAACTTTATTACAAATGTCCCAGCGATTTGTCACAGGCACTGCAGCAGACTTCCTCATGCCTGCGCTCAGCAGGCATGAGGAAGACGCCTCCCTTGCAGGCCCTTGAAGGTCCCCGGCGCCATATTGGATCCGGGGACCTACGAGGAAGGAGGCCCCCCCGCAGCAGCGCTGCACATCGCGCTGCTGCGGGGGGCTCAGGGAAGCACGAGGGAGCCCCCTCCCTGCCGATGCTTCCCTAAACCCCCGGTACACTGCGATCGCGTTTGATTGCAGTGCGCCAGGGGTTGTGTTGGGGGCGGTCCGTGACCGCCCCTGACACATAGTGACGGGTGTCAGCTGTGATAATCAGCTGACACCCGCCCGCGATCAGCTGCGCTCCCCCCCCCCCCCCGTGAGCGCAGCTGATCGCGCTAGAGGTACTATCCCGTCCATGGGCATAGGGGCCCGGGTCCCATGGATGGGATAGTACGTCTGATGTCAGAAAGGGGTTAAACCTACATGCATTCCCCCCGTGCTCTAGAGTGGTAACGGCTCATATCATGTTAACGACAAGACTCCTATTAGCTAAACAGTGGAAAAAAGATGTTATTACTAAGAAAGAGGCCATAGCTCAAGCAGTTAATACCACGTTTATTTTTGAAAAAATGCTAGCCCACGAAAATAACGCCTTACAGAAGTTCACCAGGGATTGGCAGGCTTGGAAAGCCACACAGTTAGCGAGTCACAGTTGAACCAGTCAAATAAAGGTTGGGGGAGGGCCCTGGGTGTTATAAATTAGGTATCGCTGTAATCGTACTGACCTGAAGAATAAAACCGCTTTATCAATTTTACGGAGACCGGAGCTCTTTGTTTATACTGCAATGGTTGCATAATTACACATTTATGTTACTTTGACCTGTGTTGTACATTTGTGACATGGTTGTATTATAGTATTTTCAATAAAAACGAACTTAAAAAATAAATAAATAACCCATATATTCCGTTCAACTTCACAACTGTGTTCCACTTGTTGTTGATTCTTCATCAAAAATTTACATTTGGCATCTTTATGTTTGAAGCATGATATGTGGGAAAAGGTTGAAAAGTTCCAGGGAGCCGAATACTTTCGAAAGGCACTGTAGGTTACACACACATTTACTAAAGCAGACATGTCAGTAAAGGTGATGGTCCTGCTAAACATTTAGCTACTGTGCAAACTAAAAGTCAATGGACCCCAGAACATTTCCCACAAACTCATGCATTACCTTTATACTGTTTAATCCAGATGGCCCCAGGAGAACGCCACAGATGATGTAGCCAAACATTGTGGGCAGTCCGATCATTGTACATGCCCATCCGCAGGGCAGAGACACCATCACTATGGACACAATATCCTATAGGAGAAAAGACTCTAAGCATCAAAAGCAATTTAGGAAAAGGTCTTACACTAATCATTCGTTTAAAACAGAGAAGTGATTTATCGAAATCACTTGCATAACATTAGTGATTGATCAGAATTGATTTTTCAGTCAATATGGCACCTAGATCCTTTAAAAGCAAAAAAATGTACTAAATATTAGTATACAGACAAAGGATTGGTATACAATAAGGTCGTCCATTCAGGAGGAGGTACCTTGATAAAATGGTGGTCAGCGCGAGGTATAGTGGAATCCCTGGGTTTGGTCAAAATGTACTGGTTATTTTGAGAGTCGATCAGCATACTGAGTCCCAAGTCGTCCTCCACTTGGTGCTGGGATGTATTCCTCTTCACTTCATCCTCCTCTACCCTCAGGACAGCCTCCACATTTACACCACGTACCTATTGCCAATACAAACCCTAATTAGAGTGGCCCCATTATGTCATATCAGTAAACCAGTAATATAAAGTGAAGATACTATGGAAGCACTCAGGTTCATGTCCAATAATCGAAAACGGGAGCATGGCTTCAGGAGGGGACATAGGCTTCAGAGGGTCCCTGTGCAATTACAGCAGATGGGCCCTCTGCAGTCCAATAACTAATCATAACGCACGACTTTATCTGCTGTGAGGTAGATGTGGGTCCCCTTACTCTTTGGCCCCAATGGCATGTCCAAACCCTGTGTGGCTTATAGAAACCAGATCACAAAAGCACTTACATTTACAATGGCTGACTCTAGCATGTTAATGTGCTCCAAACAACTGTAGAAAAGTCAAAATCGCCAATCTAACTGGCCTATCTACACAAACTGATGGGGACAGAACGACTATTGACGGGACGGTCATCTCCCCATACAGCGTCTGTTTATATGCTGATGGTGATTTCTTTGCCCACACAAATGAACAAGTCAGCTGTTGAACGAGCGGTGTGCTTATTCCTTGGCGTGTTCTGCATGGCAGATGATAGGGAACAAGAGTATAAATGGAATTTAACTAAAAGAAATGTATCATTATTTCATTCTAGTTTTATAATTGGATCTAGACATGCGGAAGAGTAAGGGGTTTGAGTAAGGCCTACCGCCTCAACACATTAACCTAATCTATCCCTGTGTGGCACAGCCAAAAGTTTTACCATAACCAGGTTCCCCGCATCATGTTCCCACATGCTTTATGCATCTATTAGCCCTCTGCATCCGTACTGTTACACACTTAACATTATGGCTGGTCCATACAATCAGGGCAACTGTTACCACCCACCTCTCGCGTCTCCCTTTTTTCCCTCATAGACTGTAAGCTTGCGAGCAGGGCCCTCATTCCTCTTGGTATCTGTTATGTTCTATGTGATTATTCGTATGCTGTAATGTCTATTGTCTGTACAAGTCCCCTCTGAAATGTAAAGTGCTGCGGAATATGTTGGCGCTATAGAAATAAAATTTATTATTGTTGTTATACTGTTTTCAAGTTGTAGGTAATGATTTTTTAGATTTGGTGGCCATATTAGACACTTCCTTCCATCTTATGACTACGTGTGCTATGTGACAGCCAGTGAATTACGTGAGAAATGTCAGTCTACTTGGCCTTTTTACACCATGGAGCAGATTTTGCATTGTGTAAAGATTAGAATTGCTAACTAAGACTAGACCATTAGAACATGCTCCAAACTTATCCGAGTGGTTCATGTGGCTTGATAAATCTGTCTAATTTTAAGACCACCAAAGCTAAGCTCATACCACCTATTAGTTCAATTACTTTGTACAGAAAACGCAAATCACAATTTGGCGCATTTGTTTTGCACAGGGTGTTGGACCATTGAGCTCCTTTCCTCCAAACCATTCAGCAAGGCCCCGCAACCACATCCATCAAGAAGCAGAGCGTGTCGAAAACACGTGAATACAAGTCTTGGGGAAAACAGTTTTTGGCCACAAATTACATTACAATTTTTTCACATTTACCTTTACAAAATAAATTTGCAACAGTGGTTAAATTTTAATAGAATGCAACAAATGCAATAAAACTGGCACCCCTAAAAGACCACAATATAAAACATCATGGGGCATATTTATTAACAGTCTAATTTTTTGGACAGTGTAATCTTCGAGTGCGTTGACGGCAGTTGAATGACTACTGACCAGCTACAGAGATGCCAGTCAGTAGCTGTTGAACAGACAGCTTAGGAAAGCCTCCCATAATTCCTATGAGCACAGACCATTATTGTTCTCAGTAGCACATGTGCAGCTGAGAACTATGATTTTTAAGAAACCTTACAGAGCATTACACTAATTCCGTTTATATTGGTCAGATATCAGGAAACTAGTCTTACTAGGAATGCTTGTTCATGAGCAGGCATCCTTGCACTAGATGCCACTAAAACGTGCTGAATATACCACACTGGAACACCAGAAATGTTACTGGAGACCATGAACTAACTTCTGAATGTATTTTTTAGCCCCCCCCCCCCCCCCAACCTGAAATCACTATAGAAAACGTGCTAAATGCTTAGTGCCTCATGTCTAAGGGCAAGAACCAAAGCAATTTTGCAGTGGATTTCACACTACTGCACTTGGATTTAGAAAGCGAAATTTGCTGGAGAAAATCCACAACAAGCTGTGGTTTTACAAATATTCCCAGTTGTCTGAAATCCAGAGCTGAAAAATCTACTGCATGAAAGAAAAAAAAAAAACAATCTCCATTCATATGAATTATGCCGTACTTAGAACGTGCCCCTACACTCTCCAGGAATGATGGAGAATAAAGGAACACTGATTACCTCACCTTTAAAGCCTCCAGTGGCTCGTGTGAAAATGGGAGTATTTCAAGAGTTTTTTTAATATACAGATACATATACTCGTGTATAAGCCGACCCCCTAATTTTGCCACAAAAAACTGGGAAAACTTATTGACTCGCGTATAAGCCTAGGGTGGAAAGTGCAGCAGCTACTGGTAAATTTCAAAAATAAAAATAGATACCAATACCAATAAAAGTAAAACTAATTGAGACATCAGTAGGTTAAATGCTTTTGAATATCCACATTGAATCATGAGCCCCATATAATGCTCCATACAGTTCATGATGGCCCCATAAGATGCTCCATACAAAATACACCCCATATAATGCTCCACAAAGGTTAATAATGGTCCCATAAGATGCTCCATAGCATAATATGCCCCATATGCTGCTACATAAAGATTACGGCCCCAAAAGATGCTCCATAGAATATGCCCCATAAGATGCTCCATAGATTATGCCCCATAAGATGCTCCATAGAATAGGCCCCATATGCTGCCCCATAAGATGCTCCATAGATTATGCCCCCATAAGATGCTCCATAGATTATGCCCCCTGTTATGAATGGGTCACCGAGGAGGATGGCAGGAACAGGCTTGTGGGGGCAAATTCTATGGGGCATCTTATGGGGGCATATTCTATGGAGCATCTTATGGGGGCACATTCTATGGGGCATTTCATGAGGGCCTGTTATGAATGGGTCACCGAGGAGGAGAGCAAGCCCAAGCTAAGCCACAGAAAACCAGAGAGGTTGGTAACTAAGCGGATTGCAGACCCGATTCTATCCACACAACTAGCAGTAGCCGTGGAGCTACCTACGATGATCCTAGCCGCCTCGGCACAGCCGGAGAGCTAACTAAGCCTAAAGCAAGAAAGGGGAACGCTAAACTGCGCTGATCTAGCAGGGGTGAGGTCGTGTGGCCTCAGGTTTTTGTATATCAGATGTGTTAGATTTTTTAGTGTTTTTGCGTGATTGCAGACAGTTTCTTTTCTGTCCTGTCCTATCTAGACAGTTTGGGCCCCATACTTTGCTCAGACTATTTTCTATACACCAGATTGAGGCTCAAGTAGAGCCCCGAATAGAACATGAGCATTAACCCTTAAATATCAAATTTATTAATCAATCATTAAAAATATTTGCATAATTAAGTTACAAAGTACAGAAACAAATATCAATGACTAACTGGCTCCATAATATTAATATGTATTGCCGCATGGCACGTGACATGGCACCATCTCAGAAAAAGTGCATATTAGATATAATCATCCCTGTGTGAAACAATCCCCCCGCATTTACTATGTAGCCACACAAATCAAATAGATTATGCCCCCTGTTATGAATGGGTCACCGAGGAGGATGGCAGGAACAGGCTAAGCCACCAGGAAACCAGAGAGGTTGGTAACTCAACTGATTGCAGACCCCTGATCCTAACAACACAACTAGCAGTAGCCGTGGAGCGTTCCTACGATGCCCTAGACGCCTCAGCACAGCCAGAGAACTAAGCAAGCCTAAAGCCAGAAAGGTGAAATTTAAACTGCCCCGGAGCAGATTCCCAAAGGAATAGACAGCCCCCAAACATATACTGTCGGTGAGACAAGATGAGACACAGGCAGAAAATAGACTGATCATCTTAAATTTGCCAAGTGAATATAATTATAAGCTCACCAGTCACAGAATATATACACCAGATTGAGGCTCAAGCAGAGCCCCAAATAGAACATGAGCATTAACCCTTAAATTTAAATATCAAAAATTTATCAATCATTAAAAATATTTGCATAATTAAGTTACAAAGTACAGAAACAAATATTAATGACAAACTGGCTCCATAATATTAATATGTATTGCCGCATGGCACGTGACATGGCACCATCTCAGAAAAAGTGCATATTAGATATAATCATCCCTGTGTGAAACAATCCCCCCGCATTTACTAGCCACACAAATCAAATAATGCAGCACAGGGATTCACATAAAGGAACCGGGGGCCATGATCCCACTATATATTAACTCTCATCACTAAAAGATTCTCCACCTGGGATCTTACTAGTAAGGGTTAAAACCAGGGTCCAATGCGCCCAACAAAGTAAATAGCAAAAAGCACTCAGAGATGAAAAGCTCCCATGTACACATTACCTGGATCCCAGAAGCATAAAGTCACAATGTGACTGCAGACTTGTGAATCCTCACATTGTGCATACTGACATCACAGCAGGGGATCACAGAGGATTCATTTTGTGAGGTAAAATATTTCACTGACTGTTTTTAAACAATATATTTTTTTTTTTTTCATTTTAAACATCTTTTTATTGGTTTAACAAAGAGAAATAACATTACATGTGACTGATATGATCAAGCATTATTAGTTTCTTACATTTCCAGTTTGATCTTACTAATCGTTTATTCACATCTCATATATTACTGCTTGATACTTGTTGCTATGCAGTAAACCAGGTAGTATCCGTCTAAGTTTTATTGCTTAAACTCATGAGTCACAGACAAAATCTTTGACGTAGATCCCTGGAAAAGATGTACATATCAGTCGTAACAAAATACAAACTATTAACTGAGTAGGAAGAATAAAAGTTAGATAGAGAAGTAGAGTGGATAGAAGGGGGAGTAATTAAGGGTGGGACGGAGTAGAAATTCCAGTCAGGGGGTGATGTCCATTCGGCAGGGGGTTTTGCCCTATTGTCTGAATGGTCAACCAATGTTGCTCCAAGATTAGTTCGTCTTAGGGCAATTTGAAAAAAACTACTAAACCCTTAGTAAAATTTAAGTATTCATCTGTTTCTCTAAAGTGTCCACGGCGCCAAGGTCAATCTGAATTTACCTATCTTAAAGGTCGTGCTGGCTATTATTTCTTCTATGTAATATAATTGGTTCACCTTGTGCAACCATTCTGCAGGGTAGGACAGTCCTGTGATAACCAATGTAAGGGGATAAGCATTTTGGCTGCTGCTAACAAATACATAAGAAATTTTTTTGTTTGTATTCTGCAAGATCGCTTGACCATTTTAGAAAAATCAGTTTCAAGGATGGGGGGTTTGGAAGCTGACAAAGTCTTGTTGCAATTTTAAGCACTTTCCTCCAGAATGGTTGAATATTTTCGCACTGCCACCATATGTGTAAATAAGATCCCCTCTCCCCGAAACATCTCCAACAATTAGAGGGTGCATCAGGCTGCCACTTCTTTCTAGTGACAGGGGTGGTGTACCACCTTGTAAGGACTTTGTAAGAATTTTCTTGGACCCTCACACAGCCAGAAGGACCATGTGAGTTTTTAAATATCTTTTCAACCTCCCAATCTTGCAATACAACCTCAAGGTCCCTTTCCCATTTCATTATAAATGCTTGTTTAACCGAGGTTGAGTGGGCCAGGAGCATCTGGTAAAGCTTACCCAACACGCCCCTTGGTTTATTTCTGTGAGTCAGCAACTTTTCAAAAGTGGTCAACTCTCTGTGCGGAAGTCCAGATTGTAAATACGATCTGATCGAGTTTTTGAGCCTGTTGTAATGAAGGAAGTTAACATAATAGTGTGGAAATCTCATTTGTAAATCTTGCAGAGTGAGGATCACACCATCCTCCATGAAAGCATCTAGACTTTCCTTTATTTTATGCTGAGAGTCTGTGTCCTTAAGAAAAGGGCGATCTAAATAGAGGCCAGCTAGGTCCCCTTCTTTTATCAGGGGTGATGGAAGTGGCATTGGTGAGGATGAGAATCTGGCCCAGGTCCTGATTAAATTTTTTGTTATTGCATTTGGGGAGAGAACCTTCATTATAAAACCCGTTGGCGAGTGAAGGATAGTAGAGATTGGTACTGACAGTGACTCGCTAGCAATCCCTGTCCAAAGTTTGTGATTACTCTCTCTCGTCCAATCGATTAATAGCGACAAAGTTGCCGCTGCGTGGTATTTTTGTGGGTCCGGTAATCCCATACCCCCTTTATGTTTAGGTAGGGAAAGAGTATTATGGCTTATTCTAGGTCTTAAGCCCCCATATATACTTCTCAAAAAGAGATCGGACCATCTGCATAAACGTGTCAGGGACTTTAATTGGTAGCATTTTGGATATATAACTATACTTGGGTAAAATAAATCCTTTGATGAGATTTTTTCTTCCTATCCAGGAAATATAGGGTGCTCTCCACGACTTAATGGCTTCAAGAGTATCATCGAGAAGGGGTACAAAGTTGAGTGAGAAAAAGGAGTTCCACTGAGCACTCAGTTTAATACCTAAATACTTAATATATTTAGAGTTCCATTTTATTGGGAATTTAGATTTCAAGTTTTGGAATGTTGTATGTCGAATATTTATCCCCATCGCCTCAGACTTCTCTAGATTAATCTTAAAGTTCGATAACTCTCCAAATGCCTCAAACCTCTCCAACACCGCCAGAATTTTTTTTTCAGGGTCCGATAGGAGCAAGAGAAGGTCGTCTGCGAATGCTGCTACTACATGTGAGGAGTCCGAGATCTCGATACCCCCTATTGCTGGATGCTGTCTAATACTCTGAATTAACTTCTCAATTGTTAGGACAAAGAAAGCTGGTGAAGGGGGGCAGCCCTGACGTGTGCCGTTTTTGATCTCAAAGCGTGGAGAACAATCCCTGTTTACCCTTACTTTCGCAGACGGTGACTTATACATTTGAAAAATGGTGTCTATAACTGTGGGAGGAAAACCAAACCTCGCGAGAGTCTCACGAATGAATGTCCAGTCCACCCTGTCAAACGCTTTCTCTGCGTCGGTGCCCATTAAGACTAGGGGTTGTGCGCATGCTGCATCAGGTACAGTACTCTAAGGGAGTTGTCTCTTCCCTCCCTACCCCTGACAAAACCTACTTGCTCAGGTGAGATGAGGGTGTCGAGGATCAGGCCTATCCTTGTGGCTAACATCTTTGCAAATATTTTTAGGTCATTATTTAATAGTGAGATCGACCTGTAATTACTGCATAGTTCAGGGTCTCTACCTTCTTTATGTATTTAGGATATGTGTGCTTCCAGTGTCTGCCTGCAAAGGCCGCACCCACCAGTACACCATTGCACAGCTTCAAAAAAAACGGACTCAACGTGTCCTGAAAAGCCTTATAATAGGATGCCGGGAGGCCATCTGGACCAGGGCTCTTGCCCATAGGACAGTCCGACAGGGTAGACTGGAGTTCCCCTATCGTGAAAGGGGCTGTCAGTTCCTGTTGTGTTTCAGATAAGGTAGCGAGGTTTATAGATTGTAGGAATTCCTTTATATTCACTCGTCTTTTTTCTAACTGTTCTACATTCTCTCCCGGTCGCAAATCATACAAGGTGGAATAGTACTCCCTGAAAGCTGAAGCTATCCCGTCTGGGTTTGTAATTTTGGCTCCATCCGACCCCTTTACCGTATATATAAAAGAGACCTAGCCTTATGCTTTATAATCAAGGTTGTCATAAATTTTGACATTTTGTCTCCATGAGCAAATACTCTGTGTTTCCATCTAGTATAAATTTTTATTCAGTCTTTGTTTAGTAAGTCTCTAAGAGATTGTCTCTTCTGTGAGAGGAGAGCTAAGGCATCAGGGTCCAGTGTCATTCTATGATCTCGTTCTAGTGTTTGGATCTCTTTATAAAGAGTGTCGGTTTTTTCTTTTCTGCTTTTATTCTTATGCGAGGCCATAGAAATCAATTCACCTCTTATTACGGCCTTGTGAGCCTCCCAGATAGTAGAAAATTGAATATTTTCACTCAAGTTGATCTCAAAGTACTCTTGAATTTTCTTTTTTATTTTATTTCTGGAGGGTTCATCTGCAATTAAAGTTTCGTTTAGCCTCCAAGGGATATTATTTGGTCTATGGCCTATCATAAGTTTGTTTATTAAGATGGAGTGGTCGGAGTGAACGCTCAGAATTATTTGTGAGTCTTTCAGATGTAAGGACATCTGGAATGGGATAAAAAGATAGTCAATTCTACTATAAGACGATTGCGCTTGTGAGAAATGTGAGAAGTCTCGTACAGTGGGGTGGAGAAATCTCCAAGTATCAATCAGTTGGTTCAGATGTAGGGTTGTTCAGATGCATGTTAGTGCATTCTTAGGAACACTAGATTTCCCAGTAGAGGAGTCTGTTGGTGGTTCAAGAGGAACATTCAGGTCACCTCCCAGGATCAAAGTGCCCTCTACAAATTGACTTGTCTCTCTCATAATTCTGGAAAACCAGGTGTCTTGTTTTGTGTTGGGGGCATATACACACCCTATCATGACCAATTTGTGTGCCAACTTCCACCTTTACGAAAATATATCTACCATCTCTGTCATGAACCATGTCGATATACTGAAATAGTGTATTTTTTGCAAGAGCGATTGCCACTCCCCTCCCCTTCCTGGAAGAGGAAAACGAGTGGAACCATGTATTATAGTAGTGTTTCTCAAAACTCGGGTTTTTTTCCGGTATAAAGTGGGTCTCCTGCAGGAGTGCAATGTCAGCCCCCAATTTCTTAATATGTGCCAATACCTGAGCTCTTTTAATTGGCGCGTTCAGTTCTCTTACGTATGATGCTAATGTTGTTTCTTGCATACGGTCAGCCATGTCGGGTCAGTGGGCGCCGGGGCTCAGGACAAGATGAAAGGTGATTCGCCGATGGACATGGGAAAGGTTGGGGAGGGGAAGAGAGAAAGGTAAAAGACAAAAACATTAGCATATATTCAACAAAAAGGGCTTGTTGTCCTAAATTAACAACGTTCTTTGTAATAAGCAAAATTACAAATACCACTGCAATACCCATCAGGGAGTGTAAAGGAGAAAACATGACAATTTTTCAATTTGCTCCATATGTTAACTAGGCAGTCACTGTGGATCAGCTTAAAGGATCCATACAGAGATGGTTAGGAGACAAGGGTCCCTAATTCAATCGCTGGAGGAATGCTGCTTCCCTGCTTGTCTTTTTCTGCTTCTTTGTTCTTTAGAGTTGCTCGCTCTTCTCCAGGGTTCTTGAAATGGTAGATCCGGAAGACTGAAATTAGTGCAGGCGAGATGAAGATCAGGCAGCGAGTCGCGTTGAATACTCAGCTCTGCACATACTTTGGCAATGTCAGAAGATGACTTAACTGTAAATCTCTTGCCGTCTGCTGTGATGAATAGACCGAATGGGAAAAGCCATCTGAAAGGGAACTGTCTCTGCTTGAGGGCATCCGTAAAGGGTTTCAATAAGAATCTCTTAGACAAGGTTGATGGTGCCAGATCCTGGAAAACACGAATTGTAGAGCCTTTATATTCCAATGAGCTTAGTGTCCTTGTCTTTTTGAGAATTTTCTCTTTCATGCGGAAGTCCAGAATTCTGCAAATTATATCTCTAGGGAACTCTGATTGTTTAGGCTTGGGTTTTAGTGCCCTATGTGCTCTCTCAAGAATTAATATCTTTCCTTCTTCTGTGTCCAGCATAAGCAGAAAGAGTTCATAAAGAATGGCTGGTACATCCTCTCGGTCGGACGCCTCCGGCACTCCCCGGACTCTGAGATTGTTTCTTCTGTTCCTGATTTCAATATCTTCCATTGCAGTATAGAGGGAATTGATATGATCTTCATGTTACTGAAGGCCCATTTTTAGATCCCCAGCGAAGGCGGACAGCTTCAACTGCGCCTCCTCCAGTTCCTCCACTCTGCTGCCAATCTGCTGAATGTCCTTTTTAATTGTAGATAAATCTTTCGCAAGGGGTCAAGGCTGAGGACAAAATACTTTTAATGAAGCTTCTAGAAATAGGTTTATCTGAGTCCGCAAAGTCAGAAGTATCCTCCTGCGCTTCCTCCAAATCTGGGTCATCACCTGGGTCCTTATACTGCGATGGCCCTTGTTTGGGTCCACTTTGTTTTGTGATAAATTTTTTCATCTTTTTGGTTGTTTGTGACCCACTATTAGCGTTTGTGTCAGCTGATCTACCAATCTTGACCATCGTCCGTTTTTGCTGAAAAAAAAAAAAAACTGGTGATGTAGTAAGTTTCACCACTAAAAACTGTGGGCAGGTATCCGGACTGTTAAAGATAATATCTCTCGGCAGAAGTGGGACGAGAGATCAGAGAGATTTCTCAGCTGGCACTTTCCAAATGCACCACTAGATGGGGATCACTCCCCTTTTCCTCACAAGCTTTTCAGTGGCCTAGCCACTAGTGTACTTCATAGCATGGATAAGAAAGAAAGAAAAAAAATAATAAAATAATTGCCTAACAGCAGCTTGGCGGTTCATTCAGCAGTGAGCATTATTTTAGGAGAGAGAAAGTAGCTTCCCTATGACTCATGGGAGTCCCAGGTCTCCCCATCTCCATGGAACTTTCATATATGTACCTCCCCGGTGGGCATAATGTCAGTTCTTTAAATCATGACAGGAACGGAAAGACTGAGCGGTTGTTCAGAGAAATAGTGCTTAACAAAGCAGAGATAGGTGTCGTGCATAGCGTTGCCTCTAATAAATGTTGAAAATGAATGCTCTTATTTGGAGCTTCCAGCTATGATCGCTGCTGCATATATCTTCCTCCAGGGGAGGGGGAGAGCAACTGTTGTTGGGGTGAGTGGGCTTTATATAGCGCCGTGAAAATACAAGTCAATTTGGCATCAGGGCCTAATGGTGGGTCTATTAGTGGGTCCCACCGGCACCTGATTCTTCCCACTTTACTCGGGCAGATTGTCGCCCCTCTGCTACACCCGTCACCCACCTAGTGGATGTTGGTCAATCCTCTGTAAAGGCTGCGTGCAGGCAGAGCTCAGTTCAGTAATAGGAGCAGGGATGTTTACTCACCCACAGTTGGGGAGGTGGAGGGATCTTCTTGTCTAGAGCTGTGGAAGCAGCCTTATTGGGATCTTGCAGCAGTGTGATCTTATTATCTTCTGTGATGAATATCTTTGGATTAAATGGTCCAGGGGTCCGAGTTAGGTCTCAAAATGTTCCAGGGGAGATAGGGAATAATCCTATGGTGAATTGGAACCTCAAAGTCCGCTTTTGAGTTGCTTTTCAGGGAAATCCTGTGGGAGCTCCAGACTTCTGCTTCCTCACATGGCAAGAGATAGGCCACGCCCCTTTTTAAACAATATTTTACCTCACAAAATGTATCCTCTGCGATCTCCTGCTGTAATGTCAGTATTGTCTTTTGCTTCCTCCCCTGCCCAGGAGCTGTGGTATGTTCTGTACACGGTCAGACACAGACAAAGAGAGAAGACAGCAGATGGGGGAGAGAGAAAGCGCACAGGGGAGAGAAAGACAGAGCACAGGGGAGACAGCTCAAATGAGACAGCACATGAGGGAGAACACAGCACAGGAAGGAGAGAGATAGACAATGGGGATAGCACATGGGGTAGACAGGTCAAAAAAGAGAGCACAGACGGAAGAAGTCAGCACATGGGGAAAAAGAGAGTGGATAGGTGGATGAGCACATGAGGGGGGGAGATTCTCAACGCTGCAAAGCCTGTCCCCATCGTGACATTACCGCCCTCCTGATGCGATAGTATCAGGCCTCCATCTAGTACATACATATATCCTGATTTCCTATTCTTTTAAATATTAGACAAAGATAACACAAAATAAGAGTTTTTAAATGAAAGTCTTTATTATTAAGGGAAAAAGAAATCCAAACCTACAGGGTCCTGTGTGAAAAAGTGATTGCCCCTAAAACTAATAACTGGTTGGGCCACCCTTAGAAGAAACAACTGCAATTAAGCATTTGTGATAACTGTCAATGAGTCTTTTACAACGCTATAGAGGAATTTTGGCTCATTCATCTTTGCAGAATTGTTGTAATTCAGCCTCATTGGAGGGGTTCCAAGCATGAACTACATTTTAAGGTCATCAAGAGAATGCAAAGCAGTAATCAAAGCAAAAGGTGTCTACTTTGAAGAACCTAGAATATAAGACATTTTCAGTTGTTTCACACTTTTTTGTTAATTATATAATTCCACATGTGTTAATTCATAGTTTGATGCCTTCAGAGTGAATCTACAATTTTCATAGTCATGAAAATAAAGAAAACTCTTTGAATGAGAAGGTGTATCCAAACTTTTGGTCTGTACTAACTATATATATGACACACACATACATATATATATATATACACACATACATACACACACAGTATATACAGTTGAAACTAGAAGTTTACATACACTATATAAAAAGACATGCATGTAAACTTCTAGTTTCAACGGTATGACACTATATAAGTTTGGTACATAAAATGAACGCAGATTAAACTAAAAAACAGATATGCTGAACTGTTGAGCACAATAGTATATATTAAAGTAAATTTTATCATTCAAAACTGCAGCTTGACCCATTAAAAAAAAAAAAAAAAAAAAAATCAAGCACCCATATGGCTAGGCTATATGGACATAAAATTAAAACGTTTTGGCTCTTAGAAGAAGGTGAGAAGAAAAGCAAATCACACAAAGAAACTGGCCAGGTCAGAATGGGGATAATGACAATAGGTACACAATGGAGCAACACTTACTGACTTATTGTCATCAAAAGCATGGTCCTCTATTTCTTCCTCCAGCCTGTCTGCTGCTTTCCTGACATCTTCGAGGATCTCATCGAGCATGGATAAGCTTTTATTCTGGTGCTGTATATTCTTCATTGCTTCCACTTGATGTTTCTCAGCTGCCAGAAGCTCTACATATTCCTTTTCTTCCTAGAAAACAATGCACTTCAAACTTACGGAAACATTTTGCAGCGAAGAGTAAAGGGATTACTCCACTTTGAGTAATCTTTTTTTGTTCTCATACCAATCAGAACATTGTAAAGTCTCAGTATTGAAAACCATATAGAGAATCTGTCATCAGAACTCAGGATAGTGTCAAAGGTCATCAAAAGGCCTACACTGTAAAATCTGTGTGGGAGAAAGGTCATATCTCTATACAATCCCTGTGGCTTTGCAATATAAATCACTGTCCTTGAGATGGACATCTTGTCCCTGACCTCTGGAAAGATACATCTGTACACAGTCCTGTTGTAGCTTTGGAATATAAGCTATTGTTCTGGAAATGGATATTTTGTCTCCAGCCCAAATGGAGTTAGAACCTGTACTCAGGTTTTTTTATATGAAGACCGTTTCCTATATACAAGGATCTGCAGGAAGATGAAGACCACTGAAACCACATTTGTAAAGACCCTTGACCCTCTAATCCATTCTTGACCTAAAGGCATCATCTTCAGGAGACTGAAGCCACATCCATGTTCCTAGAGAGCTCAGAAGACTGACCTGACTGGATGGGTCCATTATGCGGAGGTGTAACAAGGGTGGGCCATGTTTGACTGTGTGGCTAACAGAAAGGTAGCACACGGAGCTCGTTAGGAACTTCCCATCTTCCACCACCCTTTCCTATTTTTGATTTTCCTTCCCTTGTACATCAGTTAGGATTCCCTCATGTACATACTTAAAAATACCTTTTCTATAATAAATCCCTTTCAAAGATCCAGTAGCTATTATTGTTAATTACTATTAACTGGCATCTAAAACTCAGCAGAGCCTACAGATGGGGCAGCCAAAACCAGGTGACAGATTCCTTTTAATGATCAGTTATAAACTGTAGGGAAATCCAGAAACAAATGTTCAATTTCCACACAGCACCACCACTGGAGAAAAATAGGTATTAGACCTACCGGTAATGATGTTTCCAGGAGTCCATCCTGACAGCACCATGGAGGACGTCCTCCTCCTCCTTACAGGGACAGGAAAAGCACACGAGAGGTTAAAAGGTTCCGTCCCACCCCATTTCCCTCAGTGATTTAACAATTACCACAGCGTGGATAATGCACGTAAAATTTTAATGATACAATCATATGACAATATATGACATAACACGACATAACCTAACACGGAGGGAACTACCCGTGCTGTCAGGATGGACTCCTGGAAACATCATTACCGGTAGGTCTAACACCCATTTTCCAGGATGTCCCCCTGACAGCACCATGGAGAGTACCAAAGCACCTCCCTAGGGTGGGACTACCGCCTGGAGAACCTTTCTCCCAAATGCGGTCTGCCGACTAGCCAGCACATCAAGCTTGTAGTGCTTGCAGAAAGTATTAAGTCTGGACCAGGTTGCTGCTATACAGATTTGATCAACCGAGGCTCCCGCCCGTTCGGCCCACGAGGCCGACACTGCCCTTGTAGAGTGGGCCCTTAATATATCTGGTGGGTTTGCGCCTTCAGCCTGGTAGGCGTCTGAGATTACTGAGGTAATCCATCTGGCGATGGTTGCTTTAGAGGCTTTTTTCCCCCCTATTTTTACCCCCAAAGAGGATGAATAGATTTGGGTCAATACACAAACTGTTGGTGGCCTCTAAATAGTCAATAACCGCGCGTCTCACGTCCAGTGAACGAAGACACTGCTCCTTCTCATTACGGGGATTGTCACAGAAGGATGGTAACACTATCTCCTGGTTTATATTTTGACAAGAGGCTACTTTTGGGATAAAAGCCGGATCTAATCTCAAGATTATACGGTCTTCTCTGATCTGGAAATATGGGTCTCTAGTGGACAGGGCCTGGATTTCCCTATTCTCTTGGCCGTGGTAATGGCTACAAGGTAGGCCGTTCTGCGAGTGAGTTGAAATGGTCATCTCTTCCCTGAAGACGTAGGGATCCCTACATAGGAATCTGAGTACCAGGCCAAGGTCCCAAGGCGGGGTGAGCTGCCTAATCGTGGGGCGAAGACGCTGCATGGCCTTTACGAACCGTACTACCCATGGATAAGAAGCTAACGGGTAATCAAAATAGGAGCTTAAGGCCGAAATCTGGACTTTTAAATTGCTGGGCTTAAGACCTTTATTAAACCCTGACTGTAAGAAGTTTAAGATACTAGGTAGGTCAGGGGTACCCGCCACGAGGTCGGACCTGCCACCATCCAGACAGAATCTCTTCCAAATCTTCCGGAATATTGCGGACGTAACCGGCTTCCTGCTGGCCTGTAGGGTAGATATGACCTGATCTGATAAGCCCGTTGCTTTCAGGATGTTCCTTTCAGGATCCAAGCCGAGAGGTGATGCCTTGCTGGATTCGGGTGGTGGATCGGGTCTTTCTTCAGAGGTAGTTCGACCGGACTTCCCACTGCCATAGCTCCTAGTAGGGGAAACCAGCTTCTCCTTGGCCAGTATGGAAACACCATTTTCACCTTTGCGCGGTCCTCGCGGATCTTCCTTAGTACCGCCGATATAAGCGCTAGAGGTGGGAACGCGTAAGAGAGGGGATCTTCCCAGGTCTGGCTCAGGGCATCTACGCCCTCCGGGTGGTCTGCCGAGTTCAGGGAATAAAATCTGGAGACCTTTGAGTTTCTTCGATTTGCGAACAGATCTATACTGGGGGGTCCCCCAACGCTGACACAGTTGATGAAAAATATCTTCGTCCAGTTCCCACTCACGTAGACCTGTTGTCTGCTTAGGTAGTCTGCTACCACATTCTGGGACTACTCTAGGTGGACTGCTGTTACTGAGAGGACTGTTCTTTCTGCCCAGGAGAATATTCGTCCTGCTAGAGCCTGGAGCGGTTGGTGCCTGGGCCCTCCTTGGTGCTTCAGGAATGACACTGCTGTTATGTTGTCGGATAATACTCGGACGTGTCGATTCTTTAGCATCGGTCGGTTCCGCCGCAGAGCTTCCCAGACCGCGTAGAGCTCCCTGTAGTTGGAGGATTTGTTTCCGATTTCTGCCGGCCCTCTCCCCTGGAAGATCTTCCCTTTTACGTGGGCTCCCCATCCCTACATACTGGCGTCTATGGCGAGTACCACGTATGGAGAGGTTGTCCATAATACGCCCACCTGGAGATTTCTGGCCTGAGTCCACCACCGTAGTGATTCCTTCACTAGCCCTGACAGCCTTATGGGTCTGTCAAGTGAAGACCGACTTCTGTCCCATACTGCGAGGATCTGCTTTTGTAACGGTCTCGAGTGGAACTGGGCCCATCTGACGCACGGAATGCAAGCCATCATTAAACCCAGAACATCCATTGCCCCTCTTATGGAGGAGCGATGCTTTAAGAGGTCCCTGGCCCTGTCCTGAATAGTCTTCTGCTTGCGTCTTGGTAGTAGGGATATCCTGTCTTGCGAGTCTAAGAGAACCCCAAGGAAGACCTTCCTGCACTCTGGTCTGAGGTCTGACTTTTGCCAGTTGATCACCCAGCCGAGGAACTCCATTAGAGTAGCTGCTCGGTCCCTGTCTCGGATGAGCGCTTTATGGGATCCTGCCACCAGGAGGAAGTCGTCTAAGTACGGTATGATGACAATACCCTGACTTCTCAGGAAGGCCACTACCTCCGCTACCAGCTTTGTGAAGATTCGGGGGGCCGAAGCCAGCCCGAATGGAAGGCATTGGAACTGGAAGTGGCAGGTCCGGGTTGGTAATATGACTGCAAATCTTAATAGATTTTGAGATGAGGGCTGGATAGGGACCTGATAGTACGCACTCTTCAGGTCGAGGGTGCACATGACAGCGTCTCTGTCTATTAGCTGTATTGCAGACCAAATGGATTCCATCCGGAACCTCTTGTACCTGACCCAGGCATTCAGAGGCTTTAAATTTATAATAGTCCGGGCCTCGCCGGATGGATTTGCAATGGAGAACAGGGAGGAGTAGTGTCCCTTTCCCCTTTCTGACAGAGGAACCGGTACTATAACCTCTGACCTGATCATATCTTGTATATCTGCTCACATTGCGGAGTCCGCCGGGACTACAGTGAGGGCAATATATCTGTCAGGGGGAGGTGAGTAGAGCTCTATACTGTAGCCCTCCGTGATGGCTCTGAGGACCCACCAATTGTGGGTGACTCGGGACCAATTTGTTGCGAAGTGGCAAAGTCTTCCCCCAATACCTATGGCGTCATTGCCACCTAGACCTTGAGGTTGACGAAAAAAGGGAGCTTTTGCTTCTCCCACCCTGACCATGGGGGCTTCTGTATGAGCCTCTATTGGACCTGACCTGGGCCCTAGAGTCGGTCTGTCTCCTATAGAAGGGGCCACTTCGAAAAGGCTGGGGTCGCTTTGGTTTTTCTTCCGGGAAACCTTTATTTTTGTCGGACACTAGGTCTAAGATATTATCCAGGGCTGGTCCAAATACTCTTAAGCCTGAGAAGGGAATGGAGCAGAGCTTCGCTTTAGAAGCATTATCTCCTGACCAAGATTTAAGCCAGACTGCTGTCCGAGCCGCATTAGAAAGGGAGCTGTTTCTGGCTGCAAATCTTACAGATTCGGCTGACGTATCTGATAGGAACGCCGTGGCCGACTTCATGAGGGGAAGGGAAGCTAGAATCTCGGACCTAGGAGTCTTGTTGGTAAGGTGTTCCTCCAACTGCCCCATCCACAAAAACATAGATCTGGCCACCGAGGTGGCTGCTATGTTAGCCCTTATAAGGGCCGCCGACGTCTCCCAAGTTCTTTTTAACAGAACGCCCACCTTTCTGTCCATCGGGTCCCGGAGACTTGTTGAATCCTCGAACGGGATGGCGGTCTTTTTGGTGACCTTGGCTACAGGAACGTCAATCTTCGGGACTTCCTCCCCTGATCGTGTCTCCTCGGGATCGAAAGGCAGTCGACCTTTAAAGTCACGGGATAGTACAAGTCGGCGTTCCACCTCCTTCCACTCCTCTCGGACCATTGTCTTGATGTATTCACTTACAGGGAACACTATCTGCGTTCGAGACACGAGTCCCCCAAACATTAGGTCCTGTCTAGATTGCGGCTTAGGAACTTCCTCAATCTGCATGGTGTTCCTCACCGCCTGGACCAATTCGTCCGTGTCCTCTAGTCTGAACAGGTATTTCCTGCCTTTATCCTGCTTATCCGCGGGGATCTCTCCTTCTTTCTCTGGATCCGAGTCCCGGAAGTCTGACCCCTCCTCGGAGCTAGGACCGGACAACTCTGCCTCCCACCTTGGACGCTTTTGGCTTGGCCCTGGACTGGGGGACTGCCGCTGTGCAAAGCTGACTCTGGAGGCCTGAACTTCCTCCAGTATCAGAGATCTCATCTCGGATAGGAGGAACGGCTGCTCATCTATCACCCGTGACGTACAGGGCCCACAGAGGGTTTTGGTATGGGTGTCTGGCAGCTTTACCCTGCATACTGGACATCTGACCGACTTAGATGTGGCCTTGGCTGGGTCATTAGCCACTGTCGGGGGGGCTGCTGGGGTTCCCTTATCCTATGATAAAGGATAGGGTAGTCAGGCCCTTGTCCTGGGCTGCGGAGAATGGTGAGTTGCGCCAGGCGCACTTACCCCTCCATTCGCCGGTTCGGTATCCATCCTGTTGTCCGCGCTTCCAGAGATACGCCGGGGCTCCTGGAGCGCGCGCCGAGATTCAAACCCGGTGCGTGACGTCACCGGAAGTGACGCGCATCCTTCCGCGGTAGGCCGGGAATCGCTCCGGCCACTTCCGCCTACCCGGACGCTAGCCCCGCCTCTTCCTGATGCCGGCGCCCGCCCGACAAGCTGTCTGCGGGGGTCCGGCCTTCGCCACCATGGCGGTCACGACTGGAGCCGAGAGCCTCCCATCGTCCGGCTCCTGGCCTTTGGGGCAGAAGGACTCCCAACGGAAGAGTTTCGGCCCTGGGCATCTTCACAGGGGGAAGGATTGGACTGGCCGCCCGATCCCCCTGGGCCTGGTAAGCACTGCTGCGCTTCCTCTCGCGTGTCCCTCCATGCAGGGACAGGAAAACCACTGAGGGAAATGGGGTGGGACAGAACCTTTTAACCTCTCGTGTGCTTTTCCTGTCCCTGTAAGGAGGAGGACATCCTCCATGGTGCTGTCAGAGGGACGTCCTGGAAAGAGGCATTACATATTTCACAGTTAAAGAAAATATGTCAGCAGATTACTGCTGCCCAAACCGCAGGCAGCATGAATCTATTAAAAACTCCAACATTTCAGAGAAAATATAGTTTGAAGATCAACCGGGCACTGTAGAGCAAAACGAGGCTAGTCCAGCACTGCTGTCAGCCACCCTCTCTCCACACCGCTCCAGGTAATCGACAGGGCTCTCCCATAGGTGTTTATAGGGAGAGAACTGTGGCTCAACTCTTGCAGTGCTAGATCTTGAATCTAAGCAGTCTTTTTAATGCCAAAGCGTTTCACAGAAAAGCAGACCTGGCTGAAGTCATGCACCAAGGCTCGGATTTATGCTGCCCAAGGGTTGGGCGGCATGGATTCGCTGATGATTACCTATAAATGAATAGACTTTTTGTGTAATGCTAGAGTATAGACACTTATGAATGCTCTCTACATTTACATGACAGGTCAGATGATATGAACACGTGATGTTTGGGTACACCCCCGTTGTCCCGCACCATCTTGAAAGTGGGTGTAAATACTCATTCATTAACCCCTTAACCCCCAAGGGTGGTTTTGCATGTTCATGACTGGGCCAATTTTTGCAATTCTGACCACTGTCCCTTTATGAGGTAATAACTCTGGAACGCTTCCATGGATCCCGGTGATTCTGACATTGTTTTCTCGTGACATAATGTACTTCATGTTACTGGTAAAATTTCATTGACATAACTTGTATTTATTTGTGAAAAAAATGAAATTTGGTGAAAATTTTGAAAAATTCGCAATTTTCCAACTTTAAATTTTTATGCCCTTAAATCACAAAGATATGGCACACAAAAAACGTAATAAATAACATTTCCCACATGTTTACTTTACATCAGCACAATTTGGGAACCAAAATTTTTTTTTTAAATAAAAAGAGGGGAGAAGCCAGCGCTGCTTAATGGTCAGAACGCAATACATAAAGTGCATATGCACATATTGATTTCTAACTGTATTTCAAAATGAGACATTTAGCAAAAAATTGATCAATTGTTTGAGCCACCCTGCCGCATCAAGGCATTCTCATATGGGGCAGTCCCTACTCTACGTTTTTTATATTCGCTGTGCCATTACGGCCTCCTAAATGTATTAAAAGCAAGACCACATTAAATGCACACTGTACCTGCCCCAGGCTCTGTTTGATTGCGCACCTGTGTCTGGGCCTGCATCACCCTTCATCTGTGGTGCTAGTCAGGCAGTGTGGAGGCTGGACCTGAAATGTCTGTTTGGACCTGGCTAATCTTTATCTGCGCTCGCCCTCTCTGGTGCCATGGGAGTGATTCAGAAATGCTTCAAGTACAGTATGCATTTAATGTGGTCTTGCTTTTAATACATTTAGGAGGCCGTAATGGCACAGCGAATATAAAAAAACGTAGAGTAGGACTGCCCCATATGAGAATGCCTTGACGCGGCGGGGTGGCTCAAACAATTGATCAATTTTTTGCTAAATGTCTCATTTTGAAATACAGTTAGAAATCAATATGTGCATATGCACTTTATGTATTGCGTTCTGACCATTACGCAGTGCTGGCTTCTCCCCTCTTTAGTTAAAAAAAATTTTTGTTACGAAGTTATAAGGGTTAAAAGTTGACCAGCGATTTCTCATTTTTACACCACCATTTTCTTTTAGGGCCCACAGGACATTTGAAGTCACTTTGAGAGGTCTATATGATAGAAACAAAACAAAAGTGACACCATTCTAAAAACTGCACCCCTGAAGGTGCTCAAAACCACATTCAAGTTTATTAACCCTTCAGGTGCATTACAGGAATTTTTGGAATGATTAAAAAAAAAAAAAAAGAAAAAAAACATTTAACCTTTTTTCACAAAAAATTTACTTCAGATCTAATTTGTTTTATTTTACCAAGGGTCACAGGAGAAATTGGACCTCAAAAGTTGTTGTACAATTTGTCCGGAGTACGCTGATAATTGATATGTGGGGGGAACCACTGTTTCGGCACAAGGCAGAGCTCGGAAGGGAAGGAGCGCCTTTTGAATTTTTCAACGCAAAATTGGCTGGAATTGAGATTGGACACCATGTCACGTTTGGAGAGCCCTTGATGTGCCTAAACCCCCCACAAGTGACCCCATTTTGGAAACTAGACCCGCAAAGGAACTTATCTAGATGTGTGGTGAGCACTACGAACCCCCAAGTGCTTCACAGAAGTTTAGAACGTAGAGCCATAAAAAAAAAAATAATAATCTTTTCCACAAAAATCTTTTTGCCCCCAATTTTTTATTTTCCCAAGTGTAACAGGAGAAATTGGCCTCCAAAAGTTGTTGTGCAATTTGTCCGGAGTACGCTGATACCCCATATGTGGGGGTAAACCACTGTATGGGCGCATGGCAGAGCTTGGAAGGGAAGGAGCACCGCTTGACTTTTTTCAACGTAGAATTGGCTGGAATTGAGATCAGACACCATGTCGCGTTTGGAGAGCCCTTGATGTGCCTGAACAGTGGAAACCCCCCAATTCTAACTCCAACCCTAGCCCTAACGGGAACATGGAAATAAATGATAAAGGGGGGGTTTGATTTACTATTTATAGCGGGTTATGTTTGGCAGCTGTCATACGCTAAAAGATGCTTTTTATTGCAAAAAATAGTTTTTGCATCACCTTTTGAGAGCTATAATTTTTCCATATTTTGACCCACAGAGTCATATGAGGTCTTATTTTTTTGCTGGGCGAGTTGACGTTTTAATGGTACTATTTTCGGGCACATGACTTTTATCGCTTTTTATTCCAATTTTTGGGACGCATAATGAACAAAAACCAACATTTCATGAATTTCTTTCGGGGGGGGGGGGCGGGGGGAATTTACAAAGTTCCACGTGTGGTAAAATTGATCAAGCGGTCTTATTCTTTGGGTTAGTACGATTACAGCGATACCTCATTTGTCGTTTTTTGTTTTAGCGCTTTTATACAATAAAAACAATTTTATATAAAAAATAATTATTTTTGCATCGCTTTATTCTGCGAGCAATAACTTATTTTTTCGCTGATGACGGCTCATTTTTTGCAGGACAAGATGACGTTTTCAGCGGTACCATATTTATTTGTATCCGTCTTTTTGATCGTGTGTTATTGCGCTTTTTGTTCGGCGGTATGATGATAAAGCATTGCTTTTTGCCTTGCTTTTTTTTTTTATTTTCCAAGGGGTTCACTAAAGGGGTTAACTAGTGGGACAGTTTTATAGGGTGGGTCATTACGGACGCGGTGAAACTAAATATGTGTACTTTTATTGTTTTTTGTTTACAAAAAAAAGAAATTATTAGGGATTTTTTTTGTTTATTTAGGAATCTTTTAACAATTATTTTTACACATTATTACATTGTCCCAGGGGGCGACATTACTATATAGTGTCAAATCGCTGATCTGACACTTTGCACTGCACTGTGTCAAATCAGCGATCTGACAAGCAGTGCAGGCGGCTTTCTCAGCGCCTGCTCTCAGCAGAAACTGAGATGCCACCTCCCTGCAGGATACGAAAGGCCCCCGCGGCCATCTTGGATCCAGGGGGACTGAAGGGAGGAGGCCCTAGGAACAACACGAGCACATCGCGTTGTTTCGAGGGTCTCAGGGAAGCACGCAGGGAGCCCCCTCCCTGCGCGATTCTTCCCTATGCCGGGGGTTAATGTGCCAGGAGCGGTCCGGAGTATCGGGTGTCAGCCGTGATAATCAGCTGACACCCGGCCGCGATCAGCGGCGCTCCAACCCATGAGCGCCGCAGATCGATGATGACGTACTATCCCGTCCTTGGGAATTAAGTCCCAGGGCACATGGACGGAATAGTACGTCATCTGTCAGAAAGGGGTTAAGCGCACCCCTGATAAAGCACACAGTGTGAAACGCAAGTTGGGATCGCCAGACACCTCAATTCCCCTCTACTTTGGTTGGTACCATGCATTTGACCACGGTGTATTTATTTTTGTGCATTACTCTTTGATACATCCTTCAGTGGTGAATGACGTTTTTACTGCCTTTTGCACTTGATGAGATATATTATGGCATCTACTGGTTCCATTCATTAGTGATTACTGCACCTTTTTCTTTCTACATATGTTTAATTCATCTTTTACATACCATATATGCTCATCTCCATTGTACCATCCATTGGTGTTTCTGGCTGCCCTGTTTTCCTACACTGAACCGATTCCTTCTATTGCATTTTAATGTTTTTGTCATGATCCCACAGGGGTCGGTCAGCGGACGGCACAACACACATTCAACAGGATGGTAAAGGGGAGAGGAGGAAGGCCCTAATGATAGGGAATGACCCTTGCACTCCACAAACGCCCTAAGTGGGTGCTTCCCCCAGCCGCCATCACGAACCTCGGCCCTCACTGTCACCTCACACTGCCCTGGCTAGTGCACTGGCCAGCAAGGATGCAAGCCTCACCACTGCAGCTGGTACAAACACAGGGGGTAATGACAAGCATGAGACAGACAATGTAAAAATACAGAACAGCAGACATATTGTGCACACACCTCACATTTCCTTGGTCATGCTTGTATTGTACAGGCACTAAACATAGTATACCCGACCACACACACAACCATACGTCGTCTATACAGTGGGGAAACAAGTATTTAGTCAGCTACCAATTGTGCAAGTTCTCCCACTTAAAAAGATGAGAGAGGCCTGTAATTGACATCATAGGTAGACAACAACTATGAAAGTCAAAATGAGGAAACAAATCCAGAAAATCACCTTGTCTGATTTGGCAAGATTTATTTTGCAAACTATGGTGGAAAATAAACATTTTCATTTGTCATTAACAAAAGTTCCTCTCAATATTTTGTTATATATCCTTTGCTGTCAATGACAGAGGTCAAACGTTTTCTGTAAGTCTTCACAAGGTTGGCAAACACTGTTGGTGGTATGTTGGCCCATTCCTCCATGCAGATCTCCTCTAGAGCAGTGATGTTTTCGGCCTGTCGCTGGGCAACACAGACTTTCAAATCCCTTCAAAGGTTTTCTATGGGGTTGAGATTTGGAGACTGGCTAGGCCACTCCAGAACCTTCATATGTTTCTTACGAAGCCACTCCTTCATTGCCCTGGCGGTATGTTCAGGATCATTATCATGCTGAAAGACCCATCCACGTTTCATCTTCAATGCCCTTGCTAATGGAAGGAGGTTTGCACTCAATCTCATGATACATGACCCCATTCATTCTTTCATGTACACAGATCAGTCGTCCTGGTCCCTTTGCAGAGAAACAGCCCCAAAGCATGAATCTCCCCACAGAGCAGCATTTGTTTACTCTGTCTCCTTGAATTTATATTTTTTCTTCCTTGGTTTTACCTCACCCAACCTGCATTGGTATTGTTGTAATATGCTTTTATTATTGCTAGTGCTTCAAGTTGCATGTTCTGTCCTGGGGTGACCATACTTGGTCTGTTCACAGTGTTTAGCCATGTTGGCTTTTTTAAATTGTTTTTAACTATAGTATTCATGTTTGTCTCTTTGAATCCATTGTATTTACAATAAAGATATTTTTGTTCAGGTTGATCCTTGTAGCTATGCATATCTTTTTCTTGGTTTCCCTCACTTATTTTTATACATAAGGCTGATCCCTGATTGTCTTTTATTGAGGTGGCACCCGCCATTCCTTTTATATATCAATACCCGGCACTGCCGATAGCACTCGGGACCGGAGTGTGCGGCTGCTTGTATTTCTATGCAGCTCAGTGCTCCAGTCCCGAGTGCCCGCGGCAGTGCCGAGTATTGAGACGTGAGGCTCGTGCAAGTTTGACCCCGGCCTTAAACAGGGAGACACTGCAGGATCTGAGTCCCTGGCGGTGTAGTGTGCTACTGATGGTAGCCTTTGTTACGGTGGTCCCAGCTCTATAAAGGTCATTCACTATGTCCCCCCATGTGGTTCTGGGATTTTTGTTCACTATTCTTGTGATGATCTTCCTCGATCTGGCTCAAAATCAGGGCTGTGGAGTCGGAGTCGGAGTCGTGGAGTCGGAGTTAGTTTTGGTTGGAGTCGGAGTCGGTAGAAATGTACCGACTCCAGCTTTAAAAAAAATGTATTAATATTTCATAATTGAACTTTCATATGAATTTTATAAATGTTACTCAAATATATATGTTCTATCAAACTATGAACAACAGTAATAAGCAGTTCTGCTGGAGATAGAGACATTTCTTACTTCTTGTGTGTCACTGTCCTCCACTGCCCTTATTTAATCTTATACTTGGTTAACCTCATGCTGCCCCAACCCCCCTACTTACAATGTATGAAACTGAAAGTGAAAATGTGTTGCAAATTCTTAGTAGTAAAGCTCCTCCTCTAGACTAGATCATACTAGGTGTGCGTCTTCCAAGCATCTCACAGCTGCCTGCTACTCAGAAGAGGAAGACTGTAAGAAGTATTATCCTTTCAACAAACTTTGCATCAGTTAACTGTGAGTACATGAGGAATAATAACAGTATTACTGACCACTATATCAGTTGTACGACCTGGCAATAATTTTGTACAATTGTTTTTAGGAAAAACAATTGTCATTTGGATTGTGAATGCAGAATTAAAAACCTGAGAATGTCAAAGAAGCATCACATTAAATCAGCTGTATTTGAACATTTCACCATCACTCAAGATAGAAAACATTATGTCTGTCAGTGTATGACAAATGATCCAGACGAAAACAAATGCTGTGAAGCCAAGATGAGTGCATATTCAGGCAAAGATAAAAATGCTCCTACCAGAGCTTCTAATCTAAAGAGACATTTACAGCACTTTCATCCAGAAGTACTGAAAGCAGTGGATGAGAAAGACTGCATCCAAACCAATGAACCAGTGCCCAGCTCTTCCAGCCAAACAAAGGAGCAGAGAACTTTGCAGCCATCAGTTGCAAGATATTTTGTCAGTGACAAAGTTACTGTGACAATGACAGTAGATACATTTAAAAAACAGATCATAGAGCTTGTTGTAAAGGATAGTGTGCCTATTTCATTATTTTCACGACCAGCTTTTGTGTGTCTGAATGGGGAAATGGCCCGCAAGCTTGGTGTTTCTCTGGAGAGAGAGACTATTAGAAAATTAGTAATCGAAGAAGCTTTTAAACAAAAGGAAGAACTTAAAAAAACCTCTCAAGGGACGCTTTCTGTTTCTTAAAATGGATGCCTGCACACATCACAGAGTGAACTATTTTGCCATCAATGTCCGATTTGTTTGTGACAAAAATGAAATAGTTACCAAGACATTGGCAGTAAAAGACACCAAAGCTCATCACACCAGTGAGTTTCTCCAGGTCTTGGTGGAAAAGGTTCTGCAAGACTATGAACTTAAAAAAGAGCAAGTTCTTTCTGTCGTAACTGACAATGCTTCAAATATGATAAGTACTATTAAGCTAATGAATGAGAGTAATGATGGTGACCAGCAGCTAGAAGAACATTCTGGGTCCACAGACACAGAAATGTTTGAAATAGAGGAACACAGTATTGTAACTGAGGAGCAAACTGAAGTTGCTTCAGATGAACAGCAACATGATAGTTTAGATGATCTTGTTGAAACTGTGTCAATATGTTCTTTCATTCATCACATGCGCTGTGTTGTGCATATGCTACAGCTGGCTATAAGAGACAGTCTGCAAGAAGGACATGCTGCTGCACTGATTAGCCAATTTTCTCACCTTGCCACTGTTGCCAGAACCCCTAAAGTTGACTCAATTTTGAAGAGACGTGCTGGAAAAGGAGCAATTATTGATCAAGCCACACGATGGGGCAGTACTTACTTAATGATTCAGCGCTTGGTTGAACTGAAAACCTTTCTTGTAGACATGGCTAACCCTCAACTGACGCTAAATGAAAGTCAGTGTAATCAGGTGACTGAGCTGGAAAAATTGCTAGAGCACCCATTTACAGTGACTAAAAAATTACAAGCAGAGGACTTAACTCCAGGTATTTTCTTAAAGGAGTGGAAGAACCTGATGTTTCGCCTGTCCCAAAGAGGAGGGTTAATTGCAAGTGGCATTGCTACATCAATGAAACGGAGAGAGGAGCTACTATTACAAAATAACATTCTTTTGGCAGCTGTTTATGTAGACCCAATGCATCGGATTCTTCTAGATGATCAACAGCTAAGTAAAGGAAAAGAAGCTCTGTTTGAAATAGCAGTAAGGATGAAAGGGTTGCAGAACAGTCAGGAGGAACAAGAAGAATTTGGTTGTCCTGCCACATCTTCACCCTCATCATCAACTGAATTTAATTTCGAAAAATATTTGGATCACAAGGACCGTGTAAAGCGTTCCCGCATAGAAGAAGAGTCATCCCCATCAAGGAACACAGCCAGTACATTTCAGCAGAATTTTTCATGTGCACTAAAAGAACTTGAGAAATTTGACCGTTCATCAAAAATAACAGTGCAACAAGCGATTCCTCTGTATCCTGACATTGTCAGAGATGTTGCCCGAGTGGTTACTGCTTTGCCACCAACACAAGTTAGTGTAGAGAGGTTGTTCTCTGCTCTCAAAATAATTAGATCAGATTTGAGGGCATCCATGAAGGAGGATCTGACAGAGGCAATACTTTTTCTGAGGACAAATTTATAGATTTCTTCTTATTAACTGCATAAAAGTGTTTATTGCATATTTACTTACAGTTTAGAAAAGTTTATAAAAGTTATTTGCTATATTCTAATTGTATTCTAATAAATGTAGTTTTTGCTCTAAGTGGTCTGATTACTTATATGATGGTGAGAAACTGAATAAGCACGATGTTTAATATTTTACAACAGTAAATTTGTTGTTATGAATTGGCCATTTATGAAGGAGTCGGAGCCGGAGTCGGAGTCGGAGCCTGATAAAATCCAGGAGTCGGAGTCGCAACTGTGGCTTACCGACTCCACAGCCCTGCTCAAAATGATCACAGGTCTTGTATGTTGTCTTCCATTTTCTTGTTATTGCTCCCACAGTTGATTTCATCACACCAAGCTGCTTGCCTATTGCAGATTCAGTCTTCCCAGCCTGGTGCAGGGCTACAATTTTGTTTCTGGTGTCCCTCACCATAGTGGAGTTTGGAGCGTGACTATTTGAGGTTGTGGACAGGTGTCTTTTATACTGATAAGTTCAAGCAGGTGCCATTACTACAGGTAATAAGTGGAGGACAGAGGAGTCTCTTAAAGAAGAAGTTACAGGTTTGTGAGAGCCAGAAATCTTGCATGATTTTAGGTGACCAAATACATATTTTCCACCGTAATTTGCAAAATAAATCGTGCCAAATCAGACAAGGTGATATTCTGGATTTGGTTTCTCACTTTGACTCTCATAGTTGTGGTCTACCTTTGATGTCAATTACAGGCCTCTCATCTTTTTAAGTGGGAGAACTTGCACAATTGATGGCTGACTAAATACTTTTTTTCCTCACTGTATGTGCACATGGGCCAGAGAAAGTAGTTACACATGCATTTCACATATGGAAAGCAAACAGACAAGAAATGGGTCTAAATTGTTTACAATGACAGCAGCACTTATTCACCTGTGACATGAGTGGCATCCTGAAAGTTTCTAGATTTAATGGGTTTGTACCAACTTTTTGAAGTTATCCCCTATCCATTGGGGGTGGCTTAATAATCTCCTGGGGTTCCAACCACTGGGACCTCAGCAATCTAAAGAATGGGTTTCTACAGAGCCCCATCAGAATGGAGTGGAGGTTACGGTTGAGAATCTACACCTCTGCTTCAAACAGAGGCCTGTTCTCTGTACCACTGATGGTCCCAATGGCCAGAACCGCAGCGAACATACATTTTACCCTATCCTATTAGGAAATAACTTACTTGATACAAAGCCTTCAAGACAGAAGATTAGGCAAGATAAGAATGATTGGCCATCAGATGCTAGATTATTGGTATTAGTAATTTACCAATGCTCCAGCATCAGTGGTACCAGGACCTACCACAACTGGAAAGTCCACCTTATCTCTAGCGCCAATGTGTTGAGCCATGAAACGACCATTGTTGGAACTATCTGATTTGGTTTGTAAAAGATAGATGAACTGTGCAATGAGGAACAATAAGACGCAAACCTTTATGGCGGCTTCTCGCAAGGCTTCCAGCCTTTGCCGGCTGCTTTCCTTCATGTTCACCACATCTTTATAATCTCCCTGCAATGCTCGACGCAGCCCATTAACCGCCTGAAACACGGAGTTCTCGCTCTCGTTCAGCTCCTTCTGAAAGATTTCAAAAGTGTGGACTTGGAAGAGCTTCTCTTCTGCAGACAGTCCTTGGTCTTTCTCCACTGATTTGATGGCGTTCTTCAGCTTATTGAGGACTACGTTCTTCTGGTGGAGAAGACCAGACAGCTTCCGACAGTTGTTCAGCAGCCATTCTTTTTTCTGGCTGGCAGTGGCGCCCTTGCCTCTGTGCAGTTTAATGGCATGTTTCGCTACATCCTCATGCTCTGCTGCATACGATATGTGATAAAGCAGCTGCAATGCTATCAACCATAGGATGTACCTCTTCATGGCTGCTACCATTTAAATGTCAACCTCACACTCTGGTTCTTCTGCTGGCTTGGTGGTATAATTGCACATGACTCTAAAAGACAACAGACAAGGTACAATCAGAGTAAAAAAATAAAAAAAAAACAGACTGGTTCTATGATTAGCCTATGGGTTTCAGACAGGATCTTCTAAGCCTGAAAAAGCTGCCGACGGGGAACAATAGATTGCGCTCAGTAAGTGCGCAGAAGATAGAAGTAGTCACTGTCCATAGTCAATCTCCATCCATGTCCTGCTAACGCAGCTTGTCATAATTATTAACAGGGGTCCCATATAAGTTGCTAAATTGCCAGTGGGTGATATCAAAACAATTTGTTCACCCATGGCACAAGCCACATCAGCTCCTATAGTCCATTATAAACCAGAGGAAAAAGGGGAGCAAACGATGATTTGCAAAAAGTATCAATAATTTTTATTAGTAAGTAACATACAAAAAAGTGCACAAGGTCATATTAAAGTGTCAATGTGACGCAGATGAGTACACACCCGACCAGCCCCTCTCCCCAAGATGGAAACAATACCCTCATATAAGTATTCCAAGCAGAGTGCCTATTAAATAAGAGCCCAATATATAATGCCACCCCGTAAATGGTTGATAGCCATGTGGCTCAGATTGCTCCAAGTGCCTGCCCTGAGCACAACTCAATCATTAAGAGAGGTAAATAATATCCATATAATACAGGGAAGATAGGCCCATGATCATGCCACTATTAGGGCCATCCCGGTCGGACAGTTTCTAAGGATGCGGCGAATTTGTTCCACTGATATCAAATTTGAGGAACAAGCTACAGATCTGAAAAATCGCTTTCTGGCACGCGGCTACAGCCGGAGATGCATAAAAGTGGGCTATGACAGGGCTAGACGCACTCAACGCGGCAGTTTGCTGCATTCCAGCAAGTGAAACAGAAAAAATGAGGCTGGTGGATTGATTCGGTTCATTTCAACTCACAATCACGAATGGCACAATATGCGTGCCATATTGAATAGGCATTGGTCAGTTCTGGGTACTGATCCAACCCTGGAGACCTTCCTGGGCCGTTCTCCTTCCATGACAGCACGGAGATCCAAAAAATCTTAATGACCTACTAGTTCGAAGTCATTATACTCCTGCTCCCAGCAACTTCTTTGGTACTAGAAGCCCTTTCCAGGGATCAATTTCATGCGGACACTGCCTGGCTTGCGCCAATGTCATGAGCTGCTCAAGTTTTAGCTCATCAGACGGAACAAGGGAATTTCAGATCAGACAAAGAATCTCATGCGGAACTTCAAACGTGATTTACTACGCCACGTGTCCTTGTCCCAAAATATATGTGGGTCTGACAACAAGGGAGCTTAGGATCCGAGTACGCGAGCATGTGCGGGACATTGGCGCAGCCAGGACGGTGTCTGATATTGGGGATCTGAAAACTATTCCTCGACATTTTAGATCATGTCATAATAGTGATGCGGCCTTACTGAAGATTAGAGGAATTGATGCCCTTCACATGGGGATCAGGGGTGGTGACAACAAAAAAAATCATGTCACAGATGGAAGTCAGGTGGATTGTCCAGCTTGACACAATGACCCCTAAAGGACTCAACGAATCTCTGAGCTTTGCCCCATATTTATAACCTCTGGGGATATACTCATCAGATATTAGGAGTCTTTTGTTATAAATACTTTTGGTATTGGATTTTCATTCCACATGACATTCCTCTGCATATTTCCCTATGGTACATTCCATAGGGATCTATGGATACTCTTGTAAATAATAAATAGGTTATGAGGAATTCTCCTGTCTTTTCCTCCTCCGCACGTCCAGATAACACTCCTTCCTTAGCTCTGGCAGTGTGTTGTTTTTATTTGTTTTTAAATTATTTTATACACTAATTTTTTCTTTTATTTGTCAATAATTTATATCTAGTGACCTTGAGGATATTATCTCTCTCCCGGGACCACCTTTTTGTACCAGATCGATGTGGTGAATTGGATCCAGCAGCTCAGGCAGTTGCGGGAATCACGACTACATTTTGCACATAATCTTGATAGGCTTCACATATGAGACTTATTTTATTGGTTATGCCATATGCAATGTATATTTTTCACATGTTATGATCCTTCCAAAATGTTCTGAATATGCCTGATTGGCTATATATATATATATATATATATATATATATATATAATACGCTCATTTGTGATACCACATGTGATGTATACTTTTTCGGTACATGATGCCTTATTGCATGCCGACTTTTTTTTTTAATATTTTGATAATTGACCGTATGGATCCTGAAAAAATCTTTTTGTATATAAGAAATGACTATGAGTTTATTTTTCTCATAATCGGATTCAACTGGATTTTTTGTATAAATACATGTATACATCTCTCTTATTTTCGCAATGTTCATGGCTATGCATTTTCATAGATTTTACATACTATATTTTAGTATTTGATGTATCTAATATGTGAAATCATTTGTCTTGCTGATGAGATATACTTTTATATATATGTATGAGGACTTTTCAGTGTAAGCATTGATGGACTGTGGGGATCTTTGCTCATCCCATCTAAGATACATGACCACAGGCGGCTGTGCGCATCTCTCTGCGGCGGTATGGATACTGCTGGCGGATGGGTGTCTCTATGCTGCACGCGGGCACCCTGGTTTTTGTAACCGGTGTCTGGCGTCCAGCATGACGCCTGGTCTGTGCAGTGGATCCTGCAGGCCTCAGAGCGCATGCGCCGAGGACGCCGCCCTAATTGGATGATTCTGGTCATGTGACTAGGGTCAAAAGGTACTTGAAGGTCCTGTGGAGCGTTAGCTATTATCTCCTTGATAAAGCGTCCGTTTTGCGCTGCGAAACGCGCGTCGGGGGTCACTGCCAGACGGTCCTCCTCTCCTTTCCTTCCTCTGGTAAGATAGCTCACTTACAATTATGTTTGTCTCCTAGTGGACTTGCCTTTATTCATGCCTATCTTCCCTGTATTATATGGATGTTATTTACCTCTCTTAATGATTGAGTTGTGCTCAGGGCAGGCACAAGGAGCAATCTGAGCCACATGGCTATCAACCATTTACGGGGTGGCATTATATATTGGGCTCTTATTTATTAGGCACTCTGCTTGGAATACTTATATGAGGATATTGTTTCCATCTTGGGGAGAGGGGCTGGTCGGGTGTGTTCTCATCTGCGTCACATTGACACTTTAATATGACCTTGTGAACTTTTTTGTATGTTACTTACTAATAAAAATTATTGATACTTTTTGCAAATCATCGTTTGCAAAAATTATTGATACTTTTTGCAAATCATCGTTTGCTCTCCTTTTTTCTCTGGTTTATAATAGCTTGTCATAATGTAGCAGTGTAGGTTATAATGCTCCGACTAGTTCTGCATTTTGTGTACATATGACTGACTGGGTCACAGCTGTCACTCCATCAATGTACAGTACATTTGCTCAGTGGCCAGGTGTTGGTCAGAACACACCCATAAGTATACAAAGGATACATCTGTATTAGCAAACACAAGCGGCAATTCCAAAAAAAGGCAGAGAAGTTAAAGCTTAGACAGGAAGACAAGTCACCAGCTGGCCGAGCCCTCTACCTCCTTACATGTGCACCCAGTGCCACAGAGGACGCTGATTGGCTGCTGCACATTAGATGGAGCCTGGCAGCAGATACATGCCGCCTGATCCACACGTAGAAGGTATCCACCAACAAAAGAAGTTCACCATCTGACCCAGGCGCTTCTCGTGTAGGAGCACGGAATCCAACCGCCCACGTGTAATCCGAAAATAGCAAACTCCAGCTTCTTAGAATTGTAGAGATTTTATTGGAAAAAAAAAAAATCAATTACACATGCATCACATGTGCACATAGAGCAGCGTGTTTCGGACGTGCACAGCAACGCATATTTTAATTGATTGTTTCCAATAAAATCTCTGCAATTTTAAGAAGCTGGATTTTTTTCGTATTACAGAAGGAATCCGACGCTGGCCGCGTGATTTCAGGCCTGTATGTGCGACTCGAACACGGCTGCATTTCAGTGTGAATCAAACTTTAGAAGCCGCATAGTCGAAAAAGACGATCCCCAGCAGCTTCTACTGCGACCAATGACCGATAGCTCTCGTACCCAGGTAGAGACCGGCCACTCGTGTGGATTGGGCAGGGAACAGTCGCTGGGGACCAAGCGGCTGGTAACGTTTCAGGTTGTGTTTACAATGGACAATTACTTGGGAAAGAGCATTCAGTGGAACGGTCATTCCCCAAATATTATCTATGATTCTATGGGATAGATAGATAGATATGGGATAGATAGATAGATAGAGATAGATAGCTATGGGATAGATAGATAGATAGATAGATAGATAGATATGGGATAGATAGATAGATAGATAGATAGATAGATAGATAGATAGATAGATAGATAGATATGGGATAAATAGATAGATAGATATGGGATAGATAGATATGGGATAAATAGATAGAGATAGATAGATAGATATGGGATAGATAGATAGATATGGGATAGATAGATAGATAGATAGATAGATAGATATGGGATAGATAAATAGATAGATAGATATATAGATATGGCATGCACAGAGCCCGGCACCTACCAGCAGTCAGGGCACAGCCGCTCTCCTCCTGCACGGCGCTACCTGGGCCTGCCCCGCTCTCATTGCTGTGATAGGCCGGCCTCCGGCCGCCAGGGCTGCTCACTGCCAGCGTCACTAATCACACTGCCCAGCCCCGGGCCAGATACACATCCACAACACAGCTCATCCACACGCCATCAGTCCGCGCCGCGCAGGGAGTTCTGGGAATTGTAGGCGGACAGTGCCGTCACTGGAATCGCTGTCCCGTCATCAGCGCACATCTGCAGGTCTGTAGTCGCCTCTTGTAAATCTCCCAGAGTGACAGCGGCCACTACTGATAACATTTTACATTCATTTCCCCAATAAATACGAGACCATGAGCAGCCACTCACAGAAATGTGCCGTGAGAAGTCACTGAGGACGTGATGTACTAAGTATCTAGGTAGAACTGATAAGTCAGTACCGGGGGATGTATGCGTATAGCCCTCCTCATAGCGCCACACGGGAGACTACAACTCCCGATACTCCTTGTGGAAGTGGGCGGATTTCCCAACAAGTGCGCATGCGCGTCCACCACGGCCGAGCCGTGGAGTTAGGTGATCCGGTGGAGATAAAATGGTAGGTGGGGGCTGGAGCCAGGTTGTGTGGTGAGGGGCAGCAGTGCAGGCTGCTCAGGTGGCGGGAGGGACTGTGGGGAGGAGGGTGGGGCTGCTGACCAGGGGAGGTCACAGGCTGAGCGAACACCCGGGGTGGGGGCGCTGTACACAGACTCCCTGCAGCCGCGGCCGGACAGCGGGGACGTACCATGTCCGCCAGGGTGTCTGCCGCGCTCGGTGCCGCCGCCGGGGTGTGACTCAGCTGCTGGCCGCACACGTGTGTGAACTTGTATGGAGTTGTGAGCGGCTGCTGACAGCGGGGGGAAGGGGCGCTGGTATTTTGGGAGCCGCCGGGCAGCGCTCGGCTTTCCCTTATTTGGCTGGGTGGAGGAGGTGTCGCAGTGACGGCGCAGGTTCCTCCAGGCCGGGGACGCTGGCGGTCAGGTAGGCGCCTGCAGGTGTGAGGCGAGCGGCTGTTCCCTGTTATCTGCCACTTCCTGGGGCTATGGCTGGCTCCGGACTGCAGAGCTGCCATCTCCCGCCTCATACGCGTCCTATAAACCCGTTGTTCCCCTGTGTGTATGGCGGGAGGACTGGGCACGGGGTGTGAAGCGTCAGCTCTTGTGCTCGCCCCCTGTGTGTATGGCGGGAGGACTGGGCAGGGGGTGTGAAGCGTCAGCCCTTGTGCTCGCCCCCTGTGTGTATGACAGGAGGACTGGGCACAGGGTGTGAAGCGTCAGCCCTTGTGCTCGCCCCCTGTGTGTATGACAGGAGGACTGGGCACAGGGTGTGAAGCGTCAGCTCTTGTGCTCGCCCCCTGTGTGTATGGCAGGAGGACTGGGCACAGGGTGTGAAGCGTCAGCTCTTGTGCTCGCCCCCTGTGTGTATGGCAGAAGGACTGGGCACGGGGTGTGAAGCGTCAGCTCTTGTGCTCGCCCCCTGTGTGTATGGCGGGAGGACTGGGCAGGGGGTGTGAAGCGTCAGCCCTTGTGCTCGCCCCCTGTGTGTATGACAGGAGGACTGGGCACAGGGTGTGAAGCGTCAGCCCTTGTGCTCGCCCCCTGTGTGTATGACAGGAGGACTGGGCACAGGGTGTGAAGCGTCAGCTCTTGTGCTCGCCCCCTGTGTGTATGGCAGGAGGACTGGGCACAGGGTGTGAAGCGTCAGCTCTTGTGCTCGCCCCCTGTGTGTATGGCAGAAGGACTGGGCACGGGGTGTGAAGCGTCAGCTCTTGTGCTCGCCCCCTGTGTGTATGGCGGGAGGACTGGGCAGGGGGTGTGAAGCGTCAGCCCTTGTGCTCGCCCCCTGTGTGTATGACAGGAGGACTGGGCACAGGGTGTGAAGCGACAGCCCTTGTGCTCGCCCCCTGTGTGTATGGCGGGAGGACTGGGCACGGGGTGTGAAGCGTCAGCTCTTGTGCTCGCCCCCTGTGTGTATGGCGGGAGGACTAGGCAGGGGGGTGAAGCGTCAGCTCTTGTGCTCGCCCCCTGTGTGTATGACAGGAGGACTGGGCACAGGGTGTGAAGCGTCAGCTCTTGTGCTTGCCCCCTGTGTGTATGGTGGGAGGACTGGGCACGGGGTGTGAAGCGTCAGCTCTTGTGCTTGCCCCCTGTGTGTATGGCGGGAGGACTAGGCACGGGGTGTGAAGCGTCAGCTCTTGTGCTCGCCCCCTGTATATATGGCGGGAAGACTGGGCAGGGGGTGTGAAGCGTCAGCTCTTGTGCTTGCCCCCTGTGTGTATGGCGGGAGGACTAGGCAGGGGGGTGAAGCGTCAGCTCTTGTGCTCGCCCCCTGTGTGTATGACAGGAGGACTGGGCACAGGGTGTGAAGCGTCAGCTCTTGTGCTTGCCCCCTGTGTGTATGGTGGGAGGACTGGGCACGGGGTGTGAAGCGTCAGCTCTTGTGCTCGCCCCCTGTGTGTATGGCGGGAGGACTAGGCAGGGGGGTTAAGCGTCAGCTCTTGTGCTCGCCCCCTGTGTGTATGGCGGGAGGACTGGGCACAGGGTGTGAAGCGTCAGCTCTTGTGCTTGCCCCCTGTGTGTATGGTGGGAGGACTGGGCACGGGGTGTGAAGCGTCAGCTCTTGTGCTTGCCCCCTGTGTGTATGGCGGGAGGACTAGGCACGGGGTGTGAAGCGTCAGCTCTTGTGCTCGCCCCCTGTATATATGGCGGGAAGACTGGGCAGGGGGTGTGAAGCGTCAGCTCTTGTGCTTGCCCCCGCTCTGTGATCCGCTGTACGCTCCAGAGATGAGGACTCTCCATCTAGTGCTGATGTTTTGGTGTTTGCCGTGGGATCCTGTGACCACATCCCCTTGGTAAAGACCAGTGGGAGTAGAACCATAAAGCAGTGGTGTACGTGTCTCTGGCATAGGAGCCACTATTATCTCCGCTAGCTGAGTATTGCTGGGAACACCGCACAATCCAGGTTCCCGTGTGTCGAGAACCAGCAGTCAGCGATCTGCCCAATATGAGGGGGTCTGTGCTGGAGTTTAGAGGGGTGTCCACAAGTTGGCGCCTATCCCTAGGGTCTGATAATTGATATGTGTCCTCTCCCTTCCCCTGCTCGGAGCCTGCACTGATCAGCAGAATGCGAAAATTTTCTCCCCATTCCACAATGGAGCCGCAGGTTAAATACCCGACCACCGCTCCGTTCGTTCTCTATGGAGCTGCAGCGCACAGCACTTGGATACCGGACGGTGTGACCGCAGCACTGATGGAGCTTGAGCACCAACACTCCATTCTAACAGGGTGAATCCGCATGTGTTCTCTGAACCGTGGGGCTTTACCGCATCCAATACATTCTATTGATTACATCTTTGTTGCGGAGACTAGCATTTCCACAGTAGAAATTGACATGCCACGTGTCAGTCTCTGTGGGTGATCTGCAGGTGCACATTCACGCACAGTGGACTTGGGATTTCTAGACGTCCCATCCGCTATGCTGTAACATCTGGCTGCTGCGGGTTTGGTGCTTCAATACGCAGCGTCCAACCCGCACAATTCCTGATTGCGGGCACTGGGCACATACCCTAACAGTATGTGGAAGATATTGCTAAACATCTCATACACAGCGCTGCTACTGTAGCACATGCCACTAGTCTCCTGTGCCAGCACCACTACCAGCGATCACAGGGGAGACGGTTTCATGATGACTATATGATGATATTCCAGGGGACCATTGTAGAACACAGCTACATCAGGGTGGCCCTTGGCCTGTCCACATTACTGAGGAACTTAGCCGATTTCTTGGCAAAACAAGATACGGTAAGTAAAAAGTGGATGTAGCATAGCAGGTTGATGTGGATTAAGGCTACATGGTGACAGTGCACATCTTGACACCTCTTCTGTTGCAATTTACACATGACACACTTGATATAGACTCCTGACTTGTCTTCAACTTGTGGCTTTATTTACACCAAAATTGGAGCTCTTAAATAGTCACACGACTTGTCGCCCCAGTCTTAGGGCACATTCAGTATTTGTAAGCCAAAACCAGGAGTGGGGTCATAAATCCATAAGTGGTGATATGTTTCTGTTATACTTTTCCTCTGATCGTTCGCCTGGGTTTGACTTACAAATACTGACGTAAAATCCTGACCAAATACTGAGCGTGGCCTTAAAACACATACTCGTTGAGTTATTGCAGTCTTGTAGCTTTTACGCTGAAAAGCTGCAGGGTTTAACCTACCTTGGCAAGCCGGCCATGGACTGACCTCGGTTAACCATTCCCCCCCGTGTCTCTCCCCATTAGGAAGAAGCCACCAGGCACCTGCCTAGGACTAATCATCTGAGACTCAAAGTCCACTGCCAGCTTTTCATAGTTTCTTTGGTACACCGTAGCATTTCAGCATAAAACATGGCTGTAATAACGCAGCCAGTGTCCAATTCACACTGCACGGAGGCCACCATCAATCTTCTGTCAGGTTCCCATCAGTGAATAAGTACATAAAAACAAACATTCTTTCCCCAGAACCAAGTAATTGTGTAGATGTTCTGCTACTAATCTATTGTTTCAAGATCACTTTAAAGGCCCCTTTACATTTAGCAATGCACCAGCGATCCCGACAACGATATGACTCGGTCAAGATCGCTGGTGCATCGCTAAATGGTCGCTAGTGAGCTGCCAAACAGGCAGATCTCACCAGCGACATCGCGGGGGTCGTTACCTGTCAGACGAGGCGATCCTGACGTCCTCCCGTCCGCGTCCACACGTGATCAGCGATGGACAGCGGGGGAGCCGGTCGGAGGTAAGTATCACACATAGCGATATCGCTGCTGCGTCACCAAATCGATGATGCTTTAGCGATATTGTTAGCGATATCACTATGTGTAAAACCCCCTTTAGACCTTTGCTCACATCTGCATACAAAAAAATTGCTCCGATGTTGATCCAGAAAAGTAGGACAAGTGTAATGCGCCATTTCTCACATAGCATCCATATGTTATGCATTTTTTTTCTCCAACTACTATTCTACATAATTTCAGGACCATTTGCAGTGTTCTGTGCTACAGAATGGTAATGTATCCATAAAAATCAGACGGCATACGCATGGACCATGTGCTGTTCGTTTTTTGTTGTTTTTTTTCTCGCACCCATTGACTTGCATTGATGAGTCTTGTCCGATATACTCGTCCAATTGCTGCAGGTTTTTTTTTCTTTTTTCACATTGCACTTGCAGATCTTCTATGTAAGTGGGCACGAGGCCTAAAGGGAATCTGTCAGTAGGATTTTACCTCCAAGCTATTTCTATCCACATGCAGTTCTTCAAAGACAAGTCCAACAGCCATGGCCAGTCCATCCCTCCGTTACTGGGAAATCGGCTGAGGTGTTTGGTTGTATGGACTGTCGGGACTCCTGTCAGAGTCCTGTTATTGTGGGATTCCCACATAATTCCTGTCGTAGTGTAAGCCTAGCTGAAGCTGGGTCCTATTTTGATTAAAGCTCTGTCTTGTTTTGGGGTTTTCCACTTTTTTTTTTTTTTTTTCTGACGGCAAATAGTGATCTATAGTATCTAAAACACAAATTATATAAGAAAGCTGCAGAAGTAATTTCCCTTGGGAAAACAATTAATATTTAATCATGTAAAATTGGGAATCTCCTTTGAGCTGCCCTTTCGCCTACAGAACTGATATACAGGCATGAGTTAGCGATTTCTGTACCTGAATGAGAAACTAGTGGCTCTATATGGTCAGTGTTAAGTTAGTTTTCAATAATAACTTGGATACAAGTGAATTTCTCAGAATGTAGCAATCCTTTTATTTGTGTCTTGGGGAGAAATGATAGATCTCTGCTTTTATAGATGTGTCTGATCTGTTTTTTGTTTTTTTTTTCAATATTGGGTTTTGGGGGCACCCGCACACAGATTTGGATGAAAACAATCATTTCAGGCCACATTTATTTTAAAGACTCTGTCAGCACAGAATGACTGTTTAAGTACAGGCGCTCTGTGCTTCATGGTATGGACATTCATTTAACCCCTTCACTACATATGATGTAAACTTATGTCATGTCCCTTCTTTTGATGTTGGCTCTGACGCAGAGCCCACATCTTTCTCAGCACATGATGGCTGATTTAATAGAGGCACATGATGGCTTATCAGCCATGCTCTTAGGCTGTGTGCACACGATGCGGATATCACCGCGCAGAAACGTTGCATATCCGCATTGTGATGTACAGTAGCATTTAAAGCAATGAAAAAAAAAACGCTGAGCAGACGCTGCGGATTTTTCCGCAGTACAAAATCCGCAGCATGTTACTACTTTTGTGCGGTTTTCCACCTCCCCTGTCTCCAAATCCACAGGGGTAAAACCGCATTAAAAATGGAAGAAATCCGCAGGAAAAATGCAGGTCATTTCACCTGCGGATTTCTTCAATTCTGCACGGAAAAATCTGCAGGGCCAAAAAGTACGTCTGCACTCAGCCTTAATCTTTGGCAAGAGTATTTAATGCATCCCGGATGGGTGGGGTGCTTTCCATGCTCCCATCGACATTCCCATGATGTGATTGTGGGACGCTGATGGGTTGTCATGGAAGCTTCGAATCTGCTGTTGACTCCCATGCCAGTCATTAAAATATTCCTGTGAAACCCATCCTGTGGCTACAGTAGAATGTATAGTACAAGCGACCAGACAATCACAGCTTCTTGTCACCTATGTGGATTATTAAATACAGTAAAAAGTGGGAGAATCAAGTTTTTAATATAAAAAACACAAGTTCAAATCACCCCTCCCCTCTTTTTTCCCCATTAAAAATAGAGCAATTAAAAAAAAAAAACATTTGCACACACTTGGTATCAATGTGTTCCTAAAAGTCTGATCTATCAAAATACAAAATTAATCCGATCGGTAAACGACATAATGAAAAAAAACAAAACACCAGAATTATGTTTTCTTGGGCTGCTGCCTCTTTTTGCAATGTTGCACAAAAAGAGGACTTAAAAATCCTCCAGTAATACAAGAAAACAGCAAAAAAGCAGTTATATGGGTCCACTGCATCCTTTTTTGCTGTTTTCTTGTATTATGGAGGATTTTTAAGTCCTCTTTTTGTGCTATTTCAGTGTTTGGATTTAGTGCTAGGGACCCGTAAACGTGGGGACCTTTGGCTCAGGTTGCAGGCTCACGTATTTTGGCCAAAATATCAGCTAATAAATGTTTGGGTTTTTTTGCACTTTTTATTCGGGGTGCAGTTGGGCCCATTTGGTCTTGAAAACTGCAGTGTCTGTTCACATGGCATACATCTTCATGGCGCTGGGCAGCCCGCCTGATCTAGTAGAAGGGTGTCACTACTAGGCTGTTAACCTGGATGCTGTGCATTGCCATAGTGTGAACAGCGCCGCATGCAAGTTTTTTTTTATTGTGCATCAATATACCAGGCAACCGCCCCCTCCATGTATTGGTAGGCTGTGAGAGGTTGTTTCATCGGTATTCTTGCACCTGTGTTGCCGTCTTAATTATATGGGTCCACTGCATCCTGTGCATCTGGAGGCTTGGCTGGGTAAACGTCCCTGCTTTTTTGCTGTTTTCTCTTTTCTCTTTTTGCAATGTTGCAAACAAAACATTGGATCTACCTAAAATGGTATCAGTAAAAAGTCAGCTCAAGGCACAAAAAAATAAGATCTCGCGCAGCCTCATATCCCGAAAAATGTTACAGGACTCGGGGGTAGCTGAGACCCTGGAGAACATGATCAGGGCTGGTTTTTACGGTTCCCTGTCACGTAATCTCTGTTATTCAGTGAATGCGATCACAAAAAATGTTAAAAAAAATAAATAAAGTCAGACATAGTCATGCGATCGGAGGAAATGACAGGAGGTGGCGCGGGCGAAGCTTAGCGGCGGCCCTGCGCTGCGCCCAGAAACGATAGCATGAAACTAGCCTTAAAATTTAATTTCTCTCTTCTCTGAAATGACGTAGCATATCAGAGAAGAGAGAAATGGGGTCACCCGATACCGGCTCATCCCCTGGACCCTTCTGCTCCAACTTAGGCCTTCCGTGTCATCTTCCTGGAAAAAATGGGCGCAAATAATAATAATAAATAATAATAATAAATTTTATTTTTATAGCGCCGACGTATTCCGCAGCACTTTACATTTCAGAGGGGATTTGTACAGACAATACATTACAGCATAACAATAATCACATACAGTAGATTATAACAAATACCAAGAGGAGTGAGGGCCCTGCTCGCAAGCTTACAGTCTATGAGGAAAGAGGTAGACACGAAAGGTGGGTGGTAACAGTTGCCCTGATTGTATGGACCAGCCATAATGTTAAGTGTGTAACAGTACAGACACAGAGGGCTAATGGATGCATAAAGCATGTGGGAACATGATGCTGGGAACCTGGTTATGGTAAAACTTTTGGCTCTGCCACACAGGGATAGGTTAGGTTAATGTGTTGAGGCGATAGGCCAGTCTGAATAAATGCGTTTTCAGGACACGCTTAAAATTGTGGGGATTGGGGACTAATCGTATTGACCTGGGAAGTGCATTCCAAAGAATTGGCGCCGCACGTGTAAAGTCTTGGAGACGGGAGTGGGAGGTTCTGACTATTGAGGATACTAACCTCAGGTCATCAGCAGAACGGAGGGCGCGGGTAGGGTGGTATACTGAAACAAGGGAGGAGATGTAGGGTGGTGCTGAGCCATTGAGGGCTTTGTGGGTGAGGGTAATAAGTTTATACTGAATTCTGGAGTGGATGGGTAGCCAGTGTAATGACTGGCACAAGGTAGAGGCATCGGTGTAACGATTGGTGAGGAATATGATCCTGGCTGCAGCATTCAAGACAGATTGGAGAGGGGAGAGTTTGGTGAGAGGGAGACCGATTAGAAGAGAGTTACAATAGTCGAGACGAGAATGAATAAGAGAAACAGTAAGAGTTTTTGCAGAGTCAAAAGTAAGAAAAGGTCGAATTCTAGAAATGTTTTTGAGGTGCAGATGACAAGAGCGAGCCAGTGATCGAATGTGGGGGGCAAAGGAAAGCTCGGAATCAAGTATGACCCCAAGACAGCGGACATGTTGCTGGGGAGTAATAGTGGAACCACACACGGAAATGGCAATGTCGGGTGTAGGTACATTAGTAGCGGGAGGAAACACAAGGAGTTCAGTCTTTGACAGGTTCAGTTTCAGATATAGTGAGGACATGATATTAGACACAGCGTTTAGACAATCGCCAGTGTTTTCTAGAAAGGCTGTCGTGATGTCAGGAGAACAAGCGTATAATTGGGTGTCATCAGCATAGAGATGGTACTGGAAACCAAATCTACTGATTGTTTGACCAATAGGGGCAGTGTACAAGGAGAAGAGGAGGGGGCATAGAACCGATCCTTGAGGAACCCCAACAGTAAGGGGAAGGTGAGAGGAGGAGGAACCGGCAAAAGAAACAGTAAAGGAGCGGTCGGAGAGATAGGAGGAGAACCAGGAGAGAACGGTGTCCTTGAGGCCAATGGAATGGAGCATAGTGAGGAGGAGCTGATGATCCACAGTGTCGAATGCTGCAGAGAGATCCAAGAGAATTAGCATGGAGTAATGACCATTTGATTTAGCTGTTAGCAGATCATTAGAGACTTTAGTGAGGGCAGTTTCAGTGGAGTGTAAAGAGCGGAAACCGGATTGGAGAGGGTCGAGAACAGAGTTTTCTGAGAGATAGCGGATAAGACGGGAGTGGACCAGGCGTTCCAGGAGTTTAGAGATGAAGGGAAGATTAGAGACAGGTCTATAGTTAGCGGCACAGTTTTGGTCGAGGGATGGTTTTTTAAGTAGTGGATGTATGATGGCATGCTTAAATGAGGAGGGAAAAATACCAGAAGAGAGAGAGAGGTTAAATATTTTAGTTAGGTGAGGGGTGACAGCAGGGGAAAGGGACTGGAGGAGATGTGACGGAAATGGGTCACTGGTGCAAGTAGTTGGGCGAGAAGATGCAAGGAGCCTGCTTACTTCTTCTTCTGTGACTGGTTCAAAATCAGAGAGTGAGTTAGATGCAGTGGGGGAGGGAGGACAGTGCATGGTATGAGGGGATTTGGAGATAATTTCCTGTCGGATCTGGTCAATTTTTTCTTTGCAAATCTGTTCCCGGCAACAATAGGCTAGGTTCCTATTGGTTCTTTTTTCAGTGTGATATCACAGTGATCAGAATAAAATAGTAACTCAATTCCCCTTTTGTCATTGTAACGTTTTCCATTCTTTGGGGTTAGTGTTGGAGTTAGAATTGGGGGATTTCCAAAAGTAAAAAAATGACAGCTAGTTTCATCTTGAATGTTGTTTTTCAAATGGTGTCACTTTTGGGGATTTATTGTCATATGAGCCCCTTAACGTCACTTCAAATGTGATGTGGCCTCTCTAAAAAAAAAAAAAAAAGAAGGGTTTGTAAATTTTGTTGGAAAAATGAGAAATCGCTGGTCCACTTTTAACCCTTATGACTTCGTAACAAAAAAAATCATAGTTCCAAAATTGTGCTGATGTAAAGTAGACATGTGGGAAATGTTATGTAATAACTATTTTGTGTGACATAACTGTTAGGGTATGTGCACACGGTGTGGATTCTGCTGCGGTTCCGCAGCGTTTCTGCAGCTGCGGGTCCGCAGCAGATTCTGTTGCGTTGTACAGTACCTTTATTTCCTATGGAAATTAAAAAAACGCTGTGCACATGCTGCGGATTTTTCCGCGCGGTTTACAATCCGCAGCATGTCAATTGTATAGTGCAGAAACGCTGCAGTTTTACACCTCATCCATTATGAGGTGATAAACCGCAGGACTTTTGTCATGCGGATTTACCTGCGGTTTTCTCTACAAAATCCGCAGACCAAGAAAACTACGTGTGCACATACCCTAAAAAAGAAGGCGCGTATCGGAAAGTTACCGGTATATAAAAAAGGTATGTATTGTTGCTACAAATAACATTACAAAGCTGCTATTTAGTCTCTGGGAAATTGCACAATGGTATATATTAGAGGTATCAAAATATAATGAACATGAGTATCTGGTATAAAAAATAGAAAAGATAAAGTGCTTGTGCATCCAAGAATACTGATGTAATACACATACACAAAGATAGCTCTAATATTTATCGGTTGGCGTGTTTTACTAAGTGCATGTGCAGATATAATGATAATCCATTGTGTACAAGTATTCTGGTCCAAAGCTTGTGCATGACCACTAATCCTTTGTAAAGGACAGCTGTGACTCCATGCTCTCCTTTTGCTTCATCCCCTTTATTTTTTCAAGGCACTGTATGTAGGTGCTATTGTATACAATTTGTTTCATCAGGAGGAAATTAGCTTTATTTGTCCCTGCAGCATTTGGCTTCCAGGCATAGAGGTGGCACCAGCAGCACGGTTTCAGTCACCGCTCTGTGCATAGAGAGTGACCACTGTAAAGCACGCCCCTGAAGTGATTGACAGCCGGCCCTAATGCTGAGCCTGTTGTCAGTGCTGGGGGTGCGATTACAGCTGCCGCTCTTTATTGACTGAGGAAGCCATGGAATCTCATTAGCTGAAAATTTCTAACTGATTACACAAGAACCACAAGATAGATTTCTTCATCCCAGGTATCATTTTGATTAGTATAACGGTGCCGACCTGACAGTGTCAATAGTTTTCTGAGAAAAATCCTGCTGTCCGGTTTGCTATAAGCTTACATTCATTTCCATAATATCATAGTTACCAATAAGGAACTTTTCAAATATTGCCTCCTTGTTATGCCCCATGTTGTAGTCCTCATCTCCTTGGTATGGCCTACCTCTCATAGACCCATGCCAGAATGCCAACCTTCTTTCAGTCAACTCCCATCTCTTTCCTTCCCCTGTATCACCCCTGGGTCTTTATACCTTTTTGGGACTTCAGCTGTCCACTTTCCCCACCAACCTGGATACACTTACCTTGTGAACAAACTGCTTTGATCTATCATTTCTTTCTCTATAATATGCTTACAGCAGATAAGTACATCTAGTTATTTTTCACTAGCACATTGTTCAAATTGCACAGAGATATGTTGGTCATGTGGTATCACCCTCTTATGGTTGTAATACAATTATAGTATTGTAGGCTTAGACAACTTTTGTATTTTAAACACTGTAAACATTGATATGGGCATACTGGTTACCATTTCTAAGGCTTTATAAGAAATTGACCAAAGGACAACCTTTTAGCTACAGTATACAAAATAATTATTTTTTTATATAACGCCAGTATATGCTTCAGCACTTTACAGTAATAAAAACAATTCAAAGTAACACATTTCAACAGTTACAGAAAGAGCGAGGGCCTGCTCGCAAGCTTACAATATATACTCATATTTCAGAAAGAGAGGAAAAAAATTTGGCACTTACCATCCTTATAAAACATTCGATTATTTCATTTCTTTAACATGTTGCAGCGAGAGAATAGATAGGACGCTTCATGGGACAACGGCCATTTCGCGATGTCTGCGCTAATGTGTCCTGTGCCAAGCACTAGATGAATTCCTTAAGGGGTGTACCTTCCAAAATGGGGTCACTTGTGGAGAGCTTCTGCTGTTTGGGATTTTGACATGGCATTCGCAATTAATTGCAGCCCAAATTGCACTCAAAAAGTCAAATAGCTGTCTCTGCCTTCTGTGCCTCCTTCATAAACCGTAGATCCGGACCACAAATGGGGCATCCGCTTACTCAGCAGAAATTGCTTATCAAGTTTTTGGGTGCATTTGCTTTCAATACAGCTTGTGAAAATGAGAAATGTGAGGTTAAAGCAACATTTTAGTTGAAAGAGTGTAATTTTTATTTATTTTTTTCATTCCATATTGCACTAATTCCTGTGAACACAAACATTTCCTGAATACAGATTTGAATAAATCAAGGGGTGCAGTTTTTACATTGATATCTCTTTATGGGCTTTCTGACATATAGACCTCTCAAAGTTGCTTGAAAAAGGAAAAGGTCTGTAAAAAAATAGATTTTTTTTTTAAGTTTTATTGAAAAGAAAAATAGCTACTAAACTTTTAACCATTCCAACATCCTAAAGGCCCCGTTTCACGTATCAATGTGCCAGTGATCCCACCCACAATCTGACGTGGATGGGATCGCTGGGACATGGTTAGCTGATCGCTGGTGAGCTGTCACATAGACAGACCCAGCAGCGATCAGGACCAGCATGCACGCTGGTTTCCAAGGTGAACAGCGGGTAACTAAGAGCCGCGCGGCTCTTAGATACCCGCCGTTTATATTTGAAACCAGCTCCCAGCGTCGCTGATCGTTGGTCTCTCACTGTCACATGTAGCGATGTGCGCTGACCAGCGGGAGAACAACGATCAAAAAATGGCCCAGGATGTTAGAGCGCGATCAGCGATACCCGGCAGGGGGGCAGGTTGCTGATACATGTCACACACAGCGAGATCGCTGTGGCATCACAAAATCAGCGATCTCGCTGTGTGTGACGGGGCCTTAACAAAATGAAAAGGACATTTCAGAAATGTAAAGTACACATATGGAAAGTAAAGTGCAATGTGTCACTTGTCAACGTCTCATAATTACTGGGATTGGAAGAATGATTGCAAAGTTATTACCCCAGAAAGTGACACATTTCTGATTTAAAAACCGTCACTTTGTCAGGAAGGGGAAAATAAGCTTCAGCAGGACGGGTTTAAAGACGCAGATCCTCGATAAATGGCTGGGGCTTGGCATAAAATGACTACATGAAATGTGTGACTAGGCTCATTGTATCCTCCACGGAGTGCCTGCCGTGGGAAGAACGATGTGTTTTCTGTCTTCGCACACCAGATCTTACTGACAAAATATTTGTTGGTGTTCTTAGTTATCGCATGATGTGTAGGTCGCTGGGAAATATGCGGCGATAGCTATTTCACGCTGTACTTTTACTGCTTCTTAATGAATAATAGATCTTGAAATAAACTGGGTCTTTGTAGAAGTAAGGAGTATTGTAGGTGCATTACCTTATTAGCGAGGCTGGTTTGCTTCTCTGGTGACTCAAAATATACTGAAAGACGTATTGTTATAGGATTATAGTAAATTGCAAACATTTGACAAAACACTAGAAGCAAGGGGGGGTGGTCTGACACCCCTGACAATCTAGACCCTCAAAGGACCAATATATTTTATTTTCTGTGCTACGATGTCCCACCCAACCACAGTGAGGTTCCATTCTAATGAATGAGTCTTTCCCACAGAACCCGGTAGACAGGGCCACCACAGCAGAATAGCCACTGTGCTTAATTAGTGCTACAGCCCTTTAATTCTAAGGAAGGGTAGGGATTTTGGCAGTGTACCCTTCAAGAAGATATTGCTTTATCCTAGCAAAGTGACATCTCTTCTTTTACTTTTACTACCTTTTACTTAAAACATTTTACAGCATTTGTCTGTAATGGACAACTAAAGGAAGTGTGAACCGAGCCTTACACGTGTTCATATACTCTATGAATATGTTAATACATACAGTAATAGCGTTTATTACAGTTAACTTCCTCTTCACATGGAAGACTGTGCCAAGCCGAAGTAGACACAACCTATGCTAGTAGCAATAATTACTGAAGGAGCGTTAGTTAGCCAACCAGTTTGTGTCATCAGGAACATCTATACAAAGAATGAGGCTCCTTAACAAAAGTCAGAATACCTGCCCCACCCCTCTCAAAAAACCAAAACCGATTATTTGGTGGGGTAGGCATGGTCACATCCAAAAGGTTATAGTCACAGAAGTTCATACTTCCCAAGGAAATCAACTTGTATTATGGCATGTACACAGATCTAGCGAACCTACTAAAGCTACCGTAATTAGTGTTCCCATCTAATATACCTCTTTACTATGTTGCCCCCAAAAATGCCACACAACACACACACCATATGGTAACCTCCAAATGCTCAGTATGATGATCCTCCTTCAGTTACAGTAACCCACCACAATGACTCTTCTCACAGTATGATGACCACACAGTGACTCCCACTGCTCCCATAGTATCATGCCCCCATAGTCCCACTACCCACACTTTAGGCTGTGTTCACACACAGCGTTTTTTAGTGTTTTTTACCGCGGTTTTCAATATAAAACCGCTAAAAATAAGCTGCACAGTCATTTCTATGCATTTTGCACTTTTTGTGCACATTGATGCGTTTTTTACCGCGAAAAAAACGCATTGCGGTAAAAAACGCAGCATGCACATTAATTTTGCGGATTTTTCCGCGGTTTTGGCTTCTTCCATGCGTTTAGAAACCGCTGCGGAAAAACCCGCATCAAAACCGCGCAAAAAAACGCCGCAGAAAGATAGGTGTGGTTTCTGGGAAGGGATTCAGGTTTTTGAGCAGAAATTTCTGCAACGTGTGCACTTAACCTCACAAGGACGCACAGTGGCCTCCAAAACAAGTACTGGCTCCACACAGTAGTTGCGATGTAGGGTTGTCATCACTCCTGCTTCCCTGAGACTTAAGACGCACAGGCTGAAAGGTGTAATGTTGTAACCGTCTCCTTGTTCCATCATTCTGTTCAGCGGTATCTGCATTGTAAGGGTTAAAATTGAGATGGATATGGGTGGACAGAGGCTCACAGGCCCCATAGTGGCCACTTGCCCTGCTGCTATTGGCGATACTCCATTGTTTCAGAGATGTCTTCTGTGTTTGAGTGGCATATACCTGCCCGCTTCCTATTGTGCATTGCTCATGACTTATTCATGCTGCCCTATTGGAGGAATAAGGTATAGATTCCATGTCAGGATATTTTGGGAGGACATGTTTGTATAGCTCCCAACCTTTCTGGATTTAGCAGGGCTGTCCTGATTTGAGGGCTCAGTCCCACTTTCTGTCATATCAGAGCTTTTGTCCCAGCTTCTGAAATTCACCTCTCTTCAATGTCTTCATCGCTATGTAGCTCCTCTTCCTCGGAGGGGGGGGGGGGGGGGGGCGGCTCCTTCTCTATGCTCGGTGCATAAATTAAATTGTATATTCACTAATTCGCCTTCCTGTACTCAGGCTTATAATGACATACATGGGAGAATTTGGAGCCATTTGGTAAATTCAAAAAAGTTCATTTTTTTTTTTCTTATTAATGTACACCCTGCACCCCATCTTGACTGAAAAAAAAAACAAATGTAGAAATTTTGCAAATTTTATTAAAAAAGGAAAACTGAAATATCACATGGTCATAAGTATTCAGACCCTTTGCTCAGTATTGAGTATAAGCACCCTTTTGTGCTAGTACAGCCATGAGTCTTCTTGGGAATGATGCAACAAGATTTTCACACCTGGATTTGGGGATCCTCTGCTATTCTTCCTTGCAGATCCTCTCCAGTTCCGTCAGTTTGGATGGTGAACGTTGGTGGACAGCCATTTTCAGGTCTCTCCAGAGATGCTCAATTGGCTTTAGGTCAGGGCTCTGGCTGGGACAGTCAAGAATGGTCACAGAGTTGTTCTGCAGCCACTCCTTTGTTATTTTAGCTGTGTGCTTAGGGTCATTGTCTTGTTGGAAGGTGAACCTCGCCAGGTCTGAGGTCCAGATAAAAACACTTGATAATGAAGAAAATATTGTTTAAAAAAGAAAAAGATCACAAATCTGCAAATAACACAGACATATTTGGTGTCCCTGTAATCGTAACAACCTGCACAACACAGCAATCAGATTATTTATGGGAATCGGTAAAATAAAATTGCGTGACTTGATATTTCTTTATTAAACCCATAACAAATGTAATAAAACTGTAAGACTGAGGTCATGTTCACACGTAGCGCAAATGCTGCATTCTTTCTGTTGCTTTTTTTCTGTATGTGTCCACATCATACAACACAACAGCAATCTTCGCTGATCATTGCGTGTTTGTTGCTTTTCTTTTATGCCTTTTTGCCCTTTTTTGGTGCAGACATGAAGCAGTTTTTAACGCTTTTTTAATAGTACACAAAAGCTTTGATTCTGCACTTAAAAATGCAGCAGTTTTTTTTTTTTTTATGCATTTTTTTCATAAGTCTAGAGAGAAAAAATGCACCATAACTTCAGAGTTCAGCAGCTTCTTTAGACACCCTGAGGGCAGAGATTTCATGGAATCACATTTGCTTTACAATTTAGACTTTGTTCACATGTAGCGTAAATTTTTCATATTTTCTGCTGCTTTTTTTTTTTGCCCAGAAATTCTGCTGTTTAGCTATCCAAGAAAAGTGGATGTAAATTCATGAGAACTATGTGTCTAAAGATGCTGCTGAACGGTGCGGTTTTGGGGCTTTTTTTTCCTCTTTTGTCTTCTATGTGGAGACTAAAAACAACATACAGTATGTAAAAAACTGCAGTTTCTTTGAATTCAGAATCAAAACTTTTCTGTACTATAAAAAACACATTAAAGGGGATCTGTCACCCTTTTTTGGCCTATTAGCTGCCTGCATAGACATCGGGGGCTTATCTACAGCATGCTGTAGATAAGCCCCCGATGTAACCTGAAAGAGAAGAAAAACACGTTATATTAAACTCACCGAGGTGGGCGGTCCGGTGCGATGGGTGTTGCGGTCCGGTCCGGCGCCTCCCTTCTTCATGCGATGACGCCCTCTTCTCCAGTCCTGAAATGGCGCAGGCACATTGCTCTGCCCTGTTGAGGGCAGAGCAGAGTCCTGCAGGCGTTGGGAGAGGTCTGGCGCCTGCGCACTGCAGAATTCTGCTCTGCCCTCAACAGGGCAGAGCAGTGCGCCGGAGCCATTTCAGGACGGGAGAAGAGGGCGTAATCGCATGAAGAAGGGAGGCGCCGAACCGGACCGCAACACCCATCGGACCGCCCACCTCGGTGAGTATAATATAACGTGTTTTTCTTCTCTTTCAGGTTACATCGGGGGCTTATCTACAGCATTACAGAATGCCTACCTAAATATGGTAAAGTTCTGGCGGCTCTGTGAATGAAAGAACAAAAGAACAACTAGAGGTGAGCAGGACACACAGATTACGTCGCACTAGCCCTGGCTATTCAAAAGACATGCCGGGGACGCTAGAACATAAGAGATTCACGGCCTCCTGTTCAGCTGCCAGGTAGCACTGACCTGGATGCTGGACCCGAGTTCCCTGATTACATCGGACATTCCTGGATTTGGGTCTACGCCCTGCAGTCTGAGGCGCCTGCTGAATGTCCCTCATTGCCACCACCCCTCTGACGTCTCTTGCCAGGGGAAAAAGAAATGGTAAATGGGCGTGGATTTGGGGTGTGGTCAAAACTTGCCGCAGCGTGTGAGCGCATGATTTGTCCCTCTTTCTGTTCTTCAAAAATTGGGAGATATGGTGTTTGTAACTTTTAAAGAAATAGGCCATGGTTAAAGGGAATCTGTCACCCTGTTTTTCGCCTATCAGCTGCCGGCACTGCCATCGGGCTTATCTACAGCATTCTGTAATGCTGTAGAGAAGCCCCCAATGTAACGTGAAAGATAAGAAAAATGAGTTATATTATACTCACCGGAGGGGGCGGTCCGGTCTTGGACCGATGGGTGTTGAGGTCCGGCGCCTCCCATCTTCTAACTTTGCTGCCTGTCATGGCTCCTGCGCAGTGCAGTATTCTGCTAAGCCCTCAACAGGGCAGAGCAGTGTACCTGCGCAGGAGCCGTGAAAGGCAGCAAAGAAGAAGACGTCACCATTAGAAGATGGGAGGCGCCTGACCGCAACACCCATCGGACCAAAACTGGACTGGACCCCCCCCCCACCTGGTGAGTATAATATAACTCAGTTTTCTTATCTTTCAAGTTACATCGGGGGCTTATCTACAGCATTACAGAATGCTGTAGATAAGCCCCTGATGGATGTGCCGGCAGCTGATAAGCGAAAAATGCGGTGACAGATTCCCTTTAATAATCCAGAATCTTTTGGTCCTTGATATGGTGGATAAAAGGAAATTTGTACTAGTCTTTTTATCTTGTGTCCACATGCTGTGGTCATGATGCAGCCACAAGTCGCATGACATGCAGTTCTGAAATGTTAGCAAATGCCAGCAGCTAAAAGTACTTTCTTTGTTAGTGGCTGCAGGGTGACCAGCCAAAATAACCACAAAATTAAAAATGACATTTTTTGGCTGTTGTCATTTGCATGCTTTTGCAGTTTTTGGTCATGATGCGGCCGCAGCCCTAGTCCCACTGTTCTTATATGGTACAGATAATTTGGGCTTTGCGTCTAGTTGGCCTGTGATGTGCCTCTAGGTGTATTTCTATTTGAGGAGGGCGAGAGTGTAGGGAGTGGTGTGCCCTACCTATATATTTCTAAGTCATAGTAGAATGTCTTACAAAAGTCTGGTTTGTGTTTAATACAGATATATAGACGCTGCCCTCTGAGTCTCCAGATCTGAGATTTTAAGCTCAGAAGAACAAAGCTCTGTCATCTTATGCCGATATGACATGTAATGCTGACATGAAGCATGCGCACATCCCCAGACGTAAATCTTTATAATGAATAACATGAGTACCATGCTGAAACCGCTTCTTTTGCATCCCAAAGCATAAACTTAAATCGTCTCAGAAGGACAAGGTGCGCCAGTTTATGGCATTTACCCAGGCTGGGGAAAGGACTGCAATATACTGTTTAACACAGAATGACTGGAAACTAGAACTGGCCACAGACAACTACTTCCAGAATACAGCCTTGTACTGCAAAGAGTCAATGAAAAGTACCGTAGACAAAAAGAAATTAGAGCAATTGTATAATCGCTACAAAGGTAAGGACCTTTAATTATCTGTCTTTATGTATAACCTCTGTATATGGCTGAGGAGCTGTGCACTAAACAAAGGGGAGCAGCGACTGCGATTACAGTGCTAGACAATTGATTGCCTATCTTTAGGATTCACTGTTAAAGGAGTTGTCCGGAAGTAATGTACAGAGGTAGAAAATGTGAAACACAGCTTTATTCTCCCGCCCCAGGCCCAGCACTGATCCTTGTCGACAGGCTGCAGTGTTGATGACTTTAGATGAATGGGCTCCCATCGCTCATCATCCCTACCAACGGCTTGTTTGATGGTGCCACAGCATTCCTGCATTCGCCTCCTTATTTATCCAGCACTTTTAGTAGTGCTACATCCTTCTCACTTGAATAGGAAAGCAACGTAATAAATTGCAGTGCCATGCTAAGTCAAGACTTAAAGTACAGACTTTCTAAGTGACCGGTGCATTTATGGCATATGTTCACACCTGAATATATATTCCTTGGGAAGCTTCCACAGCATAAAAGCAGCAGTGGAATCTGCATTAGTACATATTGCTGAAGAAAAGGCGCAGATTTTATAGACATTTTGTGGTGTTTAATTCAAAGGGTGAAATACTGTACAGTCATGGCCAAAAGTTTAGAGAATGACACAAATATTAATTTTTACAAAGTCTACTGCTTCATTTTTTCTAATGGCAATTTGCATATACTCCAGAATGTTATAAAGAGTGCTCAGCTTAACAGCAATTACTTGCAAAGTCAATATTTGCCTAGAAAATTAACTTTATCCCCCAAAACACATTTCAACATCATTGCAGCCCTGCCTTAAAAGGACCAGCTAACATCGTTTCAGTGATTGCTCCATTAACACAGGTGTGGGTGTTGATGAGGACAGGGCTGGAGATCAATCTGTCATGATTAAGTAAGAATGACACCACTGGACACTTTAAAAGGAGGCTGGTGCTTGGCATCATTGTTTCTCTTCTGTTTACCATGGTTATCTCTAAAGAAACACGTGCAGTCATCATTGCACTGCACAAAAATGGCCTAACAGGGAAGAGTATCGCAGCTAGAAAGATTGCACCTCAGTCAACAATCTATCGCATCATCAAGAACTTCAAGGAGAGAGGTTCCCTTGTTGCCAAAAAGGCTCCAGGGCGCCCAAGAAAGACCAGCAAGCGCCAGGACCGTCTCTTAAAAGTGTTTCAGCTGTGGGATCGGGCTACCAGCAGTGCAGAGCTTGCTCAGGAATGGCAGCAAGCAGGTGTGAGTGCATCTGAATGCACTGTGAGGCGGAGACTCTTGGAGCAAGGCCTGGTCTCAAGGAGGGCAGCAAAGAAGCCACTTCTCTCCAGAAAAAACATCATGGACAGACTGATATTCTGCAAGAGGTACAGGGAGTGGACTGCTGAGGACTGGGGTAAAGTCATTTTCTCTGATGAATCCCCTTTTCGATTGTTTGGGACATCTGAAAACGGCTTATTCGGAGAAGACCAGGTGAGCGCTACCACCAGTCTTGTCTCATGCCAACTGTCAAGCATCCTGAAACCATTCATGTGTGGGGTTGCTTCTCAGCCAAGGGAATGGGCTCTCTCTCAGTCTTGCCTAAAAACACAGCCATGAATAAAGAATGTTACCAGAATGTCCTCCAAGAGCAACTTCTCCCAACCGTCCAAGAGCAGTTTGGCGATCAACAATGCCTTTTTCAACATGATGGAGCACCTTGCCATAAAGCAATGGTGATAACTAAATGGCTCAGGGAACAAAATATAGAGATTTTGGGACCATGACCTGGAAACTCCCCAGATCTTAATCCCATTGAGAACTTGTGGTCAATCATCAAGAGACGGGTGGACAAACAAAAACCTTCAAATTCAGACAAAATAAAAGCATTGATTTTTGCAAGAATGGACTGCTATCAGTCAGGATTTGATCCAGAAGTTGATTGAGAGCATGCCAGGGAGAATTGCTGAGGTCCTGAAGAAGAAGGGTCAACACTGCAAATATTGACTTGCTGCATTAACTCATTCTGTCAATATAACCTTTTGTTACTCATAATATGATTGCAATTATATTTCTGTATGTGATAAAAAAAATCTGACAAACACACATAAAAACCAGAGGGCAGCAGATCATGTGAAAATATAATATTTGTGTCATTCTCTAAACTATTGGCCATGACAAGGTACTGGCATCCTCACCATGAACTGAAGTGCCGCAGACTCTAGGTCCACATTTTCCACAGTGGATTTCTTCTTCAGTGTGTGAGTTTTCCTGAAAACTCATTCAGAACGCTGGTACACTAATATGCACCGGTCCTTCCGCAAATAAATCCACAGTAGAAAATCCATGGCATTTATGCTCTGTGGGAACATACCTTAATGATCAAATAACCCCTTTAAAAAGAGATTTGTCCATGAATATGGTATTTATGGGATCTGATAAGTGATATATTTGATTGCTGGTGGTCCTGAGACCCTTGTCACTGCACCACTATAATGAGGGTCACATTAAATGAACCGTCAATTGAGTCTCCATTTCCAATCACAAGCAGCCAAGTACAGCACTCTCCTGATTCTGTCAGCCCCATATACTTGGAATAGAGCTACTCTAGGGATGCTCAACTGCCACTCTTTTTAAGTCTCTTATCCCTTCATTGAGGCGGAGAAGGTTTCAAGACCCCTTTTCCAATCATTGGTGGAGCCTCTAGCAATCAGATATTTATTACTTCTCTTGTAGGAAGGTATATATCATTTGCAGAGCTGTCAGCCCTTTAGTGTTGGCCATTAAAGCCAGTATGTGTGGGTGTCCAAGAATTAACCCTTGTTTCAATGGCTAGAACAAAAGGTTCTTGTGTTCTTCAGTCACATATGCCTTTCAGCTCCCATCACCTGCAGTTGGGAGGGAAGATGTGATTGTGTCGTATAACTCCTATGGGGCTAAGAATGTACAGGATGGTAGTTTCTAATTGCCTGTTCTGCCTGGCAATCATCTATGCCAGCTCAGGTGGTTACTCTCTCCTTCATTTCACTTCCTATCAATAGAGCAGGTCTTCGGGTCTGGTCTGTTGATGGGGCGTCACTGCCAGCGTCATGCTGATTGACAGTCGGCTCACCACAGTAAGGCGTCTGGGAGACAGCTGTCAGTCATTGACACTCTTGTCGAAAGAGAAAAAAGATGAAGCTGCTGCTCAATCTTTGAGATGTCACCTCAGGTGAATTGCTGCCAGGAGCAGTCCGTAACCACTGAGCTGGCAGAGACCCATCGCCAAGTAGAACAAGCAGGTAATGGGTAACAACATGCCATAAGTTCTTAACACCAAAGGAAAAAAACTAAAGTCCTTGATAACCTCTTTAATGTTGACAAAAGTTTATTAAACAGATTGTACCAATTTTTGGTGGATGTTAAAAAGATTGGTGTGGCACAAACTAGACTTTTAAGGAAAGCCTGTCTGCTTGGAAATGTAAAATCTGTGGACAGCATGTTATAGAGCTAGAGAAGTGGGACATATTGATGGGCAGGTTTGTGGGAAAAGATTCAGTATAACTGCCTGTTGAAATATCTGCTTATTCTGGGATTAGCAGTCAAGGGGCGGAAAAAAACCCGTATAGCGAGAAGTGGTGGATGTTGTGTAATAAAGCGAAAAGTAATTGGGGTCTAAAGAAAGATATTTGGAATTAACATTTTGGATGCTGGACCAACCCTTTAAGTGACGCTTTGTCCTTAATGGGTTAGTGTAGTCTGTGGCCATAACTCAGATGAGAGGAGCTCAGAAAGACAAAGGGCTCCTCATGTGAGGTATTTCACAATTGGAGGCGGCTGAGGGACAGGTCTGGTCACATGTTCCTCCACCAGCCGCCATTGTATGGACAGAATTGCTGGTCAGTATGTGAGGAAAGCTGCACCAATAAGAGACAGTGGCTGCTGTGTAACTGAGCAGCCATCAGTGAGCTTGTTCTGACAGTCTAGTAGGAGAGTGTGTAACTCTGTCTTTTTCTGTTCTCCTCTCAGCTGAGTTCTGGCCACAGACCACATTACAATTGAATGTGCCGAGAATCCTAGCACTTGTAAAAGCAAAATGTGTGCTGAACTGTGTGGGGCCCCTAGAGCGTCAGCTCTGTATTGGCAGTGGTTTTAAGAGTTGATGTTGCGTGTTTATATTTTTATTGTGATCTACAGCTACTGTCTTTATTTTATCAGTGGGATAACCCATCCAATGTTCTGTTATGCAACTTTCAGTTTAAATTGTAAGCTTTGGTTGACTTCATTCCAAGAACCTGAAGTGCTGTACCTAAATGTAAATATACTGACATTGATTTCATCTTAGAACAGACAGTAATGGGATTTTCCTGGCATGTCCAATTCTTAGGATAGGTCATCCATGATTGATCGCAGAGATCCAACTTCCAATACCCCCCACTGTTAGCCAGCATAATATAGGATCCAGGGTTTCTCCTTAAAGCAAACCTGTTACGTCATTTCAAGCATGTAAACTGTCCCCAGTGCATTGTTATTGATGCAGAGTGCATCACTAACACGTTTTTTTTCATTAAAAACGGTTCAGTAATGATGTCCAAAAAGCACTTTATATACTACCTGCTTGTTTAGTCATGTGGTGGTCCTTCATTTTCTGTTTGGTCACGGGCATCACCGACCACTCAATTTGATTTAATTTCCCTGGTTGCGCTGACGCCACTGGAATCCCGCGCTTGCACAGTGTCAAGCGCGCAGCAGCTCGTGTGCAGTGTATAGCATGGAGTCGGCCGCACCTTGCGGCGCATGCGTGTCTCCCCACTCAACACTGCTCAAGTGCAGCTCGCTCCACACTGTGCATCACTAACAACACGCTGGGGACAGTTTAGATGCTTGAAATGACGTGACAGGTTCCCTTTAAATGCACAGTCTTAAGGATAGCCCATCAATGTTTTGGTCTTTAGAATACTTTTTTAAAGAACCTCAGAGCCACAGCCACATATAGTTTGCGGAGCAGAGTTTACTAAAGGCTGCTGTATGACTGACACAGAGCACATTGCTGGGTGGGAATGTCTCCTGACTAGAGCAGCCCTATGGTTCGGTCAGACAGGACTATTCTGTGACTGCTGTAAGTTATATGGTGGGAGCGGTTGGCTGTACACTACTGTACCCAATGACTGTTCTGTTAGCCCCATAAAATATGCCTGTTTTTAATTCCAGACCCTCAAGATGAAAATAAAATAGGGATAGACGGCATCCAATTGTTCTGCGATGACTTACATTTGGATCCAGCAAGTACCAGTGTATTGGTCATCGCATGGAAGTTCAGAGCTGCTACACAATGTGAATTTAGTAAAAAGGAATTTGTAGACGGCATGACAGAGCTAGGGTGAGTATTTGGTTCCAGCGCTATCAGATCAATGAAATACAAGTGTTTCATTAGTAGCAAACTAGTTGTCACACTTTCACCTGTCACATAAAGGGAAAACAGTAACATTAAAGGGGTTTTCTACTTTCAGGAAAGTGGACTCCAGATGCTTTAAAATGCTAAAAAGAGCGGGTACTCGCCCTCTGCGGTCCAAGAGCCGGCTTCCTGCTGCTGCATAGGCCTTGGTGCTCTGTTTGCAACACTGACATCCCGCCGATCAATCACTAGCCGGGCCGAGGTGGATGGCTAGAGCCACTGAGCTCAGCGATTGTCTACAGCGGTGTTGCTCTCTGAAGATGTGACATCGCTGTTGCAGCGGAGACCTAGGCAGTGTGGGGGGAACCTTTGAGGATATGAGTATCTGCTCTAATTAGTATTTTAGATCACTTGGGGTCCACTTTCCTGAAAGTGAAAAAACCCCTTTAAATTTGAGCTGTAAGGCCGGTTTCACATTTGCGTTAAAGGCCGCAGCGTCGGCCTGCGCACGGCCGCCACAAAGCCCAGCCGCGCCTCTGCCGGTAGCTCCGCCTCCGGGCGCATGACGCGTCATGCGTCCCCTATCTTTATCACTGAGGACGCAGGCCGTGCGCAGTATGCGTTTTGGCGGCGCCTGCGTCCTTTTGACGGTGCGCCGACCAGCGCCAAACGCAACCTGTTACAATTTGGTTGCGCTCGGCACCGTCAAAAGGACGCAGGCGCCGCCAAACACATACTGCGCACGGCCTGCGTCCTCAGTGATAAAGATAGGGGACGCATGCAGCGTCATGCGCCCGGAGGCGGAGCTACTGGCGGAGGAGTCGCTGGGGGCGGGGCTTAGGTTGGTTTCACTTTAACGCTTTTGTGCGCGGCGCATCGTGCGCACTGCGCACTTATGTTTAACATGGCGTGCGCATGGTCTTGCGCACGCTTGCGTTTTCGTGCGAATGCGTTTTTTTTTTTTTCTTTCGCGCCAGACGCAACATGTTGCATTTTTTGGTCCGCCCTGTCTCGTCAAAAAAACGCTTGCGCACGGAATGCGCAAAAACAGCACATTGAAGTCTATGGGAACGCATGCGTGCGCATGGTCTGGCGCACGTTTGCGTTTTTTGTGCGCATGCGTTTTTTTAGGTAAACAAGTTTGGAATGTGTTCTAGACAATGGAAAACCACTCCCAAAAACCAAGGTGATAAAAGATTGTGTGGGCACTGGAATTCCCCAATACTCTACAGACTGCTGCAAGACTGAAAACAGCAAAAATGTGAAATGTCACACCTAAAACCTCATGCGCATAAAAAACGCAAACGCATGCAAAAACGCATGTAAAACGCAAGCAACGCTGCGTTTTTTTGACGCGTCAGCGTACGCATGACGTTAAAAAAAGCGCGGTTGTTTTGCGTTTGCATGCGTTTTTTATGCGCACGATGCACTGCGCAAAAAAACGCTAATGTGAAACTAGCCTTGGCGGCGGCCGTGCGCAGGCCGACGCTGCGGCCTTTAACGCAAATGTGAAACCGGCCTAAACTGTACATATCTAGAGAGAGGTTCTAGCAAATAGTTTTCTGTACTGCAGTGAGTTGGACATAAAACAAGGGACAGACTTCATCATACTGGTAACTTCTGACTGTCTTCTGAATGCTTGCTGTGTTATTATCTCTGCTAGACAGAAACACTGTGTGCTTGTGTGGAGTGATTAAAGCAAGCAAACTGAAGTGCTGTCATCATCTTTGCAGACATGCTGTATATATGAGTTTGTAATTTTTGGGCCCAGCGTATGCGTTTTTCAGTGTTATGACCCATATTGTAGTCTAAAACAATGTAGTTTGAGACCAATAAACTCATAATTGATTTTGAAAACACCAGGTTGTCATCCAAAAATTATAGAACAAAAATGAAGGTTAAATAAGCAAGTAACTAATACAGCTAAAGCAATTCATTACATATACCGGTCAAAGAAAGCTGCTGGAAGCTGAAAATTACTGACTATATTGGGGAGAGGACTGTACACACAGTATACAGTAAAATAAAATGGAGCCACCCACAGAAGCAGCTCATCCTGGTACTGTGGAGAGGTGCTGCAAGCACCCAGTTAGAGCATGCACTCCAGTAATACGGGGGTAACATGCCAGCGCTGAGTGGCTGGATCTTCTAGCTAGTCTCGTGCTACAGATCACGTGGATCTTCTTATCTTACATAGCATAGTTGGAAAAAGACACATGTCCAAAGAGTTATACCAAGAAATGGTAGAAGATAAAGGAAAGTAGAATAGGTATAACCGCAATGCATAAACCCATCTGACCAAAAAGAGCAATTTTTTTCCCTCCTGATTCCAAGTGTAAAATGATTGGATTAAATTCAGAACAAGAATTTTTTATTTTTACATATGTATTTACAGTATGTTCTTTTCTTTACAAAAAAAAAAGCTACGGTAATCCTTTTTAATTGTGTATATCCATTTGAAAGGGGGTCTCTCTGCTTCATCTTAGTACATAGAGGAAAACAAGCAGGACCATGACACAATTAGTTTACATTTAAAGTCATTTTATTGAAGACCTAAACATGTATGCCATTTTAGTCATCTTCCATGTTGAGTTTTCAGACTAGCTGTTTGCCATCTTGTAATACAGTACAGCACATTACTACAGTTTCCAGTTATGTCATTTTGGACAGCCATTTAAGAGGTTTCCAGGAATACATAACTAAATGAAATATCACTATTAATAAATTCCATAATACATTTAATTGGCAAGTCCCACCTCCTTTCATGTGTAGAATCGTGCTTCCTTTGGCTATACTAATCTACTACCAGAGATATCAGGGGTGTTGCGGTAAGAAGAGACTGCTCACACTGCTGTCTACAATGACTTTCTGATCCAATAAATAAAAACATGCTGCGCCCCATGCTGTCCACCCTGTCTGTCTGATCTAATGCTGGAGATACCAGGGGTGATGAGATAAAAAGACACTGCTCACACTACTGTGCACCTTGTCTATCTGATCTAATACTGGGGATATCAAGCATGTCGAGGTGAAAACAGGCCTCTCTCATTACTCTCCACCTTATCCATAAGGCCTAACTGGAAATACCAGTGATGCTCCTATTCTGAATATGTCATAGCAGTGGAGCTTCGTACTGGACAGACTTCTCTCAGGGTAACAGGATAGCGGACGTTCTTATACTATACCTCCCTAGACAAAACAATTGTGATTTACTAATTAAAGATATTTAGGACTTTATTTCTGTGACCTTTCTTTTTTAGTCTTTTTTTTTTTTTTCTTCCCCAGAGAACTCCTTTTAAAAGGAATCTGTCTCCTATTTTTTGGCATATAGGCTGCAGCCACTGCCATCAGGGGCTTATTCACAGCATTTTGTAATGCTGTAGATAAGCTTCCGATGTAACCTGAAAGAGAAGAAAAACGAGTTATATTATACTCACCCAGGGGTGGTCCGGGTCCGATGGGTGTCACGGTCCGGTCCAGCGCCTCCCATCTTCTAGCGGTGACGTCCTCTTCTTTGCTTCCCATCACGGCGCAGGCGTACTGCTTTGCCTTGTTGAGGGCAGAGCAGAGTACTGCAGTGCGCAGGCGCCAGACCAGGTCAGAGAGGTCTGGCGCCTGCGCACTGCAGTACTCTGCTCTGCCCTCAACAGGGCAGAGCAGTGCGCCGGAGCCGCAACGGGAAACAAAGAAGAGGACGTCACCGCTAGAAGATGGGAGGCGCCAGACCGTGACACCCATCGGACCGGACTCTCTTTTAGGTTACATTTTGAGCTTATCTACAGCATCACAGAATGCTGTAGATAAGCCCCTGATGGCGGTGGCCACAGCTTATATGCCAAAAAATAGGTGACAGAAGAGGGGCCTTCAAGGATGATATAACTGGAAACTGTTGTATGCTGTACTACAATGTAAGAAGGACAACATCTGTGTGAAAGCTCGTGTTTTACAATGCTTGGTAACTTTAGCAGATACCGACTAGTAAAGGCCGGAATTGTGGCTTATTCAAGACAAGCTAAAGGTTTTATTGCTTTTTAACATGTCTTCTATTTCCAGGTGTGACAGTACAGAAAAACTAAGAGCCCAGCTGCCTAGATTAGAACAAGAGATCAAAGACACACTCAAATTTAAAGACTTCTATCAGTTTACATTTAATTTTGCAAAGAATCCTGGACAGAAAGGGCTTGGTAGGTACTTAGGACTTTTGCCTTTTTTGGACTGATTTTGCTTTATGTCAACCACTGCTTATATTATCAGTGGGAGAAGAAATGAACTAATATGTCCGGAGCCGATCATCAAACATAAATTCGGCACAAATAGGTTAAGAATATGGCAAATTAAGATTCGGCAACAGACTCCGAATATATTCGCTCAACTCCACTCACACCTTTCCCATTGGTTCACTGCCGGCTCGTGAAACTTATCTTCTGAAATTCTGTAGTGTTCAGCAACTGAAAAATAGCAGGCATTTTGATTTTTTTTTTTTTTTCTCCCATACGGTGTAAACAAATTTAGATTTTGATAGATTAGACTTTTGTTGACGTGGCGATACAGAATATGCTTATTTTGCTTATTGTTTTTATTTTTGCAAAAATAAAAGGGGCCGATTTCAAAATCAATTATTTTTTTCTAGGGGAATTAAAACCTACAATATATAGTGAAAAATACAGTCTTATATGAAGCCCAGACTGTAGCTGAGCTTCTTTGGAGTGGCAAGGGCCTTCAACAAGCCCTCAGCTATTGAGCCAACCCATCGGCACCCTGCATTCACGAATGGACAGCCCAGAGATTAATAGCTCCATTTATTTGGTAATACTGCAGCGGTCAAAGCTACAAAGCTCGCTCCACTTGCAGTTAGAGGCTGTCATCAGCTGTATAGCACAGCTAGCATCTACCCTGTATAGGATCAGCGCCCGAACTTTATACATATGTACTCTCCTCATAACATATGTCCTGGGGAGGAAAGCTATTCAAGAATACCATTCACATGGCAAAAAACAAAGCTCTTATAAAGATTTTTGAATACCAGGATGAAAAAAAATACTATTTCATCATCAAAAAAAGTTGTGGGTCACTGCACCAACGAGATAATTTCTGCATTTGATATCCAAAATGGAAAATTGTACTAATATACTGGAAAAATTATTGTACAGTGCTCTCCGCAAGCCGTAACTTACTATTGAAGAAGTGACTGACGTTGTATAATCCTTTTGTCACTGCTATGTTACATTTCATAGTTGTTAAGTTACTTGGTTCTTGTATGATTCTCTAGCATGCTGTTTGCTGACATCCTATCTAATACCTTTCTATGTGTAGAAGTGTGTTGACATCTCTGTACCCTCTGAATATCTCTGATCTCATTTATTGATGTGTTTTTGTGGGGGTTTTTTTTCAGATTTGGATATGGCAATCGCGTACTGGAATTTAGTATTGTCCGGAAGGTTCAAATTCTTAGACCTTTGGAATAAGTTTTTGTTGGTACGTATGTCTAATCTTCACACAGATTCATCAGTCATAATGATATGTATTGTGGTTTCAATAGTTGCAATGTTAGATGCATTAGAACCATTGACACGATAGATTTATCTGTAGACCATTGCCCGATTTCGCTAACTTATCTGTTGATAACTGAAAACACCTTACATTAATCCTTTAAGTACTAGGACATTTAATTTTGCACTTCTGGTTTTTCCTCCCCTTTTCCATTAGCTATATATTTTTTTTTTACTTTGTCGTCAACCTAGCAGTATGAAAACTATTTTTTGGCAGGATAAGTTATAGTATAGAGGAATGCCATTAATTTTAGCATGAAATGTACTGAAAAACATAAAATATATTAAATCCGTTTGTGGAAAAAATCACTTGGTATCTTTGTTCGGGTATAGTTATGATTAGTGATGGGCAGACCCATGGATGTTTGTTTGGGTCCGTCGGGTTCAGCTGAGCTTTACAATAAAGTTTGGTTCGGGTATCAGAACTGTACCTGAACTTGATCTCAAACCCGGACCCCATTCTAGTGAATGGGGGCCCGAACATCCAGTGATTCCCACGTTGTCATCTGTGTGACACCAACATTGACAGGCGGTAACCTTACTGAAGTCACTACTGGTCACAGTCACTGGATATCGCGGTTCACACGCTGTCACAGAGAGGACAGCGTGTGGTCCAGCAGATGTGACTGAGGGTGAAAAGGTTACCGCCAGTGAGGATGACTACTACTTTCATCATCGTACACCTGGGGTCGCTGATAGCAGCGGGAGCATGCAATGTTTATGAGACTATTCACCATCTGGCGCTTGTGCATTGTAAGAAAGTTGTCAGTGCGTGTATAGTTCATTGTACATGTATTTAGCTAATAAAGAAATTAACGAAAAATATGGCGTGGGGAAGAGCCGGGTAAAACGCCAGGATTGGTACATCTAATGTTTGCTCCTTTTCTTGGGCAGCTCGAGGCTGCTATTTTTAGGCTGGGGAGGGCCAAATATCCATGTGCCTTCCCAGCCTGAAAATACCAGTCCTCGGCTGTCTGCTTTAGGCTGGTTTCACATTTGCGTTTTTTAGCGCTGGAAAAAAACGCTAACCTGCGCATGCGTTTTTTCCCCTATATTTAACATGGGTGCGCATACCTGCGCACTGGTCAGCGCATGTATGCGATTTTCATGCGCTGTGTTTTTTTGGGGTGTGCGATTGGATTTTCCAGACGCATCATGTTGCATTTTTTGGCCCTGCAAAAAAGCGCATGCGCACATATGCGCACGTTTTGCGCTAAAAATGGCCATTATAGCCTATGGATGCGCATATGTGCGCACTGGCATGCTCATGTAAGCGTTTTTTTGCATATGCGTTTTTTTTTTTTAACCATGGAATTTAGGGGTTTGAGTTAGAGTTAGGGTTAGTTAAGGGGGTTTAGGGTTAGGGTTAGGGTCAGGGTCAGGGTTAGGGTTGGGTTTTGGGTCAGGGTTAGTGTTTAGTATGGTTTGGTTAAGGGTTAGGGTCAGGGTTAGGGTCAGGATTAGGGTTAAGTATGGTTTTGTTAAGGGTTAGGGTCAGGGTCAGGGTTAGGGTCAGGGTTAGGGTTAGGGTCAGGGTTAGGGTTAGGGTTAAGTATGGTTTTGTTAAGGATTAGGGTCAGGGTTAGGGTCAGGATTAGGGTTAAGTATGGTTTGGTTAAGGGTTAGGGTCAGGGTTAGGGTCAGGGTTAGGGTCAGGGTTAGGGTTAAGTATGGTTTTGTTAAGGATTAGGGTCTGGGTTAGGGTCAGGATTAGGGTTAAGTATGGTTTGGTTAAGGGTTAGGGTCAGGATTAGGGTTAGGGTCAGGGTTAGGGTTAAGTATGGTTTTGTTAAGGGTTAGGGTCAGGGTTAGGGTTAGGGTCAGGGTTAGGGTTAGGGTCAGGGTTAGGGTTAGTTAGGGTTTAGGGTTTGGGTTAGGGTTAAGTATGATTTGGTTAAGGGTTAGGGTTAGGGTCAGGGTTAGGGTTAGTAAAGTCATGGTTTGGGTAGTGTGAGGGGCCACCTAAAAATGTTGGAAAAAAACGCAAACGCGGTAAAAACGCGCTAAAAACGCATACAAACGCATAAAAACGCTGCGTTTTTTTCATGCATGCTCATAAAAATGCTTGAAAAAAACGCAGCAGTTGTATGCTTATGTATGCGTTTTTTCAATGCGTTTTTTTGCGGGAAAAACGCGCTGCAAAAAAAAGCAAGTGTGAAACTAGCCTTAGCTTGGCTTGTTATCAAAAATTTATTTTATTTTTTTTAAAACCAGCCCAGATAAAACATATAGCTGAGGGCTGCCGCCTGCAGCTGTCTGCTTAACCTGCACTAGTTATCAAAAATATAGAGGCCCCCCACTCTGTTTTTTTTTTTAAATAATTTTTTTTTTTCCACATGGTTCGCCAGCCAATCACTTAACATGGCTGTGATGGGGCCGAAAGTGTCCACACAGAAAAAGCTTGTTGATTGGCTGCGCTGCAGCCTTTTAACCAGCTTTGTTCTGGCTGTCAAACACAAATAGTTAGGCTATGTGCACACGATGTGGATTTGTTGCGTTTTGCAGCGTTTTTTCCCACATGGAAATACTCCAAAAATGCAATGGAATAGTAAAGCAAGGTTAATCAATGACAATTCTGAAGTGTCACATATACAGAGACCGCATGAGCCGATGATGGGAGAATAGTCTCATTATCCGGCGCCTAAGTTCAATTGTAATAAAAATAAAATAAAACCATTGACATAATCACATGCAATATACATACTCACCGAACACCTAATCCCCGACGCACACGTCTGCTGCAATCAATCAAAAATAATAAACCAACATATACTCCCTGTCCATCGTAGTCCATTTAATACTGAGTGTCCCATGTCGATGTCACCCGGATGCCAGTGATACACTGCGAGAGCGATTACCTCCTGTCAGTGTATCACTGAGTCGCCGTGATAGTTCACTGGAGTACATCAGCTGATCAGCTCCAGTGCTCTCACTTACGGCAGCTGATGAACTCCGGTGAACTCTCACGGCAGCGCAGTGATACACTGCAGGAGCGATCACCTCCTGTCAGTGTATCGCCAGAGGCTGGGTAGCTACACGTGAGATCGCCATGGGACACTCGGTATTAAATGGACTACATAGTATTATATGTTGGTTTATTATTTTGTTTTTGTTGCAGGAGACGAGGGTGTCGGGGATTAGGCATTCAGTAAGTATATATACAGAAAAGAAAGGATATTCAGCTCACCCCTCGTAGTTCATCCTGAACTTTAATGCATCCGAGCACGGACACGTCTCCGCCAGAAACGTCTTTGAATACTTCAAGTGAAAAAAGGTTCAGCTCCAGGAATAAAATTCAGTGCTTTATTAATAAACTTTAAAAAATATACATGGCTGCTGTGATCATTTAATCGGTATATCCCGAAACGGATTACCGCATGGGGATAATTCAGAGGAGCTCTGTACACGTTTCGAGCATGTACTGCTCTTAGACTCAGAGTAACCTCAAGACGTTGGCTGAACAACTTATCAAGCTAATACACAATTGATCAGAATCAATTAATTAAAAATGCAAATTACTACCACCAACTATACAAAACCATGCAAACATAAAAAAGAAAAAAACCTTTAGAATACATGAAAGGCAAAAAATAATTATAATGAAATACAATGAACAAATTCAATAGTGAAGCATGAACTCTCTTCTTAAATTCAAGCCTGAAGGTACATGTGTTTCAAGCAAATATATCCATAATGCTTCCTTATTTCGTAGCGACTTCTCTCTATCACCACCACGTGTTTTTCTTTCTCATATGGGAGAAATCCCTATTGTGAACAGAAATAAAATGTTTTGATAGGTTAGAAATATTTGTATCTGTCGACTGCACAATATCATACAGATGTTCCCGTATTCTATCCTTCAATCTTCGGATAGTTGATCCTACATATTTCAGATTACATTTAGTACATTCAGCAACATAACATAATTTGAATTGCAAATTAAGAATTCCTTAATGTAAAATCAAATAAGGACGTTCCTACTTTGGTTCTAACTTATAGTCCCTATTTTTAAACAAATCCGCAACATAATTAACAAAAATTTGCATTTACTTTGTAATGATAATGTTATAAATGAATTGTTAAAGGATGGTGTGAGAATTGTTTCCAGAAGAGCACAAACCTTGGGTAATACCTTATCCCCATGTTTGTATTATTCAAATAACCAATTTTTATTGTTGTAGGAATTGTTATCTACAGTAGGTTATTATAGATGTGTCCAAACACCATATAAGACATGTTGCTTTTCATTCAAAACTTTATTTTTTTCTGATTCAGCTAACAACAAAAAATATAAAATTAAGGAATTCTTCCCATGATCTAGACTATATGCTTCTGTTAATACATCCCAGAATTGCATTTGCCTTTTTTGCTGCTGAATCACTCTGTTGACTCATGTTCAGTCTGTGATCTATTAGTATACCCAAGTCTTTTTCACATATGCTGTTGTTTAGCCCTATTCCTCCCATTTTGTATATGCTTTTTTCATTTTTATTGCTCAGATGTAGTACTCTGCATTTTTCCCTGTTAAAAACCATTGTTAGTTGCTGCCCACTGCTCCAGTTTATTTAGATCTTTTTGAATCATCTCTTTGTTCTCTAGTATTAGCTATCCCTCCTAGCTTTGTGTCATCAGCAAATTTAATCAGTGTACCCTCAATTCCTTTATCTAAATCATTTATAAAGATCTTACACATTACAGGACCCAGGACAGAACCCTGTGGTACCCCACTTGAGACATTGTTTCAACTGGATGTTCAGTCATTTACGACCACTCTTTGGGTCCGATCACTAAGCCAGTTATGAATTCACCTAACAGTTGCCTTGTCCATTCCATACTTTAGTCATTTTTTTCAATGAGGATGGTGTGAGATACTTTGTCAAATGCTTTGCTGAAGTCAAGATATACTATATCTACAACATTTCCCTCATCCACCCAGTCAGTGATTCTGTCATAGAAGGAAATTTAGTCTGACATGACTTATCAATTACAAACCCATGCTGACTCTGTTTAATCACTTCATTCTTATCCAGATACTTACATACATGTTGTTTAATAATTTGTTCAAAGATCTTTCCTGGTATAGAAGTCACTCAACGGCCTATAGTGCCCTGGGTCCACCTTCTTCCCCTTTTTGAAGATAGGAACATAATTTGCTCTTCTACGTCTCCTGTTCTCCAAGAATTTTCAAAGATTATGGAGAGTGGTTCAAATATTTCTTCTGCTATATCCTTCAGTACTCTGGAGTGTAATTCATCTGGACCTGGAGACTTGAATTCATTTATGTTAGCTAAGTGTTTCCTCACTATCTTTCTGTTTATAGATATGCTGGCTTCTTCTATTCCTTTAATAGGACACTGAGGATCAGTTGATGTTACATTTCCTTTCTGAGAGAAAACAGATGCAAAATAGGAATTTAAAAGTTTCGCTTTCACAACATCCTTTTTTTACCATTTCTTCATTTTCATCCTGTAAAAATTCTATAGTGTTAGGAACGGCGGAACGCACTAAATAAATAAATAATAAAGTGCGATCGCCGCTCGGGGTCCACCATGCAGAAGGTGTTAACACCACTGCTAAATAATGGCGAACACTAAATATGGTGGTATTATTGCACGCGGGTTGGACGTCACCCGGTGTGCGCTGAGTGTACGCTGTTAGCTTCACAGAGACGCCTAAGGTATAACATAAATGCTGAGCCTGTTGGAATCACAGGTCTCAGAGAAGTGCACACACAGTATAAGGTCACAGGAGCTGAACCCTAGGCAGAGGGTCAGTCTGTCTAGACCTACCGTGCGTGCGGCGTTGCAACTGTGGACACCAAGAGGAGCTTCAGACTGCAGCGCGGCGACAGATACTGCCGCTAATCATATAATCGTAGAGTTAGAAGGGACCTCCTGGGCCATCTGGTCCAACCCCCTGCTCAAAGCAGGATTCGCTAAATCATCCCAGTCAGATGTCTGTCCAGCCTCTGTTTGAAGACTTCCATTGAAGGAGAACTCACCACTTCTCGTGGCAGCCTGTTCCACTCATTGATCACTCTAACTGTCAAAAAGTTTTTTCTAATATCTAATCTGTGTCTCTTCCCATTCAGTTTCATCCCATTGCTTCTAGTCTTTCCTTGTGCAAATGAGAATAAAGTTGATCCTTCTACAATGTGACAGCCCTTTAGATATTTGTAGACAGCTATTAAGTCTCCTCTCAGTCTTCTCTTTTGCAAACTAAACATTCCCAAATCCTGCAACCTTTCCTCATAAGACAGGGTTTGCAGACCGGTCACCATTCTGGTCGCTCTTTTCTGAACTTGCTCCAGTTGATGTCTTTTTTAAAATGTGGTGCCCAAAACTGGACACAATATTCCAGATGAGGTCTGACCAAAGAGGAGTAGAGGGAAATAATGACTTCACGTGATCTAGACTGTATGCTTCTGTTAATACATCCTAGAATTGCATTTGCCTTTTTTGCCGCTGCATCACACTGTTGACTCATATTCAGTCTGTGATCTATTAGTATACCCAAGTCTTTTTCACATGTGCTGTCACTTAGCCCTATTCCTCCCATTCTATATATGCTTTTTTCATTTTTATTGCCCAGATGTAGTACTTTGCATTTCTCCCTGTTAAAAACCATTCTGTTAGTTGCTGCCCACTTCTCCAGTTTATTTAAATCTTTTTGAATCATCTCTCTCTCCTCTCTAGTATTAGCTATCCCTCCTAGCTTTGTGTCATCAGCAAATTTAATCAGTTTACCCTCAATTTCTTCATCTAAATCGTTGATAAAGATGTTGAACAATACAGGGCCCAGGACAGAGCCCTGTGGTACCCCACTTGAGACATTCTTCCAACTGGATGTGCAGCCATTTACGACCACTCTTTGGGTCCGATCACTAAGCCAGTTATGAATCCACCTAACAGTTGCCTTGTCCATTCCATACTTAGTCATTTTTTCAATAAGGATTGTATGAGAGACTTTGTCAAATGCTTTGCTGAAGTCAAGATATACTATGTCTACAGCATTTCCTTGATCCACCCAATCAGTGATACCGTCATAGAAGGAAATTAAGTTAGTCTGACATGACTTATTAGTTACAAACCCATGCTGACTCTGTTTAATCACTTCATTCTTATCCAGGTATTGACATACATGTTGTTTAATAATTTGTTCAAAGATCTTTCCTGGTATAGAAGTCAGACTCACCGGCCTATAGTTGCCTGGGTCCACCTTCTTCCCCTTTTTGAAGATAGGAACAACATTTGCTCTTCTCCAGTCTTCTGGCACTTCTCCTGTTCTCCAAGAATTTTCAAAGATTATGGAGAGGGGTTATCTCCATAATCAACAATGCCCGATAGCTGGCGCACTGTAGAGGATGCTGTTGTGGCTTGAAGCTTGACACTGGCTGGCGCAGACTCTAATGCTAAGTCCCTATACACACTCGTAATATCAGAGGAAGGGGAGCTTAATGAGTCATTCGCAGGTTCATGCATCCATCATCATTCACACAGTAGCAACTAGAGACTATACGAGCGGCCATGCGGACCTTTTATAGCCGTGCGCTTCCGGGACCTTCCAGATCTCTGAGATGGACCAATGAGATCAGTAGAAGGACCTGAGCATGTGACTCCCAATCTCCAATGGGAGATCGTCTCGTGAACATGCCCAGTAGCGCGACGAGAGGACTTAGCCTCTGGAGCGTTTTGCTGCAAAGCAGCCTGCATTGCTATTGCTGACCCAAAGGTGGCAGCAACAGCCAGACTCACAGAGCAGGTCTGGGCAGAGCGTCTGGGACGTCGAGACTGCTGAGCAATCTCCTCTGCAGTCGATAGACAATGAGAGATCGCAGATTGTGAGGCTCTGGATTCCTGCTGAGCCGCTGCAGGAACCCGACGCCTAACACTATAGTATCTTTGACTTTTCTTTTACGTTTGGCATAGCTCCAAAATCCTTTTTTTTTATATAGCTTTTGACATCTCTTGCAAACCTTAATTCATTGTCACCTTTAGATAATCTGGTTCGTGCCCTGCAAGTTCTGCAGACAGCATTATATTCTTCATTAGATATGACTCCCTCTTTCCATTTGATAAACATTTTTCTTCCTTTTCAGCATGTGTTTAACTTCTGTGTTCCCATCCTAGTTTCCTTAAATGCTTCGTTTTCTTCCCTCTTTTTGGAATTGTTAACGATTGTGCTTTGAGAATCTCATTTTTCAAGATTTCCCATCCTTCCTGGACATTTTTGTCCTTAAGGATATCCAGCCATTGGATCCCTCCGATTCTCTTTCTGAGTCCCTTTAAAATCTGCCTTTCAGAAATCTAACCTTGACGTCTGAGTCTTCACAGGTCTTCCTCCTCTAGTTATCCAAAGTTCTAAATTAGCATTGTCGCTACCTCCTAGGGTCCCAGCCACTCTTACCTCCTCAACCGTTTCCTCCCTATTTATAAGGATTAGATCCAAGGTAGCAGTTCCCCTTGTTTTCTGCCCTACCTTTTGGACGATAAAGTTGTCAGCAAGAGAGGATAAGAATTTGCTTAACCTGTTAGTTTTCGCCTGGGAGAGATTCCCAACAAATGTCTGGATAGTTGAAATCTCCCATGACAACGATGTCATATTTTTTTTTGGAGAACTTGGCCATTTGATGCATAAAGAGTTCATCCATATCTTCAGCTTGCACAGGCGGCCTGTAGTGAATGCCTACAATGGTGTCCTTTCCATTGTTCTCTCCTTGTATTCTTACCCAAACTTTATGTTAATGCTCCTACAAGGGCTGCTGAGTGTGTGTGTCTGTCTTTATTTATCTCTTTATGCACCGTTTTGTTAATGACGGTATCTGGTTGACACCTGTTAATTACTAAAGAGGTTGAACAAGGAAATGACATCTGAATTCTTTTCTTTATTTAGCTTTGTGGATTTGCAAAACCTCATGAAAAACCAAATCAAAAACGCATAAAAACCGCGCGAATTTTCCACTGCGTTTTTCTGCCAAGAGATGCAGAAACCTTGCGAACATAGCCTAACACGGACTTCCGTGAGAAGTCCTTGTTCAGAATCCGTGCACAAACACACTAGGTGTCCAGTACGGACCTTGAACTCTACCGTTCGAGCTCTCCCATATCTTGTTATGATACCAAACTTGTATATATTTAACTGGTTAAGATATTGCTGTTGTAGGTAGCTTCAATTTCAGTAGTTACTTTTGGGTGCAGGCATTAACCGGAGCAGGCTTGGCTCTTGAACTTGCTCCAGGCTGTGTTGGTGCTCTTCTGCTATACATGTATGGCAGCAATCACCAAGGAGTTATGCGGGAAAGTGGGTGTCCTTACTGTTCCCTAATGGCAGATGTCAGAGGCAGTAGGCATGTCTGATCCCCTGTTTTTAATGGAGATAAGGCTGGTTTCACATTTGCGTTTTTTTTCGCGGTATTTTAGCGCTAAATAGCGCATGCGGTTTTTTTTCCTATACTTTGCATGGGATGCGCTTATGTGCGCATACACATGCGTTTGTACGCGTTTTTCCGCGCTTGCGTTTTTTTGCGGTATGCGCTCGGGCGCACAAAATGCAACCTGTTGCATTTTTTGGGCGTCCGACTTGCCTCAAAAAAACGCATGCGCGCGCAATGCGTTTTTTTACAGCAAGACACCCATTATAAGTCTATGGTGAGCATATGTGCGCATTGGCACGCTTATGTATGCGTTTTTTTGCACATGCGTTTTTTTTTTTTTACCATTAGTTTAGACAATGGAATTTAGGGGTTTGGGCTAGAGTTAGGGTTAGTTAAGGGGGTTTAGGGTTAGGGTCAGGGTTAGGGTTAGGATCAGGGTATGGTTTGGTTAAGGGTTAGGGTCAGGGTTAGGGTCAGGGTCAGTGTTAGGGTTAGGATCAGGGTATGGTTTGGTTAAGGGTCAGGGTTAGGGTCAGGGTTAGGGTTAGTAAAGTCATGGTTTAGTTTAGTGTGAGGGGCCACCTAATGTTGGAAAAAACCGCAAACGCATACAAACGCATAAAAACGCTGCGTTTTTTTCATGCATGCTCATAAAAATGCTTGAAAAAAACGCAGCATCTGTATGCGTTTGTATGCGTTTTTTCAATGCGTTTTTTTGCGGGAAAAACACGCTGCAAAAAAAAAGCAAGTGTGAAACTAGCCTAAGACCTCCCCCCTCCCACCAAGCTGTGAACACATGCATACTCAGCCAAGCGTGCATGTGCATAGGTTGATAAGGAGGAATGTATGACAACTAAACAAGTGCTTATTAGTTGTACAATTCTTTTCATTTATGAATCTTACAAGTTGTGCCATGGATATAGTTGTTTCTCTTTTCATTTTCCAGAACAATTGAATGTTAACATATAAATCATTTGTTCTTAAAAGATTCACTGCTTCTAGAGTCCATTTTTATTTTATTTTTTTTTTCCTTACATGTTGTAACTGAGTATCTTTCATAAAGCTCTAAATTTTGGATGGTTATATATTCTCTATTCCAATCTTTTAGGAGCACCATAAGAGGTCAATCCCAAAAGACACATGGAACTTATTATTGGATTTTGGCAATATGATTGCAGATGACATGTCCAACTATGATGAAGAAGGTATTTATTCTACTCCATGAGCCTCTCAATCTAAGCAGTATTTATTCATATTTTTAGAAATTTATTTTAGCAAAATTATAGTTAAAATATATTGGGAAATTCCCAAGAAGTGGTAGTAGGGGTCCGATAGTAATCATGATCTACCGATTCCCAAACAGGGATAATTTTTATTTAACTTTTTTGTTACTTGCTCTGCTGATAAGTGGTTTGCCTTGCTTTAGTTTTTAAATTAAACTGGAAAATACGTGAGTTAATTTCTTCTTGGTTACAATTTTGATGTTTCTGCATTTTAGTTGTGAATTTAAGTCCAGCCACAATTGTCTTCTAGAATTAATGTGTGAAGTGTTTAGTACCATATCATTATAATGTGTGTTCTTGCCCTTACCTGACATTGGCATCCCTGACACTATTGTTCTTTTCTGTGTTTGTAATAGTCCTTTACAAAAGATTGGCTGATGGCACATTCAGAAATGTTTTTATTGCTAAGCTGTACATTTTACCCTTACAAGTGGTTCCACTACAGACGCTGCCTGCACACGTAGTGCCCGATTCATTATTGCATTTGCATCTGTTTTTCTGTCTTTTTAGCATTTTACTGTCTGTTTTGTTTCTGCACCACATTCATCTTTCCACTTGAGCCTTTTATAAAGTCCCCTTTTTATTTGTTCATCTTTTTGTTTTTACTTTTTCAGTTTTTATCTGGGTGTGTAGTTTAGCATTTCCATATGTTGTCACCTGATTCATCTTTTCTGACTTTTTGAAAAATTGCAAATATACTCCCAGAATGAATTTTTAAGTACGCCTGAAGCTTTGCCGAAATTTTGCATAATTTTAGTGGAACATAAACCATGTGAGCTATTTTTATGAATTTGGTGCAAAAAATATCAGCGAATAACACAAGACAAAAAAAAATAAATGGAACTTGAAATAATAGCAAATGGTGAACCGGGCTCAAAGTGTTTCATTACCACACAGCCAAAAGTGAGCACCGTGTTACCATGCGATGAATTTTTGTAGTGTGGCTAGAATCGCTGAAAAGTCTGAATATCATATTCTTCACCTGTGCTTATTACATGCTGAAGCCCGGCTATGTGTAACACAAGCGATCAGAAGATTTCATCATCAAGGCTCCTAAGGAGGCTATTGAAGCAAGTGAGAAGTAAAAAATAATGTTTTTAAAAATATTAACACAAAATTCTATATATATATATATATATATATATATATATATATATATATATATATATATATATATATAATATAATATAATATTTCAAATCATCCCTCTTTTGCCCCATTCAAAATAGAATAAAAAAACGCATATTTGGTATCACGGCTTTCAGTCAGAAACACCCGATCTATCAAAATATTAAAATAATTCATCTGTTTGGTAAACGGTGTAACAAGGAAAAAAACTCAAAACTTCAAAATTACATTTTTCTCTAATCCCCTCCACACTAGCACACAGGCGGTTGCCTCCCCATCCTAATTAGGGACAGGAAACAAAAGGTTTAAATAGCCCTCCCCTTCCCTCAATCCCCAGTGTTTTCCTGCCCCTAAGGGATGAAGAGTTTTTTTGTACATTCCTGAGGGTGTTCCGACGACATTCTCTTGGACCTTTTAAGCCTGGTAGCCAGGGTCGCTCGTTCCAGACCTTCCTCCCGCAGTTGCCTCTGCCTCGGGCGGGACTTTGAGTTGCACAAATAGTTACCTACTTTTCAAAGTGTTTTGTGGCCGTTTTTTGACACAAACACTTTGATGAATCTGGGCCTGTCTGAGGCGAAAGTTTTTTTTATCATAAATTCATTGCGAAAATGATACAGGAACCTGAAATTTGTTTGGGTTTTTTATTATTTTTTTAACTGCTTACGTAAAAAACTTTTTTCTTTTTCTTTCAGGAGCATGGCCAGTACTTATAGACGATTTTGTGGAGTATGCAAGACCTTTAGTGACGAGTGGAAAGCGCAAACCCCTTTAACCATAGACTTAAAAAGAACTAGTGATGCTTTTTTGCCATTTCATTAGATAATGAAGACTGTTTTTGGCCAATAACTGAGCGGCAGAGTCACCCGGACACATGGACATGGAAAATGCTACTGTCTGAATTCTGCCTTAGAACATTGTGGTGGATAGCTCTTGGGCAAGACATGAAGTGGATGAACTTGCTGGCAGTGGGAGCACTGGCTGTTTTTAGGAGGCTGGCTTCATATCTTATATTGGTTGTATCATATAGGATGTAGAGATTGCATGATTTTATACTTTGGATTTGTTGAAATAAAGGCCATTTTATTAAAGGAAATTCGAGGAAAAAGACATTTAAAAGCATGCCATTCAGTTTACGAGCCAGAATAAACACCAGCAGTTACCGAACAGCTGTATTATATTGTATCTATATAAAAAGCAGTATTTGTGTTATAAATTAAATCTTTAATGGAACCTTATATGGCATCTTGTATCTTATTTCTGTCTCTTCACAGCCTAGCCTATGCATATCTACAACTTTCCCTGTTCGTACACTGAGTTCACAACAGACCCTTATTCTGCTTTTGGAAAATTTTCACTTTACAAGAGGAATTAAAATATTGCTGACTTTTATTCTAACGGCTGTATTGTTGCAAGGCAAAAAATGAGAAAAAAAGCATTGTGGTGGAGGCTGTCACAATAAAGACAAGGATGAGAACGTGTAGAAAGGCCATGAATGTTTGTTAAGACAACAACGTGTTTCAAAATCCATCTTTTCTTCCTCAGGCTATCATTGGTGTATTATGGCTCCGTTCAAGGTTCAGGAATGGAGAGTTGAATCTTCATAGAGAAATGCAGATCAATTCTTTTTTGGGAAAAAGTTTCTTACATTTCTCTGATTGCATCTTCCAACCAGCCAATTCTCCACAGACATGCACATCACATTGCGCAAGCATTTCTTCAATAATGAGACAGGGATAAATTGCTAATAACCTTCTAAAAAAAAAATAGGAATAAACCAAATAGTAGTCCAGATAGATAAAGACTCAAATAAATGTATTTAATTACACAAAAAAGGGAATAACAGAACAAATGGACTTAATAAAATACCATAAGATAATATCACAAGGAGATAGATGCGATGCATAATAGACACATTGGCCATAATAGCAAAGTAATCATATGAATATAATAGCAATAATAAAGTGCATAATGTGAACAGGCTGAAAAGCCAATCATAAAGTGCATAAAAATGAATAGATCATAGATACCCGTAATAAATGGCTCAGTGCGTCTAAGGCTTCTTTCACACACCCGGCTTTTTGATTCCAGCGCCGTGCGGCGAAAAGCCGTAGGGGCGGATCCGGGATGTGCCGGAGACACCGGATGCCTGTGTGGCCGGATACAGTGGCGCCCACATTTAAAAGAGCAGCGCGAGACTCAGTCTTCGTGCATGCGCTGTGAGAAAAACTGGTCCGGCGCTGTCAAAAAAGTTGCAGCAAACGTTTTTTGCAGACGCCAGACGGCTACTTCTTGCCGTATCCGGCAAAAACCGGATGCGCCGCATACCCATCCGGCACGGTGCGGCGACAATACAACTCTATGGGACAAAACCGGATCCGGTGGTTCCAAATTTCGCCGCATCGTGCCGGATTCAAAAAGCAGGATGTGTGAAAGCAGCCTAAGGCTCCCTCCAACTTACGTTTCGCCTACCGTGGCTTTTTCAAGGAGTTTGACTCCTTGAAAAAGCCACGGTAGGTGAAACGTACGTTGGAGGGAGCCTTAGACGCACTGAGCCATTTATTATGGGTATCTATGATCTAGTCATTTTTATGCACTCTATGATTGGCTCTTTTCAGCCTGTTCACATTATGCACTTTATTATTGCTATTATATTCATATGATTACTTTGCTATTATGGCCAATGTGTCTATTATGTACCTATCTACTTGTGATATTATCTTATGGTATTTTATTATGTCCATTTGTTCTGTTATTCCCTTTTTTGTGTAATTAAATAAATTTGAGTCTTTATCTATCTGGACTCCTTTTTGGTTTATTCATTTTTTTTTTTTAGAAGGTTATTATGTTTATAATATCCATTTATGCTTTAGAGATAATAAGTGATTTTTCACTAAGTTGTTTATTAAGGGATAAACTTCTGCCAAACACATTTCTTGGGGAATAAAGAATTAGGCATTTTAGAACACAACCTTCACGTCTTTTGTTTTCCCTAATAGCAGACTGACAATTGTGTTTTGCCAGCTTTAGGCCGGTTTCTAACATTTGACATGCCATGTCCAGGTATGAAATGATACTCGGATCGGGAGCAGATATCCTGACCAGAGCTGAACCATTTAATATATGCATATGATGCTATTAAGTTTTGGTTGGGAGATCTGCAGTCTTTACTAGTTTTATTAGACATATGAAACTGGTCTTACAAGTAACTACTGTAGAGTGGGGAATAGTGAGTGAACGTGCTCAGATAAGGTGTTATCGGAGCGTGCTTGTGTGCTAACCGAGTGTCTTCTGCGTGCTCGAATAATATGTTCGAGTCCCCGCGCCTGCATGTCTCGCGGCTGTTCGACAGCTGCAACACATGCAGAGATTGCCTAACAAACAAGCAGTTCCTGCATGTGTTGCAGCTGTCGCACAACCGCAAGACATGCAGCCATGGAGATTCAAACATATTTTTCGAGCACACGAGCATGCTCGGATAACACCTTATGGCTAGTTTCATATTAGCGCTTTTGAGCGCAGCGACGGCCGCCGCTAAGCCCCGCCCCCTGCCGCGCCTCCGCCGGTAGCTCCGGCGCATGACGCTGCATGCGTCCTGCGTCCCCTATCTTTATCACTGGGGGCGCAGGCCGTGCGCAGTATGCGTTTGGCGGCGCATGCGTCCTTTTCACGGTGCGCCGAGCACAACCAAACTGCAGCAGGTTGCGTTTGGCACTGGTCGGCGCACCGTGAAAAGGACGCATGCGCCGCCAAACGCATACTGCGCACGGCCTGCACCCCCAGTGATAAAGATAGAGGACGCATGCAGCGTCGCACGAGCGGCAGGGGGCGGGGCTTAGCAGCCGTGCGCGGGCCGTCGCTGCGCTCAAAAGCGCTAATGTGAAACTAGCCTATCCGAGCTCGTTTTTTTCGCTATGCTGTTTACCGATCCGATTATTTTTATAACTTGATAGATCAGGCGATTCTGAGCGCGGCAATACCAAATGTGTGTTGTTTTTTTATTTACTGTATATGCTCGTGTATAAGCCGAGTTTTTCAGCACATTTTTTTTGTACTGAAACGGGGGGTTTCAGTACAAAATACTCGTGTATTAGCCGAGGGGAGGGGGAGGGGGGCCTCCCCTCTGCTAATACACGAGTCATTGTCCCAGAAAGACGGCGGGGGAGGGGGAGCGGCAGAGCAGCGGTTGACAGAGGCAGGAGTCGGCGACTGTGGCTAAAGTCTGTGTTGCTGCTAAATGACAGCTAAATGAAGCGCGCACAATGACAGCTGCAGCCGCCAGCTTCCAGAAGACATCCTACTCACCCCCAGCGTGCCCTTGTAGCATCTCGTTGGTCCTGATGCTCTGGCAGCATGCTGTTGGTGCCGGCTTCCTGCAGCTCTTCCTGCGCTGAGCGATCATGTGGCACCGCTCATTAAGGTAATGAATATGCACACGTCTCCACTCACATAGGCGTGGAGCGCATATTCGTTACCTTAATCGCTCAGCACAGAAAGAGCTGCAGGAAGCCGGCACCAACGAGATGCTACCAGAGCGTTGGGACCAACGAGATGCTACAAGGGCATGCTGGAGGGTGAGTAGGATTTTTTTTTTTTGTAATGGGTAGCATGCATACCAGGACAGCGATGGGGGAGCCACGCATACCAGGACAGGGATGAGTGGACAATGCATACCCGGCTTATACTTGAGTCAATAAGCTTACCCAGTTTTCCGTGGCAAAATTAGGTGCCTTGGCTTATACTTGAGTATATACTTTGTGTTATTTTGAATGGGGATGATATGAACTCATATATTTTTTTTTATATATATATATTTTTAAAAACACTTTTTTTTTTACTTTTTGTATGCTTCAATATTCTCCATGGGAGACTAAAAGCTGCAGTTGTCTGATCGCCTCTGCTACACACAGGCGATGATCAGATCGCCTGTGTGTAGCAGAAATGCTCACTTGCTATGAGCGCCAACCACTGGGTGGCACTCATATCAATCTGGCAATGATAACCACGGGGGTCTCCTGCAGACTCCAGGTTGTCATGCCAACCTGTCGGTGACCCTCGGTCATGTTACACAGGCGCGGATGGGCGGGATTAGTGACGCACTTCGGGTGTGATCACATTAAATGCCATTGACAGCGGCATTTAACGGGTTGACAACCGCGGGTGGATCGCGATTCCACACGCAGCTGTTGCGGGCATATGTCAGTTGTTCCAGACAGCTGACGTGTCCCGGGAAAGATGTGGGCTCTGCGCCGGAGCCCACATCAGAGGGAGCGACGCGTCATGCGCCGTTCATGTACAGCACATGTTTTGAAGGGGTTAATAACCTCATTGGCATGTAAGTGCGTGTATTTCTGCACGTGGTGCTCATAATACTGAATAACGTGAGATTTTTTGAAAATTTTTGTTCCATTTTTTCATAATTTACATATATACATGTTTACTAATCCCGTGGTTTCCGTAATCCCACGACTTTTTCTTCTTTGTCTTTCCATTTCAATGTTGAGAGTGTTAGAACATGATATCTTTTGTGCTACATTTAACTAATACTGTTTGGTGGAATGAGGTTGTATACAAGGCTTATTACAATATGAAAGGTTCTGCAACATTCAAATAAACTTTGTATCACGCCCTAACTATTCAAGATCTCGGTTTGTTGTTCGTGAAAGGAAAACCTGTTTACAGCCAGAGGCAGTTAGCCTACACCGGCCTTTAACATTCCTAGTTACGATATATTGCTTTGTATTCTAGCATGAGTTGGCTTTAGTTATGTATTGTTATCCTGTTGCAAATTTTGCTTAAATTATTTTAAACAAAGCAGAACAAAGAAAGCTGTTTTGCAAAACTTCAGAAGTTTTAAACTGAATTTCCTAAAATTAGAGCAAAACCTTACAACAGTACATTGTGTGGCCTCACCCATGCTGATATGATCCCCAGACCTTTTTTTGATTGGACTGAACACACCAGCAGAGGTCCCCATTTCTCTTTGTATATATGACACCTTTATTCTTCCAGTGTCTGTCCTATAGGCATCAGTAATAGACAACAATATTGTCATTAGTTTTGTATCCTGCAGCTCAACAGCATCGATTGATTACACTGAGATTGATATAATGACAGATGTTAATTACTGATTCATCTTTTGGGGAAAAAAAAGGCTTCCATTTACTCTATGGTAATGCATTTATGACATTTAACTCATTGTAATTAATATAATGCATAATTTTGACAAAAAAGTACAAAGAAAAATATTTGGATGTGATGTTTCACTGTGAAGAAATTGAGTGTCTCTTTATTTTTTAACCCATTCAGCCTCTAGCATTTTTTCACCTTCCAGGCCAGGCCAAATTTTGCAATTTTGACCACTGTCACTTTATGTGGTAATAACTCTGGAACGCTTCAACGGATCCCACTGATTCTGAGACCTTCATGTGACATATTGTACTTCCTGTTAGTGGTAAATTTTGGTTGATATTTTTGTTTTTTATTTGTGAAAATATCAAAAACTTGACAGACAAATTAGAAAATTTAGCAAGTTTCAATCTTCGAATTTTTATGTCCATAAACCATATAGTTATATTACACAAAATAAAATCCCCAAAAAACAAGGAAGCAATAGCCAAATAAAGTTAAATCATCTTTATTAACAAAACTTAAACATAAAATTAAATTAAAAATGGAGATACAAAAACAACAGATTACAACCTAACCAGGTAATAAGCCTATGTGTGTGGGATGGGCAGGGCTTTAGTCGTGGCCACTAATATCTGCAACAGTGTGCCCAGGCCTCCCATCACATAAACACGCTGCCTGTCAGCATACCTGCAGCGCCTTTCACAGCTCTATCAGGGTCCTCTACATTTCTGGAGGACTTCAGGATCCACTTTAGAAATAACAGTCACAGTCCAGTTCAACTTTGAACGGAGCAACTTTACTGAGACTTGTACATAGCATAATCATATTCTTTCCAGCATCATCATCAGGGTTCACAACATGCAACTTCTTTTCTGTCCCTTTCCTTCTTTCTCACTAAGCCCGCTTCTGGGGCGGACCGTGCCGAACGGTCCTACAGCATCTTCAGTGCCCAGCCACACTTCAGTTGGGTGTTCCCTCAGCCACTTCACCCCGACTCTGAGGGCATCAGCCCACGAGATAAGCTGCCACATGTTGAGATGTGCTCGTACTGCCTAGTCTTCACTAGCAACTGCAGACCCACTTATACTGCGCTGCCAGTACTGCTGCTGTAGATCCCTCTGTAACAATCCTGGTCACGATTATTATATGCTGGGCCTTTGGCTTGAGCTGAACATTGCGTGACATGGTGTTGCCCAGGGCTAGCCAGCCCTCCTGAGCTAATGGGCACCCTCGCCCCGACTGACTCCTATCAGGAAGTCCTCTCTAACATCCCACCGTGCCCCTCCTATGTGAACTGTAACTATTTCCCATATTCTGCTATGCTCCATCTAGTGGCCAGTCTTTGTGCCTCCGGCGCACATGTGGAATTTCCTTTCAAAGCATGTGAGCTGTGATACCTAATGCCCGGCGTTACCCATGTTGAGGTCCTGGCTGGGGCACTGTGTGCGCCGCTATTGCTGTGCTCATTGGTAGCAATATACCTTGTGATCAACCAGGTGACCGGTTGCTATGGCTATTAAAGTCCTTGTTATACTCCTGCTCCACATTCCCTTGAGAAAGTGGCCTGTGTGTACGCGAAACACACGTTGGGGTCCTACCCTCTGCCTTGGGTCCGTGCACATTTCTATTTGTAAGCCCTCCTTATTTATGGTCATATGCCCACTTGGGTTTTAGATTTAGGTGACTATGGGGTGAAGTTTGCTTGCACATTATATATAGCCAGTCACATTGTGTGACTTCTGTAATGGCTGACTATATTGATTATTTGATGTGATGCATGGGATTTTTCTCCCCCTTGTTTTTGTGTCTGTCCTGTTTTTTGCTATTATGCTATGTTATTGTATCTAGACTGTATTTTGACTAAGTTGTAATTTTTTACTCAATTGAATCCTATACTGCGGTTGTTCTCCTATTTTTTGATTATACGTATGGAGTGGAATTGATATGGCAGTTCACTTGTTTAAACTACCGCCATTGTTGTTTAAAAAGTTATTGGGCATTTTTCTATTTCTAATTGCTCTTTCTGTGTTTTCCACAGTATTTTTTTGCCCTGCAATGGACTTTCATGCACGAGATCGCACATGGCGTGCACAGTTGAACGATGTTGTCCAGGACAGCACCGACGGAGGTACTGATGGGTGCAGTAGGGATATATAAGAGGCTCTGCTACAGTTTAAGGACTTATTAAAAATGAGGACATGCATTTGGTGGAACCATGCGTTCCTGGATGAATACATTCAGAAAAGTTTGATCCCTAGAGGTTTACGGATTCAGGTGTTCCCATCCTTTCCTATACAGGATGATGGTTTTAAAGATAAGTGGGAGGAATTAACCCCTTAATCGCATATGACGTACTATCCCGTCCATGTGCCCTGGGACTTAATTCCCAGGGACGGGATAGTACGTCATAGCGATCAGCGGCGCCCACGTGGTTAGCGCCGCTGATCGCGGCCAGGTGTCAGCTGATTATCACAGCTGACACCCGGCACAATGTGTCAGGGGCGGTCGCGGACCGCCCCGACACATTAACCCCTTGCACACCGCGATCAAACACGATCGCGGTGTACCGGGGGTTAAAGGAAAGCATCGGCAGGGAGGGGGCTCCCTCCGTGCTTCCCTGAGCCCCCCATGGCAGCGCAATGTGCAGCGCTGCTGCGGGGAGCTCCTTTTCTGCAGGCCTCCAAATCCAAGATGGCAACGGGGACCTTCAGGGGCCTGCAGGGAGCTGGCTTCCTCAGTGCCTGCAAAGCGCAGGTACGAGGAAGCCTGCTGCACTGCCTGCGACAGATCGCTGATCTGTCACAGTGATCTGTGATGTGACAGATCAGCGATCTGTCACAGGACAGTGATGTCCCACCTGGGACAATGTAATAAAGTTAAAAAAAAAAAAAAAAATCGCCAAATGAATTAGAAAAAAAAATATATATATTCTCCCAATAAATTCATTTTTTGGAAATAAAAAAAAAAAAAAAAAACAATTAAAGTACACATATTTGGTATCGCCGCATCCGTAACGACCTGCCCTATAAAACTGTCCCATTAGTTAACCCCTTTAGCGAACCCCTTAAAAAATAAAAATAATAAAGCAAAAAATAATGATTTATTATCATACCACCGAACAAAAAGTGCAATAACGCGCGATCAAAAAGACGCATATAAATATCCATGGTACCGCTGAAAACGTCATCTTGTCCCGCAAAAAACGCGCCGCAATACAGCATCATCAGCGAAAAAATAAAAGTTATAACTCGCAGAATAAAGCGATGCAAAAATAATTATTTTTTATATAAAATAGTTTACATTGCATAAAACCGACAAAACATAAAAAAAACCTAAATGAGGTGTCGCTGTAACCGTACTGACCCGAAGAATAAAAGGGCTTTATCAATTTTATCGCACGCGGAACGGTGTAAACGCACCCCCCCCCCAAAAGAAATTCATGAAACGCTGGTTTTTGTTCATTCTGCGTCCCAAAAATCGGAATAAAAAGCGATCAAAAAATGGCACCTGCCCGAAAATGGTACCAATAAAAACATCAACTCGTCCCGCAAAAGATAAGACCTCACATGACTCGGTGGGTCAAAATACGGAAAAATTATAGCTCTCAATATGTGCTGATGCAAAAACTATTTTTACAATAAAAAGCGTCTTTTAGCGTGTGACAGCTGCCAAACATAAAAACCCGCCATAAATAGTAAATCAAACCCCCCGTTATCACCCCTTAGTTAGGGAAAAATAATAAAATTAAAAGAAAATGTATTTATTACCATTTTCCCATTAGGGCTAGGGTTAGGGCCAGGGCTAAGGTTAGGGCTAGGGTTAGGGCTGAGATTAGGGTTAGGGGTGTGTTGGGGTTAGGGTTGGAATTAGAATTGGGGGTTTCCACTGTTTGGGCACATCAGGTGCTCTCCAAATGCAGCATGATGTCTGATCTCAATTCCAGCCAATTCTGAGTTGAAAAAGTCAAATGGTGGTCCTTCCCTTCCAAGCTCTGCCATGCGCCCAAGCAGTGTTTTACCCCCACATATGGGATATCAGCCTACTCAGGACATTGCAAAACAACTTTTGGGGTCCAATTTCCCCTGTTACCCTTAGGAAAATAAAAAATTGGGGGCAAAAATATCATTCTTGTGGAAAAAAATTATTTTTTTATTTTCACGCCCGGGCGTTATAAACTTCTGTGAAGCACTTGGGGGTTCAAAGTGCTCACCACACATCTAGATAAGTTCCGTGGGGGGTCTAGTTTCCAAAATGGGGTCACTTGTGGGGAGTTTCAATAGTTTAGGTACATCAGGGGCTCTCCAAACGCAGATGACACCCGCAGACCATTCCATCGAAGTCTGCATTCCAAAACATCATTACTTCCCTTCTGAGACCCGACGTGTGCCCATACAGTAGTTTTCTCCCACATATGGGGTATCAGCGTACTCAGGACAAATTGGACAACAACTTTTGGGGTCCAATTTCTCCTGTTAGCCTTGGGAAATTAAAAAAATTGGGGACTAATTGATCATGTTTGTAGAAAAAATACGATTTTTTTATTTTCACGCCCGGTCGTTATAAACTTCTGTGAAGCACTGGGGGGTTCAAAGTGCTCACCACACAACTAGATAAGTTCCTTAGGGGGTCTAGTTTCCAAAATGGGGTCAGTTGTGGGGGGTTTCCACTGTTTAGGTACATCAGGGGCTCTCCAAATGCGACATGGTGTCCTATCTCAATTCCAGCCAAAAACGTCAAATGGCGCTGCTTCCCTTCCGAGCTCTGCCATACGCCCAAATAGTGGTCTACCCCCACATGTGGGGTATCAGCGTACTCAGGACAAAGTGCACAATAACTTTTAGGATCCTTTTACCCTTGGGAAAATAAAAATTGGGGGTAAAAAGATCATTTTGTGGAAAAAATATGATTTTTTAATTGGACCGCTGTATGTTATAAACTTCTGTGAAGCCCTTTTGGGTTCAAAGTTCTCACCACATATCTAGATAAGTTCCTTGGGGCGGTCTAGTTTCCAAAATGGGGTCACTTGTGGGGGGTTTCCACTGTTTAGGTACATCAGGGGCTCGCCAAACGTGACATGGCGTCCGATCTGAATTCCAGCCAATTTTGCATTGAAAAAGTCAAACGGCGCTCCTTCCCTTCTGAGCTCAGCCATGCGCCGAAACAGTGGTTCCCCCCCACATATCAGGTATCAGCGTACTCAGGACAAATTGCAAAATAAATTTTGCAGTCCAATTTCTCCTGTTACCCTTGGTAAAATAAAAAAATTGAACCTGAAGTATTTTTTTGTGAAAAAAGTTAAATGTTCATTTTTTTTAAATATTCAAAAAATTCCTGTGACGCACCTAAAGAGTTAATAAACTTCTTGAATGTGGTTTTGAGCACCTTAAGGGGTGCAGTTTTTAGAATGGTGTCACTTTTTTTATTTTCTATCATATAGACCCCCTCAAAGTGGCTTCAGATGTGATGTGGTCCGTAAAAATAAAATGGTGTTGCAAAAATGAGAAATCACTGGTCAATTTTTAACCCTTATAACTTCCTAACAAGAAAAAATTTGGGTTCCAAAATTGTGCTGATGTAAAGTAAACATGTGGGAAATGTTACTTATCAAGTTTTTGTGTGCCGTATCTCTGTGATTTAAGGGCATAAAAATTCAAAGTTGGAAAATTGCAAAATTTTCAAAATTTTCGCCAAATTTCTGTTTTTTTCACAAATAAACGCAAGTTATTTAAATTAAATTTTACCACTAACATGAAGTACAATATGTCACGAGAAAACAATGTCAGAATAACCGGGATCCATGGAAGCGTTTCAGAGTTATTACCTCATAAAGGGACAGTGGTCAGAATTGTAAAAATTGGCCCGGTCATGAACGTGTAAACCACCCTTGGGGCTTAAGGGGTTAACAAACACCTGTTCTAGGGGATTTCTGGAATTGCTTAAATCATTTAACCAGAAATCACTAGAAACTCTTGAGAGTGAAATTGAGACTCTACAGACGGTCCTACAAAAACAGGTGATGCCCTTAAAAAATTTAATGATGAAATTGATACTGAGCTTCAGAAATGGGCTCAGGATATTCAAGCAATGAAAACCAAGAAGTTTAAAAGCGGTATACAAGACAAGATGTCATCCAGGGTGTACAGGTGGCGAAACCCTAATGATCGATCTCGCCAACAATATAGGAATACATCCCGATCTAGATCAAGATTTTCTTCAACTAAGTCGAATATATCATGTGACGATGACGTCTCATCTCGGTCCTCACATTTTGGTGGGAATTCTTCCTCCTTTATATCCTCTAGATGTGTTACTACTCGACAATCTGCCAAGAATAAAAATGCGATGGTGCGTACTGCCCCAGGTGGTACCCAGAGTGACCTTCAGGTACTTAATCTCTCCTCGCATGATCTCCCTGATACACAGTTAGAAGTCTTAGGTAGGGGCTGGACCTTTTCCCCCACTAACTCCTTTAATTATTTTCTAGCCTTAAAGGATCTTCATCTATTTTCACTTAAGCTTCTATTACGAAAATTGCATCATAAAGACCAGTCGAATGAGTCACAAAGTGACAGCCAGAGGGAGGCACTTCGCAAGTTAGAGGATCTCCTTGATGAGCAGTCCCCGCCACATCGGGGTAAGTTCCCCTCCAATGTGTTGCCCAGATTGACAAGGTTCCCCCCCTTGTCATTAAGCCCGGCTATTGAAATCTTTTTAGAAAACTGGTTACTGAGGACTTTAAGATGTTGCCTACTAGGCCTGTAGACATGAAAATCTTGACTTTTAAACAGCGTCGGGCGATTTCTGTATTACAGTCACTCCCGGGAGTATTTAAACCGGCGGATAAGGGGGGGAACATCGTCGTCTGGCCCACTGCATTATATGAGTGAGAGGCTTTTCGCCACTTGAGGGATCCTCATACATACCAGAAATTGCCTTACAATCCTACATCTTCCTTCTCGCTTGAACTTCAGCGTATTCTCATTCGTGCTCTTGATGACAATGTTATCACCAAGGAAGTTTTTGAGGGATTAATGGTCATGTCCCTGAAGACCCTCACTTTCTACCTCCTGCCCAAGATCCACAAGGATGCCGCCGACCCTCCTGGACGTCCAATCGCGTCTAGTATTGAGGGACTATGTGATCCTGTTTGTAAATTTTTAGATTTTTATTTGAAACCGTTAGTTGAGATATTACATCATACATCTGGAACACGATGGACGTCCTTACACGGGTCGATGGTGTCCTTGTGGACAACCATACCCTTTTCGTTACGGCTGACATCGAGTCCCTGTACACCTGCATTGATCACACGCAAGGGTTGAATGCGGTCCACCTCTTCCTGGGGGCATCCGGCTTTGGTGACACTTTGTGAGAGCTACTCCTCGAGCTGTTGCATTTTGTTTTCACCCATAACTTTTTTGTCTTCAAAGACCAGTTCTACCTACAGCGGCACGGCTATGGGCGCGGCTTGTGCGCCCTCGTACGCTAATCTCTTCCTGGTTTTCTGGGAGAGATTCTTTTTTGTCGACGGGGGTGCACCGGCCGCCTCCCATGTGCTGTGCTGGCATCGTTATATTGATGACATTTTGTTTTTGTGGGATGGGACAGTGCAGCAGCTCGGGGAGTTTATGGCATGTCTAAATGAGAATAAATGTATTATTAAGTTGACTTATAAATTTGACTCTGACTCTATTGACTTTCTGGACGTCTCTCTGGGCCTTGATGAAAATCGCTGCATCCAGACGGACGTCTATAGAAAGCCTACCTCAGTCAACGCACTTCTACATGCCGAATCTTCGCACAACCCATCTACCATCAAGGCAGTCCCGGTCGGTCAATTCCTCAGGATGAGGCGGATCTGCTCCACTGATGACCGTTTCAAGAGGCATGCCCTGTTGAGAGGAACTGAGGCCGCTATCTGCAGACCGGATATAACTTCAAGAGAAATGTGCTGTCTTCCAGGTGCAAAAATTAAAGATGTGTCTGACAGGATATCAGGACTCTTCAGACCTACAGATGACTACCCATTCCTGCTACTACATGTGGGGACAAATGACACTGCAACAAATGACCTGGAAACCATCTGCAGAGACTTTGAAGACTTAGGCAAGAAAGTGAAAGAACTGGGAGCGCAGGTGGTCTTCTCTTCCATCCTCCCAGTGGATGGCCATGGAACAAGGAGGTGGAATAAGATTCTGCAGGTGAACAACTGGCTACATCGATGGTGCCGTCAGCAACGATTTGGATTTCTGGATCACGGAGTGAATTACTTATACGATGGACTACTTGCTAGAGATGGGGTGCACCTTACGAAGACTGGAAAGCATGTATTTGGAAGTCGCCTTGCTACACTTGTAAGGAGAGCTTTAAACTAGAACAACATGGGAAGGGAAGCAAAAGACCAGAAAAAGCCATACACCTGACAAATGCTATTGAGAACTCTGCTACTAGAAGTGGAAAGGAAGAACAAAGACAAAAGTATCTAATTAATAAAAATATTGGCGAAAGAGAAACCAATCACAAACTAAAATGTTTCTATACTAATGCACAAAGCATGGGCAACAAACAAGGAGAATTGGAGCTACTAACACAGGAAAAGAAATATGATGTCATTGGAATCACTGAAACTTGGTGGGACAATACCCATGATTGGAATACAAGACTAGAAGGATACAAATTATTTGCAAGAAACAGACTTGATAAACGAGGAGGGGGTGTCGCATTGTATGTTAGAAACGTATATATCTGCACAGAGATTGAAGCTTCAGAGACTGGGAGTTCTGTGGAAACTGTTTGGGTAAGAATACAAGGACAGAACAATGGAAAGGACACCATTGTAGGCATTTACTACAGGCCGCCTGTGCAAGCTGAAGATATGGATGAACTCTTTATGCATCAAATGGCCAAGTTCTCCAAAAAATATGACATAGTTGTCATGGGAGATTTCAACTATCCAGACATTTGTTGGGAATCTCTCTCAGGCAAAACTAACAGGTCAAGGAAATTCTTATCCTCTCTTGCTGACAACTTTATCTTCCAAAAGGTAGGGGAGAAAACAAGGGGAACTGCTACTTTGGATCTAATCCTTATAAACAGGGAGGAAATGGTTGAGGAGGTAAAAGTGGCTGGGACCCTAGGAGGTAGCGACCATGCTATTTTAGAATTTTGGATAACTAGAGGCGGAAGACCTGTGAAGACTCAGACGTCAAGGTTAGATTTCAGAAAGGCAGATTTTAAGGGATTCAGAAAGAGAATTGGAGGGATCCAATGGCTGGATATCCTTAAAGACAAAAATGTCCAGGAAGGATGGGAAATCTTGAAAAATGAAATTCTCAAAGCACAGTTGTTAACAATTCCAAAAAGAGGGAAGAATAGGAAGCATTTAAGGAAACCAGGATGGATGAACACAGAACTTAAGCACATGCTAAAAAGGAAGAAAAAAATGTTTATAAAATGGAAAGTGGGAGGCATATCTAAAGAAGAATATAATGCTGTCTGCAGAACCTGCAGGGCACAAATCAGATTAACTAAAGCTGAAAATGAATTGAGGCTTGCAAGAGATGTCAAAAGCAATAATAAAGGATTTTGGGGATATGTCAAAAGTAAAAGAAAAGTCAAAGATGCTATAGGATTTTTACAGGATGAAAATGATGAAATGGTAAGACAGGATGTTGAGAAGGCTGAACTTTTAAATTCCTATTTTGCATCTGTTTTCTCTCAGAAAGGAAATGTAACATCAACTGTTCTTCACTGTCCTATTAAGGGAATAGAAGAATCCAGGATATCTATAAACAGAAAGATAGTGAGGGAACACTTAGCTAACCTAAATGAATTCAAGTCTCCAGGTCCAGATGAATTACACCCCAGAGTACTGAAGGAGATAGCAGAAGAAATTTTTGAACCCCTCTCCATAATCTTTGAAAATTCTTGGAGAACAGGAGAAGTGCCAGAAGACTGGAGAAGAGCAAATGTTGTTCCTATCTTCAAAAAGGGGAAGAAGGTGGACCCAGGAAACTATAGGCCGGTGAGTCTGACTTCTATACCAGGAAAGATCTTTGAACAAATTATTAAACAACATGTATGTCAATACCTGGATAAGAATGAAGTGATTAAACAAAGTCAGCATGGGTTTGTAACTAATAAGTCATGTCAGACTAACTTAATTTCCTTCTATGACGGTATCACTGATTGGGTGGATCAAGGAAATGCTGTAGATATAGTATATCTTGACTTCAGCAAAGCATTTGACAAAGTCTCTCATACAATCCTTATTGAAAAAATGACTAAGTATGGAATGGACAAGGCAACTGTTAAGTGGATTCATAACTGGCTTAGTGATCGGACCCAAAGAGTGGTCGTAAATGGCTGCACATCCAGTTGGAAGAATGTCTCAAGTGGGGTACCACAGGGCTCTGTCCTGGGCCCTGTATTGTTCAACATCTTTATCAACGATTTAGATAAAGGAATTGAGGGTAAACTGATTAAATTTGCTGATGACACAAAGCTAGGAGGGATAGCTAATACTAGAGAAGAGAGAGAGAGAATTCAAAAAGATTTAAATAAACTGGAGAAGTGGGCAGCAACTAACAGAATGGTTTTTAACAGGGAGAAATGCAAAGTACTACATCTGGGCAATAAAAATGAAAAAAGCATATACAGAATGGGAGGAATAGGGCTAAGTGACGCACATGTGAAAAATACTTGGGTATACTAATAGATCACAGACTGAATATGAGTCAACAGTGTGATGCAGCAGCAAAAAAGGCAAATGCAATTCTAGGAGTGGCACATGTTAAGGAGCTGAAACTCCTAAACCCTTATCCAATTTTAATGTGGATACCCTCAAATGAAAGCTGAAAGTCTGAACTTCAACTGCATCTGAATTGTTTAGTTTAAAATTCATTGTGGTAATGTCTAGAACCAATATTAGAAAAATGTTGTCTCTGTCCAAATATATATGGACCTACTGTACTGTACTTCATCTGTTGACCTCAGAGAGAGATGATGGTAATCTGGCAATGGGTTACAAACAGGTTCATCAAGTTCAACATTGGGTCACTCTTTAGCCATTATGTAGTTGTGGAGAACCACACATGCCACCTCATCAACTGTATCAATTTTGAGATTAATTGCTGTCCCTAAAATGTGCCATTTTGAGACAAGCATACCAAAGGCACACTCAACAGTTCTTCGTGCCCTGGTCAGTCGGTAATTAAAAATCCTTTTGTGTGGTTCAAGTCCTGACTGGAGTATGGTTTAAGTAGGTTTCCACACATCTGAAAGGCCTCATCCCCAACCATAACAAATGGCATTGGCCATTCAGTGTAGGGAAGAGGTCGTGGCAGGGGGAAATTAAAATTATTCCCATACAAGCGTTGGCCCATGTCCGAGTTTTTAAATGTCTGGGAGTCATTACCACGGCAAAAGATCCGCTGTCCACGGCGACAAAGCTACAGTCCGCAGCTGCAATGGCCATGAGCACTATGGAAAAATATTTTTTGTAATTAATGTACTCAGATCCAGTTCCAGACGGTTTGGTAATCCGAATATGTTTTCCATCCACTGCTCCCAAACAGTTGGGGAAATTACAAAGTTCCAAGATTTTTTCTGCATTTTCCTGCCAGACTTCTGTGGTGGGTAGGGGGATAAATTCCTCATGGAGAACATCCCACAAAGCCCGGCAGGTGTCTGTGACAATCCAAGAAAGTGTTGAAATTCCAATCCGGAAGTGGAAATGGAGCGATGAAAGGCTCTCTCCGGTAGCCAGGAATCTACCGAACAGAGAAAAAAAAAAAATTAAGAACAATAATGTTTATGACAGTTGTTTTGCAAAACAGAATAAGGAAAAAAATTAAGCACATTGCTGAACAATAATAATTATGACAGGCATTTCTTTTTAAATATTACGTACCTTATTACGTTCCTTACGTGCCTGGGTGTCCTGCCTGCTGATGGCTCCTTGTACACGAAGCAGCAAATCCCGGAAGCTATCTTTAGACATCCTCGTGTACTCAAAATATTTATCCGGGTTTTCACGGAGCTCACTGAATGAGTGGTAGGCTCCAAGGCTATCCCGGAGTTCAACAAAGGGGTGTTGCCAAAAGTGCCGATGCCGTCTTCTCCATCTTTCTCTTTTCCGTTCTTGCTCACAAGCAAATGCAAAGGCAAGAAACAAGTTGACATCCAAATCCAGATTCCAATAGAAACTCCCCATGCGAAGATCCATCTTGACGCTGGATACAGGAGCAAAATCGAATTATTTCATCTGTACAAGGGTCTATATACAGAAATCCCATGAAACACGCCCATTTTAGGATTACAACCCTAAAAATTAGCACTAAAAAAAAAACATATCTCATCTGCTTTCATCTGTGAAGAGCACAGGGTGCCAATGGCGAATTTGCCAATCCTGGTGTTCTGTGGCAAATGCCAAGCGTCCTGCATGGTGTTGGGCTGTGAGCACAACCCCCATCTGTGGACGTCGGGCACTCACACCATCCTCATGGAGTCGGTTTCTAACTGTTTGTGCAGACACATGCACATTTGTGGCCTGCTGGAGGTCATTTTGCAGGGCTCTGGCAGTGGTCCTCCTGTTCCTCCTTGCACAAAGGCTGAGGTAGCAGTACTGCTGCTGGGTTGTCGCCCTCCTATGGCCCCCTCCATGTCTCCTGGTGTACTGGCCTGTCTCCTGGTAGCGCCTCCAGCCTGTGGACACTACGCTGACAGACACAGCAAACCTTCTTGCCACAGCTCGCATTGATGTGCCATCCTGGATGAGCTGCACTACCTGAGCCACTTGTGTGGGTTATAGAGTCCGTCTCATGCTACCACAAGTGTGAAAGCACAACCAACATTCAAAAGTGACCTAAACATCAGCCAGAAAGCATTGGTACTGAGATGTGGTCTGTGGTCCCCACCTGCAGAACCACTCCTTTATTGAGGGTGTCTTGATAATTGCCAATAATTTCCATCTGTTGTCTATTCCATTTGCACAACAGCATGTGAAATTGATTGTCAAACAGTGTTGCTTCCTAAGTGGACAGTTTGATTTCACAGAAGTTTGATTTACTTGGAGTTATATTCTGTTGTTTAAGTGTTCCCTTTATTTTTTTAAGCAGTATACATATATATCATGAGGGGTGTAGTTTCCAAAATGGGGTCACTGAGGGTTTTCGTATGATCTGACACCTCGAGGGCTCTGCAAGTGGCAACCTGCAAACTATTCTAAATTTGTGCTCCAAAAGTCAAGAAGCATTTCTTCCTTTTGCGCCCCGCCATGTGCTTAAACAGCAGTTTCCAACTACATATTGAGTGCAGCTTCGGATAAATTGCTGTATAAATTGTGAAGTCCATTTCCTCCTATTACCCTTATTAAAACAAAAAAAAATGGAGCTAAAACAACATTTCAGTGGAAAAAAAATTATTTTTTTTCCAACATCCAGCATTATAGAATTCTGTGAAGCACCTGTGTGTTCAAAATGACTTCCACAGTCAATTCCAGCTAAAATTGTGCTTCAAAGGGATAAAAGACCAGACTGATCAGTGGCTGTCCCCCAACTGAACCTCCAACCAGGTCAGGTTGTATGGGATAATGGGTGTAACTTGGTGGAGGCTTTAAAGCAATGCATGGCCTACATGCTGAACTTGGTAGTACAGAAGTTTTTACTTGTAAAAACATACTCTGACTTGTCGGACCTACTTGCGAAGGTATGCCATGTCAGCGCCCATTTTCGAATGTCATCTCAGGCTTTCACCGGTCTGGCTGTGCTGCAGCAGCACTTTAATTTGCCTTGTCACCGACTGATTTGTGACCTGCCCGCACGCTGGAATTCGACTTTTCATATCTTGGCAAGGCTTAGTTAGCAGCAAAGGGCAGTGTCTGAATTCCAGCTTCTCAATGCCCGTCAGAGTAACACTGAGCCTCCACCCATAACAACTGCTAAGTTGGTGTGGATCGCTGATTTACAGTATGTGAGGTTCTTCACAACTTTGAGTACTGCACCAAGGTGGTGAGCGCTGATGACACTATTATCTGCATAACGATCCTGCTACTCTGTCTATTAAAAGCATTGAATGCCGAGCAGGTGGCTATGGAGCAAAATTTTGCAGTGGCTGATACCACACAGCCCAGCCTCACACAATATTCTCAGGCCACATTGGATGATGATGAGGAACAGGAGGAGGAACAGGAATTTTTGGTCTGCGCTACAGAGGGGACTCTCAATTCCATCTTCATGCCTGTCCAGCATGGATGGCCTGGAGAGGAGGAGGAGGAGGCGATGCGTTGTGACGGGGATAGGATGGCTATTGTTCATCCTGGTGGGGACACTGAAAGTTTGACTCTTTGTAGTCTACTACACATGGCACAGTTCATGTCCAGATGCCTTTCACAAGACCCTTACGTGAAAGACATTTTGTCCACAATGAAATACTAGCTGTGCACCTTTCTTGACCCCACGGTACAAGGAGTAAATTCCTTTTCTCATGTTGGAGGAAGACATGCCATTTTCAGTGCATGCATGCTAGAGGACCATTGTTGAAGACTTGCTGAAAAGATTACCATCAGACAATGCTGCTGGCAAAGGTAATGGCTCTTTCCACACACCAGGTGCAACTCGGGGGGATGTCTACCAACTTGGCCATTTTCATGAAACCGTCATATCAGCAAAGGCTATCTGTGGGTGTAACTATGACTAGGAGGGAGAAGTTGACCAAGATAGTGAAGGAGTACCTAAGTGACCATACCAGCGTCCGTCCTGATTTTACAGTGCCCTTTTAACTATTGGTTGTCCAAGCTGCACACTTGACCCGACCTCTCCTTGTACGCCTTGGAGGTCCTGATTCTACTGTGCCCTTTTAACTATTGGTTGTCCAAGCTGCACACTTGGCCCGACCTCTCCTTGTACACCTTGGAGGTGCTGCCATGCCCTGCCGCAAGTGTGTTGTCTGAGCGGGTTTTTAGTTAGGCCAGTGCAATCGTAATGGATAGGCGAACACGCCTGTCAACGGAAAATGCAGACAGGCTGACTCTTCTAAAATTGAACAAGTCCTGGATTTCCTCTAAATTTGTAAGCAGTACGGATGACAGCAACCCAACGTAAATGCAGCCCAAATGTTCTTTTTTGGAAGTTGTCTTAATGTACGTTGCTTACCATCCAAACCCATTTTCTTCTGGTAATCATGTCCTACTCCTTCTGCTTCTGCAACAAGTAATTAGTGGTCATATATGTATACCCCATGTGAGTAATGTTTTTAAGTATTTGTAAACCTTTGTACAATGTGCAATGGTGAAACTTGTACTCCCTGTCTCTAGCTATTCCAATAACTGCAAAATGTATTGTGAGTTCCCTATCACGGCCTCTTTCAGCATGTAAGATGTAGTCCCCTTGGGTAATTTTTGGAAACCTTTGTACATTGTGCAATGGTAAAGCTTGTACTCCCTATCTCTAGCTATTGTAATAACTGCAAAATGTATTGTGAGGTCCCCATCACAATCTCTTTCAGTGTGTATAACACAGACCCCTTGGGTAATTTTTGGAAACTTTTGTACATTGTGCAATTGTAGGGTCGGTGGGCCGAGCTGGGGGGTGGTCCCTCTCTTACCGCACAGAGATGTAACAGAGAAACGATGGAGGCAAATGTTGGGTACAACAGGTCCAAGTTTTATTCTCTCTTGCGGCCCACTTGACGGTCTCCACAGTACACCACACTTCAATGCACTTCTTCACTTTACTTATCGGCCCTCCGTTCCCACAGCCGCTTCCCACACACCGTACTTTACACTGGGGACGTGTATGTATACACCGTCCCCTCTTCACTCTTCGACGCTCCTGTCAGATCCGTCACTGTGGCCGCCTTAGGCCCGTAAACCAACAGTACTTCTACTGAACAGTCATCTTTCGCAATACAGTATGCTTTACCTCAGTGCCTCGTCTTTTCTGCGGTACTTTCCTGTCAGGACCACCCCCCTGAAGTTCTCTCTCCTCAGTCCCCCCTGCTTTGGTTTTCCTCAGAGTGCACAGACTGTCGTAGTCCTCCTGTCACTTGAGCTCCCCCTGGGGACTGGAACTTTCTGGAACCCTCCCTCAAATTTATACCTTTCTTGGTTCCCTGTAACTCCGCCCCCCATGACCAACGGTTTCCTAAGCCCTAAGGTGATGTCAAGTCCTTTGCTCACACTCCTCCCTGCCCTCTAATGGTCAACCCAGGTACTGCACGTCCACTACACTTTCCTAGCTGTTTCCCCACTGTAGTAACTGACAACTATCTGAACTCTGCAAACCTTTCCTTCTCTATACTGACAGGTCCGTCCGTCCGTCAGGTCACCTTCCCTACACAATGGTGAAACTTGTACTCCCTATGACTAGCTATTGTAATTATTGCAAAAGTTATTGTGAGGTCCCCATCACAGTCTCTTTCAATGTCTCTAATACAGATCACTTGGGTAATTTTTGTAAACCATTGTACATTGTGCATTGGTCAAATTTCTACTCTCAATCTTTATATATTCAATTAGTATAATTTTTTTATTGTGTTGTCCTTCCCACTGTCTCTTTAAGTGTGTAACTGGGAGCCTTATGTTGATTTTTGGGTCTGCACTTGGACATTGTGGAACATCAATGCATTAATATGCTCCACACACTTCTTCAGTTTTAAGCCTTGCAAAGAATAATTTGAGTAATGAAGCTGCAAGTTTGAAAATTTTACCCATACATCCCTTTAATAATAATCTTTATTTTTATATAAGGAAATTGGACATAATACCTCTGTTGACATATGCCATGTACTGCTGACATGCGCAGCACCCCAGTAGGTGGGCGGAACGCCTGGGTACGAAATCTGTGTCTGATGGTGAAACCACTGGCTCTTCCCCTGTGTTACGTCCTTCACAATCTGCTGTCCAGGAAGTAAGCGCTGATGCCTCTTGCCCACAACCTGTAGTTGCGCAAGCACAACAGTCAGCAACCACGTCCAGTTTGTTGTCCCAGCCCAGCATATGTCTCTTCCCTAATTATTAGCTAGATCGAGCATACATATTCGTTAGCACTTTACCTTGTCCGATGCTGGACAAAGACCATTCCTGGCTTTTCCAGGCTCCTAAATGAGACGTGTCTCTTTATTAAACTGTTGCTTCCCTTAAATTTTCTAAATTTTGGTAAAAAAAAGGTTTTTGGGTATTGGCCAGCTTCTGTACATTTTAAGTAGGTAGAAGAGACTGGGTTAATGCGCTCCACAGACCTATTCAGGCCGCAGCCTGTCACATATTTTAACATGGTCATTGCCATGCTAAGGCCTTTACCTGAGCTCTGTAGCACTGCCTGTCACCTGAGTAATACACTCTACAGACTTCGTCACTCTCTGGGACATATCTTGTAATTACTCCAATGTTGCTCAAAGCCCTTGAAGAGGCTGGTTACAAGGAAAATTAGGCTTGTACATGTTCCTGACATGGGCGCTTCAGGCCTGACAGACTGATCACAATGCAGACCCTCGCTTGCATACACTGTATTCAGAATTTAATTCTAATGCTTTTTGTGTCTAGTAGAATCCAATTACCTGACATTGATCATACAGCTCCCCCAACTCCTGTATTATATTCACCTTACAGTGGCTTCAGCGGCTATGACAGTGGCTCTATTGGGATCTGATGCCAAAATGAACTGTGGAGCTCGCAAAACTCAGGTTTCACCGCACCTGCTGGCCCTCTGAAAATGTCCAGCGAGTGCCGCATAATGACATGGCGGTGGACGTGATGGTAGTAGGCGAAGCCCAAAATTCAAATGGGCATGTTTTAGATAGCATTATAAAGTTATAGGGAATATGTATTCCACTATCTGGCTAACAATTTTGAATGAGGGAGGGACCTCCCAAATGTAGGAGTGAGAGCTCTTCCAAATGTATGATACAGGGCCACCTGGGGGCCCTTCCCAAACTCAGGTTTCACGGCACATGCTGGCCCACTGAAAAAGTGAAGCGAGTGACACAAAATGACATGGCGGTGAACGTGGTGGTGGTGGTGGCAGGCGAAGCCCAAAATTGAAATGGACATGTTTTAGCTGGCATTGTAAAGGGATGGGGAATATGCATTCCACTATCTAGCTAACAATTTTGAATGAGGGAGGGACCTCCCAAATGTAGGGATGAGAGCCCTCACAAATGTAAAGGAAAAACTAAAGCGAAAACACTCCTTATGAACATTTGCTAAAGGGGAGGTATAATTTTTTATCTTTATTTTGCGCTATATACATGTAATTATGAAGGAAAAAAATGTTTCTTAGCATTTTTCCCTTTAAAAAAAATTCAGGTTTGGTTTGGTAGGTCTTATAAATCGGTAAAACCTGGCACAATAGTCTGACAACATTATTCCCAGATTCCATATGTGAGTCAGAAAGGCACGAAGACATCTTCACTATGCTGTTTCCATTTAGTTTTAGCTCTTTCCCATCCATTTCAGCTTTTTTCTCAAGCTCCCAGACCTGTTTGTTGAGTCCAGCAGAAAAATATTTGACTTTCCCATTGACTTGCATTGGATTCGTTATTCGGTATGAAATTATTCATGCCGATTTTCTCAAATCTGACTATTTCACTATTTGCTCATCAATAATCATGAGCCCCAATGGGACAGTGATGTCATGTCTTGTAAAGCGCTGTCTAGTTAATGGTGCAATAGTAAAATAAGTAAACTATATAGTGCATATGTGAACATGATTAGCTTTCTTGTATCATGCTATGAACTTGCAAAGTATTCCAGCCTCTAAATAGCATAAGATAATTTGTCTAAGGCCGGGGTCACACTGGCGAGGAATACGGCCGAGTGAGAGGCGCTAAAAGCACGCATTACACACGGACCAATGATTCTCTATGGGGTCACTCGCACCAGCCGTATATTTCTCATCCGTATTCTACGGTCCGTGCCAATCGCAGCATGCTGCGATTGTCAGCGTACTATGGCCGTAGTACGCCAATGCAAGTCTATGGGTGCGCAAAAAATACGGATTACACACGGACCACACATGTGACTTGCGAAAAATACGCACCAGGTGTCTTTTAGCAAAGCCGGCAATTCAGTGCGCGATACAGTAAAATCACACTGACAGGTTTAATAAAGAAACAAAAGAATAGATATAGACACATAGAATACATATATATATATGCATTCTATGTGTCTATATCTATTCTTTGGTTTCTGTTAGAAACCCTGTCATAGGGCTCCATTATATGTCCATTTTGCAAGCCTGCGAGAAAATCTCAGCATACGGATGCCATACAGATTACATACGGATGCTGACATGCACAAAATACGCGACCACACCTTGCTTACGGATGACCTACGGAGCACTGTTTAGGGGTCATTCATCCGTATTATGCCTGTAAACTACGGACCGTATTTTGTGCAGGTTAGTGTGACCCCGGCCTAACTTTCTGCCTTCTTGTCCTATTGTTAGGCAATAAGGAGATGCAGACCAACAACTGGTTCTGAACCTTCTACACAAACCCTTAAAGTGGCAAAAGGGTTGATGCCACAAATAGAGGTGGTAAGCCTGATCATGCAAGGTAATTGATCACGGTGAGGAGTAACATATCTCATACAGCTGAGCAGCCTGAATAGAAGCTTAACAGCTACAGAGAGTGTTTAATGAATCAAAATATCTTATAAGACCAATCAGAAATGAGGAATAACTACCTTCCAGAATTTAGAAAAATATGCAGGGATGACAGTCTTCTGGCAGTAGATGTGATGTACTGTATATTCCATAGTATGTTTCCCCAGTAAGTACAATACAGCAGGGTCTATCCTTTCATAGCCATAATTCCATATGGGCTAAATAAAGTGATGTGGTTTTTTTTTGTCTTTATTTTTCATTCATGCAGGCGAATTGGAAAAATCTCTGCAAAACCTAACTTGTCAACATCCACAGAAAGTTCCATTGCTCTTTTGGCATCCAAAGATTGATTTCTGAACTTATCATGCCTCCTACTAATAAGCAGTCTTACAAAAACAGTTTTTTTCTGGATGAGGTTTGGTTCAAAATATCATCTGCTGGTATAGGTACACTGTGTTTTATCAAGACCAAAGTCAGCACAGTTGTCTACTAGGAAATTGTAGAGTATTTCATGCTTCCCTCTGCCGACAAGCTTTTTGGAGATGGAAATTTCATTCTCCAGCAGGACTTGGCACCTGTCCACACTGCCAAAAGTACCAATACCTGGTTTAAAACAACAGTATCACTGTGATTGATTGGCCAGAAAACTCGCCTGACCTTGACTCCAGAGAGAATCTATGGGGTATTGTGACGGAGTCAGCTTCTGCTGAGTTGATTTCTAGAGTGGACCCTCTGGGTCGTGGCACGCACCCACCAAGGGCTAGCTGATCTTGTGACGAACCACCCCCTATACAGGGAGTGTCAGGGGCGGGGCAAGACCTAGGGGGTGAGTCACCACGACTGCTGGAACCAGACGGCCAGCTCCGGGAAGACCCGATTGCGAGTGTCTAGAAACATGGAACATGCAAGATACAAGACATAACAAAGCGTGGTCACAGGGTTTCTTCAATAAAGCATGGTCTCAGTGTTTAATCAGACTCAAGACGTAATAACACGGACAAAGTGATACATAGCAAGGTGCGTGATAGTGCACGCCAAAGTCCAAGGCATGATACGTGCTAGGTGGCATGCCAGGGTTCCGGCAAGGGCTAAATGGCATCGGACTCCGGACATCTGGCAACGATCGACAGGCTGCGGACATCAGGCTGCGTACATCAGCTCCAGACATCAGGCCACAGTCATCAGGCTCTGGACCTCTGGCAGCAATTGACAGACTCCGGACATCCGGCAGGCGAGCCAGGGTTCAGGCGAGGGTTCAAGACATGGTGCGTGTTAGGAGACACGCCAAGGTCCAAGGCAGGGTTCATGGCGGGATGCGTGCTAGGAAACACACCAGGGTCCAAGGTAGGGTTCAAGGCAGGATGCATGCTAAGAGACACACCAGGGTCCAAGTCAAGATGCGTGCTAAGAAACACACCAAGGTCCAAAGCAGAATGCATGCTAGGAGACACGCCAGGGTTCAGGCTAGGGCAAGAGCCTGCGCATGCTAGGAGGCACGCCAGGGTTCAGGCTAGGGCCTGTGCGTGCTAGAGGGCACACCAGGGTACATGGCCGGACCTGCGCGTGCTTTAGAGAAGCACGGGGAGATATGCCAAGGGACAGGGTAGGGCCTGCGCGTGCCAAGAAGGCACGCAATGCACAGTGCCGGGACAGCGTGAATGCAAGGAAGCACAGAGAGCATGGCTGGGGCACTGGCTAGCTGGTCGGGCTGAGGCTCAGACGAGCTTGGCTGCGAAACAACAGGCGGACACAGCTAAGTCACTGGCAGACAAGCACGGCTGAGGCACAAGCAGGCGGGCATGACTAAGACGGGCACAACTGAGGCACAAACAGGCGGATGAGCCAAGGCCAGGCGCGTGCAAAGGGCACATGGAGAAACAAAGCAAGGCAAGGCTAGCTAATGACAGAGTGAAAAGCAAAGAGCGGAACGTAGGCTGAAGCACAGAGCCGGGTAAGAAAAGAGAAGCGGAGCGTATTCTAGAGCACAGCCGGGTCAAGACAGGGTACTAGATGCAAGACATAGAGCAAAGTACAGACAGGTAGCGGAACGTATGCTGAGGCACAGAGCCGGGTACAAGGAAAAAGCGGAGAGTATGCCAGACCACAGAGCCGAGTATAGAGAAGAGACAAGACTTGTGCTAAAGGAGCACGGTAGGTAAGAATATAAAGATATAGCTCAAAGCAGAGTACACGGCCAAAGCGCGTACAGACAGCACGGCGAGGCAAAGTACAGAAACAGGCTTGTGCAAGAGAGCAAAATAGGACAAAGCATAGGGAAGAAGCAGAGCTTGTGCTAAATAAGCACAATAGAGCAGAGGATTGGAGAGCCAGGCAAAGCAAGATACAGGACACAAGGCAAGGTACAGGACACCAGACGAGGTACAGGACAAAAGACAAACACAGGACACCAGACGAAGTACAAGCACAGAGCGTGTGCGAAGAAGCACAACAGGGCAGAGTGCAGAGGCACAGAATACAGGAAGTGAAAAAAGCAGGACCATGCAGCCTAGCAGGGAAGCAACACAATACTCAGGCCCTGACCATAGGAAGGGGTAGTCTGATATAGGGCATTAGCACCTGAACTTCCGGGTCAGGACCATGGGGAGGACTTCTGGGTCGAGTCCTCCAGGATCATAGAGAGGACTTCTAGGTCAGGTCCTCCAGAAGCATAGAGAGGATTGTTGGATGAGGTACTCCTGGACCATAGAGAGGATAGCTGGATCAGGTCCTCCTGGACCATAGAGAGAATCGCTGTGTCGGGTCCTCCAGGACCATAGAGAAGATCACTGTGTCGGGCCCTCCAGGACCATAGAGAGGAACAATGTGTCGGGTCCTCAAGGACCATAGAGAGGATCGCTGTGTCGGGTCCTCCAGGACCATAGAGAGGATCACTATGTTGGGTCCTCCAGGACCATAGAGAGGATCACTGTGTCGGGTCCTCCAGGACCATAGAGACGATCACTGTGTCGGGTCCTCCAGGAGCATAGAGAGGAACCGTCTGCAGGCGGCAAGAAGATGAGTGCGCACACGCGCCGGGCACAGGCGGCAGCCAAAGGATCCAGCATAGGAGATGTGCGCGCGCACCAGCAATGGCGAGCAGCCACAAGGTGAGCTGTGTGTGCGCACTAGTAACGGCATGCAGCCGTAAGGTGAGGGGCGCGTGCACACCAGCAACGGCATACAGCCGCAAAGCGAGATGCACGTGCGCACGCGACAGGAACCCCCGGACCAGCACTGGGGACAATGCGGCATGACAGGCATGGCAGTAGGGATCATGCAGCACAAGCAGCATGACAGGCATGACAAGTATTGTCAAGAGGAAGATGGGAGACACCAGACCCAACAATGCAGACGAGCTGAAGGCTGCTAACAAAGCAACCTGAGCTTCCATAACACCTCAGCAGTGCCACAGGCTGATCGCCTCCATGCCATGCCGCATTGATGCAGTAATTGATGCTGAAAGATCCCCGACCAAGTATTGAGTGCATTTACTGAACATACATTTCAGTAGGCCAACATTTTTCAAGCTGGTGTTACAAAGTATTCTAATTTACTGAGATAAAGACTTTTGTGTTTTCATTGGCTGTAAGCCATAATCATCAACATTAACAGAAATAAACACGTGAAATAGATCACTTTGTTTGTAATGAATGACTCTATATAATATGAGTTTCACTTTTTGTATTGAAGAACTGAAATAAATTAACTTTTTGATTATATTCTAATTTTGTGAGATGCGCCTATATTGTAGAAAGATTTTAGGAAGGCTTCTTCCATGCAAGACAGGTTGTTGTCCACTTCCTTTGTTATTTAGTTCTCCCAGATACTCTAATATAAATATGTAAAAGACGCAGGTTATCCTGTCCTCAGTAGGATCTCTCGTATTATTTAAGATTGTTATGCTTACTTTGAGCCCTATAAAGGGATTACCTGATACTTAAATATTGAGGGCCATAATTCCATATTGGCTAAATATAGTGCGGATGCAACGCCAGACTCCCCACTTCTCATCAGCTGTTCCCAATTCTCACTGAATGTGCTTAGTTGCATAGCTGCACAGCACAGCTCCGTCAACTGCACATCTACCTTTATTCAAATAAATAGGGGTGGATCTGCAGTATGCCGCTGCAGCCACTATGCAGTTGACGGAGCTGTGCTCTTCTACAACTAACCGCATATGGCCGGCATCAGGAGCAGTCGAACGGCATTGATGACCTATTCTAAGGATAGGCCATCAATATTAACCCCTTTCCAAAAAAAAAAAAAGATATAGCTGAACATCCAAATTGCAGGTGATTTCCTTCAATTGGGAGTACAGTCATGACTGTTGAATAGCATTGGCACAGGAGTTTTATATGCGATATTGTCACATTCAGGAAAAATTGTTTAACAGATTATAGGGTCATCTTTACTCATTTGCCCTTGTAAAAATAAATTATTATTCATTCACCGCCCAATGGTATAAAATTCTGCTAAACACCTGTAGTGTCAAAATCCTCACTGCAGCCCTAGATGAATTCATTGAGAAGTATTGCTTGTTAAATGGGATGACTTCATGGGCTCTATCAATGTGCCATGGCACCCGCAAACAATTCCAGCAAAATCTGCACTCCAATATGGAGTTCCTTCCCAACGGAGCTTTGCACTGTGCCTGAAAAGTAGTTTTCGACAACATATGAGGTTTCGGTGTACAAAGTAGAAATAGCAAAATGAATCATGTGGTCCATTTTCTCCTTTTGGCACTTTTGAAAGTTAAACATTTTGGGCTAAAGCAACATTGCAGTGAAAATAATGTAATTTTTCATTTCCACAACCCAATGTTACACAAGTCTGTAAATCACTAGTGTGTTTAAAATGCTCATGAATTTTTTTCACAGGTGTAGTTTTCAAAATGAGGTAAATTGTGTTTGTTTTTTTTGCTGTTTCAGCATCTCAGAGGTCTTGCCAATGTGACTTGGAATCTGCAATCTATTGTAGCAAAAATTGCACTACAAAAGTCAAATAGAGCTCTTCCCCTTCTGAGCCTTTTTGCTTGCCCAAGCAGTAATTTCAGACCCCATATGGGTTATTGTTGTACTCGGGAGAAAATTTCACCTGTTACTTTTCTAAAAATGAAAAATTTGGGGCTAAAGCAACATTTTCATTGAAAAAAACATCCATAATATTTCATTTTCATGCCTTAATAATATAAAATGCTTTGAAGCACTTGTAGGTTCACGATGCTCATCACACCTCAATCATCAATTCTGTGAGAGGTGTAGTTTCTAAAATGGGGTAACTTTTGGGGAGTTTCTACTCTTCTGTCACCATGAGTTCTCTTCAAATGAGACATGGTGTCTATCCCAGCCAAATCTGCACTGCAGAATTCAAATAGCGCTCCATCCTTTCTGAGCTCTACCATGTGCAAAAAACAGTAGTTTTTGATCACATATAGCGATCAGCATACTCAGGATAAATTTCAAAACAATATGTTGTGTCCATTCTTCTGTTACCCTTGTGAAAATTAGAAAATTGGACCTAAAATAATATTTTTTTTGTGGGGAAAATTGTAATTTTTAATTTTCACATCCCAATGTTATTAAATTCCACAAATCACCTGTTGGTTTAAAAAGCGCACTACACCCGTAAATAAATTCCTTGAGGGGTGAAGTTTCCAAAATAGAGTCACTTAGAGTTTCTGCTATTTTGGCATCTTGAGGGCACTGCAAATGCGACAAGGTGTCTGCAATCTGTGCCAACAAAAATTGTGCTCCCAAAGACAAAACTGCTTCTTCCTTTCCAAGCCCTGCCATTCCCTTAACAGTAGTTTCCAATCACATGTGGCCTCATTGTACTCAGGTGAAAATGGGCCCCGCAACCTATTGTGCAATTTACTATAGTGCATGTCGGCATTGCTACACGTAAACCAGCTGGTGTGGCATCTTTAAGAATAGGAGAAGCAATCAATCATCAATCTTCAGTGGTGCTCAGCAAAAAGATAGTCATTAATAAATACTTCCGTAAGACGATTGAAACTGCTGCATTCACTGGGTAAAACAATCAGGTCCATCAAGCCTTGAGGAACCATCATAATGGCCGTGAAATGGCTGGAGGCTATGTGTTGTTTGACTTTGCTTGAAATCCTGCCTATACCACAATAAAGAAGAATTGGGATTTTTTTCTGAGTGCAGCAGTATCAATCTACTTACTGAAGTACTATTTTGCAGTTTCTCTTGTTACCCTTGTGAAAATGAGAAATTTGTGGCTAAAGCAAAATTGTTGTGAAAAAAAACAGACATAATATTAGTTTTCACAATCCAATATTATTACAGTGAGTGAGTTCTAGATGCTCATCACATCTGTACATGAGTTCCTTAAGGATTGTAATTTTCAAAATGGGAGGTTTCTACTATTTTGGCACCTCAGAGCTCTGCAAATTGTGGACATGGTGTCCACAAACTATTCCAGCCAAATTTACTCTCCAAAAACGATATAGCGCTCCTTCCCTTCCAAGCCCAATAGTAAGCCCAAACAGTAGTTTACAATACATATTGGAGCATCAGTGTACTCAGGAGAAATTGCACAACAAATGGGGTGGTCCATTTTTTTCTTTCGCCCTTGTGAAAATAAAAAAATTTGGTGCTAAAGCAACATTTTAGAAAAAAAAAGTAATTTTTAATTTCTTACCTACAGTTTGCGTTCATTCTTGTAAAGCTCCTAAACGGATAACACATTTTGTGAATGCGGTTTTTAATACGTTGAGGGCTGAAGATTTTAAAATGGTGTCTTGTTTGCAGGTTTTCTGACATAGATGCCCCTCAAACTCACTTCAAAAATTATATGGTCCCTAAAAATGTTAGTTTTGTAAATGTCATTAGAAAACATAAAAATTGCTGCTAAACCTTTAACGCATCTCACATTCTAACAAAAAAATGTTTTTCAAGAATTATGCTGATTTAAAGTAGACATGAAAAAATGTTATTAAAAAAATTGTAGTGCATCATCCTGTTTGAAGGGAATAAAAATTAAAAGTTTGAAAATTGCAAATTTTTCAAAATGTTTATAAAATTTTATATATTCATAAATGAAAACAAATAATACTGACCCAAATTTATTATTGCCATTAAGTGCAATGTGTTGCAAAAATAAAAATCTTAGAATCACATGTATATGTTGAAGTAATCCAGAGTTATTACCACATAAAGTTACGCTGGTTAGAATCGAAAAATTTGTCCCTATTAGGAAGGTGAAAACTGGCTTTGGCAGGAGGGAGTAAAAGTACAGGCCATAAAAATGGCCAAAGGGGAATAGAGTACTACCACTCAATGGATCCAAATAGGCCAAAGGCTCAACAAGAATTTTATCTACAATCCATCAATTTCATGCTTGAACATAACATCTTCAATTTCAATACTATCTTTTATAAATAAGCTGGGGCTGTGAGATGAGGTATCAATTTGCCCTGGCTTATACTAATCTCTACATGGGGCAATTTGATGAATTTTATATACATAATTAACACCTATTCAGTGCCCACATTCTCATGTATAATAGGATAATAGGTGTATTGATGACTTATTCATCACATGGTGTGAAAACTCGACGAACGCTGAGCTGTTTATTAATTCCTTTTACTTCAATTCTGTCACCAAGGAGGATGGCAGGAATAGGCTAGGTCACCAGGAAACCAGAAAGGTTGGTAATTTAGCGGATTGCAGACCCCTAATCCTAACAACACAACTAACAGTAGCCGTGGAGCGTACCTACGATGCCCTAGACGCCTCGACACAGCCAGAGAACTAACTAGGCCTAAGAAATAGATAGCCCCCAAACATATATTGTCGGTGAGACAAGATGAAACACAAACGCAGGCAGAAAATAGACTGAGCAAATGATGGGGCCCGAACTGACTAGATAGGATAGGAAAGGAAAGACACTGTCTGCAATCACGAAAAAAACCCTAAAAAATCCAACACGACTGATGTACCAAAAAACACTGAGGTCTCACGACCTTGCCCCCACTATATCAGCATTCTGGTATAAACTGGCAGCAAAGCAAAAGAGACCAATATAACAGGGGACTGAACAAACTGACACAAGCCGCAACACATGGAGCGGGGTCCTGCACTGCCCCCAGCAGGGAGCACGCTGAACCCTCACAACAAGCAGAAAGAGGCAAAGCCAGATCAGATGCAAAGGATTAGCAAATGAACAACTTAACTGGAAAATGCAGGATCAGGGCAGGAGACATCAGACCTCAGAATGCACAGGAAATCTAATCACCAGCAGGGATTGAAGGAAGCCTGCTGTCTTAAATACTCCAATCAGTAACCCCAGATCTCCAATCATCATCATCAGGTGGCAGACCTCCGCCAATCCAGCCAGCTCCACCACCCACAGCAATCACCAGAGGGAGCCCTGACTCAGAAGTAAGAGAATTCACAACAAATTCTTTTGGTCTCTTATTCCCACACCATTCTTAAGAAAAATCTATTGATTTTCTGGAGCTTGTTATTGTGGTAGGGGCCGGGATTGGGGGGTGGTCCACTGCTTACTACGTCCGGACAACACAGGCACCAGGCGAAGCAAGGACAAGACAGAGGCAGAGTTGAGTTGTAACAGTTCCGGATTTTATTCGTCGTCCTCCTGACGACCACAACCACGCACTGCAGTTCTTTACAGTTCTCCGTCTCCAGGCCCGGGTACCTGCACCTTTCCTCCAGTCGAAGTAACGTCCCTCGTGGATCTTTTGCTGGGGCTGTCCTAGACCAATCTACCACCAGCGCTTCACCTTCCCGAGGTCGTCGAACAATCGGTACCCCCGGGGCCGCGTCCGTCCTGCGGTCCGTCGGGTCAGGGCCACCCCCCTGACTGTCTCTTTCCTGTCAGTCCCCTCGCCGAGCTCTTCGCTGTTCTCCATCTTCTGCCGAGCTCCTCCCAGGACTAACCTGCCTGGAACCCCAACCAGTCCTATTTATCCCCTCTCTCACCGCGAATTCCCCTCCTGGGTTCTTATCTCCCCGCCTCCCATTACTAAGCGTTTCTCAAGCCCTAAGCTGCTGTTGAGTCCTGAACTACTCCCCCTGCCATCTTGTGGTCATTTCTAGGTACTGCACTCTCTTGTCTGTCTTTCCCAGCTATCACCCTGCTGTCCTTGTCAACCTCCGTCCATAGTGCACCAACCGTTCACTCCTACTTCCAGTCAAGTCTGTCCGTCAAGTTACCTTCCCCACACTCCACCTTCCTTTGTCCATTGTCGTCCCGACAATCGTTCTCCCTACCTATGTCGTCCTGAAGCTTGTCCACAGTCTGTTGTCGGACCGGTCGTTGGGCCAAACCCGCTGCCCACGGGGGGCCAAACCAAACCGGGAGCACCATGCTCCAAGCGGCCTACTGCTACTTGCCGGCGCGCACGCCACGTGACAACTCCATTCAGGTTGGCGAGGTCCACCCGGACTACTCTACGGCGTGTGCGCCCCACTTCTCTCCCCTTCTACTACATTCAGCGCAGCTGTCCGGAACGCCAGGACCGAGGCCTGTTGCCTACCAGGTCATCACTGGCGCCCGCCCGTCCTTTTGGGATGTCCGTGGTGTCGGGGATCTGACTGACAGACCACTGTCTGGTTCAATGTTCTTCGTCTCTTTGTCCTTCACTTAAAAAGAGTCATGGTCGGCGTCTTCGTCACATCTACCTCGTACCCAGGACCTGTTGCACACTTTTTTTTTGTTACACACACTACTCATTAAATCAACTTTTAACATACCGTATATATGATTACCACTACTTCAATAACAATAGGAGTTACTCAACCAGCGTAACCCCCCCTTTTTTTTTTGCTTTTTTTTCCGTTTTTTTTTCTTTTCTTTCAATATAACATTTTCTCACAACATCTTTGTTTAAAACAGAATATAAATGCTCCCCCTCCCTTTAGCATTAGTATCTTCTCCCCCACATCCCCGCTATGTCAGGAGAAAAAGGTCAAACAATAAAAACATTTTTTTTGCAACCTGGACGAAAAACTGTCCTCGTGGCCTGCACAACAGTGCAGCGAAATCCCGACAGTCCGGGCCATCTCCTGATAGCCGGTAGCAAGGGGCCCCACAGCCGTGGAGCTCCCGGGATGCAGGGAGTATCTCTAGGGGTCCTTTTTATGGGGGCTCGTGGTCTTCGGGTTCAGCGATTACGGCTACCGCGTAGTAGCCGCGGGGACAGTACTCCTTGTAGTACGACACCAAGTCCCCCTCCCGCAAAGCCCGGCCGTGACGGATGGAAGTCACGTTGATGTGTACCTTCTGGCCGGTTGCGAGGTCCCGAATGAAGCTGTATCCCTTCTTCAGGTTGGTATACACAAGCCGCCCCATAGATCGTGAAGCCGCCATGCCAGCCTCCCCTCTCTCATGGAGCAGGTTCCAGACCTCCCGTTCCCTTGCCTTTTTCTTCTGTATGACCTCTGCGACCCAGACGGATGGACCAGTGTAGGCCTCAGAGTCCGGTGGGCGGGACACGGCCGGGGTTGAGAGAGGGGCAGAGGCGGCCGCAGATTCCGGCAGCCCAGCAGCCACTGGGGCCGGGCGGCGGGCAGGGGCGGCCGCGGGTCCTAGTGGGTAGGCCGCAGAGCCCAACAAGCAGGCCACAACCGACTCCGGGGATGACGTAGATGCGGCCACTGAGCAGGCCGCAACCGGAGTTGCAGATGGAACTGGAGCGGCGGCAGGCTGCGGTGGATAGGCCGCCGCCGCAAGATGGAATGTAGCAGGGACGGCCACTGGTGGGTTCTGCTCCGGCGACACCAGACGTGGCGCGGCCAGGCGGGGTGGTTCGGGGGCGTGAACAGAGGCGCCGCTCAGCCCGGCGGAGGCCGCAGAGCCCTCCGCAGCAGGGCTCACAGGAACGCAGGAGGCCGCTGTCCGGCAGGGCTAGCTTCCAGGCTCGTGGGTCTCGCGGTGAGGCTCCCAGACGATGTCTTCGGCGGCTGCTCCCGCAGGGCCTGCCGTAGCTCCTCCTCTCCGCTCGATGTCCGGGGGGTTGTCAATGGCTCCAGAAAGCAGGTCTCCCAGCGAGACTCGACCTCTTGACGCCACCGCCATTCCAGGCATCCGAGGCCACGGCAGCTGCAGAGTCACATCCCGTCCGGTGTACAGCAGTCGAATGGTGCCAAACAGCCGCAGCCGGCCTTCCCACCTGGGCCACTCCCGCTCCTGGGTGGGGCGATGGTCGGCTTTTCCACCCATCTTCCCGGGTCCAGTATGAGGGGGCGGCAGTCTCCAGACATACACCGCGCCCCCCAGGGATAAGTTGGAGGTGGCCCCAGTCCGTTCAGAATAACTGCAAATGCCAGGACCTCTTCCTGGCATTGGAGCACCACAGCCATGTTGGTCAGCTTCTGGTACCGCCCCGGATCCTCTGATGTCAAGCGATAATCCGGAACAAAGTCTCCAAATTATAATCCACAGGTGAGCAGTCTTGTAATCCACAGGTATTTGTAATCCACAGGTGAACAGTTCTTTTGGAGTCCTCCTGGCGCAGGCCTGCCGCGGAAGATGTCGTATTAGCGGCGGCGATCTTGCCGACAACGCCAAATGTGGTAGGGGCCGGGATTGGGGGGTGGTCCACTGCTTACCACATCCGGCACCAGGTGAAGCAAGGACAAGACAGAGGCAGAGTTCAGTTGTAACAGTTCCGGATTTTATTCATCGTCCTCCTGACGACCACAACCACGCACCGCAGTTCTTTACAGTTCTCCGTCTCCAGGCCAGGGTACCTGCACCTTTCCTCCAGTCGAAGTAACGTCCCTTGCGGATCTTTCGCTGGGGCTGTCCTAGACCAATCTACCACCAGCGCTTCACCTGCCCGAGGTCGTCGACCAATCGATACCCCCGGGGCCTCATCTGTCCTGCGGTCCGTCGGGTCAGGGCCACCCCCCTGACTGTCTCTTTCCTGTCAGTCCCCTCGCCGAGCTCTTCCCTGTTCTCCATCTTCTGCTGAGCTCCTCCTGAGACTAACCTGCCTGGAACCCCAACCAGTCCTATTTATCCCCTCTCTCACCGGGAATTCCCCTCCTGGGTTCCTATCTCCCCGCCCCCCATGACTAAGCGTTTCTCAAGCCCTAAGCTTCTGTTGAGTCCTGAACTACTCCCCCTGCCATCTTGTGGTCATTTCTATGTACTGCACTCTCTTGTCTGTCTTTCCCAGCTATCACCCTGCTGTCCTTGTCAACCTCCGTCCAGAGTGCACCAACCGTTCCCTCCTACTTCCAGTCAAGTCTGTCCATCAAGTCACCTTCCTCACATTATATCCAAAGATTATGATGGCAAATTGCTCACCATGATCCACTTTAAATATATTGATGTCAACAGTTATTTTGAATTTACAGTGCACATTCTTCTCCTTGATTTAAAAAAAAAAACATTCCATGTACTCAACACAAGCAAATCAGATAGAACTGCTATAACAATAGAAGATTCTCCAATTAAGTCAGAATCTTGATGAAACATTTCTCTGAGAAACTTTATACCAAGAAACTCATACTGTGGCCCCACAAAAAAGCTGTCTGCGTTACTCAACTGTACTGTGTTGCAAAGAAAATTAAAAGAGTTGGCCACTACTCAGACAACCCCTTCTCAATCCGTATTTGTCCCCCTTTTAAAATAACAACCCTTATACTCGCCTTCGGTGCCAGCGCTGTTCCAACGGTGTTGGCTCTGTCTCTCCTAGTGATCATATAACAGTGTGATGTCATGCAAACTTTGTGGCTAATCAGGAGTTACTTTTCTCTCCCTTCCTACAGACATATCGCAAACATCCAGAGGAAGAGACAAGGCAGCACTACTCACTTCCCCTGGATGTAAGCAATTTGTCCAAAAGCGGGTAGAGCATAGTAGCCACTGATTGGATGCAGTGTTCAAATGACATCACACTGTTATGCAGTCAACCGGAGAGACAGTGCTGATGTAATAAGAAGCAACGAAAACCCTGAAGAGCCTTTGCGGGATATGCCATTAGGAGAGACTGCCATCTACTGGCCAAGCAAAATAAAGCAGAACCAAATTGTGCTGGAAGATTTGCAAGGGGAGCAACTTTGTGAGCTGAACCCGATCAGGCGAAACACAGGAAGGACTTCCCTGATATTAAAGTCCTGTGAGCCAAACCGTAGACAAATTTGGTGCCAGGGCAGAGAGCGGAGCAGACATGCTCCAGGGACACCACTGAGACCAGCATGACAGGTCTTAGCAGAAAGTCTATGCCACCAATGTTTGGGTCACCACCTGGCAATGTCCGGATTCCCCTCAGGAGAACTCCACAATCCGCATACGAGGACCAGGATCCGCGCCCTGCGCTGGTCATGCCTCCGGGACCCGACATCGCCTGTCAATAGCCGAGGTTTAGTCCTCTCCAACCTGAGCCTAAGAGACTTTCGCCAATGGTCAAGCCGAGAAGATTCATGAGGAGACTGTGACAGGAGAGTCATGCCTGCAATTTCAGAAGAACAACACCAATGAGCAGGGCCATCACTTCCAGCTAAAACCTATGGTATCGGGGTTGGCTGGGATTAATGCAACATGCTTGGAATGGCAATAAGGCGCGTAGGAGGCCCAATGCAAGTTAATAAAATACGTCAAAGAGACGGCTTAGTGGGAAAACCCGGTGACCCACCCTCTAGGTCCAGAACTGCAGAAAGAACTTACATGGTGACTACCAAGACTGGGCGAACCACCTTTGTGAAAAGAACATTAACCTTATATAGTGAAAGACTTTCTTTGCTATTCCAAACTTTTTATTATAATTATTATTATTTATTTATATAGCACCATTAATTCCATGGTGCTGTACATTAGAAGAGGTTACATACAAAGTTATAGATATCATTAACAGTAAACAAATTTACAATGACAGACTGGTACAAAGGGGAGAGGACCCTGTCCTTGTGGACTTACATTCTACGGGATAATGGGGAAGAGACAGAAGGTTGGGGGTGCAGTAGCTCTGGTGGTGATGAGGCGGCAGCTCGGGCAGTGGTGAGGCGGCAGAATGGTTATTGCAGGCTGTAAGCTTTCCTGAAGAGATGGGTTTTCAGGTTCCATTTGAAGGATCCGAGGGTGGTGGATAATCGGACGTGTTGAGGCATGGAATTCCAGAGGATAGGGGATAGTTGGGAGAAATCTTATGTGAGGAACGAATAAGTCTGAACAGTAGGAGGTCTTGAGAGGATCGAAGATTATGTGAGGGAAGATATTGGGAGATTAATTCAGAGATATAGGGAGGGGACAGGTTGTGGATGGCTTTGTAGGTCAGTGTTAGTAGTTTGAACTGGATTCGTTGGGGAATTGGGAGCCAGTGGAGGGATTTGCAGAGGGGAGAGACAGGGGAGTAGTGAGAAGAGAGGTGAATTAGTCAGCAGCAGAGTTGAGGACAGACTGGAGTAGTGCAAGAGAGTTAGCAGGGAGACCACAGAGGAGAGTGTTGCAGTAGTCCAGGCGGGAGATGATGAGGGCATGTACAAGAGTTTTAGTAGATTGAGGGCTGAGGAAGGGACGTTTTAATATTGATTTGCATGGTTACTAAAACTAATTGTTTAGGGTTACTTTTAATCACTGTAAAGTTACTGATTTATATGAATAGAGCTATATCGATCCCTGAATGTTCCCACCTCATGTTCTCTGTGCGTTGTATCCAGCATTACACTGACACACTGGAACAGTCCCAGCAATTGAAATGAGTATGTTTTGTTGTTTTAAAAGGGGGAAACCTATGGATTGAGAATGGGTTGTACAAATAGTGGACAACCCCTTCAACAACTTACTATTGAAGTCCATTTTCTCCTTCATAAACATGTCAAAAAATTTCAAATCTTACATGTGTCACTTATGGAATGCTGCTGCATATCCCAGGTTGTTTTTTCAACTTTATGGTAGTGATAAATTTAAGTCAATACAATTTATGTTTATGAAACTAACTAAACTTAAACATTTATTTTAAAAAATTCACAATTTTTAACTTTGAACTTTTATGTCCATTAAACTGATAGTGGTATTGCACAAAATCACTTTTGAAGTGACTTTGAGGGGCCTATACATCAGAAAATCTATAAACAAGACCCCATTTTAAAATCTGCACCCCTCAACATATTCAAAACTGCATTCAGAAAGTTTATTTACCCTTCAGGTGATTCCCAGGAATTAATGTATACTAGAAGAAAGAATTAGAAATCACATTTTAAGTGCTAAAATGTTGTCCCAAATATTGCTGGAATAGATTGCAGGTACCATGTCACATTTAGAGAGCCTCTTAGGAACTAAAACAGGAAAAACCTCCCACAAGAGATCCCATTGTGGAAAGTACACCCCTCGGTGAATTAATTTAGTGATGTGATGAGCATCTTCAACCCTCTACTGTGTGACAGATTTTTAGAATATTGGGGCTTAAAAATGAAATGTTAAGGTTTTGTTTAACAAAAATGCTAGTTTGGTCCATATTTTTCACCAGTAAGTGTGATCAAAGAAGTTTGTAGTATTCGAGCTTGAAAAGATATTTATGCACACAAGTGCATCAGTGATGCACTACTGAGCATACACAGTTCTGTTTATTGTGCAGAGACTTTGTGATGCCAGTAATGTTGAAACACTTTATAATTCTGTTAACCGTTGATTAACCTGATTGGGGCCTTGTTTTTTGTGGGTTGAATTGTAGCTTTCACTGGTGACATTTTGGGTTACATAACATTTTGGACAGCTTTTAAAGTTTGGTTCACATTTATCCTATGCTTTATGCTGAGCACCTATATCAGTTCCTTCTAAATCTCCAAAATACGTGATTCAGATGAAAAACACAACAAATCCATTCACTATAATACCTATGCCATGATTAAGCGGGGCTAAGTAGCTTGAAGCGCATAAGCACTTGTCCTCTACATTAAAAGATCACAATCCTTTTCATATTCCCATATTAACTCCTGGTCCTCAACAAATTCTCTTAAATAGTTAATGGGGAGACCCGAAGGGCAGTTGGTGCTCTCATTGGCTGGTCTGACTGTCTTTAGAAAAACTGCACAGGCCAGGGCTTATGCCAATGAATGCCATTACTCCTTCCCGGTCAGCAGAATACAACTCAGACAATGCAGGGTGAGTTGCGATAATACTTTATTAGATCACCAACAGCCAACAACATATAGTGCAGTCCCAGCAAGAACATAAGTGTCATGATCCAGCGTGGATCTGACAGATTAAATGGATAAGTGAACTTTTTTTCCTTTGGCAAGGTGCCAAAGTGATGTTATTGCCCCCGGTGGCCATTGGAATTATTACACGTGGTGTCGTTCATTCTAGGTTGCCCCGGTGGTGGTGAGCGGTAGTGCACTTTAGTTTCTTTGGTTTAGTGCATGTAATTATAAATCAGGTGTGAGGCTCTTTAAAAGAGTTCAGGTGGGTTTGATGACTGTGGGTGATATTGTGTGTTAGTCATTCACAAAGAAGCCTGGGTGAAAGAGGGAGCTGAACATGAGTCCTGCGCAGCCCAGCCAGAGGGGACGAGTGGCAGCTATGTGGTCTGCAAGAAGGGCTGGCATGGCGTGGTGGAGTCACAGTTTATGGTGTCGGCAGGAAGTGCTGGCATGGCTTGGTGGAGTGGCGACGATGGTGAGAGTTGCACTCAGCATGCTGGACTTGGTTGCTGAAAATTGGACTCAAGCATGCTGGACTTTTTGGCAGAAGCTGGACTCATCTTTGGGACTCTGTTTACTGGGCAGCTGCAACTGGTGGTGAACTCTGCTCCAAGGCTGCACTATGGTGAAGGATCCAGTTATGGTGATGGATCCGGGTGGAGGAGAATATGCACACAGGTGGTGGGCTCTGTTGCTAGGAGCGTACGCAACAGAGCAAAGCTAAGTGGTGTTTCCCCTGTATTGTCATTTTCCCTCATGTGTGTTTAGTGCAGTGGTGGGATTAGATTCCGCACCGACCAATTCCCTAGTGAGGGTTTAGATTCAGGGCGAGCTAGGGTTTTTAGGTTCCTGTGCGTCGCCCGGTGCGGAACCGGCATAGGGAACATTAGGAGTGCAGGGACACTGGCTCAGGGGAGTACAGGAGGTCTCCACTTCCCTATTGCAGGGCCCACCATTGTTAATGTTACCCAGGTTCCCCCTTTATTATTTAAATTCGCCTTACTGGAGGCGGGGTTTCCAGACTGCTGTATGTATAACGTGTAATACCTAAATTCGCCAGTTGGAGGTGGCATATCCAGATGCACGTCCTATTATTTAAATTCGCCCAACTGGAGGCGGTGTATCCAGGGTCACATGTGTCATATGGGTTCGCCTTGTGGTACTCGCTGTGTCCAGACACACGTGACCATGACAATAAGATGGTGAAAATGACACACCCTGTCTCACTCTTCCGCTGGCTCACTGGGGATAAGAACCACTGTGACATTGGGGCATCCAAGACCAAATAGCCCAACCAGTAGCACCCGGCTTTTGGTGGGCACCCACAGAGAGGAGGCAATGACAATCTTAGGAAGCTGACCTGGTATAGTTTTGTATGTGGCCATGTGACCTAATTGTCCCAACCTGGGTTCTCCAAACATCTTCGTGAGATAAGTGATGGGCAGTGGAGCAGGTCTGCATTCAACCAGCTGAAGCCGTGGTCCCTCAACTGATGTCCTGTAGAGTCTCTCTGGAGAGGGAGACAGGCCGCTTTCATATGCACAGCTCTCATTCAGGACATTCTCCCACAGCATTGGAGGAATGTGGAGAGAGGTAATACCTCATTGTTCAATTGTTCAATTAACCTGCATATTTGTCCTCCATAATGTGTAGACTACTAAACTGCAGGGAGCTGCTACAATATGTAATCAGCAGAAATTTCAGATTAACATACAACAACAGTCAACATACAGGCTCATATGAATTAATGGCTCATGTCCCTTGACCTACTGAAAAAGGACGAAGGATCTTTTTGTATCCGAAACGTGCATCGGGGCTGTGCTGTCCTTGGACCAGCGGACCTCTAAGTAGAATACCCATTTGCTTTTCCTCACTTGGTCGTCCTTTGCCCTTATATGGGCGTCCTTTGCACTTGTGATCTGTTTGCCCTTATTTCGGGCTTCTTTTGCACCTTACATTTATTGTGATATTTGGACGTTTAACTATATTGCTTTCTGAACTTTATGTATCAATTTTGGCCATATGTACTGTATATATATATTTTTGAATATTGTTCACTACCCTATATAAATTGTGTGCTATTTAAATTTATCTGGGCGTCCTTTGCACTTTTTTGTGATCTGCTTGCCTTTTTTTTAGGCTTCTCTTGCACTTTTTTTTCATTTTTTTATTATTTTTATTTATTTTTTATCTATTTTAGTCACATTTTCACTTTTTGGTCTTGGATTATCTTTTGGTTTTTATACATATATTTTTATAGTGTGACACATGCATTAAATACTAGATTATTTATTTCTTATAATACTTTGCATGTGCATACGTATTCATTTTTTTCAATTTTTGGTCCACTGTGTTGTTTTAATGTTGATATTTATCATCAATTATTTTATTATTATATGAAGTATGGGCACGTTCTGTTTTTAGTATTACCGTGTACCAATTATGTCTGAATAAAGGTCATTTTATCCATATATTTTCCATTTGTAATCATTTCACTTTATTATTTTTTATTATATTTATTGACCTCTCTTTTAGACCATAAGTTCTACTGAAAAAGTAGCAGTGCACAAGAAGAGTCAACCAACAGACTCATAAGAAACAATGGCTTATGTCCCTTGACCTACTGAACAAAGGAACAATATGTCTGGCATCATTAAGAATAATTCCCCAAAGCATCAGTGGCCAAGGTGATGCTGTGTCGTCACAATCAAGACATCTCCTGCTTCCTCCACTGATTCAGACATAAAGTATTAGATTGGAGTGTAAAAAGGTTTTGTGAATGTTTTTTTGCTTCATAAACTAGAAAAGATACTGTTTCAAAGAGAGATGTGGAGTTCCTAGTAAAAGCATTAATGCTCTAATTTTACTCAACAAATTTTATGGCAAGCATCCTGTTTGTTCTTTTACAGATTCTTCCGGGAGGGGCCATAAGAGGAAAGTACGGTTACTCACCTGTCCAAGCTCCTCTCCTTCTCCTATGGCTGACTCCCTCTATGCTAGTCTGCACTGTTTTTTGTGGTATCCTGGCAAGCTCCACTGATGACATAATCCTAGGTCTTTTAGGCCAATTAAGTATTCAACAAGTATAGCATGCTGCTACCATGTGATTTTCCTAGAGTTAACATCATCTTTCTCTTGACTGTGCTCCTGCAGTGGGTGTTATTTTCTTCCCATCTACTCCTGACTGCAGTTCAACAACTAGAAACTACAGTAGCTTGCAAAAGTATTCACAGCCTTGGCATTTTTCATATATTGCTACCTCACAACCTGGAATTTCACTGTTTTTTGAGCGTTTGTATCAGTTCAACATTTGGTTTTCTTTTTATTGTGAAGCAAGCATCAAATAAGAGCCTCTGCTTGCGTTAAAGCTGCAAGTTGCTTTAGATAATTCTCTATGAGCTTTCCACATCTTTACAGTTGTATTTTTGCCCATTCCTCAAGGCAAAACTGCTCCAGCTCCTTCAAGTTAGATGGTTTCCTCTGGTGAACAGCAATCTTTAAGTCTGACCATAGATTCTCAATTGGATTAAGGTCTGGGCTTTGACTAGGCCACTAAAAAACATTTACATGTTTCCCCTTAAACCACTCTAGTGTTGCTTTACCATTATGCTTTGGGTCATTGTCTTGTTGGAAGGGGAACCAACGTCCCAATCTCAAATCACTGAAGACTGAAACAGGTTTTGCTGGACAATATCTGCCGAAAAACATCTCCACAACATGTTGCTGCTACCACCATGTCTCACTGTGGGACTGGTGTTTTGGGGGTGAAGAGCTGTGTTGGTTAAAAAAGTTAAAAATTTGGTCTCATCTGACCATAGCACCTTCCTCCATACATTTGGGGAGTATCCCACATGTCGTTTGGCAAGCTCAAAACCAGCCTTACAATTTTTGTGTGTTAGTAAAGGATTTTTCTGTCCACTCTTCCATAAAGGCCACCTCTATGGACTGTACAGCTTATCGTGGTCATATAGACAGATACTCTAGTCTCTGCTTGGGAGCTCTACAGCTCCTTCAGGGTTATCGTTGATCTCTGTGATACCTATCTGATTAATGCACTCCTTGCTCTGGCTGAAAGTTTTGGTGGGAGGCCCTCTCTTGGCAGGTTTGTTGTGGTACCATGTTCTTTCCATTTGATGATAATGGATTTGATGGTGCTCCGGGGATCATCAGAGATTGGGATATTTTTTCTAACCCAACCCTGACTTGTACTTCTGAACAACTTTGTCCCTGACGTGTTTGGAAATCTCCTTCGTCTTCATGGTGTTGTTTGGTTAGTGGTGCCTCTTGCTAAATGGTGTTGCAGCCTTTTTAGCCTTTCAGAAAAGAAGCGTATATACTGACAGGCCATGTAACACTTAGATTACACACAGACAGACTTCCTTTCACTAAGCTTGTGACTTATGAAGGAAATTGCTTGCACCAGAAATTTTTAGAGGCCTCATCGCAAAAGGGTGAATATATATACACATGCAATTTTTAGTTATTTGATCGCATAAATGTAATTTATTAATTTATCTTTCTCACTTAACTTCACCAACTTAGACTATTTAGTGCTGATGCGTTACACACAAATCGGATTACAAAAATATGTTGTAATGCAGCAAAATAGGTAAAAGACCAAGGGGTGAATATTTTTGCAAGCCACTGTATCTACAAGTTGGAACAAAAACAAATAATGAATAAAGTGTGGGACAAAAAATTGTAATGAAAATAATTTAAACATAGCTTTTATTAGGGATGGATTTAAAAAAGTGTGTCTGTGTGTGTGTGTGGTTACACAGACAAAATGCACGTATCGGTGAGTGAGTCAACTGGGAAACCCCCATAAGAAAAAATGACTGGCTACCGAGTGATCTTATTATATTCATTCAATATGAAAAGCAATGAATGATAGAAAGTTAGATACACATGATGAAAGAATCACAAAGGAGTGCCAGAAAGAAGTAATAATAATTCCCTGCAGAAAAAGTATACCGTAATAAGGTACATGCTATAGTAGCAGAATATGGTGGTTCACCCACCAAACATACTCGATGCATGTTTCACAAATGCTGGACCCCTGACAAGTGTTGGATAAGGCTAGGTTCACATTAGCGTTTGAGTCCGCAGAGTATCATCCGCATTTGCAAGACCATGCATCATCTTACGCATGACGGAAAAACACGCTTGCGTACCAATGCGTTCTCGTAGCTTGTAATGTGTTTTTTTTCTGCACTCATTCGCATGCGTATGCCTGCACACATTTGACAGATTTTTGACGGCTCAAAAATTGCAAGATGTTGCGTTCGCCGTGCCCCGCCAGTGACTACCGCTGACATAAGTGAGGCTGGGCGGAGTCCCCATCTGACCTGAGGTGAACTGATGAGCGTGGGAAAAAGTTCAGAAACTTTCCCACGCTTATTAGTTCATCTCCGGTCAGCCGGGATGCCTGTGCAGAGATGAATTAATTAATTCTGCCGTGGTTTACAGTGGGGCCGGTCTCCGTTGTAAACTAGTTAACCCCTTGTGATGGATTGCAGCGGGGGACATGACTGAACGGTGGAGAGGTATGCATATTGTTGGTTTTGTATTTTATTTTTTTTAACAGAGGGCTTTTTTTTGGATTAGCAGATTAATAAATTGTCAAAAACTTGTGATTATTGTATTAAAAGATTTTTTAATTAATGTGTGTGTGTTTTTGTAACCCTTTACTATTCTAGGGTTAATAATGGATAGGTGTCTTATTGACACCTCTCCATTATTAACCCAGCTTAATGTCAATAGCAAGGTGACATTAACACATTAATATTAACCCATTAGCCACCACTAAAGGCAATGTGAATAGAGAGGCTAAGTGCCAGAAAAGGCGCATCTTATAGATGCGCCTTTTCTGGGGTGTCTGAGGACAGATTTTTTTTAGCCAGGGGGGCGGTGGCAAAAACAATGGTCCCTCTCTAGGCTATTAATATCTGCCCTCACTCACTGGCTTTCCCTCTAAGGCGGCTAAATTACCACGGGAGCCCAAGCAATATTTTTCAACGAATGAACCCCTTAATTTAACACCTACATGTCCCATATTTTACACACATACCCTAATCTAATTATTAGTCAAAGACATATAAAAAAATAAATGAGATGAAATGGTTTACTGTATGTAAACCATGTGTCATTTCATGTCAGGTTTTGTATTGATTTTATAGAAGCCAGCAATTGATTTAGTGGCTATTCTGCTATGTAGAACTCTATGAAATATAAATATATATGTGTCACAATGACATGTATATATATATATATATATATATATAGTGAGGTAGCGCTGTCATTCAAGTAGGGGATACTCCCTCAGCAGCCACAAAATCAGATCCGGCACAGATTTTCCATAAACCATAACAGTCCATGCGGTTTATTCAGCAGCATAAACCCACAGAAGCAACATAAAGTTCATATAACAGCATAGCGTCCATGACAGAATTCAGCTCTGTAATCCCTGTGATCATACAGGTTAAACGTACACAGGCTTTCCAGCCTCAGTTATCTCACCCACATCAGGGTCACTCATGGTTCCTTTAGCATTCTGCAGACGTCCATACCCTCCAGGGAACTCCCAGGCACGTGCAGCCATTAACACAGCGTTCACTTGCTGTCAGAAGGCAGCCCCATCTCACTCAGACGGGACCTTCTACACTGGACCAACCAGGTCCCTGCATTCACCTCATGTGACCTACCCTGGCCACATTATATGGTCCATAGCCATGCCCACCGGGTCACATGACTATGACCTCACCACAGGTCCTTCAAGCATTTGCACACTCTTTACAACAGTGTTCTTTGAACACACCACCGGGTGGGTTTGTAGGTAACTGCTGATCAACACATAAGTCTCCATCTCAAAGCCACCCACTTTGAGATACATAATTTATCATTCAGCATTCTGCCAGTCATCCTTTCTCCTGGGACATCCACACAGCGCCCCTAGCGGACACAGTGGTTACTACACCACATACCTCCCCCTCTGTTCAAACTTGTGGGGTTGAACACACAGCATTACACCAGGGTCTCGCGACCGGGCACTCACTACACCTTGCCCCACAGATCAAGAGAACCATCTCCATCTGTCATGCGGCCTTGTTCCTACGTTAGACCTCCCCCGCCTCCAGCGGTCAGAATATCGGTCATTGGCTTTGACCCTCCAGTCACGATCTGTCTGTATCGTCAGACACTGGTTAGTCACCATCCTTTCTCTCTATCTAAGTGTCTTGTAAGAAATGGTACCCCACCACCACATCTAAGTTTACTTTTCAGTGCCTTAACCTCACAGTTCTTTGCATCTGCTGTCTCCGTAGCAACCTCCAGTTCACACTGTAACCTATGGTGCAACGTATTGGCACGTTGAGCCTCTTTCTCTGCTTCTTCCACCTGGCGTTTCAACTGTTTCAGATGCACATCATTTACCTCCGCCAGGCCTTTGGACTGCTTAGAATTACGCCTTTCATCATCCATTTGCCTTAGTACAACCTTCAATTTTTTCTCCGTACGACGTACTTGTTTGCTAGCAGATTGTCGCACTTTAATTTCTGCATCAAGCTGTTCCTCCAGTAGTGTAACCTTTGCTTCTAAGTCCTTATTCTGGAAAACTAATTGCTGACGGGCACTCTCATTCTTCTGAGCATTACTACGTTCTGTCTTCAGATCAGCATCCATCTGGTCAACCTGAAGTGTGGCCTTTCTCAGCTTGTCATTGGCTAATTCAACGTTGCCATGTTCTTCCTCCACTTCTTCAAGCTGAACAATGCGAGACTCTAACCACCTCTTTACTTCCAAAGCCAGAGCACCTTCACCTCTGTTGTTGGCAATCACATCAGCCAGTTCATCTCTTTCCTGCTGTGCTTATCTTTTAGCACACTCTGCAGCAGCAAGCTCCGTCTGCAAACGAATCACCTCTGCTTCCATACTTTTCAGTTTCTTTTTGTCTTCACACTGTTCCTCATTCAGGCCTGGCCGCTGTAAGTCTTCGTCCCACTTCTTCTCCCGCAGAAGACCTCTTACAGTTTCTGTTAGTACTCCTACCTCTTCTCTGAGGGACTTATTCAGACCTTGCCATGATGCCAGGTGACCTTTGAGCTCGAAGACTTCTTTCTCTAGGTCATCTAGTCTGTGCTCCCTTTCTCTCTCAGAGCCACAGCCACCCCTAGAGTCTGAGTCACGCCGATCATCCGAGTCAACCCTCCAGTTACCCTCTGACCGCGTGTCCACTCCAGTCACCTCATCTCCCAGCCCACCTTCTGTCTTCTCACGAGACATCAGGTCCGTCATTTGGGCAGATGTACTTCTTCCTCCGGTCATTTCTACATCAGACCTGTCCACTTTAGGAGGCGTCACCGTCTCAACGTCTGTTAATCCAACAGTAGAAACGTCTCCCTCATTCGACCATACATCATCAAACAACACAAAGTCCCGGCCCCTCTCCAAGGCATAGACTAAGTCACGTGGTATCATGCCCCCTTGGCACTCACCACCTTTGGTCCCCTCGAACATTACTCTGTCTACTGCATAGTTCACCGTGACCCCATGTTTACAGCGAACCCTGGCGTTTTTCTCGGTCAGAGATAAAACGAGAGGCGTTCCTGTCAGAGTCACCTGACTCTCTGAGTCCAGTCTACCACAGACTCCTTCCCGGTGCAGCATCACGGTACACACCTGTGGCCCATCATTATCCAGAAAATACATGCCACACTCCTCAAAACTCATACAGACACACTGCGGTTCCCCAGACATACCCACTGAGGCAACCAGTGCTGCCATTTCCTGAACCATCCCAATTTGGGTTGCCGCCCCCTCATGGGACTCCACCCCTTTTTGGGTTACCACCCCAATTTGGGTCACCACCCCCTCTGGGACTCCACCCCCTTTTGGGTTACCAATCCAATTTGGGTCACTGCCCCCTTTTGGGAATCCACCCCCTTTTGGGCTACCACCCCGATTTGGGCCACCGCCCCCTGTCCGTTACAGCGGTCTTCTCAGACCACAGTTCACACAACACAGTTTGTCTCTTTTTACGATACCACACGATACCACACAAGTCTTTGCTGGCACCACCACAGCTCCTGGTGTCCTCTTCGTAACCCCGTCGAGTTACAGGAAGCCGCTTGTCCCCTTCGTAACCCCGCCAAGTTACCGGAAGCCGCTTGTCCCCTTCGTAACACCGCCGAGTTACAGGAAGCCGCTTGTCACCTTCTTGACTCCCACTGAGCCACCGCAGGCTGAGTTGAGAAAAGAAAAAAAACACACCACAAAAGCTCCCGTGTCCTTTCTGTGTGCTATTCAGGACGTTCTGTCTCCTCTCCTGAGACCATCCAACACACAGAGCGCACCGGGTGCTATTCAGGGAGCGGCCCTCCTCCCAGGGTTTCCCAACACATCGGCCTCACCAGGTCCAGGGGCTTAGCTGGTGCTCTTCAGGACAGCCATCTCCTCCTGAGACTGCCCAACACTCACGCCTCACCAGGTCCAAGATCATACCACATGCTCCAGGGATACGATTCTTCTCCCAGAACCTCCCAACACTGACCCTCCAGGACCTTGCTCACTGAACCCTCCAGGTACACAGTCTTTCCCACTGACCCAGGTCAGTACAACACGAACACCTGTCCGTTACCTGTGTCGGACACACAGGTCCTCAGATACCTCTTCTCCACAGAGGCACCCTATAGCAATCACCAGTCTCTTTCTCACTGACCCCGGTCAGTACAACACAGATTTCACGACCGTCACCTGCTGGCCGCACAGGTTCTCGGACCCCTCTACCGCAGAGGTATCCTATAAGTCTCTTTCTCCTGGGGAAATGGCTGCACTGGGCTCACCGACCCGGACAGTGCCTTACTCACTAGGCCGGCCAACGATTCCAGAACCACAGCCGGGCAGTGGCTTCCTCAAAACCGTCAGCCTTCCTGGCTCAGCGTTGCCCTTAGCAACTGACTTTGCAGTCCTCTTCCGTTGCTCTCAGCAACAAGGCTACAACATTGCCCATAGCTTTCTCCACCAATTGTGAGGTAGCGCTGTCATTCAAGTAGAGGAAACTCGCTCAGCAACTGGCCCGCCCATCTCCCTAGTTACCTGGAGACTTCTCCCTGTCACATTAAAGCAGCACCTCAGCAGTATCACTGCTGATCAACACATAAGTCTCCATCTCAAAGCCACCCACTTTGAAATACATAAGGGCCATTCAGTATTCTGCTAGTCATCCTTTCTCCTGGGACATCCACACAGCGCCCCCTAGCGGACACAGTGGTTACTACACCACAATATACATATGCATTCTATGTGTATATATCTATTCTTTTGTTTGTGTTTTAACCTGTCATTGGGCTCCATTGGGCTCTATTATATGTCCATTTTGAAAATCTCATCATACGGATACCATACAGATGTCATATGGATGCTTAGAAGCGAGAAAATCGCATCCTCGCATTCCAATCGGATGACATATATATCACTGTTCAGGGAACATTTCTGCGTATTACGACCGTAAAATATAGACCTTATTTTTATACGTTATGTGTGACTCCAGCCTTAGGGGTCAAATCTATCATTTGAATTGGAGCAGTGGGGCCCTGTTAATAGCACACAGGGATGTCACTGTGGGTGTCTCATAACATGTGAAGGGGAATAGTGGGGACATCATTCTGTGTGAGGGACACTTTAGGGGCATTATACTGTGTCAGGCAGCTGTGGGAAATCATACTGTGTTGGGGGCACTGTGGAAGTATCATACTGTTCTGGGATCACTGTGTGGTCAATAACAGTGTGGCAGGAGCAAACTCACTATCGGATATCATGATGTCTGTATTGGGGAGCATACTAGAAGACATCATACTCTTCGTGACTCATTAAAAGGTATGGTAGTCGGTGAGAACACTAAGGCGCTTCAATAGAGACACAATTATGCCATAAAACATATATTTCTATCTGTCTTTAAATATTGGAAGATACTCACTTCTATGACTGCATCTATGAGTTATGATTCTGTCCACTCTGCAGTATTTTTTTTTGGGTGGGAAGAGAGAGGGGGACCCGATTTGCACTTTTGCTATGGGGCCTGTAGTGCAGCGCAGTGATGAGGCAGTGACCCACAAAGTTCAAATATAAAAGTCTCTTTAATGTGTTATCTTCACAGCATTAAAGGGTCCACTTCACACAAGTGCATATAACTTCAGTGCATATTATCAGTGTTCAGTTCACACCAGTTCATAGCACTACATAGTACATGGGTTTGTATCACAGTCCCTAAACATGCCGGACTTCACCTTGTCCAGTTTCCATGGGCGACTGCATGCCGTGCCAATGTCTCTCACTTACAGCCTCCTTTAGTCTGCAGTCACTACCCTAGTCCACCTCTGTCTAGTTCCCGTGGGTGTCCTGTACCGCTATATCACAGTCTCTACTCACAGCCATACACAGACCTTGACATCCTCCTGTCTGCAGATGTGACACACGCCAGCCCTCCTTCAGGCATAGGACAGTCTAACCTCCGGGTCTCCTCCGGGCACAAGACCTGTCCACATCCGAGACCAGTCACCGTGGACGGCAGAACTGCTGTGTACGTTGTGTAGTGCCAGGCCTCACTCTGGCCCTAACACACCTGAGACTCCTGAGACACCTCAGACCTCACTAACCCTTTCCTGCAGGGCTTTTAACACAGAAACCTGTGGCTTTCAGCCACATGGAAAACCCGGACCGGAAATTAAACGGACTGCACCACTGACATCCTGCAGTCAGTTTCAAAACACTCATTCCAGAGCAGGTTTTCCCTACATCAGCCTTGGACACTAACATGTCCAAGACTAACCTTATTTATTATTACATTTAACCTGCATTGCAGTCACAGTTACGCCATGATTGCCATGCACACCTATGGCCTGCATACACCTCTGTGCATATCCTGGGGAGACTACACAGCGACTCCTACCTGTGACATCAGTCACTGCTTCACCATTGCAATCCCAGCTACGCCTGTGACTGCAATGCATTCCCATAGCCTCAATACGCCTCAGTGGATTTCCTGGGGAGAACATACAGTGCTTCATAGCTGTAGCAGGGGTCACTATCTCACAGGCCCCATAATAGTTAAGTTCACCTATGGATGGGAGATAAACAGAAATATTCTGTAGCAGTCACTAAATAATGTAATGGACTACTGAGTTGTCCTCGTATATCACTTTATTCTTGCAGCGGTCTGAGCAATTTTCAACTATTCTATGAATGTGGTTGGTGTTGGATCTCAAACAATGTCAACTTGATGACCTCTCCATTGGATAGGTCGTCATTAGTTAAAAGGGTTGTGTGGCACCCCAAATACCACAGGTGGCGTCACGAACTATCTTTTATAAACTTTATTCCCCTTTTATCATTATTTTCATTGGACGCCCAGGGCCACGGACTGGGTCACTGCTGCCATGACATATCCCCTTAAGGACCGGCCCAGTACTGAGTATCCCCATGGGCCTGGTGGGCGCTCCATTTGTCCCACAAGCACAGTTCATTTTAATCAATAGATCTTCTAATAAAAATACATTTCACAATTGGATGTGTTAATTACAAATGTTTCTGTGCTGAGATAATATTACAAATGTCTCCCTGCTGTGTACTGTGTAATATCTGTGTCTGACCGTACAGGAACATGTTCAGCGTAGCAAAGCTCCTAGGCGTGGGGGAGAAAAAGAAAGAACGCAGACAGGACAGGACAAGATCATAGTTGGTCCTTTCTTTGAGATAAAATATTGTGTGAAAAGAGGAAATGAAATGTTTTACCTCACAAAAAGAATCAGCTGTGATTCCGTGCGGTCCTGTCTGTATACTCTTTTGCTTCCTCCCCTGCCCAGGAGAAGTGATATAATCAGACCATGTCCCTGTACGGTCAGACACAGTCATTACACAGTACACAGCAGGGACACATTTATAAGATTATCTCAGCACAGGAACATTTTATTTAACAGATACATTTGTGGAAATTATTAATATTCCAAGATTAATTGATTAAAATAAGCTTTGTTGCTTTGAGTTCTTGTTCCAGAATTTAAAAAAAAGTGTCCTAGTTGTACAAGCCTTCTAGATTGATGTGTAATACCAAGGAAAGCAATTTATTTAATTCAGTGGACAGTAACACATTTCTAGAATGGTGTGAATAGACAATGTCCAGTTAAAGAAATGCTAGTAAAGGGGGATGTAACAGGTTGTGATAAGGACATCACTTCCATTTATAGCCAGTGACAGGAGATCTACAATTCATCGAGTGACACTAAAGTTAGACTTGGTCCTTGCCGGACAAGGGAGAAGCACAAGCTGCAGTCCTCTCATCATGGAGAAATTTACCACTGCTATGCTCCTGGCTGCGGTGGGCGATTCATTGGGATATAGAAACTTTAGCTGGGAAATTTGTCCTTCAGGTGTGAAAGTTCTTCAGGAGCTGAAAGAACTTGGAGGTTTAGAGAAGTTGCTGCTGTCTGCAGACAAATGGCCAGTCAGTCACAACACATTAATGCATGTGGCTACTGCAGAGTCCCTTGTCACAGGTAAGAAATTTACATCTAAATCTGAATAATGTTATAAGACCGTACATTGATCATAATAGCAAACCAGCAAAATAGCAAAACAAGTTCCTTCTTGGTCTTACCAGCCATCTAATTCCCCTTCTCATATAATTTTTTTTTTAGGGTTTTTTAAGTTTTTTTTAGGGAAGAGCAGCTGCAGTTTTTTGAGCCAGAACTAGAAGAAGATTCATCAGGAAGAGGACTAATATGTTCTTTCTTTATATTTCCCATTTCATTTTATTCCATGCCTGGATTTGATTTAAAAGAACTGCAATAATAATAAAAAAACACTGAGGAAAATTGGGTTTAAAATTATTACAGGCCAATTTTGCAAATTTGAACTTTAAATGCAACCCCACAATAAAGGTAAACTATGATATAGACAGAATGTATTTCTATGATATGGCAGCCAAATGTGATGTACCACCTATATTGTCGACTGAGTAGAAAAATCACATACATAGGCCCCGATTCATGAAGGTTTTTTTGCCATCTTTCTGGCATAACACCTTCAAATGTCGCAAAATTTCAGTGCAATTTGGGAGTTGATCGAAAATGTTATAACTTTGGGTGTTTTCACATGAGTCTTTGCCAAAATGGGCAGAGAATAGTTGGGACGAGGCTAAGTCCACTCGTCTAATAGAAGAAAATTGATGCCACCGTAAGTATATTCATTTTAGAAGAGTATATTCAACTGGAGTACACTTCTTTCAGGTTATAAGATGCGTGTAATTCATTAAATGAAATAGGCGCATTTTAATTCAGTGGTGGGCACAAAGGCAGACTTAATGAATTGGGGGGCCCTTTTTTTTTTAGTAATATTTTTATCTTCTGATGGTAGATTTATTTGCGTTTTATCCATATGATTATGTGGAAGCTGATCATGCCTGGGCTACTGGCAACAGCATTCACATATACGTTTAAAAGCGGCCACATGGACTATAGGAGCCTGTAGTCTGTAGATGTTCTTAGACTTCTATGGGACAGTTTTCTAAGACCGCTTTGAAGAAGTTATTGTGCAAGGAGAGGGATTAAGTTAGCTGTGTCCATCATCTTTCATAAATGCATCCCGTATTGTCTACTAATAGGGGTTACGTTTTTTGGAATCCCATCTATGATAATTATGAGATGTCTACTGAAAAAGGGTTAGTGATTGAATCCCTTTTGGTCCAGGGCAGTGTTACTCTACTCCAAGGATCTTTCACCCTTAAACCAATCATATTTTCACAATTTTCTTAGTAGTGCAGAAGTGATGTAATTATTGTCACTGCCTCAGAATTTGCCATACATATTCTTTCTATAGAGCAGGGCTTTTCAAAGCTTTATCTACTGTGGTCTCACCTGACAGAACCAGGTAATACGTGGGCCTCATGATCTGTGGTGGGAGTACAAGCCAAACCTAAAAAATATCTCTCATCTTTACATTTATAAGGGTAGTAATCTCTGTATAATGTTAGAATTAGTTGTAAATGAGTAAACCATGTTGCTAAAGCATATATTGCTGCATCCAGATATATAACAGTGCAACCTATGGTCAGTTCTGTGAAAACCAGGTCCTCAACTGCACTTCAACAGCAACTAGGAGACTCCTCATTGTTGTGAAACATTGCTATAGAATATCCTGATATTGTAACAAATTTACAATTCACATTGGGAAATTATTTTTGAAGAGTAATGGGGATGACTAGGTGTTAGGTGTTAAAGAAGTTAAGCTATGATCTATCCACAGGATAGGTAATAATTTGTTGATCTTGGTAGTATGACCACTGGGACTTGCACTGATCAGCAGAACAGGGAAATTTTAACCCAGTTAAAATGGAGCAGTATTGTGTATGTGTGACCGCCACACCTTACATTCTCTATGAAGATGCAGAGCGCTGTCCAATAGAAAATGAACAGAGCGGCAGTCAGGCATCTGACCTGCTGAGCTGGCACCTTTTTCGGCAGATGACAGCTGATCTGATCAGCTGTCATATGCCCCTAACAGCTGAGGGTGTATCGCGATCCTCCCACAGCTGTTATCTAGTTAAATGCCTCTGCCAATCTCTGACAGTGGCATTTAACCCACACAAACCAGATGCACGTCTTAGCTCCGCCCATCGGAACTCCTGTCATATGATCGTGGGGCGCCGATGGATTGACAAAACAACCCGGTGGTTGGCGCTTATAGCAGATGAGCATTTTTGCTACACATAATCACAGCTTCTAGAATCCCAAGTAAAAATTAAAAAAAGTTTTTAAAATATTAGCCCCTTCACGACCAATGGCGCCACATAGGCGTCATGAAAACCTGTGCCATCATGACCAGTGACGCCTATGTGGCATCATGACTTTAAAGTCCCACTGCGGGTCAGGTGACCGGGGTCACTGAAAGGTCACCCGACCCGCAGATACAGGGGGCTTTGTACTTCACCACAGGGGGCGTGGCTTCACCCCCACATGGCTATGATTGCTCTGATTGGCTGTTAAAAGTGAAACAGCCAATCAGAGCGATAGTAATATTTCATCAATGAAAATTGATGAAATATTACAATCCAGCCATGGCCGATGCTGCAGTAGTATCGGACATGGCTGGTGACACCGATCCGACCCCCACCGGTTAACGGGTGCGATCTGCCCCCCGCCACTTAATGTCAGCAGTGATGTTGTCGCTCCCGTTGTCCTGACTATGGGCGCCGCCATCTTGGAAAATGGTGGGTGCATGCGCAGTGCGCCTGCCAGCTGCAGATTCCATTCATTCATTTTGATCACTGTGATAAACTCTCACAGTGATCAAAATAGAATGAAAAGTAAATACCCCCCCTTTATCACCCCCATAGGCAGGAACAAATAATAAAATAAAGAAATTATTTTTATTTTTCCATTAGGGTTAGGGCTAGGATTGGAAATAGTGGGTTAGAGCGGAATTTGGGTTAGGGTTGGAATTAGTGTTAGGGTTAGAATTAGGTTTAGGGTTGGAATTAGGTTTAGGGTTGGAATTAGTGTTAGGGTTGGAATTAGGGTTAAGATTAGGGTTAGGGATGTGTTGGAGTTAGGGTTGGGATTAGGGTTAGGCTTGGGGATAGGGTTATGGTTAGGGTTGGGATTAGGGTTAGGGGTGTGTTGGGGCTAGGGTTATGGTTAGGGTTGGGATTAGGGTTAGGGATGTGTTGGGGTTAGGGCTATGGTTAGGGGTGTGTTGGGGTTAGGGTTGGAGTTAGAATTGAGGGGCTTACACTGTTTAGGCACATCAGGGAGTCTCCAAACGCAACATGGTGCAACCATTGATTCCAGCCAATTCTGCGTTCAAAAAGTCAAACGGTGCTCCCTCCCTTCCAAGCCCCGCCGTGTGCCCAAACAGTGGTTTACCCCAACATATGGGGTATCAGCGTACTCAGGAAAATTTTTAAAACAACTTTGGTGGTCTAATATCTCCTGTTGCCCTTGGGAAAATAAAAAATTGGGGGCTAAAAAATTATTTTGGTGGAAAAAAAATGATTTTTTTATTTTCACATCTCTGCGTTATAAACTTCTGTGAAGCACTTGGGGGTTCAAAGTGCTCACCAGACTTCTAGATAAGTTCTTTGGAAGGTCTAGTTTCCAAAATGTGGTCACTTGTGGGGGGTTTCTACTGTTTAGGAACATCAGGGGCTCTGCAAATGTAATGACTACCGCAGACCTTTCCATCAAAGTCTGCATTTCAAAACTTCACTACTTCCATTCCGAGCCCTTACGTGTGCCCAAACAGTGTTCCCCCCCACATATGGGGTGCCAGCATACTCAGGACAAACTGGACAACAACTTTTGGGGTCCAATTTATCCTGTTACCCTTGTGAAAAAAAATTGCTGGCTAAAAATCATTGTTTTTTTAGAAAAAAAAATGATTTTTTATTTTCACAGCTCTGCGTTATAAACTTCTGTGATGCACTTGGGGGTTCAAGGTGCTCACCACACATCTATATAAGTTCCTTGGGGGGTCTAGTTTCCAAAATGGGGTCACTTGAGGGGGGATTCCACAGTTTAGGTACATCAGGGGCTCTGCAAATGTAACATGATGCCCACAGACCGTTCCATCAAAGTCAGCATTTCAAAATGTCACTACTTCCCTTCCGAGCCCCGACGTGTGCCCAAACAGTGTTCCCCCCACATATGGGGTGCCAGCGTACTCAGGACAAACTGGACAACAACTTTTGGGGTCCAATTTCTCCTGGTACCCTTGTGAAATAAAAAATTGCACACTAAAAAATAATTTTTTGAGGAAAAAAAATATTTTTTTATTTTCACTGCTCTGCATTATAAACTTTTGTGAAGCACTTGGGGGTTCAAAGTGCTCACTACACATCTAAATAGGTTCCTTGAGGGGTCTAGTTTCCAAAATGGTGTCACTTGTGGGGTTTTTTCACTGTTTAGGCACACAGGGGCTCTCCAAACGCGACATGGTGTCCGATAACGATTGGAGCTAATTTTCCACTCAAAAATTCAAATAGCGCTCCTTCCCTTCCGGACCCTGCCGTGCGCCCAAACAGTGGTTAATGACCACATATGAGGTATTGGTGTACTCAGGAGAAATTGCCCAACAAATTTTAGGATCCATTTTATCCTGAGTCCCATGTGAAAATGAAAAAATTGATGCTAAAAGAAAATTTTTGTTGTAAAAATTAAAATGTCTTTTTTTTCTTTCCACGTTGTTTTAGTTCCTGTGAAGCACCTGAAGGATTAATAATCTCCTTGAATGTAGTTTTGAGTAGCTTGACAGATGCAGTTTTTAGAATGGTGTCACTTTTGGGTATTTTCTGCCATATAGACCCCTCAAAGTGACTTCAAATGTGAGGTGGTCCCTAAAAAAATGGTTTTGTAAATTTTGTTGTAAAAATGAGAAATCACTGGTCAACGTTTAACCCTTATAACTTCCTAACAAAAAAAAAATGTTTTCAAAATTGTGCTGATGTAAAATAGACATGTGGGAAATGTTATTTAGTAACTATTTTGTGTCACATAACTCTCTGTTTTAACAGAATAAAAATTCAAAATTTGAAAATTGTGAAATTTTCGCCAAATTTCTGATTTTTTCACAAATAAACGCAAAAAATATCGACCTAAATTTACCACTAACATGAAGCCCAATATGTCACAAAAAAACCCTCTTAGAATCGCTAGGATCCGTTGAAGCGTTCCTGAGTTATTACCTCATAAAGGGACACTGGTCAGAATTGCAAAAAATGGCCTGGTCAAAATAGGCTTCGTCATGAAGGGGTTAGAAATAAAAAAAATTCACCCCCCCCTTTTTGCCCCAATCAAAACATGACAATTAAAAAAAAATACACATATTTGGTATCGCTGCATTCAGAAATGCCTGATCTATCATTAGCTAAAATTAATTAATACGATTGGTAAATAACGTAACGAGAAAAAAAATCAGAACTCCAGAATTATGTTTTTTGCTTGCTGCAACATGGCAATAAAATACAATAATGGGTGATCAAAACATCATATCTACTCCAAATTGGTATTAATAAAAACATCATCCTGCTGCGAAAAAGATAAGCCCTCACTCACATACAGATCCCAAAAAATATAGCCACTATGGGTCTTGGAAAATTGTGCCTTTTTTTTCAAATTTTGGATTTTTTTTTCATCACTCAAATAAAAAAAAGAACCCATACAAGTTTGGTATCTAGGAACACATAATTACCTGGGGAATCAAAATGGCAGGTCAGTTTTAGCATTTAGTGAACATGGTAAAAAAAAAAAAATTGTGGAATTGCACTTTTTTTTGCAATTTCATCGCAGAATTTGTCTCCCATTTTCCAGTACATGACATGGTAAAAGAAATGGTGTTGTTCAATAGTAAAAATCATCCTACAAAAAACAAGCCCCCACATGGCAATATTGAGGGAAATATTAAAAAGTTACCGTATGTCTCTGGGAGAAAGGGGCGCAAAAAACGGAAATGCATAAATGGAAATACCCCTGGTCATTAAGGGTTTAAAGGGAATCTATCAGATAAATAGAAGTAACAAATCTCCTAAGCCGTCTATATGGGCATGTAGTTCATAGGAAGTTTGAGAAAATTATACCTTGATATCTGCAATACAACTTCTTATTCCAGAGAAATCCATGTCTTTCTTAAATGTAAATGAGCTGTTAAGATCTATGGGTTGGACATTGATCTGCATGAGAATCTGCTTCCAGAGCTTTTTTTTCTAAGTGAAAAAAGGCATTACCAGAGTGAGACATGGATTGACTGACTGTCTACTTTCCTGATTTCACTGCAGAGAGGGGGGAGGCAGTAAAATTGAACTGATAGCACTGTGAGGAGAACTGCTAGAAGTGTTTACAAATTTCAAAAAACTGACCATCACATCCAAACATAGACTAGGTGTGAACAGGTGCATACCTAGAGTCACCAACTCATATATAATCAAATAAATAAGGCAGCAATCTGTAGTGCCATAGCTTGCAAACATGAATTATGAAACTTGAACTGAATAACTGCATTAGAAATAAGAAAAATTGAAAATGCTTAGCGCATAAATTAGCCAATTTATGTGTACCTGGAAGCCACGTTAAGGTGATTCTCATTTTCCAGGACCTAACACTGCCAAACCTCTCTTAGACTAACGTCTTCATGTGTATGTGAACCTGTGAATCCTCTCTTGGACTGAAATCTATATCTTTGTGGAGGGATAGGGTCCTGCTGTGATTATAAACACCTGTGGCTAAAAGGTGGAGTGCTCAGTCAAGAGGCAAATGAATACAAATTTCAAAAAACTCACCGTCACATTCAAACATAGACTAGGTGTGAACAAGTGCTTACCTAGAGTCACAAAGCAGGACCCTCCCCTCCACAAAGATATAGATTTCAGTCCAAGAGAGAATTCACAGGTTCACATACACATGACTTTAGTCTAAGAGAGGTTTGGCAGTGTTAGGTCCTGGAAAACGAGAATCGCCTTAACCCCTTAACGTCCAATGACGGACATAGCCCATCATTGGATGTCTCCCTCGCTTTGATGTGGGCTCCGGCGGTGAGCCTGCATCAAAGTCGGGACATGTTAGCTGTTTTGAACAGCTGACATGTGCCCCCAATAGGCGCAGGTGGAATCGCGATCCACCTGCGCCTATTAACTAGTTAAACGCTGCTGTCAAACGCTCACAGTGGTATTTAAATGGCACTTCTGACCACGCAGCCAGAAATGCGCACATCTCTGATCCCCATCACGTGATCGGGGGTCAGCGATGTGTTGGCATAACAACCAGAGGTCTCCTGTAGACCTCTATGGTTGTTGATGCAGCATTGCTATGAGCGCCACCCGGTGGTCGGCGCTCATAGCAATGCAGTAATTCAGCTAAATATATGCGATTTGCTCATCGCCTATATGTAGCAGAGCCAATCAAGTATGGGAGGCTTCTAGCCTCCCATGGAGGCTATTTAAGCATGCCAAAATGTAAAAAAAAAAAGTTTTAAAAATTATTAAAGAAATAAAAAAATATAAAAGTTTAAATCACCCCCTTTTCGCCCCATTCAAAATAAAGCAAAAAAAAAATCACACATACACATATTAGGTATTGCTGCGTTCAGAATCACCCGATCTATCAATAAAAAAAGGATTAACCCGATCGCTAAACGGTGTAGCGAGAAAAAAAAATCAAAACACCAGAATTACAATTTCTTTGGTCGCTGTGACATTGCATTAAAATTAATTAAAGGGCGATCAAAAGAATATATCTGCACAAAAGTGGTATCATTAAAAACACCAGCTCGGTGCACAAAAAATAAGCCCTCACCCAACCCCAGATCACGAAAATGGGAGGCGCTACGGGTTTCGGCGCAATATTTTTTTTTCACCACTTAGATAAAAAAGGAACCTAGACATGTTTGGTGTCTATGATTTCGTAATTACCAGGAGAATCATAATGGCAGGTCTCGTTTAGCATTTAGTGAACCTAGCAAAAAAGCCAAACAAAAAACAAGTGTGAGATTGCACTTTTTTGCAATTTCACTGCACTTGGAATTTTTTTCCTGTTTTGTAGTAAAAGACATGGTAAAACCAATGATGTCGTTTAAAATAAAACTTGTCCCTCAAAAAACAAACCCTCACATGGCCGTATTGATGGAAAAATAAAAAAGTTATGGCTCTGGAAAGAAGGGGAGGGAAAAATGAAAATGCAAAACCAAATATACCCCTGGTCATTAAGGGGTTAATGTGACTTCCAGGTACACATAAATTTGCCAATTTATGCGCTAAGCATTCTCAATTTTTCATATTTCTAATGCAGTTATGCAGTTCACCTTTCATATTTCATGTTTGCAAGCTATGGTGCTACAGAGTACTGCCGTATTTATTTGCTAGGAGTGTTTGTCACGAAACAAAGTTCAGCAAAGACAGCAGTTTGTCTCTGTCTTTACATCTCACATAGGAGAAACTGCTCTTGTTATCTCACTGCTTATTAATGTGGGGGAAAGGAGTACAGCCGGGGTCACACTAACCGACGCAAAATACAGTCCGTAATTTACATGCGTAATACGGATGAATGACCCCTAAATAGTGCTCCGTATGTCATCCGTAAGCAAAGTGTGGTTGCGTATTTTGCTCATGTAAGCATCCGTATGTAATCCGTATGCCATCCGTATGCAATCCGTATGGCGAAATTTTCTCGGCGCCTTACAAAATGGACATACATTGATACAAATATATATATATTTATATTTCACAGAGTTCTTCATAGCAGAATAGCCGCTAATTAAATTGCCGGCTTCTATCAAATAATTCCTCAACCCGACATGAAATGACACATGGTTTACATTCAGTAAAGCATTTCATTTCATGTTTTTTAATATGTCCCTGACTAATAATTAGATGAGGGTTTGTGTGCAAAATTTGGGAGTTGCAGTTGTTATTTTAAGGGGTTAATTAGTTGTTAAAAAATGCGTGGCCTTCCCACTGCCCTGTAGCGGTGGCGAATGGGTTAATCTAACAAAGGGTTAATGTCACCATTCGATTGTAAGGTACTCCTGTTGCCTCCCACATTACAAAGACATACTGATAAAAATTCTAGATTGTAGGCCCCATTGGGGACAGTGCCAATAATGTCTGTAAAGCGTTGTGGAATTAATGGTGCTATATAAAGGAGTAAAATAAATAAATAACTGATAGCTGTAATCAGGTACAGCTTTGCAACTGAGCGGACTACACTATGAGAGGACAACAGCTCAGCTTTGCTGTAATGCGTTGGTTGCAATCACATACAGCTCTGCAATGCGATCAGGAGAGCAGACTGTCAGTCATTATATGTTTCACACTGGTAATGCCTCCTTTCATTTAAAATAAGCTCTAGAGACAGACAATCAGGGATGTGGTAAAAAAAACAATTATGGAATTACATTTTTATTGCAATTTCACCACACTTGCATTTGTTTCTCGTTTTCCAGTACACTATATGGTCAAATCAATGATGCCACACAAAAGTACAACTCTTCTCTCAAACAACAAGCTCTTCTATGGGCATATTTGCAGAAAAATAAAACAGTTATGGTCTTGGAAGAAAAGGAGGAAAAAAGAAAAATGGCCATGGTGTTAAGCATACCTCCCAACCATCCCGATTCTAGTGGGACAGTCCCGATTTTGATCCCCCCATCCGCTGTTCCGCCCAGAAGTCTATTTTTCCCCCACTGCACTAAGATAAGCCGCATGCCCCCCATGCACCCCATCCTCGCCCTCCCAGAAAGACCCACTGCAGCCCATCACAGCCAGCAATAACGTTGCTGGAATGCTCTGTGTGAACAGGACCTGTGATAAGGTCACAGGAGGGGAGGAGTTAGGGGTCACATGATCAGGGGCCTTGGTGTACGCATGACTCTGCTGTGCTGGTTGTCATGGTGCTGGATGGGGGACGTTTATGTGTGGGGTCAGGAGGGGTTTACAGGGTGGATGTAGCAGAGCTGTATGTGTACAAGGTGTACGGAGCAGAGATGTGTGTGTACAAGGTGTACGGAGCGGAGCGTGTGTGCATGAGGTGTGCGGAGCTGAGAAGTGTGTGTACAAGGTGTACAGTGTTGTGAACACTTGTGACCTGATTTCTGAGTCTGGGCTCACTCTGGTGGTTGCTGCAGGTAAATCACCTGAAGAGGATGATTGGAGGTCAAATGTTACAGACTGGGAAGATTTAAGTGAGCAAGTTTCCCTCAGTTGTTGCTGGTGATTTGGTTTTCTTCCTGTGCATTTTTAAGTCCGCTTCCCCCCTGCTTGGTCCTGCATCGTTCAGATAAGTTATTTGTTTGCTGGAATCTTTTTGCATTTGATCCAGTTTTGCCTTTATCTGCTTTCTGCTTTGCTGTGTGGGTTCAGCATTGTTCCCTGCTGGGACCAGTGCTGGACCCCGTTCCTTATGCCACAGCTTATGTCAGTCTGTTCAGTATTGCTAGTCCCCTGTTATATCAGTATCTTTTGTTTTGCTTCCAGTTCACACCAGAATTCTGATCTAGTGGGGGAGAGGTTGTGTGGCCTCAGTATTTTTGCATATCAGACGTGTTGAATTTTTCTTAGGGTTTTTTGTGTGATTGCGGACAGTATCTTTCCTGTCCTGTTCTATCTAGACAGTTTGGGCCCCATCATGTTGTTAGTTTTAGGGGTCTGCAATCCGCTTAGTTACCAACCTTTCTGGTTGCCTAGCTTATTCCCCGGCTATCCTCCTCAGTGACCTAAGCATAACAGAATCTCAGCCAAACTGTAGATTCTAGGGTGCTCTAAAGACGGGAAAAACTGTAAAAAAAAAAAAAAAGTGTCTGAATTTTTTATATATTTTTTCCTCTTTTTCTCTGGGGGCCGTAGGAGGATTTTTTCTTTAATGGAGACTAAGCAATTGTCCGATCGTGTTGAGCAGCTCTCTGTTGAAGTTTGGGGGATTTCTGCCTATCTCGCTCAATCTTCTGCTGTAGAACCAAAAATCCCTATTCCTGATGTATTTTCTGGGGATCGGTCTAAATATTTGACCTTTAAGAATAATTGTAAACTGTTTTTTGCCTTGAAACCTAATTCCTCGGGGAACTTGGTGCAGCAGGTTAAAATTGTCATCTCCCTGTTACGCGGCGAGCCTCAGGACTGGGCTTTTTCTCAGACACCTGGGGATCCTATTCTGGCTAATGTGGATGCATTTTTTCAAGCTCTGGGGTTGTTGTATGATGAACCTAATGTTATTGATCAAGCTGAGAAAACTTTATTGGCATTGAACCAGGGTCAGGAAGCGGCAGAGCTATATTGTCAAAAATTCCGAAAGTGGGCGGTCCATACTAAATGGAACGATGACATTCTAGCAGCTCTTTTTCGGAAAGGTCTGGCAGAAACCGTAAAACATGTATGGTGGGATTTCCTGTGCCCTCTCGTCTTAACTACACTATGTCGTTAGCCATTCAAATTGATCAACGTTTACGTGAACGTAAAACTGTGCAAGAGACGTTGCTGCCTTTCAAACAAACTTCTGAGCCCATGCAATGTGATAGGGTTTTGTCTAGGGCGCAACGTCAGGAGTTTAGAAGGCGTAATAAGTTATGCTTCTTTTGTGGGGACACCTCTCATACCATTTCTGTCTGCCCTAAGCGGGAAAAACATTTTGCTCACTCATTTGCTGTGGGCAGTGTACAGCCTAAATTCCTTTTGTGCTTTCCTTGATCTGCTCCTTGTCCTCATTTTCTGCTAAGGCTTTGGTTGATTCAGGAGCAGCCCTGAACCTGATGGATTTTGACTTTGCCAAACGTTGTGGTTTTCCCATGGTACCCCTGCGGACTCCTCTTCCTTTAAGGGGTATTGATGCTAACTCTTTGGTGGAGAATAAACCCCAGTTTTGGGCCCAGGTGATAATGCGGGTAGCCCCGGACCACCAAGAGAATTGTAAATTTTTGGTGTTGCATAATTTACATGACATTATTGTACTGGTTTTCCTTGGTTGCAGACCCATAATCCTGTTCTGGATTGGAAATCTGTGTCTGTGGTTAGTTGGGGTTGTCAATGTGTTCTTAGTGACACTCTTGTTTTCTTCACCCCTCCCCAGTCTCATGATGTTCCTAATTATTTGGCTGATTTTTCTGATGTATTTAGTGAGAGTAAGTCCTTGTCTTTGTCTCCTCATAGAAGTTATGATTGCGCGATCGAGTTAGTGCCTGGTTGTAAATTTCCCAAGGGTCGGCTTTTCAACTTATCTGTACCTGAACATGATGCTATGCGATCTTATATCAAGAAGTCATTGGAGAAGGGTCATATCAGACCGTCCTCTTCACTTTTAGGTGCTGGATTTTTTTTTGTGGCCAAGAAATATGGCTCATTAAGGCCATGTATTGACTATCGCCTCCTTAATAAAATCACTGTTAAATATCAGTATCCATTACCCTTGATTTCTGACTTATTTTCCCGAGTGAAAGGTGCTAATTGGTTTACCAATCTTGACCTTAGGGGGGGCGTATAATCTTATTCGCATCAAGCATGGTGATGAATGGAAGACGGCGTTTAATACTCCTGAGGGACATTTTGAGTACCTAGTGATGCCTTTTGGGCTCACTAATGCCCCTTCCATCTCCCAATCTTTCATGAACGATATTTTCCGGGACTTTGTGGATAAGTTTTTGATAGTTTATTTGGACGATATTTTGATTTTTTCCAGTGATTGGGATTCTCATGTGGAACATGTTCGAACTGTGTTCCAGATTTTGAGAGAAAATGTTCTGTATGTTAAGGGATCAAAATGTCTCTTTGGCGTGCAAAAGATTCTGTTTTTGGGATTCATTTTGTCCCTGTCTGCTATTGAAATGGACCTGGCCAAGGTCCAGGCCATTTATGATTGGGTTCAGCCCACTTCCTTGAAGGCTCTCCAGAAGTTTTTGGGTTTTGCTAATTTCTACCGTAAATTCATAAGTAATTTTTCTGGTATTGTTAAACCACTGACGGATTTGACCAAAAAGGGCGCTGATGTGGTGAATTGGTCTCCAGAGGCAGTCTCGGCGTTTCAGGAGCTTAAGCGGAGATTCACTGCTGCTCCTGTCTTACGGCAACCTGATGTTTTACTCCCATTTCAGGTGGAGATAGAATCATAGAATCGTAGAGTTGGAAGGGACCTCCTGGGCCATCTGGTCCAACCCCCTGCTCAAAGCAGGATTCGCTAAATCATCCCAGTCAGATGTCTGTCCAGCCTCCGTTTGAAGACTTCCATTGAAGGAGAACTCACCACTTCTCGTGGCAGCTTGTTCCACTCATTGATCACTCTGACTGTCAAAAAGTTTTTTCTAATATCTAATCTGTGTCTCCTCCCATTCAGTTTCATCCCATTGCTTCTAGCCTTTCCTTGTGCAAATGAGAATAAAGTTGATCCTTCTACACTGTGACAGCCCTTTAGATATTTGTAGACAGCTATTAAGTCTCCTCTCAGTCTTCGCTTTTGCAAACTAAACAATCCCAAATCCTGCAACCTTTCCTCATAAGACAGGGTTTGCAGACCGGTCACCATTGTGGTTGCTCTTTTCTGAACTTGCTCCAATTTGTTGATGTCTTTTTTAAAATGTGGTGCCCAAAACTGGACACAATATTCCAGATGAGGTCTGACCAAAGAGGAGTAGAGGGAAATAATGACTTCACGTGATCTAGTCTGTATGCTTCTGTTAATACATCCTAGAATTGCATTTGCCTTTTTTGCTGCTGCATCACACTGTTGACTCATATTCAGTCTGTGATCTATTAGTATACCCAAATCTTTTTCACATGTGCTGTTGCTTAGGCCTATTCCTCCCATTCTGTATATGCTTTTTTCATTTTTATTGCCCAGATGTAGTACTTTGCATTTTTCCCTGTTAAAAACCATTCTGTTAGTTGCTGCCCACTTCTCCAGTTTATTTATATCTTTTTGAATCCTCTCTCTCTTCTCTAGTATTAGCTATCCCTCCTAGCTTTGTATCATCAGCAAATTTAATCAGTTTACCCTCAATTCCATCATCTAAATCGTTGATAGATGCTTCTGAGATTGATGCAGGAGCCGTTTTGTCTCAAAGAGATCAGGTAACCTATAAGATGAATCCCTGTGCCTTCTTTTCTCAAAAATTTTCCCCATCTGAATGTAGCTATGATGTGGGGAATTGGGAATTGTTGGCTAAGAAGTGGGCATTTGAAGAGTGGAGACATTGGTTGGAGGGAGCCAGACATCAAGTTGTGGTCCTCACCGACCACAAGAACTTGATCTATCTCGAATCAGCCAAGCGATTGAATCCTAGACAGGCTAGGTGGGCCTTGTTTTTCACGCGTTTTAATTTTGTGGTTTCCTTTCTTCCGGGCACTAAGAATGTTAAGGCGGTGCCCTCTCTAGGAGTTTCTTTGGGGATTCTCTTGATGTGACCGAGCCTACTACCATTCTAAATGAGGGTGTGGTTCTTTCTGCCATTTCACCCGATTTGAGACTTGCCCTGGAGGAATTTCAGGAGGACAAACCTGAACGATGCCCTATGGGGAAATTGTATGTCCCTGACCAGTGGAGGAGAAGAGTAATGTCTGAAATTCATTGCTCCACGTTAGCTGGTCATCCTGGTATTTTTGGTACCAGAGATTTGGTGAGTCGGTCTTTTTGGTGGCCTGCTTAATCTCGTGATGTCAGGAATTTTGTGCAGTCCTGTGGGACTTGTTCTTGGTCCAAACCCTGTTCTCGTTCTAGTGGTTTGTTAATGCCCCTGTCGGTGCCCAGGAGGCCATGGACCCATATCTCAATGGATTTTATTTCTGATCTCCCTGTCTCTCAGAGAATGACTGTTATTTGGGTGATCTGTGATAGATTTTCTAAGATGGCTCCTCTGCTACCACTCCCCAAGTTGCCATCTTCTTCTGAGTTGTTGCCCTTGTTTTTACAACAGGTGGTTCGTTTGCACGATGTTCCTGAGAAAATTGTGTCTGACAGAGGAGTCCAGTGTGTTTCCAGATTTTGGAGACCTTTTTGTTCTAAACTGGAAATTCAGTTGTCTTTCTCCTCTGCATTTCACCCTCAGACCAATGGGCAGACTGAGAGAACAAACCAGACTTTGGAAACCTATTTGAGATGTTTTATATCTGCTGATCAATATGACTGGGTCTCATTTTTGCCCTTGGCTGAGTTTGCTCTAAATAATAGGGCTAGTTTGGCCACATTGATGTCTCCTTTTTTCTGCATCTTTGGGTTTCATCCTCGATTTTCTTCAGGGCAGGTGGAGGCTTCGGCCTGCCCAGGTGTGGATTCTGTGGTAGAGAGAATTCAGCAGATTTGGGATCAAGTAGTGGATAAGTTGTCTCACTCTCAGGAGATGGCCCAACGGTTTGCCAACCGGCATAGGACCATTGGTCCCCGGTTTAAAGCGGGTGACATGGTTTGGTTGTCCTCAAAAAATATTCCTATCAAAGTTGCATCTCCAAAATTCAAGCCAAGGTTCATTGGACCTTATAAGATTTTGGAAATCCTTAATCCCGTTTCTTTCCATTTGGCTCTTCCAGGAACGTTTAAGATTCACAATGTTTTTCATAAATCTTTGTTGAAAAGGTTTGTGGAGCCAGTAGTTCCCATGGCTGCGCCCCTGATCCTGTATTGGTTAAGGGTAATCTGGAGTATGAGGTAGAGGAGGTATTGGATTCTCATCTGGCTAGACGGAGACTCCAGTACTTGGTCAAGTGGAAAGGTTATGGTCAGGAGGATAATTCTTGGGTGTTTGCTTCTGACATTCATGCCGAGAGATTGGTTCGCGCCTTCCATCAGGCCCATCCAGATCGGCCTGGTGGCTTGGATGAGGGTTCGGTGACCCCTCTTCAAGAGGGTGGTACTGTTGTGAACACTTGTGACCTGACTTCTGAGTTTGGGCTCCCTCTGGTGGTTGCTGCGAGTAATGGAGCTGGTCGGGTTGACAGAAGTCAATCACCTGAAGAGGATGATTGGAGGTCAAGTGTTGCAGACTGGGAAGATTTAAGTGAGCAAGTTTCCCTCAGTTGTTGCTGGTGATTTGGTCTTCTTCCTGTGCATTTTGAAGTCCGCTTGCCCCCTGCTTGGTCCTGCATCGTTCAGATAAGTTATTTGTTTGCTGGAATCTTTTTGCATTTGATCCAGTTTTTGCCTTTCTCTGCTTTCTGCTTTGCTGTGTGGGTTCAGCATTATTCCCTGCTGGGACCAGTGCTGGACCCCATTCCATATGTCACAGCTTATGTCAGTCTGTTCAGTATTGCTAGTCCCCTGTTATATCAGTATCTTTTGTTTTGTTTCCAGTTCACACCAGAATTCTGATCTAGTGGGGGAGAGGTCGTGTGGCCTCAGTATTTTTGTATATCAGACGTGTTGGATTTTTCTTAGGGTTTTTTGCGTAATTGCAGACAGTGTCTTTCCTGTCCTGTTCTATCTAGACAGTTTGGGCCCCATCTTTTGCTTACTCTATTTTCTGCCTGTGTTTGTGCCTCAACTTGTCTCACCGGCAATATATGTTTGGGGGCTATCTATTCCTTTGGGGTTCTACTCCGGGGCAGTTTAGCTTTCCCCTTTCTTGCTTTAGGCTTAGTTAACTCTTTGGCTGTGCTGAGGCGTCTAGGGCATCATAGGTACGTCCCACGGCTAATTCTAGTTGTGTTGTTAGTTTTAGGGGTCTGCAATCCGCTTAATTACCAACCTTTCTGGTTTTCTGGTTGCCTAGCTTATTCCCTGGCTATCCTCCTCGGTGACCTAATCATAACAGTATGGAGCAGAGCCTTGTGTGTACGAGGTGTACGGAGAGGAGCCGTGTGTGTATGAGGTGTACAGAGCGGAGCCGTGTATGTACGAGGTGTACCGGGTGGAGCCGTGTGTAAGGGGTGTGCGGAACGGAGCCATGTGTGTAAGGGGTGTGCGGAGCGGAGCCGTGTGTGTACGAGGTGTACAGAGCAGAGCCGCGTGTGTATGAGGTGTACAGAGCGGAGCCCCGTGTTTACGAGGTGTACGGAGCGGAGCTGCGTGTGTATGAAGTGTATGGAGCGGAGCCGCGTGTGTACGAGGTGTACGGAGCGGAGCCGCGTATGTACGAGGTGTATGGAGCGGAGCCGCGTGTGTACGAGGTGTACAGAGCGGAGCCGCGTATGTACGAGGTGTATGGAGCGGAGTGTGTACGAGGTGTACGGAATGAAGCCACGCGTGTACAAGGTGTACAGAACAAAGCTCTGTGTGTACAAAGTGTACGAAGCTGAGCCGTGTGTTTACGGAGTGGAGCAGAGCCGTGTGTGTACGGAGTGTACGGAGCAAAGCCGCATGTGTACAAGGTTTAAGGAGTGGAGCCATGTGTGTACAAGGTGTACAGAACGTGGCCACATGTGTACAAGGTGTAAGGAGCAGAGCTGCATGGGTACGAGGTTTACGGAGTGGAGCCATGTGTGTACTGAGTGGAGCCATGTGTGTGCGATGTGTACGGAGCGGAGCCATGTGTGTACGAGGCATACAAAGCCGAACCGTGTGTATGAGGTGTGCGGAGCCATGCGTGTACAAGGTGTATGGTGTGGAGCATTCATACCTCCCAACCGTCCCGGATCCAGCGGGACAGTCCCGACTTTGAGAGAGAGTCTGCCCCACTGCTCGGCTGGGAGCTTACTTTTCCCGCGGACAAAGGAGTACACGGTGGAGCCCCGAGGAGCACTTTAAAATTCGCACGTGACGTTCCACCGGAAGTGACGTGATAGAAGCTGACCGGAAATTAGGTAATTTTGGGAAGAGTTTGTGACAGAACCATGGAGGCACTTCAGGGAATGCATCAGATCCATCACTGTGTCGTCCTCCCACAGCGCTGACAGCGGGATCGCCTTGGAATCGGGGATTCCAGCCATGTGAGTGGATCATATGTCCTGCACCAGGAGGCTCAGGTGGGCATTACAATGTGAATCGGGCTGCAATAGAATCTTTCTTTCTCTCTCTGTTCTTTCTTTCTTTCTCTCTCTAATCTTTCTTTTTTCTTTCTTTGTCTCTCCCTGTTCTTTCTTTCGCTCTGTTCTTTCTTTCTTTCCTTCCCCTCTTTCTTTCTGTCTCTAATCTCTCTCTAATCTTTCTTTCTTCCTCTCTCTGTTCTTTCTCTCTCTGTTTTTCCTTTTTCTCTCTCTTTTCTTTCTTTCTCTCTCTGTTCTCTTTGTTTCCCCTCTTTCTTTCTGTTCTTTGCTCTCTTTCTCTCTCTCTGTTCTTTCTTTCTCTTTCTTTCTCGCTCTCTGTTCTTTCTTTCCCATCTTTCTTTCTCTCTCTGTTCTTTCTTTCCCCTCTTTAGTTCTTTATTTCTCTCCCTGTTCTTTATTCCTTTCCCCTCTTTCTCTCTCCCTCTATTCTTTCTTTCCCCTCTTTTTTTCTCTATCCTTCTCTGTTCTTTCTTTCCCCTCTTTCTTTTTTCTCTCTCTCTGTTCTTTTTTATGTCACTTTTTCTTTCTTTCACTCTGTTCTTTTTCTTTCTTCTTTCTTTCTCTGTTCTTTCTTTTGCTCTGTTCTTTCTTTCTCTTTCTTTCCCCTCTTTCCCTCTCTAATCTCTCTCTCTATGTTCTTTCTTTCTCTCTCTGTTCTTCCTTTCTTTCTCTTTGTTCTTTCTTTCTCTGTTCTCTTTCTTTCCCCTCTTTCTTTCTCTCTGTTCTTTCTCATTCTTTCTTTTTCTCTCACTCTCTGTTCTTTCTTTCCCCTCTTTTTTCTCTTTCTCTCTGTTCTTTCTTTCTCTCTCTCTGTTTCTTTCTCTCTCTATCTCCATTCTTTCCACTCTGTTCTTTTTCTTTCTTCTTTCTTTCTCTGTTCTTTCTTTCGCTCTGTTCTTTCTTTCTCTTTCTTTCCCCTCTTTCTTTCTCTCTCTAATCTCTCTCTCTATGTTCTTTCTTTCTCTCTCTGTTCTTCCTTTCTTTCTCTTTGTTCTTTCTTTCTTTCTCTGTTCTCTTTCTTTCCCCTCTTTCTTTCTCTCCGTTCTTTTTCCTCTCTTTCTTACTCTCTCACTCTCTGTTCTTTCTTTCCCCACTTTTTTTCTCTTTCTCTCTGTTCTTTCTTTCTCTCTCTCTGTTTCTTTCTCTCTCTATCTCCATTCTTTCCCCTCTTTCTTTCTTTCTTTCTTTCTTTCTCTCTGTTCTTTCTTTCCCCTCTTTCTCTCTCCCTCTCTGTTCTTTTTTCTGTCCCCTGTTTCTTTCTCTCTCTGCTCTTTCTTTCTCTCTGTTTCTTTCTTTTTCTGTTCTTTCTTTCTTTCTTTCTTTCCCCTCTTTATTTCTCTCTCTGTTTTTCTTTCCCCTCTTTCTTTCTCTCGCTCTGTTCTTTCTTTCTTTCGCTCTCTCTGTTTTCTTTGTTCTCTCTCTCTGTTCTTTATTTTTGTGAGTACAAGCCACTGTGCCCATAATGCCAGTCACTGTGCCCTCAGTACCAGTCAGTGTGATCAGCAGTGCTAAAAAGGTGTGGTTGGGGTGTGGACATGTGTGACTAGTTGTGAAATGGGTGTGGTTGGGGGCGTGACCTAAAATTTGCGTTCTTCAAAAGTTGGGAGGTGTGGTGTTAAGGAGTTATAAAAATTTCTTTAAGAAAAGTTCTTCTTTAAGAAACAAAAATGTTTCCTCTGGAAAAAGACATCAGATTTCAGATATCAAGGTATCATTTTATTCAAGTTTCTATTACCTACATGTGCATGTGGATGGCTTAGGGGGTTAATCCTGCTGACAAATTCCCTTTAATACCGCTTGTCTGGAGTACTGCCCTTTACGGTGGCTTCCTTTTCTGGTTGCTGCACTGTAAAGCCATGTTCACACATTCATTATTTGTCCAGTATTTTACATCAGTATTTAAAGGCCAAAATCAGGAGTGGAACAATCAGAGGAAAAGTATCTTTGAAGAACGTTAGCAATTCTGTATTTATCATCTACTGCTGTTTTTGGTTTACAAATACTGATGTAAAATACTGACCAAATACAGCATGTGTGAACATGACCTAAGAGGTGTGGATTGGACTTATATTCGAGTATATACAGTATATATTTATATATATTTTTCACAACAGATCCAGAAAAGCTTCAACATACAAAATGTGCCACATAATCTCATGTGAAAGTAGCCTTAATTACAAGGATATCTCTGTACTTGGCTGCATTCATGATTCCTGCAATTGCAACCAGTCGTCGTGTCTCTGCAGCTGAAAAACACCTCCATAGCATGATGCTGCCACCACCATGTTTCACTGTTGGGATGGTATTGGGCAGATGATGAGCAGTGCCTGGCTTTCTCCACACATACCGCTTAGAATTATCACCAAAAAGTTCTATCTTCGTCTCATCAGACCAGAGAATCTTATTTCTCATAGTCTGGAAGTCCTTCATGTTTTTTTTAGCAAACTTTATGTGGGCTTTCATATGTCTTGCACTGGGGAGAGGATTCTGTCGAGCCACTCTGCCATAAAGGCATGACTGGTGGATGGCTGTAGTGATAGTTGACTGTGGAACTTTCTTCCTTCTCCCTACTGCATCTGTAGAACTCAGCCACAGTGATCTTGGTGTTTTTCTTTACCTCTCTCATCAAGGCTCTTCTCACACGATTGCTCAGTTTGGCTGGATGGCCTGGTCTAGGAAGACTACTGGTGGTCCCAAACTTCATCCATTTAAGGATTATGGAGGCCACTGTGCTCTTAGGAACCTTGAGTACTTCAGAAATTCTTTTGTAACCTTGGCCAGATCTGTGCCTTGTCACAATTCTGCCTCTGAGCTCCTTGGCCAGTTCCTTTGATCTTATGATTCTCATTTGGTCTGACATGCACTGTGAGCTGTGAGGTCTTATATAGACAGGTGTGTGCCTTTACAAATCATGTCCTATCAGTTTAATTAAACACAGCTGGACTCCAATGAAAGAGTAGAACAATCTCAAGGAGGGTCACAAGGAAATGGACAGCATATGACTTAAATATGAGTGTCTGAGCAAAGAGCCTGAATACTTATGACCTTGTGATATTTCAGTTTTTCTTTTAATAAATTTGCAAAAATATCTAGATTTCTATTTTTTTCAGTCAAGATGGGGTGCAAAGTGTACATTAATGAGGAAAAAATGAACTTTTTTGAATTTACCAAATGGCTGCAATGAAACAAAGAGAGAAAAATTTAAAGGAGTCTGAATACTTTCTGAACCCACTGTATGTGAGCTTGTTTTTTTGTGGGATGAGTTTTAATTTTGAGTGACACCATTCATTATACTATGTAATGTATTGAAATTTTTTTTTAAAAAATCCAACTAGAATGAAATGGTGAAAAAAATGCAATTTTGCCATACTTTTTTTTGTTTCGTTTTTACAATGTGAATACTGCAGTAAAAATGACCTGGAAATAAGATTGTTGAGGTGTGTACAGCAACAGCAAATATTTATAAAAATTTTTCTACTTACAGTGCCTTGCTAAAGTACCATATTTATACCTCTTGAAATTGTCCACATTTTTTCTCTTGAATCCCACAAACAAATATATTTTATTGGGATTTTATGTGATATATCAATACAAGTATTTGTGAAGCATAAAGGAAATTTCACATTGTTTTCTATTTTTTTTAAATATGAAATTGAAAATTATGACATGCATTTGTTTTCAGTCCCCTGTAGTCTGAAATTTCTAAATAAGATTCTGAATTACTAATTACCACCAAGAGTCACATAATTAGTAAACTGAGTCCACTTGTGTGTAATTTATTCTGAGTATAACTATAGCTGTTCTGTGAAGGCCTCAGAGGTTTATTGGAGAACATTAGGGATCAAACAGCATTATGAAAACCAAGGAACACACCAGACAGGCCAGGAATAAAGTTGTGGAGAAGAGTAAAGAAGGGTTAGGTTATAAAAAAAATAGCCCAAGAACTTAACAACTCAAAGAGCAATGTTCAATCCATTATTAAAAAATGGAAGGAGCATGGCACAACTGCAAACCTACCAAGACATGGTCGTCCATCTAATCTCACATCCCAACAAAGGAAAACATTAAACAGAGATGCAGCAAAGAGGCCCATGATCACTCTGGAGGAGCTGCAGAGATCCACAACTCAGGTGGGGGAATTTGTTCACAGAACAACTATTTGTCATATACTCCACAAACCTGGCCTTTATGGAAGTGTTGCAAGAATAAAGCCATTTTTGATAGTAAGCCATAAGAAGTCCTATCCCATTTGCAGTTTGCAAAAAGCCATGTAGGGGTCACAGATAGAATGTGGAAGAAGGTGCTCCAGTCAGATGAAACCAAAAGTAGAACTTTTTGGGCTGAATGCAAAACGCTATGTGTGGCGGAAAATTAACACTGCACATCATCCTGAAAACACAATCCTCACAGTCAAACATGTGGGTGCATCATACTGTGGGGATGCTTATCTTCAGCAGGGAGAGGAAAGCTGGTCAGAGTTGATAGAAAGATGGACAGAGCTAAATACAGGGCAATCCTGGATGAAAACCTGTTATAGGCTGCAAAAGACTTGAGACTGGAGCGTAGATTCTCCTTCCAGCAAGACAACAACCCTAAATATACTGCCAGACCTACAATGGAAGGGTTTAGATCAAAGCTCATCCATGTGTTTGAATGACCAAGTCACAGTCCAGACCTTAATCCTATAGAGAATCTTTGTCAAGACTTGAAAATTGCTTTTCACAGACACTCTCCATCCAATCTCACTGAGCTAGAGCTACTTTGCAAAGAAGAATGAAAGAATGGTTGAGTAGCTTTCTACCAACAAAACTATTGTAAAATACATATTTAATTAAATTGTTATGATTTATAATAACTAATTGCAACATTTCTTGTAAAATTGACTGCAGTAGTCCTATTAGTTTAAATGAACAATGTCATGATTTTTACTGCACTAGGGTTTATGCATTTCTACTATTCTTTTATTCTATAGCTATAAATTTGTCCCATATCTGCCGAGGTCTATAATGTAACTGCGTGAAATAGCCGTTGTCCTTGTAATGTTGGGTGTGTTCTAAAGGTTACATAACATTCATAGGAAACTCTGAATAAATATCAACCTGAAAAGAAGAACCAAAACACACTTTCTAGTTGTGCACAAAAGTATTATCTTACACCCTGCGGTGACAGCTGTCTGTACAATAATACCACTATTCGTTGTCAGTGTGAATCAGACACAAACAGCTGTATATAGTATGAGACTGGCCATGAGCCGCTCTAGGTCACTGCAATCATCCAGTTCTTACAAATCTATATATACATATATAGATCCAGGAATGTTCTCTGTCTTATGTATGATAAGTCAGCCACTTGTTTTAATCCCACTGCCTAATCTTCAACCAAGAGATGCCTAAATTTAGTTGCATTGTTCATTCAGCAGGAATGTTAGTTATCTCAAATTAAACTCACCCAAGGCTTGGAAGATAAGTGTTGACAGCTTCTCCTACAATATAAGGCTTGAAATCTGGTAAGTAGGTATTTTAAGGTTTAACACAATCTGTATATTTATTATATGACCACACAGTTATAATTCAATGAAAGTCCTAGAGTTTATTATTTATTGTCCAATAATTGCAGCTGGTATCTGCTAGAGTGGGTATAGGACAGACATTGCCACACCTCTAAAGGGAATCTGTCACCCCTTTTTTGAGATATCATATGATATCATTCAATTGTGTGTCACATAAGGATTCTCTTAGTACTTTTGATTCCCCCTGACCGCACACCTTTCATGAATAAATACCTTTTTTATATCGGTTCAGATATATGTAAACTGCCACGGTCCGGTCCGCTGGGCGGGGCTTATTCAACTGCTCCAACCCCTCCCTGTTTTGTTCTACGCATTTCTTCTTGTGTAGAGCAAGACAGGGAGGGGGAGCAGTTGAATAAGCCCCGTCCATAAGGCCGGACCGTGGCAGTTTACATACATCTGAACCGATATAAAATAGGTATTTATGCATGAAAGGTGCGGGGTCAGGGGGATGCAAAAGTACTAAGAGAATCCTTATGTGACACACAATTGAATGATATCATTATATGATCTCAAAAAAGGCATGACAGATTCCCTTTAAAGAGGTTGTCAGTTGAAAACAAGCTATCCACAGGATACACATTAACTTGTTGATGGGTGGGGGTCCAACTGCGGGGATACGCACTGATCAGCAGAAAGAGGAACTTTATACCCTCATTAGAATGGCCCAGCAGTGCGCATGTGTGGGGAGGAGGACCCCCATACAGTGATTGGGCTAGAACCAGGGGGACCGCCATCAGGGTTGTTGAAGAAACCACATCAGGGGGATTACAAAGGGAGACATGCGACTGAAGTTGTCAGGGCAACAGGGGGCGGGGCGAGGGTAAAAGGAGCAGGGGACGCGCTGAGGTGGCAGTTGGAAGAGAGCCTGACAGGAGAGAGAGAGCCGTGTGGCAGGGGGAGGACTGTGGCAACTGACGGTGTGGGGAAGAGAGACAGGCAGGAGACTGTCAAAGGAAAATTGGAGACTGTCCGAAGAGCGGCGCATAAGAGACTCTTCCCGGGAGTCCCTCCCCGGATACATACAGAGAAATTGATGCCCGCTGATTCCCTCCGTGCTGTGACAGGACCGGGATCTCAGGCAACCGCTGCGACGAGACAGCAATCCGGTATAGTGGCCAGGACACTGCCCCCCTGTCTTCTCCCACAGCTGCGACCCCGTCATTACCGACATCAGGGGACGCCACCTCGCTATAGGCGGCCGCAGAGCCCCTGTCCCGCTTACTGAGGGGACACTGAGCAGAGTTTGTTAAGATTTTATGTTTTTGGACTGCGTCATGACCTGGCTGGGGGACGAGCGCCTTTAAACGGACGCCTGGGAGATTAATCCCCCCGAACAGTTTCTTCAGGGCCTATTGCGCCCCACCATTCCAGCTTCTTCAGGGCCCATTGCGCCCCACCGTTCAGTTTCTTCAGGGCCTGTTGCGCCCCATCGTACTGGTTTCTTCAGGGCCCGTTGCGCCCCACCGACCAGTTTCTTCAGGGCCTGTTGCGCCCCAACGTTCCGGTTTCTTCGGGGCCCGTTGCGCCCCACCGTCCAGTCTCTTCAGGGCCTGCTGCGCCCCATCGTTCCGGTTCCTTCAGGGCCTGCTGCGCCCCACCGTTTTGGTTTCTTCAGGGCCGGACGAGCCCAAGTCCTTCCGTGAAATCTTGGATTACAAGGCAGCCACATCTGCAATCCCTGAGTGTTCGTGGACTCGAGCGACGCCCGGGAGGCTAAGTGCATTATAGAGTATAAGGACCCTTTTTGTTTTGAATGTTTGTTTTACGAGTCCCTGCGAGGACAAATAGGTGTTTCCCCTTTTGTTTCATCGAAGCAGTTTAGCCCTTGCGGCTTTAAACTTATAAAAGTATATTTCACCCCACATTCAGTCTCGTGTCTCGTCACTGCATCCTGTGAGCCTGCTCGAACCCTACACTTGGCGTAGTCGGCAGGATGCAGTCTCCGAGCGCGGACAGTGGTAGCCCCGAACATGGGGGAGCTGTAAGCTCTGTAAATAATGAGGGTCCCCGTACCAGCATCTCATTGGGGGCCATGTTGAACAACCTGCCTAGATTCTCTGGCTCAAATACTATGCTATGGAGCTGGACAGAGCGGATGAGGGGGCTTTTTCGGATGCACCCAATGACCCCTGACCTGGAAGCTGAAGTGGCACTCATGGCCCTAGACGGGGAGGTGCGGAGGTCAGTGATGTTGAAACCCCCGGGGCACCGCAACACTTTTGAAAAGGTGTTGCAGATAGTGGAACAGACCCACGGGGATCCCACTAATGTGGGAGAGTTAAGGACCCGACTGTTTAGCCGGATGCAGGCAGAAGGGGAGACGATTACTCAGTATATGAATGTACTCCAAGAGTTGCATACGGCTATTGAAAGAAAAGATGGGGTAGGGGTAGGACCTGTTGACATAACCCTACGTGACCTACTGGTGACTGGACTGCGAGATCCACTGATAAAGCAGGCTTTAAGGGAACGGATCAGAATGAATCCCCAAATCGACTTTTCAGAAGTGGGAAGTCAGGCACGGGTTCAGGAGCAAGAGCAGGGGATGGCGGTCCCCGTGGGGAAGGTCCGAGGTGTGGAGGCCTCCTCGAACACAGTTGAGGAACCTCAATGGGTGGAGGAGATGAAGCGTGAATTGAAAAATATAAAGAGCGAGTTGGCTGAAGTAAAGAGAAGAACCGAACCGGAGACTGGACGACCCAGTGCTAATCCCGGTCCCTGGGGGTCACGCTCTCCGCAAGGTGGTCAATCTCTACCGGCCCGGTGTTATGAGTGTGGAGAACCAGGCCACTTCGCCCGAGAGTGTCCGCGGCGTGGGAGATACCCACCCCGGCGGCCATTAAAACTAAAGGGCTCCGGGCTGGGGGGATGCCGCTCGGAGCCGAAAACCACAACTAGGGGTGGTGGAAGTCCCAAAGATTTGGTAGCAAAGTGTCCTGAAGTTTGGGCAGAAGTAGAGGGCCGGGCCGTCCGGTGTCTGGTAGACACGGGGTCACAAGTAACCACTATGCCCGCAGCGTACTTTCAACAAAACTTTCCGGAGGCAGCAAGGCCTCAGTGGGGGCCCATGATTAGACTAGTAGCCGCCAACCAACTGCCGGTTCCGGTTGCCGGGGTAGTGTGGGTGCAGGTGACGTTGTGCGGTAAACCCCTCGGCCGCAGAGGGGTGGTGCTGACTCAAGGAGAAGCTGATCAACGACACCCCGTCACCCTAGGCATGAATATTTTAAAAGAGTTTGGTAACCTGTTGCTTAATGATCCCACACAAAGGACACTGAAGCAGTGGGGTTCTCGCACAGCTCAGGGACAGGTATTCCAGCAGCTGGTGCGAGGTGCGCGGGTGCATCGGGACTGCCAGGAGGGTGAGGCTCTGGGCAAGGTCATCGCGACAGCGGCACCCCTGCTTGTGCTGCCTCCTGGACAGACAGTGGTGGCCCTGCCAATTCGGGCCCCGATACCTTTGGAAGGCGTAGAGGTGCAGGTGGAGCCGTGTCACTCAGAGCACTTACCTCCTGGCATACTGGTGGCCCGTTCCCTCGCTACGGTGCGAAAAGGAACCGCCCTGGTCCGCTGCGTTAACCTTGAAGACCGAGATATTATTCTGAAAGCACGGACTGTACTGGCCAAACTAGTAAAGCCTCTAGAAGAAGTGCTGCCCGCTGCTGCGGTTCAATTACGAGTACACCCCGAGGATCCCGGGGAGGTAACAATACGAACCCTACAGGCCCACGAAGTCTCGACACAAGAGAAGGGCCGAAATATTTTGGAGCAGATGCGGGCCGAGCTTTCTGGACTAACTGCGGCCCAACTTTCACAAGTACAAGCATTGCTGGGACAGTACCATGAAGTATTTGCTAGTCATGAGGACGACTTTGGGTGTACCACCGCCATCACTCATGAGATCCCCACAGCAGGAGCGGCCCCTATCCGAGAACGATATCGACAGATCCCGCCACAACTCTATCAGGAGGTGAAAACTTTGCTGGCTCAGATGCTACAAAAAGGGGTGATACGGGAAAGTCAAAGCCCTTGGGCGGCCCCCATCGTGTTGGTTCGGAAGAAAGATGGTACACTACGATTCTGTGTGGATTATCGTAAATTGAATGCTTGCACTATTAAAGACTCATACCCACTGCCCCGCATAGAAGAATCTCTGTCTGCATTGGGTAAAGCAACATATTTTTCGACCCTGGACTTGGCCAGTGGGTACTGGCAGGTGCCTATGTCAGAAGAGGACAGAGCTAAGACGGCGTTCATAGTGCCCATGGGACTGTTTGAGTTTAATCGAATGCCATTCGGGCTGGCCAACGCCCCCGGGACATTTCAGCGATTGATGGAGCGATGTCTAGGGGATCTCAATTTTGAGGCCACGTTGATCTACCTGGACGACATCATCGTCTATGCCGCCTCCTTCGAGGACCACCTGAAGCGGTTGGGACAGGTACTCAGCCGGCTGCAAAAGTACGGGTTGAAGGTGAAGCCTCAGAAATGTCACCTATTTCGCTCTCAGATTGAGTATCTGGGTCATGTCGTTTCGGCAGAGGGTGTGAGGCCATCCCGGGAGAAGATTGCTGCTATCCAGGAATGGCCTACCCCCGAGACGGTGAAAGACGTGCGGGCTTTTCTGGGGTTAGCTGGATATTACCGTCGTTTCGTAAAGAATTTTGCATGTCGAGCTCGAGCCCTACATGACCTGCTGAAGGGGGCTCCCGCTGGGGCCAATGGGCGGAAAATCCAGTGGCAACACCCTCAGGAAGAGGCCTTCCGAGATCTCAAGGCTGCACTCTCGGATGCCCCAGTGTTGGCTTATGCGGATTTTTCTCAGCCGTTCATCCTGCACACTGACGGGAGTCTTCACGGGCTAGGAGCTGTGTTGTCACAAGTTCAGGATGGCCGGGAAAGGGTGATCGCATATGGAAGCCGTTCACTCCATGACTCCGAGCGTAACCCTGACAATTACAGCTCTTTTAAGCTCGAGCTCCTCGCAGTGGTGTGGGCTATGACGGAGAGATTCGCAGAGTACCTAGCGGGCTCCGAGGTGGTAGTGCGAACTGACAATAACCCACTGGCTCATTTGGAAAACGCCAAGTTGGGGGCTTTGGAGCAGCGATGGGTGGCCCGAATGGCGAAGTACAATTACAAGATTATTTACAAAAGAGGGGCCGAGAATGTTCATGCAGATGCTCTCTCTAGGATTCGACATACAACTCCTGGACAGAATCGAGACGAAGAATTAGAAGGAGAGGAAATACCGTTCGCTCTTACCGCTGCCGTGCTCACCAATGTTGATGCAAAAGTATCTTCCCCAGAGGCCCACAGGGGCATCCTGGAACAATCTCGTAATAAGTGGATACAACAGCAACAAGAAGATGAAGAAGTTGGACTTCTCCGGAAATGGGTCGCTGCTGGTCAATTACCCACTGACACTCAACGACAAGCTTTGACCCAAGACCTGTCGCTGATGCTGCGACAATGGGAGAGACTGATTATCCGAAGGGGATTACTGTACCGTAAGATCACTTCGCAAACAACCTCAACGACTGTTTGGCAGGTGGTTACGCCCGGAGCTCAACTACACGAACTGGCTCGAGAGGCTCACGAAAAAGGGGCCCACTTTGGAGTCAAAAAGACTTTGCAATCGTTACAACAGAAAGTTTATCACCCACGCTTGTCGGCTGTTGTGGACGAAGTTTGTCGTACTTGCCGCTTATGTGAATTGGCCAAACCGCCTGCTCAGAGGGCCGCAACACAGACGATTGTGACTTCAGAACCCTTGGAGCTCTTGACGGTGGATTATCTGCACATTGGTCCCGCATTCCAGGGATACGAACACTGCCTCGTCATGGTGGATCATTTCACTAAATTCGCTGTGGTCACCCCTACTCGAGACCAGACCGCGGAGTCAGCCGCCTCCGCAATTTGCAGAAATTTTATACAAGTGTACGGCTGTCCTCAACGCATACATTCCGACCAGGGAGCATGTTTTTTGGGGAAAGTTATGGAGGAACTACATCATCTTTATGGGATTGATAAATCCCGGACCACACCATATCACCCGCAAGGGAATGGGGCTTGTGAGCGATTTAATCGGACATTGATTCAAATGCTACGCACTCTGGAGAGTGACAAGAAAGCTCGTTGGCCTGAATATGTTTCTGAATTAGTGTGGGTTTATAATAATCGGGTACATCGAGTAACGGGCTATACTCCTTATTTCCTGCTGTTCGGACGAGAGGGTAAAGGGATCACGGAGGTAGAGTTGGACCCCGAAGAGCCTCGGCCCTGGACCGGAGTGTCGTCTTGGGTCCGAAATCATCGCCACAGGTTGCAAACTCTTCACCGAATTGTACATACCAAACTTCAAGACTGGGAACACCCCGGGAAGAATACAACCTCCCCTCCCCATCTCCAAAGCGGGGACCGTGTGCTTGTACTAGATCAACGCCCCCAGAATAAACTGGAGTCACGTTGGGAAGAGAGTCCTTATCGGGTACTACGCCGTATCCATTCAGAAGGACCTGTGTACGAAATACAGCCCGAGCAGGATGAAACACTGCCCACTCGCATTGTGCATCGTAATATGTTACGCCTGTGTATTTCTTCCGACCCGAAGCAACTGGAACCCGTCCCGAAGACATCCGAACCGGAGTCCATATGCTGGGACTCAGACGACGAGGATTTCCCTCCAGTTCCCAAGGGCCCTCCACCCAATAATGAGCCAGTTGACACAATTAACCCACCGGCATCTTGCAGCTCACCGACGTCCACCACCCCAGAAGATTCCACCCCAGTCGAACTTAGACGCTCCGAGCGGTCAACAGCCGGCAAACCCCCCGAACGGTATGAACAAGACCAGTTCGTATGGCAACAAATATTGACACCTTTACAGACCAATCTCAATAGACTAACACCCTCGCCCGAGGACTGGCGAGCTTACAGGGTGGGGGAATGTGGGGAGGAGGACCCCCATACAGTGATTGGGCTAGAACCAGGGGGACCGCCATCAGGGTTGTTGAAGAAACCACATCAGGGGGATTACAAAGGGAGACATGCGACTGAAGTTGTCAGGGCAACAGGGGGCGGGGCGAGGGTAAAAGGAGCAGGGGACGCGCTGAGGTGGCAGTTGGAAGAGAGCCTGACAGGAGAGAGAGAGCCGTGTGGCAGGGGGAGGACTGTGGCAACTGACGGTGTGGGGAAGAGAGACAGGCAGGAGACTGTCAAAGGAAAATTGGAGACTGTCCGAAGAGCGGCGCATAAGAGACTCTTCCCGGGAGTCCCTCCCCGGATACATACAGAGAAATTGATGCCCGCTGATTCCCTCCGTGCTGTGACAGGACCGGGATCTCAGGCAACCGCTGCGACGAGACAGCAATCCGGTATAGTGGCCAGGACACTGCCCCCCTGTCTTCTCCCACAGCTGCGACCCCGTCATTACCGACATCAGGGGACGCCACCTCGCTATAGGCGGCCGCAGAGCCCCTGTCCCGCTTACTGAGGGGACACTGAGCAGAGTTTGTTAAGATTTTATGTTTTTGGACTGCGTCATGACCTGGCTGGGGGACGAGCGCCTTTAAACGGACGCCTGGGAGATTAATCCCCCCGAACAGTTTCTTCAGGGCCTATTGCGCCCCACCATTCCAGCTTCTTCAGGGCCCATTGCGCCCCACCGTTCAGTTTCTTCAGGGCCTGTTGCGCCCCATCGTACTGGTTTCTTCAGGGCCCGTTGCGCCCCACCGACCAGTTTCTTCAGGGCCTGTTGCGCCCCAACGTTCCGGTTTCTTCGGGGCCCGTTGCGCCCCACCGTCCAGTCTCTTCAGGGCCTGCTGCGCCCCATCGTTCCGGTTCCTTCAGGGCCTGCTGCGCCCCACCGTTTTGGTTTCTTCAGGGCCGGACGAGCCCAAGTCCTTCCGTGAAATCTTGGATTACAAGGCAGCCACATCTGCAATCCCTGAGTGTTCGTGGACTCGAGCGACGCCCGGGAGGCTAAGTGCATTATAGAGTATAAGGACCCTTTTTGTTTTGAATGTTTGTTTTACGAGTCCCTGCGAGGACAAATAGGTGTTTCCCCTTTTGTTTCATCGAAGCAGTTTAGCCCTTGCGGCTTTAAAATTATAAAAGTATATTTCACCCCACATTCAGTCTCGTGTCTCGTCACTGCATCCTGTGAGCCTGCTCGAACCCTACACATGCTCATGAGAACGCTGAGCACTGAACTCAGGGTTAAATGTTGTTCGTCTGGGATAAAAATTCTGTATTCTGCCCACTGGTGCTGCTTCTAAAGGTGCTGTCACACTTAGTGATGCACCAGCGATCCCGACCAGCGATATGACGCGGTCAGGATCGCTGGTGCATCGCTAAGTTGTCGCTAGTGAGCTGCCACATAGGCAGATCTCACCAGCGACATCGCAGGGGTCGGGGGTCATTACTTACCTGTCAGACAAAGCGATCCTGACATCCTCCCGCCCGCGTCCACGCGTCGCTCGTCTCCACAGCAGGAAGCCCAGCAGGAAGCTGACGACGAGAAACGGTCCAGGACGTTCTCGCGCGATCAGCGATAATCAGCGGGGAGCCGGTCGGAGGTAAGTATCAGACATAGTGATATCGCTAGCAATATCACTATAACGTCACTAAAACCAGTAACGTTATAGTGATATTGCTAGCGATATCAGGTCCTTAATGATCAGAGTCCCACCGGTCAGTAAGTTATCTCCTCTCCTGTGGATAGCTGGTCTCTTGTTTACACCAGACAAACCCCTATAAGACTGAAACAATATGTTGTTACAAATAATGGCAGCTATAGAGATTATGGAAAATATGCATAAAGTGTTTCACTTTTATAATTACTCCCTTTCTGCTCTGCTATTCTAGATCACTAAGCATTATCAGCTTCCCAGCATGAGACACACAATCCATACTGAGAAAGGGAAGGAGAGAGCAAGGGAGCAGTGGAGATAAGAGTCATATGATTTGGGGAGAGGGGAGATAATCAGTGCTTACAGTAGGGTGATAAATACCAGGAGCTGGCTTACAGAGACATATTGGCTACTAACAATAGAGTAAAATCATGTTCACATAATAAAACAAGTCTGCAAAGGTAAAACTGTTTGTAACGTAAAGGGCGTTTTACAATTAGCGATATCGCTATGTGTGATACTTACCTCCAACCGGCTCCCCCGCTGTCCATCGCTGATCGCGCGAGAATGTCCGGCTCCATTTCTCGTCGTCCGCTTCCTGCTGGGCTTCCTGCTGTGACAACGAGCGACGCTGGACGTGGGCGGGAGGACGTCAGGATCGCTGTGTGTGAAAGGTGAGTATCGCGCGCTGCGTCGCTGCTGCATCGCTGTGAGGTCTGCCTGTGTGACAGCTCACGAGCGATCATTTAGCGATGTACCATCGATCTTGACCGGGTCGGATCACTGGTCGGATCGCTGGTGCATCGCTAAATGTAAAGGGGCCTTTAGAAGTGATTTTTATATACTTTTGATCTTTGAACTCAGTAATAATATTGAAAAAATTACATCACGTAGAGTTTTTTCACAAACACTGACTCCATAGATTTTTTCTTACATCATACTTTTAGCCCTTGCGTTACCTTTTGTCATGAACTATGACGTAAGTCTTATTGTTCAATCATGCACACTGAGCTCTACTACATCTCTGTGGTTTGCGACTGACATGCTACAGCCCTGATCCCCCTTGCAGTTTCCCCCCCTTCACAGCTGCATGTGTGTGAGATTCCATTTGCCCCCTCCCACCAGCTACACTCTCTGCTGTACCTTGAGACCCTAGTGTGTGCTGAGCTGGCACAAAGAGCCGTTCTGTGACCAGCTAAATACGGTTGCCGGAATCGCATATTCCGTTGCACTTGAAAACTTAAATATAATGGCACCGATTATTGATATAGATGTGAAACTTACATGTTTGGATTGTGCATCCGTGAAACCACCACCCAGTGAGTTTTCTAGATTCTAGCATCAGCAGAAGCCAAGAAATGGATTTCTGCTTAAGGCTGGTTTCACATTTGCGTTTTTTTGCGCTGTAAAAAAACGCATACGTGCGCATGCGTTTTTTCCCCTATATTTAACATGGGTGCGCATACCTGCGCGCTGGCATGCGCATGTATGCGATTTTCATGCGCTGCGTTTTTTTGGGGTGTGCGATTGTATTTTCCAGACGCAGCATGTTGCATTTTTTGGCCCTGCAAAAAAGCGCATGCGCACGTATGCGCACGTTTTGCGCTAAAAATGGCCATTATAGCCTATGGATGCGCATACGTGCGCACTGGCATGCGCATGTAAGCGTTTTTTTAGCGCTGCGTTTTTTTGGTAGTGTCCACTTGTTGGACTAGTTATAATCTTCTAAAGTCAAAAAAAAAAAGTCTATATAAAGGAGGTGCCTGCCAAAACTCTGCCACTACTACACTGACAGATTGGAGAGCAGACAGTCAACAAGGAACCCATCTTATATCAGCGAAGAATGTGAGTATATTACATTATATGCCTGTCCTTTTAAATTATGTATGTACTAATGATTTTTATTATTTTTACATGCAGTATGTCTTCAGAATCCGAGTATTCCCCATCGCGGCAGGAATTGGCGCAAGCAGACCGTGAGGTGATTATTTTCGTTCATCTGGTAAGTATATCTGCTGCTTCTCCAAATCTCTTACGTTTTTTTCTACTTTTTTAAGACATCGTCATCATCATCTTCTGCGGACGGGACTAGTGAGGGCGAAGAGCAGGAGCAGCGAAGCCAAGTCCCGGTGGTGATACGGAATGTATGTATCAAATGATTTGTAATGTTCTTTATTTTTTATCTTCTATTTTTACTCTTTTTTATGTTTCTTTTTTTGTAACTTTTTATTCAATTTAAATTTGATTATTCTAATGAATGTGTTTTGTCTAGGTTCCACAACGGGATGAAGACGTCTACCTGGATAATGAGCAGCTCATCAGCCTGGTCCAGGAGCGTTCGCCGTTGTGGGACAGCCGTGACCGGCTGCACAAGGACATTGTGGTGACCCGGCGGCTATGGAATGAGGTGGCCGCAGCGTTGATGGATGGCTGGGACAGCGCCACAGCATCCTCCAAAAAGGCGTTTAGTGAGTATTTCCCTGCTCTGTATTGTGCCGCAGTGACTGTTGTCCTTGACGGCACTGTTGGGTTTCGTGCTAGGCATATTCTAGCAGGAAACCCAACAGTGTCATTGGGGTCTACAGTGACTGCTTTGAGTATTGTATTGCTACATTGTGCTGCAGTGACTGTTGTCCTTGACGGCACTGTTGGGTTTCGTGCTAGGTGTATTCTAGCAGGAAACCCAACAGTGTCATCGGGGTCTACAGTGACTGCTTTGAGTATTGTATTGCTACATTGTGCCGCAGTGACTGTTGTCCTTGACGGCACTGTTGGGTTTCGTGCTAGGTGTATTCTAGCAGGAAACCCAACAGTGTCATCGGGGTCTACAGTGACTGCTTTGAGTATTGTATTGCTACATTGTGCCGCAGTGACTGTTGTCCTTGACGGCACTGTTGGGTTTCATGCTAGGTGTATTCTAGCAGGAAACCCAACAGTGTCATTGGGGTCTACAGTGACTGCTTTGAGTATTGTATTGCTACATTGTGCTGCAGTGACTGTTGTCCTTGATGGCACTGTTGGGTTTCGTGCTAGGTGTATTCTAGCAGGAAACCCAACAGTGTCATTGGGGTCTACAGTGACTGCTTTGAGTATTGTATTGCTACATTGTGCCGCAGTGACTGTTGTCCTTGACGGCACTGTTGGGTTTCGTGCTAGGTGTATTCTAGCAGGAAACCCAACAGTGTCATCGGGGTCTACAGTGACTGCTTTGAGTATTGTATTGCTATATTGTGCCGCAGTGACTGTTGTCCTTGACGGCACTGTTTTTTTTTTAACAACAGTGGACAAAGTCCGAACACGTTGGCGTTCGATCAAGGACCGCTTCAACAGTGATGTTCGTGCTGAGGGCCAGGTTCGCAGTGGATCTGCGTCAAGGACCAGAACTAGATACCGTCACTATCACGCGTTGCAGTTCCTAAGACCGGTCCTTGCCACGAGATCGTAAGTATTATAAATTTTGGGTTTTTATTTTTATTAATCTGTGTTTTTCTAATCCACAGCTGATGCTTCTTGTAAAGGCATGGTAGTAATGATTTTCCTTTATTCCACAGCACCTGGAGCAGCACCCTGCAACCTGGCCCTGGAGCGGTCCTTCCTCGGACGTCCTCTGACCCGTCCCAGCCATCCGACAGCCAGGAAGCACCTTGCAGGTCAGCCACACACACAGCTGGTGACCAGGAAGCTGGGCCATCAGGTGTTCCCCTGTCCCAGGTCTCTGCCACTGGTTATGCGGGCACTACCCGCCAGCGGCAGAGGGCCTTGGACAGGAATGTCTTGCCCGAGTTTATGCATTTGAGCGAGGCCTTTAATTCCAGCCTCAAGTCACTGTCCGACAGAGTTGAAAGCGGTTTTGCACTCATGGAACGTGGTTTTAACCACTTTGAACACCGCTTCAATTCTGTAGAACAGCGCCTTGACCGTCTGGAGGCCGACCTCAACAGACCAGCACACCATTTTTTTAGTAAGATTGAAAAGGGCATGGCGGAACACCTTAGTCCTGAGCAACAGCTGAATGTGCTGCAGGCCTGCAACAATGCTTTCTTGCAGGCTATGCAGCATAATCGGTACGGTCAGCAGTCAGTGGTGTCATTTCCACCTGTGCCACCATTGACTCGCTTCACCTCACTACCGACTTGTGCTGCATACCACTGCACGGACACCTCTATTCAAAGCCAGGACACCCACCGTTACACCACCACAAGTCTGAGTGCAGCTGGTCACTTCACCGACACCACCATGGCAAGCGCTGCTCCTGTCTGGAGCACCACCGCCACTCCCATGCATGCGTGGAGCTCAGCCACCACTAGGCAAACATGGAACAGCCCTGCCGCTACAACAACATGTAGTAGCCCTGCCACCACCACTCTGCAAACCTGGACCATCACTGCCGCCACCAGTCCTCCTGCAAGGACGAGCACTGCCAACGAAGAGCAGCAGCAGCAGCCACCTCAGCAGCAGCAGCCACCTCAGCAGCAGCCACCTCAGCAGCAGCAGCAGCCACCTCAGCAGCAGCAGCCACCTCAGCAGCAGCAGCAGCCACCTCAGCAGCAGCCGCCACCTCAGCAGCAGCAGCAGCCACCTCAGCAGCAGCAGCAGCCACACCAGCAGACGGGGGACCTACACTCAATATTTGCCCCTAGTTCAAGGCGAAATCTATCAAGGCGGGCATTGGGCCAAAGTCGGTCCAGGCACACAAGCCTACGGCGACATGCCATTACAACTAATGTACCTGAACAGATTTCCTCTCCTCCAAGTGTTCCTAGTTTAATTCCCTTAACTGGACTACCTTCCCCCACAAGTTTTGTTGCCCCTTCCCCTCAAACACCGTCTTCAACTGCAAGTGTTGCATATTCCCTGCACACCCCCAAATTGAAACTATCTGCCCCCAAACGCCGTAAAAAATAATTTTTTGGTTTACTTTTTTTGATTAAAAATAAATTTACATTTGTGGTTCACCATTAAAAAGTTTCATTAATGTTGTTTGCGCCGCTCACACACACTGATGGGTAAATACATGTTAAAAACCAACCCAAGGCCTAGTATAGTCATATGTGAAATACCACGGCCTAGTATAGTCATACCAAGGCCTAGTGTAATAACTCTAGTTTTACCAACTTGGATCTGGTTTCATGAAAAACAAACTGTTGAAACTTGTCTAAAAAATAAGTTTCTTTCTAGTTTCACCAGTTTGTTTTTTGTGAAACAAGATGCTAGTTGTTAAAAATCGAGTTATTACAGTAGGCCTTGGTATGACTATACTAGGCCGTGGTATTTCACATATTACTATACTACTAGCCCCAAGGCCTACTATACTCATATTTGAAATACCACGGCCTAGTGTAGTCATTCCAAGGCCTAGTGTAATAACTCTAGTTTTACCAACTAGAATCTGGTTTCATGAAAAACAAACTGTTGAAACTTGTCTAAAAAATAAGTTTCTTTCTAGTTTCACCAGTTTGTTTTTTGTGAAACAAGATGCTAGTTGTTAAAAATCGAGTTATTACAGTAGGCCTTGGTATGACTGTCCATACTGTCCAGAATTTGTCAGCAATTTCCATCCACTTTTCAGCGGTGGGCAGGGGCATAAATTCTGGACAAAGAACATTCCAGAGAGCCCGGCAGGTGTCAGCAACAATTCCAGACAAGGTAGAGATTCCAATATGGTACTGGAAGTGTAGTGAAGATAGGGTTTCTCCAGTCGCCAGGAATCTGTGAACAGACAAAGAAGTAAAATTAATATTTATGTATATTATTTTAAAAAACTATAAAATAAAATATTAGTACATTCACGAAAACTAATTACCCAAGGTTTTGAATACTAAATTTAAAAAAAAAACATCAGACCGCACCCCTTGGTTTTTAAAACATACCGTAATGTCACCAGTAGCCGTTCCTCAGGAGGAATCGCACGACTGAGCTGTGTGTCCTGTCTCCGGATGGATTGTTGGACACGAGCAAGCAAATCCATGAAACTTTCGTGGGACATCCGGATATAATCTGTAAATTTCTCCGGGTTTGACTGGAGCTCGCTGTAGAGGGTGTGGTATGCCCCACGGCTATCCCGGAGTTCAACAATCGGATGTATCCACATACGCCGCCGTCTTCGCTGCCTCTCTCTCTTCCTTTGTTCATGGCAAGCAACTGCATACGCCTGAGCCATCGCGATGTCCAAATCCAAGTTGAAGTGAAAACTCTTCCAGCGCAGATCCATGGTCACGAGAAGAATCAAGCAAATGTGAAGAATACTGTAGACAGGGTCTATATATTAACATACCACACCCACAATGCAGTCCCATTGGTCTTGTGTGTTGTTGAATGGTTGTTTTTTCTTTTTTGTGGGGTTTTTCCAAAATCTGTAAAAAAACGCAAACGCACAAAAAACGCATACAAACGCACAAAAACGCTGCGTTTTTTTCCTGCATGCGCATAAAAATGCTTGAAAAAAACGCAGCGTTTGTATGCATTTGTATGCGTTTTTTTAATGCGTTTTTTTGCAGGAAAAACGCGCTGCAAAAAGAAGCAAGTGTGAAACTAGCCTAACCGGGTCATGCGTCCACTCCATGTTTAGGTTTAATAGAAAGCTAATTTCAGAACAAGATTGATGATAGTCCAGCCGTCGCTCTCCGAGGTTTCCAGCCTGAGATATGAGATTAATAAGGTGTTAGTAAGTTTTCAGCCCTTGTGAAAAGGGGAGTGCATTCCATAGCTCCACCTCAGTGAGGTCACCCAGGGAAAATTATAAGACTAGGAGGCTCATTCAGGCGCCATTCACACCTGGGGGAGACAGTGTATACCATCCATGCTGTGGAGTGAATCTTTGCCTTTGGGAACCCCTTCCCCCACCAACCATCTACACATGGCTTGCCAGTAACTGAAATATGTAAGTCTTCACTTGAATCCCTTTTGTTTTATAATTGTCTGTACATATTGTAATTGTCTCATTTTGTAACATCTTTTTATACTTTTGTAAATACTGCCTATTCTTTTTGGAGTAAAATATAAAACTTTACTAGCTTTGTTCTCCTTGCTCAAATTGTATCTCCACATTCTCCAACTAAGTCAACGCTACTGACTGGGTTGGCTCCTGACCCGATATTAATTCAAATCAGGGGATGGTGGCACCGGGGTGTGTTCTGGGGTATTGGGGAGACCCTGGCAGTTACGGACAGAGTTTGATAAGTGTATATCCTGCCTGGGACTGTGAATATATTCATAAATAACCTGAGGCACAAAAAAATTTTTAATTTTGCAGAAAAAAATTTATTGAACATGGAACATGAAAAATACAGACTCCCCAACGTTTCGGCTAAACTAAGCCTTTATCAAGGGTTTATCTATAAAAAGAATAACCATAACATAAAATCAACAAAGTATGTTTGGAAAATTTTCATTATCATACAAAATCAATTCTTTAATCAGATTATGTAGATATTTTTTGCCAGCATAAATAAGAAAAAAGAAACAATTCCATCCAGTAGGTGCATCATAATTTTCTGTTAAGAAGAAAGCACATTACATATGTAAGTATATGCGCACATATAAAAAGTAAAAGTGTGTATAAAAAAACAAAACAATAAGGTAAACGCCAGAATAATACCTGTATAATCAAGTGTTCCACTCTTAAATGTTCTAAAGGACAAAACAAAGAGGGAAAATTCTAAGTGTCCAAAAATAAAAATATAGCCCAAGAGAATAAAAGAAAGATGCCATAAACAGACCTGTATTAAATGCACACAATGAGTACAGGGGACCACGCCGCCGTCTTGGTAGGAAGAAATGTGTACCAGACGGGGAGGAGGTTAATTTATTTAAAGCTATGAAAATCACCAAAATCAACTGCAGCTGAGAGTTAAGTGATCACCTATGTGTAAGCGCAACTCGCGCATGCGCTGTCCGCCCAGCAGGACGGAAGTGGGGAAGAGAAACAAGGAAGTGTGGCAAAGCGACTCAGCACATCTACGATGGCATAACCAGCGCATGCGCTGTCCGCCCAACAGGACGGAAGTGGGGAAGAGAGGAAGTGTGGCAAGAGCGGTTCAGTGTAATTATATGTCAAGTTTTTATGACAACCGCGCTTGCGCGGTATAGCTAATCGGACGGAGATAAGGAAAGAAGATAAAGGAATTGTGGCTGAGACTAACAGGCATGGGCACATAACGTTATCCTATCTAAAACTAAAAGTATCATAACAACCTAATGATACTCATATTACTCACGCGACATGTTACAAACAGAGTATGGTATATTAGCAAAAAATAATCAAAAATTATGGCATCTATATCAGTATAGTAAAAAAAATTTTTTTAAAAATATATAGAAAAAACAAAAATAGGGGAAAAAAGGGGAGGACATGGAGAAAAAAGGGGGGAAAATTTAAACAATAAATCTATTATAAATAATCGTTCAATACCTTGTTACAGCATATTATTAAGTCTGAAAAAAAGAAAAAATAAGTATATACGCATATACATACATATGGACATACAATGTGTAAATATATCCCCATTTCTACACGTACTCATTTACATAGATTTACACACATATATATATACATACATATACAAATACACCCAAACAAAAACCAACATGTATGCACAAAAATATATACCAGTATCAAATACACGCATATATCTATGTGTCAAATAACCTATCCTAATCTAATAGAGACTAAAGGTTAAACACCTACACTAAGTTCAGCATAAATCAATGAAAAAAAAGAAATAAAAAACTTCATATTCTCTATTAAGGCCATGGGGTTCTAACGTCTGAAGAACAAAGATCCAATAAGCTTCTCTCTCCTTTAATTTTTGTATCCTATTACCACCTCTTCTCGCCTGTGGTACATGCTCTAACACTTGATACCGGATTTGGGAAATGTTATGGTTATGAGAAATAAAATGTGCCGGAATAGGTAACAGAGTTCTCTTGCAACGAATAGTCGATTTGTGTTGTGAAATGCGGTCTCGGATATGCTGCATAGTTTCCCCAACATATCCGAGACCGCATGGACATTTAATCAAATAAACAACATAAGTAGAATCACAGCTAAAATAATCCCTAATTGGGAAGATCCTTCCTGATCTAGGATGACTGAAAGTATCTCCTTTCATGATGTTGGAACACTGTAAACAGTGTAGACAAGGGAATGTCCCCTTGCGTTGAGATCTAATAAATTTTTGTTTATTGGCCATCCGTGTGCTACCAACATCAGCCCTCACCAAAAGGTTACGTAAGTTGGGAGATTTCTTTTTATAGATAAACCCTTGATAAAGGCTTAGTTTAGCCGAAACGTTGGGGAGTCTGTATTTTTCATGTTCCATGTTCAATAAATATTTTTCTGCAAAATTAAAAAAATTTTTGTGCCTCAGGTTACTTATGAATATATTGCTCTTTTTCCTGGTGGCTTGGTTAGCTTTCCCCATTCTCTATTATTATGGGACTGTGAATAGTCATATCACTCTCACTGCAGAGTATCCAATAGTCAGTACGCAGCAAGGCAGTCTTTCTGGCGACTACTTATCCTAGCTGCAATTCCCTGACAGACCTGAGGGTAGGGGGGGCGCCAGAGAGCTGCAAGTTCCAAATTGGAATTGAAAAGTGAGATATACAAATAAAATCTCTCCTGAAGAAGAACTGGGGGCAATCAAACACCCCCAGTTCATGAAATATTTGTGGCAGAGCGGTGGAATAATAGAGCATTAGTGATCTGGCTTGAGCAATCATTCCTCTCACTAAAAACTTGCATGGTTCTTGTGAGGACCCTGCGCAAACGTTTTGGAGAATGAACTAAGTGTTTATTAGTCCTGAAACAATACAGTGTGTATAGCAGTTATTCCCTACCCTTTCTCTTAGTTTTTCTGTTGTATCTTTTATTTGGCAACCATGGTTAAGCTGGGAGAAGCTTTTTATAAGCATCAGAACAAGGCCACTCATAGTGCTCTGTGCACGTCGAAGCAGATTGATCCCACGGGCAAAAACAAAGACCAAATGGTCATGGAACTAGAGCAACTTGAAGAGAGTCAGGACAGTGCCCAGAGCCCAGGGGATGCTGGGACCGGCCAAAGTATGGACATTACTGAACAAGAGGTCCAACTGGTGCAGGCCGGCCCTACCCACAGCCAGGGTAGCGTGGACCACTATCTGCAAATGGCCCTACTGCAATGCGGTGATGACGAAAAGGACGGATGTCTGAAGCTGATCCGGCAACACCAAGAGAAAGCCGAGGAGAGAGCTGAACGCCAAGCCCAGTGGGAGGCGGAGAGAGCTGAGCAGAAGGCCCAAGCCCAGAGAGACCATGAACTGCAGCTGGTCCAACTTGAGACAGTACCATCTACTACACGGAGCAACAAGTCCAGCAACGCTTCGTCCTCTAAACCACAGCCAGAGCACTTTCCCATGATGGAAAAGGATGGGGACTTGGACACTTTTCTGTGGGCGCTTGAGAAAGCCTGCAGACAGTAACAGCTGCCTTAGAACCAAAGGCCTGATATTTGACCCCAGGGCTCAAAGGCATAGCTCTGGATGCATTTGCTTCTCTCCCGCCAGGCCAAGATGGTGACTATGAGGCCATCAAGCAGGCCCTGATAAAGAAGTACTAACTAACTCCTGAGGTTTACCGTAGAAAGTTCCGTAACCTCCAACGTGGCCCACACGACAGTTAAATCGATGTGGTGCATGGATTCAGGACTCATTTTGACCAGTGGATCCAAGGACTGTCAGTAACCACCTTTGAGCAGCTGAGGGACCTGATTATCAAAGACCAGTTCCAGTTTCTTTGCCCAGCTGAGGTGCGACAGTTCGTCATGGACCGAGAGCCAAAAGACGCGGACAAAGCAGTAAAGATCGCAGACACGTATGAGGCCAACCGTAAACCGGATGTTCGGACGCCAGTCACTTCCAGCTGGAGAGGGGATAAGCCTGCAACCAACCCCAGTGCCCCTGCCAGCCAACACACCTGAGGACCTATCCCCTTTGCCAACACCAGGACTACATCCGACCCTTGCAAGTGTTTTTCCTGCAATCGGACTGGACACATCAACGCCACCTGTCCGGAGAAGCAGAAGAACCCCCAGCCAAGGCCTTAGGGCCTAACGCAGCAGTTCTTTTGGTGGGTGGGGAGGTTGGGAGGGTCGGTGACAATGTGCAGCACGTCACCGTCCGTGGGGGGCCGTGCTGCTAGATGCCTCAAGGACACAGGGGTTGAACGAACCCTCAGCTGACAAAAATTGGCGGCCCCTGAAGAGATTGTTCAGGGGAAAACCCTGGCTGTCACCGGGATTGGAGGTGTCCGCTGTCCCTTGCCGATGGCCCGGGTTTTTATAGATTGGGGTGCCGGGAGCGGGGTGAAGAAAGTGGGGTTGTGTGAAAACTTGCCCACTAACGTTTTGTTGGGGACTGATTTGGGGAGAATGCCTGCATATTATGTCCCTGACCCCCCTCCCCAATATGATACTAAGCGTAATGTTAATGATAATGATGTGAATATGCATGCTTTACCTGATGATGATTTACCTGATAACAATTTGGCTGAAAGTGATTGTACGCTGAAGTCTCCAACGGCGAGTGGGGCCCCCACCTGCACAGGGCCCTTGCAATTGCCCAGTTGCGCCGGTTGCTGACGCCGGCCCTGAGTGTACGGTCTGTGTGTCTGTTTTTACCATCAGTGTGGCATCGGTGTATGGTTCATATGTGTTTTTATCATCAGTGTGTGATCAGTGTATGGACTGGCTACGTCGATGGTGCCGTCAGCAACGATTTGGATTTCTGGATCACGGAGTGAACTACTTATACGATGGACTACTTGCTAGAGATGGGGTGCACCTTACGAAGACTGGAAAGCATGTATTTGGAAGTCGCCTTGCTACACTTGTAAGGAGAGCTTTAAACTAGAACAACATGGGAAGGGAAGCAAAAGACCAGAAAAAGCCATACACCTGACAAATGCTATTGAGAACTCTGCTATTAGAAGTGGAAAGGAAGAACAAAGACGAAAGAATCTAATTAATAAAAATATTGGAGAAAGAGAAACCAATCACAAACTAAAATGTTTCTATACTAATGCACAAAGCATGGGCAACAAACAAGGAGAATTGGAACTACTAACACAGGAAAAGAAATATGATGTAATTGGAATCCCTGAAACTTGGTGGGACAATACACATGATTGGAATACAAGACTAGAAGGATACAACTTATTTGCAAGAAACAGACTTGATAAACGAGGAGGGGGTGTCGCATTGTATGTTAGAAACGCGTATATCTGCACAGAGATTGAAGCTTCAGAGACTGGGAGTTCTGTGGAAACTGTTTGGGTAAGAATACAAGGACAGAACAATGGAAAGGACACCATTGTAGGCATTTACTACAGGCCGCCTGTGCAAGCTGAAGATATGGATGAACTTGTTATGCATCAAATGGCCAAGTTCTCCAAAAAATATGACATAGTTGTCATGGGAGATTTCAACTATCCAGACATTTGTTGGGAATCTCTCTCAGGCAAAACTAACAGGTCAAGGAAATTCTTATCCTCTCTTGCTGACAATTTTATCTTCCAAAAGGTAAGGGAGAAAACAAGGGGAACTGCTACCTTGGATCTAATCCTTATAAACAGGGAGGAAATGGTTGAGGAGGTAAAAGTGGCTGGGACCCTAGGAGGTAGCGACCATGCTATTTTAGAATTTTGGATAACTAGAGGCGGAAGACCTGTGAAGACTCAGACGTCAAGGTTAGATTTCAGAAAGGCAGATTTTAAGGGATTCAGAAAGAGAATTGGAGGGATCCAATGGCTGGATGTCCTTAAAGACAAAAATGTCCAGGAAGGATGGGAAATCTTGAAAAATGAAATTCTCAAAGCACAGTTGTTAACAATTCCGAAAAGAGGGAAGAATAGGAAGCATTTAAGGAAACCAGGATGGATGAACACAGAACTTAAGCACATGCTAAAAAGGAAGAAAAAAATGTTTATAAAATGGAAAGAGGGAGGCATATCTAAAGAAGAATATAATGCTGTCTGCAGAACCTGCAGGGCACAAATCAGATTAACTAAAGCTGAAAATGAATTGAGGCTTGCAAGAGATGTCAAAAGCAATAATAAAGGATTTTGGGGATATGTCAAAAGTAAAAGAAAAGTCAAAGATGCTATAGGATTTTTACAGGATGAAAATGATGAAATGGTAAGACAGGATGTTGAGAAGGCTGAACTTTTAAATTCCTATTTTGCATCTGTTTTCTCTCAGAAAGGAAATGTAACATCAACTGTTATTCACTGTCTTATTAAGGGAATAGAAGAATCCAGGATATCTATAAACAGAAAGATAGTGAGGAAACACTTAGCTAACCTAAATGAATTCAAGTCTCCAGGTCCAGATGAATTACACCCCAGAGTACTGAAGGAGATAGCAGAAGAAATTTTTGAACCCCTCTCCATAATCTTTGAAAATTCTTGGAGAACAGGAGAAGTGCCAGAAGACTGGAGAAGAGCAAATGTTGTTCCTATCTTCAAAAAGGGGAAGAAGGTGGACCCAGGCAACTATAGGCCGGTGAGTCTGACTTCTATACCAGGAAAGATCTTTGAACAAATTATTAAACAACATGTATGTCAATACCTGGATAAGAATGAAGTGATTAAACAGAGTCAGCATGGGTTTGTAACTAATAAGTCATGTCAGACTAACTTAATTTCCTTCTATGACGGTATCACTGATTGGGTGGATCAAGGAAATGCTGTAGATATAGTATATCTTGACTTCAGCAAAGCATTTGACAAAGTATCTCACACAATCCTTATAGAAAAAATGACTAAGTATGGAATGGACAAGGCAACTGTTAGGTGGATTCATAACTGGCTTAGTGATCGGACCCAAAGAGTGGTCGTAAATGGCTGCACATCCAGTTGGAAGAATGTCTCAAGTGGGGTACCACAGGGCTCTGTCCTGGGCCCTGTATTGTTCAACATCTTTATCAACGATTTAGATGAAGGAATTGAGGGTAAACTGATTAAATTTGCGGATGACACAAAGCTAGGAGGGATAGCTAATACTAGAGAAGAGAGAGAGAGGATTCAAAAAGATTTAAATAAACTGGAGAAGTGGGCAGCAACTAACAGAATGGTTTTTAACAGGGAGAAATGCAAAGTACTACATCTGGGCAATAAAAATGAAAAAAGCATATATAGAATGGGAGGAATAGGGCTAAGTGACAGCACATGTGAAAAAGACTTGGGTATACTAATAGATCACAGACTGAATATGAGTCAACAGTGTGATGCAGCAGCAAAAAAGGCAAATGCAATTCTAGGATGTATTAACAGAAGCATACAGTCTAGATCACGTGAAGTCATTATTTCCCTCTACTCCTCTTTGGTCAGACCTCATCTGGAATATTGTGTCCAGTTTTGGGCACCACATTTTAAAAAAGACATCAACAAACTGGAGCAAGTTCAGAAAAGAGCGACCAGAATGGTGACCGGTCTGCAAACCCTGTCTTATGAGGAGAGGTTGCAGGATTTGGGAATGTTTAGTTTGCAAAAGAGAAGACTGAGAGGAGACTTAATAGCTGTCTACAAATATCTAAAGGGCTGTCACATTGTAGAAGGATCAACTTTATTCTCATTTGCACAAGGAAAGACTAGAAGCAATGGGATGAAACTGAATGGGAGGAGACACAGATTAGATATTAGAAAAAACTTTTTGACAGTTAGAGTGATCAATGAGTGGAACAGGCTGCCACGAGAAGTGGTGAGTTCTCCTTCAATGGAAGTCTTCAAACAGAGGCTGGACAGACATCTGACTGGGATGATTTAGCGAATCCTGCTTTGAGCAGGGGGTTGGACCAGATGGCCCAGGAGGTCCCTTCCAACTCTACGATTCTATGATTCTATGACGATATCTCCAGTGTACGGTCTGTGTGTTTGTTTTTACCATTAGTGTGTCATCAGTGTACGGTCTGTGTGGCCATTTTTACCATCAGTGTGCCATCAATGTACAGTCTGTGTGTCCGTTTTTACCATGAGTGTGTCATCAGTGTGTAGGGAAGGTGACCTGACGGACGGACGTGTCGGAATAGAGAGAGATAGGTTTGCACAGTTTAGACAGGTGTCAGTTACTACAGTGGGGAAACAGCTAGGAAAGTGTAGTGGATGTGTAGTACCTTGGGTTGACCATTAGATGGCAGGGAGGAGAGTGAGCAAAGGACTTGACATCAGCTTAGGGCTTTAGAAACCGTTGGTCATGGGGGGCGGAGCTACAGTGACAGGGGACCGGGAGAGATATAAATACTGAGGGAGGGTTCCAGAAGGTTCCAGTCCCCAGGGGGAGCTCAAGTGACAGGAGAACTGCGACAGTTTGTGCACTCTGAGAAAAACCAAACCGGGGGACTGAGGAGAGAGAACGTCAGGGCGGTGGTCCTGACAGGAAAGTACAGCAGAAAAGACGAGGCACTGAGGTAAAGCATACCGTACTGAGAGAGACTACTGTTCAGTAAAAGTACTGTTGGTTGCAGACCTAGGGTGGCCACAGTGACGGATCTGACAGGGAGTGTCAACGAGTGAAGACAGGACGGTGTATGCATACACGTCCCCAGTGTAAAGTACGGTGTGCGGGAAACGGCTCTGGAAACGGAGGGCCGACAAGTGAAGCGAAGTAAAGTGAATTGCTTTGAAGTGCGGTGTGCTGCGGAGGCTGTCAAGTGGATGGCCAAAGAATAAAGCTTGGACCTGTTTTACCCGACATCTGCCTCCATTGTCTCTGTTACATCTCTGCGCGGTATAAAGAGGGACCACCCCCACAGCTCGCCCCACGACCCCTACAAGTGTATGGTACATGTGTCTGTTTTTACTATCGGTGTGTCATCAGTGTATGGTTTACATGTCTGTTTTACCATTAGTGTGTCATCAGAGTATGGTCCGTGTGTCTGTTTTTCCCCATCAATGTGTCATCAGTGTATGGACTGTGTGCCCTTTTATACCATCAGTATGTTATCAATGTACGGTACATGTGTCCGTTTTTACAATCAGTGTGTTATCAGTGTACAGTACGTGTGTCCTTTTATACCATCAGTGTGTCATGAAGTGTACGGTCAGTGTGCCCATTTTTACAATCTGTGTACGGTCCGTGTGTCCGTTTTTACCATCAGTGTGTCATCTGTGTATGGTTCCTGTGTCTGTATGCTTTTGCCGGCGCATGCGTCCTTTTGATGCTGCGCCGGGCGCACCAAAACACAACACGGTGCTAAATATAGGGTACGCAGGTCGCATGCAGCGTCATGCGCCCATAGGCGGAGCTGACCGGGGGAGGCGCAGCAGGGGGTGGAGGTTCACGCCTAGCGTGCGCTGTGCCTCCAAACACTAGTGTGAAACTAGCCTTAGTGATACACTAGTGTCCTGGCTCTCTATCTTCTCTTCAATCTCTCCTCCTGACCAGCGGATTTTGGTGAGACTCTAATACATTTATGTGTTTGTGTTAGACAGCCTCTGTGTAGTCTCTGTATCTCTTAGTTTAGTTAATGCCTTTACACTGCTTACAGATAGGTTGCATTTCTGTATAGAGCAGGATAGTGTTGCGGCATGTACTTTGCCATAGCTGTGTTGTAATGTTACTGTGCAGCTTCTGTAATGTTAGTTACTGATGTAATTGCACTCTGTATCATGCACTCTGACCTTTCCCGGCACCTGCGCACTGCAGTACTCTGCTCTGCCCTCAATAGGGCAGAGAAAGTATGCCTGCGCAGGAGCCGAGAGAGAAGCATGGAGGAGGACGTCATCGTGTGAAGATGGGAGGCGCCGGACTGGACCGTGACACCCACCGCACCCGACCACGCCCCCTGGTGAGTATAATCTAACGTGTCTTTCAGGTTTCATTGGGGGCTTATGTACAGCATTACAGAATGCTGTAGATAAGCCCCTGATGGTGGTGGCCGCAGCTTATAGCGCTAAAATGGGGTGACAGATACCCTTTAAGAATCCATACAGTCTGTTTACTGGGAAGTGGATGAAGAGTTTAGCCGTATGCTGGAATCCACACAGCATCATACGTGGAGGAAGGCAGAACAGGTACTGTACTTAGACAAAATCACTGTTAGGGCCCCGTTACATTTAGCGATGCACCAGCGATTCCGACAACGATACGACCCGGTCAGGATCGCTGGTGCATCGCTAAATGGTCGCTAGTGAGCTGCCAAACAGGCAGATCTCACCAGTGATGCAGCGACGCGGCAGCAGTCGTTACTTACCTGTCAGACGCGGCGATGATGAAGTCCTCCGCTCGCGTCCACGCGTCGCTCGTCGGCGCCAGCAGGAAGCCCAGCAGGAAACCGCCGCCGAGAAATGGCCCAGGATGTTCTCGCGCGATCAGCGATAACTAGCGGGGGAGCTGGTCGGAGGTAAGTGTCACATGTAGCGATATCGCTAGCAATATCGCTGCTGCGTCACAAAATCGGTGACGCTTTAGCGATATTGCTAGCGATGTCGCTATGTGTGAAGCCCCCTTTACTCTAGAAGCCCTTATTCAGATGTTATTTTCTTCCTCATACATAACAGAATGGACTGTTTTACATGAGTGTGCTGTATCACATTTTCATTAGTGTTCAGTCAGTGTGTTGGTTTTTACCATCAGTGTAGCATCCTTTTTTTGAAAACTCTAATGCTTCTCCTACCCATTAAACAGTAAAAAAAAAAAAACTACCAGCATTTGGATGGCACCCTTATGCAATTAATTTTTCTCACTGACCTATTGACTTGCATTGGCAAGCTGGAAACAAGAATTTTTTCATTTGCAAACCCTCGGTTTGTAAACATGGACATGTGAACACTGAACATCCGCAAACACTATAAAACACTGATAAAACATATATGTGAAAACCGGACGTCTGAATAAGGTCTAAATGGCTGATACATTGTAGTAAATTACATGTTTACTGCATTATTCTTGTTTTTATTTTACAGACTATTGGTGCTTAGACGATCTGTACCGGGACTTGGTGAAGCAGTATGTGGATGTGGTTGACAAGCTACAAGGACGGCGGCCAGACCCAGTAACCATTGAAGGCTGTTCGCACCTTAAACCAGATAACTATTTGCTTGCATGGCATACTCCATTTAATGAAAAAGGTGATTATAACTATGTCTCAGTAATGTAAACTTGAAATCTTTTGCATCTGCACTGCACAGATGAAGATGAGATGACTACACCTCGCTTTACTGCAAATATACTGCATACAACTAGAGTTGGCTTGGAATGTGTCCAGCCTCGTAATACGTCAACCAATTCCGAAATCTGGGGTAAAAATACTTGATGAAACAGGCCCGTAGTTTGTAAACTATAAATGTTCTATGCAATGCTAAAATACACCTTTGATATAAGAAAGTTATTGCAAATCAGTAAAACAATGTCCAGCACTGCCTCCTCCTGCTTGACTGACAGCCTCCATGCTGTGTAACTTCAAAGTCTTGAGGAGTCAAGTAGGAGGAGGTGGCTCTGGGTGGGGAAAAGAGCTGGAGTGACAGAGGCTTCAGTGCTACAAATAGTTCTTCAGGCTAATTCTTCACAGAATAATTTACTGAGTAAAAAGGCAAAATCAACAATTATAAGTACACTGTTCTATATCATATGATGATTGCAATATGTTAGGAAAATAAAAACTTTGATGGAAGTGTTTTTTTATAATACAGATTTATATTGCAACATAATAATTTTCTCTATATCCTATAGGTTCTGGGTTTGGAGCTGCCACAAAAGCAATGTCTATTGGTATGAGATACTGGCAACCTGGGAGGCTGGAGACTTTGATTGAAGTCAGTATTGAATGTGGAAGGATGACACACAACCACCCAACAGGCAAGTTACTTAATACTATTGAAATTTGAACAGGGAATCTGAGACAATAAGACAATATCTTAAAGGTAACCTGTCACTGATTCATGTTGCCAGTTGGCTTCCTGTTTCACCATTCATCCTGTGTATCTGAGTCTCAATGCAGCAGGGTTGATGCCTTTATACTGTGTGTGGGAAATCATACTGTGGGGGTGACTGCAGGAGATATCATAATCTGTGCGGGCAAACATACTGTGTGAGGATGGGTCATCATGTGTGTGAAGGAACCATGGAAGCCATCATACTGAGTCTTGGGGAGCTGTGGAGCCAATCATACATTTGAGTCTCATCAAAGCAGATGCGATAATGTTTCACCATATTGTGTATGTTGTGTGGATCCTCCGTACATACATTGAACACACCAGAGCAGTGCAATAAAGGGAAAGGGGAAAGTTGGTTGTGTGGGAATGTGGGGGTCCAATATACTGTGTTGTTGGCTGTAAGGGGACTTAATACTGTTTGGGTGATGGAGAGTGGCCATCAGACTCTGTGGGGACTGTGAGGAGTTATCATACTGTGTGGAAGGCTGTGGAGGCCATGGTACTGTATGGAGACCATCATACTTTGTGGAAGGCTGTGGGGACATCATTCTATTTTAGGGGTCACCATAATGTGTGTGGCACCATCATAACATGTGCAAAACCTATGGAATCCATCCCACTGTGTGTGGGGGCTGTGGAGGCCACTATTTGGGGGGCATCATACTGTGTGGGAGGCTTTCATACTGTATGCGGAAATAGTGTAGTACATCATACTGTCTTCGGGATCTGTGGAAGCTATCATACTGTGTGTAGAGGGCTGTGGGAACATTCAACTGTGTGGAGGCCATCATTCTGAGTTGGAAGCTGTATAGGCCATCATACTATATTGGACGCCATCATACTGGACATCATTATAAGTTTATGCTTAAAACATACAACACTGCCCTTCACCTCTCTAAACAAACCTATTTCAACACCCTCATCACCTCACTATCCAATAACCCAAAACGTTTGTCCAGAGAAGAGAGCCGATGGATATTTGAACTGGATACCCTGATCCTGAATGGTCTGAATAGCGAAATTGAACTATTTGCTTTTAATGCATAAAGTTTATCCAAAGTGACATAGTACATATAAGAGGAATCTGGGCTCTATGGGGCCATCCCTGAGGAAGGAATCCGAAATTCTGAAACGCGTAGGAAAATCTTCTTGGTCCCCTGAGCGCTCCATAGCGCTCCTTAGCCTGTCACATGATCTATAACGTGACTATGACGTCACGCAAGGTCCTGCAGCGTTTCTGCACCTTGCAGGTGTGGCGCCCACAGGAGTATGGCCGCCACAGTGGCTTTGCCTTCCTCCAGGGGAGGGTAATGCCAGGCTTGGAGGCAATGATGGGTCTCTCTCGCAGTCAATCTATGCATGCAGCACAGTTCCACTCCAGGCCAGCAGGGTGAACTCTGAACCGTGATTAAGGGGAGGAGTGCTCTCTGAGGGCCAAGAGGAAGGAGTGGGGAGTTAGTCTGCGGAGGGTGAAGTGTGCAGACGTGTGGAAGGAGCGCTGAGATAGAGCTGAGAGGAAGAGCTCATCTCTGGAGAAAGCGCATGAACTGGAGCCTGGTCTCCACGGTTGTACGGATACTAACGGTCCTGCAACAGACACCAGAGGAGTAGGAGGCTGTAAATGCCCTGCTCCCATCTAAGACTTGAGGGCACAACAGCAGCTTGGATAGTGAGCCAGGACTCAGGAGAGAGGAGTCCCCGAGAGAGGTTACAGCTGTCTGCCATGCAAGTGAGGTTCTTGGGAACATCTAACAGGAGGAACTTCAGTGTAACTCGGTACTGGAGATCCCGCAATTAAGCGCTAGTAAGGAGACTGCACAACCTATCTGCTGAGAGAGAATCCCTGAATTGCTTCCAGGCTAGCCTGCTCCAATACCATCTGTAATCAGGACCCTGGACTGCAGTTATCAAGTAAAGGTACAAAAATTGCACCCCGCTGTGTCTTGTCTGCTTCCTACCTTTCCGGCACCGCTACATCCCCGGGCCAACCATATCTACACTGCCCTGGGACTATAGTTTCACCTGTGGGGAGCTTTTATATCTTTGCTGCACCATACCATCAGTCCCAGCGGATCTGCATGCAGCGTCGGCTTAACATCTCCCTTGCCAAGCACCACAGGTGGTGTCACAAACTATTCATCTAACTACATTCCACCATTCACATCTCCCTTTTGACTTGGGCGCCCAGGGCCACGGTCCGGGTCACCGCTGCTGTGACACATCCCGCTGATACCGGCCCGGTACGGAGTACCCCACGGCCCTGGGAGGGCGACCCAACTTGGCGTCACGAACAGGATTACGGAGCCCGGTATCCCCTTCGGGTCCTGTGTGCCATAGACTGTGTTTGTGTAAAATACTGTGTGTGAAATTGGCGCCAATTGCCGCCATTGCCGTGCTGTTTGGCGTGTGCGGGAAGAAGAAGGGGCAGGCCTTCGTGGGCGGAGCCTGCCACAGAGCGTGAAGAAGTGAAGTTCCGCGAGGGAAGAGAGGACAGCACGTGAGAAGAGGAGGAGCTGAGGCCTACAGCCCGGAGCGTCAGGTCTGCAAAGCGGCCGCCGGTAAGCTCCCTCAATCCCCGGCCCTGGCTAACGTTAACTAGAGGGGGAGGAAGAGAATGTCCGCGCCACAAAGCAATGCAGCGGCGGCCGCCGCCGCCAAACCCGCAGCGCCGCAAGGAGGAGCGCCCACCGCAGCGGTCCCTATAATGCCGCTGTCTATGCCCTACATACCAGGAGCGGCCTGGCTACTGCAGTACTTGGGTGAGTCACATACCCTGAGTGAATTTAAAGAGAGACTGTGCAGTTTGTTTAAAGTCTACCCTCTGTCTGAGAGCCAGAAAGTGAATATCCTGATTGGACAGCTAACGGGTGCAGTGCAGAGAGAAGTGAAAGCCTGGCAGGACACTGATAAAGAGACTGTTACAAAGATCCTGGCCAAGCTGAGAAGCACCTTTGACACACGCTCTGCAGCTGAAATCAAGATGAGGTTCTTTGGCTGTAAACAGAAGGCGCAGGACAGTATAAGGGACTATGCTCTAACCTGCAGGAGGCACTGCGAGCAGTTAAGCAAGTTGATCCTGACAGTGTGAAGGAGGAGGATAATCTGTTAAAGGAGCAGTTCTTTGAAGGACTCCTATCCAGTACCCAAAGAGGACAGTTGCGTATCATAACCCTGCAAAACCCTGATCTGGACTTGCTGATTTTAAGGACAGGGCTATTCGGGTACTGCAGGAATCAACTGACAGCCGCCCAGTGCCCCCTAGGCGCCCAGCGATCACCTACCATCAGGAAGCGACATCTTTTCCTTCCCTCCCTGTAGAGGCTGATGCACAGACTCTGGATAAAGATCCATCTGAGGAGCTGCGTCTTCAGGTCCAGGAGTTGACCAAAGGGATGGCTGCACTTACCAAAACCGTGCAGTCCCTGCAGGTGTCCTCCAAGGAAAAGATCCAGCTTGCTTCCAGTCCAGAGGATGTCCCGTGGTTCTGGAGGAGGAGAACCCCGCCACTTCGAGGGAGGAACAACGATCGCTATGACCAGGACGGACGTCCCATCTGTCGTCGCTGCTACAAGGCTGGTCATCTTGCAAGATTTTGTCCTTTAAACGAGCAACCCCTGGGGCAGAGGGCCAACCCCCAGGAGTAGGACCACAAGGCCCAAGGAACTGGCTAGCCAAGTATGTGGGAGGGAGACCTATCCTTCCTGTGGTGATTGATGGCATCCCCATGAACGCTTTGCTGGACACTGGCTCCCAGGTGACCACTATGCCGTACATTCTTTACAAGAGGTATTGGGCTGATTCAGAACTTACCCGTGGCCCAACGGATGAACTGACAGTAGTTGCCAGTAATGGTCAGTCTTTGCCGCAGATAGGATGTAAAGAAATTACTGTTAAAGTGGGTCAGGTCGAACTAAAATTTCAAGGTCTGATAGTTGTTGATATTGACCGACGTGAATGTAATCCCATGATGACTCTTGGTACAAATGTAATTGAAAACTGTCTGTCCGAGGTTATTGTCTTGTTGCAACAGGTGGCTGAGACTGCTGGTTCCAGTGAACAACGAGTCCTGCAGAAGGAGATCAGAGCCCTGATGCAAAGACAACAGGTAGAACTCTCTGGCGGAGAAATTGGCAGTGTCAGAGTGAGTGATCCCTACCCCATTGCAATACCCCCCAGATGTGAAATGTTGGTTTGGTGTCGGGCAGCTATAGGTCTTAGAAGAAGAGATTACCAGGCATTGGTAGAACCAGTATACTCCGATAGCAGGCCCACTGTCCTGCCAGAGGGGTGGTTGATGTATGAAAGGAAAGAGGAGAGTACCTGTACACCTTTTGAATTGTGGGGAGGAGGAGGCCACGATACCTCGGTACGCCACAGTTGCTAAGCTGCTCACTGTCAATAACAAGTCTTTGCAGGCAGCAGAGCCCTTGGTCTCATGCGATCAGGTGGAGGACAATGGCTCTGTGAAGCAGATGGAGGAGTGGTGCCAGCAACTGCAGGTGGGAACTGACTCTACGCCCTCCTACCAGAAAAATGGGGTATACAGATTGACACAAGAGTATGAGCGGGTATTCAGCAAACACCCACTAGATTTTGGGCAGGCAAAAGGGGTTCAACATCATATCCCCACTGAAGACCATCCACCCATAAAGGAGAGGTACCGACCTATACCCCCAACACAATACCAATGTGCTAAGAGTATGTTGAGGGAGATGAAGGAAGCAGGTGTTATCAGAGACAGTTGTAGCCCATGGGCAGCTCCCATAGTTTTTGTAAAGAAAAAGGATGGTACCATGAGAATGTGTGTTGATTACAGGAAAATTAACAGCATTACACATAAAGACGCCTACCCACTACCTAGAATTGAGGAATCATTAGCTGCCGTTAAAACTGCTAATTACTTTTCCACCTTAGATCTCACTAGTGGGTATTGGCAGGTTCCTGTGGCAGAGGCAGACAAGGAGAAGACAGCGTTTACCACTCCAATGGGTCTCTGTGAGTTCAATTATATGCCATTCGGGCTCTGCACAGCCCCAGGAACATTTCAACGGCTGATGGAGTGCTGCCTGGGACACATGAACTTTGAGACGGTCCTGTTGTACCTGGATGATGTCATTGTTTTCTCCAAAACCTATGAAGATCATCTGGAACACCTGGCTGAAGTGTTTGAAGCTTTGTCCAATTTTGGCCTGAAGGTGAAGCCCTCCAAGTGCCACCTCCTGAAGCTCAAGGTGCAGTACCTCGGTCATGTGGTCAGTGCAGAAGGTGTGGCACCAGATCCTGATAAGGTCACAGTCATTCGGGACTGGCCGAAGCCCAGCAACCTTCATGAAGTATGCCAATTCCTTGGAATTGGAATTCCACCTTTGAATGGACTGAAGAGTTGGAAAGGTCCTTCACCAGATTGAAGATGGCTCTCACAGGAGATGACGTTCTGGCCTACCCAGATTATGACAAACCCTTTGTGCTGTACACTGATGCCAGCAACGTGGGACTAGGAGCAGTACTGTCACAGGTACAGAATGGGAAAGAAAGAGTGATCTCTTATGCCAGCAGAAAGCTGCGCCCCACTGAAAGGAGCCCTGACAACTACAGTTCTTTCAAGCTGGAGTTCCTGGCCATAGTCTGGCCTGTCACCGAAAGGTTCAAACATTACCTAGCCTCCGCCAAGTTCACTATCTTCACGGACGAAAACCCGTTGACGCACTTGGACACTGCAAAACTAGGTGCACTGGAACAGCGATGGATGGCTCGGCTATCTAACTATGAGTTTACCATCAAGTACTGGGCAGGGCACAAGAATGCCAATGCTGATGCGCTGTCCAGAATGCCTAACCTACCAGATGCAGGAGAAGACCCAGATGCTCTTGAAGAAATAGAGTTACCTCCCTTCCACCGGCCACTTGCGACCCAGCGTGCTCAAGGAGTGAGAAACAGGCGGTCTAGCTTGAAGGAGGTCACCCTGAATCCATTGCCCGATCATGACTGGGCAGAAACGCAAGATAGTGACCCTGTAGTCTGCCTGGTGAAGGAGCTACTGTCACAAGCTGACTCACGCCCAGCGTCGGATGCTCTTGAAGAAACCCAGTAGTTGTGGAAGGAAAGAGGTCGGCTGTTCCTTTATGAAGGAAAGCTGTGTCGGAGGAGTATCAATGCCCGCACTCATGAGCTGGTTTGGCAGGTGATAGTCCCAAAGCGAGAGGCATCAATGATCCTGGAAGCATACCACAATGGAGCTGGACACTTCGGATGGAAGAAGTTGAAAGCCTTGCTCCGGGAGAGGTTTTACTGGGCTGGTATGAGGAAAGCCATTGCGAGTTGGTGCCGGGAGTGTGGACAGTGTAACCTGCACAGAAAGGATCGAAACAGCCAGAGAGCTCCTCTACAGCCAATCGGCACCAAACAGCCCCTTGAGTTGGTAGCCCTGGACCATGTGAAGCTGGTTCCAAGCTGGTCAGGCTACATCTATGCTCTTACCATTGTGGACCACTACTCACGATTCCTGGTAGTTGTGCCTGTCAAAGATCAGACAGCCAGGACAGCAGCCAGAGCATTCCAACAGAACTTCTGTAGACCACATGGATATCCTGAAAGAGTGCTTACGGATCAAGGTCCAGCTTCCGAGGCAGAAGTGTTCCAAGAATTCTGTAACTTGTATGGTTGTAAGACAACACTGTACCACCCACAGACCAATGGCATGTGTGAGAAGATAAACCAGGTAGTGATTGACCTACTGAAGACTTTGCCCTTGGAGGAGAGGAATCTGTGGCCAGAGAAGTTGCCAGATCTGGTGGACCTCTACAACCATATTCCAGTGAATTCCACCAACTGTACCCCAGCCTACTTAATGAGAGCAAGACCTGGTAAACTGCCTATCGATTTGGACATGGGAGTCCTTACGCCCGAAGTAATGTCACCAGATGCTGACTGGAATACAGAAAGACAACAACAGTACAGAAGAGTTCAAGAATGCGTGGAAAAGAGTCTAGCCCAGGCAAGACAAAAGCAGGAAAAGCTTTACAATCAAAATGCACCTGCCGTTCCTTTGTCGCCGGGAGAACAGGTCTTAAAAAGGAAGAGAAGATTGCACAAATTGGATGATCAATGGGAAGCTGAACATTATACCATTCTGCCCTCGAACTTTGATAATACCAAGGTATGCCTTATTAGCAAAGATGGAGGAGAAACCTCAGCAGCAATATCAAGAGATCACCTGAAACTATGTCCTGACCTACTGAAGAAAAGAGTGGAAGAACCAGATTAACATCCAACCCATAGAGGAAGAAGAGAAGGTCAGCACAATACTTGGGGAATTCCCTGCGAATTGGACTAAAGTAAATGATGCTATATCTATCTATCTCTATCTATACAGGCGGCCGTCACAGAGCCACAGACAGGCGTTAGTCGCTGGCTGGGACTACGTCTTCCATTAGAATCCTGGTCATTTTGATCCACGATATCAGGTACCGCTCTATATGGACTATTCATGTGAAGGACCTTAAAGTTACCTGCCTGCAAAGCAATATCCCTGCGATTCCAGCGCTCATATGTCACTATTCACCACAGAAAGGTAACTTACCCTTGGCTCAGTTCTGCATAGAGACACACACCTATCATTCCTGCTATATGTTATTAATTGTTATTGTCTAGGTACTTTAGCGCGAGTTTTTACAGTTTTGTTATATTTTAATTTTTATTGGACAAACTAAGTGGTTTTGCCCTTAAAACTTGCTGCTGTTGTATTTTGTGTACCACGCTTAGTGCCGTTGGTTCTATATTGATTTTATTATTATTATTATGTACCACTTACCAATTGGCAGCAGCATTGATTAGATCAGCTTTGGCTGTACTCTTGACTTTGAAAAGTATATTTACATTGTATTGGTTATATTAAGTGTTTCTTTCCCCAAAAAATTTGCCGCTCTTGTAATTTGCATACTACGCTCAGCGCCGTGGACTCTATATTGATTATATATATTTTCTTCTGTACCACTCACCCATTGGTAGCAGCATTATTGAGAACAGCTCTTGTTACACTTTTGTCTTTGAAAAATACACACACGTTAGCCCTACATCATGACTGATTTGTGGTCTGATAGAAAGGAGAGGCTTTATAATATTCAAAAATGTTTTACTCTGCCACATCATGAGATACCTATACACTCCAATAAAGAGGATGTACGTGAAATTACTGACTCCCTAAAAACACTGGAACAACTTTTAATTAAAGAAATGAGAGATTTGTGGGAGATAGCTACATTGGAGAGGTATCTGTCATTTAACACTACGCCTAAAGGTCTCACAGTCTATAAAACCCTTTCAGGTGATATTGGGGATGGCAACACACTAGCTGAGTGGGATGCTATGTTTAAAGAATTCTCTAAAAAAGCAGTATCTTTTATCATAGATAAAATAAAAAATGGTTTAATTAAGATTAGGGATGATAATTAAAATTATTTGAAGTCATAAAACCATATGAACTGCATCCTGAAATCATTCACCTTTCCACAAATATACGGAAAAGAATACATATAAAGGAAAGAGAGATCATTGAAAAGAAAAAGAAAAAATTTGGGAGGGATTCGTTAATTGATAATTTTACTAGTCAGCCTTTTTCCACACGAGTGCATCATCCAATCCTCTCACACACAAATTGTTTTGTTGGTGAAAATTACTATTCTCCTAGACCGTATAGCCCATTAGTGACCTTGGATGAAATACAAGGAGGGGAGAACTCCCTCTTAACCTCTAGCGAGAGATTTTCCATTCACCTTGTTTCTGGTATGGACAACCCTGATACTATTAGCACACGGAGCATGGTCTCTAACGAAGATAACGTTCAACCTCCAGAGACAGCACTAGCTATATCTACACCAGCACTTCCTACATCTACTCAGAACAGATTTTCACCATTGGAGGATATGGAAAATCTTCCCTCTACTTCTGGTAACAATCATGCTAATCAACCTCCAAAAGCAAAAAATATAACTACCCTTGCCAAAAAACCTAAACCGAAAACCAAAGCCGCCTTCCGTTTTTTCAGGTAGGCCAAAGAAACAACGGCAAAGGGGATGTAGGGGCAGGAAATTTACCAAAAAAAGAATAAGCAACAATCAGAGGAGAATCAATTAGTCCAGCCAGAACAAAAGATCTTTAATCTTAGGCCTCTTTCACACTTCAGTTATTTGCATCAGTTATAATCCGCCAAAAAGGCAGACAAGCGGATCCGTTTTCAACTGATGTGAACGGATGGCACAGGATCCGTTTTTAGACGGATCCTGAAAATGAGGAAATTTAAAGGAATCGCTGGCCGGGGAGAGAGAGAGAGAGAGAGATTTTTTTTTGTCCGGCACCCAGACAGATTTTGGGGTTAATTCAGTGTCTGGAGGATCCGCCGGACAAAAAAACGTTGCAAGCTCCGTTTGGAAATCTTTGAGGATGTTGACGGACACTAACATTGTAGCGGATCCTCAAAAAAACGGATGCAACGGACGGCAATCAGTCAGGATCCGCCAATAATGAAACTCAATGGGGAAAAAAACGGATCTGCAAAGAAAAATGGCGGATCCGTTTTTTTCAAAATTGGCGGATCTTGACTGATTGCCAAAAACGGAAGTGTGAAAGAGGCCTTAGCAGTTATATTTTGGATGAGAATAAGAGAAGTTTATTGAATAAAGGCCTAAAGTATGCTCCGAGTACCAAGTTTGATCGATACAGGCGGCCGTCACAGAGCCACAGACAGGCGTTAGTCACCGGCCGGAACTACGTCTTCCATTAGAATCCTGGTCATTTTGATCCACGATATCAGGTACCGCTCTATATGGACTATTCATGTGAAGGACCTTAAAGTTACCTGCCTGCAAAGCAATATCCCTGCGATTCCAGCGCTCATATGTCACTATTCAACACAGAAAGGTAACCTACCCTTGACTCAGTTCTGCATAGAGACACACACTTATCATTCCTGCTATATGTTATTAATTGTTATTGTCTAGGTACATACCTTAGCGCGAGTTTTTACAGTTTTGTTATATTTTAATTTTTATTGGACAAACTAAGTGGTTTTGCCCTTAAAACTTGCTGCTGTTGTATTTTGTGTACCACGCTTAGCGCCATTGGTTCTATATTGATTTTATTATATCCAAATATCGCCTGGAAGGAGAGTGCCTGTACCTGGATAAAAAGTACACAGCAGCACGTTGCAGCATGCACGATATGCGCGTCAGGGTGGAATTATTTTGCAGATGCTGCTGTGTACTTCTTTTGCTTTCTCCATTACTCACAATCCAGAAACATGAATGGCTGGATGAAAGATGCAAGAGTCTGTCTGGATCTCAGAAACTCACTCAGCTTTTATGCACACACTGATTACAAGCAAACAGGTCACAGGTCAGGCCAAAATCACCAGGGTATGTGAACTTTTGATCAGGGTCATTTGGATGTTTTGGGTTGTCATGATTTAAAAAGAGAAAACACAGTAGTTTGGCCAGCGTCGGACTGGAGCACCTTGGGCCCACCAGAGAAAATCTTTCTTGGGGCCCAATGTAGCTACATAGAAATAAATACAAGACCGACAATTGTGTGGTAAAAAGCACTAATATCAGGGTATAGTATAAGGTAGTACAAATCTTAATTACGTAGCAGGAGTTGGGGTAGCCTCCCTCATAGATTATAAAGCAGCCCCCTCATAAAGTATAATGCCGCCTCCTCATAGAATATAATGTAGCCCCCTCATAGAATATAATGCAGCCCTCTCATAGAATATAATGCAGCCATCTCATAGAATATAATGTAGCCCCTTCATAGGGTATAATGCTGCCCACTCATAGGGTATAATGCTGCCCCCCTCATAGGGTATAATGCACCCCCTCATAAGGTATAATGCTGCCCCCCTCATAGGGTATAATGCTGCCCCCCTCATAGGGTATAATGCACCCCCTCATACGGTATAATGCTGCCCACTCATAGGGTATAATGTTGCCTCCTCATAGGGTATAATGCTGCCCACTCATAGGGTATAATGCTGCCCCTTCATAGGGTATAATGCAGCCCCTCATAAGGTATAATGCACCCCCTCATAAGGTATAACGCACCGCCTCATAGGGTATAACGCTGCCCCCTCATAGGGTATAATGCTGCCTCCTCATAGGGTATAATGCTGCCCCCTCATAGGGTATAATGCATCCCCTCATAGGGTATAATGCATCCCCTCATAGGGTATTCATAGGGTATAATGCTGCCCCCCCCTCATAGGGTATAATGCTATACAGTATATAGATAGATATAGATAGAGATATATCGATAGATAGATATGGGATAAATAGATCTATGGATAGATAGATAGATAGATAGATAGATAGTAACATAGTTTTGAAGGCTGAAGGAAGACCTTATGTCCATCTAGTTAAGCCAATTTTTAGTGCAGCTGTTCTTCATTGTTGATCCTGGGGAAGGCAAAAAGCCCACTGTTATGAACGAGTCACCGTAGGAGGCAGACACAAAAATAGAAGCTACGTCCAGAAAACCGGAGAAGTTGGCAACTATCAGATTGCAGACCCCTGAACCTAACAACACAACTAGCAGTAGCCGTGGGGGGTTCCTACGGTGCCCTAGACCCTCGATCACAGCCGGAGGACTAAATAGCCTAAAGACAGAAAAGGAAATCTAAACTGCCCCAGAGCAGACCCCAAAGAAAAGGCAGCCCCCAACAAATAATGACGGTGAAGCAAGATGAAAAAACACTCACACAGATAGAAAGATAGGCTGAGCAAACAATGGGGCCCAAACTAACTACACAGGAAAGGAAAGGACAGTTGCTGTCTGCAATCTGCAAAAACCCTATGAAAGACACAAGCCAACAGGCTGATATGGAAAAAGGCCCTGAAGCCGCTAGGCTTCAAAAACTAAATCAGCACTCAGGTATTTTCTGAAGACAAAGCTAAAGGAATTCAGCTCACCCAGCAGGGAATGGCAGAAATCCAGCAAAACGAAGTCAAAACACAAATGCAAAAAGCAGAGCAGAAAACTTAGCTTTAGGATAGCAGGAATACAGACTGGTATCCAAGGATCCCACAGAGAAATCACCCGCAGGGCAGAAGGGCGTCGCCTGCCTTATATCCAGTCAGTCACTCCACTCAGCCAGTCATCATCATTAGTCTCAGATGTTTGATAATCAGGCTCACTACCTTTCTTAACCAGCAGAGGGAGTTCATCGGCCCTGAGTGGTGAAGGGGAAAATGAACTCACAACAGTACCTCCCCCTTGAGGAGGGGTCACCGAACCCTCAACCAAGCCACCAGGGCGATCAGGGTGAGCCCGATGAAAGGCACGCACCAATCTTTTGGCATGAATATCAGAGGCAGAGACCCAGGAATTATCCTCCTGACCATAACCCTTCCACTTAACCAAATACTGGAGTCTCCGTCTAGCCAGACGGGAATCCAGTATTTTCTCTACCTCATATTCCATGTTACCTTCCACCAATACAGGGTCTGGAGGTGCCACCCCCGGAACAACAGGCTCAACAAACCTCTTCAACAAAGACTTATGGAACACATTATGGATTTTAAATGTGACAAGAAGAGCCAAATGAAAAGAGACCGGATTAATAATCTCCAAAATCTTGTAAGGTCCAATAAATCTAGGTTTAAACTTAGGAGAAGCCGCCTTCATAGCGATATTTTTTGATGACAACCAAACCATATCACCAACCTTAAACTGGGGACCCATGGTCCTATGTCGGTTGGAAAACCGCTGGGCCTTTTCCTGGGAGAGGGATAACTTATCCACCACTTGGTCCCAGATCTGGTGCATTCTCTCCACCACAGTGTCAACACCTGGGCAGGCAGAGGGCTCCACCTGCCCTGAAGAAAATCGAGGATGAAACCCAAAGTTACAAAGAAAAGGTGACATCAAAGTGGCAGATCTAGCTCTATTATTTAAAGCAAATTCGGCCAAGGGCAAAAATGAAACCCAATCATCCTGATCGGCAGAAATAAAACATCTCAAATACGACTCCAAAGTCTGGTTTGTTCTCTCTGTCTGCCCATTGGTCTGAGGGTGAAAATCAGAGGAGAAGGACAACTGAATTCCCAGCTTGGAACAGAAAGTTCTCCAAAATCTAGACACAAACTGAACTCCTCTGTCAGATACAATGTTCTCAGGAATCCCGTGCAAGCGAACCACCTGTTGCAAAAACAATGGCACCAACTCAGAGGAAGATGGCAACTTAGGGAGTGGTACAAGATGGACCATCTTAGAGAATCTATCACAAATCACCCAAATAACAGTCATTCTCTGAGAGACAGGCATATCGGAGATAAAATCCATTGAAATATGGGTCCATGGCCTCTTGGGGACAGGCAAAGGCATCAACAACCCGCTAGAGCGAGAACACGATTTAGACCGGGAGCAAGTCCCACAGGACTGCACAAAATTCCTAACATCACGAGACAAGGAGGGCCACCAAAAAGACCGACTCACCAGATCTCTAGTACCAAAAATACCTGGATGACCAGCCAAAGCAGAGCAATGAACTTCAGAAATCACTCTCTTCTTCCACTGGTCAGGAACATACAACTTTCCACTGGGACAACGCTCAGGTTTGTCCTCCTGGAACTCTTCCAGAGCACGTCTCAAATCGGGTGAGATGGCAGAAAGTGCTACCCCTTCGCCTAAGATGGTAGCAGGCTTGGTCAACACAGGAGAATCAGCAAAGAAGCTCCTAGAAAGGGCGTCTGCTTTTACATTCTTAGTTCCAGGAAGAAAAGAAACCACAAAATCAAAACGTGTAAAAAACAAGGCCCACCTAGCCTGTCTAGGGTTCAAGCGCTTAGCCGACTCTAGGTAAATCAAATTCTTGTGGTCAGTGAGGACCACGACTTGATGCTTAGCTCCCTCCAACCAATGTCTCCACGCCTCAAATGCCCATTTCATGGCCAACAGTTCCCGATTCCCCACATCATAGTTACGTTCAGATGGAGAGAACTTTCGGGAAAAGAAAGCACAGGGATTCATTTTAGATGTTACAGGATCCTTTTGGGACAAAACAGCTCCTGCACCAATCTCAGAAGCATCCACCTCTACCTGGAACGGAAGTGAGACATCAGGTTGCCGCAAAACCGGGGCGGAGGTGAATCTTCGCTTCAACTCCTGAAAGGAAGAAACAGCCTCTGGAGACCAATTTAACACATCAGCGCCCTTCTTAGTCAAATCAGTCAATGGCTTGGCAATACTAGAAAATTTTGCTATAAATTTCCGATAAAAATTAGCAAAACCCAAAAACTTCTGAAGGGCCTTCAAAGAAGTGGGCTGAACCCAATCGTAAATGGCCTGTACCTTGGCCGGGTCCATTTCAATAGTTGACGGAGACAAAACAAATCCCAAAAAAGAAATCCTCTGTACTCCAAAAAGGCATTTAGATCCAATAACATACAGGGAATTCTCCCTCAAGATCCGGAACACAGTCCGAATATGTTCCACATGAGAATCCCAATCCTTGGAGAAGATCAAAATATCATCCAGATAGATAATCAAAAATTTATCGACAAAATCTTGGAAAATATCGTTCATGAAGCACTGGAAGACAGAAGGGGCAAGAGTGAGCCCAAAAGGCATCACCAGGTACGCAAAATGTCCCTCTGGAGTATTAAACGCCGTCTTCCATTCATCCCCATGCTTAATGCGAATAAGATTATACGCCCCCCTGAGGTCAAGCTTGGTAAACCAGCAAGCACCTTTAACTCTAGAGAATAGATCCAAAATCAGGGGTAACGGATACTGATATTTAACAGTAATTTTGTTGAGGGCACGATAATCAATACAAGGTCTTAATGATGCATCCTTTTTGGCTACAAAAAAAAAAACGGCACCTAAGGGTGACGAGGATGGTCTAATATGACCCTTCTCCAACGCCTCCTTAATATAGGATCGCATTGCCTCGTGCTCGGGTACAGATAAATTGAAGAGCCGACCCTTGGGGAATTTACACCCCGGGCTCAGTTCAATTGCACAGTCATAACTCCTATGAGGAGGCAGAGACGCAGACTCATTCTCACTAAATACATCATAAAAGTCCGCCAAATAATCAGGAACATCATGCGACTGAGGAGAGGTGGAAAACACCGGAGACTCACTAAAGGCACACCGACAACCCCAACTCACCACAGACACAGATTTCCAATCCAAAACTGGATTATGAATTTGCAACCAGGGAAACCCCAGAACAATGGTATCATGCAGATTATGCAACACCAAAAATCTGCAATTTTCTTCATGGTCTGGGGCGACCCGCATTACCACCTGGGTCCAAAACTGAGGTTTATTTTTTGCAAAGGAGTAGCATCAATCCCCCTCAAAGGGATAGGCGTCTGCAGAGGTGTCATCGGAAATCCACAACGTTTAGCAAAATCCAAGTCCATTAGGTTTAGAGCTGCTCCTGAATCCTCAAAAGCCTTGAGGACAGACAGAAACAACATGCGAGGCATCTCCACAGAAAAAACACAACTTATCACGCCTTCTGAACGCCTGATGCTGCTCTCTGGACAAAACTCTATCACATTGCATAGGTTCAGACATTTGTTCAACAAGTGGCAACACTTCTCGTGCAGTTTTGCGTTCGCGCAAACGCCGATCAATCTGAATGGCTAATGACATAGAATCGTCAAGACCAGAGGGAACAGGAAATCCCACCATAGTATCTTTTACGGCTTCTGACAAACCCTTCCGAAAGAGAGCAGCCAGGGCATTATCATTCCAGGTAGTAAGTACCGCCCACTTTCGGAATTTTTGACAGTACGATTCTGCAGAATCTTGACCCTGGTTCAATGCCAGCAGGGTCTTTTCAGCCTGATCAACGGCATTAGGTTCGTCATACAACAACCCCAAGGCTTGAAAAAATGCGTTCACATTAGTCAGAATAGGATCATCAGGTTTCAAAGAAAACGCTCAATCCTGGGGATCGCCACGCAGCAAAGAGATGACAATTTTAACCTGCTGCGCGGAGCTCCCTGACGAGTTAGGCTTCAAGGCAAAAAATAATTTACAATTATTTTTGAAATTCAAAAATTTAGACCGATCCCCAAAAAATACATCAGGTGTGGGAATCTTTGGTTCAGCAGCATGTGAATGAGCAAGGTAGGCGGAAATTCCCCACACTTCCGCAGCGAGCTGCTCCACGCGATCAGACAATTGCTTTATCTCCATTGAGAGAAAACAAAAAAATTCCACCTACGGCCTCAGAGATATAGAGGAAAAAATATACAATTTTTTTTTTTTTTTTTTTTTTAAATTCTTTCCTGCTACTGAGTACCCTAGGATCTGCGGTACGGCGGGTGATTCTGTTATGAACGAGTCACCGTAGGAGGCAGACACAAAAATAGAAGCTACGCCCAGAAAACCGGAGAAGTTGGCAACTATCAGATTGCAGACCCCTGAACCTAACAACACAACTAGCAGTAGCCGTGGGGGGTTCCTACGGTGCCCTAGACCCCTCGATCACAGCCAGAGGACTAAATAGCCTAAAGACAGAAAAGGAAATCTAAACTGCCCCAGAGCAGACCCCAAAGAAAAGGCAGCCCCCAACATATAATGACGGTGAAGCAAGATGAAAAAACACTCACACAGATAGAAAGATAGGCTGAGCAAACAATGGGGCCCAAACTAACTACACAGGAAATGAAAGGATAGTTGCTGTCTGCAATCTGCAAAAACCCTATGAAAGACACAAGCCAACAGGCTGATATGGAAAAAGGCCCTGAAGCCGCCAGGCTTCAAAAACTAAATCAGCACTCAGGTATTTTCTGAAGACAAAGCTAAAGGAATTCAGCTCACCCAGCAGGGAATGGCAGGAATCCAGCAAAACGAAGTCAAAACACAAATGCAAAAAGCAGAGCAGAAAACTTAGCTTTAGGAGAGCAGGAATACAGACTGGTATCCAAGGATCCCACAGAGAAATCACCCGCAAGGCAGAAGGGCGTCGCCGGCCTTATATCCAGTCAGTCACTCCACTCAGCCAGTCATCATCATTAGTCTCAGATGTTTGATAATCAGGCTCACTACCTTTCTTAACCAGCAGAGGGAGTTCATCGGGCCTGAGTGGTGAAGGGGAAAATGAACTCACAACACCCACAGAGTAGAAGCCAATTTTCTCCATAGGGAAAAAAATTCCTTCCCCTAAGCTGAGTCAACCATCTACCTATAATATTATGTTATTCATAACCTTCTATACTCACACGAAAAGCATCCATTCCTTTCTTAAATTCATTCAGTGAGTTGGCCATCACCACTTCCTCAGGAAGAGAATTCCAGAGTCTCACTGCTCTTACCATGAAGAACCCTCTTCTATGCTGGTGCAGAAATTGTCTCTCCAAACGAAGAGAATGCCCCCTTGTTCTTGTCACAGTCCTTGGTACAAACAGTTCATTGGAGAGATCTCTGTATTGCCCTCTGATATACTTTTACAAATATATTAGGTCTCCCCTTAAGGTACTGTCACACTTAGCGATGTACCAGCGATCCCGACCAGCGATATGACGCGGTCAGGATCGCTGGTGCATCGCTAAGTGGTCGCTAGTGAGCTGCCACACAGGCAGATCTCACCAGCGACATAGCTGGGGACGGGGGTCGCTACTTACCTGTCACACCAGGCGATCCTGCGTCCTCCCGCCGGGCTCCACGTGTCGCTCGTCATCACAGCAGGAAGCGCCGCAGGAAGCTGACAACGAGAAACAGTCCTGGACGTTCCCGCGCGATCAGCGATTACCAGCGGGGGAGACGGTCGCTGGTAAGTATCAGACACCGAGATATCGCTAGCAATATCGCTATAACGTCACTAGTTATAGCGATATTGCTAGCGATATCGCTAAGTGTGACATGCCCTTAAGTCTTCTCTTTTCTAGAGTAAATAGACCTAATTTTGATAACCTTTCTGGGTATTGTAGTGAACCAACTCCATTTATCATTTGAGTAGCCCGCCTTTGAACCCTTTCAAGTTCAGTAATGTCTTTCTTGAGCACCGGCGTCCAAAATTGCACACAATACTCCAAGTGTGGTCTGACGAGTGATTTGTACAGAGGGAGAATTATGATTTCATCTCGTGTCCCCAGACCTCTTCTAATGCATCCCATGACCCTATTTGCTTTGGTGGCAGCTGCCTGACACTGGGCACTCCAATTTAGCTTCTTATTGACTAAGATGCCTAAGTCTTTTTCCATGTCTGATTTCCCCAGCAGTTTCCCATTTAGTAAGTAATTGTAGCATCTGTTTCTCCTTCCCATGTGCATAACCTTACACTTATCTGTGTTAAACCTCATTTGCCATTTTTCAGCCCAATTCTCCAATTTACTCAAATCTGTCTGTAGTTGCAAACTGTCCTCCTTTGTGTTAACTACCTTACATAGTTTTGCATCATCTGCAAATACTGATATTTTACTGTGTAAGATCATTAATAAATATATTAAATAGTAGGGGGCCCAATACAGAACCCTGTGGTACCCCACTAGTAACCCTGACCCAATCTGAGTATGTACCATTAATAACCACTCTTTGTTTTCTATCACTAAGCCAGCTACCTACCCATCTACACACATTTTCCCCTAGCCCAAGCTTTCTCATCTTACTTACCAATCTTTTATGTGGGACAGTGTCAAATGCAGATAGATAATGGATAAATAGATAGATAGATAGATAGATATAGAGATAGATATATAGATAGCGATAGATAGATAGATAGATAGATAGATAGATAGATAGATAGATAGATAGATAGATAGAGAGATATGGGATAAATGGATAGGTAGATAATGGATAAATAGATAGATATAGAGATGGATAGATATAGGGATAGATAAATATGGGATAAATAGATCTATGGATAGATAGATAGATAGATAGATAGAAGATAATGGATAAATAGATAGATATAGAGATAGATATATAGATATTGATAGATAGCTATAGATAGAAAGATAGATATAGAGATAGAAAGATAAAGATAGATGATAGATAGATATAGATAGATAGATAGATAGATATGGGATAAATAGATAGATCTATGGATAGATGGATAGATATATAGTTAGATAGATATAGATAGCTATAGATAGATATAGAGATAGATAGAAATAGATATAGATAGAAATAGATATAGAGATAGATAGACTATCTATATCTATCTATCTCTGTCTACCACTCTATATATCTCTATATCTATCTATCTATCTCTACATTTATCTATCTCTATATCTACAGTATCTATATCTATCTATCTCTATATCTAACTATCTATGTCTATATCTATCAATCTCTATATCTATCTATCTACATCTATATATCTCTATATCTATCTATTTCAATATATATCTATTTCTATATCTATCTATCCATATCTATCTATCTCTATATCTATCTATCTCTATATGTAAGATAGACAGATAGATATAGAGATAGATAGATAGAGATAGCGAGAGATAGATAGATATAGAGATAGATAGATATAGAGAGATAGATAGATATAGAGATATAAAAAAAACAAAGCACAATATTCACCTCTCCTCCTCGCTCACATGCTGATGCCGTGCCTACTTCAGTCTCAGGAGATGCCCCGTCTGCCAGATACACAGCGGGTCCTCGATGAAGTGACGTCATCGCGCACCGGCTGGGAGTCAGAAGAGGGGACTGATGGGAGAGAGACGCTCTCTCTTCCATTGCAATTGAGGGCGGCGCCGGCTATCCTAGGCTTGGGGCGGGGCCCCGGGGGAGTGGAGACAGCTAATGTGAAATGATATGCACTGCTTCCCACCAGCAGTGAGTATTCATTTCTCTTTAGCAGCGGGGACAGGGGCTCCTGCCTCCTGTCACCCACTGCTGCTCCGCTGGCACGGGCCCCTATATTAGCGACACACCACTGGCTGGGGGCCCCTGGAGCAGCGGGGGCCCTAGGCAACTGCTGGCCCTGTATGCCAGCAGGTGCCAGGGCCCACTAGATGCCAGGGCCCACCGGAGAATCCTCAGGTTCTCCGGTGGGCTAGTTCGACGCTGAGTTTGGCAATAAATGGCTTCACCCAACCACTAACCATGAGTTGAGAAAAAGTTTCAGTGTCATCATTCATATTCTCTGAAAAAAAGGCCAAGAAAGCAAAAATTCTGAAGGGATATGTAAAGTTTTGAGCACAACTATAGCTATAAAACACTTTGGACAAGCAGGAGATGACAGATTGTGGCAATGAGAGCAGTGGCACAGAATAGAAAATATTTGTTGGGCCAGCATGGACGCAACAAAAAAGTATAGCTATAGAATACAATGATCAAGTAAGAGATGTAAGAGATTATTATTATTATTATTATTATTATTATTATTTATTGTTATAGCGCCATTTATTCCATGGCGCTTTACATGTGAGGAGGGGTATACATAAAAACAAGTACAATAATCTTAAACAATACAAGTCATAACTGGTACAGGAGGAGAGAGGACCCTGCCCGCGAGGGCTCACAATCTTCAAGGGATGGGTGATAATACAGTAGGCGAGGGTAGAGCTGGTCGTGCAGCGGTTTGGTCGATCGGTGGTTACTGCAGGTTATAGGCTTGTCGGAAGAGGTGGGTCTTCAGGCTCTTTTTGAAGGTTTCGATGGTAGGTGAGAGAGAGATGTGTGGCTGTCTAATAGCAGTGACGCTGGCAACAACTGCAACCGCATAGTATAGAGAATCATGAGACAGGCAATGAGATGTATGACTGTGTAGGGCCAGTAGTGGCAGCGGCAGCAAAGTAAAGAACCTATGTATTATTGTTTCCTGTTTTGACCTTGTCATGTTTAACTACTAATCTTGCGTATTCTCATTTTGTACTTTTCCTTCCCTATTGGTTCTGACCATGCTATCCAACCATTGTTGTGAGCCTGTACCACTGAACAGCAGCTTTTTCCATGGCTACAGCCCAGAGTTCCCTGTTTAAGTCCAGATCCCTGACTGACAGAGTCTCGTTACACCCACCTCTAGAATTGCTCTGACTCAGAGTGTCAATACCACCTTGGTTGGCACTGTCATGCCCCTACTACCACAGCTGACAGAGCCACCAACACAGGCATTTTAATAATGTCCTTCATCTCCTATGGCCATATAAGGGGTTGCATTGAATGATATCTGCCTTTAACCCCTTTTTAATTATGTCCCGCTTTGTATAATTGTGGTTTACATATGTAAAGTACTTGTGCTGCTACTGTATTATATTTACTGTTATCTTATAGGGAAAGTGCAGTTCCCCCTGTTTGTTACTAGATGGGGGCATGATAGTTATAGGGTTTAGTATTATACATAGTTAAACATAGGAGGGGCTACGGTGGGATGAGGCAGGAATCACTTCCTAGTAGAGTCAGTCAGGGCCAGGGCGCCCATTAGCTCGGGTGTGCTATCTAGCCCGGGTGCCACCGTACCACATAACATTGCAAGTGTGAAACCCAGCCATCCAGTGATTGTGGGCCGGAGCATCAGCAAGGGTAGCAGCGCAGTAGTAGAGGAAACTGTATCTCAAGGAGTAGTCACAGCATTGCGGGCAGGTCGCTCATCATGTGGTAGTTTATTGCATGGGCTGATGCCCTCAGAACCAGGGCAAAACGGCTGAGGAAACTCCCGAACAAAGTCTTAACAGGGAGGACGCTGAGGAACCGAAACATATGGTCTGACCCGGGAACTTGCTAGGTGACAGAGAGAAAAGGAAAGGGAAAGAGGAAGAGTTGCATTTTGTACAATCTAATATTGATGCTGTAACAAATATGAATGTGCTGTGTAAGAAGAAATTCAGGAAAGTTGTTTATTGGCAAGTCGAAATGTACTGTGGCTCATTTTGTGTACAAGCGGACAGTGAAAGCTTCCCGCTTCGTGGAGGGGACCCTGAAGGTGCTGGAGCAGGAGCTACAGGTACGCTGATTGATGGACAGTGTATACTTGTGAAGGGACATCAGGGTGCCTTAACGCAAATAACCAAAGCCACGACAACCACCCTGGCCGACCTTTACAGCCACATGTCACCCAAGTACAAAGGCTGACTGTTTATTTCATCCAATAAATCAACAGAAAGAAGTTGTGAAATATCTTCCTTTGCCCCAAGAGTGCTGTGGCTTAGGGAATAATTGATAGAACAGATTCAGGAATCATTAATGGAATTGAAAGTCTTTTATGTAGAAGATTAGCTGTTATAGTGTAAAAATTGTTGTCTTTTTTAAATCATAGTTTGACTCCTTTTCTTCTCATCCCATTCAGAAAATATAAGATTTGCTTGAAGAATTGCTATGACTAGTTTTACTGTTTCATTGCATGGTTGCTATATCTAAGAAAGAAATGAAAATGGACCCTAAATGTCATACACATCACAAATGTCTTGATGATGTTTCTAAGATCTCTAAAACGTCCTAATGTCCCATTGACATAGCACTAATTTAGTGTTATGTACAAATAAATATTACTGTAATCTGCATTCTTAAATTCTTTAGTTCAAACTAGAAAGAATTGATAGATCACAATTATGTACATTATACCTGTGTCTACCTACAATGTCGGACTGGGGTGGCAAGTGTCCACCAGTAATATTGACGCTGGGGGTCCACTCTACAACTCTATATAGATATTACTTTCCCCTCTTTCGCAAATTTACCTATGGTTCCAAAAAATAATAAACTCAGTAGTTTCTTGAATAAATTATCAGATGCTGCTTTTGTCTGCACACAGTGAAGCAAATGTACTATTTACTCACATACAGAACATAGCACCATTAATTGCATTAATTCCACAGCACTTTACAGATATTATTGGAACTGTCCCCATTGGCTCATAATCTACATTCCCTTACAGTATGTCTGTGGAGTGTAGGAGGAGTCTGGAGTTTCCGGAGGAAACCCACACAATCACTAGGAGAACATACAAATTCCTACTATGCCAAAAATTGATCATTGTGGCTAAGTGGCTTACTTATGCACAGGGGCCCTAGGGGGGATTCACATCTTCTACAGTAGGCCAGTCTGAGCATGTACACCCATGTACTGTATTTGTCATGCCACATTAGGTCAACAAGTGAATGCAAAGGAAATGTGTGTATATTTTGTCATATCTTGGTGCTTACTAATTCTTTAACTCCATGTATTCCAACTTGTAGGATTTCTGGGTTCACTCTGCACTGCTCTGTTTGCCTCCTATGCAATACAAGGAAAGCCTTTGGTTCGGTGGGGTAGAGATATGCTTAAGGTAATCCCAATGGCTGAGGAATACTGTAAGAAAGCCATTCGCCATATGGCAGGTAAGAGAATAACCAAAATTACTTTTTTTGTTGTAAAACCATTAGTAGTGTTTGTGGTTTGCTAAAAAACAAACTGATGCACGTTAAGTAGTACTCTGCTTATGCTGAGGTTGGACATATACCCCAAATGTAAAGCCCTAATTTATGCCACTGTATGCCATGCATTGTCAAATATCATACAAATGCCCCCTTTCAGGGCTGGCTCCAGATTTTCATGGGTCCCAGGCGAAAGTGTCTCAGTGGGCCCCTTTAAAACATACCGCGATTCATGATGCACAGATATGGCAAATAAATATATATATAGCACAATGCCAAAGATTTCACTTACTTCTTACATTACATGAGTGATATCTATTGTATATACTACAATAGCCCAGAAACCATTGAATCCTTGCAGCACACAGTGTGTCCCCTGGGGGGGTTCAAAAGTTTTAACTTTAAACCGGACAGTATAGTCCTCCATACAGTATTATGGGCACCACATAGTCCTTCATACAGTATTATGGGCACCACATGTCCTCCATACAGAACTATGGGCACCACGTAATCCTCCATACAGTATTATGGACACATCACAGTCCTCCATACAGTATTATGGGCACCACATAGTCCTCCATACAGAATTATGGGCACCGCATAGTCCTCCACATAGTATTATGGGCACCACATAGTCCTCCATACAGAATTATGGGCACCACACAGTCCTCCATGCAGAATGGGCCCCATATTATGCTCCATATAGTATGGGTCCCCATATAATGCTCCATACAGAATAGACTCCATATATTGCTCCATACATAAAATAAAATCAAATACTCATCTCTCCTCGCTGGCCGCAGGTCTGGACTCCTCAGCATCACCATCTTCTGGCAGTGACATTATCGTGCCCTCTGCCCTTAGGTGTCAGTGAGTCAGAAAACACATAGACACCGGAGGAACAGGGAGAGGTAAGTATTGCAAGTGCCGGGGCCCTGAGCAAGCGTGGGGGTCAATCGCGGCCACTGGCACTGGGCTCCCCAGACTCACAAGCCCCATAGGGCCCTGGCACTTGCCCGGGTGCGCCGGGTGGTGACACTGACCCTGTCCCCTTGTAAAAAAAAAAGCAAGAAAATACATACCTGGAGTATTTTTTTGTAGTGGACTATATAAGCTTTTAAGTGAGTATTGTAATCAAGAAAACCTTTATCTGGTGTGTTAGTTCTTCAGTGTCAGGAGAAGAACGCTCTGCGTATGCTCTGCACTCCATTCTCACTTAAAACAGCAGCCGTAACGTCTCCCATGTGATGTATAGACTGCAGCCACAGCGGCTCCCATGCTATGGGATTTAAATTCACCAGTCGCCCTGTATCCTATATGATATACAGTAGATACAGCAGTGCCCCCTATGTGTATGTAAAGCAGTCTCTGTGTCTCCTATGTGATCAATACAGTCTCAGTGGCTCCTGTGTGATGAATACTGCTGTCTCTGTGTCTCCTATGTGTTGTGTACACAGCAATCTCTGTATCTCCCATGTAATGTCTATACAGCAGTCTCAATGTTTCCTATGTTATGTACAGTATACACAGCAGTTTCGGCATTTCATATGTGATGTACATAGAGCAGTCCCAGTGCACCCTATGTGATGTATGCAACAGTCTATGTCTCGTATTTGATGTATATATAGCAGTCCCAGTGTGTATATATATATATATTTATATATATATATATATATATAATGTATATATAAATACTGCAGACCGCTCACTGCTTGAGTTCTATAAATGTAACATGAGCAGTGATGAATTTTCCACTTTGAGGAGACATACAGTATAATATATATATATCTGTGTTTGGAAGAACTTACTGCTGAGATCAGTTCATTAAAAAATTTATAGCAAAGAGTCGATTGCTCTCAAAACCGACCCAATCCTGGAAAAATAGTTGCAAGTAGCAGCATCATCAATACCACCTCAACCAACCATCACATTAGCAATGAGTTAATTATATATTTGAACAAATATAGAAATATTTAAAGTTCCTATTTTGAACAGCCCCTGAATGATGTTATAAATATCCAAATGGCCCTTGGAAGAAATAAAGGTTTCCCATCCTTGCGCCAAATAAATAAAAAAATAGCTTTGCCAAAAAATGACAGTTTTGGAATGGCCCAGCCCGAACCAATATGTGAATATAGTTGAGAATATGTGGTTGAACTGAAAAATGCTGTACACAGGAGATGACCTCGCAATTTGACAGATTTAGAGAGTTACTGCACGGAAGAGTGGGTAAGCATTGCAAATTCTATACGTGCCATGCTCATAGACTACTACCCAAAAGTCTGAATACTGTTGTACATTGAAAGGGGACTCCAACAAAGTATTAGTTTTAAGGGATGTGAGGCAGCGGCCGGTGTTATTTGCGAGGGTCACTAGGTGTCCCCCCCAAGATGCGCTCAGAAGCGTATTGAGGCTGCAGGAGTGTATTGCAGTCACAGGCATAGCTGTGATTGTAATACAGAATAAAAGTAAGCATAGTCTTGGGCAAGGTATTTGTCCAGGGCACAATTAACCCCTTAACGAACACCTATACGCCTTTTAACGACGGCAATTAAGGGTACTTAAACCACAGCGCCACTTTTTAACCGAGCTGAGGTTTAATGGTATAGCGCCCCCCCAGCGTCGGAATTTCTCTGGGGTCTCGGTTGCCGGGGGTAGCCGAGACCCCAGACAACATAATTTGGGTCAGTTTTTATCGACCCCGGTGTTGCGATCACCGTTATTAACAGTATAACGGCGACTACCTACAAAAAAAGTCAGAATTTCCATTTAATTTCGCTCTCCTCTGATGTGCGAAATAGGATCCCCCGATCCCCCGATCACTCCCCCGGTACCTCCGTTGTCCCTTCATGCCCCCCTGAAGAGTCCCCCGGGCCACTGACTTTTTCTTCTGGGAGAAAATGGCGGTCGCATGCGCAGTGCGCCCGCCGAGATCTGCTGGCCGGCACCCGGCAACAATATGAGATTTTTTTCCTATTGGTTCATTTTGATCACTGTGATAGACCCTATCAGAGTGATCAAAATAAAAATAAATAGTAAAGCAAACCTCCCTTTATCACCCCCTTAGTTAGGGAAAAATATTAAAATAAAAAAAGTGTATTTATTTCCTTTTTCTCATCAGGGTTAGAATTGGGCTACAGTTAGGGTTAGGGTTGGGGTTAAAGTTAGGGTTAGGGTTGGGGCTAAAATTAGGGTTAGGGTTGATGCTAAAGTTGGGATTAGGGTTGGGACTAAAGCTAGGGTTAGGGTTGGGGCTAAAGTTAGGGTTGGAGCTAAAGTTAGGGTGCTAGGGTTGGGATTAGGCTTAGGGTTGGGATTATGGTTAGGGGTGTGTTAGGTTTGTAGTTAGGGTTATGGTTAGGGTTGGGATTAGGGTTTTGTTGGGGATAGGGTTGTGGTTAGGGTTAAGGTTAGGGTTGGGATTAGGGTTAGAGGTGTGTTGGTGTTAGGGCTGGAGTTAGAATTGGCGGGTTTTCACGGTTTAGGTACATAAGGGGGTCTCCAAAACTTGAAAATGTCAAACAGTGGTTTACCCCACATATCAGCATACTCGGCGTACTCAGGACAAATTGCACAACAACTTTGGGAGTCTAATTTCTCCTGTTACCCTTGGGAAAATAAAAATTATAGGGGCGAAAAATCATTTTTGTGGAAAAAATATGATTTTTTTATTTTCACAGCTCTACGTTATAAACATCTGTGAAGCACTTGGGGGTTCAATGTGCTGACCCCACATCTAGATAAGTTCCTTGGGGGGGGCCTAGTTTCCAAAATTCCAAAATGGTGTAACTTGTGGGGGGTTTCCACTGTTTAGGCATATCAGGGGGTCTTCAAATGCAACATGGTGTCCCATCTCAATTCTAGCCAATTCTGCATTGAGAAAGTAAAACAGCGCTTGTAAATTTTGTTGTAAAAATGAGAAATCGCTGATCAACTTTTAACCCTTATAAGTTCCTTACGGAAAAATTTTTGTTTCCAAAATTGTGCTGATGTAAACTACTGTAGATATGTGGGAAATGTTATTTATTAAGTATTTTGTGCGACATGTCTCTCTGATTTAAGGGCATAAAAAATTAAATGTTTGAAAATTGCAAAATTTTAAACATTTTCACCATATTTCTGTTTATTTTTTTTCAAAAATAAAAGCAAGTCATATCGAAGAAATTTTACCATTAACATGAAGTACAATATGTCGCAAAAAAACATGGTCAGAATCAGAGGGATCCGTTAAAGCGTTCCAGAGCTATATCCTCATAAAGTGACAGTGGTCAGAATTTAAAAATTGGCTTGGTCAAATTGTTTCAGTCACTAAGGGGTAAAGGAAACATGCTTTTATTTTTCTAAATGGACTACCTGGATGGTAGTGGGGCGGTCCATTTCCTCAACCCCCCCCGGCCTTAGGTTTTCCATGTGGCCCACTGCCCCACAGGTTGCTTGTTAAAACCCCAGCAGCAGGGAGTTGGGTGTATCAGTTTGGAGTTTTGCAATTTTTGTAACAGTTGGCTCTGCAGATGCTCAGCCTGTGTCAGTTATCACAGAGCCAGCAGAGCGAACTCCGGCACCCCGCAGCGTGATACGATAGTGCCGTCGCATTCGGCTACCAAACTTCCACGGACTGTTTTGTTTCCTCGTTGTGATCCGGAGGATACCGTGTGCTGTACACTGTGTGAATGTGAACATTAAACACGTTTGCTGTGAACTTTTCCTGTGGTCCCTGTCTGTCACACTGAACGAACCCTGCTGCATTACAGTGTGTACATGTTTATTTAACCACATTATATTAATTTTTTATTTTTCTGTTTCCACCCGAAAATATTTCAGTTTATGTTTCAAAACATTTGTAAGCATATGTGACTTTTTATATATACTTTATATCTGATATAAGCTAATGTATATCATAAAACTCCTTAGCTTCTATTGTAGGTCTGTAACCAAAACCTTCACCTACAATGTGTCAAGGGTAGGGACAATTGGTGATTTCTTTTACCTTTTGACCAAGAACTGTCCAAATATATTTTAGAATTCACTATAACGTTATTTGGACCATCTTATCAGCCATTTTTATGTTATTGATTCTATGTGAATTTCATTTTACATAGAATACCAAGAGCATTGGTTCTACTTTGAGGCTAAATGGCAATTTTACCTGGAAGAACGAGGAATAGAAGAAGACAATGTGAACATGCCTACATTTCCTGATAAATATGATGCTGATGAGAGAGACAAGGTACGGCTGTTCATTTTATAATAGTTTTACAGCTGGACAGATACATCGTAGACATGAAAGTAGTAGTTATGGACTCCAGAAACTACACCACCACCAAATGACATCAGTGAGGAAAAGTTTGCATGGAGAAGCTGTCAAGCATAGAGATGGGCATACCTGAACAGTAAAGTTTGGCATCCGTACTGGACACCTACTGTTCGGGCACGGACAGCGAACACAGACTTCAGCAGGAAGTCCGTGTTACTGTTCGGGTTCGGTGTTTGTCATGCTGTCGTGTGCATGACAGTGAGGCAAACACCGCTTCTGATCGGCGGTGAAATCATCCCCGCCAGTCAGAGAGCCGCGGTTCCCACGCTGTCAAAAGACAGCGTGAGCACTCAGCTGTGATCGGAGGTATAAAACTCCAGTGATTGGTGTCAGCTGATGGGACTACTGATCCCATCATCCGACACCTGCTGCTGCTAATTACAGTGAGAGCAGGAGCAACAGATGGGAGTATTCATCAGCCGCTCCTGCGCTGTAAGTAAATAATTTTTTTAAAAAATGGCATGGGTTCCCCTGTATTTTTGCTAACCAGCCAGGCAAAACTCACAGCTGGGGGCTGCAACCCTCAGCTTTCAGCTGCAGCAAGGCTAGTTATCAAGAATAGAGGGGTTCCCATGCTGATTTTTAATTATTTAAATAAATAAATAATGTTAAAAAACGGCATGGGGTCCCCCCCATGTTTGACAACCAACTTTGCTAAAGCTCACAGCTGGAGGTTGGTATTCTCAGGCTGGTAAGGGGCCATGGATATTGGTCCCTCCCAGCCTAAAAATAGCAGCCCGCAGATGCCCAAAAAAGGCAATCTATTAGATGTGCCAATTCTGGCGCTTTGCCCGGCTCTTCTCACTTGCCCTGTAGCCGTGGCAAGTGGGGTTCATATTTGTGGGGTTGATGTCACCTTTGTATTGTCAGGTGACATCAAGCCCACGGCTTAGTAATGGAGAGGCGTCTATAAGACATCCAACCATTACTAATCCTATAGTTATATGGTAAATAAAGACACAGCAAGAAAAAAGTCCTTTATTTGAAATAAGACTAAACACAGTTTTCCATTATTATTTAAATGCCTAATTCCAGTGAAGCCCTCAATCTCCTGTAATAAAAGTAAAATAAAAAAAAAACAATATATACCATACCTGTCCGTCATTCTTCCCACGCCATAATCCATGCCTAGGGGATAAACAGTTTTCATCCTGGACGGTGCCAAGATGCGACTGTCCAGGCTGAAAACCGCTGGTGACAACTGCTTCAAGTGCAGCCTCAGAGACTTGTGGTGACGTCATCGAGGTTACCTCCAGTCAGTGAGGCGCCGTTCCCAACCGGGCTGAACTGCTGTGACTTCGGTGACATCCCTGCTAGCACCGTGAGAGTCTTTCTCCACTTCCCAATCTCTTGTCTTGCTAATTGTTGGCGGAATGGGCACTTCATGGGCAGCTTAGGCTAGCAGTGCTGTCTAGAGTTGTACACTCCTGATGCAGCTATGTGAGGCAGCTTTCCCTCTGCAGCATAAGATGTGCAGTTGGAATGAAGCTGGCCTAGATCAGGCAATAACAGCACATGCCATGAATCCCAGCCAGCTTTAGTGCAGTGCTTACAAAGTCAATACAAAAGAACTTGTAAGCATCGCTCATGCTTGAAACTTCTGCTAGGTAGCAGGAGTGGCTGATCTCTATGACAATAAGATGTTATCAGGAGAACAAGGAAGAATTTTAATTAAAAGTAAATTACAAAGCTTTTTTTACAAGCACTATATAATCACATGCATCTTTCAAGATGGGAATAACCCTTTAAAAGTCTAATATATACTAAGACTTCATACATACCATAGATGTATAAGAAATGGAGCTCAGAAGGCCGTGGTGGAAGAAAGGGACATGATGCACCGATGATTGCATATGATGCCCTCTTAGGAGCTGGTGAGGATTGGAAAGAGCTCTGCAGTCGAGCCATGTTCCATGGAGGTAAGGGACTCAAAATTCTAGTATATATCATAGTATATGTGAAATAAGTATTGAACACATGCTATTGACATTAAATTCTCCCCAGATGTTTGTAACAACCCATTCAATCTACACAGGCAAAGAAATCAAACCATAGATGTCCATAAATTAAGTTATGATTATGAGTAATCATGAGAAATGACACAGGAAAAAGTATTGAACACGCTTACTGATATTTATTTAATACTTTATGCTAAAGTCTTTGTTGGTGATGAACAGATTCAAGATGCCTCCTGTATGGAGAAACTAGTCGCATGCTTTGCTCAGACACAATTTTGGTTCATTCTTACACACAAATCCTGAAGGTTCCGTGGGCTCTTGCAATGAACTCTGGCTTTAGTTCCCTCCATAAATTTTCTATTGGATTCAGGTAAGGTGATTGGCTGGGCCATTCTAGCAGATTGATTTTCTTTTTCTGAAACTATTTGAGAGTTTCCTTGGCTGTATGTTTGGGATCATTGTCTTGCTGAAATGTCTACCCTTGTTTTATCTTCATCATCCCGGTAAGTCTTGATGCTCCCACATACAAACTTCACTGTTGATATGGTGTTTTTGGAGTAATATGCAGTGCCTTTTGGCTTCCAAACATGGTGTGTATTATGACATTCAAAGAGTTCGATTTTGGTCTCATCTGACCAGACTTATATTTTCCAAATATTTCACAAGCTTGTCTAAATGTTGTTTAGCAAACTTTAAACGTGCTTGACCTTGCTGTTTGTTCAGTAATGGAGTATTGCATGGTGAACGTGCAAGCAGGCTATGGAGGTTGAATGCATTACTTATAGTTTTCTTTGAAACAAATGTACCTGCTAATTCCAGTTCTTTATGTGGCTCTGCACAGGTGGTTCTTGTCCAACTCTTCTGACAATTCTTTTCACTCCTCTGCCTGAAATCTCATGGAGAGCACCTGGTTGTGACTGGTTTATGGGAAAATTATTTTCTTTCCACTTCTGGATTACTGCCCCAACAGTGCTTCATGTAACCTTCAGTAGTTTAGAAATTATTCTCTAACCAATGCCATTAGTATGTTTTACAACAATAATGTTGTGAAAGTCTTGAGACAGCTCACTGGTTTTACCCATCATGAGATGTTTCTTGTGTGACACCTTGGTAGTGAAACACCTTTTTATAGGCCATGAGTTGAATCAGCTGATATTATTTTTCACTAAGTGTCAGGATTGCTTTCTAATTACTGATAGATTTCAGTTGGTGTCATGACTTTCCATGGCTTTTTGCACCACTCTTTCTTCATGTGTACAATACTTTTTCCCTGCGTCATTTCTAATTTGTACATATAACTTAATTTATGGACATCTATAGTTTAATTTCTTTGCTTGTGTGGATTGGATGGGATGCTATTGACATCTGAGATTTTCATGTCAATGGCATCATTAGAAATATATTTATTTAGAAAACTGGTGATATTTCCAATACTTTTTTTACCCACTGTATGTGTAAATCTAATATATAAAGCTCAATGTGGGTGTGTATGTATGTATGTATGTCCGGGATTGGCATCCTCACCGTCGCAGCTACAGCCACAAAATTTGGCACAGTCACACATCTGGACCCCGTGAGCATCATAGGCTATGCTGTGAGGCGAAATTTTAACCCCGCGCTTTCCAATTCACCAAACAATTTTGCCCCTATCTGCATAATGGGGAAAAAGTGTATGTATGTATTGGCATCTGCACCGTCGTAGCTACAGCCACAAAATTTTGCACAGTCACACGTCTGGACCCCGAGAGCGTCATAGGCTATGTTGTGAGGCGAAATTTTAACCCCGCAAGTTCCAATTCACCAAACAATTTTGCCCCTATCTACATAATGGGGAAAAAGTGAAAGGAAAAGTGTTGGAGGCAAATTGACTGCTGCCAGATGTGAACAAAGGGGACTTAAAGAATGAGAGCGATGGCGCCAAAGAGTATATACCGTACAGTTGCTAAGGTGGGGCCCTGACATGGGATACTCATCACACACGGGGATACACACACACACAAAATGCGCCACACACTACCACGTGCTTCAACACATATACCACCCTCAGCACACATTTCACCACAATCAGAATGCTGTAGATAAGACCCTGATGGCTGTGGCCGCATCTTATAGGCCAAAAATGGGGTGACAGATTCCCTTTAACTCAGTCGGCTGTGAGTGTAATGCTCACATGCCCGGTCCTTCAGAGCAAGTGACTTTCTGGCAAATAGAGAGAGGTCCTGGAAGAGATTCCGTCAGCAAGTTTCTGCTATTTATTCTGAGACCAGCAGAAAAAAGGCAGCGATGCTTACCTGCCCAGGCCTCCAGACAAATGCAGACCCATATAGTTAAGATGGCGGTAACACAGGTGCAAAAATACCGATCAGACAACCACTCACGGCCTACCAATCCATGGAGGGGATGGCTGCTTAATATGCTATTGCACAATAGAGATTTGTATGTGGCGCTGTTCACACAATGGTATAGCATCTGATTTACAGCCTATTAGTGACACCCATACTATTAGATTAGGCGGGCTGCCCAGTGCTATCCAAATGCATCCCATGTGAACAGACACCACATTTTATAAGACCAAATGGGCCCGGCTGCACCCTGAAAAACAAAGTGCAGAAAAATACATATAAAAATATGTGATGTATTATTTAATCTGAGAACAGCATAATGTAGGGGCAGAGAGGACAATTCCAGGGATGTGTAACTTATTAGGCTGCGTGTTGTATTTTTCGATATAATCATTGTTTTATCATCAGGAGAATGTCATAAGAGGACTAGGTGTCATGCTAGGCAGTCCAGCTAATCTAACCTCAACTCCACCAATGATTGGCAACTTGCTCACAATATACTGTGGCTGCTTCCTGCATACAATCAGGAGTGTAGGCTGTGTCATACAGAGCTCATCATTGATAGCACTGCTACAACTGCAGCAGAGAAAACAGGGATTCTATCCAAACTACACCAAGACTGCTGGAATCAAGGTCTCTGACCCTATATCATGCTGCTCTGAGATTACATAGCAACAAACCGCTTACAGATTCTCTTTAAGGAGGGGCCTCAATTACTATTGCCTATTTATTAAGGTATTAGAAAATGTGCCTTGTGTAAATATGTAGTTCCCAATGACAAACTGAATTATTAGGGTCTTCTATCCCACATTTAATGCTTACACTATTTTTATACATTTTTTTTAGAAAATTACCCTTTTTGTTGCAGGAGAAAGTGCTGCTACTGGATCCATTGCAGGTTGCCTGTTTGGATTGCTGTATGGTATAAACAATGTACCAAAGGGTTTATACCAGGAAATTGAACTAAAAGAAAAGCTCCAGTATCTGGGCGAAAAGCTCTACCAAGTATCTTCAAAAGAAAAGTAAAACTGCTATTTTTAATATATTAATTCTGAAGGAAAAACTAAAAATTAGCAGTGTTTTAAGGTGCACGTGTGGGTTTTTTCCATTTCCTATGTTGATCTTATATGTAGTTCTTACTTTGTGTTATTTTTGTTAGTTGCTGTCATGCTACCTCAGTTATGTCATATAAAAACTAAACCCACTACTGAACTGTATGCATGTGAAGAAAGATATGTTACATGTGCGATTGTAAAACCTCAGAATATGTAACCTACAATACAAGTTGTTGGAAAGTTCATGCATAATTTATACATACAGAAATTATATATTAAGGTCTCCTGACACTGGTGCATTTAGTTTGCTTGCCTTTTCAGTAGAGTTTAAAGGGGAACGGTCAAGGAAATAGTCAGGAGATCACACAGATCCCACTGCTGCCACCAATTTGTCAGAAGAATAGGCGGAGAGATCACGCAGATTCCACCGCTACCACCAATTTGTTAAGGAACAGCAGTGTGCTGCCTTCAATCGTCAGGACAATTATGCAATTGACTGACGAGTGATAGACGAGGCCTCGGCTATTTTCACTACTAGGCCAGTTATTGGAGAACTCACCATGAACAGCTAATACAGTATATACAAATCTGATTCCAAACATGGAATATATATTTTCTGGAACGGTCACTATCAACGCTACAATAACAAAAGTACTAACTGACACCACCAATCGTTTATACAGGCCGATTGGACACCTGTTACACATAGCGTATTACTTCAGGGAGCGATTTATAGCGCAAGAGGAAGAAAGTTATTAAAATTTGATATATTTAATCCAAAAAGTAGGCAGTGTATAAAAATATACAAAATGAACAAAACAGTATAAACAATTAACGTATTTTGGGGACTATAAGACACACCCCAAATTTTGGGGAGAAAAATAGGAAAAAATGTGTTAGTAAAATGATGGTGCCTCTTATAGTCCTTTTACAGTAGCTTAACAGTGGGGAGTAGCTGCTGTGGGGAAGTGGGGTCCCAGGAAGCAGAATAGGTGCTGCAGGAAGCTGGCAGTGGCACGAGTTAGGCAATGCTACAGGTCCTGGGCTGGGAGGTGTTCAGTAGGGCGAGGCTGCGGTGGGACTTCCAACATTTTCTGAAAGCCTGAATCGCAACCCCTCCTCCCAGCCTTGGGCACGCCGCATCGCCCCATTCCTGATGCCGCCGTCAGCTTCTCGCAGCAGCGACCCTGCCTCCTGGGATCCTGCTCCACCACAGCCAACCCCCACGTGTTAAGGTAGATTATAAGATGCATCCCCATTTTACCCCAAAATTTGGGGGAAAAAGTGGATCTCATACTCCAAAAAATACAGTACATAAAAAAAGATGAACAGAAGAAATGTAACAAACCTCATGTCGAAGGGTTGGCTCTGTCTCTCTTATGAAGGGGAGTTCTTAATTTTTTGAGAGTAACAGTACAGAACCACAGTGGACTTGTCTCTCTCAGGACTGACACTGATCATAGTTCAGTATTTGGTTATATTAACACAAGTCATGCCCAGATACCTCTCCTCCGGTAACTCATAACAGGGCCGGTCGTGGAATGTGGCTGGTGTACAGAAAATTATGGGATCCTCAACTTCCACTATCTCTTCTCCCCTGGATGTCCCAGGTGGAGATATCAATGTCATATATCCTTTCATAATTTTATCTTTCTATAGATAGGAAACATGGCATGGATATTGTCATCCATCTGACCAGTGTTAACCGTTTAGTGACATAAGGCAATGCGTTATGTTCACCACTTCGTCATGACTCTGAAAATATGTTTTTCATATCTGTCATATCGATGTTGTTCATAAAAACTTCAATTCATAATTTGCAAGAGAGGACAAAGAATTTTAATGTAATCTGCAGTGCTTGCCTTTCTGTTTGAGCTGATGCTAAAGATTATACACTCACTGGCCACTTTATTAGGTACACCTGTCCAACTGTGTGTTAAGACTTAATTTCTAATCAGCCAATCACATGGCGGCAACTCAGTGCATTTAGGCATGTAGACATGGTCAAGACAATCTCCTGCAGTTCAAACCGAGCATCAGTATGGGGAAGAAAGGTGATTTGAGTGCCTTTGAACGTGGCATGATTGTTGGTGCCAGAAGGGCTGGTCTGAGAATTTCAGAAACTGCTGATCTACTGGGATTTTCACGCACAACCATCTCTAGGGTTTACAGAGAATGGTCCGAAAAAGAAAAAAAATCCAGTGAGCGGCAGTTCTGTGGCCGGAAATGCCATGTTGATGCCAGAGGTCAGAGGAGAATGGGCAGACTGGTTCGAGCTGATAGAAAGGCAACAGTGACTCAAATTGCCACCCGTTACAACCAAGGTAGGCAGAAGAGCATCTCTGAACGCACAGTGCGTCGAACTTTGAGGCAGATGGGCTACAGCAGCAGAAGACCACACTGGGTACCACTCCTCTCAGCTAAGAACAGGAAACTGAGGCTACAATTTGCACAAGCTCATCGAAATTGGACAGTAGAAGATTGGAAAAACGTTGCCTGGTCTGATGAGTCTCGATTTCTGCTGCGACATTCGGATGGTAGGGTCAGAATTTGGTGTAAACAACATGAAAGCATGGATCCATCCTGCCTTGTATCAACGGTTCAGGCTTGTGGTGGTGGTGTCATGGTGTGGGGAATTTTTTCTGGGCACTCTTTGGGCCCCTTGGTACCAATTGAGCATCGTTGCAACGCCACAGCCTACCTGAGTATTGTTGCTGACCATGTCCATCCCTTTATGACCACAATGTACCCAACATCTGATGGCTACTTTCAGCAGGATAATGCGCCATGTCATAAAGCTCGAATCATCTCAGATTGGTTTCTTGAACATGACAATGAGTTTACTGTACTCAAATGGCCTCCTCAGTCACCAGATCTCAATCCAATAGAGCATCTTTGGGATGTGGTGGAACGGGAGATTCGCATCAGGGATGTGCAGCCGACAAATCTGCGCCAACTGTGTGATGCCATCATGTCAATATGGTCCAAAATCTCTGAGGAATGCTTCCAGCACCTTGTTGAATCTCTGCCACGAAGAATTGAGGCAGTTCTGAAGGCAAAAGGGGGTCCAACCCCTTACTAGCATGGTGTACCTAATAAAGTGGCCAGTGAGTGTAGATTATCTCTACCAGCCATAAAACTCATATCCCAAAATTCCTCTGTCAGCCCTGCCTGGTCTGCAATCCATCAGAAATCCTCTTTAATTAACTGTTCACATCAGTGGAGTCCCCTTGCACCGGGGTCATCTTGATGTCATAACCTTGCTTCAATAATAAGTTCCTTGGGGGGTCTAGTTTCCAAAATGGGGTCACTTGTGGGGGGTTTCCACTGTTTAGGTACATCAGGGGCTCTGCAAACGTAACATGACGCCCACAGACCATTCCATCAAGTCGGCATTTCAAAACGTCACTACTTCCATTCCGAGCCCCAACGTGTCCCCGAACAGTGGTCCCCCCCATATATGGGGTACCAGCGTACTCAGGACAAACTGGACAACAACTTTTGGGGTCCAATTTATCCTGTTACCCTTGTGAAAATAAAAAATAGTGGGCTAAAAATCACTTTTTGAGGAAAAAAAAATATTTTTTTATTTTCACAGCTCTGCGTTATAAACTTCTGTGAAGCACTTGGGGGTTCAACGTGCTCACCACACATCTAGATAAGTTCCTTGGGGGGTCTAGTTTCCAAAATGGGGTCACTTGTGGGGGGGTTTCCACTGTTTAGGTACATCAGGGGCTCTGCAAACGTAACATGACGCCCACAGACGATTCCATCAAGTCGGCATTTCAAAGCGTCACTACTTCCCTTCCGAGCCCCAACGTGTGCCCAAACAGTGGTCCCCCCCATATATGCGGTACCAGCGTACTCAGGACAAACTGGACAACAACTTTTGGGGTCTAATTTATCCTGTTACCCTTGTGAAAATAAAAAATAGTGGGCTAAAAATCACTTTTTGAGGAAAAAAAATTTTTTTTTTATTTTCACAGCTCTGCGTTATAAACTTCTGTGAAGCACTTGGGGGTTCAAAGTGCTGACCTCACATCTAGATTAGTTCCTTAGGTGATATAGTTTCCAAAATGGGGTCACTTGTGGGGGGTTTCCACTGTTTAGGTACATCAGGGGCTCTGCAAATGTAGCATGACGCCCACAGACCATTCCATCAAGTCTTCATTTCAAAGCGTCACTACTTCCCTTCCGAGCCCCAACGTGTGCCCAAACAGTGGTCCCCCCCCACTTATGGGGTACCAGCGTACTCAGGACACACTGGACAACAACTTTTGGGGTCCAATTTATCCTGTTACCCTTGTGAAAATAAAAAATAGTGGACTAAAAATAATTTTTTGAGGAAAAAAAAAATATTTTTTTATTTTCACGGCTCTGCGTTATAAACTTCTGTGAAGCACTTGGGGGTTCAAAGTGCTCACCACACATCTATATTGGTTTCTTGGGTGATCTAGTTTACAAAATGGGGTCATTTGTGGGGGGTTTCCACTGTTTAGGTACATCAGGGGCTCTGCAAACATAACATGACGCCCACAGACCATTCCATCAAGTCGGCATTTCAAAACGTCACTACTTCCCTTCTGAGCCCCAACGTGTGCCCAAACAGTGGTCCCCCCCACATATGTGGTACCAGCGTACTCAGGACAAGCTGGACAACTTTTGGGGTCCAATTTATCCTGTTACCTTTGTGAAAATAAAAAATAGCAGGCTAAAAATTTATTTTTTGAGGGAAAAAAAATATTTTTATTTTAACGGCTCTGCATTATAAACTTCTGTGTAGCACCTGGGGGTTCAAAGTGCTCACTATGCATCTAGATAAGTTCCTTAGGGGGTCTAGTTTCCAAAATGGGGTCATTTGTGGGGGAGCTCCAAAGTTTACGCACACAGGGGCTCTGCAAACACAACATGGTGTCCGCTAACGATTGGAGCTAATTTTCCATTCAAAAAGTCAAATGACGCTCCTTCCCTTCTGAGCCATGCCGTGCGCTCAAACAGTGGTTTTCCCCCACATTTGGGGTACCAGTGTACTCAGGACAAACTGGACAACAACTTTTGGGGTTCAATTTATCCTGTTACCCTTGGGAAAATAAAAAATAGCGGGCTAAAAAATCATTTTTGAGGAAAAAAAATTATTTTTTTATTTTCACTGCTCTGCGTTATAAACTTCTGTGAAGCACTTGGGGGTTCAAAGTGCTCACCACACATCTAGATAAGTTCCTTCGGGGGTCTAGTTTCCAAAATGGGGTCACTTGTGGGGGAGCTCCAATGTTTAGGCACACAGGGGCTCTCCAAATGCGACATGGTGTCCGCTAACGATTGGAGCTAATTTTCCAATCAAAAAGTCACATGGCGCTCCTTCCCTTCCGGGCCTTGCGGTGCACCCAAACAGTGGTTTATGACCACATATGAGATATTGATGTACTCAGGAGAAATTGCCCAACAAATTTTAGGATCCATTTTATCCTGTTGCCCATGTGAAAATGAAAAAACTGAGGCCAAATAAAATTTTTGTGAAAAAAAAGTACTTTTTTTTTTTTACAGATCAATTTGTGAAGCACCTGGGGGTTCAAAGTGCATACTATGCATCTAGATAAGTTCCTTGGAGGGTCTAGTTTCCAAAATGGGCTCACTTGTGGGGGAGCTCCAATGTTTAGGCACACAGGTACTCTTAAAACAAGACATGGCAACCGCTAAACATTCAAGCATATTTTACATTCAAAAAGTAAAATGGCGCTCCTTGCCTTCTGAGCCCTGCCGTGCGCCCAAACAGTGGTTTATGACCACATATGAGGAATCAGTGTACTCAGGAGAAATTGCCCAACAAATGTTAGGATACATTTTATCCTGTTACCCATGTGAAAATGAAAAAACTGATGCTAAAATAAAATTTTGGTTGGAAAAATTAAAATGTCCATTTTTTCATTCCATGTTGCTTTAGTTCCTGTGAAGCACCTGAAGGGTTAATAATCTTCTTGAATGTAGTTTTGAGTAGCTTGAGGGGTGCAGTTTTTAGAATGGTGACACTTTTGGGTGTTTTCTGCCATTTAGACCCCTCAAAGTGACTTCAAATGTGAGGTTGTCCCTAAAAAAATGGTTTTGTAAATTTTGTTGTAAAAATGAGAAATTGCTGGTCAACTTTTAACCCTTATAACTTCCTAACGAAAAAAAATGTTGTTTCCAAAATTGTGCTGATGTAAAGTAGACATGTGGGAAATGTTATTTATTAACTATTTTGTGTCACATAACTCTCTGGTTTAACAGAATAAAAATTCAAAATTTGAAAATTGCAAAATTTTCAAAATTTTCGCCAAATTTCCATTTTTTTCACAAATAAACGCAAAAATTATTGACCTAAATTTACCACTATCATGAAGCCCAATATGTTACGAAAAAACAATCTCGGAATCGCTAGGATGCGTTGAAGCGTTCCTGAGTTATTACCTCATAAAGGGACATTGGTCAGAATTGCAAAAAATGGCCAGGTCATTAAGGTCAAAATAGGCTGGGTCATGAAGGGGTTAATTTACCACTGGAATGGTTTTAATACTAATTCCCTGACCTTAGTAACATATTTACTAAACGCCATTGTGACCTGCTGGTTCGTTCAATTGTTTGATGGGTGACCAGGAGGTCACTTCTCAATGTAAGTCTATGAGAGCCAGAATGAGGCCCTCATAGACTTTCTCTGAGAGCTTGTGACTGTTACCTCTGACTTCTGGTCACTCAGAAGTTGCGGTAACAAGATGGCAGATTGGGACCAGAGGAGAGCCGGAAACAGCTGAAGACAGCAGCTTACATTAGTGGTACCACTCCAGCGCTGAAATAAAAATACAAGTGATACTGAATATTTTACAACAGATGTGGTGAACCTCCGACCCACCGGCCGTGTACTGCCCGAGATGTAATTTTCTCCGACCCTTGGGCAGATTCCTGTGGACTGCAGTGCCTTAGCCGGTGGCCCTTTGATTTCTCCCTGTACTACGACCCAGTGCATGCAGCATTCACAACTGAATGTTGTGGCGTATGCGATGAAGGATTATGCCTGACGCTGGCCAGTGTGGGATAATTTAGCATAATCTGCGTTCCTGGCCCTCTGATGGTGAAGCCAGCAGCTGCAACATCTCCTTTGTAATATATGTACCAACCCCACTGTCTACTAAGTGATGTATGCCAGCCACACTGTCTCCTATGTGATGTATTCACCAGCTTCGCTGTCTCCTATGTAATGTATGTGTCATGGCTCAGTTTCAGGGTTCGATCCGGTGACCTTTTGCTGCGTGGTTAGTTTCCCTCTCTGCTGGATTAAAGTCCATTTTCTCTCAGTCCAAATGCTAATGGTTTCTTTTGTCTTGGTTTTCCTTTCTTGGTTGGTTCCCACATTCCCTAATAACTCGGTGTGTTATTACCTTCTAAACTCGTGTATAATCTGAGATTTTCAGCACATTTCGGCTTATACAAGAGTCATTGTCCAGAAAGCCCCCCGCCGACTAGGGGGAGCGGCGGAGCAGTGGCAGTAGCCTGCAGCTGTGTCACAGCGACAGCTGCAGCCACCGGCTAACAGAAGACATAATAGTCACCATCCTCGCTCTGTCGCTGCATCTCCTTCCAGGCGCCGGCAGCGCTTCCTGTGCTCAGTGGTCACGTGGTACCTCTCATTAAGGTAATGAACAATCTCTATATATAAAACAGAATGTATGTATGTATGTATGTGTGTGTGTATCACCAACCAATCACAAAGCATCTTTCATTTCACAAGAGCTGTTCAAAAGAAGCTGAGCTGTGATTGGTTGTTATGAGCAACAGTTTTCCTTGCAACCAATAACTAAGCATCTCTCATTTCACCAGAGCTGGTACAAAGAAGCTGAGCTGTGATTGGTTGCTAGGAGCAAGTTTTCCCACTTGACAACACCTCAGCAGACACTGACATGGTGGGAGAAATCTAGCATCCCCGGGAACATAAGCTCCCAGCCATTGTCTGCCCCCCAGACTAGAGCACAGAGCACATGACAGAAATGAACCCCCCTCCCATGCCCATATACACATCACACATCCTCCATCCCATAGGCACATCTTCCCTCTTAAAGGGATCTCCGGTATGGAAGTCAGGGCAAATCCATCCAGCGCTTTGGTTTTGACCCCAGGCCTCTCTTAAAGGGATCCCTAGTATGGAAGTTAGGACTGTTCCACTCAGCTCTGAGGTTCTGACCACAGGGTCTCTTAAAGGGATCATTGGTATGCAAGTTAGGGCAAATCCACTCAGCATTTTGGTACTGACCCCAGGCCTTTCTTAAAGGGATCTCCGGTATGGAAGGCAGGGCAAATCCATCCAGTGCTTTGGTTCTGACCCCATGCCTCTCTTAAAGGGATCCCCAGTTTGGAAGTCAGGGCAATTGCCTTCAAATGCTCTAGTACTGACCCCAGGCTCTCTTAAAAGGATCTCCTGTACGGAAGTTAGGGCAAATCCCTCAGCGTTCTGATTCTGACCCCAGGGTTCTATTAAAGGGATCATTGGTATGCAAGTCAGGGCAAATCCACTCAGCGCTCTGGTTCTGATCCCAGGCTTTCTTAAGGGGATCCCCGGGATGGAAGTCAGGGCAAATTCACTCAGCCCTCTGGTTCTGACCCAAGGCCCCTCTTAAAGGGATCCCCGGTATGGAAGTGAGGGCAAATCCACTCTGCACTTTGGTACTGACCCCATGTCTCTCTTAAAGGGATCCCCAGAATGGAAGTCAGGGCAATTGCCTTCAAATGCTCTGGTACTGGCCCCAGGCTTTCTTAAAGGGATCTCCTGTACGGAAGTTAGGGCAAATCCCTCAGCACTCTGATTCTGACCCCAGGGTTCTATTAAAGGGAACATTGGTATGCAATTCAGGGCAAATCCACTCAGCGCTCTGGTTCTGATCCCAGGCTTTCTTAAAGGGATCTCCGGTACGGAAGTTAGGGTAAATCCCTCAGCGCTCTGATTCTCACCCCAGGCTTCTATAAAAGGGATCATTGGTATGGAAGTCAGGGCAAATCCATTCACCACTCTGGTTCTGACGCCAGGCCTCTCTTAATAGTCCGGTGGCTCTGACGGGATGATGTGGGATATTAGGGATAGTAGTCCAGCGGCTGTGACGGGATGATGTGGGATATTAGTGGTAGTTGTCCGGTGGCTCTGGCTGATGGGATGATGTGGGATATTAAGGGTAGTAGTCTGGCAGCTGTGACGGGATGATGTGGGATATTAGTGGTAGTTGTCCGGTGGCTCTGGCTGACGGGATGATGTCGGATATTAGGGGTAGTAGTTAGGTGGCTTTGACGGGATGATGTGGGATATTAGGGGTAGTAGTCTGGTGGCTCTGGGTGCCGGGACGATGTGGGATATTAGGGCTAGTAGCCCGGTAGCTCTGGCTGACGGGAGGATGTGGGATATTATAGTGAATGTGGCTATGCGGGGTGGGCGGGGCTCTACACTCAGCTTTATATATATAGATATAATCATTATAATTTGTTATGTCTAACCGTAGTTAGTTACTATGCCCGGGCAGCGACGGAGTCTTCAGCTAGTAAACAATAAAGTTCACCATTTACTAAACCTTCCCACTACAATTAAGATCACAGTTTTACCAGAGGACGAATGAAGACCCGTAATGAAATCCATGGACAAGTGAGTCCATGGTCGGTCAGGAATGGTTACTGGTAAAAGAGCCCCAGACGGACGAGTATGAGGGGTCTTGGAATGTGCATAGACACAACACAAAGCCACAAAGTCAACTACATCTTTAAGCAACCTTGGCTACCAAAAATGATGAGAACGGAGGTCCATGGTTGCTTTATTACCTGGGTGACCAGCGAGAGCAGAGTTTTGATGTGCCTTCAAAATGTACAGGTACAAACAATTTCCTTTTAAGGGCCATCAGGGGCATCCCCTTGAGCCTTCAATACCTCACCCTCAAGTTCGAAACACATTGAAGAGAAGACCCCCCTTCTTGAAAAATAGAGACAGCATATTCAGTACTCCCACCCCCAGTGAAACTCCAAGACAACACATCTGATTTTACGTTCTTAATCCCAGGACTGTCATACACATGATGAGGAGGCAGTTTTTGACACCCTTTATCAGCGAAAACCTCCTCACAATCAGACAGGAAAGATGGAATGCTTTTAGTGGAGACACTTATAAGGTTCGGCCAGGGCGGTAGTTGTGGCTGAAGTAAACGGCTCAGGCACCCCTGGTCTTCCCTCACATAGACCACATAGACATGACAATTCTCTATCAGCATACCTGTTGCTCCATTCTTCTCACCTTCAGGGCCTTCCCCAGGTGGCTGCACATTTTTTCCAACTCTTTTGGCAAAAACGAAGACACAGTCCAATTCCAACTTTAAACAAGAAACTTTACTCTTTTGTATTCTCAGTCTGTTCTCTTCAGTTACAGCATTGACATGAGGTAACACACAATTTGCCTTCTTCACTTTCCTTAGTTTCTCACTGTCACCTTCCAGAATATTCCCGGGTTGTCCCATACCAGTCGGCATCACAGCATCCTCCCTGTCCAGCTTCACCATCTTTGGGAGTTCCCCTGTCTGTTTCGCCCCAGACAAAAGGGCATCTGCCCACGTAGCAAGCTGTCTTATAATGAGTGATCTGTCCTGCCGTACTGCTGCCAACTGTCTCACTACCATCTGCAGTATAGTGCTTGGTACTGCAATGTTCTGCACTGCTGTCATCTGTGGCCCTCAGGCCCTGAATGGCTGGGCTCTTGTCCTTAAACGTTACAGGGTTACCTGCCCTGTCAGGGCCACAAAGCCCACCTGACTAAAATGCCAGATGCTCCCTGGCTTAACCACAGTTAGCCCCTCCTACATTAACTATTTACATTCTGAACATAACTATATCCCCTTCTAGTGGGCCTACTAGGGAACTACGCTTGCCCTACATAAATACGATAATAGCAAAGCATACAGATAATTATACGGTGGATATTAATCAACATTAAATATACATAACATAAATAAAAGGCACGTATATCATGGCTTTAGGCTGTGTGCACACGATGCAGATTTGCAGCGCATCCGCAGCGGATTTTACCGCGCAGAAACGTTGCATATCCGCATTGTGATGTACAGTGGCCTTAAAATCAATGAAAAAAAATAAACCGCTGTGCAGACGCTGTGGATTTTTCCGCGTGGTTTTCCTGCGGTACAAAATCCGCAGCATGTTACATCTTTTGTGCTGTGTTCCATCTCCCCTGTCACCAAATCCGCAGGGGGAAAACCGCAGTGGAAAACTGCACAAAAACCGCAATAAAACCGCAGGAAAAATGGAAGAAATCCGCAGGAAAAATGCAGGTCATTTGACCTGCGGATTTCTTCCATTCTGTGCGGAAAAATCCGCAGGGCTAAAAAGTCCGTCTGCACTCAGCCTTAGACATCCCTTACATCCTAGAGATAGTATCACCTAGGTAATAATTTTTGCAAAAATCACTCCACTAAATTATCTCGCTGGCCTGCCAGTCTATGACTGGATTATGCTTAGCCAACCAGGGAGGACCCAACACAGTAGGAGTAGGGAGACCTTTAAAGATATAACGATAAAGAAGCTCCCTGTGAAGAGACCCTATATGCAGGTTCACACCATATACTACTTGCGTAAAATTTCTCTGACTCAGAAAACATATCCAGGAGGGCAACCTTAGGTTCCAGTTCAGCCCGCCGGACCAACAGTCTGCTGCTGAGAAACCCTAAATTGCAGGTCTAACACTTCAAGTGACAGGCCCTGCAATTGTTCAGCAAGGACTACAATGAGATCCAAACCAAGGTACAAAATGTGGTGCCAGAGAAAATGTCATACTGTGACGGTCTTAGGTAGGGAAGTGGGGCCTCAAACTGTCCATGGAACGGGGGGTACTCTCGATAGTAGAAAGGTCCAAATCTCTGAACTTTCTATGCTCCTGTTAATCCCTGGTCTGTCCCCTACCCCACCCCATGGAGCCTGGGAGGGAAATATAATGTGAACAAGACACAACAGACAAAACAGGGATAACAGAAAACCTCTATCATACAAAAGCACCAACCAATAATAGGGAGAGAGATATGGACAGGGAGAAGTAAACTAAATGGGAACAGGACCAGGAGATAAACACACACATGCACTACAGAACACCTCCACAACAACTTCTCTCCAAACACTTAACTTAAGCCCACAGCACAGGAAGACAAATCTCCAATAGCAGCAATGATTTCCTTTTCAACACAGCGTCTCCAAAGAGCAAGGAAGCAAAGCTTTCACTGGCGAGACAGAGAGGGTCCATATATTAGAGTTGGCCCCCTTGCAGGTCAGGGCAGAAATAGGAGCAGTCCAAGATGAGAAATTGAAAATGAACTGAGGGTAATAATTTGCGAATCCAAGAAATCGCTGGATAGCTTTCAGACCATTAGGACGGGGCCACTTCAAGATAGTGGTGTCATGCTGTGATGGTCTTTGGTAAGGAAGAGGGGGCCTCAAACTGTCCCTGGAACTGGGACCCTAACTATCCCTGTCCCGGGGAGAGGCCCGAGTCTCCGACCTTACTATGATCCTGTTAAACCCTGATCTGTCCCCTACCTCACCCCATGAGGCATGGGGAAGAAATGTAAGGTAAACAAAATACAAAGACAAAGCAAGGATAAAAGAAAACCTCTATCATGCAAAAGCACTAACCAACAATAGGGACAGAGTGAAATAAACTAAATGGGAACAGAGACCAGGAGATAAATGCATAAGTACTACAGCAAACCACAGATTACTACAACAAAAACTCCACTCCAACCACTTAGCTTTAGCACACAGCACAGGAAGACATACCCACCAGATCAGATACAGCTGAAAATGGAGCTGCAAGTTTCAAACCAGCTCAGAAAGGGTCATTAACCTCTTCAGCACCAAAGGAAATCAAATTCATTTAATATCGGACTCGAACACACAGGCTAATTGGAAGATCTGTGCTTCACAATACTCAGAGATCTTCTACCACCAGATCTGCAAGGTTCACGTGACACACTTGTGACAGTTATTCACTGAATAATGATGATCACATGTTCGAGGACATGAAAATCAAGCCCTGATCTGGTAACTTCTGGTAACTGAGACCCCGGAGATTTTCGGACTCTAGGGGGGGCGCTATACCCTTATTCCCGATCAACATTTTAAAACAGCAATGAGAGAATCAGACCCCTTAATCACCTCCGTTTTCCTGGCCACTCGTTTTTCTTTACTCAGCTGCTTTTTTCTTGCCATAATACGAATTCTAACAGTCGAGTCAGTAGGACTATCACCTGTGTATCCACCAGACTTCTGCACAACACAGCTGATGGTCTCAACCCCATTCATAAGGCAAGAAATCCTACTTATTAAACCTGACAGGGCACACCAGTGAAGCGAAAACCATTTCCGGTGACTACCTCTTGAAGCTCACCAAGAGAATGCCAAGAGACTGCAAAGCAGTTATCAAAGCAAAAGGTGGCTACTTTGAAGAACCTAGAATAAAAGACATACAGGATTTTCAGTTGTTTCACACTTTTTTGTTAATTATATAATTCCACATGTGTTAATTCATGGTTTTGATACCTTCAGAGTGAATCTACAATTTTCATAGTCATGAAAATAAAGAAAACTCTTTGAATGAGAAGGTGTGTCCACACTTTTGGTCTGTACTGTATATGTAGAAAAATTATTAAAACACCAATTAATTTGATGTGTACATACACACTTGCATTGCTCTGGAGAGAAAATGTTTAATGCAATGTTTTCTTTCCTGTCCCACAATGAATGGTGATAGAGACAATTTGGAATTAATTGACAGACGAGAACACCATGAGTAACTATTGGGGTGGATTTCAAAGCATAAGCACTGATAGACTATAAAGAACATAACTGAGAACACCTATAATGAGAATACTCTAATTCCACATAGAAGTATCTAGAATATCAGGCCTGGGGATCTGCTAATTGCTAAAAGCTAAGTAGGATGTATATTTGTGCACAATTAATCCTACCATAGGCTCATTTTCTAAACTTAATAAATGAAATCAATTATACCTATGGTATATCTGGATGTGTGATCATACGACCTAATTATATAGACAGTTGTTGAGTATGTATGAATATGCAATAATAATCTTCTGATGTTGTTGGATGGGATAATGCATATAGAATCCTCTATTTAAAGCGCTTATCGTCATTCTGAAGCATGCATATGTAAAAGATAAATTAAACATCAACCGTGATATTTCTGGGAGGAGATTTTCTATTTCTCTATATTTTTGTGAAAATAAACTCTAATTTAATTTCTGTAATTTGTCTTGCTGTTTGTGGAAAATTACATTTTAAATAAATAGTTAGCCTCTGGCTTAATCTATATGGACCAAAGTATTGGGACACTTACACTTTGCATCTACAGGAACTTTTGTAACAGCCCATTATAAGTCTATAGGCACTAATGTTGATGTGGTTTCCCTTTTGCAGCTTAAACAGTTTATAGTCTTCTAAGAAAGCATTCACTACAATATATCTGTGGCAATTTGTATCCACTGATTCAGGAAAGCATTTGTGAGGTCACACACTGATGTTGGGCAAGAGGGCCTGGCTCACAATCTCTGTTAAAGAAAGCTCATCAATAAATAAAGCACCATGATTAAAGGGGTAGAGTATACATAAATACCAAGCTAGTCATTGTAGTGCTCATATATATGACATATAGTGGGACCAATCGCCAAGATGAACATGGCAAAAACAAGGAGCAAAAAAAGCGATCAAAGTACTTTAGTCCAATATGGTAGAAAATAGTAACATTTTATCAAAGATATACCGTATTTTTCGGACTATAAGATGCACCAGACCATAAGACGCACCACAAATTTTCAGAAGGAAAATAGGGGAAAAAATTGGGGTCCGTCTTACAGTCCAAATTCAGCTTACTAGGGAAAGGATTGGCACAGGTGGAGGAGTGGTCACAGTGGTCGTTTGGTGGTCCAGGCTTGTGCGGTGGCCTCTGGGAAATCCCTTCTCAGGCTGGTGCAGTGGCGGTACTCTGTGTTGCGGCGGTGCTCTGTGGGGTGACTGTGCTCTGTGCTGGGACGCCTGAGCTCTGTGCTGGGGTGGCAGGGCTCTGTGATGGGAAAGCTGGGCTCTGTGCTGGGGCAGCGCCGCTCTGTGCTGGGGCAGTGGCAGCGCCGCTCTGTGCTGGGGCAGTGGCAGTGCTACTCTGTGCTGGAGCAGTGGCAGCGCCACTCTGTGCTGGGGCAGAGGCACTGGCAGTGCCGCTCTGTGCTGGGGCAGGGGCAGTGGCAGCACCGCTGTGTGCTGGGGCAGGAGCAGTGGCAGGGCCACTCTGTGCTGCATGGCGGGCCTCCATCAGCATTTTGTCAAAGCCCCGCAGCTCCATTGCTGCGATGCAGTGGCTCCGGGAATATGGCCGCCGGGGGCGGCGCATGCTCAGATTCAGATCTCGGCAATATATTCTCAGAGGCCATCGCACCGCATCGCAGCAACGGAGCTGCAGGGCTTTCATGAAATGCCGACGGAGGCCAGCCGCACGAGAGCCCCGCCACTGCAGCACCACAGAACACCTCCGCACCACAACCACACCACCCTGGGAAGGAAGGCTGCATCGGAACCACCACCACCACTGGATTTGTAATTATGTTCCGACCATAAGACGCACCCCCATTTTCCCCAAAAAATTTTGGGGAAAAAAGTGCGTCTTATAGTTTGAAAAATATGGTACATCAAGGAACAAGTGAGTGAGGGAAAAAAGTGCATAAGTGCATCAAAACATGCTAGGACGCAGGATGCATGCGGGTGGTCTTATAATATATAGAATCAAATTGGTAATCAGACATAGACACAAATACTAGCAAAAAGAGACCAACTACCCATAATAGAAACAGTATTGAATGGAACTGGGTAGAAAAATATGTAGTTAGTTTAATTAATTTTTTTTTTCTATTTTTGTATCATTGGTCATAAGATGTTTTGTCCCTGATTTATGATATCCTGTTTTCTTGGTAATGTTTTGTATTCACAATATCTTTGTATTCTTGACCGATTTGCCAACCAGTACACCAGCAGTAATGTGTATAATCCTTTTTATTATCCCATGGTCCGGTACGTATGCGTGTCATGGTCTGCCCCCTCTGCCTGTCGGCATTCTGTTGCTGTTTTTTCATTTACGATTTGGGATTATAGGTTGTTAAAAAGAGTATTATAGTTTGTTAAAATAGAGGTAAAAGAATAGACAGTTATGGTACTCAGTTTCTGTCTGTGTTCAACATTGAGATTTATTTTTCAACAGAGGTGATATAACTCTTAACAATCCAGAGGTTGATGTCCCATCCTTACCCAATTGTCTAAAGGGGCTGAAATTCAAAACACAGGATGAAGTGTTCAGGAACCAGGAACCTCAAGTTCTCTTTCTGAAAATAAAATTGATTATGCTTATTTCTATCTGAGTCCCCCCACCCAAAAAATAAAAATCAGTGAAGTATAAAATAACCATATGCCACATGGAATAAAAATGAAAGGTTGCAGAGTTGGTGTTTTTTTTCTTGCTATTATATTTGTATTTTCCCTCAAAATTAATACAAGTGAATCAATACATTCCCAAAATGATCCCAATGAAGACTATGGGGCTTTATCAAAGCTTTAACAGCAGAAAACTTCAGTAAGTCGCAAAATTTTTTGCAAACCGGAAGTTTTGGACATTTTTACCAGTTTATACTGAGCTCTGCAAAAATGGAATTTACGTTATCCCAGTGCTTTTCATTTTAGCAAGCCTGGGGTAGTGCAACTTTGCACTAAGCAAGTCTTCATGAATAAGCACCAATAACTGATCGCACAAAAAAAACCACACCTACAGCTAAATTGATAACAAATCTAAAAAAAAATGCAGCACAAATCTGTTTATTTTTCATAAACCATAGCTTTATTTCACAGAAACATACTACTAAACCTTAAGAAATAAATTATATACATTTGGTATCACTGTAGAATTAAAGTTAATATTTTTTTTTACTCTGCATGGTAAATAAAAATGTTAAAAAAAACAAATGCAATTACTTTGCTTTTTTCACTACCCTTAAAAGTCAATGAAAGTTAATTGACAAATTATAGTTACCACAAAAAAGTGCTTAGAAACTGTAACAATTTCCATAAATAAACAAGCTATCATAAGGTATGTAAATGGAGAACTACAAAAATGATGTAGCAATGAAACAAAGTGTATTAATTAGCGAGGCTAGAACAAAGTGCACAATTTGAAATAATACTGAATGTCTTGATTGTTCTGTGGAATATGTTATATATTCTGCAGCTTACTCTAAAATAGGCAATAACGTAAAACATATCTGATATCAAATATGACTTTGAGTGTATTGCGGACTCATACTTTTTGTGGAGAGAACAACTTAGTATGTGGGAGGTCTGAAGTATATATCACATAGGAGACACTGGAGCTGCTATATATGCAAAATATAGGAGACACAGAGACTGCTCTATATACATCAGAAAGGAGACACTGAGACTGCTCTATTACATCACAAAAGAGACACAGAGACTTCTTTATATAAATCACATAGGAGACACTGGGGCTGCAGCATATATATCACAAAGCAGACCCTGGGACCGGAGCATAAACATCACATAGGAGATGCTGAAGTATATAAATCACATAGGAGACCTCAAGGCTGTTGTATATACAAATATTATCACGTAGGATATACTGGGGCTAAAGCATATATATCACATAGGAGATGCTGGGGCTGATAAACACAGTGAAGGAAATAATTATTTGATCCCTTGCTGATTTTGTAAGTTTGCCCACTGACCAAGACATGAACAGTCTATAATATTAAAGTTAAGTTAATTTTAACATTGAGAGATAGAATATCAAAAATAAAATCCAGAAAATCACATTCTATAAATTATTATATATAAATTTATTTGCATTTTGCAGTGAGAAATAAGTATTTGATCCCTCTGTCAAACAAGAATTAATACTTGGTGGCAAAACCCTTGTTGGCAAACACAGTAGTCATCAGACGTTTTTTGTAGTTGATGATGAGGTTTGCGCACATGTCAGGAGGAATTTTGGTCCACTCAGATCATCTCTAAATCATTAAGATTTTGAGGCTGTCGCTTGGCAACTCGGAGCTTCAACTCCTTCCATAAGTTTTCTACGGGATTAATGTCTGGTGACTGGCTAGGCCACTCCATGACCTTAATGTGCTTCTTTTTGAGCCACTCCTTTGTTGCCTTGGCTGTATGTTTTTGGTCATTGTCTTGCTGGAAGACCCAGCCATGACCCATTTTTAATGTCCTGAAGGAGGGAAGGAGGTTGTCACTCAGGATTTTATGTTACATGACTCCATCCATTCTCCCATTGATGCGGTGAAGTAGTCTGGGGCTGGAGCACATGCATCACACAGTAGACACTGAAGCTGTAGCATATACATTACATAAGATACACTGTGCTTCAGCATATACATCACAGGACATGTTGGGGCATATTCATCACAGGAGACACAGGTCTGGTGCATTTATAAAACATATGAGATGCTAGGGCATATACATCACAGGAGATGCTGGGCCTCTGTTGCTATCTTTGTCTATATGATTTAAGCGGAGAGTGAGCTGACTCCATACACAAAGCACTGACCAGCGTCAGGACGTAATGCCTCATTGCATGTACCGCAGAATTCAGTAGTTTAGCACAGGTGGGTGTTGACCCATTGAGTCAAATTAACCCTGCAGGGGCATTGACTAAATGTTTACTGGGTATTCACTACAATTTCTGATGGTGAGGATAAACTGGCACACCTGTAGACGTGAGGTACCACTCCAGGACAGTTCCAGGGGGACTGCAGCAGCTGATCAGAGCGCCAGGAACTCAGGTACAGGGTACAGGTGGATGAAACAAAAGCAAGGTCAGACTGTCTGAGGTCAGGGCTGGCAGAACATGTTCAGAATTACTAGCCTATGAGAGTGGAGAGATATGGATAAATGAGAAGACAAGCCAGGTCGATAACAGGTGAGACAAAACAGGAATAAGCCAATGCAGAAATTAGAAACAGAGCTACTAAGAACCTAAGTTCAAGCGAGAAATGGAGGATGGAGTTGTCTGATATATCACCTGCTGGTAAGTGATAGGTTGGGTAAGTAGATCTCTGCAGGACAGAATGGATACAATTCCTGCAGAGTGTAGCCTCTGCACTTTATGACTCACAAACAGCCAAGCTGGGAGATAACACAAGGCAGCACAGAGATGGACAGGTACTGGGTGGAGCTGAAAGAAATACGTGGTCAGTGGGGCGGCGCTTAGAAGGTGTGCTTGCGCATGCCCGCAGTGTAAAGAGCAATTAAATGGCCCATGCACAGCAAAATGTGTTCTGCAAGACTGAGCACTGCGGTCCCTAGGAATCTGCTTGGGGGCAGGAGAAAAGAACAAGGGTGGGGCTGGAGATTTCCCACCCCTGCTTTAGGACAATGAGGAATGTGATCTATCTATCTATAAATTGATTCAACAATCCATCTATCATCATTTTATATATAAATTAGGTAGTATACAGTATATTGGACCACAGTCAAGAAATTATTATTCAAATCAACCTTTAGTATGTTTTCATTTACAACTGTGCTGATGTTACTAATGGAAAATGATTCATCATATTATACCTAGCTGCATATAAAATAAAAAGTATCCAATTCTCCACCACTTAATCAACAGAGTAAAGCAAATCTATACAAATAGTATAGCACATATGTAAAGCAGAGTTTTACCATGAGAATAGAACATATGTTAAGTGATTATTTATAATGATTACAAAGTAAATTAATTTTCTTTTACGCAGCATTGTAAAAGTTCCCGGAGATAGGATATCAGTAGATCTACTGCTTTTGAAGAAAAAGGTCAATAAAATTTTGAACCCAGGTGAACAGGCTATTCTCATAAGTCTACTGGACTACATCAGTAAATTGAATGGTTCGGAAAACACAAAATTAACAGAGATTGAAACTACTTCTAAGTGTCATAGAGACGAAACACAACCCAATCAGCAAGAACAAAATAATAGCAAAAACGTCCTAAGGCCATCCAAATTTCAGCTCTTACAGTCCAAGTTCATGAATCCAAACCATAAGCCTCCAATGAAAAAGACAAAGGAAGTAGGCAAATTAATCTTTAAGGAAAATCAGCATACAAATCGAGTTTGCAAAGGCAGCATTGTCAGAAAATTAGACCCATCAAAATTAAAGCTAACCAAAGATGAAAAAGGAGGAAATGACCTACGCTTTTATAATGGTACAAATCCAAAGAATAAAGGTAGCGTAAAAGCCATTTTGACTAAGTTTATTGTTGCAGAAGAAAAGGAAAATATAATAAAGCAAGATAACATAAAAACTAATATGCCCAAAATAATTAACAAAAACACAGTTATTTCTGCCCTAAAAGAAAAGTTTGAACAAAACTGTACAATCTGTTCTGTAAAGCATGGAACATCTCCTCTGGTTCCAAAAGAACACAATGTGAAAATATCTGCAGATACTAAATCTATTAAAAAGGCAAAGGCTCAGGTGTTACATATCACCACAATGACTACAAATTGTTGGGAACTTCCAAAAGCAGAATGTGCACCCCTAAAGGAAGAGATTATTCCATTTGTCCAGGCTAAGAGCCTTTCTGTGAAGCTGTATAGTCCAAAGACTTTCATTCTTAATTCCGAGAAGGTGGGTTCACAGAAACAGAAATGTAGACATGACAGAAAGGAGAACAATTTGCTCTGTTGCGATAGACAAACCACAATCATGAAGGAAAATCTAGAGAAAAGCAATCATTTGAAAAAAGGAAAAGAACATGCATGGATTAGAAAAGATGGAATGGAAAGCTCATATGAAAGTGATAAAATACAGCAGGAAAACATAAATGACACAAATACTGTAAACAATAATTCTTCAGATCCAGTAAATGTTCTTGGCAATGTAGAAATTGAGCCGGCAGTTGATATTCAGATTCATGTTGAAGAAGAAAGATATTCAAGATACATGGATGTAGGTCACCAAAGTTTTCTAGACAGCCAGCACAACACACAGACACGTGATACCAGTAATGGTGATGTGAATCATATGAGTGGCTATGAGGATATGAATCTTATGGGTGACTACTTTTTAGACCACAGCCAGAAAGTGGAAAGTACCAATAACCTTCCCGAACATATTTTGAGCGAATGTATAACTAATAACAATATTAAGAATCCTGGTCTTAATATAGATAAAGACAAGGAATGTAATGTTAATAAGGTGATAAACAATATTGAAAAAGGAGCACAAAATGTCACTATCTACCATTGTAACAATTTGGTTTCAAAAAGTAAAATACAAAATGGCTGTACTGATGAAGAGCACAAATTTTTAAATATTAGTTCTAACATGTCCCCCTGTGTGAAGCCAGAAGAGACTGAACTGAAGAACATCTGTAAGATGGAAAAGGAACATGAGGTACAAGAAAGGGAGGAAATTGGTGAAGGACACAAAGGACATGAAGTAGAAATTTCTGTGGGTGCCCAATTAAAAGCAGAACCCATAAAAGTTCCTTATTCTCAAGCATTGAAAAAACACTCAAGTAGATACAAGTCAGATAAAAAAGAAGAAAACAAATATGGCAACCTCTGTCAGTTGTATGCACCAGAACAGAATCTACAAACCATTCAGTCAGTTCTAACAGGGAGATCAACATGCAGCACCGAACCACCTGTTCCATCTCAAATGAGTTATGTCACAATTGTAAAAGTTGACAAGAAACCTTTGAATATTAATGAAGCTACAAACACTAAAAACACAAGATATAAGGAAACACCAATAAAAACCAGTATAGAACAAGGTAAAGTTGGCCCAAAACCCAAACCACATTCAGACACATTGTTCCATGGAAAAAATGCTTCACAGGAAACAAGGGACAATAAGAAGTCTCTTTGCTCCATAAATGAAAAACATTCTGCAGTAGATGACAGGGTTGAGTTGAGTAATCAAACACTGAGTGGAAGTAACCTATCCAGGACACAGGATCATCATTTGAGACAAGGGGACAGCTTAGAGGACATCTCTTTACAAGTCATAAAACGGGATCATAAAAAAGTGAAAAAGAGTGCTGATCCATTATGTACAACATATGAAGAGTGTAAATCAGGGGATTTAAATGAGTTTTTGTGCCATGAAAATACGAATAGGATAGATCAAATAACCTCTACTGAGCTGATGAATAGCTCAAAAGAGGGCAACCATGAGATGGACAAAAGAATAGCATCTAAATATCAGATTTCATCAGCAGAGGACCTCTCTATGTCAAATACAACAAACAATGCCACTATCAATGACGTATCCAAATATCAAGTGCAAAGTTACAAGGATACAGATATCTCCTCAAAGCAGTTGTTTAAACCACTGATAGTAAGAGCATGTGACACTTTTAAGCTTTGTCCCTGACTTTCTCTACTTGTCCCAGTATAATACTGTTTATTTCTTTTTACTAAGTTGCTGCATATTGTGATTGCTTTTATCATTGTCAACACTTACCACGTTTTAGGACGAATGGTTATTGCCTTCAGTTTTTGCGGCAAAACTGCAAGGAAAAAATGTAACAAAAACAATGCAAATATTTAATGGGTGTACATACCCTTAAATGTAAAATAAAAAAGTTCTGAAATGTTTTACTTTGTTTTATTAATCTGTTATTCAAACTTTTTCCCAGATCTACTCTTTTTAGCTGTAAAACTACTGCCATGGCTATATGATCCTAAGACCACTTCACACATTCAGTATTCGGTCAGTATTTTATATCAAAATATTCAGGATTAAGAGTCCTCAGTAGTTGATACCTTTTAATGGCTAACTGAAAAGATGGTAATACATTGCAAGCTTTCGAGAGTACTCAGGTCTCTTCATCAGTCATATTTTATATCAGTATTTGTAAGCCAAAGCCAGGAGTGGGTGATAAACACACTATTATATTTCTGTTATACTTTTCCTTTGATAGTTCCTCACTTGGTTTTGGTTTACAAATACTGAGGTAAAATACTAACCAAGTATTGAATGTGTGAACGTGGCCTAGGGTAGCTTCTCTCCTGCAATTAAATTCTTCTGTTGGACGTATTTCCCCAGAGAATAGTTTTTTTCACATTTATTTCATTCAAGTTTAATTTACAAATTATGTTTAAATAAAATAAAGTAACTATTCATTAATTCAGTCTTTAGATTTTTTTTTTAATTAGGTGGTAATTAGTATTATAAATTGGAACAATGAAGTTTACAAAAAAATGTCAAATTACAATACAAAACGTACAAGGAACTAAAAAATCCATAAGAGTATATAAACTCTTCAATAATTAAATTTCAAAACCAAGAAGGAAAAGTTGTGGAATTATGGAAATCACAGGATCGATAATGTTAATGATATGCAAATAATAAAATGGAGAAACAAAATTCTCGATTTCAGTGTGGAATATAAGCAGCACATGCAGAAATACGTGCACTTACACATCTTCACAAGTGCCAACCATTGACGTCCCAGATGTGCTCGATGGGAGTCAGGTCTGGAAACGCTCTAGGTCATGGTAGTGTAGGGTCGGTGGGATGGGCTGGGGGGTGGTCCCTCTGGATACCGGGCAGTAACGTACAGACACAAGCTGGAGGCAAGTTTCGGGTGCAACAGGTCCAAGTTTATTCTTTCTCTCGCCGTCCGCCAGACGGCCTCACAGCACACCGCACCTTTCTTCACAGTTCTCCGGGTACAGAACACAGGGTGACACACTTTCTCCAGGGACGTATATTTACGTACCGTCCCCCTTTACACTCAGTGACGCTCTGACAGCTCCGTCACTGTGGCTGCCTTAGGCCTATACATTAACAGTAATGTTACTGGTCAAGCGTCGTTCCAATACGGTGTCCCACACCCGGAGCCTCGTCTATACTGCGGTACTTCATGTTAGGGCCACCCCCCTGACTTCCTTTCTTCTCAGTCCCCCTGGTTGGGTTTTCCTCACAGTGCAGCAACTGTCACAGTCTCCTCGTCACTTGAGCTCCCCCTAGGGACTGGAATCTTCTGGAACCCTCCTGTCAAATTTATAGCTTTCCCGGTTCCCTGTAACTCCGCCCCCATGACTAACGGTTTCTTAGCCCTAAGCTGATGTCAAGTCCTATGCTCACACTCCTCCCTGCCCTCTAATGTCAGTTCAAGGTACTGCACGTCACCTACACTTTCCTAGCTGTTTTTCCTTTTGAAATCTGACCAGTCAGTCCGTCCGGTCACCTTCCCTACACTCCCCCTTCCTTTGTCTATTGTCATCCCCGACCATCTTACTCTCCTACTCTTCCCTTCTGTCACTTTTCACAATCCGGTATGCCATGATTGAGGCCTTACACCTACCCGATCATCGCCGGCGCCCGCCTTCCTCTTCCTGGGGTGTCCGTGGTGTTTGGGACCTGACCTAGGACTACTGTCTGCTTCACATCTTCCATTTCTTTGTCTTTCTCTTAATTACCAGTCATGGTCGGCGTCCCGGTCTCCCAGACCCTCTCAACTCATAGACCCCTTCGGTCTCACGCTTCCTTCGGTCACACAGACCTTCCCTTACCCAGACCTGTCGCATTTTCTTGTGCATATCATACATCAGAACAATGCTATAATATCACAAGTACCCCATTTTCTTACATTTTTTTTTTTACTATTGCTTGTTAAAACCAACATATAAATAACATAAACATAGCAGATTTTCTCCTTCTCCCCCTTCCTTTAACATGGACACTTCCTCTCTCCTTACATCCCCACTTTGTCAGGCTTACACACAAAAAAAACTTCAATTTTTATATTAAACTTTTTTTTTCATTAACTTGGACGCAAACTGTCCTTGTGATTTGCACAACGGTGCAACGAAATTTCGAAAGTTCAAGCCACCTCCTAGTGGCTGGCAGCGAGGGACCCCACAGCCATGGAGCTCCCGGGATGCAAGGAGTATCCTGTGAGTTCATTCTACGGGGGCTCGTGACCTTCAGATTCAGCAATCACAGCTACCGCATAGTAGCCGCGGGGACAGTACTCTTTGTAGTACGACACCAAGTCCCCCTCGTGTAGAGCCCAGCCGTGATGAATAGAGGCCACATTAATATAAACCTTCTGGCCGGTAGCCAGATCGCGTATGAACCCATACCCCCTGGGTATATTCGTATACACGAGTCGTCCCATAGATCGTGTCACCGCCATGCCAGCCTCCCCCTTCGCATGAAGCAGGTTCCATACTTCCTGCTCCCTGGCTTTCTTCTTTTTTACCACTTCTGCGACCCAAACGGAGGGTCCGGTGTGAGTCTGGGAGTCCGGTGGGCGGGACTTAGCCGGGGACAAAAACAGGGCAAAGGCGGTTGGTGATGTCTGCGGCCCAGCAGCCGCTGGGGCCGGGTGGCGGATAGGGGCAGACAGGTTTTCCGGATGTTGGGCCACAGGGCCTGACAAATAGGCTGCAGCCAGTTCCAATGCCGGCATAACCGTGGCCGCAGGGTGGGATGCATCCGGAGCTTCAACCGGAGCCGTCATAACCGGAGTAACAACTGATATCAGGGAGGATGTCACCACTTGCAGGGGGGACGCAACAGCGTCTTCTGGAAACAGGCTCCGCACCGGCGACACCGGGTGTGGCTTCACCGGGTGGGGTGACTCGGGGCTGGGAATGGAGGGCCCAATCAGCTCCGCATAAACAGTGGGGTCTTCCTTGGCCAGCCTTTCGGGATCACAGGAGGCCGCATGCTGTGGCTGAGTGGTGGGGGCCGCTTGTGGAGCCGCTGGCAGTGCCAGGGGAACTCTCGCCTTCCCTGGCGTTGCGGTCTCCGTCACATCTTCCCGCATCTGCTCCTGCAGTCTCCGCTCTTCACTCCACCAACCGGTGAGGCTGGCCTCCAGGCCCAGAGGTTTCGCGAAGGGGCTCTCTGCTAGTTTTTTGGGCAGCCGCTCCCATGGGATCCACCATGGCTCCGCTCCTCCACCCGAGACTGGACTGGCTGTTCGTGACTCCGAGGTATAGATCTTCTGGCGGAGCTCGACCTCCCGCCGCCATCGCCACTCCAGGTGGCCGATGCCTCTACAACCGCAGCCACGCATCCCGTCCAGTGGGCAGCAATCGAATAGCGCCAAACAGCCGCAGACAATCTTTTCCTCTGTGCCACTCCCTCTGCTGGGTGGGGCGACGGCATGGCCTTTCCACCCACTTGTCAGGGTCCAGTATGTGGGAGCGTCGGCCTCCTGGTACATATCGCCATCCACAAGGGTACGTAGGAGGGGGCCCCAGTCCATTGGAGACAACGGCAAACACCTGGATCTTTCCTCTGCGCTGAAGCAGCACCGCGATCTTGCTCCGGACCTGGTACCGCCCCGGATCCTCTTCTGACAACGCAGGTATGCCACAGCGCTCCCAATTTGTAACCCACAGGTTGGTAATTTGTAATCCACAGGTGCTTATAAGCCACACAGTGCAGTCCAAGTCCGTTCCCAATCCTCAGAGGCAGGCCTGCCGCAGAAGATATTGTATTAGCGGCGTTGATCCTGCCAATTACGCCAAGTGTAGGGTCGGTGGGCTGGGCTGGGGGGTGGTCCCTCTGGATACCGGGCAGTAACGTACAGACACAAGCTGGAGGCAAGTTTCGGGTGCAAAAGGTCCAAGTTTATTCTTTCTCTCGCCGTCCGCCAGACGGCCTCACAGCACACCGCACCTTTCTTCACAGTTCTCCGGTTACAGAACACATGGTGACACACTTTCTCCAGGGACGTATATTTACGTACCATCCCCCTTTACACTCAGTGACGCTCTGACAGCTCCGTCACTGTGGCTGCCTTAGGCCTATACACCAACAGTAATGTTACTGGTCAAGCGTCGTTCCAATACGGTGTCCCACACCCGGAGCCTCATCTATACTGCGGTACTTCGTGTCAGGACCACCCCCCGACTTCCTTTCTCCTCAGTCCCCCTGGTTGGGTTTTCCTCACAGTGCAGCAACTGTCACAGTCTCCTCGTCACTTGAGCTCCCCCTGGGGACTGGAATCTTCTGGAACCCTCCTGTCAAATTTATAGCTTTCCTGGTTCCCTGTAACTCCGCCCCCCATGACCAACGGTTTCTTAGCCCTAAGCTGATGTCAAGTCCTATGCTCACACTCCTCCCTGCCCTCTAATGTCAGTTCAAGGTACTGCACGTCACCTACACTTTCCTAGCTGTTTTCCCTTTTGAAATCTGACCAGTCAGTCCGTCCGCCAGGTCACCTTCCCTACAGTAGCACGTGTAGGTCACGCAGGCTCCTCACAGTATCACCAGCAAGAAAAGGCAATTGCAATGATGTTTGAGCCCAGTGCATTCAGCATGGCAGAACATTCGTCAGACAACCGTTAAAAACATTGATAACATGCCAAGGTGTGTAAGGGGGTATATATCTGCATGTGGTGCTCATGCTCGATAGTGAATAAATGAAGAGGATTTTAAAATTATGCTTCCATTTTTCATCATTTGCATATCATTAACATTTCTATCCTTCCTGTGATCTACATCATTTCACGACTTTTCCTTCTTGAGGTTGCAATTTCAATGTTGAGGAGTGTATAAGCATTTATTTTGTCTCCCACTCCTTTCATCTACAAAGCCAAAAGCATAAACTCTCTAAAGCTCTAGCAGGTCATGTGGACAGGCATGATGTGATGAAGACCTATTTCCCACATTAATAGAAGAGGTGATCTGTCACCTCCGAAAATGCTTTTTACCTACAGATATAAGGTTCATCTGCATGTATGATAAATAGCGTTACCATGCTGACTGGCTGCCAAAATAAAAAATACAAATATATAAATATCTCAGTAAACACAGCAACATGTTAATTTTCTAAATTATAGTCATACATATATCAAAATAGATGCTATAGTGCTACTGAACAAAACCAAGACCAATAATACCAAGAATAACACATTCAACAGACAAATACTGTCACACAAACTGTGATGACTGAACAATCCCACTCTACTGATCATTACCAAAAGCTACTGTAACTATTACCCATATTAGAGAAACGGAGGAGGGAGCCAGCTACCAGGGTGTAGTAGGTGCACGAACTCAATGCGGTGTCATAAGTATAGGAAAAAGGGAAGGTGTCCAGCATTTTCCCAAAGCTCACCGCAGTGAAATCATTCGGAAAATGGACTCCACTTACCGAAAGAGACTCCTTTTGAGATCCCAGGCACCGCAGCATCGCCTCGCTCCTGCCACTGCCACCGGCCTCCTGAAGCAGCGACCCTGCCTCCTGTGACCACACTCCAGCACCATCGCCCCTCGGTAGGCTCGCTTCGGATTATAAGGCGCATCCCCATTTTTCTCCCAAATTTGGAGGGAAAAAAGTGTCTAATAATACAAAAAATACGGTATTGCTCCCAGAAAATGATTGCAATTACACATGTTTTGTTATAAGCTTCATTATTTCTTTTGTGTGTACTGTAACAACACTAAAAATCTGAGGAAAAAATGTGGACATCATTTCACACAACACCCCAAAAATGGGCCAGACAAAATTGTTGGGACCCTCAACTTAATATTTGGTTCCACACCCTTTGAAATAAATAACTGCTTCCTATAACCATCAACAAGTTTCTTACACCTTTCAAGTGGAATTTTGGACCACTCTTCTTTTGGAAACTGCTCCAGGTCTTTCATATTTGAAGGGTGCCTTTTCCCAACAGCAATTCTAAGATCTCTCCACAGGTGTTCAATGGGATTTAGATCCTGACTCATTCCTGGCCATTTCAGAACTCTCCAGTGCTTCATTTTCTTCCATTTACTTGAAGTATGTTTGAGATCATTGTCTTACTGGAATACCCATAACCTAGGATGCAAACTCAGATTTCTGACCCCGGGCACTATATTGCAACCCAAAATCCTTTGGTAATCTTTAGATTTAATGATGCCTTGCACCCAGTCAAGTAACTACTGTAAGTACTGTGTGCATTTCTATGTAGGGCTCGTTCTTGTCATGATATAGGATATGGTTAATGTCCTCCTTTCTGGCCTCCCTTTGGATCTGGGAGGGGTATTTATACTCACTCCAGACTAGGATTCGCTGTCAGCTATACTTTTGTTCTGGCTGTGTGTCTGACCCCCTGGTGTACGTGTATACTGCATTGCTTGATTGCCTCCCATGTATGACCTGGTCTGTCCACTCACTCTGTTCTCTGTCTCACGTTTTGGTACTATTGTCTTCTCTGGTTCTGACCTCCTGGCTTGGCTATTGTTACTCTGTTACAGTTTGTCCTTATTGTACTGTCTATTGCCCGTTCTGGTTTACTGATCTATTGCTACATCCTGACTATCCGTTCTGTCTAATTCTTTGGTACTGTCGTACTATCTCGTGCTTTGATCCTGGCCTAATCTGATTTACGTCCCTGTCTAACCTTGTCCCGTAGTTAGCCTTCTAGGAGTTTTCCTACAGCTCCTAACTCTCTGGAGCTTAGGCCATGCCCCCAGCAGTCACGTGCTTCAGGTCCTATTTGTCCGAAGCACGCATCTTCACCTCTGCTGCCCTGCTCCACAGGTATCTTTGGGCACAGTTTGTTTTACTCAGGACACGCGCACTGGCTCAGTGAGCAAGTGCGGTGCAGTGTTCCTGACAGTTCTGTTTTCAGCTAACTGTAGAATGATGTGCTTTACCAAAAGGCTCTATATCTTGGTCTTGAAATTCTTTGAATCTTCAATTGGGGCTGCTTACCCACTATCTGGACTATCCTGCATTGCAACCTTTCATCAAATTTTCTATGCTCTCCACATCAAAGGAGATTGGCTACAGTGCCATAGGTTGAAAGCTACTTGATTATGTTGCTTACCATGGACAATGGAACATCAAGATCTCTGGAGATGGACTTGCAACCTTGAGATGGTTGATATTTTTCAACAATTTTGGTTCTCAAGTCTTCAGACTGTTCTATTCCCTCTTTGTTTTCCATGCTTGGTGTGGTGCACACAAACACATAATGCAAAGGTTCAGTCAAATTCTCCCTGTCATGATTCCACCCCTCAGTGTTTCTGAGATGCAGTACAGGGATGTGCTGAAGCTGTCAGTAATTTTATTAACAGCTCTGGGTCCAGTCTGGTGAGGGGGACTGCTGAGCTATTGGTGTCTTCATTTACAGTTCCGCTGTCCAATTTGAGACACTGAGGTGCTTGCTGTCTGCAGATGGTCATTGTCCCAGGTTATTGCCTGTCTACATAACTGGGCTGTTATTCTCAGGTCTCTGCCAGATGTAGCTTCAGCTAAGTGTGGCTGGTTTTCTCTGTGCCTAGTGTTTTTCTTGTGTGTAAATCTAGGAGTGGGAAACGAAGCTCACAATAGGGTGATATCCTATGGAGGAAGAGAGTCCTGGTTACGCTCACATGGTGGTGTTGTGACAGGCTCAACTCCTATGTAAGCATGAAGAAAAATAGCTGCAGCTGCTTCGTGGCTGGGGAATCAATCCTCCAGGAGATATTGGATCCAGTTGGATAAACACGTAGGTGGGCTGCGCTGCTGAAGTCATTCTTCAGAAAAGATGATGAGGAAAAGGCTTTTTAATCACATGCATTTCAACACTGTACTGGCTTCTTTTTCAAGTGAAAAAAAAACAAATGTGTTTTTCTTGATGATCTTTCGTTGCCTGATCTTGGACCTCATTCTGTCCATCTCTCTGCTTATTCCTTTGTTCTGATCTGCTATTTTGTTGGTGTTTTGACCTCGGACCATTACCTGACTACACCTTTGTCTCTTCCCTCTGTTTATAATTCACACTCCTGGCTTTTGGCCTCAGACTCCTTGACACCTGTTCCGACAAGCCCACAGTCTGCAATGATCCTCGGTCTACTGAACCACAGCACGACCTGCTCTACCCTCTCCTACTGTATCCTCACCCATCCCTGTAGACTGTGAGCCCTCACGGGCAGGGTCCCCTCTCCTTATGTACTTGTGTGTCCCTTGTCTTACACATGTTTATTATACTTGTCTATATTTCCCCTTTTCACATGTAAAGCGCCATGGAATAAATGGCGCTATATAAATGCATAATAATAATAAATAATATTAACTACCCCGACTCAAGACTTGTACGTGAGAAGTGACACACTCCCCTTTTTATCTGTTTCAGGTGTGATTTTCATATTGCCAACACCTGTTATTTGCCACAGGTGAGTTTGAACAAGCATCGCATGCTTGAAACTAAGTAGCTTACCCACCATTTTGGAAAGGTGCTAACAATTTTGTCTGGCTAATTTTGGGGGTTTTGTGTGAAATTCTGTCCAATTTGCCTTTTTTTGCTCTGTTTTTTGTGTTGGTCCAATACACACAAAGGAAAAAAAACATGTTTAAAGCAAAACGTGTAATTGCAATAATTTTCTAGGATAAATACTTCATTTTCTGGAATAATTTCAAGAGTGCCAATATATTCGGCTATGGCTCTAGATATTTGCAATGTAGAAGGTGGACTGCAATTTATGCTTTCTGTGATCCTTTATTGTTTTCTTATTCCTGTTACACAGCATGAGGAATGTTTATTAATTTAAGCTCTATAGGTAACATAATATGCACCATTAGATATGTACCAGCAGATGGTGCTAGCGCACCTACATTGGGAAGTACATTTGGCGTCACTGTTATAAAATAGAAAATGTTGCGCATTATATTCAACTGATTGACCTGATAAAGCAGCATGAAAAACATTAGTTAAGGGGTTGGGCAGATTGCAGCTTATAGCAGACTGTTGGGTATTGGCACAAATACATTTGATATCTTTTTGATGCACAATGCATTTTGTTTCATTTTCATTAATTTGGATTGCCTTAAAGGGAATCTGTCAGCAGGATTTCACACCCCAAACTATTTATATGTGCATGTGGCTCTTTCAAACACAAGTCCAGCAATACTTGACTAGTCCATTGAACCATTACTGAGAAATCGATGTTATTATTATTATTTATTTATTTATTTATATAGCGCCACAGATTCCATGGTGCTGTACATGAGAAGGGGTTACATACAAATTGAATTGATATGCCAATGAGGCTGTAGATTTAAAGCCTCTGTCACTCACGCTCTATTCTCCACCAGAGTCACCTACTCCTACTTGCTGCTAAGTCCATTAAATATCTTAGAATTTAAAGACTACTTCTTCATTACAATTTGAGAGACTAAATTTAGAACCCCTAGTAAAGATATTTAAGCATAAAATGGATGCATGGTGTAAACGACCACTTTTGGTTGTATTTATTATTGGCCAACATCTTAAGGGCAAACAATAATGAGTGATAGAATAATTCAAGCCATTTCGCCAAAGTGAGAACATATACGTGTAACAGCCTTCATTAAAGGCGATGTTACAAATAACATCATGCATTGGTCAATTACCTGAGGGTGAGCAGAAGACGCTCCTCATTGTCATACTCACGTAGGATAGACCAGGACGAAGATCCTATAATAGCCGGTCAAAAATCCAAAGACCAAAGACGAATGCAGCAGTAGGAAAGGAATTTATCTGGATGGCGCCATAACTGGCCATACAGCTGCTGGGAGAGGCCTTTTGTGGTCTGTTTGCTAATGAGTGACTGGACCCACAGGCTGGGACGCCTCCTCGGATCCATGATGACTACTGGGTACCTATCTGTGATCTTGCAAGAGGGTCTTGCGTTGGGAATATTAGATGAGCGTATGGCAGAGTTTCTATATGTAGATAAACCAGTGTGTCCCGTATTTCACGCCTTGCCTAAAACTCACAAAGGCGTGTTTCCCCCACCCTTCAGGCCCATAGTGGCCGGCATTGGAGGGGTTAATGAAAAACTCTCTGAATGGATTGATAGAAAACTACAACCTTTAGTTTTGAAAACACCGGGTCACATCAGGGATACTAAACAGCTATTGCAGGCACTTCAGGAAGTGACATGGGGGCCTTGTCATACGTGGATAACATGTGACGTTATTGCTCTATATTCATGCATACCTCACGATTTGGCGCTATCTGCTGTTTCTACTATTTTGATAGAGAGAAGTAATTTTGGTTCTGACCTCAATAGGTTTATTATTATGGCATTGAAACATCTTCTGAGCACTAACTTTTTCAAATTTGATACCCAGTACTATCTTCAGGTGTGTGGTTGCCCGATGGGGTCTAAATTTTCTCCCACTTTGGCTAACCTATACATGTCCTTTTGGGAGAGTAAGTACATATATACTTTGGATAACCCTTTTCTGGACAATATGTTATGGTGGGGGAGATACATCGATGACGTGATCCTTTTATGGTCTAGTCATGACGATGTGTCTCCCTCTCCTGATATGCTTAATTTTTGGGGGTATATCAGAAATAATTAATTGAAGATTAGGTTTACCTATGAAATACACGGTGCCTGTGCCACATATTTGGATGTTAACCCCTTCACCCCCAAGGGTGGTTTGCACGTTCATGACCGGGTCAATTTTCACAATTCTGACCACTGTACCTTTATGAGGTCATAACTCTGGAAAGCTTCCATGGATCCCGGTGATTCTGACATTGTTTTCTCATGACATATTGTACTTCATGTTAGTGGTAAAATTTCATTCAAATAACTTGCGTTTATTTGTGAGAAAAATGGAAATTTTGCGAAAATTTTGAAAATTTCGCAATTTTCCAAATTTGAATTTTTATGCCCTTAAATCACAGAGATACGGCACACAAAAAACTTGATAACTAACATTTCCCACATGTTTACTTTACATCAGCACAATCATGGAACCAAAATTTTTTTTTGTTAGGAAGTTATAAGGGTTAAAAGTTGACCAGCGATTTCTCATTTTTACAACACCATTTTATTTTTACGGACCACATCACATTTGAAGCCACTTTGCGGGGTCTATATGATAGAAAATACCCAAAAGTGGCACCATTCTAAAAACTGCACCCCTTAAGGTGCTCAAAACCACTTTCAAGAAGTTTATTAACCCTTTAGGTGCATCACAGGAATTTTTTTGAATATTTAAAAAAAAATGAACATCTAACTTTTTTTCACAAAAAAAATACTTCAGGTTCAATTTTTTTTATTTTACCAAGGGTAACAGGAGAAATTGGACTGCAAAAGTTATTGTGCAATTTGTCCTGAGTACGCTGATACCTTATATGTGGGGGGGAACGACTGTTTCGGCGCATGGCAGAGCTCAGAATGGAAGGAGCGCCGTTTGACTTTTTCAATGCAAAATTGGCTGGAATTCATATCGGACGCCATGTCACGTTTGGAGAGTCCCTGATGCACCTAAACAGTGGAAACCCCCTACAAGTGACCCCATTTTGGAAACTAGACCCCCCAAGGAACTTATCTAGATATGTGGTGAGAACATTGAACCCACAAGGGCTTTACAGAAGTTTATAACGTACAACGGTACAATTAAAAAATCATATTTTTTCCAAAAAAATGATCTTTTCACCACAATTTTTATGTTCCCAAAGGTAACAGGACCCTAAAAGTTATTGTGCAATTTGTCCTGAGTACGCTGATACCCCACATGTGGGGGTAAACCACTATTTGGGCGCATGGCAGAGCTCGGAAGGGAAGCAGCGCCATTTGACGTTTTTGGCTGGAATTGAGATCGGACATCATGTCGCGATTGGAAAATCCCTGATGTACCAAAACAGTGGAAACCCCCACAAATGACACCATTTTGGAAACTAGACCCCCTAAGGAACTTATCTAGATGTATGGTGAGAACTTTGAACCCCCAAGGGCTTCACAGAAGTTTATAACATACAGCCGTACAATTAAAAAATCATATTTTTTCCACAAAAATGATCTTTTCACCCTCAATTCTTATTTTTCCAAGGGTAACAGGACCCTAAAAGTTATTGTTCAATTTGTCCTGAGTATGCTGATACCCCACATGTGGGGGTAAACCACTATTTGGGCGCATGGCAGAGCTCGGAAGGGAAGCAGCGCCATTTTTATAATGTTTATAACGCCCGGGCGTGAAAATAAAAAATTCGTATTTTTTCCACAAACATGATCTTTTAGTCACCATTTTTTCATTTTCCCAAGGGTACCAGGAGAAATTGGACCCCAAAAGTTGTTGTCCAATTTGTCCTGAGTATGCTGATACCCCATATGTGGGAGAAAACTACTGTATGGGCACACTTCGGAGCTCGGAAGGGAAGTAGTGACGTTTTGGAATGCAGACTTTGATGGAATGGTCTGCGGGTGTCATGTTGCCTTTGGAGAGCCCCTAATGTACCTAAACAGTGGAAACCCCCCACAAATGACCCCATTTTGAAAACTAGACCCCCTAAGGAACTTATCTAGATGTGAGGTGAGCAATTTGAACCCCCAAAGGCTTCACAGAAGTTTATAATGCCAGGGCATGAAAATAAAAAAATCGTATTTTTTCCACAAACATGATCAATTAGTCCCCAATTTTTTTATTTTCCCAAGGGTAACAGGAGAAATTGAACCCCAAAAGTTGTCCAATTTGTCCTGAGTACACTGACACCCCATATGTGGGAGAAAACTACTGTATGGACACACGTCAGGGCTCGGAAGGGAAGTAGTGACGTTTTGTAATGCAGACTTTGAGGGAATGTTCTGCGGGTGTCATGTTGCCTTTTGGAGAGCCCCTAATGTACCTAAACAGTGGAAACCCCCCACAAATGACCCCATTTTGGAAATGAGACCCCCTAAGGAACTTATCTAGATGTGTGGTGAGCACTTTGAACCCCCTAGGGCTTCACAGAAGTTTATAATGCCCGGGCATGAAAATAAAAAAATCGTATTTTTTCCACAAACATGATCAATTAGTCCCCAATTTTTTTATTTTCCCAAGGGTAACAGGAGAAATTGAACCCCAAAAGTTGTTGTCCAATTTGTCCTGAGTACGATGACGCCCCATATGTGGGAGAAAACTACTGTATGGACACACGTCGGGGCTCGGAAGGGAAGTAGTGACGTTTTGGAATGCAGACTTTGAGGGAATGTTCTGCGGGTGTCATGTTGCCTTTGGAGAGCCCCTAATGTACCTAAACAGTGGAAACCCCCCACAAATGACCCCATTTTGGAAACGAGACCCCCTAAGGAACTTATCTAGATGTGTGGTGAGCACTTTGAACCCCCAAGGGCTTCACAGAAGTTTATAATGCCCGGGCATGAAAATAAAAAAATCGTATTTTTTCCACAAACATGATCAATTAGTCCCCAATTTTTTCATTTTCCCAAGGGTAACAGGAGAAATTGAACCCCAAAAGTTGTTGTCCAATTTGTCATGAGTACGCTGACACCCCATATGTGGGAGAAAACTACTGTATGGACACACGTCGGGGCTCGGAAGGGAAGCAGTGACGTTTTGGTAGCAGACTTTGATGGAATGGTCTGCGGGTGTCATGTGCGTTTGGAGAGCCCCTGATGTACCTAAACTATTGAAACTCCCCACAAGTGACCCCATTTTGGACACTAGACCCCCCACGGAACTTATCTAGATGTGTGGTGAGCACTTTGAACCCCCAAGTGCTTCACAGAAGTTTATAACGCTCGGACGTGAAAATAAAAAAATCATTTTTTTCCACAAAAATGATATTTTTGCCCCCAATTTTTTATTTTCCTAAGGGTAACAGGAGAAATTGGACCCCAAAAATTGTTTTGCAATTTGACCTGAGTAGGCTGATACCCTACATGTGGGGGTAAAACACTGTTTGGGCGCATGGCAGAGCTTGGAATGGAAGGAGCACCATTTGACTTTTTCAACTCAGAATTGGCTGCAATTGAGATCAGACGCCATGTTGCATGTGGAGTGCCCCTGATGTGCCCAAACAGTGGAAACCCCCAATTCTAACTCCAACCCGAAACCCAACACACCCCTAACCCTAATCTCAGCCCTAACCCTAACCCTAGCCCTAACCCTAACCCTAGCCCTAACCCTATCCTAACCCTAGCCCTAACCCTAACCCTAGCCCTAGCCCTAATGGAAAAATGGAAATAAATACATTTTTTTTATTTTATTAATTTTCCCTAACTAAGTGGGTGATAACGGGGGGTTTGATTTACTATTTATGGCAGTTTTTATATTTGGCAGCTGTCGCACGCTAAAAGACGCTTTTTATTGTAAAAAGTTTTTGCATCACCACATATTGAGAGCTATAATTTTTCCGTATTTTGACCCACCGAGTCATGTGAGGTCTTATTTTTTGCAGGACAAGTTGACGTTTTTATTGGTACCATTTTTGGGCACGTGACATTTTTTGATCGCTTTTTATTCCAATTTTTGGGACGCAGAATGAACAAAAACCAGCGTTTCATGAATTTCTTTTGGGGGGTGCGTTTACACCATTCCGCGTGCGATAAAATTGATAAAGCGGTTTTATTCTTCGGGTCAGTACGGTTACAGCGATACCTCATTTAGTTCGTATTTTTATGTTTTGTCGGTTTTATGCAATGAAAACTATTTTATATAAAAAATAATTATTTTTGCATCGCTTTATTCTGCGAGCTATAACTTTTTTATTTTTTGCTGATGACGCTGTGTGGCAGCTCGTTTTTTTGCGGGACAAGATGACGTTTTCAGCGGTACCATGGATATTTATATGCGTCTTTTTGATCGCGCGTTATTACACTTTTTGTTTGGCGGTATAATAAATCATTATTTTTTGCTTCGTTTTTTATTTTTATTTTTTAAGGGGTTCGCTAAAGAGGTTAACTAATGGGACTGTTTTATAGGGCGGGTCGTTACGGATGCGGCGATACCTAATATGTGTACTTTTATTGTTTGTTTTTTTTATTTCCAAAAAATGGATTTATTTGGGGGAATATTTTTTTTTTTTCTAATCTATTTGGCGATTTTTTTTAATTTATTTTAACACTTTTTTTTTATTTTTTTTTTAACTTTATTAAATAGTCCCAGGTAGGACTTCACTGTCCTGTGACAGATCGCTGACCTGTCACATCACAGATCACTGTGACAGATCAGCGATCTGTCACAGGCAGTGCAGAAGGCTTCCTCATGCCTCACGCTTTTGGAAGTGCATTGAGCAGCAAGGTGGTGTGCTGGTAAAAGGGGAAAAAAAAAACAAAAAAAAACTTTTAAATCTTCTTCCTGAGCGAGTGTGACCTGAGCGTAAGTGCGAACTGTGGTAAGTGTGTGACTTGAAATTCAGTGACTTTAGATTCAGGGAGTTTCCAAGGGAGGTCTTACTGAATTGCTGTTATATTAATACTTTTTTTTTTTTTTTTTTTTTATTTATTTTTGCTTATCTTATTGTCTGGTGCAATCCCCATTAGGATGTGCTCCACTATTGCCAATGCCATCCAGTGCACGTCTTGCCGCATGTATGAAATCCTTGAACAGCCGGTCGAGGGTGCATACTGCTGTGCGAGATGTGAGCACGTTGTGCATTTGGAAGCCCAGATACTGGATCTAAATGTGCAGCTGGCAACACTGAGATCCATAGACAATATGGAAAGGAGTCTTCTGCTCACTGAGCAGATGCTCAATGGGATAGATGAGGGGGGGGATGCTAGGTTGGAGCTGCAGGACAGTGAAGCAGCTAGCTGGGTGACAGTTAGAAGGCGGGGTAGAGGGAAGAGCACCAGGGAGGCTAGTCCTGATCTGGCACACCCCAATAAGTTTGCTAAGTTGGCAGATGAGGGGAGTGTTAGTGCAGGAGTAGCACTGCTGCAGCAAGGCATGTCCTCTGAAAGCCGGAGGAGTGTCTGCTCCAGTAAGGGGGGGAAGTAGGAGAACAGGGCAGACCAGAGAGGTTCTGGTAGTGGGAGACTCAATTATTAGGGGAACAGATAGGGCAATCTGTCACAAAGACAGGGATCGTCGAACGGTGTGCTGCCTACCTGGCGCTCGAGTCCGACACATCGCTGATCGGGTTGACAGATTACTGGGAGGGGCTGGAGAGGATCCAGCGGTCATGGTGCACATTGGCACAAATGACAAAGTTAGAGGTAGGTGGAAGGTCCTTAAAGATGATTTCAGGGAATTAGGCTGTAAGCTTAAAGCAAGGACCTCCAAGGTGGTATTTTCGGAAATACTTCCTGTACCACGTGCCACACCAGAGAGGCAATGGGAGATTAGGGAGGTTAATAAGTGGCTCAGGAATTGGTGTAGGAAGGAGGGGTTTGGGTTCCTGCAGAACTGGGCCGACTTCTCAGTTGGCTACAGGTTCTACGCTAGGGACGGGCTGCACCTCAATGGGGAGGGTGCCGCTGTGCTGGGGGAGAAAATGGCTAGAAGGTTGGAGGAGTGTTTAAACTAGGGAAGGGGGGGAGGGTATTCCTTTTATAGGAGGGGAAGACAGTGCAGATAGAGACCTGGGCACAAATAATGACATTGGGGGTGGAGGTGGCATGGGGGGTGGGGTTAGAACAGTTAATAATTTAAGAAAGAATAGAGGTACAGAGAGATACATAAAGTGCATGTATACTAATGCCAGAAGTCTCGCCAACAAAATGGAGGAATTGGAGTTAATGTTGTTGGAACATAATTATGACATGGTGGGGATATCTGAGACATGGCTGGATGAGAGCCATGACTGGGCTGTTAATTTACAGGGCTATAGTCTGTTCAGAAATGACCGAACATATAAGCGAGGGGGAGGCGTGTGTTTATATGTAAAATCATCCTTAAAACACATCCTTCGTGATAATATATATGAATCTAATGAAAATGTAGAGTCCCTGTGGGTAGAGATAAGGGGAGGGGGGAAAAATAATAAATTACTGATAGGGGTTTGTTATAAATCTCCAAAAATAATGGAAGCTACAGAGAATATCCTCATAAAGCAAATAGATGAAGCAGCAACTCAAGGAGAAGTCATTATTATGGGGGACTTCAACTACCCTGAAATACATTGGGGAACCGAAATCTGCAGTTCCAGCAAGGGTAATAGGTTTCTGACAACGATGAGAGACAATTACCTTTCACAACTGGTTCAGGACCCAACAAGAGGGGGGGCACTGCTAGACCTAATATTAACCAACAGGCCAGACCGCATATCAAATGTAAGGGTTGAGGGTCACTTGGGTAATAGTGATCACAAATTAATAAGTTTTCATGTATCCTTTAATAAGATGTGTAGTAGAGGGGTTACAAGGACACTAAACTTCAGGAAGGCAAATTTCCAACGGATGAGAGATGATCTTGGTGCAATTAACTGGGACGATATCCTGAGACATAAAAATACACAAAGAAAATGGGAGACGTTTATTAGCATCCTGAATAGGACCTGTGCACAATATATACCGTATGGGAATAAACATGCTAGAAATAGGAGGAAACCACTATGGCTAAATAGAGCTGTAAGGGGCGCAATAAGAGATAAAAATAAAGCATTTAGAGAATTAAAGCAAGTAGGTAGTGATGAGGCATTAAATAAATACAGAAGATTAAATAAATTCTGTAAAAAGCAAATCAAGACTGCAAAGATTGAGACAGAGAGACTCATTGCCAGAGAAAGTAAAAATAATCCCAAAATATTCTTTAACTACATAAATAGTAAGAAGCTAAAAAATGATAGTGTTGGCCCCCTTAAAAATAGTCTGGGTGAAATGGTGGATGAGGATGAGGAAAAAGCCAATATGCTAAATGACTTTTTTTCAACAGTATTTACACAAGAAAATCCCATGACAGATAACATGAACAGGGATAAAAATTCTCCATTAAATGTCACCTGCTTAACCCAGCAGGAAGTACGGCGGCGTCTACAAATCACTAAAATTGACAAATCCCCGGGCCCGGATGGGATACACCCCCGAGTACTGCAGGAATTAAGCACAGTCATAGATAGACCACTATTTTTAATCTTTAAAGATTCCATAATAACAGGGTCTGTACCACAGGACTGGCGTATAGCAAATGTGGTGCCAATATTCAAAAAGGGGACAAAAACTGAACTTGGAAATTATAGGCCAGTAAGTTTAACCTCAACTGTGGGTAAAATCCTGGAGGGTTTTCTAAGAGATACTATACTGGAGTATCTGGAGAAGAATAACCTTATGACCCAATATCAACATGGGTTTACAAGAGACCGTTCCTGTCAGACTAATCTGATAAGCTTTTATGAAGAGGTAAGTTCCGGACTGGACCAAGGGAATGCAGTGGACGTGGTGTACATGGACTTTTCAAAAGCTTTTGATAAGGTGCCACACAAAAGGTTGATACATAAAATGAGAACAATGGGGATAGGGGAAAATATGTGTAGGTGGGTTAAGAGCTGGCTCAGGGATAGGAAACAAAGGGTGGTTATTAATGGAGCACACTCGGACTGGGTCACGGTTAGCAGTGGGGTACCACAGGGGTCAGTTTTGGGCCCGCTTCTTTTTAACATATTTATTAATGACCTTGTAGGGGGCATAGAGAGTAGAATTTCAATATTTGCAGATGACACTAAACTCTGCAGGGTAATTAATACAGAGGAGGACAATTTTATATTACAGGAGGATTTATGTAAACTAGAAGCTTGGGCTGATAAATGGCAAATGAGCTTTAATGGGGATAAATGTAAGGTCATGCACTTGGGTAGAACGAACAAGTTGTATAATTATGTGCTTAATTGTAAAACACTGGGCAAAACAGTCACTGAAAAAGACTTGGGTGTATGGGTGGACGACAAACTCACATTTAGTGGCCAGAGTCAAGCAGCTGCTGCAAAGGCAAATAAAATAATGGGATGCATTAAAAGAGGCATAGATGCTCATGAGGAGAACATAATTTTACCTCTATATAAGTCACTAGTGCGACCACACTTAGAATACTGTGTACAGTTCTGGTCTCCGGTGTATAAGAAAGACATAGCTGAACTGGAGCGCGTGCAGAGAAGAGCGACCAAGGTTATTAGGGAACTAGGGGGTCTGCAATACCAAGACAGGTTATTACACTTGGGGTTATTTAGTTTGGAGAATCGAAGGCTTAGGGGTGATCTTATTACAATGTATAAATATATGTGGGGACAATACAAAGACCTTTCTAATGATCTTTTTACTCTTAGACCTGTGACGGGGACAAGGGGGCATCCTCTACGTCTGGAGGAAAGAAGGTTTAAGCATACTCACAGACGCGGATTCTTTACTGTAAGAGCAGTGAGACTATGGAACTCTCTGCCATATGATGTTGTAATGAGTGATTCACTACTAAAATTTAAGAAGGGACTGGATGCCTTTCTTGAAAAGTATAATATTACAGGGTATATACACTAGTCTCCTTAATATTGCGTTGATCCAGGGAGCTAGTCTGATTGCCGTATGTGGAGTCGGGAAGGAATTTTTTTCCCCAATGTGAAGCTTACTGTTGCCACATGGGGTTTTTTTGCCTTCCTCTGGATCAACATGTTAGGGCAAGTTAGGATAGGATATGGGTTGAACTAGATGGACTTAAAGTCTCCCTTCAACCTTAATAACTATGTTACTATGTTACTATGTTACTATGCCTGCGCTTTGCAGGCACTGAGGAAGCCAGCTTCCTGCAGGCCCCCGAAGGCCCCCGTCGCCATCTTGGATTCGGGGGCCTGCAGGAAAGGAGCCCCCGGCAGCAGCGCTGCACATTGCGCTGCCGTGGGGGGCTCAGGGAAGCACGGAGGGAGCCCCCTCCCTGCCGATGCTTCCCTTTAACCCCCAGTACACCGCGATCATGTTTGATCGCGGTGTGCAAGGGATTAACGTGTTGGGGGCGGTCCGTGACCGCCCCTGACACATTGTGCCGGGTGTCAGCTGTGATAATCAGCTGACACCCGACCGCGATCAGGGGCGCTCACCACGTGGGCGCCGCTGATCGCGGTAGACGTACTATCCCGTCCATGGGCATAGGGGCCCGGGTCCCATGGATGGGATAGTACGTCGGATATCAGGAAGGGGTTAAACTCATGGGGGTTGTTAGCACGGGGAAAATACATACTTCCCTATTCAGAAAGGACACTAGTGGCAATGCCATAATACATGCGGATAGTTGCCATCCGCCGCATGTGATACGTAATTTACCGTTGGGTGAATTAATTCGTGCTAAGAGAACGTGCTCTAATGATGCTCTTTATAGATCTGAGAGTCGTAAAATCTGTAACAGGTTGTCAAAAAGGGGTTACAAGGGTTGGATGTTAAATAGGGCAATTAGGAAGGTAGATAACAAAACCAGGAATAGTTTGCTGCAGAGTGACACATCTTATGCCAATCGCAACAGTAACATTCCCACTTTCTCAACGGCCTATAGTTCTGACTACAAGGGTGTTATTAAAATTCTGCATAAACACCTTCCCTTGTTATACCAGGACCCTGTTTTGTCGCAGATATTATGTGGAGGATACAGATGTGTCCCGAAAAGAGCTAAGAATTTGAGTCATTTTTTGTCCCCCTCGCTGTATTTATCTGATCGCACCAAACCTACGTGGCTTAATTATATAGGCAATTATAAATGTGGAGAAAGACTGTGTGGTTTGTGCCGTCATATGGATATCACAGACAAATTTGTCAATTATAGCACACAACAAGGTTACAAAATCAAAACTTATATGAATTGTAATACCACACATTTAGAGTACATGGCAGAATGCACGTCATCCAACGTTTATTATATTGGTTGCACTACCCGCAGTCTGAAGGAAAGACTAGGTGAGCACATTACTGCCTCTAATCCAGAGTCTATGTCCAGTCGCAGGAATGTGTCTGGCTTATCTAAACATTTTCTTGAAATACATGGGGGCAATTTGGGTAGCCTTAAAGTGACAGGAATTGAACGGGTAGCGAAGCCCCCTAGGGGGGGAGTGACTGGGAACATTTACTACATTGCCGAGAAGCATTTTGGATACTTGCGCTTAATGCACGGTACCCGCAAGGTTTAAATTACAGGAATGATCTTATGTACTTCTATTGATTATTGAGTCTGAGTTGTTTCTTTTTCTTTTTTGAGTATTGTGAATTTTTTTGTTTAGGATGATTATCTATTTGAATTTGTACATGTTTATATTTTGTTTGTATTTATAGCTATATACTACACATATCTCTGTATATTTTATGTGTCTTGTAATGTGTTGTAGGATTCAGTGTTATTCAGGTGTTTCTTTCAAGCAAATGAGTGACTCCACTGGCAACTTGGGGGTTAAATCATCTGCCTCCTTGATTATACACATGTGTGGAGTCTTTCGGTTGGCTGAGAAATGCTTATACTTGTCTGCTTTTTATTCTGTCTTATGCCTCTGAAGAAGAACCTGGTGTGAGGTTCGAAACGCGTAAGGCGTGGTGGTTGTTTTTCCCCCTGTTCTATTTTTATTCATGAGAATATGTGAATAAAGTTTTTTTCGTGGATTTTATTAAGTCTTCAGTGCCGGATTTTTACTCATCTCACCCAGTTGAATATAACTTGCTGAGTCTGATTGACGTTCAAATGATAGGACATATTATCTCAGCCATAGATGTTTAACAGGGTCCCTAGCCTGATGCGTCCCTCACATTGGAAGCATCCTTTATATCATATTTTTTGTGTGTAATTTTTTCTCTATTACTGTTTTTTTGTGCTTCTTCTGATCACCTTTGATCCCTCCTGATTTAGAGGGACTTGGTGATTCGGACTAGTTTACCAAGAACATATCTCTGGTCTATGTTAGCAAATACTTCCATTCTCCACGAAATAACAATTTGGAGAATCTTTTGCTAGAACTCTATCTTGTGCTATTCCTCTGTTAATCCTCCTAGAAATTCTTGAAAAAATTGACAACTGGGTGTTACCAGTAGGAAGACATGTTCTACACAGATTGTCAGCAGTGACAGAATGACAAGAGAATGATAACACTCAGTAATCAATTTATTCATTGGATTAAAAATAATAGAGGAGCAACACACTACAAAGTTATAATAAAAAATGCTCCACAATTGGTGTTTTTTGTGAAATTCAAGTATATACTTGGACATACAAATTAAGGAGTGGTGACATATCTTCTTAAATCTACAATGTTAATGGCTACACTTAGGTTGAGTCAGAAATCATTGAAGCTTTGTGTAGGAAACAATATTTACGTACTGGCTGCAGGTCTCTCAAGCCAAACTAAACAGCCTTATGGCCACAGATGAGGCTGTAGAGTTCGGGTTGGGAGACCCCCGGCCAGGTCATGCAGTATATCACGGATGGTGTTTCACGGACATCTAAATATGGTGTAAGTAAATGTATTTCCTAAAGCTAAATAGTTGAAAAAAATAATTGTAGGGGTCACAGAAGAGCATATCTCACAACTTTCAAACCTTTACATAGTAATTTTCCTCTTGCTAAAGTCCTAGATTCCTCTTTACTTGCCCTAATAAAGTATAATGCCAACAAAAGTGCCCACTCAACACAGTATGATACCCCCATGGTGAAGTCCTCCACACTAGCCTCTACAAGCACAATATAATGACCCTTCTGTACTCCCAAGGCAAAGTATGGTGACCCCAACACAGTATGATCCCCAAACTGTGACCTCCACACAGCCCTCCATGCAGTATAATGGGCCTACATACAGTATAATAGCCACATGCTGTATAATGGCCCACACTAGCCCTCCACACAGTATGATGGACCCCACGCAAGCCTTCACACTGTATAATTGCTTGCATACAGTATAATGGTCCCCCACATGGCCCTCCAGATATTATAATGGCCCTACACAGCCTTCCACATAGTATAATGCACCCCCATAATCATCCATAAAGTATAATGCACCCCCATAATCCTCCATATAGTATAATGCACCCCATAATCATTTATATAGTATAATATGCCCTTCATAATCCTTCATATAGGATAATGCACTCTCCATGGTCCTCCATACAATATAATGCACTCCCTATGGTCCTCCATACAATATAATGCACTCCCCATGATCCTCCATACAACATAATGCAATCCCCATGGTACTCCATATAATATAATGCAATCCCCATGGTCCTTTATATAATATAATGTAATCTCCATGGTCGTCCATATAATATATGTAACAACCCTGCTGGCATCACTGCATGGCCTCCCATCCCCCGCACACCAACTTACTTTCTGCTTCAAGCCATGCTGTGAAATCTGTCTGTTGCCAGTCCTGTGTTTCTGCTCTCCATGTTTCCTGACTGTGTGTATAGGAGGGCGGCGCCAAAACTCTCTGGTTCTTATGCAGTCAGGGTGCACCTGCCTAATCTGTCCCTGACCAATCACCTAGAGCCCTTGACTATTTAGTTTCGCCACACCCACTGAAACATGGCCTCTGCAATGGCTAATCTCAGTTAGTGTCTCCTGCTGAGGAAGCCAGGCCCTGTTCTGTGTATTTCCTCCTTCTCTGGAGGAATACTTCTTGTCTTGCCTTGTACCCTGTCTGCCTGCCAGGAGGCTGAATATCCTGGCCCTTGAGTCTTGGTTCCAGTATCCTGTCAGTACTCTGTCCTACCTTAATCTCCCTTTCTTCTTGTCCGTGGCTTCCTTCCCTGCTGTGTCTTTCCTTGTGTCCTCCCTGTCTGTTCATCTGCACCCTTGCAGCTCTGTCTGTTCGTCTGCACCCTTGCAGCTCTGTCTGTGCGTCTGCACCCTTGCAGCTCTGTCTGTGCGTCTGCACCCTTGCAGCTCTGTCTGTGCGTCTGCACCCTTGCAGCTCTGTCTGTGCGTCTGCACCCTTGCAGCTCTGTCTGTGCGTCTGCACCCTTGCAGCTATGTCTGTGCGTCTGCACCCTTGCAGCTCTGTCTGTGCGTCTGCACCCTTGCAGCTCTGACTGTGCGTCTGCACCCCCTGTGTGAACAGGTCAAAACCTGTTCTCTCATATACCACTCCTGCTTGCCCTGTGTCTCAAGCCATCAACAACCTGCTCTGTGTCTCCAAGCCGTGCCCGCTTGCCCAGTGTCTCAGCCTGCCTGTTAGTCACACCTGTCCAAGTGACTTGTCCCCGAGTGGAATCAGCAGCCACAGCCAGACACCACCCTGGAGTTGCACCCGACAGCTACCTTCCGTACAAGCCTGACCTCACCATCAGAGGCTCCAGTGAAGACCGAGGTAGCTATCGTAGTCACGCCCCTTCCAGGCTAGCCTGGTTTGTGGCACAGTGGGGCCACAACCCCCCGGCTCACGCCATTCAGCCAAGGCGTGAGCGTGACAATATAATACAATCTCCATGGTCCTCCATACAATATTGTAAGGAGAAGAACCAGGTCAGGCGTACCTTTTCTGCGACGGATCCGGAACTGTCTGGGCTGTCACCTTTGTTGCACGGGGGAAAGCTTAAGGCCCCAGACCGGCTTTTGCACTCAGTGACAGGGGGCGCGGCTAAGCTTAAAAAGCCACGGCGCACGGGAAACGAGGCAGTCTTGGTGGGAACACACAGCGTGCAGGTGGACAGTGTGAGTGCTCTGACCTCGGAGCATCGCATCGGAGCAGGTCCAAGCCTGAGTGGCTGCAGCGCCACGACCAGAGACTGTTGACAGACACTTGTCTCGTGTCCACCGACTCAGCTGCTACCGCTGACACCACTGACGCCGCTAACACCACTGAAGCCACTGCCACCCCTGACCATGAGTCATAAGACCCGTCGGAGTAACGTAGACATGTGCCCGTACCAACAGGAAAGTCGGATGAACCGCTTTGAACTGTGCCCTGGTAAGTCCGCATACAGTCGCCGCGCAGTGATAAACTCTGCCCAGGATAGAGACTTCATCTTCTCTGTCCCCTCATCTTCCGGACCCTGGACCGTCACCAGCACCACGAGGAATTACCGCTGTCGCCAGGATCCAGGAAGCTGTCTTCTCCAGGACTACACCGGACCCTCTACGCGCCATGGCCTTGGTGCCAACGTTCACACCCAAGACTCCAACTCCTGAATTCGCTGGTTTGATAAGTTTATTATTCCCTTATTTGCCTAAACCTGTTATCCTAATTATAATATCCCCGCTGAAGTAAGCTCTTTCCCCACTTCTCCCTGCGTGGAGTATCCACTGTATTATTAAACCCCCTTTAACCCTTGCTCTGCCTCTGCTCCGTTACTGCATCCCTCTTTCCTGCCTTCATCTCACAATATGATGAACTCCCCATGGTGTTCCATGCAATGTAATGCACTCCCTCCATGGTCCTACATAAAATATAATGTAACTGTGGCGCCCCTGAGGGTTTAGTCGCCGCAGAGGTACTGCACCTCCTCTTGAGGTGTAGTATCCCACTCTCCAGGTAAGATGGAACACCTGACCAGCCTCCAACACCTGCATCCCACACAAGCATAGTAGTGTAGCAAAGCACCTTTGGTGGCTCCCTGCTTGGAACATGAAGAGTGCTGGGAGGTGGGTAGAGCTTAGACTGCACAAGAGAGTGGGAGAATGTTAGGACAAGGTCAGTCTGTGAGAGAAGATCCCCTGAGAGGGATGGAGTGAAGGAGGTGCTGCAGCAGACTTCAGTGACCTGAAGCTGCTGGCACGGGAAAGAGAAATAGAAAGCCTGATTCTCCAGAAGGGAGAAAGATTAGTGCGGAACGTAAGGAGAAGAAGAGAACTAAGGACTAGCATTGGAGTGGAGCCCTTCCTCAAGTTCTAAGCGCATGGCTGGGGTCCGGTCCTCGAGGTTGTATGGATACTGATCGTACTGCAGCAGACACCAGAGGAATAGAAGTTGTCACCACTTTATTCCCACCTAAGACTTGGGGGCACAACAGCAACGTGAGTGAGCCGGGACTTGATAGCAAGGAGTCCCCGAAGCAGGCTACAGCTGTCTGCCGTACAAGTAGAGTTCGAAGAAACATCTGAAAGGAGGAACTTGGGTTTAACACACAACCACAAGTACTTCAGTATAAGCGCTAGTGAGGAGACGTTCAGAAAAGGCACACGAAAGGGAGAGCTGGAGAGGTTAATTCCATCTGACTGGGAGTTGGCTGAGCCCCTGATCTGGAGACCGCAGCATTGAAGCGGGCACCTGTCTGTGCCAGGAACGTGAGTAAAAGAACTGGAACTGCATTCATCTGTCTCATTGCCTTCTTCCTGCGCCAACACACTTAGCACTGCTACATCTCTGTGCATAACACAGCACCATCTCCTTCTCCTCACTATCTCCTCATTTGCCAACCTCATCTACTCTGCCCTGGGACTACAGCCCTACCTGTGGAGGGCTACAACATCATTGCTGCACCACACCATCTGTCCCAGAGAAGCAACCCTGCAGCGCTGGTCAAACTGACCAGAAACCACAGGTGACGTCACAAATCATCTCAATGACTTTATCCCCCATCACTCTACCCCTTTTACATGGACGCCCAGGGCCACGGACCAGGTCACCGCTACTGTGACACTTCCCTCTGTCCCCTCGACCCCTGGCGGGCGATCCATAACAAATTTCAGGGACTCATCACTCCATGTGTTTGATGAGTGGTGGCAGTGTATTACGCATCCGGGTGTGTAGTCTGTGTTAGGGGTGAGATTAAAGTTCACTTTATAGCCTATAACAGAGGTTGAGTGCTGGATTGAGGGAGAGGAGATAAATCAACCCTTGCAGAAACACCCATGTCACGTGCTGGAGCATGTGTACGTGATAATGACCTAGCCTAAGGATAGTCCATCAATATTAAAGTATCGGACAACCTCTTTAAATAGAAAGGGATATTGAAGTGACAGATCCGCTTTAATAAACTATACAAACATTAATATTCATACAATTCTGTTGCTTTTTGTCTGTACTATTATGCAATTCAGAACGGAAAGAAAACAGTTCAACCCTGAAGCTACAATTCACCTTTTCATTATAGAGTTTCTAAAAAAGAGACACAATTGTCAATTCCTAAGTCATTGTGAGGTACGTCAGCTCCGCACACAGGCCCTGACATTGACAGGAAAACACGTAATCAAAGTGGCAATGAGTAAAGGTAGTCATAAATGGATGTGGGACGGGACATCTCCTTGTACACAGGCAAGAACCAGGAAACACAGCTCCTGTGCAGAACTGTACGCGGACACCAACATATAACACTCCTACATTCACCAGCACTAAGCTGATAGACATGAATAGGGAAATGAAGAACTTAATTCCCTCAAAGCTTCATTAGACGTGTCTATTGAAGAGAATACAATAATTTCAACAACACCAGCTTAGGCTAGGTTCACACTTGCGGATGGGCGAGCTGCAGAGGGATGCGGACTTCCTCTATGAAGCTCCGCCCATGGCCACACCTCCTCCGGTCAGCTCCGCCTAAGGCCACGTGCGGCCTGCGTACCCTATCTTTAACATTGGGTATGGAGGCCATGCGGATGTATGCGGATGTGTCCGCATGCATCGTTTTGGCAATGCGGTGAAAAAAAGAAATTCCAACCAGGTGCGTTTGATGCTGGTTGCCGCATCGTCAAAACGATGCATGCGGACGCATCCGCATACAACCGCTCAGCCTGCATACCCGATGTTAAAGACAGGGTACTCAGGCCGCATGCGACCAGAGGCGGAGCTGACTGGAGGAGATGCGGCCGTGGGCATCCCTTCACAGCTCGCCCATCCGCAAATTTGAAGCCAGCCGTGCTACATACAGAACAGCGTAGAGCTGTACATGGTCTCATGGTTTTTTTACTTTGACGAATTTATGGCTTGAAGGTTTCATCAGCCATAAATGTATGGAATAAATACACAAAAAAATTAAACCATATTTATGAATGACTGTGTTTTTTTTGCCTGATTCAGTAAAACTGTCATTTTACACATCAGTGTTGATGAACAGTGAGCTGGAGCAAGATGCGCCAAATACATTAAAAGGTACGAATTCGGGGCATCTTTCAGCTGCGGTGCGTCACTGGAGAACATTTCTTTCATAATCTTTGCCACTTTTTTACATCAATTTTGATGAAATTGTTAGTAGTGCTCAGCCATGCTCCCTCTGGATAAATTCTATTTACTTTTCAAAAAGTTGCCTATTCTAGCCACGACTGGTGTCAAAATACCAAAAGTCTAAAAATTTTTATGCAATGAATAATTTTTGAAACATTTAAAGCCAGAAAACTATCGAAAACTGCTGAATGAATTGGGACCCCAGTGTAAGATGTAATATTTCTTTCTTTGTCATCACAAGTGGGTATGGATAATTAGCCAGCTTTAAGCCTGTTTTCAACTTCAAGACAAGGCCAAATTATACAATTCTGACCTGTGTCACGTTATATGGTAATAACACTGGAAAGCTTCAACGGATCCCACTAATTCTGAGACTGGTTTTTTTTTCGTGTTATATTGCACTTCATGATAGTGCTAAAATTTGTTCTATATGACTTGCGTTTATTTGTAAAAAACAAAGAAACTGAAATTTGTCAAAAAAAATTAAATTTTCACATTTTAATTTTTATGCCCTTAAACCAGGGAATTATGTTACACAAAATAGTTAATAAATAACATTTTTCACATGTCTACTTTACATGAGCAGAATTTTTAAAACTTTTTTTGTTAGGAAGTTAGAAGGGTTAAAAGCTGACCAGCGATTTCTCATTTTTTGAACAAAATTTACAAAACCATTTTTTTAAGTGACTTTGAGAGGTCTATATGACATAAAATACCCCAAGAATGACACCATTCTAAAAACTGCACCCCTCAAGGTGCTCAAAACCACATTCAAGAAGTGTATTAACCCTTCAGGTGCTTCACAAGAACTGAAGCAATGTTGAAGAAAAAAATGAACATTCAACTTTTCTTCACAAAAATGTTACTTTTGACCAAAACTTTTTTATTTCCACAACGGTAAGAGGAGAAAATAGACCCCAAAATTTGTTGTGCAATTTATCCTGAATACACCGATAACCCATAAGTGGGGGAAAACTACTGTTTGGGCGCATTACAGGGTTTGGAAAGAAAGGAGCACCGTTTTACCTTTTGAAAACAAAATCTGTTGGAATCAAGAGCGGACACCATGTTGCATTTGGAGAGCCTCTGATGTGTCTAAACAGTGGAAACCCCAACAAGTGACCCCTATGTTGGAAACTAGACCCCTCAAGGAATGTATCTAGATGTGTGATGAGCACCTTGAACCCCCAAGGTGCTTCACACACTGAAAATTATAACGTTGAGCAGTGAAAATAAAAAAAAATCAACTTTTTCCCACAAAAATGTTCTTTTAGCCCAAATTTTTTTATCACAAGGGTAACAACAGAAATTTCACCATACAATTTGTTGTGCAATTTCTCCTGAGTATGCCAATACCCCATATGTGAGGAAATACTACTGTTTGGGCACATTGCAGGGCTTGGAAAGGAAAAAGCACCATTTTTTATTTTTTGAAAGCAAAATTTGTGGCAATCATTAGCGGATGCCATGTCGGGTTTGGAGAGCCCTGATGTGCCTAAAATGTGGAAACCTCTCACAGTTGACCCATTTTGGAAACTAGCTCCCTCAATGAATTTATCTACATGTGTGGTGAGCACTTTGAACCCCCAGGTGCTTCACAGAAATTTAGAACGTTGATTTGAAAAAATGAAAAAATAAATTTTTACCTCAAAGATATTGGTTATGCCCCAAAGTTTTCATTTTTGCATGGATAACAGGAGCAAAATGGATACAAATTGTTTTGAAATTTCTCTTGTGTACGCTGTGAGAATCATGTGGGAATAGTGGATGAGGGCAGGTATATCTCGCCCAGATTCCTTTCCTATGTGGCCTAGTCTGGTCAGTATCGCACCTGCTTGCTAATGAATAATGGGAGGTGGATATAAAAGGATGCCGGGAGTTGTGTGAGTGTCTCAGCCTGGGAACACAGAGAGCCTGTCTGTGTGAGAGACACACGTGAGTGAAAGCAGTGCCCACTGCAACTGTGGTGTGGCTGGACGGGAGAAGCCCGCCAGTTGGTAGTTAGGTTGTCCATTGTTTAGTTAGTGCCGGACAGGCAAGGATTTGTTTTATGTTTTATTTCCTTTTGCATTGCTTTCACCGTTAATAAACCTGACCCAGGGTCAGTTACACCCGTATCCCAGCTCTGCGCCTGAGTTCCATGCTGAACGCACGTGACCTTTGACCCCAGCAAAGGCGATCCCGGAGTGTTTTATCACATTGTGGTGGAGAACGCGGGCATCACGTTGCAAGCATGAGCATGGAGGACGTGGTGAAAGCGCTGGTACAGTCCACCGCCATCCAGCAAGAAGCTAATCGGGTGATGATGGCCCAGCTGAAGGAGTTGGTGGACATGACAGCTACCGATCGTTCGCTTCTCCAGCAGGTGGCGCAGCGCCTGGCAAGCTTACCTGAGGTTAACCTGGAAGCAGAGTCGAGAGTGATTCACGTGAGTCGGTACTGGCAGAAGATGACGACTGAAGATGACGTCGAGGCATACCTGACCACGTTTGAACGGACGGCGGTGCGAGAAAAATGGCCGAAGGCACGATGGGCCGACCTGATTGCCCCGTTTCTTTCCGGTGAGGCCCAAAAGGCATATTATGACTTGGAACCTGAAGCTGCGCAGGACTTTGACAAATTGAAAGCCGAGATCTTGGCCCGGCTGGGAGTGACGACCGCTGTCCGTGCACAGAGAGTGCATCAATGGACTTATCAGCCGGATAAACCACCGCGGTCACAGATGTTCGACCTGATCCACGTGACGAAGAAGTGGCTACAACCCGAGGTGTTGACAGCGCCAGAGATAATCCAGAGAGTCGTCATGGACAAGTACCTGAGAGCTCTACCGCCAGCCCTGAGGAAGTGGGTAAGCCATGGAAATCCTACAACGGCAGATCAACTGGTGGATCTGGTTGAACGTTACTCCGTGGCGGAAGGACTCCGAGACGACGCTACCCCACCTCGTTCTTCATCATCTCCACGTGGAACCGGTAAGACTGTTCCAGGGAGTAGGGGAGATGGAAAAATCCCTAAGACAGTGGGGGAGGAAAACGGGACTGCCTGCACTGCGAGGCCGAGAGTAACGAACTATGGTCTAAGCAAGGGGCCCGATAGGTGTTTCCGCTGCCAAGAGATGGGACATATTGCTGCGAACTGTCCGGTCACTACTGAACCCATGCAGTGCGACGTCACAGACTCTAAAAACCGCATGTCTATGGTTGCACGGCTAGTGAGTGTGAATGCCGGTCAAAAGGATGTGGAGAAACACTTGTGTGATTTAACTGTTGATGGCAAAAATGTGGTGGCATTGTTAGACTCGGGAAGTGTGGTGACTCTGGTGAAGGCCAGTCTGGTGTCAGCCCCGACTGGACCATCAGACAAATTTTCTGTAACGTGTGTGCATGGAGACACCTGTTCGTACCTCACCACGGTCATATGCATTACTACTTCCTATGGGTCTGTGCAACATAAAGTGGGACTCGTCCCGGCGTTATTGCATGATGTTATCCTGGGCCGGGATTTTCCCCACTTCTGGCAATTGTGGGAGAATCAGTTGATGCCCTCGGGTAATAGTGTACATGATTCTTCTCCCAGGGCACGTGGGGGTCTCGAACCCCTGGAAGATGTCTCCCCGGAAGACTCGGGGGAAGAGTCTGCGGGAAATGACCTGCAGTTCCCGTTTTCAGTCATGGCGGGTGATACGGAGGAGACCGGGGAAGAGGAGGAGGCCGACAGCCGTCCACCTCCCCGTTTGCCGGATTTAGAAGTTCAGAAAGATGACTTCCAAAGCGAGCAAATAAAGGATCCTACCCTTTCTCAGGCTAGGACAAATGTAAAAGTGATAAATGGGGTACCCGTAGAACCTGGCTCTAGGCTGGCATATCCTTACATGGTTCTGGAGAATGATTTACTCTATCAGATAGAGAAAAGGGGGAAGATACGGTGCAACTATTAGTCGTGCCAAAACCCTACCGGCGGCAGGTGCTGGACCTGGCCCACGGACATGTGATGGGAGGTCACCTGGGAGTCCAGAAAACCACCGAAAGGATATTACACTGTTTTGTTTGGCCAGGCATGCATCACGATATTCGTGTATATTGTGAGTCTTGTCCTGACTGTCAAGCCTCTGCACCTAAGCCCCGGTTCTGTAGCCCTTTGGTACCCCTACCTATTATTGAAGTCCCGTTTGAGAGGATTGGGATGGATTTAGTTGGGCCCCTTCCACGGTCTGCACGTGGACACCAACATATCCTGGTCATCTTGGATTATGCCACTCGTTACCCGGAGGCCATCCCTTTGCGTAACACGGCCACCAAGACGATTGCCAAGGAACTGGTGCATGTGTTTAGTCGGGTCGGTATACCAAAACAGATTATCACCGACCAGGGGACCCCCTTTATGTCAAGGGTAATGAAGGAGCTCTGCCGATTGTTACAAATCGAACCGTTACGCACATCCGTGTATCACCCTCAAACAGACGGGTTGGTCGAACGGTTCAATAAAATTCTGAAGCAGATGCAGAGAAAGGTGATAGACAAGGATGGGAAGAACTGGGACTATTTACTTCCGTATTTGCTTTTTGCCATCAGGGAAGTACCCCAGTCTTCCACGGGATTCTCGCCTTTCGAGTTATTGTACGCCCGATGTCCTCGCGGACTGTTAGACGTTGCAAAAGAAACCTGGGAGGGTCAGGTCACACCATTTAAAACAGTGATAGATCACGTCACACAAATGCAGGACCGTATTGCGGCTGTTATGCCTATCGTCAAAGAACACATGATACAGGCTCAAGGAGCCCAAAAAAGAATCTATGATAGGGGCGCCAAGATCCGTACGTTTGCACCCGGAGATAGGGTGTTGATCCTGGTCCCCACGGTGGACAGTAAGTTCCTGGCAAAGTGGCAGGGCCCCTTTGAGATTAAGGAAAGAGTTGGTGAAGTAAACTACAAAGTATACCAGGCAGGTAAACGGAAACCTGAACAGATTTATCATGTAAATCTGATAAAACCCTGGAAAGATCGGTCTGCCTTGTCAGCGGAGCTGGCCCGTCCCGTCTGCTCGCATACCGTACCGGAGGTACGGGTTGGAGAGACTCTCTCGGAGCGGCAAAAGACTGAGGTCAGGCAGTTTCTACTTCACAACCAAAAGTTTTTCTCAGAAAAACCCGGGCAGACTACGCTAATGAAACATGACATTGTAACGGAACCTGGTGTCACAGTTCACGTAAAGCCCTACCGAATCCCGGAAGCGCGCCGTGAAGCAGTTTCCCGAGAAGTGAAGGCAATGTTAGAGTTAGGTGTCATTGAGGAATCGCACAGTGCTTGTTCCAGCCCGATTGTGCTAATTCCTAAACCGGACGGCACCATCTGGTTCTGCAATGACTTCAGGAAACTGAATGCGGTCTCAAAATTTGATGCCTACCCTATGCCCCGGGTCGACGAGTTAATAGATCGGTTAGGAAAAGCCCGGTATATTACGACCCTAGACCTAACAAAGGGGTATTGGCAGATCCCTCTGGCGGAGGCTGCCAGAGAAAAGACGGCATTTGCTACCCCAGAGGGTCTATTTCAGTATGTGTATATGCCGTTTGGACTGCACGGAGCACCGGCGACCTTCCAGAGACTGATGGATCGAGTCCTGAGGCCACATAGGCAGTACGCTTCGGCCTATTTGGACGACATTGTCATTTACAGCTTGGACTGGGAGACTCATCTCCAGAAAGTACAAGCTGTGGTTGACGACCTGTGGGAGGCAGGTCTAACCGCGAACCCCAAGAAATGTCACATCGGGCTAGAAGAAGCCCGGTATTTGGGGTATGTAATTGGGAGGGGTGTTGTTAAACCCCAGGTTGAAAAGATTCAGGCGGTTCAGGACTGGCCACAACCTGTCAACAAGAAGCAGGTGCAAGCCTTCCTGGGGATCGCCGGCTATTATCGCCGGTTCATACCCAATTTTGCAGCCATCGCTACCCCCCTGACGGATCTTACGAAAGGGAAAGACTCCGTCATGATTAAATGGAGTTTAGCGGCTGAAGAAGCCTTCCATAGCCTAAAACGGGCACTTTGCTCTCAGCCCGTACTGGTGACTCCGGACTTCCGCAGCGAGTTTGTGGTACAAACGGATGCCTCTGATACCGGTATCGGGGCCGTACTCTCACAAGTGAGGGACGGAGTGGAACACCCAGTCCTCTATCTCAGCAGGAAGCTGAATAAACACGAGCAAAGGTATGCAATCGTAGAAAAAGAGTGCCTCGCCATTAAGTGGGCTCTAGAGGCCCTCAAATATTACCTGGTGGGCCGAAAGTTCAGGCTGATCACTGACCATGCCCCTCTCAAGTGGATGCACTTGAACAAGGAACGGAATAGCCGGGTGACCCGGTGGTTCCTTGCCCTGCAGGCCTACACTTTTACGGTGGAGCACCGCCCAGGGGTACAGATGGGAAATGCAGATGCCCTGTCCCGAGTGCACTGTTTGGCGGGTGTCATTGCTCGACCGGAGTGGTCTGAGCAGAGGGGGGGATATGTGAGAATCATGTGGGAATAGTGGATGAGGGCAGGTATATCTCGCCCAGATTCCTTTCCTATGTGGCCTAGTCTGGTCAGTATCGCACCTGCTTGCTAATGAATAATGGGAGGTGGATATAAAAGGATGCCAGGTAGTTGTGTGAGTGTCTCAGCCTGGGAACACAGAGAGCCTGTCTGTGTGAGAGACACACGTGAGTGAAAGCAGTGCCCACTGCAACTGTGGTTTGGCTGGACGGGAGAAGCCCGCCAGTTGGTAGTTAGGTTGTCCATTGTTTAGTTAGTGCCAGACAGGCAAGGATTTGTTTTATGTTTTATTTCCTTTTGCATTGCTTTCACCGTTAATAAACCTGACCCAGGGTCAGTTACACCCGTATCCCAGCTCTGCGCCTGAGTTCCATGCTGAACGCACGTGACCTTTGACCCCAGCAAAGGCGATCCCGGAGTGTTTTATCACAACGCCAATACCTCATATGTTGTAGAAAACTACTTTTGAGGCACAGTGCAAAGCTCAGAATCAAAAAAGCACTATATTGGAGCTCAGATTTTGCTGCAATGGTTTGCGGGTTCCATGCTACATTGGCAAAGCCCCTGAGGTGTCAGAACAGCAGAAACCCCGCATAACTTACATCATTTTACAAACTACACATTTCAATGAATTTATCTAAGGGTGCAGTAAGCATGTTGACACCTCATGTGCCTTGCATAAATTTAAACCATTGGGTAGTGAAGAAAGAATAATTACATTTTTACCAGTAAAATGTTGTTATAGCCCCAAATTTTAAATTTTTATTAGCGTTAATAGGAAAAAATGGACCTCTCAGTTTGTTGTGCAATTTCTCCCGATTGTGCCAATACCCTATGTAATCGCGAACTACCGTATATACTCGTGTATAAGCCGAGATTTTCAGCCCATTTTTTTGGGCTGAAAGTCCCCCTCTTGGCTTATACACGACTCATATACCTGGGGGTCAGCGGGGGAGGGGAGGCAGGGTGTCACAGATCATAGTAGAAAAAGACAGCAGGATGGCACTCACCGTTCTCTTGAAATGATTCACTTTATTTCATATTAATGAAGCATAGGCAATGGCACGGGAGAAATGCAAAAAGATGGACGACAGCCTGTGCACGAAACGGCTGTCGTCCGTCTTTTTGCATTTCTCCCGTGCCATTGCCTATGCTTTATTAATATGAAATAAAGTGAATCATTTCAAGAGAACGGTGAGTGCCATCCTGCTGTCTTTTTCTACTATGATATTTCATGTTTTTTCTTCACATGGATAGAGCACCCGTTCAGCAAGGGTTACAGGTGTCACACTGATAGCGGTTATAAGTGACTTTGCGGGTATTTCTTTCTCAGGGACAGTGCCGGATGTTTCTTTTTTCTTTGACTGACTATTGTTGTCACAGATCATACTCACCCTTCCTGGCACTCTCTGCAGCCCCCTCGCTTCTCCACTGTCTCCCTTCCTGCCTTCAGCAGTCACTTGGTACCGCTCATTACCACTCATGAATACACGCATATTCATGAGTGGTAATGAGCGGTATCACGTGACCGCTGAAGGCAGGAAGGGAGACAGTGGAGAAGCGAGGCTGCAGAGACGTTCCAGGACGGGTGAGTATAGCGATATTCACCTGTCCTCGTTCCCACGCTGCTCACCGCCGTCTGCTTCCTGTGTCCATGAAGTTTAGCCAGCAGGGGGCGCGGTGATGTGGTTAGTGTGCGCCATGCCCTCTGCTGGCTGAACAGTCACTCACAGAGGACCCACAGACAGTGGTGAGCAGCGATGGACCCCGGACAGGTGAATATCACAGGTGCCGGGTCCTGAGCAGGAGAAGTGAGTATGGCATTTTTTTGTTTTTTGCAGCAGCATATGGAGGCATAATGTATGGGGCAGCATATGGGGCATTTTCTATGGAGCAGCATATGGGGGCAAAATCTATGGAGCAGCATATGGGGGCATATTCTATGGAGCAGCATATGGGGGCATATTCTATGGAACAGCATATGGGGGGCATATTCTATGGAACAGCATATGGGGGCATATTATATGGGGGCATAATCTATGGAGCATTTTATGGGGGCATAATCTATGGAGCATCTTATTGGGCCATAACCTTTATGGAGCATTATATGGGGCATATTATTCTATGGAGCTTCTTATGGGGGCCATTATTAACCTTTGTGCATTATATGGGGTGTATTTTGTATGGAGCATTATATGGGTCTCCTGATTCAACATGGATATTCAAAAACATTTAACCTACTGATGTCTCAATTAATTTTACTTTTATTGGTATCTTTTTATTTTTTAAATTTACCAGTAGCTGCTGCATTTTTCACCCTAGGCTTATACATGAGTCAATAAGTTTTCCCAGTTTTTTGTGGCAAAATTAGGGGGGTCGGCTTATACACAGGTCGGCTTATACACAAGTATCTATGGTACTTGTGAGGAACAGCGCAAAACTCAGGAAGGTGCGCCATAACTTAGTGCAGATTTTACTGTTATGTTTTGTGGGAATGAGCAGGTTGCGGGATGCAGTGACAGACAGGAGACAGAGCAAGGGTTAACATATTTTAATTTAACAAGTATGTACTCCATACAGGAATGTAAAGAGTTAAGCAGGGATAATGCAGGTGATAGGTAATAAAGGGTATGCGGTTTGGGAAAAGGCAGGGGAGAATAACGGTAACAGTTTTTAGCGTATAACTTATCCAATCCGACGACTTCCAGTCTGTAGAGTCCATGAAACAAGCTTTGGTGCAAACAGCAGTCAGCGTGGGGTTAATCCGGTGTAGTCCTGAAGACAACGACGAGCTGAGTCCTTCCGACAGCGGTGAGTCTCTGATGCCCTCCACAGGTTCCGAAATCCAGCGCATGCTGTGAAGGCTAAGGCACAGGCACAGCAATGTCGGAACCCAGCGTGGCCCAACAAATATGCACGGGGGGGGTCGGGGTTCAGTTCACGGTCACACACCCAGTACTTCTTAGGCGGCATGCGCCCGGAATGATTGGCACCTTGCTTTGCAGGTGCCGGCAGGCACACGGTACAACTCTGATCACAGTCTCTGCAGGCGGCAGCGGGGATGTTGGAGCGTGGGCCTATGCTGCTTCGGTGCTCCGGAGACAGAGCACTCACATCCCCCTCCTTCGCGCTGTCCATTCCCGCCAAGTCTGCCTGTTTCCGCGCGTGCTTTTGCTTTTTAGCCTCAGACAAGCCCCATGCTGCCAAAGGTTGGTCCAGTTCTTTAAGTTTCCCCCCGGACAACAGAGGAGACAGCCCCGATAGTTCTGGACCCGGCGCCAGAAAGGTACCCCTAGCCCGGTCCTTCTGCTTACACGGGTGCCATGACCAACTGGGAGAGCTCTTGAAGTGACAGAACAACAGAACCCTTCATAAGTGACCCCATTTTACAAACTACACCTCTTCATCATGAATTCATCTAAGGGTGCAGTGATCACAATAACACTACAGGTGTGTCACAGAATTTTAAACTATTGAGCAGTGAAGAAAAAATACTTGGCACTAAAATTTGTCTCACAATTTCTGCTGAACGTGGAAATACCCTAAATGTAGCTGTTCAGTACTGCTTAGCCACATGGCGAGACTCGGGAGGGACGGAGCGCTATTTGCCTCTGGAGTGCAGATTTTCCTAGATTAGATTGCAGGCGCCATATACATAGCCCCTAAGTGCTAAAAGAGCTACATTTCTGGCTACAGAAATGCCATACATGTGGACGCTAAATGTGATCTAGGCAAACTGTGTGGCTCAAAATGGAGTGAAAATTGCTAATCTGCTATTGTAGTGCCCAGATTCTTGTAGTGTACAGTACATTGTAGAGTCTACTATTTTGTAGTGCCCAGTATGTTATGCCAGGGGCGGACACTGACAGCTTGGGGCCCCTGTGCATGAAATGCCCTCCTTTTAAGGCAACAAAGCTATATATATCGCCACACAAACATGTACAGTTGTGGCCAAAAGTATTGACACCCCTGCAATTTTGTCAGATAATACTCAGTTTCTTTCTGAAAATGATTGCAATCACAAATTCTTTGGTATTATTATCTTCATATAATTTGTCTTAAATGAAAAAACACAAAAGAGAATGAAGCAAAAAGCAAAACATTGATCATTTCACACAAAACTCCAAAAATGGGCCATACAAAAGTATTGACACCCTCAGCCTAATACTTGGTTGCACAACCTTTAGCCAAAATAACTGCGACCAACTGCTTCTGGTAACCATCAATGAGTTTCTTACAATGCTCTGCTGGAATTTTAGAACATTTTTCTTTGGCAAACTGCTCCAGGTCCCTGCTATTAGAAGGGTGCCTTCTCCAAACTGCCATTTTTAGATCTCTCCACAGGTGTTCTATGGGATTCAGGTCTGGACTCATTGCTGCCCACCTTTGAAGTCTCCAGTGCTTTCTCTCAAACCATTTTCTAGTGCTTTTTGAAGTGTATTTTGGGTCATTGTCCTGCTGGAAGACCCATGACCTCTGAGGGAGACCCAGCTTTCTCACACTGGGCCCTACATTATGCTGCAAAATTTGTTGGTAGTCTTCAGATTTCATAATGCCAAGCACACGGTCAAGCAGTCCAGTGCCAGAGGCAGCAAATCAACCCCAAAACATCAGGGAACCTCCGCCATGTTTGACTGTAGGGACCGTGTTCTTTTCTTTGAATGCCTCTTTTTTCTCCTGTAAACTCTATGTTGATGCCTTTGCCCAAAAAGCTCTACTTTTGTCTCATCTGACCAGAGAACATTCTTCCAAAACGTTTTAGGCTTTTTCAGGTAAGTTTTGGCAAACTCCAGCCTGGCTTTTTTATGTCTCGGGGTAAGAAGTGGGGTCTTCCTGGGTCTCCTACCATACAGTCCCTTTTCATTCAGACGCCGACGGATAGTACGGGTTGACACTGTTGTACCCTCGGACTGCAGGGCAGCTTGAACTTGTTTGGATGTTAGTCGAGGTTCTTTATCCAACATCCGCACAATCTTGCGTTGAAATCTCTTGTCAATTTTTCCTTTCCGTCCACATCTAGGGAGGTTAGCCACAGTGTCATGGGCTTTAAACTTCTTGATGACACTGCGCACGGTAGACACAGGAACATTCAGGTCTTTGGAGATGGACTTACAGCCTTGAGATTGCTCATGCTTCCTCACAAGTTGGTTTCTCAAGTCCTCAGACAGTTCTTTGGTCTTCTTTCTTTTCTCCATGCTCAATGTGGTACACACAAGGACACAGGACAGAGCTTGAGTCAACTTTAATCCATGTCAACTGGCTGCAAGTGTGATTTAGTTATTGCCAACACCTGTTAGGTGCCACAGGTAAGTTACAGGTGCTGTTAATTACACAAATTAGAGAAGCATCACATGATTTTTCAAACAGTCCCAATACTTTTGTTCACCCTCTTTGTTATGTTTGGTGTGGAATTATATCCAATTTGGCTTTAGGACAATTCTTTTTGTTTTTTTTCATTTAAGACAAATTAAATGAAGATAATAATAACAAAGAATTTGTGCTTGCAATAATTTTCAGGAAGAAACTGAGTATTATCTGACAAAATTGCAGGGGTGTCAATACTTTTGGCCACAACTGCATATATTGCATAGTCTCCTTTTATTATGTATATTGCCATCCCTTATTATACACTGCCCTCTTTTGTTACGTACAGCACTGTCACTTGCATATTGGTTCTATAGAGCCCTGTTTTTTATTACATACCGTCCTGTCTTGTTAGCTGTATAATGCAATGATAGCTGATGGAGCATGGGAAAGCTTCTTTTCTAATGGAGGAGCCGATCGACTGGTCATCTAGTCACCGGCTGCTCCATCAGCAGTCATTTTATACCTAACAAGAGAGGGGACTATGTAATAAAAGAGGGAACTGTGAATAACAAAAATAACAAGACTACACTATGTAAGAGACAGCACTATACATAACAGCAGATGAAGCTATATAATAAGGGACGGCATCATATACAACTAGAGAGGATGGTATGTAATAAGGGACAGTGTTATACATATCAAAAGAGAAACTATGTAACTAAGGATGGTGTTATACATAATAAGTGAGTACACTATATACTAAGAGACTGTACTATACATAAAAAGTGACTACACTATATACCGAGGGATTGCGCTATACATAATAAGCGAGAATACTATATACTAAAGGACTGTACTATGCATAATAAGTGAGTACACTTTATACTAAGGGATTGTGTTAGACATAATAAGTGAAAATAACGTCTTCCTCCACTTCCCCTGTCCCTAAATCCATTATAAATCCCCCATCCTCCCATCCCAATCCCCCACACCCCTCATTGTCATCATCCGCCCGCATCTCATTATTGTCCTCTCCACCACCCCCATGATTGCCCCTCTTCACCACCTCCATCATTGCTTTCTCTCCACCACCTCCATCATTGCCTCCTCCCCACTGCCACCATCATTGCCTTCTCCCCCATAACCCCATCATTTCCTCCTCCCCATCACCCCATCATTTCATCCTCCCCCACCACCCCATCATTGTCCTTTCCACCATCATCATCGTTTTCTCCCCCCACCACCCCATCATTGCCTATTCCACGACCTCCATCATTTCCTACTCCCCACCATTCCCATCATTGCCTTTTCCACCACCATCATTGTCTTTTCCCCACCACCCCCATCAATGCCCATTCCACCACCTCCATCTTTCCTCCTCCCCAACACCTCGATTATTGCCCATTCCACCACCTCCATCATTTCCTCCTCCCCCACCACCCCCCATTATTGCCCTTTCCACCACCCCATCATTGCTTTCTCACCCATCACCCCTATCATTGCCCTCCCCGTCAACCCAGTCATTGCCTCCGGCCCATCACTCCATCATTGCCCTCTCCGTCAACCCAATCATTGCCTTTTGCCCCACCACACCCATCATTGCCCTCTACGTCAACCCAATCATTGCCTTCTGCCCCACCACCCCCATCATTGCCCTCTCCGTCAATCCAATCATTGCCTTCTGCCCCATCATTGCCCTCTCCTCCACCTACACACACACATCACCATTCACCTCTCTGCATCCACACACTCACGCCCTCTCCTCCACCTACACACACAGCACCATTCACTTCTGCATACGTACACACACACACACACAACACACACCTCACCTCTGCGAACGGTATCCTGCAGCTGCAGCATCGCCGGCAGCTTCCTTCCTGTTTCGCACAGCCGCAACACTGAATGATGTCATTCAGCCGCTGCTGTGTGAGACAGGAAGCGCGGGCAGGAAGCAGGACGGATCCCTGCAGCTCCGCTGCCATTTTCTCTTGTAGGCAGCGGAGGGCAGCTGAACTGCAGGGATCGCTCTCTGCCCACCACACATGAGGGCAATCTGGCCAGGGGCCCCCTGGAGCCTCAGGGCCGGACACACTGGTCAGATTGCCCTCATTATTAGCCGTCCTTCAGGGGCCCCCCTCCACCTCCGGGCCCCGATGCAACCGCATGGGTTGAACCGGCGGTATGTCTGCCTCTGTGCTATGCCCAGCTTGTGCTTCTGGAAAAATGCATACGTAAATTAGCGGGGATCTCATCGCTACAGAAATACCAAACATGTGGATTATAAATGTGGTTTAGGCAAACTGTGGGGCTCAGAATGGAAATGGGCATTTGGATTTGTGAGTGCAGAATTCGCTGGATTACTATTAGGGGGGGTCAGGAGTCATAGGGCTTTTCCAGAACTTTTGTACTACCAGTAATGTAGAACGCCCCTATATTTCTGCTGACGGACCTGAGTGGGGCCTTTTTTTGTGGATTGAGTTGAAGCTTTTATTGGGAACATTTTACATAACACTTAGAACACAGTTATTCGGCGCTCTACGCTGAGCACTTACATCGGGGTTTCCATCTAAATCTCCGAATGACGATTCAGATGAAACCCCCCTGAGGGATCAATTCACTAGAATGAGGCAGCAGAGTTACTTTGAACGCCACCTGGCCTCTGATCAGCAGTGTCCTTTTCAGAGTTGCACAAAACTGTGGCCGATGTCACTTTTATGCACACCTAAAAAGATGGACAACTCGGCATCATAGGACAGACTGCGCTCACAGTGACTCCATCTGCCTCATTATAGGGAATCTTCCACTAGGGGTTCCGTCTGAATCGTGTATTACAGAGATTTACATGGAAACCCCAGTGTAAGCGCTGAGCGCAGGATAAATGTTTGCCAATCCTTATTGCGATCTGTAGGAGGCAGAATAAAGAAATCAAAAGTAGGTGAAACATTGGTTTTATTTTATTTTTTATGCTATTCCTCGTGCAGTATAAGTAATTAGACGACTTTATTACTCAGGTCAGTGCGATTACAGTGATTCCAGATTTATTTCTTTTTTATGTTTGGCTGCTATAACACTAAAAAACTAGTTTTTGCATTGCCATATTTTGAGAGCTATAATTTTTCCACGCTTCTGCAGAGTCATGAGGACTTGTTTTTTGCGAGACAAGTTGATGTTTTTATTTATTTTCGAGCACATGACATTTTTTGATCACTTTCTGTTCTGATCTTTGAGAGGCAGAATGAACAAAAACCAGTAATTCAGGATTTGTTTTTTATGCCATTCCGCATGTGATAAAATTGATAAGGCAATTCATTCGAGTCAGTACGATTACAGTGATAACACATTTATATCATTTTTTTTATACTTTGGCGCTTTTGCACAATACAACTATTTTATAGAAAAAATAATTATTTTTGGATCATTTTATTCGGAGAGCTATAACTTTTTTATTTTTCTGCTGATGGAGCTGTATGGTGGCTTGTTTTTTTGCAGGACAAGATGACATTTTCAGCTATACCATTTTAATTTACATTTGCCTTTTTGATTGTGTTTTATTCCACTTTTTGTTTATTGATGCACTGTATTGGGTACGCATCGGTGACAGTGACAGCGTTGAGTCTCATGTACTCCACACAGAACCGGGTTGTCCGATCCTTCTTTGGGACCAGGAATACAGGCAAGGTCAAAGTGATGCTGGATGGTTGGATGACTCCCGGCTTCAGCATCTCATCAATCTCCTGGCGCATGTGCTGTTGCACCACCATGGAGACCTGGTATGCTGAACGCCAGAATGGGGGATGATCCCAAGTATCCACATGATGGACAGCCAACTCCGTCCTTCTGGACTTGTCGCTGAACAAATACCGAAAGGGGTGTAAGGTTGCCCACAGCTGGGACCATTGGTCCGACAAGAGCTGGTGACAAACCTCCCTAGCCTGGACGATAATATCCGGGCGGGTCTCTGCCTCTCCCTCTTTTGGCAGATTTCATACGGGAATGACACAGACCTTCCGCTTATGCTTTGCCTTCATGATGTTCACATAAATGACTTTCCACCTTCCCCAGGCATGTTCCAGGGTGACTAGGTTCGTTATGGTGTTGAGATGCTTGTGCACGAGGTAAGGGCCTTGCCAGGCCGCCGTAAGCTTGTCCTGAGGTACAGGAACCAGTACCCACACCTTTTGACTCACCTGCTAGGTCCTCTCACAAGCATTCTGGTCATACCATCACTTCTGGTCGGCCTGGACTCTCGTCATATTATTGTGCATCAGCTGCGCCAAGGTCTGCATCTTGTCATGGAAGCTCATGACATACACGATGATGGACACTCCAGGGGTGACTAATTCTCCTTCCCAGACCTCTTTAACCAGAAACAGGGACCCCCCCTGCCTGTACAGTAGCTCAAAGGGGAGAACCCCGATGAGGCCTGTGGAACCTCCTGGTAGTCAAATGGTAGGTGTAGGAAGTACTGCTCCTAGTCGCGCCCTTGGGAGTCAACCAATATCTCTAGCATCTGCTTCAGGGTGCCAATGAACCGTTCGCACAGGCCATTGGTCTGTGGGTGGTACAGTTGTGGCCAAAAGTATTGACACCCCTGCAATTTTGTCAGATAATTGTCAGAGACACTGCACTGAACTTGCTCACTGAGCCAGTGCGCGTGTCCAGAGTAAAGCGAACTGTGCTCAAAGCTACCTGTGGAGCGGGCAGCAACCGAATAGATGCATACTTCAGAGCTGCAGGTCCTGAAGCACGTGACTGCTAGAGGCGTGGCCTAAACTCCACAGAGCTAGGAGCTGCAAGAGAACTCCTAGCAGGGTAACTGCGAGACAAAGTTACCAAGGGGCATAGACAGTGAGAATAGTCAGGACGTAGCCAATGAGTCACACACAGAGATAGCTGTAGGGTACCAAAGGGGGCGAGCAGAGAGTAGTCAGGTCACATGCAATGAGTCATACACCGATAGTTGCAAGGTACAAGAGGGGCGAGCAGAGAGTAGTCAGGTCACATGCAATGAGTCATACACAGATAATAACGCAGTACAAAATCAACAGGCAAACTCACAACGGGAAACAGTGCCGGGTCAGAACCATATAAACAAGCAATAGCAACAAACAGGCACACGGGGGTCAGCACACTAGGCCAATGGCAAAAGTATAACTGGCAGGGATTGAAGCTACCCAGGGGTTTATGAAGCTCTCCCAGAACCAGGAAGAGGCCACAATCATTAACTCCAAGTGTGCAGGTCAAAACCTGCACAGAGCTCCAGACATTAACCCCCGGTGTGCAGCTCAAAAACCCGCACTGGGATCATGACAATAATACTCAGTTTTTCCTGAAAATGATTGCAAACACAAATTCTTTGGTATTATTATCTTCATTTAATTTGTCTTAAATGAAAAAACACAAAAAGAATTGTCCTAAAGCCAAATTGGATATAATTCCACACCAAACATAAAAAAGAGGGTGGACAAAAGTATTGGCACTGTTCGAAAAATCATGTGATGCTTCTCTAATTTGTGTAATTAACAGCACCTGTAACTTACCTGTGGCACCTAACAGGTGTTGGCAATAACTAAATCACACTTGCAGCCAGTTGACATGGATTAAAGTTGACTCAACCTCTGTTCTGTGTCCTTGTGTGTACCACATTGAGCATGGAGAAAAGAAAGAAGACCAAAGAACTGTCTGAGGACTTGAGAAACCAAATTGTGAGGAAGCATGAGCAATCTCAAGGCTACAAGTCTATCTCCAAAGACCTGAATGTTCCTGTGTCTACCGTGCGCAGTGTCATCAAGAAGTTTAAAGCCCATGGCACTGTGGCTAACCTCCCTAGATGTGGACGGAAAAGAAAAATTGACAAGAGATTTCAACGCAAGATTGTGCGGATGTTGGATAAAGAACCTCGACTAACATTCAAACAAGTTCAAGCTGCCCTGCAGTCCGAGGGTACAACAGTTGTAGGGTTGGTGGGGCGAGCTGGGGGGGTGGTCCCTCTTCTTACCGCGCAGAGACGAAACAGAGACAAGATGGAGGCAGGTACTGGGTACAACAGGTCCAAGTTCATTTCTGCGCGCCGTCCGTCTGACGGCCCTGGCAACACATCGCCATATCGCTCTCTCTCGGCCCTCCGCATCCAGAGCCGCTTCACGACACAGCACAGTACCTCACTCATGGCCCTCTATATCCAGAGCCGCTTCACACACCGTGTTTCTCGCCGGGGACGTATATATACGTCCTGTCCTTTCTCCTTTCCTGACGTAGTTACAGCTTCCGACACTGTGGCTGCCCTAAGCCAAATCACCAACAGTCCGTTCACTGGTCAGACGTCGTACTTTACACGGTGTGCCTATTCCCTTTATCTCGTCTCTGTTGCGGTCTGTCAGGACCACCCCCCTGTTGTTCTCTCTCCTCAGTCCCCCTGGTCTGGATTCACCTCACAGCGCACAGACCGTCGCAGTCCTCCTGTCACTGCGGCTCCCCCTGGGGACTGGAACTTTCTGGAACCCTCCCTCAGTATTTATAGCTAACCCGGTTCCTTGAAACTGTCACTGTCACCACGCCCCCATGACCAACGGTTTCTAAAGCCCTAAGCTGATGTCAAGTCCTTTGCTCACACTCCTCCCTGCCATCTAATGGTCAACCCAAGGTACTGCACGTCCACTACACTTTCCTAGCTGTTTCCCCACTGTAATAACCGACACCTACCTACACTGTGCAAACCTTTCCTTCTTCTCTCTGACTAGTCCGTCCGTCAGGTCACCTTCCCTACACTCCCCCTTCCTTTGTCCATTGTCGTCCTCGACAATCGTCATCCCTGCCTTTGTCGTTCTGAAGCTACACCTACATTCTGTTGTCGGACCAGCTGTTGAGCCAAACCCACTATCTGCGGGGGCCGAACCATACTGGGAGCACTATGCTCTGAGCAGCCTACTGCTACTCACCAGCGTGCACGCCACATGACGTCTTTCAAATTGGGTTAGGTACACCCATACTCTCTCTATGGCGTGTACCTTCCCCTACTCTCCCCTACTGTCACCTTCCACTATTCGGTACGCCATGATCGAGGTCTCTTACCTTCCAGATCATTACCAGCGCCCGCCTTCCTCCTTCAGGGGTGTCCGTGGTGTTGGGGACCTGACCTAGGACGGCTGTCTTCCTCACGTCTTCCAACTCATTTTCCTTTCTTTCAATAACATGTCATGGTCGGCATCCCGGTCTCCCAGACCTCCTCAACTCTTAGATCCCTACCGGATCTCACACTTTCCTTTGGTCCCGCAGACCTTCCTTTACCCGGTCCTGTTGCATATTACCTTGGCATATTATACATCAAACAACTTTATAATAGCACAAGTACCCATTTTTATAACTTTTTTTTTCTTTTTCTCTTGCTTTTAAACCCAACATATAACAGAAAAAAAAAAAACATTGCAAGTCTTCTTTCTCCTCCCCCTTCCTTGGACATATGCACTCCCTCGCTTCTTGACACCCCACTCTGTCAGATTTTATGCAACCAACAACTTTAACTTCTTATACAACTGTCACAACGGTGCAACGAAATTTTGAGAGTTCAAACCACTCCCAGACGGCTGGCAGCAAGGGGCCCCACAGCCGTGGAGCGCCCGGGGTATAGGGAGTGTCCTAGGAGTTCTTACTACGGGGGTTCACGGTCCTCTGGCTCAGCAACCACAGCTACCGCGTAGTAGCCACGGGGGCAGTACTCTTTATAGTACGACACCCAGTCCCCTTCATGTAGAGCCCGGCTGTGACGAATAGATGCCACATTAATATAGACCTTTTGTCCAGTCTCATCCCGGATAAAACCGTATCCTCTAGCAATATTGGTGCATACCAGCCGTCCCCGGGATCTTTCCACCGCCATGCCAGCCTCCCCCTTTGAGTGGAGCAGGCTCCATACCTCCTGCTCCCGAACTTTCTTTTGCTTGATCACCTCCGCGACCCAAACGGAGGGTGCCGAGCCAGTCCCAGAGTCCGGTGGGCGGGACTTCGCTGTAAAAGCGCGTGGGGCAGAGGCGGCTGATGAAATCTGCGGCCCAGCAGCTGCTGGGGCCAGGTGGCGGGTGAGGACAGCCGGGTCCTTGAGGGCTGGAGTAACAGGATCTGTCAAACAGGCCGCAGCCGGTTCTAACGCTGGCAATTCCGCGGCCGCAGGATAGGCCGCATCCAAAACTTCTAACGGAGCCGAAGTAACGGCCGGTTCTAGCAAGGCAGCTCTTGACAAGGGGAGCGCAGCAGCGTCTTCTTCGGCTGTACGCCGCACTGGTAGCTCCGGGCAGGGTATCTCAGGGACTTGAGCGGGGGCCTCGCTCAGTTCTGCATACACCACGGGGCCCGTGGTAACTAGGCTTTCCGGTGCGCAGGGGGCCGCGTGCTGCAGCAGAATGGTGGGGGCAGCCTGCGGAGGCACTGATAGGGCCGGGGGTACTCTCACCTTCCCCGGCGCTGCAGCCTCCTTCCCATCATCACGCGGTGGCCCCCGCAGCCTCCGTTCCTTGCTCCACTGTCCAGCGGGCCGTTCCTCTGGACTCGGGAGTTCCGCTGTGAAGTTCTCTGCTGGTATTGGTGGCGGCCGCTCTCGCTGACTCCGCTCAGGCTCCGCTCCCCAGCTCAGTATTCTGCGGTTCACCCGTGGCTCTGAGGGCAATTTCTGCTCCATCTCTCGCCTCCATTGCCACTCCAGGTGGCCGATGCCCCGGCACCCGCAGCGTCTCATACCGTCCGCTGGGCAACAATCGAATGGCGCCAAACAGCCACAGCCAAGTCCTTCTTTTGTGCCACTCCTCCTGCTGGGTGGGGCATTGGCAGGCCTTTCCACCCATCTGCTAGGGTCCAGTACATGGGAGCGTCGGCCTCCGGGCACATACTGCTGTCCACGGGGGTACGTTGGAGGGGGTCCCAGTCCATTCAACACGACTGCAAACACCCGGACCTCTCCCCTGCGCTGTAGTAATGCCGCCATCTTGCGCAGCTCCTGATACCGCCCCGGATCTTCTGTCAGCACCACGGAGTCACCACAGTGCTCCCAATTTGTAATCCACAGGTAAGCCAATTGTAATCCACAGGTAATTGTAATCCAAACAGAATAGTCCAAGTCCTTTTCCATTCTTTGAGGCAGGCCTGCCGCAGAAGATGAGGTATTAGCAGCGGCGATCCTGCCGACTACGCCAAATGTAGGGTTGGTGGGGCGAGCTGGGGGGGTGGTCCCTCTTCTTACCGCGCAGAGACAAAACAGAGACAAGATGGAGGCAGGTACTGGGTACAACAGGTCCAAGTTTATTTCTGCGCGCCGTCCGTCTGACAGCCCTCGCAACACATCGCCATATCGCTCTCTCTCGGCCCTCCGCATCCAGAGCCGCTTCACGACACAGCACAGTACCTCACTCATGGCCCTCTATATCCAGAGCCGCTTCACACACCGTGTTTCTCGCCGGGGACGTATATATACAGTACGTCCTGTCCTTTCTCCTTTCCTGACGTAGTTACAGCTTCCGACACTGTGGCTGCCCTAAGCCAAATCACCAACAGTCCGTTCACTGGTCAGACGTCGTACTTTACACGGTGTGCCTATTCCCTTTATCTCGTCTCTGTTGCGGTCTGTCAGGACCACCCCCCCCTGTTGTTCTCTCTCCTCAGTCCCCCTGGTCTGGATTCACCTCACAGCGCACAGACCGTCGCAGTCCTCCTGTCACTGCGGCTCCCCCTGGGGACTGGAACTTTCTGGAACCCTCCCTCAGTATTTATAGCTAACCCGGTTCCTTGAAACTGTCACTGTCACCAAGCCCCCATGACCTACGGTTTCTAAAGCCCTAAGCTGATCTCAAGTCCTTTGCTCACACTCCTCCCTGCCATCTAATGGTCAACCCAAGGTACTGCACGTCCACTACACTTTCCTAGCTGTTTCCCCACTGTAATAACCGACCAGAGGCGTATCTAGGCTTTCTGGCACCCGGGGCCCCCCCCAAGTACATATGCGACTTGCACACTTAGTCATGTACCCACGAGCTGCTCTCCCTAATGCTCTCAATGTTCAGTAAAAAACTGAAAGCAGGAAGAGAAGCTCGTTGTCACAGGACCATAAGTATGAAAATCGCATATGAGTGAAGTGTCCATGTGATGGCACTGGAACCTGCAGAGCTGAATCCTGACATTGCAGCTTCTGAATTCTCACAACGAATGCACTGCACACTTTTAGGATTCTCCCTTGTCGATGTACAGTCAGCACAGCACAAGTATGTGATTTGTATACTTCTGGCCACATTCCGACTAGACGTGTCCGGCCTCGCTCCGTTCATTTTCATGGAGTGAGGCCACACATGTCTAGTCAGCATGTGACCGCATGTATGTAAATTACCGGCATGAGAGAATCCTGACAGCGTTCAGTGAGCACTGTGAGAATTCAGAAGTCTGCAGTCACATAGAATGACTGCAGACTCAGCGCAAACCTGGACAACCCCTATAATGCTCCTAACAAATAAAAACATGAGAATTAGTCAGTGTCACAAATAACATTTACACCCAGGTACCTTATAGATGACGTCGTCTCTGCAGTCGTTCTCCTTTTCTTCTTCTTGTCCAGACCCCATGATGAGTTTTCTTATCCACAGCCGTCTCTGCAGACTTCCATCTTCTCCGGTCTTCTGCAGCAAATCTCCACACGACGCCCTTAAAGATAGAAGTGTCATTATAATGCTCCTGAATAAAAATATCTGCAATATACTGTCTCCTCACACTATTCCCCTCCCTCCTCATACTGTCTCCTCATATATTTACCCCCTCACTCTCTATACTGTCTGCTCACACATATCCCCGACTTCCCATACTGTGTCCACATACATTCACCCGTTCGCACCCCTTACTGTCTGCACCCAACCCCCATACTGTTTCCTCATACTCTACATTTTGTGTCCTCAAATCTCCCCACACACATTAAATACCATCCCCACTCCAAATCCCCCATCACTAATCCCCCACACACATTAAGTACACCCCATCCCCACTCAATAACCCCTCATCCCTACTCCCAAATCCCCCCACACATTATGTACCCCCACTCCAAATCTCCCCACACATTATGTACCCCCACTCCAAATCCCCCCACACATTAACCCCCATCCCCACCCATTAACCCCCATCCCCACTCATTAACCCCCATCCCCACTCATTAACCCCCATCTCCACTCATTAACCCCCACAGTCATTAACCCCATCTCCACTCATTAACCCCCCAATCATTAACCCCATCCCCACACATTAACCCCATCCCCACATTAATCCCATCTCCACTCATTAACCCCCATCCCCACATTAATCCCATCTCCACTCATTAACCCCCACACATTAACCCCCATCTCCACTCATTAACCTCCCACTCATTAACCCCCATCCCCACATTAACCCCCATCTCCACTCATTAACCCCCACACATTAACCCCCATCTCCACTCATTAACCCCCATCCCCACATTAACCCCCTTCCCCACATTAAGCCCCATATCCACTCATTAACCCCCATCCCCACATTAAGCCCCATCTCCACCCATTAACCCCCCACTCATTAACCCCCATCTCCACTCATTAACCCCCTTCCCCACATTAAGCCCCATATCCACTCATCAACCCCCATCCCCACATTAAGCCCCATCTCCACTCATGAACACCCCCATCTCCACCCATTAACCCCCCACTCATTAACCCCCATCTCCACTCATTAACCCCCATCCCCACATTAACCCCATTCCCCACATTAAGCCCCATATCCACTCATTAACCCCCATCTCCCATCTTCGGTGGTTCTTCAGCTCCACAGAGGAGCACACTTACCACCAGCGTTCGCTCTGGGCGCCGGGGAGTGACGTCAGCAGCGTGATCACATGACCTGATCACGCTGCTGACGTCGCTCTGGCCCGGCGGTCAGAGCTTCAATTGTACTGGCGTCTGTATAGACGCCAGTACAATTGCTGCCTGGGAGTCGGCGCGGCCTCCTTCTCTGTGTCGGCTGTCAGCTTGACAGCCGACACAGAGAACTGCCGACTCTCACGATGGGGGGCGGCAGAACTCAGCCGCCGGGCGGGAGACACTGCCGACCGCTGCAAGGCGGCCGGGCGGCCCGACTGCGCCCCCCTGCTGCCTGCGCCCGGGGCAACTGCCCCGGCTGCCCCCCCCTGGATACGCCACTGTAACCGACACCTACCTACACTGTGCAAACCTTTCCTTCTTCTCTCTGACTTGTCCGTCCGTCAGGTCACCTTCCCTACACTGTGTCAACCTGTACTATCCGTCGGCGTCTGAATGAAAAGGGACTGTATGGTAGGAGACCCAGGAAGACCCCACTTCTTACCGTGAGACATAAAAAAGCCAGACTGGAGTTTGCCAAAACTTACCTGAAAAAGCCTAAAACGTTTTAGAAGAATGTCCTCTGGTCAGATGAGACAAAAGTAAAGCTTTTTGGGCAAAGGCATCAACATAGAGTTTACAGGAGAAAAAAAGAGGCATTCAAAGAAAAAAACATGGTCCCTACAGTCAAACATGGCGGAGGTTCCCTGATGTTTTGGGGTTGATTTGCTGCCTCTGGCACTGGACTGCTTGACCGTGTGCATGGCATTATGAAGTCTGAAGACTATCAACAAATTTTGCAGTATAATGTAGGGCCCAGTGTGAGAAAGATGGGTCTCCCTCAGAGGTCATGGGTCTTCCAGCAGGACAATGACCCAAAACACACTTCATAGAGCACTAGAAAATGGTTTGAGAGAAAGCACTGGAGCCTTCTAAGGTGGCCAGCAATGAGTCCAGACCTGAATCCCATAGAACACCTGTGGAGAGATCTAAAAATGGCAGTTTGGAGAAGGCACCCTTCTAATATCAGGGACCTGGAGCAGTTTGCCAAAGAAGAATGGTCTAAAATTCCAGCAGAGCATTGTAAGGAACTCATTGATGGTTACCGGAAGCGGTTGGTTGCAGTTATTTTGGCTAAAGGTTGTGCAACCAAGTATTAGGCTGAGGGCGCCAAAACTTTTGTCTGGCCCATTTTTGGAGTTTTGCGTGAAATGATCAATGTTTTGCTTTTTGCTTCATTCTCTTTTGTGTTTTTTCATTTAAGACAAATTAAATGAAGATAATAATACCAAAGAATTTGTGTTTGCAATCATTTTCAGGAAGAAACTGAGTATTATCGTACAAAATTGCAGGGGTGTCAATACTTTTGGCCACAACTGTATAGGCTGGTCACCAGATGTTGCACCTGTATCTGATTACAGAGGGACTCCATCAGCTGTGATATGAACTGGGTCCCCTGGTCAACGAGCATTTCCTGGGAAAAACCCACATAGGAGAAGTAGCCACCTTGTTGGCCCAAATCGATGACAAGGCTACGGCTTCCTGGTACCAGGTGGCATAGTCTACTACTTTCAGTATGAAGCGTTGCTCGGAGTGGCCATTGGGACAAACAAATCCACAGCCATCCTTCTGAAAGGCTCTTCAATAATGGGCATAGATATCAGTGGGGCTTTAGGGTGCTGTCCCGCTTTTCCCACCCTCTGACAGGTGTCGTATGAACGGCAGAAGGCATACACATCAGCCCCCATCTGGGGTCAGTAGAAATGCTGGGCTAGCTGGCTTTTGTCTTACTGATCCCTTTATGTCCAGCCATCTGAATCTTGTCTGCAACTGTCGGTCCCTAGTTTACGCATCTGGTGAAACCTGCTGGACCGTTACCCAGTACAGCCGTCCTTGGTTCCAGACCACCTGCTTGAGGTCTGAGTCCAAGAGAGGCTATGCCGCTTGCTCCTTGAGAGCTTTCAGGCTGTCATCAGTTTCCAACACTGTCTGAAACCCCTGACTAGACGTGGCCAGAATCAAAGAGACTGCCACATCTTCTGTCAGTTCACTGGGACCTATCTCCTGGCTTCTGACTGACCAAGCAGCCACTTGGACGGAAGGGGGAAAGCCGTCGGACTCTGAGGGGTCCCGGGGGCCCTGACACTACCGCTGCACGTGACAGAAGTCACATCCGCTGCAACCACGGGTAGTGTCTGCTTCTCCTCTACTTCTGACCAAATCACAGGTCCAGACTGACTAATCTGGCCCTCTAACATCCCAGTTATGGAGGAACCCTGCAATGAGTTCTTAGCTGGGAGCCCTACCTCTCCTGGGACAGCCCGGCCTCAATTGCATGCTTACCCTCTGCAGCTGACTGCCTTTCTGTCCCCTCTGTAACAACCTCACAGGACAACTGGTTCCAGAATGCCAGCTGGCCACACTCTAAGGCATTAGTACAGCTTGCTTGATTGATCTCTTCAACCCCGAGGGGAGAGGGACACAGTTCATCACCCACCCACACATCCCCATCAGTAGGCATGTTAATCACATTGACATGAAGAAGGGTGGAGATTATGTTGTTGTCTGGAGGATCAGGACCCGGGCGTTCAGCGGCCACTTACTGGGACACTAGCGCTCCAAGTCTGTCCCAAGCAAATCACTTGCGGGAATATTCTAGGTTACCCCCACCTCCCGCACTGTCTTCTCGGCGCTCCAGTCCAAATCCACCTTGGCAATGGGCAGCGCTTCCAATCTCGGAGACAGCAAGGGTTTTCCCGGGTACACCAGCCACACAAGAATAATCTCAGCAGCACCAGTGTCCCGTAGTCCGACGGCCATGGCCTGACCTATGGTGATGGGCTGAAGGTTGTTAAGAGACCTCACACCACCCCCACCCACACACAATATAGTAGGATGGCCACAGTCCCCCCCCCACATATATATAGTAGGATGGCCGCAGTTTCCCCCCATATATATAGCAGGATGGCCGCAGTTTCCCCCCCATATATATAGTAGGATGGCCGCAGTTCCCAACCCATATATATAGTAGGATGGCTGCAGTTTCCCCCCATATATATAGTAGGATGGCCCCACAGCCCGTTCAAATAAAAAATAATAAAAGTTTATACTCACCTCATCCTGATTCCTGGCACCGCAGCCTCCGTGACCTCTTCTGGTCTGTAGAGACTAGAGCGGCGCGAGACAATTACGTCATCGCGCCACCTGCGTGCACATCACAGTCTGTCTCATAAGCCGCAGACCGCGGCTGAGACATCAGTGTACCACTCAGAGTACGCTAATGTCTCAGCCGCAACTTGTGAGACAGACTGTGATGTGCACGGCCGTGTCACTATCTGCTGCCGGCCGCATCACATCACAGCACAGCAGACACGGCAGCACGCAGTTCACTGTGCAGGGCCATCAGGCGACCGGCCCTGCACAGCTGCTGGGGGAGCGGCCCGGGGGGCATTTGCCTCCCTGCCACCTGGTCCAGCCCGCCCTTGAGTTGGATAAACATTAGGTGTAGTTTCTGATGCATGTGTGCTGTCTGATTTTTATCAGATCGCACACAGACAGTAAACTCACCCATGTTATTCAATAGTTCTGTTCAGATGAACGATTTCTGTCGGTGAGGGGGGAAAAAAAATCGCAGCGGCATTACTTTCTTCTGAGTCTCACCCATTCAAAAAACCCAGATACCACAGAGTGTCTTCCAAATTTTAGGGATTCATTTCTAGAATATAAATATAGGAAACTGTGTGGTCATGTACATTTTATAGCTTAGATATATGATGACGGATCACACACGGACGTAAAAAAATAATACTCAGATGAAAATTGTAAAAAAAAAGTCTGAATTTTCTGAATGAATACAATTTCTCATACGATCGTCTGCAGAAGCCCAAAATCTGATGAAATGCAGTTCAAACTCTGATAGTAAAAACTTTTACAGGAAAGATAAATATCTTTGTACCGTGTTAGCCAGTAGATAGAAAAATATTCAGAATTGAGAGTCCTCAGTGGTTGATACCTTTTAATGGCTAACTGAAAAGATGGTAACAAATTGCAAGCTTTCGAGACTACTCAGGTCTCTTCATCAGGCTAGACTAATACAAAATCTGAAGAATCACATATTTATGCACAACACAGCACAGAAAAAATGCAATATATAAGACAAGTGACGTGAAGCAGAACTATCTTTATGGGAGAGGGATAGACATAAATATTGGAACAGTTCATAGATAAGGAGTCTCGATGTTTTATTGTCCTCTGATTGGGGCCTGGTTCTGTGATTCCCCCACAAGTTCTTAGGAACAAATTCCTTAATTTATGTAAAAAGACATAAATCTATGCGACACATAGACAAGGATTGGAGAAGCAGGAAGCTCATCTGCATATTTCCAGTGCATTCTGGGAAGAGGGGAAGAGTCGCCTTAAGCTGATCGATCGCTGGGACTTGCCGAGTCTCGCTGTTTGAGGACATCGCAAAACCAGGGATTGGAGAAGCAGGAAGCTCATCTGCATATTTCCGGTGCATTCTGGGAAGAGGAGAAGAGTCGCCTTAAGCTGATCGATCGCTGGGACTTGCCGAGTCTCGCTGTTTGAGGACAACGCAAAACCAGGGATTGGAGAAGCAGGAAGCTCATCTGCATATTTCCGGTGCATTCTGGGAAGAGGAAAAGAGTCGCCTTAAGCTGATCGATCGCTGGGACTTGCTGGGACTCCACCCATCATAGACTGCATCAGCAATAGCAATATGGAAGAGAAGAAAATCCACATGGTCACCTGCAACACATGCTTCATGTTTACGGATTTTCCGGCCCAAAAACTCAACTTTACCTGTCAGAAGTGCAAACTTGTTGCCCTCTTGAGGAAAAGGTGCAGGGACTGGAAGAAAGAATAGCAACATTGAAGGTAATTAAAGAACATAAGGACTTCTTGGATGAAGCAGAAGCAACCATTCAGGATACGGAAAGTGAGAAAAGCTTCAGAGCACATACAGAGGCTGAAAAGTGGAGCCATGTGACGAAAAGAAGCAAACGGATCACGTGGTCATCACCACCCACACAGCTTAGTAACCAATATGAAGCCCTCATGCTGGAGAACGAAAATGGCACAGCTCAGGATGATACCGTATCTACAAGAGAAGACACACTATCAACAAAAGAAGTTACTCTGTCAACAAAAGCGGAAAAAAATGACACTCAAAAACACTCACGAGCAACAAGCAGTGCATCTGGAAAGAAAAGAAGAGTGGTAGTTATGGGCGACTCACTACTAAGAGGCACGGAGGCAACTATCTGGAGGCCAGACATAACCGCACGAGAAGTTTGCTGCCTCCCAGGAGCAAAAATCAAGGATGTGGCCAACAGGATACCAACTATCCTCAAATCCAAGGATGATTACCTTTTCCTACTGATACATGTAGGCACAAACGACGCGGCAAGAAATGACCTACCAACTATCTGCGAAGACTTTGAAATTCTGGGGAAGAAAATAAAGGAACGGAACGTATACGTTGTTTTCTCATCAATCCTCCCAGTCGATGGTCATGGCATCAGAAGATGGAATAGGATACTAGAAGTGAACAACTGGCTACGACAGTGGTGCAGGCAGCAAGGATTTGGATTCTTGGACCATGGCATGAATTACCCCTACGATGGACTTCTTGCAAGAGATGGGATACACCTCACAAAACCTGGGAAACACACGTTCGCCAGAAGACTTGCCACACTCATCAGGAGGGCTTTAAACTAGAAGAAGAGGGGATGGGAGGAAAAACAGCAGACAAGAACATGCAGCAGAAGGACATACTAATCAAGGATACTAGATGTGGTACAGAGGACCCAAGACAGGGTACTCAGAAAGAAGCTAAGAAAAAGGAAGCAAAACTTCTTTCCTGCATGCTGACCAACGCAAGGAGCCTGACCAATAAGATTGAAGATCTGGAGTTGGTAATGTATGAGGAAAAATACGACATAGAAGGAATAACTGAGACATGGTTAGACGACAGCTATGACTGAGCAGATAACTTGCTAGGATATGATTTGCTTAGGAGGGATCGTAAAAAAGGAAAGGGGGTGGAGTCTGTCTATATATAAAGAAAAAGTGAGGATGATTGACCTCATGGAGATCAACATCCGGCACTGCGGAGACACCATCACGTGTTTCTCAACGTAGTGATTCTAGAGCACTGCCCCCATCCCTTATGGGAAATATGTAAAACATGCAAAATATATAAGCCGCGGAGACACCATCACATGTTTCTCAACGCAAGCAATGACTAGCCAGGTCTTTCACCGGGAAGGAACAACCACGGGAAGGGCAGTCTCCAATGAAGGAAACCAGCTATGCCAAAACATGGTATCCATCCACAGACAGCTGTCTGTGGATGGATACCATGTTTTGGCATAGGTGGTTTCCTTCATTGGAGACTGCCCTTCCCGTGGTTGTTCCTTCCCGGTGAAAGACCTGGCTAGTCATTGCTTGCGTTGAGAAACATGTGATGGTGTCTCCGCGGCTTATATATTTTGCATGTTTTACATATTTCCCATAAGGGATGGGGGCAGTGCTCTAGAATCACTGCGTTGAGAAACACGTGATGGTGTCTCCGCAGTGCCGGATGTTGATCTCCATGAGGTCAATCATCCTCACTTTTTCTTAGTCTTTTACTAGGCATTGCTCCTACTAGCCAGTTTCCTACTCCACACTGATGAGGGGCAATACCCCGAAACAGCTGTCTGTGGATGGATACCATGTTTTGGCATAGGTGGTTTCCTTCATTGGAGACTGCCCTTCCCGTGGTTGTTCCTTCCCGGTGAAAGACCTGGCTAGTCATTGCTTGCGTTGAGAAACATGTGATGGTGTCTCCGCGGCTTATATATTTTGCATGTCTATATATAAAGTCCACACTAAGAGAAGATATACAAGAGGGAAATGAAGAGGTGGAGTCTCTATGGGTGGAGATACAAGGAGGGAAAAGTAATAAAATCCTCATAGGGGTTTGTTATAAGCCACCAAATATAACAGAAGCCACTGAAAATCTATTATTGAAACAAATAGACAAAGCAGCAAATCACAATGAGGTGATTATTATGGGGGACTTCAACTACCCCGACATAGACTGGGAAAACCTGTGTATCTTAGAAAGGAAACCATTTTCTGTCAGTGACCAAGGATAATTATCTGTCACAACTTGTGCAGGGCCCAACTAGAGGGACAGCCCTTCTGGACTTAATTTTAAGCAACAGGCCAGATAGCATAACAGAAGTACGAGTCGATGGGCACCTAGGGAACAGTGGCCACAATGTAATACAATTCCACTTGTCCTTCGGTAAGGTGCCCTGGAAGGGGGTTACAAAAACGCTGAATTTCAGGAAAGCAAAGTTTGATCAACTTAGAGAGGACCTTCGCCGAATTGATTGGGACAATGTCCTCAAATATAGGAGCACAGAAAATAAATGGGAAATATTTAAATCAGTTTTACACACCCACTGCGAGCTAGCCATACCGCACAGAAATAAAAGGGCTAGGAACAGAAGAACACCAATGTGGCTAAATAAGGATGTAAAAAGGGCAATAAATAACAAGAACAAGGCATTTAAGAATCTAAAACAAGAAGGCAATGAAGAAGCATTAAAAAGTTATAGAGAAAAAAATAAAATGTGTAAAAAACAAATACATTTAGCAAAAGTGGAAACCGAGAGACTCATTGCTAAGGAAAGTAAAAGAAACCCCAAACTATTCTTTAATTATATAAACAGTAAAATGATTAAAATTGATGGTGTCGGCCCTTTAAAGAACAATGAGGGTGAAATCATAGAGAGCGATGTGGGAAAAGCAAATGTTTTAAATACTTTTTTCTCAACAGTATTCACACAGGAAAAGGATTTGCCAGGGGAAATGCAGAGTGAGAATGCAAACTCCCCATTAAGTATTACCTGCCTAACCCAGGAAGAAGTGCAGAACCGCCTTAGTAAGATTAAAACTGACAAATCACCAGGCCCTGATGGCATTCACCCTCGGGTATTAAGGGAGTTAAGTAATGTGATAGACAGGCCTCTATTCCTTATATTTAAAGACTCTATAGAAACAGGGTCTGTTCCTTTTGATTGGCGGCAAGCAAATGTGGTACCAATATTCAAAAAGGGGTGTAAAAGGGAACCTGGAAACTATAGGCCGGTAAGCTTAACATCCGTTGTGGGTAAAATTTTTGAAGGGTTTCTAAGGGATACCATTATGGAATATCTCAGTGTTAATAAATGTTTAACTCCATATCAACATGGATTTATGAAGGATCGCTCCTGTCAAACTAACCTGATCAGCTTCTATGAGGATGTAAGCTCTCAAATGGACCAAGGAGAATCATTGGATGTCATTTATCTCGACTTTTCTAAAGCATTTGACACTGTCCCACATAAAAGATTGGTAAGTAAGATGAGAAAGCTTGGGCTAGGGGAAAATGTGTGTAGATGGGTAGGTAGCTGGCTTAATGATAGAAAACAAAGAGTGGTTATTAATGGTACATACTCAGATTGGGCCAGGGTTACTAGTGGGGTACCACAGGGTTCTGTATTGGGCCCCCTAATATTTAATATATTTATTAATGATTTAGTGGATGGCTTACACAGTAAAATATCAGTATTTGCAGATGATACAAAACTATGTAAGGTAGTTAACACAAAGGAGGACAGTTTGCAACTACAGACAGATTTGAGTAAATTGGAGAATTGGGCTGAAAAATGGCAAATGAGGTTTAACACAGATAAGTGTAAGGTTATGCACATGGGAAGGAGAAACAGATGCTACAATTACTTACTAAATGGGAAACTGCTGGGGAAATCAGACATGGAAAAAGACTTAGGCATCATAGTCAATAAGAAGCTAAATTGGAGTGCCCAGTGTCAGGCAGCTGCCACCAAAGCAAATAGGGTCATGGGATGCATTAGAAGAGGTCTGGGGACACGAGATGAAAACATAATTCTCCCTCTGTACAAATCACTTGTCAGACCACACTTGGAGTATTGTGTGCAATTTTGGACGCCTGTGCTCAAGAAAGACATTACTGAACTTGAAAGGGTTCAAAGGCGGGCTGCTAAAATGATAAATGGAGTTGGTTCACTACCATACCCAGAAAGGTTATCAAAATTAGGTCTATTTACTCTAGAAAAGAGAAGACTTAGGGGAGACCTAATATATATGTACAAGTATATCAGAGGTCAATACAGAGATCTCTCCAATGAACTGTTTGTACCAAGGACTGTGACAAGAACAAGGGGGCATTCTCTAAGGCTACTTTCACACATCAGTTTTTTGCCGTCAGGCAGGATCCGGCTTTTTTTAGAAAAAACGGATCCGGCATAAATTTTGGAGAACTGTAGAAACGGATCCGTTTTTTTGCTGGATCCGTCTCTGTTCCTGGCGGCTGGCCAATTGGATCTGAGCATGCACAGACTTAAAAAAACCGGATCCGGTTGCTGGATCCGTCTTTTTCTGGATCCGGCGCATTCCGGCGCCCATAGACTTTCATTGTAGCAAAAAGCTGGAAGCGCCGGATTCGGCGCTTCCGGCTTTTTCGCCGGAGACAAAAAACGTTACAGTAGACGTTTTTTCAAGACGCCGGAATGAGACAAGTTGCCGGATCCGGCAAAAAACGGATGAAACGCAATGCCATCCGGCACGATCCGGCGCTAATGCAAGTCAATGGGGAAAAACCGGATCAGGCATTGCATTTTGCCGGATCCGTTTTTTCCAAAAAAAGCCGGATCGCGCCTGAAGGCAAAAAACTGATGTGTGAAAGAGGCCTTAGTTTGGAGGAAAAACAATTTCTGCACCAGCATAGAAGAGGGTTCTTCACGGTAAGAGCAGTGAGGCTCTGGAATTCTCTTCCTGAGGAAGTGGTGATGGCCAACTCACTGAATGAATTTAAGAAAGGAATGGATGCTTTTCTTGTGAGTAACAGTATAGAAGGTTACGAATAACAGAATATTATAGGTAGATTGTTGACCCAGCTTAGGGGGAAGGAATTTTTTTCCCTATGGAGAAAATTGGCTTCTACTCTGTGGGTTTTTTGCCTTCCCCAGGATCAACAATGCAGAACAGCTGCGGTAAAAATAGGCTGAACTAGATGGACATAAGGTCTTCCTTCAGCCTTCAAAACTCTGTTACTATGTTACATTCATTCCAGCATTGAGAGTGTCAAAGGTCGTCATGAATTTGTACTCACAAACTCTTCTGTCTCTCTGAGATGAGAAGTTACCTTTCAATACCAGTAATTTCATGTCCATGGTGCTGTGATCCAGCATACAAAAATGTTTTGCCACAGGTAGATCCATTCTTTTTTCTCTTATTGTGTGGCGATGAGAATTCATTCTTGTTCTAAGCTTTTGTCTCCCCCACATACAGACCCCCATTTGGACATTTAGTACAAATAATTAAGTACACCACATTAGATGTGATGCAGCTGAAAGTACCTGAGATCTTGTAGTCCTGATGTGAGTTGGGGATCTTTATCTTGTCCGTGGTCATTATAAATGGACAGGTTTTACATTTTTTCTGGTTGCAAGGAAAGGTTCCTGCAGCTGTTGGAGAGGACAGGAAGCTTCTGACAATGATGCTTCTTAGATTTGGGGGCTGCCTAAAACACAGCAGTGGGAGGTCTGGAAAAATGGATTGTAATTGGGCATCTTTTCATAGTAAAGGTTGTAATTTCCATGCAGCTCCCCTTAGCACTTCCAGATTTGAGTTGTAGGTGACCAATACAGGCACCCGGTTATTTTCTTCTTTTGCTTTGTAATGTAGCAGGTGATTCCTTGATATTCTGGTGGCTCTTGTAATTTGGTTTTGAATTGTTCTTGGATGGTAGCCCTGATTCATAAAGGTCTTTCTGAGGCGACCAAGGTGTTTGTCTCTATCCATGGGATTGGAACACATACGATTGTATCTGATGGCTTGGCTGTAGACAATAGAGTGCTTTATGTGTTTTGGATGGAAACTGTCCCATTTAAAGGATATTTATGTCTATCCCTCTCCCATTATGATAATTCTACTTCACGTCACTTGTCTTATCTATTGCATTTTTTCTGTGCTGTTTTGTGTATAAACATGTGATTCTTCAGATTTTGTATTAGTCTCTGCCTGATGAAGAGACCTGAGTAGTCTTGAAAGCTTGCAGTTTGTTACCATCTTTTCAGTTAGCCATAAAAAGGAATCAACCACTGAGTAAAAACTGACACACTGACCAACCTTTCAGGAAAACCTTAGGAAACGCTGATCCTCTTGGGGATAGGAGAAAAACCATTGACGCCTGAATGAGCGCTTACTTTGCCACACTATTTTCCCAGTGTGAGCTGATGGCAGAAGTTGCAGGGACATTACTACTCATTACGTCTCACCACACTTAGCTTGATAAGGTCTTATTCCTCAAGTCCAAGCTCTGCTTATGTCTAAGGCTGAGTTCACACGTAGCATTTTTTTTTCGTTTTTGCTGCGTTTTTAAGGCTACATTCACACTTGCGCCTTTTTCCACAGCGTATCGAGCGCACATGAAACGCATGTCAAAAGCGCATGCAAACGCTGCGTTTTTTGTAGCATTATTGTGCGCATTACGACAAAAAAATCGCAGCGTTTTTATGCGTTTGTAAGCGTTTTTTCATGCATTTGCATTTTTTAAGCTCAATGGTGTCACTTCACAGAAGAAAAAATCCTTGAAAAATTCTTGCAACACACTCCACCAATGGGACAGCAGTGGGCGTGTCTTATGGAAATTCTTTATATAGACCCTGTTTACAGCTGAATTCTTCACATTTGCTTTCATTTGCCTTGTGAAACATGGATCTGTGCTGGAAGAGTTTTTACTTTGACTTGAGTCTGGACATGAGGACGGCTCAGGCTTATGCAGTTGCTTGCCATGAGCAGAGGGAGAGAGAGAAGCAGCGAAGGTGGCAGCGGCGGCATTTGTGGATACATCCCATTATTGAACTCCGGGAGAGCCGTGGAGCGTATCACACCCTCTACAGTGAGCTACAGGCAAACCCGGAGAAATTTACAGATTATACCCGGATATCCCAACAAAGCTTTAACGATTTGCTTGGTCGGGTCCAAGAAGCCATCCGGAGACAGGACACGCAGCTCCGGCGTGCGATTACTCCTGAGGACCGGCTACTGGTTACATTACGATACGTAGTATTGCAAAACCAATGCCTGCAGAATATTCTTTGTTGTGACATGTACTATTACAAATCTGGCAGAATTATAGTTCTGCCATGTATTTAACAAAAAGCTGCGTTTTTTATGGCATGTAATGAACAAAAGGCTGCAGATGTATTTTTATAAACTTTTTTTTTTAATTTATTGTTGGTGTTTTTAAAATCCATATACAGAAGTAATATTTGTTGTTTTTTCTTTGTTTCCCAGATTCCTGGCAACTGGAGAAACACTCTCTTCACTCCACTTCCAGTACCGTATTGGATTCTCCACTTTGTCTGGAATTGTAGGGAACACCTGCCGGGCTTTGTGGAATGTTCTCTATCCAGAATTCATGCTCCTGCCCACAGCAGAAAAGTGGTTGGAAATCGCCGAAAAATTCTGGACAGTATGCAATTTCCCCAACTGTTTGGGAGCGGTGGATGGGAAACACATCCGGATTATCAAGCCAAAAAGAACTGGATCGGAGTACTACAACTATAAAAAGTACTTTTCTACAGTACTCATGGCCATTTCGGATGCAGACTGTATGTTTGTAGCAGTGGACATTGGGGCATTTGGCCGTGGAAATGACTCCCAGGCCTTTAAGAACTCGGACATGGGCCGGAGATTGTATGGCAACCAATTTAATTTTCCCATGCCACGGCCTCTTCCCAACACCGAAGCTCCGCCACAGCCCTTTGTAATAGTTGGGGATGAGGCATTCCAGATGTGCCAAAACATGCTCAAGCCCTACTCCAGCCGGGACTTGGACCACACAAAAAAAATTTTTAATTACAGGCTGACCAGGGCCAGAAGAACTGTTGAGTGTGCCTTCGGTATTCTTGTATCCAGATGGCGCATTCTCGCCACAGCCATTAATCTAAAACTGGTAACAGTGGATGAGGTGGTGAAGGCCTGTGTGGTTCTACATAATTTTGTCATGGCTAGAGAGCATCCAAACTTAGATCTTGATGATGTTGCTCCTAACCCATTGCCTGAATTTAATCAGCACCCTCTCAGGTCATCGGTTGAAGTTGGCCAAATGAGGGACCAATTTGCGGCCAACTTAATCTCGGATGTAGGCCGGGTGGAATGGCAAGATCAAATGGTGTAAAAAAATTTTCTTGTTGCTGGGTTAATAAAACAATGTTTTGATACCTGTACTGAGTGCATTGTCTCTTTTTACACTCCCAATAGTATTATCAACTCGCCAGGTGTACCAGTGAAATTGTGATGCTGTGTTTTGTGCATCATGAATTTACTAGTACTCCTGACCAGGTGACTATACACACACACACATAAGTTGTATGACCGTTATCATCTTGACAGTGTGTTCAATTAGCAGCGACGGTGGAGAAAATACAACTAATATTTTTGTCACATGGACCAATTTAAAAAAAAAAAAAATTGTTGATGCACTGGCATCCTTTACTTTTTATTACACCAAAACATGTGACTATAAATATTATTTGTACGATAACCACTGTGGCTTGAGTTTGAAAACACACTGGAGACATAATAGAGTTTATACAACTTCTACCATACCTAGGCCTGGTGTATAACGCATAGTAAGTTCACAAAGTTATCACACATGGGCATGACAAAACACATATTACTTAAACTGCAGCATCTATAAAGTCTGCTTCAAATATATGGAGAGTTAAGCAACGCTGCAGGTTAAAACTCGTGTATTCACCTGCCCATGTGTGATAGTGATGATGATACAAGGCCAGGGTAGTGGTGAAGTAAATATAACATTTATTTTAAGCATCAGGTCATCAGTTTATTCCACACACTTAAATAGAGTATGTTGTTAATTACTAGGTATATCTACAATCCCCTTGCCTTGTCTCAAAAATAGTTAAATGATGATGGTACAAAAAAGGCAAGGTAACAATAGATATGCCTTGCACTCAACACCATTCTCTATGCCAGGGTTTCCAAAATCTAGTCCTAAATGTCCACCAACAGATCATGTTTTAAGGATTACCTTTTTTTGGGGTCAGGTGAAGCAGTTATCACCGGAGTAATGGAATTACTTAAAACATGATTTGTTTGGTGGCCTTGAAGACTGGAGTTGGGGAACCCTGCTCAATTCAGTCTGTGCAATATTATATGACTGAAGAGACTGGTGCTGAAAATACAAGTCACATAGCTTTGTTTTTTTGACACCAGATATCTCCGTTACTGATGTTTCTTGTGTCAGTCTTGGACATATGTGTTGTCAAAAAAAACAATCTATATGACTTGTATTTTCCGCACCAGTCTCTACATTCTTGTAAGTTTGCACAGACTGAATTCAGCAGGGTTCCCCAACTCAAGTCCTCAAGGACCACCAACAGATCAAGTTTAAGTAATTCCATTGCTCTGTTGATAACTGCTTCACATGAGCAAAAAAAACGGAATTCCTTACAACATGATCTGTTGGTGGACCTTGAGGACTGGAGTTGGGGAACCCTGCTGGATCCAGTCTGTGCAATATCAGAAGAATGTAGAGACTGGTGTGGAAAATACAAGGTCATATAGATTGTTTTTTTTTGACAACACATATCTCCAAGACTGACACAAGAATCATGTCTCAGTAATGGAGATATCTGGTGTAAAAAACGCTAAGTGTACGGCGCAGTGTGTGTAGTCGGCGATTGACACAGTAATCAATTCAAATTTTTTGAAAGCAGAATTGCACATTTATTTTTCCACAAAAAAAAAAAAAAAAAGATTTTATTAGGAATGACGTTTGGGGGAAGATTGGGATACTTTGGGAGTGTGGAGAGACGAGGAATGGCTGGAGGTTGAGGAAGGGGTTCTAGGAGAAGGGGTGACGAAAGTACTGGGGGAAGGGAGCTTTGGAATGGACATGGAGGCAGGTTGAGACACATTAGGAGGAGAGGGTGGATGGATAAACAAGGTTTTTTTTTTTTCTTTGGCGCAGGAGTATCCTGCCTGGCCCGACTTCCACCGTGTGACCGCCTTACTTTGCTCGACCGCTTGGAGATGGTGGACCGTGGCGTTGACCTGTAAAAGATGGAATGTGGGTCACCACTCTGCTGCTCTGTGGTGGCGGTGGCCCTAGAAGTGGCAGTGGCGGTGCTCCTAGAAGGAGACAAAGTTGTTTTGTGTTCATAGAAGTGGCGGCGGTGGAGGTGATACGAGGAGACAAAGTTGTGTCGGTGTTCAAAGAAGTGGCGGTGATCTTTGGAGACAAAGTCGTGTCGGTGCTCCTAGATGGAGGCTGCGTGTCAGTGATCCGAGCAGGAGAAGTTCTGGTGGGACTCCTAGGAGGAGAATTGGTGGCGGTGCTCTTTGGATGAGGAGTGGTGGTGGTGCTCCTTTGATGAGGAGTAGTGGCGGTGCTCCTTTGATGAGGAGTGCTGGCGGTGCTCCTTTGATGAGGATTGCTGGCTGTGCTCCTTTGATGAGGAGTGCTGGCAGTGCTCCTTTTATGAGGAGTGCTGGCTGTGCTCCTTTGATGAGGAGTGCTGGCTGTGCTCCTTTGATGAGGAGTGCTGGCTGTGCTCCTTTGATGAGAAATGCTGGCGGTGCTCCTTTGATGAGAAATGCTGGCGGTGCTCCTTTGATGATGTTGACTGGTGGTGTCAGTGGCCCAAGCAGGTTCTGTGGTGGTGTTGCTCCAAGCAGGTGGTGCAGTGGCGGTGGTGGTGCTCCATACAGGAGCAGCACTTGCCATAGTGGTGGTGGCGGAGGAGTGTCCAGCAGCACTCGGACTTGGGGTGGTGTAGTGGTGTCCGGATTGGCTTGGAATGCAGGTGGCCATGCAGTGGTATGCAGCAGAAGTCGGTAGGGAGGTGTAGCGAGTCAGCGGTGGCACTGTTGGAAATGACACCACTGACAGCTGCACATACCGATTCTGCTGCATAGCCTGCAAGTAAGCAGTGTTGAAGGCCTGTAACACACTCAGCTGTTGCTCAGGACTAAGGTGTTCCGTCATGCCCTGTTCAATTTTACTGAAAAAATGGTGCGCTGGTCTGTTGAGGTCGGCCTCCAGACGGTCAAGGCGCTGGTCGACAGAGTGGAAGCGGTGTTCCATGTGGTGTGGGGAATAGATAGCTCAGCTGGGATCTTTGCTTTGGCACAAGCGTGTGGCTATGAAGTCACTTCAGCAGACTAGCAAGTTCCACATGGATATGAACACGGCATATTTATTGTGCACACTTGTTACTCAATGTTACACATGCCAAACATGATACAAAACATCTAAGGCCGTCTGGCCACTAACTAACAATAGCAGGCTAACTACAAAATAAACCTATATAACAGCAAAGAAGTCCATGTAATCTTACTGTGTCAGCTCCCAGCTCAGCAGACGAGATAGACTGAGAGATCCCAGCTCCTCCTGATTATATCAGCTGGACCAGTCAGGAAACCAAAACCTGGATTGAATTAGTGGTGGGGGAACTACCAGTCCTTTCCATGCTGATCACTAAGGAAACCAGGACTGGATTACAGTGAAATAAACTGGCTTCATCATCAGTACAGGGAGACATATGAAATGAAACGGGGAGAAATATACCTGTTTTCTAGTACCTCTCCCCTTGGCACCTCACAGTGGTTAAAACAGCGTTCCATCAGGGAAAAACCGCTTTCCACTCTGGTGGACAGCGCCTTGAGGCTGGCCTGAAAGGCCTCGCTCAAGTGCATGAACTCGGGCATGAGAGGCCTGTCCAAGGCCCTCTGCCGCTGGCGGGTAGTGCCCGCATAACCAGTGGCAGAGACCTGGGACAGGGGAACACCTGATTGACCAGCTTCCTGGTCACCAGCTATCTGTGTTGCTGACCTGCAAGATGCTTCCTGGCTGTCGGATGGCTGGGACGGGTCCGAGGTCGTCCGATGAAGGGCCGCTCCAGGGACAGGCTGCAGGGTGCTGCTACAAGTGCTGTGGAAAGAAAGGGAAAACATTACTATCATGCATTAACAAGAAGCATCAGCTGTGGAATAGAACAGCACATAGTAATAACAAAAATAAATAAATAAAATAATACTTACATTCTGCTGGCAAGGACCGGTCTCAGGAAAGCCAACTCGCGATGATAGCGGTACTTTCTTCTGCGCCTTGCCGCTGAACCACTGCAAACCTGTCCCTCAGCACGAACATCAGTGTCGAAGCGGTCCTCCATTGAGCGCCAACATGTGCGGACTTTGTTCACTGTTGGAAAAACAAAGAAAAAATGTTAGACAATGCACTGAAGGCAACATAATTATCAGCACACACACCTGATAGAACTTTGCAAACAGTCAATGCGGCAGCACAAAATAATTCTATACACAATGCAGTCACTGTTGATCCTGAGGACACTGTTATGTTTCCTGCTGGAATATATGTAGCAGCAAACACAACAGTATCATCAGGAGCAAGAGTGAAAGCAGGATCAATACTGCAGTTCAATACACAAAGCAATCACTGCTTTTCCAGAAGGCATTGGTGTGTTTGATGCAAGAATATATCTTGCCACAAACACACCTGTACCATCTGGACCAAAAATCAATGCAGCTTCAAGACAGCAGTTCAATACACAAAGCAATCACTGTTTTCCAGAAGGCATTGGTGTGTTTGATGCAAGAATATATCTTGCCACAAACACACCTGTACCATCAGGACCAAAAATCAATGCAGCTTCAAGACAGCAGTTCAATACACAAAGCAATCACTGTTGATCATGAGGGGACTGATGTGTTTGATGCATGAATATATCTTGCAACAAACACACCAGTACCTTCAAGACCAAGAGTCAATGCAGCATCACAGAGCAGCTTTATACTTACTGAACGCCTTTTTTGAAGTAGGAGAGGAGCTGTCCCAGTCATCCATCGCTGCGGCCACCTCATTCCAGAGCTGCCGGGTCACCACTGTGTCTTTGTACTGCTGATCACGGCTGTCCCACAACTGGATACGCTCCTCAACAAGGCGGATCAGATGCTCGTTGTCGATGTAAAATTCTTCGTCATCCCGTTGTGGTACCTAGAAAAAAAAAAATTAGAATCTTTGTAATTTTGGAGAATGAAAAAGATAGAAAAAGAAACAGAGAAGAAGATGAAAATAAAGACAGAAAAAGAAAAAAGGAAAGACTATATACTAATATTACGTCTCCTCGCCACGACTTGGCTACGCTGCTCCCACTTAGACTGCTCCTGCTCAGACTGCTCCTGCTCAGACTGCTCCTGCTCAGACTGCTCCTGCACTTCACCTTCACTGGCCGTGTCCGATGTCTGTAAAGAAAAAAAAATTATTACACATTTCTAGAGGCAGCAGCTAAACTTACCCAAAGACAGCAATATCCTCACCTCACGATCAGCTTGGGCCAGTTCATGCCGAGATGGCGAAAAGACCGATCCAGAAGAAGACATGCTGAAATTTAAACAAAAAATACATGACATTGGAGTTGGCGATGTGCGGCTGAATTACCTCTTCCAACCACCAACCCCCAGAAAACTCCCCACCCACCTGAGCCCCAAATAACACCAGGACACCAGAATGGAATATAATGGCCACAGCAGCCTTTTATTTAAGTAACGTACAACATTTTTAAATATAATGCAACCTTGGGGAGGGTCCTTGAAGCTCCAAATCTGGTGACCAAAACATAAGAATATTTTTTGTGGACAAACACATACCATAAATTACTCCCAGCCGTTACCCCACTGGCTCGGGAGCACCAAAACCCCATCGGGGTTGCACTGTCCACTTAATCCCTGGGGATCCGACCAACCACTGCCGGAAGTCCCCCCAAATCACCAGACCCAAACCACGGATAATAACATTGAGGAATCCATATAACCACAGATCCCCCAAAACCAATTTAGCACCAACTTCAAGGACCCCCTCCCCCCACACACCACCCCGAAGGCAATTGAAAACCTCGAATGCCTGAGACCCCACCACTCCGAAAAGCTATGGCCCTCTCAATCCCTTCCTGCAGACCCAATGCCCATAAATCCATGCCCACATCATTGAGATGAACACCGTCAGCCAGCCAAAACTCCCCACTCCCTCTCTCCAGGTCAAAGTGCCGAAACCCCCCCCCATTCCTAACTACGAAATTAGACACTGCCCTATTAACCTTTATCCGTGCCCTATTTATCTTGACCACCGATCTTGCATGCCGCCACGTCTTTCTCGGCACCATCTCCGACCATACCACCGTCAACCCTTTAAATGACAACCACAACCGCAGAAGATCGTGCTTAATATCCTTGACTAATTCACGAAAAGGACGAACCCCCAAATCATTTCCCCCTGCGTGAAGAACTAAAATATCAGGATCCTTGTCAAGCCTGGCGCTATTGTGTACCTCCTGCAAAACCCTGTTCCAACCCATACCCCTAAAACCCAACCATCTGATTACCGCCACGCTTCGCGAAAAACCCAGCTGCAGGCCTTCTCGCCGAACATCCGCACGCCGAGCTCCCCAATACACAATGGAATGGCCCAGGATCCACACCAGCAAAGGAGTGCAACCTGCAACGACAAAAAACCACCATTAACCACCGCGCAGACAAACTAACCCAACGTCCTCCTTTCAACGTAGTTCCGCACCCAAAGCCCCAGTGCGAATGTACGACCTGTAACGTCCCGATTCCCACCTTCCAATACGCTGTCTTGCTTTTGAACCCAACCCCCCAACTGCCGCTTCCGTAGCTGCCCCAATCCTGAAAGAGTGAGAAGCGAACCTAGACCCATCAATACCCAATCTGTCCAGGCCTTTACGCAAAACCGCCACAAACTGAAACCTCGACAAGAAGGAACCGTCAGCATGACGCAGCAATGGCCCATCGCCCCTCTGTTGCCACGACCTATAATCCTGCACGCAGCGCACCGGGCACATCAGAGATCCTGGCACTGCGCCCAAAACCACCCTTTTTCCCCTACCCTCCTGGTCCGTTTTTGACCTCCTTATCCAAAACTCCAAACCACTGTCACCCACCAACACGTCCCTATCCAACAAACCCCCACCGGAACACCGCCCTGGAGATACCAACTCCCCCACCCTCAATGCCCCAAAAAAGGCAAGGGAAAAAGCCTCCCGAAAAAGAGAACACTCAAACCGAGACACACAAACTTCGACCAACACCACCCCCAACCGTTCAAGGATACCAAATGACAGCGGACGCCGGCAATCCTCCCTATTGCCCCGACGTCTGAACCCCTTGATAGCCTGGCTGACCAAAAAACACTTAGTCAAATCAGCCTGTCCCCACAATTTAAATCCAAAAGCTAAACCGGCCCTAACCTGCCCCACCCTAGACACCGACCAACCTTCCTCCGCCCCAAAACCCAACCACGCCAGCAATGCGCCCAAATGACCCTCCCCAGAGTTGCCATGCGAACGTGACCCTAACCATTTCTCCCAAGAACTCCAAACTGACTCGTAGATCGACCAAGTACCAGCAGACAGAGATGCCCGTATCAGGGGTTCTGCAGCCCTGAGACCACCTTCCAAAGCCCGGCTGGACACTCCAGACCCGCTTCCTCCGCTTCTGGGGCCAAAGTCCGAAAACGCTCTCACTGCAAATGAGACAGAGAATCAGAAATGGAATTCCTAACACCCGGCACATGAGAAGCCGTCACATGAGCATTGAGCGATAAACAGGATAAAACTAGCTGCCGCAGAACTCGAATCACTGGAGGAGAGAACGCAGTCAAACTGTTAATGGAGCACACCACTCCCATGTTGTCACAATTAAAACGGACTTTTCTATTCCGAAACTCCTCCTTCCACAGGCTCACTGCCACCAATATGGGAAAAATCTCCAACAAAGCAATATTCTTAACGAGGCCCAGCTGAACCCACTCGGCAGGCCACGCAGCCGCGCACCATTGGCGCTTAAAATACGTCCCAAAACCCACTCCACCCGATGCATCCGTAAACAGGTCCAACTCCTCGTTTAAAACTGTCTCCTCCATGAGCAATGATCTTCCGTTATATTGCTCCAAAAACTTGTCCCACACCTCCAAATCCGCCTTATGTTCACTGGTGAGTCGAACAAAATGATGAGGGGCCTTCACTCCCGCCGTTGCGCTCGCCAAACGCTGGGAAAAAAACCCTACCCATTGGAATGACACGACAGGCAAAATTCAATTTACCAAGTAGTGACTGAACCTCTCTCAATGCCAATTTCTTCACCCGTCTAGCTCGAGCCACCTCAACCCGCAACGCCTCAACCTTGTCTCCGGTAAACGGAACTCCCAAGCCACCAAATCAATCACGATTCCCAAAAAGGACAGACATGTACAAGGCCCCTCCGTTTTTCCTGGAGCAAGCAGTACGCCAAAACGCCCAGCAACCCACTCCACGGCCCTAAGCAACCTCTCACAACAGCCTGAGTCACCCGGACCGATACACAAGAAATCATCCAGGTAATGAATCACTGAATCAAAACACGACACGTCCCGGACAACCCATTCGAGAAAAGAACTGAACGCCTCAAAAAACGCACAAGAAACCGAGCAACCCATTGGCAAACACCTATCAACAAAAAATTCCCCCTCCCAGTAACAGCCCAAAAACCTAACACTATCTGGATGAACTCGATATCCGTTTTTGCCAAAAGCGCCCCCTTTCCACACCTCCGGACCAACTTTACCGCCTCATCAAAAGACGTATACACCACCGAGCACAGTTCCGGATCAATTCCATCATTCACCGACCTACCGTGAGGGAAAGACAGGTGATGAATAAGCCTAAACTTATTTGGCTCTTTCTTCGGCACCACTCCCAGGGGCGAAACGACCAGATCCTCAAACGGAGGATCCTTAAACGGCCCCGACATCCGTCCCAACTGAACTTCCTTTGCCAATTTTTCTGACACCACCACACCATACAGGTCAGCTGATCTGAGATTCTTCTGCCCCCATGGTATCTCAAAAGGAGGGTCAGGAATTCTAAAACCATCCTTGAAACCGGACAGCAACAGTTCCGCTTTTCCACCATCCGGAAACCTATTTAGATAAGGGGCCATCGCAGCTATTCTCACTCTCGTCTCCCCCTTTGGAATTACCACTCTCTGCCCTTCCTTTCTGCTTCTTAAAGCATCTTGAAGCATCATGCGAGGTTCCGCTGCAGTGGGAGCACAGGTGCTTGAATTTGCAGCTGGATCCGAATCTACACTGGCCATCATTAAATTGCCAGCAGAGACCCTGCTTTTGGGTGCCCGCCTGACCCGACTGACCGCCGCCTTGCGCATTTGAAGAGCCAGCCCCTCCGACCCCCAAGAAAGGAATGGCCAAACTTAGACTGCGTCATAACCTTTAGCCACAGGCTTATGTCCTTCTGATCCCACCGAATCGCCGGACGAATCGCCTTCCTCTGCCTAAACTGCTAGTCGTAACGGAGCCAAGCCTGACCCCCGTATATCCTATACGCCTCACCAATGGAATCCAAATAACAAAAAAGAGGAGAACAATTCTCAGGCGCCTTTTCACCAATCACGCTTGCCAGGATTGCAAGCGCCTGGAGCCAATTCGCAAACGTTTGTGGAATCAAACGCCATCTCCGTTTTTCTTCCTCCTCTTTGTTGCTATCTTCCTTCTTTCCCTTATCCAAATTGAACTTTTCTAATGGTAACAGGGAAAAAATCTCGACATACTCATCCTTCCAGATCTTTTCCCGCACCTCCTTTTTTTAAATGAGCTCCCAATGGGCCCTCAAAGCATACATACACCTCCCCATGGGCCCTATCATCCAACTAGATCCGACATTCCTTCTCTTTCTCCGTCTGAACCGAAACAGATACAGGGTCCGCTCGGCCCCCCGAGACCCCGATAGCCGCCCCAGACGGGCCAGCCCCTCGCTCCTGCGACTCTACCCAGGCAGCTTAATGCGCCGAAGGCTCTCTTACTCCCTCCATCCGTGCCAACAAATCCCGCATGGCCGCTAACATGTCCCCAATCCCCCCAATAGGTGACGGGCCCAGATCTCCCACTACTTGCCGCACCGCCCCTGGCCGGGCCCCCCAATCCGCTCCCGACCGCAGGGGACCTTACTAAGGATGAAGACAGACAAGACACGGAACCATACTCACCGGACTGCGAGGACGCTGTGTCTCCTCCAGCCGCCATTCCGGAATCCCGCTGAGCATCAGAACTGAAGCTTCGTGGAAGACCCTCTGTCCCCAGAGGTCCGATACCTGCCGAGACAGGCTCTCTCGACACCACTGCACTCCCAGGCCACTCTCTTCTGGCGTCTTCCAAGCACCAACCCCGGCCGAGGCCAGCGGGCTGCACAGGCACCGGGGCTGCCGCATGTGGCCACCCACCGCCCGCACCCCTCACCGCTTGTCTGCTGCTCCGTCCATGGTCCTCCCCCTCTGCTGATCCAGCCAAGGGGCCCGCATCAAAGGAGGCACTAGCCCGCCCCGGCCGCCGGGGGGCTGCCGCCCGGTTCTCCCCCCGCGCTGGCCCTCGTGAATCCTCCATGCGCTGATGAGGCAGGCCGCCCGACTCCAGCGCGGCCTGCCGTGACGTCATCTGTCCACGCCGTTCCGGCGCGCGCCGGCCCTGCCTCCCGATGAGGCCTAGCGACTGCCGCTGCACCCAGGCCGGCCCGTGGATTCCTCCCGGCTCGGGGCCTGCCAGCGCGCTTACCGGCAGGCACCCTGGCCGGAGGGTCCCGAGAGGGGCTCCGACGCCGGCGCTGGGTGTTCGGCGCAGCACCTGGGGACAGGAGCTCCTGAGGCCTAACCCGCCTCCTTGCATGGGGAGAAGCAGCAGCAGGCGAACCCCCGATGATCCCGGCCACCTGCTGCTCCAGCCATCCATCAGGCTGCGCCTCAGCTGCCGCCCGCAGCCTCTCCAAGACCGCATTTGTGGATTCCATGTCGCAAGAGGGTCTTCCGCCAATCCCTCGTGGCTCCAGAGCGGGAACTGCAGGTAACCGCCCCCTAACGCCACATAATATATACCCTTCTATCCCCATCCTCCACCCCCTGGGATTATTAACCCCTTCCCACCAACCCACCATCATGAAGGGCCTCCACCTGGCCGCTGTGGGTGGGGGGGTTGCGCGGCTCGCTCCGGCCCTTGTCTTTAGTACATAATAAATTGTACAGGACACACACACATTATGTTGAAGAATACTCACATTTTGGCTGCTGAAGCTTGAATCCAAGGCTCTTGTCTGGTCTTCTATTCAAGGCTGTCTGTAGCTGCTCTTCTCTTGCTCTCTGTAGCTGTTCTTATCTTCAAGACTGTAGTGATGTGGCCCTGAAGACACCTTCTTTTATCAATATTCCTCCCAAACAATGTTACTTGTTTAGGGGGAGGTTTAAACCACTATCTAGACATTGTTTACTCAAATCGCGTGGGTGCACAAAGCGCTGACGTGCGCGCATCCAAGTGCACACCAGCGACCCCATAGACTGTAATGCTATTTTTGGGAGCGCGATTTTTTTAACGATGTAGGCGGAACAAAAAATGCAACATGTAGCGCACGGCGCATCTGGGCGCACACCTGGAAAATGCGCAACGCACACTAAACGCTGATGAGCGCGTGCAATCGCAAGACCCTGCGACCACCATGTTACAGATAGGGGAACATTGCGCGTGCGCCCGATGCACTGCGTGATGAAACGCTAGTGTGAAACCAGCCTAAATGCACAATTTTGCTGCGAAAATGCAAGAAAAAGCATTCCATGCAATCCTATGGGATTCCGCAATGCTGTGCTAATGCTGCGTATTTTTCCACGGCAGAATTGCATTGCGGAAAAATGCGCAGCATGCTCATTCTTTGTGCGGAATCGCGGGAAAATCTGCACACATAGGAATGCATTGTTCCGCTTACTTTGCATGTGGCTATGCCCACCATGTGCAAAGTAAGCAGAAAATGTGTGGATGGTATCCAGGGTCTGGAGGAGAGGAGACTGCCTCCAGGCCCTGGGTACTATATCCATCCCCGTGAAAAAAATAAGTAAAATAAAAAATCGTGATATTCTCACCTTCTGGCGTCCCTCGCAGCGTCACCAGGCCTCAGTGATGCTCCTGACAAATCCCGTTCCCAGTGATGCCTTGCGACAATGACCCCAGATTACGTAGCATCACGCGAGACCGCAACGTAATCACAGGTCATTGTCGCAAGGCATCTCTGGGAACGGGATTTGTCAGGAGCATCGTGATGATCGGGAACGCTGCGCAGGACGTCAGAAGGTGAGAAGATCACGATTTTTAAAAAAATTATTTTTAACAATAGATCTTTTACTACTGATGCCGCATAGCCAGCCTCACAGTAAAAAGTTGGTCACACTTGTCAAACACTATGTTTGATGAGTGTGACCAACCTGTCAATCAGTTTTCCAAGCGATGCTACAGATCGCTTGGAAATCGCTAGTTAAAACGCAGGAAATACGCGGGAATTTAAAATGCGGATTCCTCACATATTTCCCACGGAATTCCACTATTCCAGTGAAATTTCCGCGGGAATTCCACATGTGTGCACACAGCCTAAATGTGACAGGTTGTCAGTAAAAGGCAGAGAGTGTGCAGCTGGCAGCATGTCCCCAATCAGCAGGGACAGCAGGAGAGAGGGCGTGCAGCAGACAGCATGTCCCCAGTCAACAGGGACAGCAGGAGAGAGAGTGTGCAGCAGACAGCATGTCCCCAGTCAGCAGGGACAGCAGGAGAGAGGGCGTGCAGCAGACAGCATGTCCCCAGTCAGCAGGGACAGCAGGAGAGAGGGCGTGCAGCAGACAGCATGTCCCCAGTCAGCAGGGACAGCAGGAGAGAGGGTGTGCAGCAGACAGCATGTCCCCAGTCAGCAGGGACAGCAGGAGAGAGAGTGTGCAGCAGACAGCATGTCCCCAGTCAGCAGGGACAGCAGGAGAGAGAGTGTGCAGCTGGCAGCATGTCCCCAGTCAGCAGGGACAGCAGGAAAGAGAGTGTGCAGCTGGCAGCATGTCCCCAATCAGCAGGGACAGCAGGAGAGAGGGCGTGCAGCAGACAGCATGTCCCCAGTCAGCAGGGACAGCAGGAGAGAGGGCGTGCAGCAGACAGCATGTCCCCAATCAACAGGGACAGCAGGAGAGAGAGTGTGCAGCTGGCAGCATGTCCCCAATCAGCAGGGACAGCAGGAGAGAGGGCGTGCAGCAGACAGCATGTCCCCAGTCAGCAGGGACAGCAGGAGAGAGGGCGTGCAGCTGGCAGCATGTCCCCAATCAGCAGGGACAGCAGGAGGGCGTGCAGCAGACAGCATGTCCCCAGTCAGCAGGGACAGCAGGAGAGAGAGTGTGCAGCAGACAGCATGTCCCCAGTCAGCAGGGACAGCAGGAGAGAGGGTGTGCAGCTGGCAGCATGTCCCCAATCAGCAGGGACAGCAGGAGAGAGAGTGTGCAGCTGGCAGCATGTCCCCAATCAGCAGGGACAGCAGGAGAGAGGGCGTGCAGCAGACAGCATGTCCCCAGTCAGCAGGGACAGCAGGAGAGAGGGCGTGCAGCTGGCAGCATGTCCCCAATCAGCAGGGACAGGAGGAGAGAGGGCGTGCAGCAGACAGCATGTCCCCAGTCAGCAGGGACAGCAGGAGAGTGTGCAGCAGACAGCATGTCCCCAGTCAGCAGGGACAGCAGGAGAGAGGGCGTGCAGCAGACAGCATGTCCCCAGTCAGCAGGGACAGCAGGAGAGAGAGAGTGCAGCAGACAGCATGTCCCCAATCAGCAGGGACAGCAGGAGAGAGGGCGTGCAGCAGACAGCATGTCCCCAGTCAGCAGGGACAGCAGGAGAGAGAGTGTGCAGCTGGCAGCATGTCCCCAATCAGCAGGGACAGCAGGAGAGAGAGTGTGCAGCAGACAGCATGTCCCCAGTCAGCAGGGACAGCAGGAGAGAGAGTGTGCAGCAGACAGCATGTCCCCAGTCAGCAGGGACAGCAGGAGAGAGAGCGTGCAGCAGACAGCATGTCCCCAATCAGCAGGGACAGCAGGAGAGAGAGTGTGCAGCAGACAGCATGTCCCCAGTCAGCAGGGACAGCAGGAGAGAGAGCGTGCAGCAGACAGCATGTCCCCAGTCAGCAGGGACAGCAGGAGAGAGAGCGTGCAGCAGACAGCATGTCCCCAGTCAGCAGGGACAGCAGGAGAGAGGGCGTGCAGCAGACAGCATGTCCCCAGTCAGCAGGGACAGCAGGAGAGAGGGTGTACAGCAGACAGCATGTCCCCAGTCAGCAGGGACAGCAGGAGAGAGTGTGCAGCAGACAGCATGTCCCCAGTCAGCAGGGACAGCAGGAGAGAGAGTGTGCAGCAGACAGCATGTCCCCAGTCAGCAGGGACAGCAGGAGAGAGAGCGTGCAGAAGACAGCATGTCCCCAGTCAGCAGGGACAGCAGGAGAGAGTGTGCAGCAGACAGCATGTCCCCAGTCAGCAGGGACAGCAGGAGAGAGAGTGTGCAGCAGACAGCATGTCCCCAGTCAGCAGGGACAGTAGGAGAGAGAGTGTGCAGCAGACAGCATGTCCCCAGATCAGCAGGGACAGCAGGAGAGAGAGTGTGCAGCAGACAGCATGTCCCCAGATCAGCAGGGACAGCAGGAGAGAGAGTGTGCAGCAGACAGCATGTCCCCAGATCAGCAGGGACAGCAGGAGAGAGAGTGTGCAGCAGACAGCATGTCCCCAGATCAGCAGGGACAGCAGGAGAGAGAGTGTGCAGCAGACAGCATGTCCCCAATCAGCAGGGACAGCAGGAGAGAGAGTGTGCAGCAGACAGCATGTCCCCAGTCAGCAGGGACAGCAGGAGAGAGAGTGTGCAGCAGACAGCATGTCCCCAATCAGCAGGGACAGCAGGAGAGAGGGCGTGCAGCAGACAGCATGTCCCCAGTCAGCAGGGACAGCAGGAGAGAGAGTGTGCAGCAGACAGCATGTCCCCAATCAGCAGGGACAGCAGGAGAGAGGGCGTGCAGCAGACAGCATGTCCCTAGATCAGCAGGGACAGCAGGAGAGAGGGCGTGCAGCTGGCAGCATGTCCCCAATCAGCAGGGACAGCAGGAGAGAGAGTGTGCAGCAGACAGCATGTCCCTAGATCAGCAGGGACAGCAGGAGAGAGGGCGTGCAGCTGGCAGCATGTCCCCAATCAGCAGGGACAGCAGGAGAGAGAGTGTGCAGCTGGCAGCATGTCCCCAGATCAGCAGGGACAGCAGGAGAGAGAGTGTGCAGCAGACAGCATGTCCCTAGATCAGCAGGGACAGCAGGAGAGAGGGCGTGCAGCTGGCAGCATGTCCCCAATCAGCAGGGACAGCAGGAGAGAGAGTGTGCAGCAGACAGCATGTCCCTAGATCAGCAGGGACAGCAGGAGAGAGGGCGTGCAGCTGGCAGCATGTCCCCAATCAGCAGGGACAGCAGGAGAGAGAGTGTGCAGCTGGCAGCATGTCCCCAGATCAGCAGGGACAGCAGGAGAGAGAGTGTGCAGCAGACAGCATGTCCCCAATCAGCAGAGACAGCAGGAGAGAGAGTGCAGCAGGCAGCATGTCCCCAATCAGCAGGGACAGCAGGAGAGAGTGTGCAGCAGACAGCATGTCCCCAGTCAGCAGGGACAGCAGGAGAGAGAGTGTGCAGCAGACAGCATGTCCCCAATCAGCAGGGACAGCAGGAGAGAGAGTGTGCAGCAGACAGCATGTCCCCAGATCAGCAGGGACAGCAGGAGAGAGTGTGCAGCAGACAGCATGTCCCCAATCAGCAGGGACAGCAGGAGAGAGAGTGCAGCAGACAGCATGTCCCCAGTCAGCAGGGACAGCAGGAGAGAGTGTGCAGCAGACAGCATGTCCCCAGTCAGAAGGGACAGCAGGAGAGAGAGTGTGCAGCAGACAGCATGTCCCCAATCAGCAGGGACAGCAGGAGAGAGACTGTGCAGCAGACAGCATGTCCCCAGATCAGCAGGGACAGCAGGAGAGAGAGTGTGCAGCAGACAGCATGTCCCCAATCAGCAGGGACAGCAGGAGAGAGAGTGCAGCAGACAGCATGTCCCCAGTCAGCAGGGACAGCAGGAGAGAGAGTGTGCAGCAGACAGCATGTCCCCAGATCAGCAGGGACAGCAGGAGAGAGAGTGTGCAGCAGACAGCATGTCCCCAATCAGCAGGGACAGCAGGAGAGAGAGTGCAGCAGACAGCATGTCCCCAGTCAGCAGGAACAGCAGGAGAGAGAGTGTGCAGCAGACAGCATGTCCCCAGATTAGCAGGGACAGCAGGAGAGAGAGTGTGCAGCAGACAGCATGTCCCCAATCAGCAGGGACAGCAGGAGAGAGAGTGTGCAGCAGACAGCATGTCCCCAATCAGCAGGGACAGCAGGAGAGAGTGTGCAGCAGACAGCATGTCCCCAATCAGCAGGGACAGCAGGAGAGAGAGTGCAGCAGACAGCATGTCCCCAGTCAGCAGGGACAGCAGGAGAGAGAGTGTGCAGCTGGCAGCATGTCCCCAGATCAGCAGGGACAGCAGGAGAGAGAGTGTGCAGCAGACAGCATGTCCCCAATCAGCAGGGACAGCAGGAGAGAGAGTGCAGCAGACAGCATGTCCCCAGTCAGCAGGGACAGCAGGAGAGAGAGTGTGCAGCAGACAGCATGTCCCCAGATCAGCAGGGACAGCAGGAGAGAGAGAGTGCAGCAGACAGCATGTCCCCAGATCAGCAGGGACAGCAGGAGAGAGAGTGCAGCAGACAGCATGTCCCCAATCAGCAGGGACAGCAGGAGAGAGAGTGTGCAGCAGACAGCATGTCCCCAGATCAGCAGGGACAGCAGGAGAGAGAGTGTGCAGCAGACAGCATGTCCCCAGATCAGCAGGGACAGCAGGAGAGAGAGTGTGCAGCAGACAGCATGTCCCCAATCAGCAGGGACAGCAGGAGAGAGAGTGTGCAGCAGACAGCATGTCCCCAATCAGCAGGGACAGCAGGAGAGAGAGTGTGCAGCAGACAGCATGTCCCCAGTCAGCAGGGACAGCAGGAGAGAGAGTGCAGCAGACAGCATGTCCCCAGATCAGCAGGGACAGCAGGAGAGAGAGAGTGCAGCAGACAGCATGTCCCCAGATCAGCAGGGACAGCAGGAGAGAGAGTGCAGCAGACAGCATGTCCCCAATCAGCAGGGACAGCAGGAGAGAGAGTGTGCAGCAGACAGCATGTCCCCAGATCAGCAGGGACAGCAGGAGAGAGAGTGTGCAGCAGACAGCATGTCCCCAGATCAGCAGAGACAGCAGGAGAGAGAGTGCAGCAGACAGCATGTCCCCAATCAGCAGGGACAGCAGGAGAGAGAGTGCAGCAGACAGCATGTCCCCAGATCAGCAGGGACAGCAGGAGAGAGAGAGTGCAGCAGACAGCATGTCCCCAGATCAGCAGGGACAGCAGGAGAGAGAGTGCAGCAGACAGCATGTCCCCAATCAGCAGGGACAGCAGGAGAGAGAGTGTGCAGCAGACAGCATGTCCCCAGATCAGCAGGGACAGCAGGAGAGAGAGTGTGCAGCAGACAGCATGTCCCCAGTCAGCAGTGACTACATGCACGAGTGCTCACCGTCAGTGCCTCCAGGAGAGACACCTCGGGAACAGGCGCCAGTGCGTCACGTCTCAGAGTGACAGCCGCCGGCACAACCTGTGACCGCCCCCTGGAGGCTGCGCCTCTCTGTGCTCCCACCACAGGCCACACCTCTAGTCGGATGATTGACACTTGGCTTTGAAGCAGAAAAGTGCCGGCTAGGAGTGCGGGCTTGTGGCGAGGACATGGAGGAGCCCTCGGCGCCGTGTGAGCGGTAGCGCCACCTTCCCCTCAGGTAAAAGTCACATCCCCACAGGATACGTGTGAGCTGTCAGTGTGCGGGACAGGTGCAGGCGGCCGGCTCATCTGCTAGGGCTCGTTTAACCCTGTGCGGGCAGCAGGACTGACCCGGTGTGTACGGTGAAGCGCCTGCGGGGCCGCCAGTATCATCACCACGGCTCCTATCTGGCTGTGGGGTCCCGTCTACACTGTGCGTTCCGGTGACTGTCCGGTATAGGAGGTCGGGAGTTTCCAGCTCTCACACAAACATAAAACACATTGTGTGACAATTGTTGCTGCTTGTATTTCGCTTCGGTCTGTGAGCGCAGCCTCTTCTGTCCCCGGCCCCAGGGTATCATTGCTCTGCATGATGGCTGTGAGGTCGGGTTATTCTACTGATCGCACTCAGACCAATACACGGTGTGTGAACTATAGCCAAGGAAAAAAATCAGCTGACGGTCCACTATGATATTCCTTGCAATCCTTTCCCACAACAGAAACAACTAAAGCAGACACTGGATTCTTTTTTATGGCATTGAATTGAAGGCAGAGTTCAGTATACAGAAGGTTCTCACTTAGTAATTCTTCACTGACCAGTGTGTGCTGTGTGTATTGGGACTGTTCACACTGAAGAGATATATACAGTCATATGCAAAAGTTTGGGCACCCCTATTAATGTTAACCTTTTTTCTTTATAACAATTTTGTTTTTTGCAACAGGTATTTCAGTTTCATATATCTAATAACTGATGGACTCCATTATATTCCTGGATTCAAATGAGGTTTATTGTACTAACAGAAAATGTGCAATCTGCATTTAAACAAAATTTGTCCGGTGCAAAAGTATGGGCACCCTTATCATTTTCTTGATTTGAACACTCCTAACTACTTTTTACGGACTTCCTGAAGCACTAAATTGGTTTTGTAACCTCATTGAACTTTGAACTTCATAGCCAGGTGTATCAAATCATGAGAAAAGGTATTTAAGGTGGCCACTTGCAAGTAGTTCTCCTATTTGATTCTCCTATGAAGAGTGGCATCATGGGCTCCTCAAAACAACTCTCAAATGATCTGAAAACAAAGATTATTCAACATAGCTTTTCAGGGGAAGGATACAAAAAGTTGTCTCAGAGATTTAACCTGTCAGTTTCCACTGTGATTAACATAGTAAGGAAATGGAAGAACACAGGTACAGTTCTTGTTAAGCCCAGAAGTGGGAGGCCAAGAAAAATATCAGAAAGGCAGAGAAGAAGAATGGTGAGAACAGTCAAGGACAATCCACAGACCACCTCCATAGACCTGCAGCATCATCTTGCTGCAGATGGTGTCACTGTGCATTGGTCAACAATACAGCGCACTTTGCACAAGGAGAAGCTGTATGGGAGAGTGATGCGAAAGAAGCCGTTTCTGCAAGCACGCCACAAACAGAGTCGCCTGAGGTATGCAAAAGCACATTTGGACAAGCCAGTTACATTTTGGAAGAAGGTCCTGTGGACTGATGAAACAAAGATTGAGTTGTTTGGTCATGCAAAAAGGCGCTATGCATGGAGGCTAAAAAACACAGCATTCCAAGAAAAACACTTGCTACCCACAGTAAAATTTGGTGGAGGTTCCATCATGCTTTGGGGCTGTGTGGCCAATGCCGGCACCGGGAATCTTGTTAAAGATGAGGGTCGCATGGATTCAACTCAGTATCAGCAGATTCTTGACAATAATGTGCAAGAATCAGTGACGAAGTTAAAGTTACGCAGGGGATTGATATTTCAGCAAGACAATGATCCAAAACACCGCTCCAAATCTACTCAGGCATTCATGCAGAGGAACAATTACAATGTTCTGGAATGGCCATCCCAGTCCCCAGACCTGAATATCATTGAACATCTGTGGGATGATTTGAAGCGGGCTGTCCATGCTCGGCGACCATCAAACTTAACTGAACTGGAATTGTTTTGTAAACAGGAATGGTCACAAATACCTTCATCCAGGAACTCATTAATAGCTACAGGAAGCGACGAGAGGCTGTTATTTTTGCAAAAGGAGGATCTACAAAATATTAATGTCACTTTTAGGTTGAGGTGCTCATACTTTTGCACCGGTCAAATTTTGTTTAAATGCAGATTGCACATTTTCTGTTAGTACAATAAACCTCATTTGAATCCAGAAATATAACTGAGTCCATCAGTAATTATATATATGAAACTGAAGCAGCTGTTGCAAAAACCAAAATTGTTATAAAGAAAAAAGGTTAACATTAATAGGGGTGCCAAAACTTTTACATATGACTGTATTTATACATCTCAACTTATTTTTTCTCTTTCTTGTAGTGCTCTGTGACTGTTCACATTGGATATGTTTCTTTCCAGCTGCAGCATGCGTACACGTATGAGACCGTGCAGACTGGACGCGCGTCTTCAGCTGTGGCACGCATACACGTACGTGACTGTGCAGACTGGACGCGCGTCTTCAGATGTGGCATGCATACACATACGTGACCGTGCAGACTGGACGCGCGTCTTCAGATGCAACTTGCATACACGTACGTGGACACGCGTCTTCAGATGTGGCATGCATATACATACGTGACTGTGCAGACTGGACGTGCGTCTTCAGATGTGGCGTGCATACACGTACGTGACCGTGCAGACTGGACGTGCGTCTTCAGATGTGGCGTGCATACACGTACGTGACCGTGCAGACTGGACGCGCGTCTTCAGATGCAGCTTGCATACACGTACGTGGACACGCGTCTTCAGATGTGGCATGCATATACATACGTGACCGTGCAGACTGGACGCGCGTCTTCAGATGTGGCGTGCATACACGTACGTGACCGTGCAGACTGGACGTGCGTCTTCAGATGTGGCGTGCATACACGTACGTGACCGTACAGACTGGACACGCGTCTTCAGATGTGGCGTGCATACACATACGTGACCGTGCAGACTGGACTCGCGTCTTCAGATGCAGCTTGCATACACGTACGTGGACACGCGTCTTCAGATGTGGCATGCATATACATACGTGACCGTGCAGACTGGACGCGCGTCTTCAGATGTGGCGTGCATACACGTACGTGACCGTGCAGACTGGACGTGCGTCTTCAGATGTGGCGTGCATACACGTACGTGACCGTACAGACTGGACACGCGTCTTCAGATGTGGCGTGCATACACGTACGTGACCGTACAGACTGGACACACGTCTTCAGATGTGGCGTGCATACACGTACGTGACCGTGCAGACTGGACACGCGTCTTCAGATGTGGCATGCATATACATACGTGACCATGCAGACTGGACGCGCGTCTTCAGATGTGGCGTGCATACACGTACGTGACCGTGCAGACTGGACGTGCGTCTTCAGATGTGGCGTGCATACACGTACGTGACCGTACAGACTGGACATGCGTCTTCAGATGTGGCGTGCATACACGTACGTGACCGTACAGACTGGACACACGTCTTCAGATGTGGCGTGCATACACGTACGTGACCGTACAGACTGGACACACGTCTTCAGATGTGGCGTGCATACACGTACGTGACCGTGCAGACTGGACACGCGTCTTCAGATGTGGCATGCATATACATACGTGACCGTGCAGACTGGACGCGCGTCTTCAGATGTGGCGTGCATACACGTACGTGACCGTGCAGACTGGACGTGCGTCTTCAGATGTGGCGTGCATACACGTACGTGACCGTACAGACTGGACACGCGTCTTCAGATGTGGCGTGCATACACGTACGTGACCGTACAGACTGGACACACGTCTTCAGATGTGGCGTGCATACAAGTACGTGACCGTACAGACTGGACATGCGTCTTCAGATGTGGCACGCATACACATACGTGACCGTGCAGACTGGACGCGCGTCTTCAGATGTGGCGTGCATATAAGTACGTGACCATGCAGACTGGACGCGCGTCTTCAGATGTGGCGTGCATACACGTACGTGACTGTTCCCACTTGCACTCATGCCTAGTGTTCTGTGACACATGCAGCTGTTTGGTAGATATTTATATCCTCCTTTGACTCCCGGGCGTTGGTTTACAATGTGCCGCACCTTAGACTTTGCTGGTCTTGTGATCTGATGGCTCATTGAGAAACTTCTTGCCTTTTACTTGGCAGCTGTGCACGCCCTGTGTCACAGGTCAGGTGATCACCCAGCCTGTTTCTAGGACAATAAACACACCTTTCTCACCTGCTAATATCCTTCCCCCAGGTATCCGCCCTTCCACAGTCTCTCCCTTTTCCACTTTGTAATCTGGCTTGTCATGTATCTGTTACTTTCGGTCCTGTGTTTTCTCCTATTATTATGCCCATTGGTCATTTTGTTTTAACAATGTGTTTTATTACATGTGATCTGTAGCTCTGAGTAAAGGATCGTCCGGTCTTCTTCTAAAAGACTCCAGTCACTTTTTGTGACTGCGGATTTCTGAATTCTGCCAGGATTCTCCAGTGTTGCTGGTGGTCACTTAACTGCAAGTGTGCGATCTGGATACATGTGATCTCGTACTGACTACAAGCACTCGGCCTCGCTCAATACCAGTGAACACCAGCGTCACTGGAGAATCCATTCCTGACAGTGTCCATGCTGTAAGGATTCAAAAGTCTCTGTAGTCCTGTAGTATTCTGGCACATAGCGCTTTGAAAAACTGAATAATTTTTGTACAACTCAAGGTCACACTCTCTTGTGATTTTGGGGATTCTTGCACCATTTTTGCTCATCCCAGACAAAGTGAGTGGAGCTTAGATTGGAGCGCGTCAATCACTACTTGTCAAATTTATGACACGTGGCGGCATTTGCTAAGCCACAAATCTTATTCCTGCAGGGACTGGAGTAGGGTTTATGGTGAGGTGGAAACGGATGTGAATGCTACTCATCCGATATCTAAGGCGGGCCGTGGACAATGTTGGTCTTGAGGAATTGGGCCCATAGAGTGACTGCACACTTTCTTCAGAAGACCGGACAACCTGTTTAATGATGGATACACCCGAAACAAGCGCGATCTAGCGATGGCCGTGGCGATGTGTGTTGGTAACTACGCTTCAATAAAGGAATACAAGTTTCTACAATGTAAGCCGGAACGTTATCAATTTTCTTTTGGATCCATGGGAACCTCCTTTTAGGCACGGGGTTCTGTATATGGACCGCTCAGTGGGGGGCCCACTAGAAAAACCACCTTACTTAGAGCAAGCTGAGTTTAATTTCAATACAGGATCACCGAACGCTACAAGCGGATATGCTGTGACATGCTATACTCTAACAATAACTCGAGAATTCATCATTTCTGTATGCCAGCCTTGATCCAATGTCATCTGGAGCAATAGGCACCTTTTAATAACTTTGGCACATCTTTTAGCTACACGAGCGCAAGTGACAAGGAATGCATTCCTGCTAGAAGTGCCATCTCAAACTTATACCATAAATTATAGTGAAGCGCCCTTTTATTGAAGGAACGTTCACCCACTGTTTCTGGAGCTGGTGTAAAATTGTGAAGGTCATCCACTTATTGTGTGCAGCGTGGCTTACACATATGCTAGTTTTCTGGTGTGTAATGCTTTAAATGCCCCAGGCTATGAGACCGTGTGTGATGTCCGCCAAACCTCATACTCCATTGCTGCTTTATCACAGCATGGATCTGTGGTGTATTGGGGTTCGACCTCCTGTTGTGGCTGACTTATAATTGAAGGTTGATAAAAGAAGAATGTCATTCATAAATCTGGCTTACACTTTCTGTTGTGTTTATTCCATTGTACGGCTAGCGATATTCTGGTAAGAACTCTACTACGTAGCAGTAAACTGGTGTCGTATCTTCCAGTAATCCGGTGCTGTTACCTGAATTGACTTATCAATGGACACGTCTAATGAAGCAGCGAGGGACCGAATACCCAGGTAAGGCCTTCTCGTCCCTATGCTTGGTACTGGAGAATAATAACAACAATTTTATTCATCTTGCTCCAACATATTTTACAACACATGTGTATATATAATATCAGACAGGAGTGGGGCCTGCTCACGGGCAGGTGAATGTAGCAGTGTGACATGTTGGTGTCCGCGTACAGTTCTGCACAGGAGCTGTGTTTCCTGGTTCTCGCCTATGTCCCACCCATTTATGACTACCTTTACTCATTGACTCTTTGATTACGTGTATTCCTGTCAATGTCAGGGCTTGTGTGCGGAGCTGACGTACCTCACAATGACTGAGCTGTTGATAATTGCGTCTGTTTTCGGAACCTGTATGGGGGAAAGGTGAATTGTAGCTTCAGGGTGGAACTGTTTTCTTTCAGTTCTGAATTGCATATTTGCCCAGGCAAAAACCAATAGAGTTGTATCAATATTACTGTTTGTGTAGTTTCTTAAAGCGGATCTGTCACTTGACTCACCTAAACTGAGAGCAGCATGTTGTAGAGACAGAGATTCTGATTCCAGCCGTGTGTCACTTACTGGGCTATTTGCTGTGGTGTTGATAATCTCCTGCTGATAAAGCCATGATTTTATTACAAGAGGACTGGTAAACCTGCTGCCATGTAGTTCTCCATATTCATGGGCTCTGTACAACCCCCACCACTGAGTGAATGCATTCTGTGTACGCTAAGTACAGGGGAAGAAAGTTGTCAATCGGTGGTCTCATCAGCTTTCTTGAGGACTGCTAGACCTGCAGCAGATAAAGCGGTGATCTATTTATACTCTCTTTTTATGTCAGTCCAATAAGTGACACATCACTGAGATCTGTGTCATCCTGCTCTCAGATGGGATAACAAAAACCTGGTGACAGATTCCCTTTAAGGAACAGGTCTGCTCCACTATTGGTTTTAAAGGCAAAATATTTTGTCAATTTCTTTACAGAACTTAAAGGAAACCTGTCACCACTTTTGTGTCCTACCAGCTAAAAATATGATTTTATTCAGTGTCAGCTGACTCCCCATGTATCACCCATAAAAACCTTTTTTTTTTTTTTTTAATTTTTTTTTTTTTTTTATTTCTCCCGCGATGTATGCTAATAGGGTCCGTCCTGTCCGACTGGCATGGCTTCGATTCACCCAGTCCCCCCCCCCCCCTCCCCCCCCCTTGTCTGCTGTACAAGGTCCTTGACGTGAATAACGCAGATCGCTTTGAGATATTGCGCCTGCGCAGTCAAGCGGTTTCTTGCGCGTGCCCAGTACGCTTTGCTCAAGTGTGGGCAAAGCCGAAAACCAGAAGTGCGCATGCACGAATGAGGCTTAAAATGAGTACTTTCATCTCCAAGATCCATTCCCAATATGTAGTAGATATAATCATGGTCGCAAATGCCTCCAATTAGAAATATAGTATAGTTCTTCTGATAAGCTTAGGCATTGCAGTAGGTTATCAATCTATGGTTACGACCACCTAACTGTCATTATAAGTGGTCATAATCATGGATACCTAAGCCACCGCCATGCCCTGTACATGGGGTAAGTTACATCGCTCATCAGAAGAACTATAATATATTTCCAACTATAGATATTTACTAATATTAGTATTACACTTACTAGGATCTTGGCGATGGGAATACCTCTTTTAACTCTTGGGATAATACCATTAGAACCACTCAGATGGGTAATGTGCGTCGACCTGTTTAACATGTGTTCTGGGTTTTTTTGTTTTTGTTTTTTTTTCTTCCCATCTTTGAGGTATTAATACGTGTTTCAATACTAGGGTCGATACTTATGGATTTGAAAGACCAGACGGATTTGATTATGTTTCTTATGAGGACTTCTATTCCCGATATATGACCATCCTTACAAGAAGAGCAATGAAGTGGTCCAAAATGATGCAGAAGTCAACAAAAGTAGAAAAGAGCCTCAAAGGTAAAATATTATGTATAATTTCTGCATGCAATCATTACAATAAACTCCTTGTTCATTGGTTTTGGGAGACATGTTTCCATACGTTTTGTCTGTAGATGACACCCGCAGAATACAGGTAGTTTATTGCAGTCATTCTTGTGAGTATGCCACATACGGAAAACAGGTTGCAGTAAATAGTTTCAGGATTGTGCTGACTACTCCTGCAGGGAATTTATTTTTGAATGACACCTGATTATATATATATATATATATATATATATATATATATATATATATATATATATATATATATATATATATATACACACACATACACACACATACACACACATACACACACATACACACACATACACACACACATACACACACATACACACACATATATATATATATATATATATATATATATATATATATATATATTATATACATTTTTTTTTTTTTGTCATTATATACTTGGTGACCGACCAGTAAAATATGTAAGACCTCTTTTACGCAGATGTTTCTGATGTCAGATGGGAGGTGTGAAAGGTAGAAGAAAAATAATTTCTTACACGTTCATCACGTGGTTTTCTATACTGGAAAAGTTTGGTATAGATCTGCGGCATTCGCAAAACCTTATTCCGCACACCTGATTCGTGGAGCTTTGAATTCTTGATGGCAAACATATTATTCATGGTCAAAACTATAATTATGTTCAGGGTCAATTAAAAAAATCCTGTAGGGGTGTGCACTGTTAAATTTAGGCTGAGAGGAACAAAGTGCAACAGAGGTCCTGTGGCTAAAGTTTACCCTGCGTATCTGCTAGATTGCGGTGTCACGTTGCGATGCCTGGTGTACGGTGACTCCACAGCCCCATAAATACAGTATGATCACCCCTATTGGTCAAACAATCAGTAGATTTGGTTTCCAGTACCATCTCTATGCTGACGACACCCAATTATACGCTTCTTCTCCTGACATCACGTCAGCCTTTCTAGAAAACACCGGCAATTGTCTAAACGCTGTGTCTAACATCATGTCCTCACTATATCTGAAACTGAACCTGTCAAAGACTGAACTCCTTGTGTTTCCTCCCGCTACTAATGTACCTATACCTGACATTGCCATAGCCATGTGTGGCACAGCCAAAAGTTTTTTTTTACCATAACCAGGTTCCCCGCATCATGTTCCCACATGCTTTATGCATCCATTAGCCCTCTGTGTCTGTACTGTTACACACTTAACTTTATGGCTGGTCCATACAATCAGGGCAACTGTTACCACCCACCTTTCGTGTCTACCTCTTTCCTCATAGACTGTAAGCTTGCGAGCAGGGCCCTCATTCCTCTTGGTATCTTTTATGATCTATGTGATTATTGTTATGCTGTAATGTATATTGTCTATACAAGTCCCCTATGAAATGTAAAGTGCTGCGGAATATGTCAGCGCTATAGAAATAAAATGTATTATTATTATAGCTCACCTTCATACAGTGCCGTAGCTATAAACTTCGGGGCCCGGGGCAAAACTTCATAGTGGGGCCCCTCAACATTTCAATTACTAGAGGTTGTGCGGAACGTGGTGAAGCCTGCTACGCATTGTTGTATACAACTCACAGGCTTCACCACGTTCCGCAAGACCTTTTAATAGATTTTGTTTATGATGCAAGTTTTAGAAGTTAAATATTCAGTGAATATGTTTGGAAAATTAATAAGGTGAATAATAATTCCAAATATTGCACAACTTTCAAATAATTGAATATGTTTATTAAATATTAAGTAGTTTTAAACAGTATATATTTAAACTTTGTTCACTTAAACATAACATTAAAACTGAACAAATTGGTAATGTTTAAGTAAACAGCTACTTAAACATTTGTTTCCTAACTTTCAGAGAAGCGAATTCATCAATTACTTTGTCAAAGTTGATCTGTTGCGCTCGATCATTCTCAATTGAAAGTAAAGCTAAGCTGCTGAGTCTTTCTTGAGCCATAGTACTTCTCAAGTAGTTTTTTATGAGTTTAAGCGTAGACAAGGATCGTTCAACCTTAGACAGTCACAGGAACAGTCAAATACATGATGCACGCTGTGCAAACGTCTGGATAGCTTGATGAAAGTGAAGAATGCTCGACTATTAGGAAATCAGCAAATTTCTTAACACTTTTCATTTTTTCCAGTTGCTTTTGAAACAAATTTTTTACTGAACTTAACTGTGAAGGAAAGGCTGGAGTTACATCATCTGCAAACTTGTTAACAAAAGCAACAGCTTTTTTGTGAAGATCTTTCACTTGCACTGGCCAAAGATCAGGTTGTATTACTTCATAGGAGCCAAGAACAGCTTTCATCCCTTGAAAGCGGCGATGAAGTTGAATACAAAGTGTGTCTACCATTGGATAGAACACAGTAACTCGGAAACAAGTTTTTGGGTCTGCTAATCTCTCGTCTTCACACAATTCATCAAAGTGTTTCTTCACTTTGCTTACTCTGTTCTGGTGAAATTCATTTTTTATTCCCCATTGACTACACACATATGATCCTTCAGAAACAAGTGCTTCGAACCTTTCACGCATTTCGGTTATCTTTAACAATGCATTACCCAATAACTCATATGCAGACAAGAGGTCCATGGTTTCAGATTGTAAGGATTTCGAAACGAGGTTGAGAGTCTCTAAGACTTCACACTACACAACCAAAAGTAATACAAAATCAAAACTTTCAAGTTTGTTCTTTAGCTGCTGTGCTTCATTTCTTTCCTTGCTTTTTTTGGAAGTCAAAGTTATGCGAGTAAGACTTTTCATCACGTCACAAAACCTGTGTTTCAGTGCATACACTGCATCATGTCTGCCAGACCAACGAGTTGGATTAAGAGTTTTCAGTGTTACTTTTGAATTCAGTGAATCGGGCTGAGCTTCGATGCAGTACACTGATTTCAAATCTTGCCAGCGAACAATACTATTACCAAAAAAGCAATATACACTTTGAATTGTTGCAAAAAACTGGCTCACCACTCGGTTCTCTTCCACAGCATCCTTCAACACTAAATTAAGGTTATGAGCAGCGCAGTGCACAAAGTATGCGTGTGGGGTTTTTTCTTTAATACGCTGCTGCACTCCATTGTGTACCCCACTCATGACTGCAGCACCATCATAGCCTTGTCCCCGACTTTTGGTCAAATCCAAGTTTTTCTCTTTCAATGAAGTTATGATTTCTTCTGCAAGACCTTGCGCAGACTGATCTTTTATCTCTCTAAAGGATACAAAAGTTTCACATATTTTAATTTCAATAGGTTTCCCCTCTTCATCATTAACTATTTTGACATACTGGTAAACTTCACTCATCTGATCAATTTTAGCTATGTCCTGGCTGGTATCTAGGATCAATGAAAAAAAACAAGGAATTTTGAAGCTCAACTACAATTTCATCTTTGATTTGTAAGACTAATGGATTAATAAGCTCATTCTGAATTTTAGGACTGAGGTATTTATTCGGTCGTCCATGATGGCACCATCTGAGAGAGGGGATCCGACCTTCAGGAACAGGAAATCCTACAGATACATAAGGGCGGCACCTCTCCCACGCATCAGTTGGTTTCCTGTTCATGGAGGACAGGATTCCCTGCCGATCGTACCATCATGGAATCCCCAGGCTGGTTGTCCGACTCAGGTAGCGGGGGGGTCTCCTACCTCGGGCAGTGCGGGGTCCGCTGGAAGCGCCACGGTGGGCCCGGGCAGGGCTCCACGACAGTGTGCGGAGCATGTAGGAACGGGGTCCGACGGATGCCCGTCTCCAGGGCCGGTGCCGGCAGGTGAGTATGGATCCCCCCCCGGACCCCGGTCCTCCTGGTGCAATCTCTCCTCAGTCTGGTCGGGGGCCGGTGGCTGTAGCTCGGTGGCGTGCGGGGAGTGCCGTGCCGCTGGCGGCCTGCGCTCCCCCGCGCGTTCACAGAGGCCGGAAGTGATGCGGGGGGCCGGGCCGGAAGTCAGATGCCTGCCGGCTTTTCTCCCCTGTGCGTCGCCGGGCGCGGCGGGGGGGGGGAAGCGCAGGGAGGACAGTCCATGGACGTCGGGGGGGGGGGGGGGGGAATTAGCCCCTGGCCATGACACCTGTTAACCTGGATTTGTGGGGGGGGGGGATAAAAAAGGGCACAAACGCTGCAGAGCGGCTTTAGCTCATGTGCAGCAATGGACGAGCCAGAAGCTCCTGTGACCCAGCTGGACCGAGAGCAGGAACGTGCCTGAGAGAGGTCCCAGGCCGGCTCCCAGCAAAAGAAAAAACGAACTGGACAATCTGGCCACAGAAGTTCCTCCAGGCCGAAGGATCCAGCTCACCCAAGACCCCCCGCGATCCGGTACCTACGCCTTCTGCTCAGTGTAAGAGATCTTCGTGAATGTGCCCTGATGCAGTGTTCCCCTTATGTTTTCCTCCTATAGGGGAAGAAATGCGCTCACAAAGCAAAAAACAGGGAGTGTGCCCTTTGCAAATGCCCCTTGCCGGACACCTACCCTAAAAAACTGCAGGTCATGTAAACGGCGAGGTGGATTAGGGAGGCCATTTCATTAGCATACACCTCAAAGGGCAAACCAGCTCCTGACAAGCTGAGGGCACATTCCACCAGGGCCATGGCAACCTCGTGGGCAGAGAGATCGGCGGTCTCTATCGACCAGATATGTAAGGCAGCTACTTGGTCCTCTCCGAGCACCTTTTACAACCATTATAGACTAGACCTGGGTGCTTTCTCAAACCTCTCCTTTGGTGTCAGGGTTCTGCAGGCTGTAGTCCCTCCCTAAAGTAATTATTACTCTCTGTAATTCTCTCAGGTGGTGCTGTCATGGACGACCGAATAAAGTCGTAGTTACTCACCGGTTAACGGTATTTTTCGGCGTCCATGACAGCACCCGTTTATTCCCTCCCTTTAGTTTAATTTGGGTGTGCACTTCTTCCTCTTATATGTACACTGGTAATTAATAGTTGTGTAAAGTATTGTACATAATTAATGCTATTAACCTCGGTGGTCCTCTTGTGCTCTGTAAACCAACTGATGCGTGGGAGAGGTGCCGCCCTTATGTATCTGTAGGATTTCCTGTTCCTGAAGGGCGGATCCCCTCTCTCAGGTGGTGCTGTCATGAACTCCGAAAAATACCGTTAACCAGTGAGTAACTACGACTTTCACAGTCCCTTGCGGATGCTGAAGCAATTCTTGTAGTACTGGGTCATATTTTGACAAAAGCTCAACTATCGAGAGAAAGTTTCCTTTGTTACAATATTCTAACTTTTCAATAGATCACGAAACGCAAGATTACATGTTGCAAGTGTTAATGTCACATTCAGGATTCTTTCAAGAACTTTACGCCAAAAGCTTCTTTCACTCTCCACATTTTTGTCGAAAACGTCTTCTAAAGTACCACGTTTCCGCCATTGCTCATAAGCTTCACAAGCATGTGTATGGCTTTTGGATGCTTCATGAACTGACATACGTTCTGAAATATGCTTCCAGTCTCAAACTCCGGTTGTTGAAAACGGTAATACACGATTTCTGTATTCAAGTGCTTCTGACTGTGACTGAGGGAATAGCCAACATGGCAAGCAGTAAACACAATCTAATTTTGTTGAGTAACATAACCAACTTCTTTTAAACTTCAACCCTGACTTTGTGTTGATAAAATAATAGTTAATTGAAAAATATTTACCTTGTTGATTGATATCCTTGGGAAATGGTCCGTCAGGCTGTATTGGCCCAGACGCTATCAGCCTACGTTTCTTATCTTGATTTTCAATCACAGTAGGAAAGGCGTAGTAGGCAGAATCTTCATCTTCCAAAAAATTTGGTGTATCATTGGTTGGGTCTGTTATATCTTCTTCGCCTATAAATTTTTGGTTTTTCGAGTCGTTGTCATTGCTAAGGTTGTCTTGTACCGACGTATCTGAATTTAATTTTTGTGAGATTTCAATATCATTCCCTGTCGAGTGGTTGTCAACATCCAGCGATGCTGTTAAGTTCTTCGAATTTTTTTTCAGCCTCCAAGTTTCTTCTTTTCGCAGTCTGTCTTTTTTTTTTTTATTTCCACTTGGCTGGTGCCGAATTCGTTTCATAATAAACGGTTTTATAAACACACACAATCACAGTACCGTATTTTCCTTTTCCGACATAAGACTACTTTTTAACCCCTGAAAATCTTCTCAGAAGTCAGGGGTCGTCTTATACGCCAAGTGCAGAGCGCCACCTACTGGCAGAGACAGTGCGGCTGCCCAGGATATGTGCTCTGTGTCCAGCCGCTCTCTCCAGGAGGAGAGAGACTGGAGCTGACATCTCTGCCTCCCCCAGCAGGTGCCAGACATCAAATACTACAACCCCCGACCACAGGTACAGCACTCGCTGTTGCTCCCTCCCGGTTGTGAGGAGAGACTGAGTGGGGGTTGTACACAGCTCTGATTATTGAAAACAAGGCAGATGACTCACTGAGAAGATAAATACTGCACGATCTGGGAGGAATGTGTGAATATGGAGACTTCCTCCTGACCTCCTCCCCTCCCCCTCGCAGCAGTGTAGACCTGCAGATTGGAGAGGGGCAGGGCTTCTCAGTTTGTCACAGATATTTGTGTCTGCTGAGACTGTCTCCTCTTAATGCTGAGAGTTTGTTACAGTGTGCAATGTGCCTGCCTTGCCAATTCTCTGTGATCTCCAGACTAACATGTTGTTACAAATCTTGTGCTATGAGACTCTCCAGGCCAGTGCAGGTTTCCATTCATTGACAGCTGGCAGAGCTCCTGGAAATTATTGAAATGAGAGTCTCCTGTACTCCGGGTGACATTGTCTGACAGGAAAGTTTGCCCCCTGTACTCCCCCCACCCCCCCCCCCCCATCTTGACACAGGCACAAACCCCTCTCCATGTCACCTACCCCCTCACGGTGCTGGTACATCCCAATCCCCATATTCCATCCCCCTCCACACGATGCTGGCACATCACCCCTCTCCATGTTTATAGTGTATGGAGGACTATGGGGGTGCAGTATACTATATGGAGCACTATGATGGTGCATTATAATGGGTGACTATGGATGATGCACTGTAATATACGGAGCCAATTATACTATGTGGAAGCCATTATAATACTGGGAGGGCTCTGTGGGGGGCATGATAATACTTGAAGGACTATGAGGAAGCCTTTATACTTTATGGAGGGAGATTTAAAGGGACGCTGTCACCAGTGTCACTTACTGGGCTGCTCAGTGTGGTTTTCATAAAATCACTGTTCAATCAGTTTGAGATTAACATTGTAGGACTAATCAAATAGTCCAGCACATTCATTTACGGCTAAATATGAAGCAGGTGAAAACAGTGATTATATTAAAATTACAGCAAGCAGCTCAGTAAGTGACACATCGCTGGAATCCGGGTCTCTATCTCTACATTATGATGCTATCAGATGGGATGGCAAAATCCTGGTGACAGTGTCCCTTTAAGGCTGTGTGGGGGGCCATAATACAGTGTGAAGAGATGTAGGGGCCATTATACTGTATGAAGGGCTGTGTGGGGTTCACAATGGGAATCATACCGTAGAAGAGGGGTAGTCTTATCCGGCGAGTATATTCCAAACTCTATATTTTAACTGGAAAAGTTGGGGGTCGTCTTATACGGTAATACTATCTACCTACACAGGCACTACACCTACTATATGCGACACAGACTGCACTGATGATCCAACACTGGCCGCTAACCGATGAGCAATGGCCAATGAGCAGTTCAGCAGTTGGGGTAAACAAGACCTCAGTGTCAGTGCACGTCGCGGCCACTGCCTGAACTATTGGCTGAGTCACCGCCTGGCGCTACACCACGCGATCAGCTAACAGTCTACTGTCTGCCATAGAGCTCCTGTTACTAAGCGAAATGGCGTTTCCCCGTTTAAAGTATAAACGAACAAAAAACATTTACGCTTGCACTTTCATGGATCTTTTCGTTATTTTTATTAACTTTAAACTCGAATAATATAGGAGCTGGGTATTTTATGAGAAATTAAAGTATTAAAATACAATTTCTTTACCATCAGTTTGGGGCCCCTTGGGTGGTTGGGGCCCCGGGGAAGTGCCCCGGTTGTAGTTACGGCCCTTCCTACATACCGTTTGATGGCTTCCATTACTCTCCAACATACTGTATGATGACGATCACTCCTCACCTACATACATTATGATGGCTCCCACAGCTTCCCATAGTCTTGCCTCCTGGCATTTGGCTCGTCTCCTGTCCGGCCCTATTGCTTGGAGATCCTCTCCATCAGGTACCGGCAGCATTGGGCACAGAGCAGGCTGTTTGGCTGCGCCTGCTATTTTATCACGCCGCCAGAATGGCACTTGGAACGTGTAGAGACCATGGTGACCCAGCCAGAAAGCTGCCCCTATGCCACCTGTCCCAGCCTGCCCTCGCTGTGGGCAGTAAAAAATCGCTTCTGGGGCTATGTGTTTGAGACCCCCTTCTCAAAGTCTTTGTAATTAGAGAGCAGGGTTAGGGGGATACAAGCAACTGACACAAATACATCTGCATCACAGTAATTTGCATACTTATTTCAGGTAATGAAAGATGAGCAGTCCCAAACATGTCTGTTTTAGTAAATACTTCTATCTCTTAACCCCTTAATGACAGCCAATACATCTTTTTACTGACCTGAGATATAAGAGACTATCATCCCCATACAGGTGACAATCCAGCAGCTGTCGGCTGTCCACTATATCTGACAACTTGCTGTATCACAAATGATGGGTGTTGGCACCATCTGTATCTGTTTAACCCCTTAGTTGCTGCTGTCAAAAGTGACTACATCAAATAAATGGTGAATAGATTGTGGGGGCTTCCGTTTTAATCTAATTGACACACCGAGATCATGATTGTGTGGTCCTGATGTTTGCCATAGCAGTTCATGGCCAAATAGCGGCCTTAAGGGCCTGTCACACTAAGCATAGCATAAAAGCCGTCCCACCATCGACAAGGTGACTCTGTCGTCGGGGAAGTCCTACACTGTCTAGTATTAATAATCTTATCCTGTGTCAAAGTTGACGTCTGTGTGAATAAGGGCAGACAAGGACCGGGCCCAAACCACTGGACACCAGTCAGGGGAAGCCTTTAAATACAATTTCCAGCTCAGGAGAGGAGGCCACACCCCAGCTTGCACAGAATGCAAAAATACAAAGAAAAAACACAAAAATTGAGCTTGGTTTGAGTTGGTACACATGCAGCATATAAATTCATGTTCACATGGCCAAAAAGTATACAAAACCTACAAAAGACAAAATGAAAAAAAATCCTGCTATAATTAAGTAAAAAGCAAAAGTGCCCTTATTCACACAGACGTCAACTTTGACACATGATAAGGTTATTAATACTAGACAGTGTAGGACTTTCCCGACGACAGAGTCACCTTGTCTATGGTGGGACGGCTTTTATGCTATGTTTGATCAAATACAGTATTACTAAGAACGCTGTATGATTTAAATGCACTTTTGCTTTTTACTTATAGCAGGGTTTTTTCATTTTGTCTTTTGTAGGTTTTGTATCTCTGCTATACAGCCTGGAGGCTGCATTTCAATTGTAACTTGGAGATATTTCACTATTTTTTTTAAATGAACGGGGAAAGAAAAACAAGGGACACTTTATTTTCCAGCAATATTAGAAAGGGGGGGAGAAATCAAACTGTGTCGTAAAAATTATTCCCCATACAAGAGTCACAAAAATTACTTTAATACCGGAGAGTGAAACAAATGTTTTGCTCCTTTAAAGGGGATGTCCGATCCGGACTAGACTGTCTCTGTCTCTGTCCGGGAATATGTGTAACTCATACATACCCTCGTGTCCTGGGTCAGGAACCAGAGAATCCCCGCAAAGCACAGTGTGTGTGCTTGGGGGATTCACAAGTCTGCAGTCACACAGTGACTGGAGACTTGTAGATTTGGACTAGACAACCCCTTTTAACCTGCATAATGGGAAAAAAATGAAAATGTGCCTGGCCCTGCTCAGGAATGTGGTAAACGGCACAGTCTTGAACTGGTTATATATAAAAAAGTTATATAGTTCTGCATACTTCCAGTTACCGTACTTAACTTTGATAAAACTCTATTGATAAAGTTGTGTGCTGATTACATGCACTTTTGGTGCGTTTCTGCTGTAAAAATGAATATACATTATTTTTTTTATTTATTTTTTTTACCTGTGGATTTTACTCTACTCATTCAAGGCAGGGAGAATCTGCAATTAAAATTCATATTTACCACAAGAGAAATTGCTTTGTTGCAAATGTCAAAAGCACGCAGCTCGGTTTTATGTTGGGTGAAAAAACCCCCACAAAACTGTAATACACTAGTGTATTGAGCATAATAAAAATTCACGGCATCACAAAATGCACCAAGCAATCTGCATGGGAACTAAAGCCCCCGTTACTCATAGCAATATCGCTGTAACGTCACCGATTTTGTGACGTAGCAGCGATATTGCTAGCGATATCGCTATGTCTGATACTAACCTCCGACCGGCTCCCCCGCTGTTTATCGCTGGTCGTGCGAGAACGTCCTGGACCATTTCTCGTCGGGCGCTTCCTGCTGGGCTTCCTGTGGCGCCGACGAGCGACGCGTGGATGCGGGCGGGAGGACGTCAGGATCGCCTTGTCTGACAGGTAAGTAGCGACCCCTGCTATGTCGCTGGTGAGATCTGCCTGTGTGGCAGCTCACTAGCGACCACTTAGCGATGCACTAGTGATCCATATCGTTGTCGGGATCGCTGGTGCATCGCTAAGTGTATGGTACCCTTAGCCTTAAGGTCCGTTTACACTGGCTGACCTCGGGCGCTAATCGATCAACTACTTGTTTGCCCATAGGCGGTCATTCTAATAACCTGTTTATACAGGCGTGCCCTGAACGATCTATAATGGATCATTCAGTAAGAATAGGCTGCCATTGTGCTCAGAAGGATGAGTCCTGTACACAAAAACTATTCTTCAGATGTGCACTGAACAATCTGCTCTAGCCCATTAAGTACACAGGAGCTGACATTGTTCTCAGAAGCGCGAGTCCTGTTTACACAGGATAATGCACTACAGAGAACGATGAGATGTAGTTATTTTATTTTTTTGTGCAAAGCAAAACATAGTTTGACGAACGATCTGCAGGCTCTGCACCATCACCATAAAATGTGTATTCCTAAGAGTACATTTTCATGATAATTTCATCCACCCCTGCTCCCACCAAACTATTTATATGCACATATAACATCAATTCACAGTGTGTTGTGAATGGATGGTTGTCCAAAACGCCATGATGGTATTTGTCGCAACGGAATATTTACTTAATGTTCGGCCATTCTGGTCATTTGAATATTGAGATTATTTGCACTAAGCAGGTTACATCAATTTATTTTCCAGGTCACCACCTGACAGCACACTGGAGGACGTCCTTCTAATCCGTAGTGGGACAGGAAACCACGAGAGTTTAAAAGGATCCTCCCCTTACCATCCCTCAGTGTTTTTCCTGTCCCACTGTGGATAGGAACGACGAGAGAATATCCGGCCGTTCCAGGCAGATGGTCAGGATCGGGGGGCCCAGCCTTACCCTTCCTACCCGCTGAGATCTACAGCTGACACCCGATGGAGGGTCCTTCAGCTACTCCGGTGTAGCGCTGCTCCCGGATGCGGGGTCGCTTCCTCCTGATGGGGGCTCTCGACCTTGGACGTCACTTCCGGCCGCGTCGCCACTAAGGCGCCTCAGGCGGCGACCACCAGGCACACCGATGCGGCATAGGCCTATCAGGAGAAGGGCAGGCATCCGGAGGCCGGATCAGCAGCGCAACAGAGCGGTATGCAGGCTCTGCTCCACAGGGCCAGGCGGCAGGAGGGGCCCGTCACCGCTTACAGGTCTGTGTCTACACAGTGGTCAGCAGACAGCAGCGGTTTCCATCGCCACCAGGAAGATGGAGGACCAGGCTAAGACGGAGGCAGGAGCAGAGTGCCAGGGTCACGTGAGTAACCCCTAAATGTTCTAGGGGGGAACCTCTACCTCTGAGAAAAAGGAGCCTAAGTGGAAGGATAAGAGTCCGGTTTGCTCTAAGAAGCTAAAGGACACGTGGCAACAGACCATCTGTGACGCATGTGCAAGGCGTATAATGGGGGAGGAGCAGGCTACTTTTATGTCTAACATGAGAGTGATAATTAGGGAAGAAGTGCAAGCATCGGTATCCGGCCTAGCCACTTCCCAGACCCCGCAGGCGAACCCCCAGTCATCCAGGAAAAGACAGAGGGAGTCGGATACGTCATCTGAAGGCATTCTGTCCGACTCAGACGCAGAAGAGGAATAGATTAGAGAGCACCCTAAAAGGGGAAGAAAGTACCTATTCTCATCTGGGGACACAGACGAACTATTGGGGGCGGTGCAGCAGACTATGCAGATTGAGGAACCCCCTCCTTCCCTCTCAATACAGGACGAAATGTTCGGAGGATTACGCTCCCAGACTTCGATGGTCTTCCCAGTAAACACCCAGATACGGGCGATGATACTGGAAGAGTGGGAGGAGGCAGAGAAAAGGTTAACTATTCCCAGAGACTTTAGGTCGCATCTGCCGTTCGACCCTGAGGAGGTCAAAGTCTGGGAGGAGATCCCCAAAATAGACATTCCCGTAGCTAAGGTATCAAAGAAGACGGCAATATCGTTCGAGGATTCCTCAAGTTTGAAGGAATCCCTAGATCGGAAAGCAGACGGGCTCTTAAAAAGGGCCTGGGAAAGCTCAGCAGCGGTCATAAAGACAAATATAGCCGCGACATCGGTAGCACGCTCCATGCATCTATGGATAGATGACCTGGAGGAGCATCTGTCAGATAGAACCCCGAGGAAAACCATCCTAAAGTCCCTCCCCTTACTTAAGTTAGCTACGGGGTTTTTGGCCGACGCCTCGGCAGAATTGGTTAGGTTCACGGTCAGAAGCCAGTCCTTGTCCAACACAGCCAGAAGGGCTATCTGGCTTAAGAGTTGGACGGGCGACATGCAGTCAAAAAATAAACTTTGCTCAATTCCCTTCTCGGGGGGCAGGGTCTTCGGGCCCGTGCTCGACGACATTTTGGAGAAAGCATCAGATGGGGAAAAAAAAGGGGTTCCCTGAGGAGAAGCGTAAAAGATACCAGCCCTTTCGTAGACCCCGTTACAACCAGAGAACGGACTACAGGGGGAAGAGGAAGTCGGGTCGATGGAGCTACCCCAAAGGAGGCGAGGGTAGAAATAGGAAAAGAGAACCTCCTTTTTTTTTTTTTTTTTTTTTTTTTTTTTTTTTTTTTCCCCGGCCCAGGGTCCAGCTCCCGGAAGAAATGACGCCACCTGAGTAGGGGGGCGATTGCTCAAATTCACGGGAGAATGGCAGAAAGTCACCTCCAGCCGCTGGGTATTACAGGTCATCTCGAAGGGGTACAAAATAGAATTCAACTCCCTGCCCCCGAACAGATTTTTAGTGACCAGTTCACGTCTCAGTTCAGCTTCCCCCATGTGATTGGACATTCAAGATCTCCTAGACATGAAAGCAGTTACTCCGGTTCCCGCCCAGGAAGAAGGCAGAGGACACTACTCGAGCCTCTTCGCAATAAAAAAACCCTCGGGGGAAACCCGAACCATAATAAACCTCAAACCCCTAAACAGATGGGTATCTTCCAGGCGCTTCAAAATGGAATCGAAAAAATCCACGATTCCTCTTCTGGGGAAGGGCGTGGTAATGTGCACGTTAGATTAAAAAAAAAAAAAAAAAAAAAAAAAGCATATTATCATGTCCCTATCCACCCAGATCACCGAAGATACCTCAGGCTCGCAGTCGAAAGAAACGGCACAATATACCACTATCAGTTTCGTTGCCTAGCATCAGCCCCGAGGGTCTTCGCAAAAGTAATGATAGAGGTAGTGGCCTACCTAAGAGCCCGAAATATAACGGTGGTCCCGTATTTAGACGACTTCCTAATTATAGCCGATTCAGCAACCCAGCTCAGGGTCAACTGTCAATCCTTAATCTCCACGCTGCAGAGTTTAGGATGGATCATAAATTGGTCAAAATCAGATCTCATACCCAAGCCCAGAATAAAATTCTTGGGGGTCATGTTAAACTCAGAAAGAAGCATGTCTTATCTACCAGCCGAAAAACAGACCTCGATGCCGAAGAAGATTTGTCAGTTCTCAAAGAATCGGGTATCGGTCAGAGACGCAATGAAAGTCTTGGGGCTGATGACTTCTTGTATTTCCTGTGTCAGATGGAGTCAGTTACACTCCTGCGACCTGCAACACACGGTCCTAGCGTCCTGGGACAGAAGGCAGACCTCTCTGGACAGCAAAATACTGTTAACCCTCCGGGCCAGAAGATCGCTACTATGGTGGACTATTCCGAGAAACCTAAAAATGGGTGTCTCATGGGTTCAGTCCCCGGAGGTTGTAGTGACAACGGACGCAAGTCTATTCGGCTGGGGCGGACACTTCACAGGAAGGTATTACCAGGGGCAATGGAGTCCGGAGGACAGCAAAAGATCCTCTAACGTCAAAGAATTACATGCGGTCTGGAAAGTGCTGCTCGTCGCCGGGTCTCACGTGAAGAACAAACACGTCAAAATCCTGTCAGACAACACCACAACAGTGGCCTTTCTCTGTCACCAAGGTTGACCAAGACACCCAACACTTCAGGCCTTACAGATGGGCAGAGAGGGAGGTTCTCTCAATCTCAGCCGTGCATCTGGAGGGCTCCCGGAACCAGATCGCGGACTTCCTCAGCAGGAGAAGGGTAACTGCAACGGACTGGGAGCTCAACGACTAAGTGTTCAGCAGCCTGTGCGATCGTTGGGGACAACCAACGGTAGACCTATTCGCGGACAAAGAAAACGCAAAACTCAAGACCTTCTACTCCCTGAACCCCCTGGGAAATCCAGCAGGAATAGTAGATGCCCTATCACAATCTTGGAGCAGGGGCCTGTTGTACGCCTTCCCGCCCCTAGCCCTCATTCCACGGGTCCTCAGGAAAATCTGCAAATACAGAGCCAGCGTTATATTGGTAGTTCCCTACTGGTCAAGAAGAAGCTGGTTTCCCCTACTCAGGAAGCTAGCGGGCGAGGAACCCATTCCCCTACCAAGAAGGAAAGACCTCCATCAGGGTCCGGTCCTACATCAAAAACCGGAAGCTTTCCAGTTGTCAGCCTGGATCCTGAGCAGCAGGTCCTAAGAGCAAGGGGTCTATCGGACGAGGTCATTTCCACCCTACAAGCAAGTTGGAAACCCGTGACCGTGGCAATATATAATAAAATCTGGAAAAAGTTCTGCAGCTTTTGTGGAGAGGAGACAGTCGGAACTGACCAGCCCGACATCCCGAAAATACTTGACTTCTTGCAGGAAGGGTTCAGGAAAGACCTTAGACCCAGCACTCAGAGTGCAGATAGCAGCCTTGAGCGTGTTCTATGACACAGCCCTATGATCACACCCGTGGGTAGCCCGGTTCTCGAGAGAGTTGCAAAGGCTTAAACCCTTAATTAGGAAGAGCATACCACCTTGGGACCTTTACCTAGTCCTCAATACGCTATGCAAGCAGCCATATCAGATAGGGGTAGAGATAAGTATTCGTAATCTCTCTCTCAAAACAGCCTTCTTAGTGGCAGTCACCTCAGCCAAGAGGTTAGGAGAACTGCAGGCCTTATCGACCCAGGATCCCTACTTACAGGTGTTTAATGACCACTTAGTCTTAAGACTTGACCCGGCCTTCCTACCCAAAGTTGTCTAAAACTCCAACATGAATCAGGGAGTAGTACTCCCTTCCTTTTTCCAGTCTCCCAAAAATAGCAGGGAAAAAACCTACCATAACTTGGATGTAAGGGAAACTGTGCTTAGGTACCTGGATGCAAGAAGACCCTGGAGGCAGGACAGTAATCTTTGTCCAGTTTAGAGGCCCTAATAAAGGGAAGAAGGCATCAAAATCGACAATAGCTAGGTGGATTAGATCCACGATTACCATAGCCTATAAAGCACAGGGTCAAAATCCCCCGGGGAACCTTAGAGCCCACTCAACCAGGGCCATGGCCGCATCATGGGCAGAAAGGGGGGGAGCCTCGGCAGAGCAGGTCTGCCGGGCAGCATCTTGGACCAGTCTTAGTACTTTCTCCAAACACTATAAATTAGACATAGCATCCACACAGCTGGCATTTGGGAGAAAAGCGCTCCATGCAGTAGTCCCGCCCTAGGACCAATATACTTGGTACTACTCCAGTGTGCTGTCAGGTGGTGACCTGGAAAACAGTAATTAGACCTACCGGTAATTGTGTTTCCAGAAATCCATCCTGACAGCACTGTTAGATCCCTCCTGATAATACTTTCCATACAACTGTGATGTAACATGTGTATGAAGAATGTTGGTTTAAATTAAGCTTGTTTGCATCCATCCAGATGTGTTCCTTTATGAAATTACTGAGGGATGGGAAGGGGAGGATCCTTTTAAACTCTCGTGGTTTCCTGTCCCACTATGGATGAGAAGGACGTCCTCCCGAGTGTCTTGTCATGATGGATTCCTGGAAACACAATTACCGGTAGGTTTAATTACCGTTTTTATTCTCGCCTTTTATTCATTTTAAGTGTCTTTACCTAGTTAGTTCATTCACCCTTTGGAGGTAACAGACCTGCGCTGACTATTTTTTGTATGTCTACAATTGTGCTGCTCCTTATCCGGACTCCTTATCTATGAACTGGTCCAATGTTTATATTTATGTTTCTCCCTCTCCCATATTGATAGTTCTGCTTCACGTCACTTGTCTTATCTATTGCATTTTTTCTAGGCTGTATTGTGCATAAATATGCGACTTCTTCAGATTTTGTATTAGTCTAGCGTGATGAAGAGACCTGAGTAGTCTCGAAAGCTTGCAATGTGTTACCATCTTTTCAGTTAGCCATTAAAAGGTATCAACTACTGAGGACTCTTAATCCTGAATATTTTTCTATCTACTGGCTAACACGGTACAAAGATATACATCTTTTCTGTATTTTATCTATAAAAACCTGATAATTAGCTGTGCCTGTTTCTTCCTGCAGGGTTGTGCGGCGCTGTGATTTGGCAATTACATCTAGCTGCAAAATAGCATACTTATCAAAGCAACCGTTAATATAATTACCGTATCTTGGCAACTGCTCCGTCACATGTGATCTTATGTTATCAGTAAAGAAATGAATGGTTAATAATTGTTTATGTAGAAACCTGTCGTTGTATCCTATGATTTCAGTGAAGAGATATATCAGGAAGGGCGTTCCTAATGAACATCGGTCACATGTGTGGATGATGGTGAGTGGCGCACAGGCCCAGATGGATGTGAACCCAGGATATTACCACCGTGTATTACTGGAAGGGCAGAATAATACAAAGCTTGTGGATACAGTCGTCACAGGTAATTTTAGAACATGTTCATGATCTACATGTGAATTATTCATGTTACTAACCTATACTACAAACAATCAATAGTATCCAGGTGATTTCGGGGGAAAAAAAAATTAAAAATCAGTGGAATTATACAGCAGTCAGAGCTTGATTATACACGGGACCTGCGATTGGCTTGTAGGAGGATTTTTAACCTTTTTACATAAAAAGCCAAGATTCCTTAAATATACACACAAAATATGAACTCTTTATGTTGTCCTCTTTTCTATCAAACAGTAATGGAACAGCTGACGTAAAATGACATTTATGCGGGGTTACAGTCGTCCAATATTTGCACCAGTGACCCATTTCCGTCACATCTCCTCCAGTCCCTTTCCCCTGCTGTCACCCCTCACCTAACTAAAATATTTAACCTCTCTCTTTTCTGGTATTTTTCCCTCCTCATTTAAGCATGCCATCATACATCCACTACTTAAAAAACCATCCCTCGACCAAAACTGTGCCGCTAACTATAGACCTGTCTCTAATCTTCCCTTCATCTCTAAACTCCTGGAACGCCTGGTCCACTCCCGTCTTATCCGCTATCTCTCAGAAAATTCTGTTCTCGACCCTCTCCAATCCGGTTTCCGCTCTTTACACTCCACTGAAACTGCCCTCACTAAAGTCTCTAATGATCTGCTAACAGCTAAATCAAATGGTCATTACTCCATGCTAATTCTCTTGGATCTCTCTGCAGCATTCGACACTGTGGATCATCAGCTCCTTCTCACTATGCTCCGTTCCATTGGCCTCAAGGACACCGTTCTTTCCTGGTTCTCCTCCTATCTCTCCGACCGCTCCTTTACTGTATCTTTTGTCGGTTCCTCCTCTCACCTTCCCCTTACTGTTGGAGTCCCCCAAGGATCGGTTCTAGGCCCCCTCTTCTCCTTGTACACTGCCCCTATTGGTCAAACAATCAGTAGATTTGGTTTCCAGTACCACCTCTATGCTGATGACACCCAATTATACGCTTCTTCTCCTGACATCACGCCAGCCTTTCTAGAAAACACCGGCGATTGTCTAAACGCTGTGTCTAATATCATGTCCTCATTATATCTGAAACTGAACCTGTCAAAGACTGAACTCCTGGTGTTTCCTCCCTCTACTAATGTACCTATACCCGACATTGCTATTTCTGTGTGTAGTTCCACTATTACTCCCCAGCAACAGGCCCGCTGTCTTGGGGTCATACTTGATTCCGAGCTTTCCTTTGCCCCCCACATTCGATCATTTGCTCGCTCTTGTCATCTGCACCTCCAAAAACATTTCTAGAATTCGACCTTTTCTTACTTTTGACTCTGCAAAAACTCTTACTGTTTCTCTTATTCATTCTCGTCTTCTAATCGGTCTCCCTCTTACCAAACTCTCCCCTCCAATCTGTCTTGAATGCTGCAGCCAGGATCATATTCCTCACCAATCGTTACACCGATGCCTCTACCTTGTGCCAGTCATTATACTGGCTACCCATCCACTCCAGAATTCAGTATAAACTTATTACCCTCACACACAAAGCCCTCCATGGCTCAGCACCACCCTACATCTCCTCCCTTGTTTCAGTATACTACCCTACCCGCGCCCTCCGTTCTGCTGATGACCTGAGGTTAGCATCCTCAATAGTCAGAACCTCCCACTCCCGTCTCCAAGACTTTACACGTGCCGCGCTAATTCTTTAGAATGCACTTCCCAGGTCAATACGATTAGTCCCCAATCCCCACAGTTTTAAGCGTGCCCTGAAAACGCATTTATTCAGACTGGCCTATCGCCTCAACACATTAACCTAATCTATCCCTGTGTGGCACAGCCAAAAGTTTTACCATAACCAGATTTCCCGCATCATGTTCCCACATGCTTTATGCATCCATTAGCCCTCTGTGTCTGTACTGTTACACACTTAACTTTATGGCTGGTCCATACAATCAGGGCAACTGTTACCACCCACCTTTCGTGTTTCCCCTTTTTTCCTCATAGATTGTAAGCTTGCGAGCAGGGCCCTCATTCCTCTTGGTATCTGTTATGATCTATGTGATTATTGTTATGCTGTAATGTCTATTGTCTGTACAAATCCCCTCTGAAATGTAAAGTGCTGCGGAATATGTCGGCGCTATAGAAATAAAATGTATTATTATTATTAATATTTTACTGACCACGTGCAGCTTACCTGCGGTAAAATGTGACTTGTTGCTTTGGTAAACTGAATACTAATTTCAATATCTTGTTGGCCCTAGAAACTGAAAGGTTTCTGTACTCCTGGTTTAGGAGAACTGTGAACTGACAGTTACAGATGTTCCAGCCAAATCTCCTATCACACATGATTATGGCTGTCATGCACTTTGACATCCTCTTTGTGTCCGCCAACACAAGTGTATAAACAGCCGAACGTTTGTGCTTTTAATGATCTGTGACTTAGGCAACTTTTCACAGATGGAACATATTCCCATTATAGTCTATGGGACTTTACACATTTCTGTGTTGTTTTTTTTTGTTTTGTTTTTTTACGCACTGTCTGCGAAAAAATAGACATCCAAAATTGATATGAGTCTCCAATCAAAATCACCAATGCAAGTTTATGTCTCCGCCACAAACTCCGATAGCACAGTGATGGCTTCCTAGTTGCAAACCATAGAAAAACAGCCGACAGCACAGCAGGGATATTGAGGATGCACACTTCAAGTTCATGGATCCAAATGAACAGAAAATTCCATAGAAGAAAGGAAGAGCAGCATCCAATCCGGGTGAAAAAATGACAAATTTATTTGGCCTTGTTGTACTTGAAAAAGGCCACAACATGGTCGAAACATATTTGATGATGGCAGAATAAATTTTGGTAATTTTTTCACCCGGATTGGATGCTGCTCTTCCTTTCTTCTTCTATGGCTTCCTAGTTGCATCCTAGTGCTCTCCATATATATATATTTTTTTTTTTTTTTTTTTTTTTAATTTATTTATTTATTTATTTTTTACTGACAGGCTGTGTGCCCATGATGCGTTTTTTTTTAAGCGTTTCCGCAGCGCTTTTAGACAAGCGTTTCTGCTGTGGAAATGCTTAAGAAAAGCATCCAATGTAATCATAATGGAATCCGCACATGTTGTGCTAATGGTGCGTTTCTTTCCGCTGCGGAAACGCTAAGCGGAAAAAAACGCAGCATGTTCATTAATTTTACATTCAATTGTATTGCAAAAAGGCATAGGAAAACGCTTAACAAAAGCGTCAAAAACACATGTATTTTACCGGGAAGAGGGTGTGCGTTTCTGCTCAGGAATATTCTGCATGAAAAACGCTACGTGGGCACAGAGCCTAAAAGCAGTTTGAAAAGTCACCTCCAAGTTTGTTGTTTTTTTTTTTTGTTTTTTTTTTTTTTCCTAATATGCAAAAACAAATCAAGTGCTGATTGTAAGGCTATGTGCCCACGTAGCGATTCTGAAGCAGAATAAACCTGAGCAGAATCGCACACCCTGCTCCCGGGAAAACATGCGGTTTTTGACGCGCTTTTGTAAGCGTTTGTCAAGCGTTTTTGCATGCGTTTTCCTAAGCGTTCTTGCCAATATAATTGATGGTATGCGGAATCTCGTGCGATTCCGCAAAATTAATGAACATGTTGCGTTATTAATCGCTAAGCGTTTCCGCAGCGGTTAAAAACGCACCATTGGCACAACATGTGCGTTTTTCATTAAGAATCAAATGGATGCTTTTCTTAAGCGTTTTTGCAGCAGAATTGCTTTTCTAAAAGCACTGCAGAAACGCTTAAAAAATGCTACGTGGGCACACAGCCTTAGAAGGGACTACACTGATGAAAATCTGACAATTTGAACCAAAAAATATAAAAACCCTATGCTTGAAACTTGCATTAGAAGTATCTTTCTAATTTGGAGATTTCCAGGTATATGCTAAATTCTACACCACAACTTTTTTTTTTTTTTTTTCAGATCTCAACAGGACTTTTCCCGATAATGTGAAGTTCCGTAAAAGTGCAAGTCCCTGTTTACAGCAGACTTTACACAACGTTTTAGTGGCTTATGGTCAACACAACAGCAGTGTGGGCTACTGCCAGGTAGGTTGGGACAATTCTGGGGATTTGAATTCAATAAGCAAAGATGTATATTTTAGGCAAATTTGCAGTTGCAGGATTTAACTTTGAGCTTAGCTATTGCTATGTAATGGGATTATTTTACCGTTGTACCCCATAAACATTTTCAGTATTTGGCTGAGGGGGCAACTACACTATTGCTTCCAGTTAAATAGACGGACACACTTCTTACCTGAAGTCTCTAGCTCCATTAGGGACAACTCCTGAATCACATTTTTGAGGGGGTTTAGATGGAAGCCTGCAACAATTTCAGGAAGGAGAATCTCACGAGGCCTAAAAGGGTCGCCCTCCCAGGGCTGTGGGGTACTTGGTACTGGGCCGGTCTCTCAGAGGGGATTGTCACAGCAGCGGTGACCCAGTCCGTGTCCCTGGGCGCCCATGTAAAAGGGGTTGAATGATGGGAATAAAGTTTGAGTGGATGATTCATGACGCCACCTGTGGTGTTCGGCAAGGGAGATGTTAAGCCGACGCTGCAGACAGATCCTCTGGGACAGATGGTGTAGTGCAGCAATGATGTTGTAGCCCTCAACAGGCAGGGCAGTATTCCCAGGGCAGTGAGGATAGGTGTTTAGGAAGAGGGTGCAGTGTTTGGCACAGAGATGTAGCAGTGCTGAAGAGGTTGCAGGAAGGAGGCAAGGACACAACAGGGTGCAGTTTCTTTACCTTTACTTTGCTTGGCAAATGCAGTCCAGGGTCCGGAATACAGATGGCACAGGAGCTGATTAGCCTGGAAGCAACTCAGGAATCTCTCTATGCAGATGGGTTGTGTAGTCTCCTTCCTAGCGCTTACTTGAGGTACATGCAGTACTGCGTTACACTGAAGTTCCTCCTTCTTGTTCCCTTTTAGGTCTGTCTCGTATGGCAGACAGCTGTAGCCTTCTATCTCTTCTTTTGGCTCACCCGTTGCTGTTGTGCCTCCCAGTCTTATGTGGGAATAGAGCATTTACAGCTTCCTATTCCTCTGGTTTCTGTTGCAGGACCATCAGTATCCATACAACCTTGGAGACCAGGCTCCAGATCATGTGCTGTCACTAGAAGTGAGCTCTCTACTCTCTGCTCAACTTCCAGCTTCTCCCTTCACGTCTACACACGTTGCCCTCCTCACACGAACTGACTAACTTCCCCTCCTGGCCCCCAGAGAGAAGCTCTTCCCCTTAGTATTGGTTCAGAGCTCCCTCTGCTGGCCTGGAGTGGGAACTGTGTTGCATGTTATGGTTAACTGTCAGAGAGACCCTTCATTGCTTCCAAGCCTGACATCACCCTCCCTGGAGGAAGGCAATGCCAGTGTGGCAGCCGTACTCCTGGGGGCACCACGTTAACCCAGTCTACTCCTTGATTTAGGCTTTTATTAATTAGGCCTTTCCATCTCTGATCATATCCGTTTCATCCTAGGGTACTTTCTCCCTGGAACAAAATATCCTGCTTTAGGATGAGCTGTGCCATAGACACAGCTTTTCTGGAACAATCACACTACTATACCCTTGCAGTTCTGGGGTCCTTGGTTCAAATACCACCAAGGACAACATCTGCAAGAAGTTTGTATGTTCTCCCCGTGTTTGCGTGGGTTTCCCTCCACACTCCAAAGATATACTGATCGGGAACATTATATTGTGAGCCCCAATAGGGATAGAAATGATGTCTGTAAAGCGCTGTGTAAGCGAGTAAAATAAACCTTGGTTACACATCCTTGGATGGCAAGTTGCAGGACTACAGTGCTGAAACAATGGGACTAGGGAATAGGTGAGATCTCACAAGACCTACATAAAATCCAGGAGCAGAATTTGTACAAAGACTGCATTGTAGGGAGAGCAAAGTAATTTCATCTTCGTGTAGGTGGGTCAAAATACTGCATGTTATTACTTTTGAAGTACTGGAATTTTATAATACCACTTGTGTTCTGTGGATATATTCATGGAAACATCTTGGGAGAATAATTTGATGTAGCAGTTTCAAAAACTAGTTTTTCTAAGCGCTCAGTGCCAAGAAAAATGACCAGCCTGTCTAGGAAATGTTGTTTGATGTTACCACCCATGCAGAAACATGATAGTATTCTGGCACATTGAGTGGTGAAAAGTTTCTCCTGATGAATGCTCTGTTCTTTTCTGTCCATGAGCTCAGCGTTTCTGTTACTATGGATTCAGCTGCAAAATTGGCAGGCATTGCCTGCCTGAATTCTTCCGTGCAGTGGGAACCAGACCGTGCAAAGTATCTAAATGAAGTGCTTTCACAAACTACAACAACCACTGAAATATAAGCTCTGTTAGCAAATGGAATTGTATTTTCAGCCGTTCCGATCCCATAAAACGGTGAATGATTTACTTCCTATATAGAAATTGGTTGTATCGCAAACAACCTAATGGATGTGCCAGTAGATCTGATAAACGAAGAACTAAATTATATGTATTCCGAGTGAAGAAATAGTTATTGAAATAGAAAAAGTGTTAATATGGTGGTATTGGGGTACTCCATGCCGCTTTTGGGCAGATTCAAATGTTTGGGGCTTTTTTTTTTTTCTCCTCTAAGATGTTGACAATAAAGTTGCTTTTGGATGTAGAAAACGTAGATGGAGACCGGATCCATGTTTTCATCAAAACAAAAACGGGACTCCAAATATAAAATAACAGACTGGCACGTCCAAACTGAAAAGACAAGTGTGAACAGGTTCAATCTGAGAGCAACTCTATAGAAATATCAAATTAAGGCTTCCCTCTTTGTAACGTTGAGTTGACATGTTTATGTAGTAATAATAATCTTTTATTTATATAGCGCCAACATATTCCGCAACCCTTTACAATTCAACAGTTCATATATAAGTCATAAGTAGCAACCTTAAAGATAATACAATATTTAAAGCAAGGATAATGACAACCCTGCCCATAAGCGCTTACAATCTATAATGTTGTATGTATATTTGTACAAATTAAAGCTGCACTCTGGAACGCTCCAGTATGTAAACATTGAATATATGAAACTAGAACATGTCACCTCGGCTATAGGGTCTGATGAGTGGGCCAAGGTTTAATTGCCCCTCCTCCTCTTTCACCTAGAACTCTGGCTGGGGATAAACATAAGCCATCTTCTCCAACATGGGTCCATCCACTGGTCAACACTAAGGCCAGATTAAGGCTGAGTTCACACGTGGCGTTTTTTTCGCGTCTCCGAGTCGGTTTTAACCGCGCGGTTTTGCAGCGAAAAATAAGCATCCCATGCATTGCTATGGGATTCAGCAATGCTGTGCTAATGCTGCGGTTTTTACCGCGGCGGAATCGCTTCGCGGTAAAAAACGCAGCATGCTCATTAATTTTGCGGAATTGCGGCGATCCCGCACCCATAGGAATGCATTGTTCCGCTTACTTTCCGCATGTGGCTGTGCCCACCATGCGAAAAGTAAGCAGAACAATTGCGGATGGTACCCACGGTCCGGAGGAGAGGAGACTGTCCTCCGGGCTGTGGGTACCATATCCATGTAAAAAATAGAATTTAAAATAAAAAATATTGTTATTCTCACCTTCCGACGTCCCGCGCAGCCTTCCCGCCTCTCCACGCTCCCGTTCCCAGTACTCTTTTGCAAAAATGCCCGCGATGACATCTGTTCTCGCGGGATCGCGAAGTCTGCGCGGTCATTCGCGCGACGTCATCGCGAATAACCGCGAGACTTCTCGATCCCGTGAGAACAGACGCCATTGCAGGCATTTTCGCAAAGGATTACTGGGAACGGGAGCGTGGAGAGAGGCGGGAACGCTGCGCGGGACGTCGGAAGTTAATCTTAACACTTTTTTTTTTTTTTTTTTTTTTTTTTTTTTTTTACTTTTTGTCTTTTACTACTGATGTTGCATAGGCGGCCTCAGTAGTAAGAAGTTGGTCACACTTGTCAAACACTATGTTTGACGAGTGTGACCAACCTGTCAATCAGTTCTCCAAGCGATGCTACAGATCGCTTGGAAAACGCTAGCATTTTGCAAGCTAATTACGCTTGCAAAGTGCTAGTTTTTCCGCGGGAAAATCGCAGGAATTTAAAATTCGATTTTCCCGCGGAATGGAATTCCGGAACTCTCACGGTAATTTCCGCGAGAGTTCCTCTACGTGTGAACCCAGCCTTATACAGTGTGCTATCCTGAGCAATGAGTCTTGATTTCTATTTAAATCCCCAAAAATGGGATTTACGCTGAATCCTAGACCTATTCGGTATAATGAAGCAGATGGAGTTACTTGGACTTCAATCCCATGATGTCTGTATGTTTAGTGGACACAAAACCATGGTCTTCCACTCTTTTAGACTGCCTAATAAAGGAGAAACTTGCTGTTGGAGGCAGTGCCATTTGAGTCACTACAGAGGGGGCACTTTCACCCCTGTCTTTCTGGGATTAAAATTGAAAAGTGGGAAGGGGTGCCCTGTAAAACGCAAAACTACATATAGTCTTTCTATCACCATGGCCATGTAAGGAACGCGAAAGTTGGAAATTATTCTGCAGACTCTCCAGTACTGTATTGTCTGCTATGGCACAAAATTGGAATGTAACTGAGAAACTGCTTACTGGTCCATTAGCTGCCAGGCATCCTGACTTGGTGAACATTAACATTTTTATCACTAATGACTCCACCTTTCTAAACTGCTTGCTTGTTCCCAGAAATTTGCTGTGTATCATGGAAAATCCAACTCTCAAAACAGGAAGAAATATATTAAAAAAAAAAAACTGTTCTGGAAAATGCATTTGTAAAAACTGTTTTGATCATTCTTGTATTTCAATAATTGTAATAACTGATATGGGGCAACATGATGCAATGTAAAGTGATGTGGCATAACATTAATTCTTTTAAAATTATAGCATAGTAAAAAAAAAAAAAAAAAATACTGCTGGAGAAATGTGTTTTCCAGTTGGATAGATTTGTTTTCCTGTCTTAAGGGGAGTGTGTGTATATATAAATATAAGGATAATATATAAGGATATATTATAACTTTTGATTGTTTGGACTTTGGTAAGTGTATTAATAACTGAACAAATTGATGTAATGCGGCTTTTTTTTTTTTGTAACTGAGCCACTGGGGCCTGTCATTTCAGTGTCAGAACACAACACTTATGCACAGCAAATATGGCAGTCCACAGGCCCTCTCCTATAATGTGGCTGCCTCAGCTATGAACTTGTCACAACCCCAGGCATGAGCAGTTCAAAACTGTATATGGAACCCGGTGCCATGCACTGGGTACAAATTACCTCTGTCACTTGTAATTGCAGCGAGAGCCGTCATGTCATTGTGGCTGCTGCACTTAGATCACAATAATGTACAGTATAGCGAGAGCAGGAATGGGCACCAGCACCGTGGTGATTTCATCCAGTTATATGTAGTCACATGCAGTCACTACCACAGTGCTAGAGCCTGGAACCAATCGGCGCTCGCCTCTCATTTGTTATCTGAGCAGAGCAGTCATGGCGATGCTAAAATTACAGTAATAACCAGTGAGCCCAAGTCCAGACACCAGTGCTGCACTAGATTAAATCACCCAGACCTGTGCTCGCCTCTCATTACTGTGATCTGAGCGCCACATTGACGTGAGTGCTCCTCTTAGATCACAGTAATTTTCCTCTGGGTTGTGTATCCAATATACTTTATGTATGTGTGCGTGTATATATATCAAAAAGTCAATTTATTTCAGTTCTTCAATACAAAAAGTGAAACGCATATGTTATATAGAGTCATTTGCAAACAGAGTGATCTATTTCAGGTGTTTATTTCTGTTAATGTTGATGATTATGACTTACAGCCAATGAAAACCCAAGTCACTATCTCAGTAAATTAGAATACTTTATAACACCAGCTTGAAAAAATGATTTTTTTTGGCATCAGTTACTGCATCAATGCTGTGTGGCATAGAGGCGATCAGCCTGTTGTACTGCTGAGGTGTTATGGAAGCCCAGGTTGCTTTGATAGCAGCCTTCAGCATGTCTGCATTGTTGGGTCTGGTGTCTCATCTTCCCCTTGTCGGTAACCCCATAGATTATCTAAAGGGTTAAGGTCAGGTGAGTTTTCTGGCCAATCAAGCACAGTGATACTGTTTTTAAACCAGGTATTGCTACTTTTGGCAGTGTGGACAGGTGCCAAGTCCTGTTGGAGAATGAAGTTTCCATCTCCAAAAAGCTTGTCGGCAGAGGGAAGCACGAAGTTGCTCTAGAATTTCCTGGTAGACGGCTGCGCTGACTTTGGTCTTGCTAAAACACAGTGGACCTACACCAGCAGACGACATGGCTCCCCAAACCATCACTCATTGCGGAAACTTCACACTAGACCTCAAGTAGCTTGGATTGTGTGTCTCTCCACTCTTCCTCCAGACTCTGGGACCTTGATTTCCAAGGTCTAGTGTGAAGTATCTATAATCAATGATGGTTTGAGGAGCCATGTCATTTGCTGGTGTAGGTCCAGTTTTTTCACTCCAATTCAAATGATGACATCCAAAACAAAAATTGTCATGCAACTTTGTGGATTTCAGGCAGTCTAAAAATGCCAATTAAGTGTGTCTGTTATGGTGTACTGCCAATCTGAGGTACCAGTTTCATGCTCATAATACACATTGTGCAATCAAAAACTGCAATATCGCATGAAAAAGTGCAGTATTGCTTTGGTGGTACATTGTAAACCTAAATCGTATACCAGATACATGTTGTCCACACACCGTTTCTATAATGAGTATGACCAGAATTACCAAGCTTTCTTCTCATTGCAGGGTATGAATTTTATCACTGGGATACTTATTCTTGTTAGTAAAGATGAAGAGAAGGCCTTCTGGCTCCTAGATGCTCTTATTGGCCGGATTTTGCCTGGTATGTCTTTTTTCAGTTTTATCTTACAAATAAAATTTCCCATTCAACATTTTAACTGTCAAAATCTACATAAAAAGGTTGAATAATTTTTCTAATGAAAAATTTTGCTGATTTTGTTATTGATGGGCTCTATAGATATGTCACTTGATCAAAAAGGGTGTGTGTGCATTTTTGCTACAAAAACTATTTATATTGATTGGAGAGTCCCTGCTTAAAAAAAAAAATCCCGGGGGGAAAGATAACTGCAAACAAAAGGTGAAATAAGTACTGAACACGTCTTTAATTTTTCTCATTACTACACCTAACTTAAACCATAAATTTCCCTATATCGAGTTATTTGCTTGTGTGGAGTGGATGGGTTATGACGACACCAGGGCTGTGGAGTCGGAGTCGTGGAGTCGGAGTCGGTGCTCATTTTGGTGTAGTCTGAGTTGGAGTCGGTATAAAATGGACCGACTCCGACTCCTAAAATATATAATAAATTGGGTACAGTAATTCAATGCAGGATGTGCTGAATATTTTTTCATAGGAGTTTGGGAAAGTTATGAAATGTCCTATAAATGGCTGTTCTATTCCTGATCTAAGGCTACATTCACACACAGCGTTTTTCCTGTGTTTTTTGAGGATACGTTTTTCAGCTGCAAAAGCTGATCATCTTTTTAAAAAACCGCATCACCTGAAAGGTTTTTGAGCTCATAGATAATGTTTTCAATAGCAAAAGCAGATTAGAAATCTGCTCTATCTATCCATTTATCCATATCTGTCTATCCATATCGTATCTGTACCAAAAAGAATGAAAACTGGGTAGTACACCAATATATATTCTGTTCTATCTAAATATCTTGATTATTGGATCATAAAAATGATTAAATGTCTGAGGTTCACATTGTACTACAATACATTTTTCACTTAAATATAAGCAATATGTGTGGGAGTCGGAGTCGTGGAGTCGGAGTTGGAGTCGGAGTCGGTGTAAGGGAAATTGAGGAGTCGGAGTTGGAGTCGCAGGTTTGGCTTACCGACTCCACAGCCCTGTATGACACGTGATATATGTAATATATTTATATATAATATATATTTTTACACACTGTACATTCAGTACTCTATTCTCCATTTTGGTTTTCGATTTTGTCTACAAAAAAAGCTCTCTAATATTTTTTGAAACTTGTCCACATTGGCTGTAACAGTGTTGACAACTATTGTCATGATTTTCTCCCACAAGCTCATTCTTCACTATTGAAGGCAAGCAAAGTGGCAGTAATGCCATACATGCAGTGATGCTGAGTGTTGGGTTCTGCAGGATCCATAGAATACAGGATGAGTATTGTGGTGATTTGTATGTTGCCATAGCTGTGTGTCTGGGAGGGAACTTTTTTGATGGCTTTTTTTCTTTTTGCTGATATTAGGACATTCTCTTGCTATAGTTCTCAGCTCTACATTTCCTCTGAAAACATCTTGATACATGAAAACCACAAAGTTATCAAAATGTACCAACCGTATGTAAAGTGACTGCAAGCGGTAGCCATGACAGAGCTGCTCCTTCACATCACTGTGGGGAAGGTGACTTGACGGACAGACTTGATTGAAGGAAGAAGTGAAACAGCTGGGGAAGGTGGAAAAGGAGTGCAGTACCTAGATTTGACCACAAGATGGCAGGGGGAGCGTAGAACAGGACTTGACAGCAGCTTAGGGCTACCAAACCACTTAGTCATGGGGGGCAGGGAGATAGGAACCCAGGAGGGAAATTCCCGAGGAAGCGGATAAATAGGACAGGACAGGGTTCCAGGCTAGGCTAGTCCTGGGAGGAGCTCAGGAGGAGGAGCCTCAGTACAGAGGATTGACAACGGTGGAGAGCTCGACCAGGGGACTGAAAGGAAGATACAGTCAGGGGGTGGCCCTGACACAAAGAACCGCAGGACAGATGAGGCCCGGGGGTACCGATTGGACGATGACCTCGGACTGGTGAAGCGCTGGCGGTAGATAGGCCTAGGGCAGCCCCAGCGTAAGATCCGCGAGGAACGTCACTACGACTGAAGGAAAGGTGAAGGTACCCGGGCCTGAATACGGAGAGCTGTAAAGGTGCTGCGGTGTATTGCTACGGTCGTCAGGAGGACGGCTAATAAACTCGGACCTGTTACAACTGGAAATCTGCCTCCGTCTTGTCTCTGTGTCTTCTGGTCGCGGTAAGCAGTGGACCACTCCCCAATCCGGGCTACTATCACATCACCACTGCACTTTACAGGAAAATTGTGCTGCATAGTGTGGTGTGCATCACACTAATACAGGCCTCCATCTTCTGAAGCTGCCACACATAACTCAGGAGGACACACAGTTCGTATTAACCAACAGATTGCTGGATAGTTCAAGCATATCAGACTGTAACATGCAGTATGGGGCACAACTCTTCTTGTTCCTTGTTTCCTTAAAGGGAACCTGTCACCAAGAATAACGCTGTTAATCTGCAGGATAACAGCGTTATGATGCTGTCCGGCACCTGCATGCAGCGGGGACAAAATGATCGTTATTCTCCTCACCAGGATGCGGTATTCAGTCATGGGGGGGCGGCGCCAGCGCTGGTTCCGTCACCGCTCTGTGTATAAAGACCGGCCGAGAGTCGCTTTGTATACAGAGTGGTGACTGAACCGCCCCCGTCCCTATGACTGACTACTGAATGCTGGGGGGGGGGGATGTAGGGTTCGAGCAGGCTCACAGGATGCAGTGACGAGACACGAGACTGAATGTGGGGTGAAATAAACTTTTATAAGTTTTAAAGCCGCAAGGGCTAAAACTGCTTAAATCAGACAAAAGGGGAAACACTTATTTGTCCTCGCAGGGACTCGTAAAACAACATTAAAAAACAAAAAGGGTCCTTATTTTCTCTATAATACACTTAGCCTTCCGGGCGTCGCTCGAGTTCACGACCACTCAGGGGTTGCAGATGTGGCTGCCTTGTAATCCACGACTTCCCGGAAGGACTTGTGCTTGTCCAGCCCCGAAGAGACCAGAACGATGGGGCGCAGCAGGCCCTTAAGAAACTGGACGGTGGGGCGCAACGGGCCCTGTAGTAACCGGAATGATGGGGCACAACAGGCCCTGAAGAAACCGGAATGATGGGGCACAACAGGCCCTGAAGAAACTGGGCGGTGGGGCGCAACGGGCCCTGAAGAAATGGGGTCGGTGGAGCACAACGGGCCCTGAAGAAGCTGGCACGGTGGGGCACAACAGGCCCTGAAGAAGTGGGGTCGGTGGGGCACAACGGGCCCTGAAGAAACTGTTCAGGGGGTCAATCTCTCAGGCGTCCGTTTAGAGGCGCTCGTTCCCCAGCCAGGTCATGACGCAGTTTCAAAAAAGACATAAACGTTAACAAATTCTGCTCAGTGTCCCCTCAGTAACCGGGACGGGCTCTGCGGCCGCCTATAGCGAGGTGACGTCCCCTGAGGTCGGTGATGACGGGGCCGCGGCTGTGGGAGAAGACAGGGGGGCAGTGTCCTGGCCACTGTACCGGATTGCTGTGTCGTCGCAGCGGTCGCCTGAGATCCCGGTCCTGTCACACCACGGAAGGAATCAGCGGCCGTCACTTTATCTGAATCTTTGCGGGGGGAAACTCCCGGGGAGAGTCTCTTACGCGTCAACCTTCGGTAAGTCTCAAATTTCCCTTTTTCAATCTCCTGCCTGTCTCTCTTTTCCACACCGTCAGTTGCCACAGTCCTCTCTCTGCCGCACGGCTTCCTCTCTCCTGTCAGGCTCTCTGCCAACTGCCACCTCAGCGCGTCCCCTGCTCCTTTTACCCTCGCCCCGCCCCCTGTTGCCCTGACAACTTCAGTCGCATGTCTCCCTTTGTAATCCCCCTGATGTGGTTTCTTCAACAACCCTGATGGCGGTCCCCCTGGTTCTAGCCCAATCACTGTATGGGGGTCCTCCTCCCCACATTCCCCCACCCTGTAAGCTCGCCAGTCCTCGGGCGAGGGTGTTAGTCTATTGAGATTGGTCTGTAAAGGTGTCAATATTTGTTGCCATACGAACTGGTCTTGTTCATACCGTTCGGGGGGTTTGCCGGCTGTTGACCGCTCGGAGCGTCTAAGTTCGACTGGGGTGGAATCTTCTGGGGTGGTGGACGTCGGTGAGCTGCAAGATGCCGGTGGGTTAATTGTGTCAACTGGCTCATTATTGGGTGGAGGGCCCTTGGGAACTGGAGGGAAATCCTCGTCGTCTGAGTCCCAGCATATGGACTCCGGTTCGGATGTCTTCGGGACGGGTTCCAGTTGCTTCGGGTCGGAAGAAATACACAGGCGTAACATATTACGATGCACAATGCGAGTGGGCAGTGTTTCATCCTGCTCGGGCTGTATTTCGTACACAGGTCCTTCTGAATGGATACGGCGTAGTACCCGATAAGGACTCTCTTCCCAACGTGACTCCAGTTTATTCTGGGGGCGTTGATCTAGTACAAGCACACGGTCCCCGCTTTGGAGATGGGGAGGGGAGGTTGTATTCTTCCCGGGGTGTTCCCAGTCTTGAAGTTTGGTATGTACAATTCGGTGAAGAGTTTGCAACCTGTGGCGATGATTTCGGACCCAAGACGACACTCCGGTCCAGGGCCGAGGCTCTTCAGGGTCCAACTCTACCTCTGTGATCCCTTTACCCTCTCGTCCGAACAGCAGGAAATAAGGAGTATAGCCCGTTACTCTATGTACCCGATTATTATAAACCCACACTAATTCAGAAACATATTCAGGCCAACGAGCTTTCTTGTCACTCTCCAGAGTGCGTAGCATTTGAATCAATGTCCGATTAAATCGCTCACAAGCCCCATTCCCTTGCGGGTGATATGGTGTGGTCCGGGATTTATCAATCCCATAAAGATGATGTAGTTCCTCCATAACTTTCCCCAAAAAACATGCTCCCTGGTCGGAATGTATGCGTTGAGGACAGCCGTACACTTGTATAAAATTTCTGCAAATTGCGGAGGCGGCTGACTCCGCGGTCTGGTCTCGAGTAGGGGTGACCACAGCGAATTTAGTGAAATGATCCACCATGACGAGGCAGTGTTCGTATCCCTGGAATGCGGGACCAATGTGCAGATAATCCACCGTCAAGAGCTCCAAGGGTTCTGAAGTCACAATCGTCTGTGTTGCGGCCCTCTGAGCAGGCGGTTTGGCCAATTCACATAAGCGGCAAGTACGACAAACTTCGTCCACAACAGCCGACAAGCGTGGGTGATAAACTTTCTGTTGTAACCATTGCAAAGTCTTTTTGACTCCAAAGTGGGCCCCTTTTTCGTGAGCCTCTCGAGCCAGTTCGTGTAGTTGAGCTCCGGGCGTAACCACCTGCCAAACAGTCATTGAGGTTGTTTGCGAAGTGATCTTACGGTACAGTAATCCCCTTCGGATAATCAGTCTCTCCCATTGTCGCAGCATCAGCGACAGGTCTTGGGTCAAAGCTTGTCGTTGAGTGTCAGTGGGTAATTGACCAGCAGCGACCCATTTCCGGAGAAGTCCAACTTCTTCATCTTCTTCTTGTTGCTGTTGTATCCACTTATTACGAGATTGTTCCAGGATGCCCCTGTGGGCCTCTGGGGAAGATACTTTTGCATCAACATTGGTGAGCACGGCAGCGGTAAGAGCGAACGGTATTTCCTCTCCTTCTAATTCTTCGTCTCGATTCTGTCCAGGAGTTGTATGTCGAATCCTAGAGAGAGCATCTGCATGAACATTCTCGGCCCCTCTTTTGTAAATAATCTTGTAATTGTACTTCGCCATTCGGGCCACCCATCGCTGCTCCAAACCCCCAACTTGGCGTTTTCCAAATGAGCCAGTGGGTTATTGTCAGTTCGCACTACCACCTCGGAGCCCGCTAGGTACTCTGCGAATCTCTCCGTCATAGCCCACACCACTGCGAGGAGCTCGAGCTTAAAAGAGCTGTAATTGTCAGGGTTACGCGCGGAGTCATGGAGTGAACGGCTTCCATATGCGATCACCCTTTCCCGGCCATCCTGAACTTGTGACAACACAGCTCCTAGCCCGTGAAGACTCCCGTCAGTGTGCAGGATGAACGGCTGAGAAAAATCTGCATAAGCCAACACTGGGGCATCCGAGAGTGCAGCCTTGAGATCTCGGAAGGCCTCTTCCTGAGGGTGTTGCCACTGGATTTTTCGCCCATTGGCCCCAGCGGGAGCCCCCTTCAGCAGGTCATGTAGGGCTCGAGCTCGACATGCAAAATTCTTTACGAAACGACGGTAATATCCAGCTAACCCCAGAAAAGCCCGCACGTCTTTCACCGTCTCGGGGGTAGGCCATTCCTGGATAGCAGCAATCTTCTCCCGGGATGGCCTCACACCTTCTGCCGAAACGACATGACCCAGATACTCAATCTGAGAGCGAAATAGGTGACATTTCTGAGGCTTCACCTTCAACCCGTACTTTTGCAGCCGGCTGAGTACCTGTCCCAACCGCTTCAGGTGGTCCTCGAAGGAGGCGGCATAGACGATGATGTCGTCCAGGTAGATCAACGTGGCCTCAAAATTGAGATCCCCTAGACATCGCTCCATCAATCGCTGAAATGTCCCGGGGGCGTTGGCCAGCCCGAATGGCATTCGATTAAACTCAAACAGTCCCATGGGCACTATGAACGCCGTCTTAGCTCTGTCCTCTTCTGACATAGGCACCTGCCAGTACCCACTGGCCAAGTCCAGGGTCGAAAAATATGTTGCTTTACCCAATGCAGACAGAGATTCTTCTATGCGGGGCAGTGGGTATGAGTCTTTAACCCCTTCACTACCAAGGGTGGTTTGCACGTTAACTACCGGGCCAATTTTTACAATTCTGACCACTGTACCTTTATGAGGTCATAACTCTGGAACGCTTCTATGGATCCCGGTGATTCTGACATTGTTTTCTCGTGACATATTGTACTTCATGTTAGTGGTAAAATTGCATTCAAATAACTTGCGTTTATTTGTGAAAAAAACGGAAATTTGGTGAAAATTTTGAAAATTTCGCAATTTTCCAACTTTGAATTTTTATGCCCTTAAATCACAGCGATACGGCACACAAAAAACTTAATACATAACATTTCCCACATGTTTACTTTACATCAGCACAGTTTTGGAACCAAAATTTTTTTTTGTTAGGAAGTTATAAGGGTTAAAAATTGACCAGCGATTTCTCATTTTTGCAACACCATTTTATTTTTAGGGACCACTTCACATTTGAAGCCACTTTGAGGGGTCTATATGATAGAAAATACCCAAAAGTGACACCATTCTAAAAACACATTCAAGAAGTTTATTAACCCTTTAGGTGCGTCACAGGAATTTTTTGAATATTAAAAAAAAAATGAACATTAACTTTTTTTCACAAAAAAAATACTTCAGGTTCAATTTTCTTTATTTTACCAAGGGTAACAGGAGAAATTGGACTGCAAGACTTATTGTGCAATTTGTCCTGAGTACGCTGATACCTGATATGTGGGGGGGAACCACTGTTTCGGCGCATGGCAGAGCTCAGAATGGAAGGAGCGCCGTTTGACTTTTTCAATGCAAAATTGGCTGGAATTCAGATCGGACGCCATGTCACGTTTGGCGAGCCCCTGATGTACCTAAACAGTGGAAACCCCCCCAAGTGACCCCATTTTGGAAACTAGACCCCCCAAGGAACTTATCTAGATATGTGGTGAGAACTTTGAACCCACAAGGGCTTCACAGAAGTTTATAACGTACAGCGGTACAATTAAAAAATCATATTTTTTCCACAAAAATGATCTTTTCACCCCCAATTTTTATTTTTCCAAGGGTAACAGGACCCTAAAAGTTATTGTGCAATTTGTCCTGAGTACGCTGATACCCCATATGTGGGTGTAAATGACTATTTGGGCGCATAGCAGAGCTCGGAAGGGAAGCAGCGCCATTTGACGTTTTTGGCTAGAATTGAGATCGGACACCATGTCGCGATTGGAAAACCCCTGATGTACCAAAACAGTGGAAACCCCCCACAAATGACACCATTTTGGAATCTAGACCCCCCAAGGAACTTATCTAGATGTGTGGTGAGAACTTTGAACCCCCAAGGGCTTCACAGAAGTTTATAACGTACAGCAGTACAATTAAAAAATCATATTTTTTCCACAAAAATGATCTTTTCACCCTCAATTCTTATTTTTCCAAAAGTAACAGGACCCTAAAAGATATTGTGCAATTTATCCTGAGTACGCTGATACCCAACATGTTGGGGTAAACCACTATTTGGGCGTATGGCAGAGCTCGGAAGGAAAGCAGCGCCATTTGACGTTTTTGGCTGGAATTGAGATCGGACACCATGTCGCGTTAGGAAAGCCCCTGATGTACCAAAACAGTAGAAACCCCCCACATATGACACCATTTTGGAAACTAGACCCCCCAAGGAACTTATCTAGATGTGTGGTGAGCACTTTGAACCCCCCAGTGCTTCACTGAAGTTTATAACGTCCGGGCGTGAAAATAAAAAAATCGTATTTTTTCCACAAACATGATCTTTTAGTCCCCATTTTTTTATTTTCCCAAGGGTAACAGGAGAAATTGGACCCCAAAAGTTGTTGTCCAATTTGTCCTGAGTACGCTGTTACCTCATATGTGGGAGAAAACTACTGTATGGGCACACGTCGGGGCTCGGAAGGGAAGTAGTGACGTTTTGGAATGCAGACTTTGATGGAATGGTCTGCGGGTGTCATGTTGCGTTTGGAGAGCCCCTGATGTACCTAAATAGTGGAAACCCCCCACAAGTGACCCCATTTTGGAAACTAGACCCCCTAATGAACTTATCTAGATGTGTGGTGAGCACTTTGAACCCCCCAGTGCTTCACAGAAGTTTATAACGACCGGGCGTGAAAATAAAAATATCGTATTTTTTCAACAAACATCATCTTTTAGTCCCCATTTTTTTTATTTTCCCAAGGGTAACAGGAGAAATTGGACCCCAAAAGTTGTTGTCCAATTTGTCCTGAGTACGCTGATACCTCATATGTGGGAGAAAACTACTTTATGGGCACACGTCGGGGCTCGGAAGGGAAGTAGTGACGTTTTGGAATGCAGACTTTGATGGATTGGTATGCGAGTGTCATATGCGTTTGGAGAGCCCCTAATGTACCTAAACTATTGAAACTCCCCACAAGTGACCCCATTTTGGAAACTAGACCCCCCCACCGAGCTTATCTAGATGTGTGGAGAGCACTTTGAACCCCCAAGTGCTTCACAGAAGTTTATAACGCCTGGGCGTGAAAATAAAAAAAACATTTTTTTTCCGCAAAATTATATTTTTGCCCCCAATTTTTTATTTTCCTAAGGGTAACAGGAGAAATTGGACCCCAAAAGTTGTTTTGTAATTTGTCCTGAGTAGGCTGATACCCTACATGTGGGGGTAAAACACTGTTTGGGCACATGGCAGAGCTTGGAAGGGAAGGAGCACCATTTGACTTTTTCAACGCAGAATTGGCTGGAATTGAGATCAGACGCCATGTTGCCTTTGGAGAGCACCTGATGTGCCCAAACAGTGGAAACCCCCAATTATAACTCCAACCCGAACCTCAACACACCCCTAACCCTAGCCCTAACCCTAGCCCTAACCCTAGCCCTAACCCTAGCCCTAACCCTAACCCCAGCGGGAAAATGGAAATAAATACATTTTCTTTTAGTTTTATTATTTTTCCCTAACTAAGGGGGTGATAACGGGGGGTTTGATTTACGATTTATGGCGGTTTTTATGTTTGGCGGCTGTCGCACGCTAAAAGACGCTTTTTATTGTAAAAATAGTTTTTGCATCACCACATATTGTGAGCTATAATTTTTCCGTATTTTGACCCACCGAGTCATGTGAGGTCTTATTTTTTGCAGGACGAGTTGACGTTTTTATTGGTACCATTTTCGGGCATGTGACATTTTTTGATCGCTTTTTATTCCGATTTTTGGGACGCAGAATGAACAAAAACCAGCGTTTCATGAATTTCTTTTGGGGGGGTGCGTTTACACCGTTCCGCGTGCGGTAAAATTGATAAAGCAGTTTTATTCTTCGGGTCAGTACGATTACAGCGATGCCTCATTTATGTCGTTTTTTTATGTTTTGTCGGTTTTTTGCAATGAAAACTATTTTATATAAAAAATAATTATTTTTGTATCGCTTTATTCTGCGAGCTATAACTTTTTTATTTTTTTGCGGATGATGCTGTATGGTGGATCGTTTTTTGCGGGACAAGATGACGTTTTCAGCGGTACCATGCATATTTATATGCGTCTTTTTGATCGCACGTTATTGCACTTTTTGTTCGGTGGTATGATAATAAATCATTATTTTTTGCTTCGTTTTTTATTTTTTAAGGGGTTCGCTAAAGGGGTTAACTAATGGGACAGTTTTATAGGGCAGGTCATTACGGACGCGGCGATACCTAATATGTGTACTTTTATTGTTTTTGTTTTTTTATTTTGAAAAAATGGATTTATTGGGGAATATTTTTTTTTTTTTTACTGATTTATTTAGCAATTTTTTTAAAATTATTTTTAACACTTTTTTTTTTTTTTTCTTTATTACCTTGTCCCAGGTGGGACATCGCTGTCCTGTGACAGATCGCTGATCTGTCACATCACAGATCACTGTGACAGATCAGCGATCTGTCACAGGCACTGCTGCAGACTTCCTCATGCCTGCGCTTTGCAGGCACTGAGGAAGCCAGCTTCCTCAGGCCCCCGAAGGCCCCCGTCGCCATCTTGGATCCGGGGGCCTGTAGGGAAAGAGCCCCCCGCAGCAGCGCTGCACATTGCGCTGCCGTGGGGGGCTCAGGGAAGCACGGAGGGAGCCCCCTCCCTGCCGATGCTTCCCTTTAACCCCCGGTACACCGCGATCGCGTTTGATCGCGGTGTGCAAGGGGTTAACGTGTCGGGGGCGGTCCGTGACCGCCCCTGACACATTGTGCCGGGTGTCAGCTATGATAATTAGCTGACACTCGGCCGCGATCAGCGGCGCTCACCACGTGGGCGCCGCTGATCGCGATGACGTAATATTCCGTCCATGGTAATTAGGTCCATGGTCACATGGACGGAATATTACGTCAATTGTAGGTAAGGGGTTAATAGTGCAAGCATTCAATTTACGATAATCCACACAGAATCGTAGTGTACCATCTTTCTTCCGAACCAACACGATGGGGGCCGCCCAAGGGCTTTGACTTTCCCGTATCACCCCTTTTTGTAGCATCTGAGCCAGCAAAGTTTTCACCTCCTGATAGAGTTGTGGCGGGATCTGTCGATATCGTTCTCGGATAGGGGCCGCTCCTGCTGTGGGGATCTCATGAGTGATGGCGGTGGTACACCCAAAGTCGTCCTCATGACTAGCAAATACTTCATGGTACTGTCCCAGCAATGCTTTTACTTGTGAAAGTTGGGCCGCAGTTAGTCCAGAAAGCTCGGCCCGCATCTGCTCCAAAATATTTCGGCCCTTCTCTTGTGTCGAGACTTCGTGGGCCTGTAGGGTTCGTATTGTTACCTCCCCGGGATCCTCGGGGTGTACTCATAATTGAACTGCAGCAGCGGGCAGCACTTCTTCTAGAGGCTTTACTAGTTTGGCCAGTACAGTCCGTGCTTTCAGAATGATATCTCGGTCTTCAAGGTTAACGCAGCGGACCAGGGCGGTTCCTTTTCGCACCGTAGCGAGGGAACGGGCCACCAGTATGCCAGGAGGTAAGTGCTCTGAGTGACACGGCTCCACCTGCACCTCTACGCCTTCCAAAGGTATCGGGGCCCGAATTGGCAGGGCCACCACTGTCTGTCCAGGAGGCAGGACAAGCAGGGGTGCCGCTGTCGCGATGACCTTGCCCAGAGCCTCACCCTCCTGGCAGTCCCGATGCACCCGCGCACCTCGCACCAGCTGCTGGAATACCTGCCCCTGAGCTGTGCGAGAACCCCACTGCTTCAGTGTCCTTTGTGTGGGATCATTAAGCAACAGGTTACCAAACTCTTTTAAAATATTCATGCCTAGGGTGACGGGGTGTCGTTGATCAGCTTCTCCTTGAGTCAGCACCACCCCTCTGCGGCCAAGGGGTTTACCGCACAACGTCACCTGCACCCACACTACCCCGGCAACCGGAACCGGCAGTTGGTTGGCGGCTACTAGTCTAATCATGGGCCCCCACTGAGGCCTTGCTGTCTCCGGAAAGTTTTGTTGAAAGTACGCTGCGGGCATAGTGGTTACTTGTGACCCCGTGTCCACCAGACACCGGACGGCCCGGCCCTCTACTTCTGCCCAAACTTAAGGACACTTTGCTACCAAATCTTCGGGACTTCCACCACCCCTAGTTGTGGTTTTCGGCTCCGAGCGGCGTCCCCCCAGCCCGGAGCCCTTTAGTTTAATGGCCGCCGGGGTGGGTATCTCCCACGCCGCGGACACTCTCGGGCGAAGTGGCCTGGTTCTCCACACTCATAACACCGGGCCGGTAGAGATTGACCACCTCGCGGAGAGCGTGACCCCCAGGGACCGGGATTAGCACTGGGTCGTCCAGTCTCCGGTTCGGTTCTTCTCTTTACTTCAGCCAACTCGCTCTTTATATTTTTCAATTCACGCTTCATCTCCTCCACCCATTGAGGTTCCTCAACTGTGTTCGAGGAGGCCTCCACACCTCGGACCTTCCCCACGGGGACCGCCATCCCCTGCTCTTGCTCCTGAACCCGTGCCTGACTTCCCACTTCTGAAAAGTCGATTTGGGGATTCATTCTGATCCGTTCCCTTAAAGCCTGCTTTATCAGTGGATCTCGCAGTCCAGTCACCAGTAGGTCACGTAGGGTTATGTCAACAGGTCCTACCCCTACCCCATCTTTTCTTTCAATAGCCGTATGCAACTCTTGGAGTACATTCATATACTGAGTAATCATCTCCCCCTCTGCCTGCATCCGGCTAAACAGTCGGGTCCTTAACTCTCCCACATTAGTGGGATCCCCGTGGGTCTGTTCCACTATCTGCAACACCTTTTCAAAAGTGTTGCGGTGCCCCGGGGGTTTCAACATCACTGACCTCCGCACCTCCCCGTCTAGGGCCATGAGTGCCACTTCAGCTTCCAGGTCAGGGGTCATTGGGTGCATCCGAAAAAGCCCCCTCATCCGCTCTGTCCAGCTCCATAGCATAGTATTTGAGCCAGAGAATCTAGGCAGGTTGTTCAACATGGCCCCCAATGAGATGCTGGTACGGGGACCCTCATTATTTACAGAGCTTACAGCTCCCCCATGTTCGGGGCTACCACTGTCCGCGCTCGGAGACTGCATCCTGCCGACTACGCCAAGTGTAGGGTTCGAGCAGGCTCACAGGATGCAGTGACGAGACACGAGACTGAATGTGGGGTGAAATAAACTTTTATAAGTTTTAAAGCCGCAAGGGCTAAAACTGCTTAAATCAGACAAAAGGGGAAACACTTATTTGTCCTCGCAGGGACTCGTAAAACAACATTAAAAAACAAAAAGGGTCCTTATTTTCTCTATAATACACTTAGCCTTCCGGGCGTCGCTCGAGTTCACGACCACTCAGGGGTTGCAGATGTGGCTGCCTTGTAATCCACGACTTCCCGGAAGGACTTGTGCTTGTCCAGCCCCGAAGAGACCAGAACGATGGGGCGCAGCAGGCCCTTAAGAAACTGGACGGTGGGGCGCAACGGGCCCTGTAGTAACCGGAACGATGGGGCACAACAGGCCCTGAAGAAACCGGAACGATGGGGCACAACAGGCCCTGAAGAAACTGGGCGGTGGGGCACAACGGGCCCTGAAGAAATGGGGTCGGTGGAGCACAACGGGCCCTGAAGAAGCTGGCACGGTGGGGCACAACAGGCCCTGAAGAAATGGGGTCGGTGGGGCACAACGGGCCCTGAAGAAGCTGGCACGGTGGGGCACAACAGGCCCTGAAGAAGTGGGGTCGGTGGGGCACAACGGGCCCTGAAGAAACTGTTCAGGGGGTCAATCTCTCAGGCGTCCGTTTAGAGGCGCTCGTTCCCCAGCCAGGTCATGACGCAGTTTCAAAAAAGACATAAACGTTAACAAATTCTGCTCAGTGTCCCCTCAGTAACCGGGACGGGCTCTGCGGCCGCCTATAGTGAGGTGACGTCCCCTGAGGTCGGTGATGACGGGGCCGCGGCTGTGGGAGAAGACAGGGGGGCAGTGTCCTGGCCACTGTACCGGATTGCTGTGTCGTCGCAGCGGTCGCCTGAGATCCCGGTCCTGTCACACCACGGAGGGAATCAGCGGCCGTCACTTTATCTGAATCTTTGCGGGGGGAAACTCCCGGGGAGAGTCTCTTACGCGTCAACCTTCGGTAAGTCTCAAATTTCCCTTTTTCAATCTCCTGCCTGTCTCTCTTTTCCACACCGTCAGTTGCCACAGTCCTCTCTCTGCCGCACGGCTTCCTCTCTCCTGTCAGGCTCTCTGCCAACTGCCACCTCAGCGCGTCCCCTGCTCCTTTTACCCTCGCCCCGCCCCCTGTTGCCCTGACAACTTCAGTCGCATGTCTCCCTTTGTAATCCCCCTGATGTGGTTTCTTCAACAACCCTGATGGCGGTCCCCCTGGTTCTAGCCCAATCACTGTATGGGGGTCCTCCTCCCCACAGGGAGAATAAAGATCATTTTCTTCCTGCTGTGTTCGGCTATGTGCAACTGCTGGGAAGCATAATAACGCTGTTAACCTGCAGATTAACCCTATATCTGCAGGTTAACACTTTATTCCTGGTGACAGGTTGACTTTAACACAATACGTTTCTTTAACAAAGTCTGTTTCAGGCATTACTATTCATTCCTCCTGGACTAACCCTACGCTGGCTATTCCTATTTGCCATCCCTTCTCACGGTTCCATGTCCATCATCTTCAGTATACCAGAGGATAAGGCACTCCTGCCAATACCTGTACCAAGGCCTGAGTGCCGGACGTTGCAAGAATGTGTGCAACGGATCCTAGTAAGGTCTCCCACTGCCATGTTCTTCGATGCCACCAGCAGCCCACTGTACTTGAAATTGACTTTGGCTACTGCACTTTCCTATCTCGCTAACTATCAGGAAGTAGTCTGCTTTTTACTAGCATTAGCGCCATCCCATTGTGAGCTAGTCCCAAATATTAACTCTACCTTATCCTATGTCCCCTCCTAACTTACTGTCCAATACCAGTATGTGCTAAACTAATTGTCCTAAATCCTAATTTAGATCTTGCCCTATGCTGTACGCTACCATATCACTGTCCATGCACAATATGCATGTTCCACTGATGTATTACCTCTGTAAATCATGCACAATAGATTATCAAGATACAGGGCAGCATGGAGGCTTAGTGGTTAGCACCGCAGCCTTGCAGCGCTGGGGTCCTGGGTTAAAATCCCACCAAGGACAACATCTGCAAGGTGTTTGTATGTTCTTCCCGTGTTTGCGATGGTTTTCTCCGGGTACTCCGGTTTTCTCCCATACTCTAAAGACATACTGATAGGGAAATCCTATTGTGAGCCCCAATGGGGACAGTGATGACAATGTCTGTAAAGTGCTGTGGAATTATTAGTGCTATGTAAGTGAGATAAATAAATACACCTTGCTCTATTACATCCTATATATACATTATTTATGCATTACATTGCCTGGTGCTTGGTAGCTACAGGTATCACATTCTGTATATTATACATACATGAAAGACGCATAACCTTGTTCACACTGTAATACAAGGCAATTGATGATTTCCTGGGTAGGAACTCGATGTTACAGTCCATCGTTATTACAAGTGCAGAAAAATAAATGGCCTAATTAGCTCAGCTACATTTTGATGTAGAAATATTATTCTAAAATGAAAATACTCTGTTGTGCTGCTACACACTGTGCAAGCAAAATATTTTATATAGTGATGGCAATTTTAAATACCTCAGCCATTTAGTACAGATATGCGAGTGCACATCACACATTTCCCTCCATGAAGACCCAGAGTGGATTTCACTATTTTGTGTTCCAAGAACGGCACTTCAAGTAGCATTTAGTTAGTCCTATTACCACCACTAGTACAGCTTTTTGAAGACCTTGTACAGATAAGTCACTTTTATTCAAGTTCCTGGTTTCTACCCATCTTTATTGAGCTGCTACTTTGCTCAATTAAAGGGGATCTGTCAGCAGATTTTTGCTATGCAATCTGACAGCAGCATGAGGTAGAGACAGAAACCCTGATTCCTGCAATGTTGCCTATTTTACAGGCTACAACAGTTATGATACAATCAGTAGAGTTGAGCGATACCGTCCGATACTTCAAAGTATCGGATCGGAATGGATCGGCCGATCTTAAAAAAAAAAAAAAAAAAAAAAAAAAGTATCGGTATCGCCGATTCCGAAAGTCCCATTCAAGTCTATGGGACTTCCGGTATCGGAATAAGAAAAACCCTGTTTTTCCCTTGTACAGCCTCTCTGGGGTCTGTACGGGCCTTTCGGGGGGCTGTGCCGGCCTGCCAGGGGGTCTGTGCAGGCTCCGGTGGTCTGTGCCGGCCTGCCGGGGGGCTGTGCCGGCCTGCCGGGGGCTGTGCAGGCTCCGGTGGGCTGTGCCGGCCTGCCGGGGGGCTGTGCCGGCCTGCCGGTGGTCTGTGCAGGCTCCGGTGGGCTGTGCCGGCCTGCCGGGGGGCTGTGCAGGCATCGTCCGATGGGACTACAAGTCCCATCGGGCGATGCCTGCTACCATGACAGTGATTGACACATTAGCCAATGATGGGACAGTAGTAGTCCCATCATCCAGCTAATGTGTTGAATGTAAAAAAAAAAAATTACATGCTACATTCATACTACATATATACTACATGCAACATACATACTACATATATACTACATGCATGCAACATACATACTACATATATACTACATGCATGCTACATACATACTACATGCTACATATATACTACATGCTACATACATACTACATGCATGCTACATACATACTACATACATACTACATGCATGCTACATACATACTACATGCTACATACATACTACATATATACTACATGCATGCTACATACATACTACATGCTACATATATACTACATGCTACATACATACCACATACATACTACATACTACATATATGCTACATGCATGCTACATACATACTACATACATACTACATGCATGCTACATACATACTACATATATACTACATGCTACATGCATGCTACATGCATGCTACATGCATACCACATACATACTACATGCTACATACATACTACATATATACTACATGCATGCTACATATATACTACATGCTACATATATACTACATGCTACATACATACTACATGCATGCTACATACATACTACATGCATGCTACATACATACTACATGCATGCTACATACATACTACATGCTACATACATACCACATGCTACATATATACTACATGCATGCTACATACATACTGCATGCTACATACATACTACATACATACTACATGCTACATACATACCACATATACTGTATACTACATACAATACATTCATACAATACATACATAGACATACAGTACATATAACATAGAGTAACATACTTACCAATACTTGTCACATTGTTCCCCGAAGCCATTGTCTTTTAAAGGAATAAATATTAACATAACAAACCACAAAAATACTCACCCACGATCCGAAGCAGTCCACGAGTGTGTCCCACGACGATCTTGGGTAGAGAACTGCAGCATCAGCTGATGCCGCCGTTCTCTACGGGCTGCAGGAATCCAATGACGGAAGGTAGGTATCCTTCCGCACTGTATTCCTCCGCCACTTAAAAAAAAAAAAAAAGTCCCTAGTCTCACTTTATGCCATTGCTGCGTGGGAAATTCCCACACAGCAATGGCATAAAGTGAGACTAGGGACTTTTTTTTTTTAAGTGGCGGAGGAATACAGTGCGGAAGGATACCTACCTTCCGTCATTGGATTCCTGCAGCCCGTAGAGAACGGCGGCATCAGCTGATGCTGCAGTTCTCTACCCAAGATCGTCGTGGGACACACTCGTGGACTGCTTCGGATCGTGGGTGAGTATTTTTGTGGTTTGTTATGTTAATATTTATTCCTTTAAAAGACAATGGCTTCGGGGAACAATGTGACAAGTATTGGTAAGTATGTTACTCTATGTTATATGTACTGTATGTCTATGTATGTATTGTATGAATGTATTGTATGTAGTATGTATGTAGTGTATATATGTGGTATGTATGTAGTATGTATGTAGCATGCATGTAGCATGCAGTATGTATGTAGCATGCATGTAGTATATATGTAGTATGTATGTGGCATGTATGTAGTATGTATGTAGCATGCATGTAGTATATATGTAGTATGTATGTAGCATGTATGTAGCATGTAGTATGTATGTAGTATGTATGTAGCATGTAGTATGTATGTAGCATGTAGTATATATGTTATGTATGTAGCATGCATGTAGTATGTATGTATGTAGTATATATATGGTATGTATGTAGTATGTATGTAGCATGCAGTATGTATGTAGCATGCATGTAGTATATATGTAGTATGTATGTAGCATGCATGTAGTATATATGTAGTATGTATGTAGCATGTAGTATGTATGTAGTATGTATGTAGCATGTAGTATGTATGTAGCATGTAGTATATATGTTATGTATGTAGCATGCATGTAGTATGTATGTATGTAGTATATATATGGTATGTATGTAGTATGTATGTAGCATGCAGTATGTATGTAGCATGCATGTAGTATGTATGTAGTATTTTTTTTTTTTTTTTTTTTTTTTTTTTTTTAACATTTAACACATTAGCCGGATGATGGGACTACTACTGTCCCATCATTGGCTAATGTGTCAATCACTGTCATGGTAGCAGGCATCGCCAGATGGGACTTATAGTCCCATCGGACGATGCTTGCACAGACCCCCGGACATCAGCACAGCCCCCCGGCAGGCCGGCACAGCCCCCCGGCAGGCCGGTACAGACCCCCACAGGGTGCACAGACCACCGGCAGGCCGGCACAGCCCCCCCGGCAGGCCGGTACAGACCCCGGGCAGTCCACACAGCCCCCCGGCAGGCCGGCACAGCCCCCCGGCAGGCCGGCACAGCCCCCCGGCAGGCCGGTACAGACCCCGGGCAGTCCACACAGCCCCCCGGCAGGCCGGCAGAGACCCCCGGAAGGCCCGAAATGACGGCGCATCATGATGCGCACACACCGCGCATCATGATGACGTCAGGCTGTCAATCAACTTTGAACTTCCGATTCCGATGCCGACTTCCGATATTGAAAAAATATCGGAAGTCTGTATCGGAATTCTGATACAGCAAGTATCGGCCGATACCCGATACTTGCGGTATCGGAATGCTCAACACTAACAATCAGTTTACTCTTCTGTTAGTCTCGGAATGTTGAGCCTGTGTAACCCCACTCACTAAATGGTAGCTGGTTCCTGTCTGTTAGAACAGAGCCGGCGCCCCTGCACGATTCCCCTTCATCCTCTAAGCAGGCACGCTGGAGTGTTCACTTCCACTCCTGAGCTGCTTCAGTCCTCGCAGCGCCTGCTTCCTCCCAGGACCTGCACACGACATGCAGGTCTCCTGGGAGTCTGCTTAGGGTACACATGCTCCCTACCGTTCAAAGGAGCTGTGCGTGCGCTTCTGAAATCGTCCCCAGCCAATAGGTGGGAGACGTCTGATATTTAAGGCACCCTCCCCTATTTGGAGGTGCCTTAGCAACATTAGTGTCAGCGTGCTATCCTGCTACCTACGGCCCCATCACACAGTGATGCACCAGCGATCCCGACCATGATATGACCTTGTCAGGATCGCTGGTGTCGCTACATGATCGCTGGTGAGCTGCCAAACAGGCAGATCTCTGCAGCGATCAGAACCAGCGACAACGTGGGTAACAAGCGTGCGCGCCGCTTAGTTACCCGCTCTGTACCTTAGTTACCAGCGTGCTGGTGCAGGGAGCTGGAATCCAAGGTAAACAGTGGGTTTCTAAGCAGCGCTTAGAAACTCGCTGTTTACCTTGGATACCAGCTCCCAGCACGCTGGTATCTAGGGTACACAGCGGGTAGCTAAGTGACGCGCACACTTAGTTACCCGCGGTTTACCTTGGATACCAGCTCCAGATCGCTGGTCTCCCGCCTGCCACACGCAGTGATGCGTGCTGGCTAGCGGGAGACCAACGATCAAAAAAATGTCCAGGGCTTTCGAGCACGATCAGCGATACCCGACGGGGGGCCGGTCACTGATACCTGTCACACACAGCAATATCGCTGGTGAGATCGCTGTTGCGTCACAAAACTTGTGACTCGGCAGTGATCTCGCTGTGTGTGACGAGGGTTACCTGTGCTCCCTGAATCTGATCCTGTCCGTCTTGTTTACATGACTGTGTCTGAACTTGACCCTGCCCATCCCACTGTAACCTGTTCCTGAGCCCATCCTGCTTCTACCTAGTCCAGAGTCTGATCCATCTTATCCAAAACCAGTGTCGCTATCCTCACCTGTCCAGTCTGAACCAGCATCTGTGTTCCTGCACCCGAGTCTGCCCTGTGTTCCTGAACCTATCCTATGCGTGCTTGATACAGTATCTTTTCTGTCTACCAGCAGTGCAGTCCTATTCTGAACCTGTTCTGTCTAACCAGTAGCATGTTTTCCTATTAACCAGTTCCTGGCTGGTTCTGCTTTGCTGTCCCTGTGGATTCGGCTGCTTTGGCTTCGGGGTCTGTCCTGGAGTAGCATGTGGTGTCCACCTGAGATCAAGTCTAACCACACCATTAGGGGCTCTTATTGACTACCTGGTTCTTCACTAATTATACCCAGCCTCTCTCTTGACCGGGTCACATTGGTTCAACAACTCAATGCGTATCGCTGTCACCTATACAAAGTACACAGCTGCAAATCGGTGCTGGAGGCAGGGTTGGACTAAAGGCACCTTTACATTTAGCGATGCACCAGCGATCCCGACCACGATATGACCCGGTCTGGATCGCTGGTGCATCTCTAAATGGTCGCTAGTGAGCTGCCAAACAGGCAGATCTCACTAGCGATGCAGCAGCGGTCAGCGGTCGCTCTTACCGTTCAGACGCGGCGAGGGTGTCCATCTTCCGCCTGCGTCCATGGCTCGTTCTTCGGCGCCAGCAGGAAGCTGACGACGAGAAATGGACCAGGCTGATCTTGTGCGATCAGCGATAGCCAGCGGGGGAGCCGGTCGGAGGTAAGTATCACATGTAGCGATATCACTAGCAATATTGCTGCTGCGTCACAAAATCGGTGACGCTTTAGCGATATTGCTAGCGATATCGCTATGTGTAAAGCCCCCTTAAGGCACGAGGCCAGTTGTCCTGTAGTGGTAATCTCTTGCTGATTAAACATTGACATGATTGAAACAGCAACACACAGCTCAGTAAGTGACACATAATTGTGATCGCGTTCTTCCCCTACATCATCCTGTTCTCAGATTACATCGTAGAAACCTGTTGACAGATTACCTTTAACATGCAAATTGCCTCTTCAGAGAAAAAGAGGACTTGAACTCTATAGCGCCACCTGTTGGTAGTAGCGATCCTACAAGTCACAATCAACCCTTTAACGAGTCTTGTAATATGACTTAGGCTGAGTTCACACGCGGCGGTTTTAACCGCGCGATTTTGCCGCGAAAAATAAGCATTCCTATGGGATTCCGCAATGCTGTGCTAATGCTGCGGTTTTTACCGCGGCGGAATCGCTTCGCGGTAAAAATGCTCATTAATTTAGCGGAATCGCGGCGATCCCGCACCCATTGGAATGCATTGTTCTGCTTACTTTCAGCATGTGGCTGTGCACACCATGCGAAAAGTAAGTAGAACATTTGCGGATGGTACCCACGGTCCGGAGGAGATGAGACTGTCCTCCGGGCTTTGGGTACCATATCCCTGTAAAAAATAGAATTTAAAATAAAAAATATTGTTGTTCTCACCTTCCGACGTCCCGCGCAGCCTTCCCGCCTCTCTCCACGCTCCCGGTCCCAGTAATCCTTTGCGAAAATGCCTGCGATGGCGTCTGTTTTCGCGGGATCGCGAAGTCTCGCGGTCATTCGTGCGACGTCATTGTGAATGACCGCGAGAACGGACGTCATCACAGGCATTTTCGCAAAGGATTACTGGGACCGAGAGCGTGGAGAGAGGCGGGAAGGCTGCGCGGGACGCCGGAAGGTGAGAATAATATTTTTTATTTTTTTATTTTTTACATTTTATCTTTTACTACTGATGCTGCATAGGCAGCCTCAGTAGTAAAAGGTTGGTCACGCTTGTCAAACACTATGTACAATACACTATGTACAATTACTAGGTAATTTCCGCAAGAGTTCCGCTACGTGTGAACCCAGCCTTAGGATAAAAGTCAAATCAGAATCTCAATTTGCAGACACGGTGTTTCGAGCTATTGGCTCTCGTCAGTGCAAAGTATGAGAAATGATTTGGTTAGGTGAGAGGCTCTGGACTGAGGTCTAAGGGGTAAGGTTTCTCCTTGGGTTGATTGTGACTTGTAGGATCGCTACTACCGACAGGTGGCGCTATAGAGTTCAAGTCCTCTTTTTCTCTGAAGAGGCAATTTGCATATTATTTTCCCAGAGGAGCATTGCATGGCGAATAAGCCTCCTTACCTTGACAAGCCAGAGCTGGCATGTCACACTCCACAAGGAGAAGCCTTACCTTTTTAACAGTAGTTTACAGATTTGCTAAATGGACATTTGAAAACTGGTGTGTAGAAATGTGACACCCCAGACTCCGGATGTCACAGTGACATTACCTCCCTCTAATGGGTAAAGTCATGCTTGGAGGCAGAAAAGGGACCCCATGCCAGGCAGCATAGATTTAATGACAATTTCCTGCTGCAGGTCAGAAAAGGGGGATGCCTTATAAATTCTGGCCAGCAGAGGGGGTTGGTGAGTCAGCTAGAAGTGAGCTGAGGGAGTTGTCATGGAAACGAAGCAGCTGTGAGCTGGGAGGAGAAAAGATGACAGTTTAACTGTGAGGTAAAAGAGATCTTTCTGGAAGATCCTGTCAGTTCAAGACAGGCAGCTGATCTGACAAGAGAAAAAGGACAAGAGCAGAGACTGAGAGACTCTAGGGAAGCTAAAATACTGCATATAGCAGACCCCTGAGTGAAGCGCTAATAAAGAGAAAAGGGACATTAGAGTCCTAGGCTGACAGGAGCTGTAAGTCCTGATACCCGAATCTGAAAGTACAGGGGATTGTAAATTCCTGTGCACATTAATCGCCTGAGGGCACGGCAGCGGATAAGGAGCCCGGGGCCGACTGTGAAGAGAACGGTACTCGTGGAATAGGCTCACGCTGACAGCCGAACAAGTTAGTGAAATCATCACGAATAGAGGGTCGCAGCATAGTTATATACAGCGGAGACCCACACAAAAAGCGCAGAAAGGAAGGTCCTAAATCCCCACCTGGCAAGGTGGATTCCCTGAATGCCTCCAGGCGAGCCGGACTCATTCCATCACCTGTATGTGGTACTCCAGACTGCAACCTATTACCAGTAAAAGGTAAAGAAACTGCACCTCTGTGTCTTTCTCTCATTTATCTGCACCCCAACGTATACAGCCATTTTTACTATTTAACATCTTTACCCTGGGACTACAGCCCTACCTGTGGAGGGCTACAACATCATAGCTGCGCCCAATATCCATCCCAGAGAAGCAACACCGCAGTGCTGGTCACCTCTGACTAGAATACCACAGGTGGTGTCACGTATTTCACCATCTAATAACTTTATTTTCATTTTTTTTACCACATAAATACCACACAACTTTCCCCTATTTTATTACTGGACGCCTTTGGGCCACGGACCGGGTCGCCGCCGCCGTGACACCGTCCCCCATGGAAGTCGACGGGCCCGGTACCGAGTACCCCCAGGCCCCGCAGGGCGCTCCAGAGATGTTACCTGATTTCAGTAGCGGAGAATTGTTTCAGGTTATAGAGAAGCTCAGTGGTGCTTCTGAAAACTGCAAGTTTGTAGGAATTTTTTTTTTTTTTTTTTTAATATAGATAGTAACATGGAAAAACTTAAAAAAAAAAAAGTGCTGAAATAAAGTGGGTAATTTTTTGACCAGAAGCTTTTTGTTTAGTTATTCATAGATTTAAAATGGCTGGTAGTGATTAATTCTAAGTTGATCCTGTCCTTTATTAATGAAATTAAATTGAGCTCCACATTACAGCAGTGGGTGAATTTTAACTTGGCACCATGCATTTTCAACTGGAGAATATACAATATAGAGTCACAGTAATTACTTGTGCTGACATTCAACCTATATGAATTCAACTTTATGTTTTTAGGAACATAATTACGGCAAGCTGTATTCTATTGGGGGGGAGGACATAACGGGAGGGAGAATCTCCAAATCTAAGTATGAAGCAGCCTAAAACTTTTCACAATAGTTGGTCAGAATTTGGACCCATTCCTCCTGACAAAACTGGTGTAACTGATCCAGGTTTGTAGGATGCATTGCTTGCATTGGCCTTTTCAGCTTTGCCCATAAATTTTCAATTGGATTAAGATCAGGGTTTTGTGATGACCACTGTTCAGCTGGCGCAATCCAGGAAGCCGAGTTCCCCCTGTAGCTTATTCGACAAGCGCTATATCTTGCCAAATAAGCGGGGAACCGAAGATATTCGCTCAACTCTATTCAGAACATCATCAACCTTGACCAATTTCCCAACTCCAATTTGTTGAAATGCATCCCCAAAGGAAGAAAGCTCCACCATTTCTCACTGTTTGCAGATCCTCATTATTATACAGCCCTTCAGGATCTTCTCCTGACATCACGCCGGCCTTTCTAGAAAACACCGGCGATTGTCTAAACGCTGTGTCTAACATCATGTCCTCACTATATCTGAAACTGAACCTGTCAAAGACTGAACTCCTGGTGTTTCCTCCCTCTACTAATGTACCTATACCCGACATTGCCATTTCTGTGTGTGGTTCCACTATTACTCCCCAGCAACAGGCCCGCTGTCTTGGGGTCATACTTGATTCCGAGCTTTCGTTTGCCCCCCACATTCGATCATTGGCTCGCTCTTGTCATCTGCACCTCAAAAACATTTCTAGAATTTGACCTTTTCTTACTTTTGACTCTGCAAAAACTCTTACTGTTTCTCTTATTCATTCTCGTCTCGACTATTGTAACTCTCTTCTAATCGGTCTCCCTCTTACCAAACTCTCCCCTCTCCAATCTGTCTTGAATGCTGCAGCCAGGATCATATTCCTCACCAGTCGTTACACCGATGCCTCTACCTTGTGCCAGTCATTACACTGGCTACCCATCCACTCCAGAATTCAGTATAAACTTATTACCCTCACCCACAAAGCCCTCCATAGCTCAGCACCACCTTACATCTCCTCCCTTGTTTCAGTATACCACCCTACCCGCGCCCTCCGTTCTGCTGATGACCTGAGGTTAGCATCCTCAATAGTCAGAACCTCCCACTCCCATCTCCAAGACTTTACACGTGCCGCGCCAATTCTTTGGAATGCACTTCCCAGGTCAATACGATTAGTCCCCAATCCCCACAGTTTTAAGCGTGCCCTGAAAACGCATTTATTCAGACTGGCCTATCGCCTCAACACATTAACCTAATCTATCCCTGTGTGACACAGCCAAAAGTTTTACCATAACCAGACTTCCCGCATCATGTTCCCACATGCTTTATGCATCCATTAGCCCTCTGTGTCTGTACTGTTACACACTTAACTTTATGGCTGGTCCATACAATCAGGGCAACTGTTACCACCCACCTTTCGTGTTTCCCCTTTTTTCCTCATAGATTGTAAGCTTGCGAGCAGGGCCCTCATTCCTCTTGGTATCTGTTATGATCTATGTGATTATTGTTATGCTGTAATGTCTATTGTCTGTACAAATCCCCTCTGAAATGTAAAGTGCTGCGGAATATGTCGGCGCTATAGAAATAAAATTTATTATTATTATAATGTGACTTCTGTTACAGCAAATGATTTCAAATTTTGACTTCTTGGTCCAGAGCACCAACTGTCATCTATCTGCACCCCAATTCTTATGCTCGTATATAATCACCTTATTTCCTTGTTGAAGGATGCAATTCTTCTATGAAGACAACTTGTGGCCAGATTTCTCTGAATATTACATGGATGTAGCTGGGGGCTACTGACAGTGATAAATATATTCCAAAGAGAAGAAAGCATAGTGTGTTTCTCCTTTGGTGCACTAGGTCTCATCAGTGATCCTCAATGTTGTCCAATTCTTGGTGCGTCTTCAAAAGAATTTGAACAGCACATCTTGAAACCCCAGTTTGCTTTGAAATCTTATCCTGGGAGAAATTGCTGACTCAGTATAACAACCCTGTCTTCTTGCTGTATCCAGTCTTACCATAGTTTACATTCACAGGTCATAAACCATCTCCACAACCTTATCTTTGTAGCAGAGTAGGGCTGTTTCTCATACAGTTTTAAGTTTCCGAAACAGCTGTTTCTGTTACAGAACCACTCCAGTGTTTTTGGTTTTTTTTTACTGTTGGAGTGGTATCACTAATGTATGTTCCCTGCCCGTAGTAAGCTATTTACAAGATGCGGTCTTGTTCTTGGCGCCGTTCTGGTTTTTCTGCTAGTTGTGACTCGCCGAATTCCATCAGTGTTTGGACATACCGGAAGTCTCAATGTAAGTCTGAGAGCCTGTGACTGTTGGCTCTGACTTCTGGCTATTCAGGAGCTGCAGTCACAAAATGGTGCTGGGAAAAGCAGAAGACTGCGTCTGGTATTTTATTAAGGGCGGGGAACATACATTAGTAATACAACTTCGGTGCTGAAATTATCCGCTGTAAAATGTCTACCTTAGGCTGGTTTCACATTTGCGTTTTTTAGCGCTGGAAAAAAACGCATACCTGCGCATGCGTTTTTTCCCCCTATATTTAACATGGGTGCGCATACCTGCGCGCTGGTAAGCGCATGTATGCGATTTTCATGCGCTGCGTTTTTTTGGAGTGTGCGTTTGGATTTTCCAGACGCAGCATGTTGCATTTTTTGGCCCTGCAAAAAAGCGCATGCGCACATATGCGCACGTTTTGCGCTAAAAATGGCCATTATAGCCTATGGATGCGCATACATGCGCACTGGCATGCTCATGTATGCGTTTTTTTGCACATGCGTTTTTTTTTTTTTTAACCATGGAATTTAGGGGTTTGGGTTAGAGTTAGGGTTAGTTAAGGGGGTTTAGGGTTAGGGTTAGGGTCAGGGTCAGGGTTAGGGTTGGGGTTAGGGTCAGGGTTAGGGTTAAGTATGGTTTGGTTAAGGGTCAGGGTCAGGGTTAGGGTTGGGGTCAGGGTTAGGGTTAAGTATGGTTTGGTTAGGGTTAGGGTCAGGGTTAGGGTTAAGTATGGTTTGGTTAAGGGTCAGGGTCAGGGTTGGGGTTAGGGTCAGGGTTAGGGTTAAGTATGGTTTGGTTAAGGGTTAGGGTCAGGGTTAGGGTTAGGGTCAGGGTTAGGGTTAAGTATGGTTTGGTTAAGGGTTAGGGTTAGGGTCAGGGTTAGGGTTGTTTAGGGTTTGGGTTAGGGTTAAGTATGGTTTGGTTAAGGGTTAGGGTCAGGGTTAAGTATGGTTTGGTTAAGGGTTAGGGTCAGGGTCAGGGTTAGGGTTAGGGTCAGGGTTAGGGTTAGTTAGGGTTTAGGGTTTGGGTTAGGGTTAAGTATGGTTTGGTTAAGGGTCAGGGTTAGGGTTAGGGTCAGGGTTAGGGTTAGTAAAGTCATGGTTTGGGTTAGTTTGAGGGGCCACCTAATGTTGGAAAAAAACGCAAACGCGGTAAAAACGCACTAAAAACGCATACAAACGCATAAAAACGCTGCGTTTTTTGCATGCTCATAAAAATGCTTGAAAAAAACGCAGCAGTTGTATGCTTTTGTATGCGTTTTTTCAATGCGTTTTTTTGCGGGAAAAATGCGCTGCAAAAAAAAGCAAGTGTGAAACTAGCCTTAATGACCGGTTTCAACCTACATGAGAAAATGATCATTATCACCTCTTTGCTACAATTTGTAATTTATACACTTATTCTAATTTGTTCATCCACTTCGCATTTTTTATTGGATAAAAAAAAACTATTAACACTTCTGTTTTTTGAGGGCATTCTTACTTTTGCAGCATTTTTTTTGCCACACCTGCCTAAAACTTTTGCAAGGTACTAAGTGTCAAATGTGCAGCGCAAACTCCAGGAAAAGCATCCCAGTTGTGAACTTTCTGACTTTACTGGAACTTTGAATCAATTAATCAAAAAGTTCTTTTTATAGGAATTGGTATCTTGTGCTGGAATTTGTTTTATGTACAGCAGTTTGAGAACTGTCCGCTTATCACAAAGTGCTCTGGGCAGGAAAGGACACACTTATCACATCCTGTCCTTCAGGTTTCTTTTAGAAGAATATTCGGATAAAAAAAATTCTACTTGTTCCCATAGTTTATTTGGCTGTGGATAACTTGAGACATAAAGAGAAATATATCTTGTAATTACATGCTTCAATTTGAGACCTTTAAAAGCCTCAGTATTTAATTTTATGGTAATTGCTTTCTTAAGCTGAATTAGACCCTGTTTATAGACTGGTTTTTATCAGAAAATAGAATTACAGAGCAGAAAAATAGTAATGGAAAAAAAAAATATAAAGCGTAATGTAAGAAGGTTTTTTTTTTTTTGTTTCTTTGTTTTTTTTTTTGCATTATAGCTTTACTTTTGAATCTCGTCTCTCTGACTTGTGCCCAAAAGTATATGGACAGCTGACAATCACTGCTGTATGAGCAAAAAGCATGGAGAATACTGAAAATTATGGAAGATAGCCCAGCACTAGAAGACAGACATGAGACACCACATAAAGTTGCACACCTCAAAGACTTGCTCCAGGCTGTCTCATTCAAAAATACATACCGCAACTAATGCAAGGGGGACACAAGTATTTCACACCCAGATACAATTGTTTAATACTTGAAAAAGCTTTGTTAAACTGATTATCTCAAGGTCTTAAATTGCTGAGGGCTTGTAAAAGTGTGCATGGATTTTTAATGGTATAGCGTTGAACTCGTTGTTTAGGTTACCAGTCACCCCATCACTTTGGAGGTCTTACCTCAGTAAGAGGTGTGCACCTCCTATCAAGTTCTCTTCTTTCTAGAGCTTGCTTGCAGCACTCTGAAGATGGCCACATCATTGGATCCAACTAGCTACAACTGCCTCTTCCCACTTCCACTTCTCATGCTGAGACTGTACATACTGCCAGGCTAGCTGTGCGTGATAAGCAGCGTGACCATGCAACTGGTCTGAACTGTCAGTTTGCTGGAGTGTCCCACTAAGGCCTCTTTCACACATCAGTTTTTGCCATCAGTCACAATTCATTTTTTAAAAACGTATCCAGCGACTGATGCCGCTTGATCCGTTTTTGTTTTTTTTTCTCCTAGACTTATATTAGCGACGGATTGTGACGGATGGCCGCACGTTTCATCCGTCGTTCGAACGTCGGACAGCGACGTATCCAGCACCGTCCGTCGTTGGCTATAATGGAAGCCTATGGGTGCAGGACCCTTTGCTGTCCGTCAAAAGACGGAATCCAGCGACTGATTCCGTCTTTTAAAAGTGAGCATGCCCGGAATACTTTCTCTTCCTTTATTTTAACCCCTACAGCTACTTTTTCCATTCTGGCACATTCATTCATTCTCCTCTCTCTTGCTTTAAATTTCCTGCAGCTACTGCTGCGACGGATCCGTTAAAAAAAAAAAAAAAATGGATCCGGTGCATCAGTTTTTCTACAATCTGCGCAGGATCCGTTTTTTTCACACTTTGAAGGATTGCGACTGATTCTAAAAAACTGATGAGTTAAAGATACCTAACGGCAACCAGGAATCCAGGATGCAGAGCAGCAGTGGAATCATGTAGAAAAAAAAAAAACCCTTTCAAGCTAAAACATTGCATCTTGTGATTAAGACTTATATTATATTATTTTTTTTTTTTTTTACTAGAAGTGCTGTCTGCATATTTTGCATTTTTTGTGATGGCTGTTAATATGGACTATTACAGGGTCTGCTTTTCTGTTAAGTTGCACATTTTTTTTGCATAATGTAAACTTGCACAAAACCTTTTTTGGGCATTCTGACTACAGTCTCCCATTTTGGTTAGGGAACCTGTCACCTTGTATTTCAGCTATAAGCTGCGGCCACTAAAAGATAAGAAAAGCAAGTTTTATTATACTCACCCGGGGCGGTCGGTCTGGTCGGATCCGATGGGCGTCTCAGGTCCGGGGCCTCCCATCTTCATATGATGTCGTCATCTTCCTTGCTTCGTGTCGTGGCTCCTGCGCAGGTGTGCTGATATGCCCTGTTGAGGGCAGAGCCAAGTACTGCAGTGCACTGGGCCTCTCTGACCTTTCACGGCACCTCAACAGGGCAGATCAGTACGCCTGCGCAGGAGACACGAAGCAAGGAAGATGACGACATCGCATGAAGATGGGAGGCGCCGGACCTGTGATGCCCATCGGTCCTGACCGCCCCCAGGTGAGTATAATAAAACTTGTTTTTCTTATCTTTCAGGTTAGATCGGTGGCTTATCTACAGCGTTATAGAATGCTGTAGATAAGCCACGAAAGGCAGTGGCCGCAGCTTATAGCTGAAAAACGAGGTGACAGTTTCCCTTTAATCTGCAAGTTCATGGTGTTCTGAAGCCATACAGCTGCCAAGCTGAAAGCCTGGCCACCGCTGCTTTCAGTCACAGACATGCAGCTTGTCACCACTCAATACATACTGAGCAGTGACTGTAACTCTATCTCCCCCCCCCCCCCAACTGACAGCAAGCTCACCAGTGTATCAAGCATCATTCATGTCCAACTGCTACACGAATTCCTCCACCCTATGCCAGTCATTGCACTGGTTGCCCATCTACTACAGAATACAATATTACAATATAAATGCTCACGCTCACCCACAAAGCTCTCCACAGTTCTGCATCACCCTACATCTCCTACATTTGTCTCGCCACCCTACCCGTGATCTCTGTTTGTCTAATGACTTAAGACTAACATCCTGTATAATCCCAACCCCTCCACTCCTGTTTCCAAGACTTTTCTTAGGCTGCATTAGTTCTCTGGACCATTTGATTCATTCCCAGTATCCACAGTTTTAATCATGCATTAAAAATGAATTTATTTTGACCGGCCTATCACCTCACTAATCAAACTATTACCCTTTTGCTCTACCTAAATGTTTCTAAGGCTCTGATCCCTCGTATCATCTGTTTACGAACCCCATAGGCACCTATAGGGAACCTATCAGGCTATGTGCACATGCTGCGGATTCACCCGCGGATTTGTATCTGCGGATCTGCAGGTAAAACCGCAGCTAAAATGACCTGCGGTTTTACCTGCAGATTGGCCAGCGGTTTTCCCCTGTGGTTTGACACCTGGACAATGAAATAGGTGGCAAACCGCAGGAGAATCCGCAGAAAGAATTGACCTGTCAATTCTTTCTGCGGATTCAAAACCGCTGCTTTTCTGCAGTTGAAAATCTGCAGCATGTGCACAGCGGAATGTAAATCACATAGACTTACATTGTCTGCAGAACTGCTGCGGCTCCGCAGAGGCCAAATCCGCAGCAGAATCCGCAGCGTATGCACATAGCCTCATATACCAAAATGCTATTAACCCTCAGATATGGGATTAATCTGCAGGTTAATAGTATTCCAAAGCTGCCCGGTCGCTGCACTAAAAGTCACTTTAGAGGCAGTTTTGAACTTTTGTAGTATGTGATGCAACAGGTGATTGTTACATGCCACACTCTTAGGCTATGTGCACACTTCGTTTTAGGTCCTGCGGATTTTTCCACTCGGATTTGGAAAAATCTGCAGGTAAATTCTTAGGTCAAAAGACCTGTGGTTTACCTGCGGATTAGCCTGCGGTTTCACACCTCTACAATGGAGAAGGTGTGAAACCGCAGCGGATTCCGCACAAAAAATTGTCAGGCTGCGGATTTGAACCTGCAGAAAATCCGTGCGGAAAAATCCACAGCATGTGCACAGCGTTTTTCAGATTACCATTGAAAACAATGGTACTGTAGAACGCTGCGGATCCACAGCATAATCCGCAGCAGAATCCGCAACGTGTGCACATAGCCTCAAGCTCTTGGAGGCCATTTGTGTTTTTCATTACCCAATGTTTGAGCAAGCAATGATCATTTTTTGCACTTGTGAATGACAAACAAGAGTTTTATGTTTTATCGTTTGATTGCTCAACCTAGTTACGCTACATAGTTATCACGAGCGATAGGACCTTTTGTATTTGATAAAATGTAGGCTCATGTAAATGGTCCTTTAGGTGCTTCCATTTAACAATTTTAAGAAATTGTTATAAACTGACATGTAGCAAAGGTGGCATCGTATGGCAATGTCATGTTTTAACTAGCATTTTCAGTACAATCTATGCTACTGCCAATACTTTGGCTAGAACCCGTGAACTCCATTACAAAGGCTGTCCACATTGTGTTGCTTGTTTTTCAACTTTTGACTTCTAATGCAAGCGGCTGCGCAGACACTATGCGCTACTGTCACAATGTAAGGTTATCACATCAGTGTTTTATGTTCGTACATGAATATTTCATTGTTATTTTTCACAATGATGGAGATGTTTCCAGCCATTTGTGGTTACCCAGTTTTGACCACCCTGTAATTTGGTGCGATCTGATACTATGTGAGAAGCTACAGTAAATGTTCTTCTCTTGTTATCTTCAAGAAAAGAGTAAGCTCCAGGAAATGAGGAATTTAAAGATTAGTATTGTATTTCTGGCTACTACTGATCTGAAGCTCCATGTAAGTAGATTACAAGTATTAGCATTGGATTTGTACATCTTATTTTTGGTTCTGTGGTGTTAAAATATTAGCAACTAAGAGCAAGGTCCTATGCAATAAAGAATGTCATTTTTAATGTAGAGTAGCATTTAGAAGACTGTCATTCATGTAAATTAAATTCAAATGCATATTTGCAAAAATGTGCTTTGTAAACGTTATTATGCTCGCCTTCCTTTACACCCAGATGCCTAAACCTGGTCTTCTTGGACAAGGGTGTTGTCATTCATTGACCGCTAAGATCATGCTTATTGCGATCCTTGATCCTGGAACTGAAAAGTGACTGTTCATTTTTTATATATGGTAAACCCATCTGGTGCCCACTGTTTGCAGCGGAGATCGGTTTTCTATTCATCCTGCATCAGAGCTGACTGACGCATTGGCATGTCTCCCCATACCATTGACTGTGATGGCCATCTTGGACACGGCAGGACTGGAATACCATTCTCAGTGGATGAGGCAGTGGTAGGCAGAGGGATGATACTAGGTATGGTGACTATTCATCACAAAATGTATAGTCACTTTTCAGTGCCAGTCAAAGGTCACTTTTAAGACTTCATTCTCTTCACAAATGTGAAATTTGCAATCTCAAGTACTAGTTTTTCATTATACTATAATAAGTCAGTCTTCCATTGTTCTATGATAACAACAAAACATGATTTTCCTACTTTTATAATAGTTGGTGCTTGGCAGGTAGGCTCGGAATTGTAAAGTAAAAAGGGCATTAAAATATATGATGCCCATTTACATTCATTGGTGTTACCAGTAGATTATTGTTGTTCTCAACTAATAATGCAATGATCCTGTACACTTTATAGTTTAGAATCGAATATGCAGCACCGTGGACAGAATAAGATTCTGTTGAAAAAAATCACATGTTCAAACACATGACTGTATCTACATAAATCAGTCCCATCTTTCTAGAAATAGCGGTGACATTATTTCTTACAGGTTAAAGGACAGGCTTTGTGCTGGCTCCACTATTTTTTTTTTTTTTTATCTTGACTTCACTGCAATAAGACTTTAGTGACAGGATAAACATTTCCTCTGGACATCTAATCTGTTTAGTTTCCTAGAAGATTTTATGTGGGGTCCCTTAACTAGAGATGTCCTTCAGTCTCTTATCTTGTAATGAAATGTTGTTTAAATGTAACTTTCTGAAAAATTTTAATTGTTGTTAATTATAATATTGTCATTTTTATCAGATTATTACAGTCCTGCAATGTTGGGTCTTAAAACTGACCAGGAGGTGCTTGGGGATCTGGTGAAGATGAAGATTCCAGCTGTGGCAGAACTAATAGACAAGCATGGCGTGATGTGGACACTTTTGGTTTCTCGGTGGTTTATTTGTTTGTTCATTGACATCCTTCCAATAGAGGTAAGCGCACATTATGCTGCTACTAAATATTTTGTCATCTTCCATATATATTCAAATTTTTTAAACCTTTCTGATTGGGTTGTCAGGTTCTTCTAAAGCACCAATCGCAACCATGATCTTGATAGTCCTCTTCCCACAAAAAGAAAATTGTAATTTTAGTTATATTAAAAATATGCCCAGTACTGCCTTCATAACCTCAGTGTGACCTCAGGGCTAAAATATTTAACTTGATATTTGTTTTTATTTATGTACAGTGCCTTGCGAAAGTATTCACCCCCTGGAACTTTTCAACCTTTTCCCACATATCATGCTTCAAACATAAAGATACCAAATGTAAATTTTTGGTGAAGAATCAACAACAAGTGGAACACCATTGTGAAGTTGAATGAAATTTATTGGTTATTTTTGAATTTTTGTGGAAACTCAAAAACTAAAAAGTGGGGCGTGCAATATTATTCGACCCCTTTACTTTCAGTGCAGCAAACTCACTCCAGAAGTTCATTGTGGATCTCTGAATGATCCAATGTTGTCCTAAATGACTTATGATGATAAATATAATTCACCTGTGTGTAATCAAGTCTCCGTATAAATGCACCTGCTCTGTGATAGTCTCAGGGTTCTGTTTGAAGAACAGAGAGCATCATGAAGATCAAGGAACACAACAGGCAGGTCCGTGATACTGTTGTGGAGAAGTTTAAAGCCGGATTTGAATACAAAATGATTTCCAAAACTTTAAACATCCCAAGGAGCACTGTGCAAGCGATCATATTGAAATGGAAAGAGTATCATACCACTGCAAATCTACCAAGACCCGGCCGTCACTCTAAACTTTCATCTCAAACAAGGAGAAGACTGATCAGAGATGCAGCCAAGAGGCCCATGATCACTCTGGATGAACTGCAGAGATCTACAGCTGACGTGGGAGAGTCTGTTCATGGAACAACAATCAGTCGTACACTGCACAAATCTGGCCTTTATGGAAGAGTGGCAAGAAGAAAGCCATTTCTCAAAGATATCCATAAAAAGTGTAATTTAAAGTTTGCAATAAGCCACCTGGGAGACACACCAAACATGTGGAAGAAGGTGCACTGGTCAGATTAAACCAAAATTGAACTTTTTGGCAACAATGCCAAACGATATGTTTGCCGTAAAGGCAACACAGCTCATCACCCTGAACACACCATCCCCACTGTCAAACATGGTGGTGGCAGCATCATGATTTGGGCCTGCTTTTCTTCAGCAGGGAAAGGGAAGATGGTTAAAATTGATGGGAAGATGGACCATTCTTGAAGAAAACCTGTTGGAGTCTGCAAAAGACCCGAGACTGGGACAGAGATTTGTCTTCCAACAAGACAATGATCCCAAACATAAAGCAAAATCTACAATGGAATGGTTCACAAATAAACGTATCCAGGTGTTAGAATGGCCAAGTCAAAGTCCAGACCTGATTCCAATCGAGAATCTGTGGAAAAAGCTGAAAACTGCTGTTCACAAATGAGATCCATCAAACCTCACTGAGCTTGAGCTGTTTGCCAAGGAAGAATGGGCAAGAATTTCAGTCTCTTGATGTACAAAACTGAGACATGCCCCAAGCGACTTGCAGCTGTAATCGTAGCAAAAGGTGGCATAACAAAGTATTAAGTTAAAGGGGCCGCATAATATTGCACGCCCCACTTTTCAGTTTTTGACTTTCCACAAAAATTTTAAATAACCAATAAATTTCATTCAACTTCACAATTGTGTTCCACTTGTTGTTGATCCTTCACCAAAAATTTACATTTGGTATCTTTGTTTGAAGCATGATATGTGGGAAAAGGTTGAAAAGTTCCAAGGGGCCGAATACTTTCGCAAGGCACTGTATTTATTTGAAATCAAATTTAGTCCTTTTTGGAGATGGGGGTTCTCCAAACGTGTAATAAAATGGCTACTGTCCCATAATTCAAACAGCAGCCAATGCTAGTCACTTGTCAGAATGAAGTCTAAAGAAACGCAGCTCTCAAGACCTGTGACCAGCAGACTTTAGCACAAAGAACACAAAGCTTCAGTCCTCTATGACCAGTCAGCTGAGGAAAAGATTTTTCTTCTCTTGTCACATAATTTTCAGCTCACAGAGGTATATGTACTTGCAATACTGGTCTTCTGTCAGTTGACACACAGGTCTCGGGGGCTTTTGTTTCTTCAGACGGCAGCCCGATTTGACACGTAACTAGGACGGGCTGCCGTTTGAATTATGTGATGGGGCCATTTTATTACATTCTTGGAGAACCCTTTTAAGTTTTCTGTTTTTATGTCTCAACTAGGGTGGATTCTCAAGGACCTTGGTCTGGATGAGCAGTTGTTATGCAGCACAGACTTTGATTTTTCATAGTCCAATTGGGAAATAAGAACCATAGAAACAGAGCCGAGTGACACAGGAGGTTCTGAGACAAACTGGTCCAGGGTATAGCAGATTTAACTGAGCGGAGTCCAAGGCAGCACTGCCAAAGATCCTAGGCAGGGTTACCCAGTGCTAAAACATAGCTGGCTTTGTCAGAAAATTCAGACAGATATGGCCAGCAGAGTAACCCAGCGATTTAATAAAGCTCAGTTTTTCAGAGTGCAGTTAGAACTGTTCTCCTGCATAGCAGCGTTATCTACTAATGTAGCAGACTTGAGTGTGTCAGATGCATTAAAGTTAGCTGCATGGACATCAACTACCAGAATGCCAGCCAGTAATGCCTGAGAGTGATGTTACAGATGTTTGCCATGGTAACCCAACTTGCTGAAAATTAGACTGAGGGGGATGAGGTAGGAGGTGGAACCAGGAGAGGTGTGTGACACTGGTGGTGAACTAGTGGTGTAGTTAGAATCTAGCTTTCGTGCCCCAGGTCTTCTAGCGCCATCCCTGCTTACACAAAGTTCAGTAATTGTATTACTGCAGCTCTAGTAATCAACTTGGTGATATACTTGTATAATAATTAACTATGATAAACATCTGAGCGTTCTGGGTTCTACTCTGCAGTGAAGTTCAAAAAGCCCACTGAATGGTAGAGAAGCTGCACCAGATCTTGCAGATGCGGGAGCAAGGATTCGGCTGTCGGATACAGCTGGACTCCCCAAAGAGAAGGCACAGACTGTTAGTCTTAATACTGGCACTATCTCCTCTGGACCAGTGGTCACGGGATCCCTGGGTCTAGGAAGAGAACAGGAGCTGCCGGGTGCTAGGAGACCCAGTCAGCATTGCTGTGCAGCAAGGAGGCTACATTTTCCCTAAATAGGGTAAAAAGAATACCGTAATTGAAATTACATCCAGGTCTTTTGTGACCTTTTATGAAGGGCACAATATGTGAAATAAATGAAGAAGAAAAATAATAATGAAAGAAAAAGAAGGTAAAGACTAAATAGTGTCAACCCAAATTGCTTTTACTAGATCCAACCCTGTTGAAGAAAAAAAAATCTGAAAATAATTGTTACAGAAAGGAGAACACATCTTTAAAGGGAACCTGTCACCACTTTTTTTGCCTACCAGCAAAAAACATCAGTTAAAGGGAATCTGTCACCCATTTTTAGTGATATCATGTAAAGATATCACCCAATTGTGCGTCCCATAAGGATTCTGTTAGGGCTTTTGACTCCCCCCGACCCCGCACCTTTAAGGCATAGATACCTTTTTTTATTTTGTTGGGGATGTATGTAAATCGCCGTGGTCCGGTCCGATGGGCGTGGCTTAGTCGTCCCGTCGTCCCACCCCCCCTTCGGCTTGCTGCACGTAAATCACAGATAACGGATACCCTTCCGGGGCATAGACCGCGCTAGAAAATACCAGCGCATGCGCAGTAGCGATTATATGCTTCGCCCACAGTTGGGCAAAGCAGACTGCGCAGGCGCCATAGGCTTTACAATGTGCAAGCGCGGAAACCAACGTTATCTGTGATATTCACAGATGAAGATTACTTGCAGCAAGCCGAGGGGGGGGGTGGGGAAGAAGGCGACTAAGCCATGCCCATCGGACCGGACCGCGGCGATTTGCATACATCCCCAACAAGATAAAAAAGGTAATTATACCTCAAAGGTGCGGGGTCGGGGGAGTCAAAAGCCCTAATAGAATCCTTATGGGACGCACAATTGGGTGATATCTTTACATGATATCACTAAAAATGGGTGACAGATTCCCTTTAACTGATGTTTTTAGCTGGTAGGCAAAAAAAGTGGTGACAGGTTCCCTTTAAAGATGTGTTCTCCTTTCTGTAACAATTATTTTCAGATTTTTTTTTTCTTCAACAGGGTTGAATCTAGTAAAAGCAATTTGGGTTGACAGTTACTTTATTTAGTCTTTACCTTCCTTTTCTTTCATTATTATTTTTCTTCATTTATTTCACATATTGTGCCCTTCATAAAAGGTCATAAAAGACCTGGATGTCATTTCAATTATTCTTTTTACCTTATTTAGGGAAAATGTAGCCTCCTTGCTGCACAGCAATGCTGACTGGGTCTCCTACCACCCGGCAGCTCTTGTTCTCTTCCTAGACCCAGGGATCCTGTGGACCACTGGTCCAAAGGAGATGGTGCCAGTATTAAGACAAACAATTGGGTGATATCACTAACTATGGGTGACAGACTTCCTTTTAATTCGGTATCTGCTATGCATTCCACAACTACTTCTGAAACCCCTGACTCACCATGTATCACCCATAAAAACCTTTTTGTCACGCTCTGTATGGTAATGTGTTCGGTCTGGTCCAATCTGCATTGCCTCCATTCCCTCACTCCACCCCTCCTCAACTTGCTGTATGCATTCTTTGCCATGAATATCGGAGATCGCGTACAGATTTAACGCATGCGCATTGAAATGGTATCTCACACGTGCGCAGTGTGCGTTGCCCAACTACAGGCAAAGCCGAAAAGCAGTAGTGTGCATGCGTGTCCTTTGCCTTCTGTGGTGCCATGTCTAATCATTGTTGGCAGTGTGCTTTAAATACCATATGAAGCTATGTGCCGGATATGAGGGGGGAGGAAGAGCGACTGCGTGTAGTAAAGCAGCCAAAATGAAGTTTGAGACACTGGGGTGGCAGCGCATGCGCAGTAATGCCTATGTGTCTGGGGTTCGGGCGCGTGCACCATGCGAGCGTTCAGGGAGAGGCTTGGAACACAAAACCGAGGCGCATAGCTGATACCAAGTTAACTGTTTTTAGCTGGTAGGCAAAAAAGTGGTGACAGGTTCCCTTTAAATGCAATTTAGTGTTCTTTTGTGGTTATAAAAAAAAAAAAAAAAGTGAACCACACTTTTTTTTATTTTTATTTTCCCACCAATATTGCCCAATATGTGCCAAACAAATAACGAGAGTATTACAATGACATAAAAATGAAGCCCCATGTATCCTGGAAGAAAAATCCAAAAATTATTTGAATAGCTGAGCAAGAACATTTTTTTACAGCTATTTTAAACTGCATGAACAAAAACTTCAAGTGGCACTTTAGAAATGAGAGTACATGGCCTGTTCTTGAGCTGATTAAAAGTAATGTTTCTGGGTTATAGTTTAAAAATTATTCCCGTTAGCACTGATGACAGTGATCTGACTTGAATGAGAGAGTATGTACTGCTTTACACCTGGCGGCGTCCACTGAACTTCTGTTGATTAGCCGGCTTGTTTTGATGTCAAGTGCATAATGCCACAATAAAGACATCTGGTTTGCTAATGAAAAGAAGGCCCAACAACTGGCCGCCACATCGTTCAGCCGACAGCCATCTACGGTAATCTGTATGGTCCGCTTCAGATTTGATCTTCTTCCAATATTCTTAGTTTGGCATTTATGCCAATTGGATATCCTGAAATTAAATGTTTTAGTCATTCATCATTTGTATATAGTTGTTTGGTTTTTTTTTTGGTTTTTTTTAAGACCCTTTTTTCCCTTTTTTTTTTTTTTATGTCATGTGGTTTTCACTGACATCTTGAAAACGGTGCACGTGTTTCCTAACTTTTTCTTTTTTTTTTTTTTTTTGTGAAATCAAAAATGTTTGGTTCATTTTTTTTTACTTTGACCAAGTATTTGCGACTTTTTCTTCAAAAAGTTGGAGCGTTTTGTAAAATGGCACAAACATTGTGTCAACATAACTAGCAGACATTGAAATTCACCCTGGGGGTTACATTTGTAACAAGTTTTCAGAAAAAAAAAATTGCAATTGGTGAATCGGTCTAAAGCACAGATGTCAATCTCCGATATACAAAGGGCCAAAATTAAAAACTTGGACAAAGTCATGGGCCAACCTTGGTATTTATAAAAAAAAAAAAAAAAAAAAAAAAGGGAAAAAAGTTTAAAAAAATAAATCACAAAAAGCTGTTTTGACGCTAAAAATGCAGCATTTGCGATTAAAATAAAGCTACACAAAAAAGTACACATTTGACATGTTGCGTCCGGACTGACCCAGTCTATAAAACGGTCACCTTATTTGTTTTGCAAGGTGAACACAAAAATTTGAATTAAAAAGGGAACAAAAAGTCAACAGTAAAAAAAGGTATAAATGAACTCCAAATCGTCCTGCAAAAACAAGCCCTAATATGGCTCATTCGGGCAAAAAATGTTACAGCTCTCAGAATATGACACTGCAAAAACAAATTAATTTTGTAAAATATAGTTTTTAGTCTGCAAAGCATAAAACAATATAAATATGGTATTGCTGTAATTGTACTGACCCGAAGAACAAATCTGTCTTGTCAGTTTTACCGCATGGTGAGCAGTGCAAAAAAAAGATAAAAACAATAACTGAATTGCTGATTTTTTGTTCATTCTGTCTGAAAAATTTCGATGAAAAACATACAGCTCTGGTACAGCTCTATTTGCCGTAAAAGTTACAGCTCTCAGAATAAGGTGACAAAATAACTATTTTTTTATAAAAAAATAATTTTTACTGTGTAATGGCAGCAAAGAATTAAAAAAAAAAAAAAAAAACCATAAAAATCTGGTATTTCTGTAATCACATTGACCAGAAAAATAAATGTGCCTTATCACTTATACCACACGGAGCACAAAAATAAAAATAAGAACTATTTTTGTACTGCTGTCTATTTGCTCATTCTGCCTCCCAAAAAAATCGGACTAAGGCTTGGGTCACATTTATCTTCCACTCTGCTGATTGCTTATGTCGGGGTTTCTGTGTAAATCAAACAATACCACAATTCATACAAAATTCCTAACTGAACCACTCACTTATGAGGCAGGATGGAGTCACTTTGGACTTTGTCGGGTCTCTGTTCCGGCGAGGTTCCATCATTGTAGGTGTCTTTTTAGTGTACAAATATGGTTGACCACAGTTCTGTGGATGCCTAAAACGTAGTATACCACCAAAGATGCCAAACTGAGTCCAAAGTGTCTCTAGCTGCCTCATTATGGTAGGTGACTCCGTCAGGGGTTTGAATCCTATTTTTGTGGGATTTACATGGAAACCCCGATGTACGTACTCAGCAGAGAACACAAATGTGATACCAGCCTTTATACTGAAAATGATCAAAAATGTTATGTACCTCAAAATGTTACTAATAAAAACCCTAATTTATTCAGCACGAAACCTGTCCCCACTCAGGTCCATAATCTGTCACTGGAAAAATGACACGTTTCCAATACCCCCTCAAACAAAACCTAGTGAAATCTGCACGTCCAAATGCCCACCTCCTTCTGAGCCCCACTGTGCCCTAACAACATTAAGCATGTTTGGCACTACTGTAGCGGGGAGAGCCCAATTAACAATTTACAGGGGTGCATGTCACCAGAAGCACTAACTGGGCACAATGTATGGAGGCACTACAATATATGGGGTCTACACTGTATATGGGCACTAAATTGGCATATCTTCAATTGAAAATTTCACAATGGGTATCCTTTTGGGGGTTTTCTGCTGTTCTGGCACTCTAGGGGCTCTGCAAATGTCGCCAGCAAACTATTCTAGCAAAATCTGTGCTCCAAATAGCGCTCCTTCCTTCACAGCCCTGACGTGTGACCTAAAAATAGTTTGACATCACCGCGTTTGGGAAAAATTGCGTAATAAATTGTAGGTTCCATTTTCACCCATTAACCCTTGTGTAATTGACAGATTTGTAGTAAATACCAAAATTAAATTTTTTACCACTAAAATGTTATTTCCGCATCCCAATGTTAAATTCTGTGATTCATTTGTAGGTTCAAAATACTCACTACGGCCTTAAATGAATTCCTTAAGCAGTGGAGTTTCCAATAAGGAGTCACCTTGGGGAGCTTCTGCTGATCTGGTACCTCAGGTGCTTGGCTAATTGGGCCCACAATCTATTCAAGTAGAATCTGCTTTCTTAAAGCCAAGTAGCGCTGCTTCCTATCAGATTCGTGCCATGTGTTTAGTACAGTAGTGTACAATCCTATATGGGGTACTGCCACGTTCAGTAAAAATTATATAACAAACTATGGGATCCTTTTTTTTTTTTTTTTTTTTTTTTTCCTATTGCCCCTCTTGCAAAATTATACATTTGGTGCTAAAACCGTATTTTAGGAGAAGAAATGTACCGTAATTTTTTTATTTCACATCTAAATGTTATAAAGTTTTGTGAATCGTCTGTAGGTTAAAAATGCTCAGTACACCCCTAGATTAATTCCTTGAGGGATCTAGTTTTGAAAATGGGACGGAGTTTCTGTTGTCTTGGCATGTTGGGGGCACTGTAAATGCGACATGGCATTCCTAATCTATTCCAGTCAACTTTACGCTCTAATCAAATGGTGCTTTATCCTTTCAGAGCCATGCCATGTGCACAAACAGAGGTATTTCATCATATAAGGGGAAACTTCGTGTTTGGAAGAAATTGTGTTAAAAATTACCAGGTCCAATTCTCCCTATTAACCATCGTGAAAATGACAATTGTGGGGCTAAGGCTGGTTTCACATTAGCGCTTTTTAAGCGCACGCACGGCCGGGGGTAGCTCCGCCCCCGAGCCGGCTCTCTGCCCGGCGTGCCCGCCCCTTGCTTGTAGCGCCGCCTCCTAGCGCACAGCGGCGCCTGCGATCGGCGCACCCTATCTTTAGCATAGGGTGCGCAGATCGTGCGCAGGCCGTGCGCTAGTTGCACTTTGACCTGCGCTGCGCACTTTTGACGGTGCGCCGAGCACGCCGAAATCCGAAAAGTTTGATTTTGGCGCGCACGGCGCACCGTCAAAAGTGCGCAGCGCAGGTCAAAGCGCAACTAGCGCACGGCCTGCGCACGATCTGCGCACCCTATGCTAAAGATAGGGTGCGCCGATCGCAGGCGCCGCTGTGCGCTAGGAGGCGGCGCTACAAGCAAGGGGCGGGCACGCCGGGCAGAGAGCCGGCTCGGGGGCGGAGCTACCCCCGGCCGTGCGTGCGCTTAAAAAGCGCTAATGTGAAACCAGCCTAAGACAACACTTTAGCAGAAAAAATGTAATTTTTGTTTTCACATCCACATTTTAAAAAGTTCTGTAAAACACCTACTGGTTAAACAGCCTCGCCACACCCCTAGATGAATGTCTTGATGGGTATAGTTTCCAAAATGGGGTCACTTGTGATGGTTTCTCCTGTTTTGATACCTCAGGGGCTATGCAAATGAGATGGTTTCTGCAATCTATTCAAGTCAAATTTACATTCCAAATACTTGTTCCCTTCCGAGCTCTGCTATGGGTTCAAACAGACATTTTTGACTAGACGTGGGGTGTTGCCACGCTTAGAAGAAAGTGGGTAACAAATTTTACAGTCCACTTTTTCATGTTGCCTCTTGCAAAAGTTAAAGATTTGGAGCGAAAGCAACATTATCGTGAAAAAAAATTTTTTTTCAATATAAAGAATATAATGCTATCAAATTATGTGTAGCACATGTGAGTTCAAAATGCTCACTATACCCCTGGAAAAAATCCTTGAGGGGTGTAGTTTTCAAAATAGGGTTACTTGTGGGCGTTTTTATTCTGTTTGGGTGCCTTGGGGGCCATGCAATTGTGAAAAGGTTGCTCGCAATTTGTTTCAGCCAAACGTGTGTTTCAAAATTCAAATGGTGATCCTTCCTTTCCAACCCCCACGTGTGTTCAAACAGAACTTTTTGACTACATGAGGGGTATCACTGTGTTCAGAAGAAACTAGGTAGCAAATTGTGGAGTTGTTTTTTTTTTTGTTTTTGTTTTTATTTGTGCTATTCCTTGTGAAAGTGAAGCAATTGGGGCTAAAGTAACATTTTAGAGTAAACCTTACAATTTTTTTTTTTCCATTCAACTTTGCATTAATTCCTGTGTAGCACTTGAAGGATTAGACAATTTCCTGATGCCAGTTTTGAAGTATTTGAGGGGTGGGACTTTTAACCACTTCACCCAAAACCTGTTTTAACCTTTCTGACTAGGCCAAATTTTACAACTCTGACCAGTGTCCATTTATATGGTAATAACTGGAATGCTTCAACGGATCCCATTGATTCTGAGAAATTTTTTGTATTTTTGGTACTTTGTACTTCATATTGGCTGTAAATTTTTAGGCTGATCTTTTTATGCCCGTAAACCAGATATTTACCGTATATCACACAAAATAGTTAATAAGATTTGCCACGTGTCTTATTTACATCCACATCATTTTTTTAAACATAATTTTTTTAGAAGGGTTAAGTATCAGCAATTTTTCAACAAAATTTACAAAACCAATTTTTATGGGACCACATCACATTTGAAGTGACTAAGGGTGGTTTCACACTAGCGCTTTTTAAGCGCACGCATGGCCGGGGGTAGCTCCGCCCCCGAGCCGGCTCTCTGCCCGGCGTGCCCGCCCCTTGCTTGTAGCGCCGCCTCCTAGCGCACAGCGGCGCCTGCGATCGGCGCACCCTATCTTTAGCATAGGGTGCGCAGATCGTGCGCAGGCTGTGCGCTAGTTGCGCTTTGACCTGCGCTGCACACTTTTGACGGTGCGCCGTGCGCGCCAAAATCCGAAAAGTTTGATTTTGGCGTGCACGGCGCACCGTCAAAAGTGCGCAGCGCAGGTCAAAGTGCAACTAGCGCACGATCTGCGCACCCTATGCTAAAGATAGGGTGCGCCGCTAGGAGGCGGCGCTACAAGCAAGGGGCGGGCACGCCGGGCAGAGAGCCGGCTCGGGGGCGGAGCTACCCCCGGCCGTGCGTGCGCTTAAAAAGCGCTAATGTGAAACCACCCTAAGGGTCTTGTATGATGGAAGATACCCAAAAGTGACACTATTTTAAAAACTGCACCTCTCAAAGTACTCAAAACCACATTCAATAAGTTTATTAACCCTTCATGTGGAATTCATGCAATGTGAAGGAAATACATGAAAATTTTTACTTTTTCTCACAATAAATGATTTGGCCCCAAATTTTGAATTTTCACAGCAGGAGAAAGTGCACCATAAAATTTGTTGTGCAATTTCTCCTGAGCACACAAATACCCCATATATGATGGAAATCTTCTTTTTGGGCACACAACAGGGCTCAGAAGATAACGAGCACCAACTGAATTCTGGAGTTCAATTTTGGTTGTAATAGATTGCGGATGCCATGTCACATTTGAAGAGCCTGCCAAAACAGCACAAATGCCCACAGATGACACCAATTTGGAAACTACACCTCTCAAGGAATTCATCTAGGGGTGTGTTGAGCATTTTTAACCTTCAGACGATTCTCAGAATTGCATAACATTTGGCTGAATAAATGAAAAATTGCCCTTTTTTGCCTTGGCCCCAAGTTTTTAATTTTCATAAGGGATAATAGGAGAAAATGAAAAACACAATTTGTTATGCAATTTTGAGTATGCCAAAACTACTTATGAGGCGCTCTGCAATGCTCAGAAGGGAAGACGCTCCATATTGAAGTTTGGATTTTGCTGGTTTGCTGATGCCATGTCACATTAGCAGAGCCCCTGAGGTGTCAGAACAGCAGACACCCCCCTCCCCCATAAGTGGCTGCATTTTACAATCTACACCCTCCAATGAATTCATCTAGGGGTGCAATGAGCATGTTGACACTACATGTTACTTACAGAATTTTATACCATTATGCGGTGAAGAAAGAGAATATTTTTACCACTAAAATGTTGTAGCCCCAAATTTTTAATTTGGGTAAGGGCTAATGGGGAAAAAATGGACCTCACAGTTTGTTGTGCAAATTCTGTGTGCAAATTCCTACGCGTAATTGGAAAAGTAGGAAATACTTTTCAGGCACAGTACAAAGCTCAAATATACATAATTAGTCCATATAAATTATTGAAAACCAATGCAAGATATAAACAAGGCTACCTACTGAACTGGACAGACACAGGAATGTTATGGTTTAAAAATACATATTTTATTATTTTACACGAAATGTTTTTTTTCTATGTGATGACAAATCAAATTATAATGATGCCTCTAGCCAAACAGATCACATTTGATTCCAGCTCTATATAGGCACAGTATATATCAAAGCTACACAATGTACGACTTTAGAAAAAGTTCTTATATGGGCTAATCCATGATAAATATAACCGTGTTAACACAGACACATGATAAAGCAGTAATTAATACACTAATGCAAAGTGCTACATTGCCTAAGTAAATTAAGTGTATAGCAGCAACAAAATTACCAAATAAATTAAAGTGCTAGTGCTACAACAAGTTGTCAAAATGCCACCACACAATCACCAGATCATGATTATATATAAATCGAAATAAAGTGCCTAGTGCCACATGTTTTATAAATATTGTCTGTATAATAACATTATTTTTACATTTGTTTGTTTCAAAGGACCAAACCCAATGGCCAAAATGCATATGACTAGTGTTAACAATCACAATAAACAGAAATGCCTATATAGAGATTCATTACCTGATGAGGGGAATCGCCTGGATCTGGGTTTCTAAAGTAGTACATTGTGTAGCTTTGGTATATACCTATATAGAGCTGGAATCAAATGTGATATGTATGGCTAGAGACATCATTATAATTTGATTTGTCATCACATCAAAATAAAAATTTGTGTAAAAATATTTATCTTAAAACCATAACATTCCTGTGACTGTCCACTTCAGTGGGTAGCCTTTATATACAGTACAAAGCTCAGAAGGGAAGGAGTGCCATAATACCGTGCAGATTTTTTTTTTGTTACCATTTTATGGAGCCAAGAGCCCCTGAGGTGCCAGAGCAGCAACCCCTTTCCCCCCCGAAGAATTGACCCCATGAAAAAATGTAATAAAATATTTATATTTACAAAAAAGTGAGGGGTCTACTCACTTTTGTGATATACTGTAGATCCTGCAAAACCCTAAAGGAATAGGTTTTGTAAATTCTTGAAAAAATTTAGAAATTGCTACTAAAATTTTAACCCAACATCCTAAAAAAAAAATAAAATGGTGGTTGAAAAATGATGCAGATGTAAAATAGACATATGGGAAATGTTTTATTAATTATTTTGTACAGCATGACTAACTGATTTAAGGTTATAAAGATTGAAAGTTTGGAAATTGTGAAAATATCAGAATTTTGGCCAAAATGTTGAAAAATTAGCAAATAAATGCAAAACACATCGACACAAACATACCAATAACACAAAATACAATGTGTCATGAAAAAACAATCTCAGAATCACTGGAATACTTGTAAGCATTCTAGACTTATTACCACATAGTCATACTGGGCACATTTCACAAATTTGAACTGGTCATTAAGGTTAAAATTAGCACCGTCACTAAGGGTTTAAAATTTTAAGAGAACCATTTGGGGAAGGCCATTTGCTGTTCCAGCCTGGCTATATCCCAGTGCACAAAGCAAAGTCCCTAAAGGCATGTTTAGTATGTAAAGCTATCTTCATCCTTGAAATAGCCTTAACCTCAATCCAGTCAAGATGAACTACACCAGATATTGCATGCCAGGCTGTCTTGTCCAACATCCATGTCTAACCTCACAAATTTTTTTTCTGGATGAATGGGAAAAATTCCCACAGGCACACTCCAAAATCTTAAAGCAAGACATCCCAGTAAAACTGTAGCTTTTTTAGGTGCATTCCATATAAATGTCTATACATTTAATTTGAGATATCCTAAAAGTGTAAAGACCCCTTCTCGCATAGCGAGATCGCTAGCGAGATCCCTGAAGTGTCACCGATTTTTGTGACGTAACAGCGACCTCGCCAGCGGTCTGTCTACATGTGACACGCAGCAGCGACCGGCCCCCCCTGCTGGATATCGCTGATCGTGCTCGAATGTCCTGGGCCATTTTTTCATCGTCGGCATCCCGCTGGCCAGTGCGCATCACTGTGTTTGACGAGCGAACTCGTTGACGACGCAGAACTCGGGGACGCAGGCGGGAATCGTCTGAGTAGCTGCTGTGTGACAAGGTACCTACCACCGGCGAGGTCATTACACGGATCGCCAGATCGTTGCTGCGTCGCTGAAGAGATCTGCCTGTTTGACAGCTTACTAACGACCATTTAGCGACGCACCAATGATCCCTACCAGGTCGTATCATTGTTGGGATCGCTGGTGCGTCGCTAAGTGAAACGGGACCCTAAGTGTCATGTGTGCGTATGCAAATACACTTGTCAAAACAGTGTAAATGAAGAACTGTTTCGGCTGCCTGAAAAGAATGATTGGCTTTTTGTTCATGTTGTTCTATACTAAAATCGATTGGTTTTCTATTCCACAGACTGTATTACGCATCTGGGACTGTTTATTCTTTGAAGGATCAAAAATTCTTTTTCGTGTGGCCTTAACACTAATCAAGCAATACCAAGCTTACATTTTGGAAGCCAAAAATTTTCCAGATGTGTGTGATAAGTTCAAAGACATAACAAAAGGGAAGTTTGTTACAGAATGTCATCTCTTTATGCAGGTATGGGAATATCATTAGATCACAGTATATTTTTGTTTTCTAATATTAGTTACAAAGCCAATTATCACTCACCTTCAGATAATTTACTAAAATGTGATGCAATAAGAAAGGGGTTTTTGAAAAATTAAAAAACAAACCATAATAGAATGCTTTTCACACATACATGGTTCAATCCAATAATAGACTGTACTGTATCTCTTAATTTCTATAGTTGTCTGTGGTTTCTCTTATTTCTTAGGTGCTAATCCACCCTAAATAACTGTCGTTTGTGAAGTTAGTTAACCGTTTGAGCAAACACTATGAAAGAGTATGATGGTGAATAGATGATCATGGCCACACAAAATAAATAAAAGCGAAACTCTGGGGGCAGTAATTCTTTAATTTTGGTCCCTCAAAATATGTTTCAAAAGTGCCCTGTAGACTATAGGGGCCTTCAACACCACGAACTGTAACAAAACAGCCCAGTTTTCTGACATCCCAGAGTGAGCTATTATTTGCTGAAACTGCACTTCACTGTCTTTTTGTTCTGTCCACCAGCCACATGGGTCTCTGCCTCACTTTGTCAGCTTGCTCCTGCATTTAGACCAGAAATCGGATAGCATGGCGTATGAAAGAGAATTTTTGAGAATGTATCACTCGATCGTGCTGCTGAAACAGAGGCAGCAAAAATCTAGACACTGGCTGTATTGCAGCTGTAGATTTTTTTTTTTTTTTTTTGCTACAGGTGACTTTGACTGCAAAACAGGCGTTGCGGCCAAAGATCACTGTGATACTTCTACACTGCAATGCAATATAAGTGAATGGGGTCTTTTTTGACCTAGAATACCACAGCAAGCAATTTGCAAAGAATCAGACTGTTTGATTTTTTTTTTTTTTTTTGTAACTTGTTTGTCAGTTGCTGTACTGTAGGTGTGGTGCCCCTGAGGGTTCAGTCGCCACAGAGGTACTGCACCTCCTCCTGAGGTGTAGTATCCCACTCCTCAGGTAAGATGGTAACACCTGACTAGACTCCAGCACCTACATCCAGCACAAACACCTTAGAGCAGCAGAGCACCCTTTATGGCTGCTGCTTTGGTTCATGAAGGGTGGTGGGTGGAGCTTAGATTACACTAGAGGGGAAAGCTGACAGGAAGTTAGGTCAGAATCCCCAGAGAGGGGGGGGGGGAAGGACAGTTCCCCCACTGGGGGAAGGAGGGAGAGGACATAGATGCAGCAGCCTCCTGTGAGCTGGAGCTGCTGGCATGGAAAGAGGAAGAAAGAAGGATCAGTTGTTCAGAAGGAAGATAGATAAGAATGGAACGTGAGGAGGAGAGAGACTAGGGCTAGAGCGGAGCCCTTCTCTAAGTTTAATGCGCCAAGGCCGGGCACCGGTAGCCGAGGCTGTGTGTGATACTAATGATCCTACAGCAGAAACCGGAGGAATAGAAGTTGTGACCACTTTATTCCCACCTAAGACTCGAACACACAGCAGCAATGTGTGTGAGCCAGGACATGATGGTATGGAGTCCCCGAAGTAGGCTACAGCTGCCTGTAATGCGAATGGAGTTATAAGTATCAGCAAGAAAGAGGAACTTGAGTGTAATTCATACCTACAAGTTGTAATGATCAACGTGTGACTGGACACACCGCTTCCAGCAGGGCGAATTTATATGACACACGCGACCCTGGATACACCGCCTCCAGTAAGGCTAATTTAAATAATAAGACGTGCAGCCGGATACACCGCCTCCAGCAGGGCGAATTTAAATAATAAGGGGAAACGCCAGGGAAACAATTACAATGGTGGGCCCTGCGATAGGGAATGGGGACGTGGAGACCTCCTGCACTCCCCTGAGTCAGTGTCTCTACACTCCTACTGATCCCTAGGCCGGTTCCACACTCGGCGCCTATCTGGATACCTTTAAACCCTAGCTCGCCCTGCACCTACCCCTTTCTAGTGAAATGGCTGGTGCAGAGACTAATCCCATCACTGCACTGAAACACACACAAAGGAAAGACACAAACAGGGAAACACCACTTAGCTTTGCTCTGTTTCTCTTTCTCCCAGCAACAGAGTCCACCACCAGAATGCAGCTTTCCTCCTGAATAGCTGCCACCAAGCTCTGTCAGAGCTGCAAGGAAATCCCCTCTGACTCCTTCCACACCAGGACTCTGACTGTGCTGCAAGGAACTCTCTCTAGCTCCTTTCTCCACCAAGGATGGTTGGAAATGAACACTATCACCAACCAGTGAGAGCACATGACACACCTTAATAGTTAAGCCAGAGGAATCACACCTGTTAGTGATTCCCGTGTAATAATGCTAACCACCACCGGGGGCACACTAGAACAAAAGACACCACTGTGTAATAATCCTAAAGGCCACCGGGGGCAAAAACAAACTTAAGCACACAGCTTAAGGAAAAAAAAGGTTGCATGTGCTTTTACCTGTCATCATACAACCTGGATCATGACACAAGTACTTCAGATTAGCGCTAGAAAGGAGACGTTCAGAAAAGGCACATTTGGAAGGGAGTGCTGGAAAGATGTATATTCCATCTGCCTGGGAGTTGGCTGAGCCCCTGACCCTGGAGGACACTGCAATGAATCGGGCATCTGTCTATGCCAGAAACGCGAGTATAGTATCGGAACTGCATTCAGCTGTGTCATTGCCTTCTTCCTTCGCCAACCTACTCAGCACCGCTACATCTCTGTGCCTAACACTACATAATCTACCTCGACATCTACTACTGCTGCCCTGGTACTACAGCTCTGCCTATGGAGAGCTATTACATCTTTTGCTGCACCACACCATCTGTCCCAGAGGATCTGCACTGCAGCGCTGGTCCCCTTCTGACCAAATACCACAGGTGGCGTCACAAACTATCTACCTATAAACTTTATTGAGCTTCATTCCACCTATTTTTCATGGACGCCCGGGTCACCGCCGCTGCGACACTGGCTCGGTATTGAGTAAATCCCCCCCCACACTTGCCCTGAGGGTGATCCATAGGGGTTACAATGTGACCCATTCATTTCACTATTGTGCTGTGGTATAGAAATGACATGGTAATTTTTGGCCGCATGTGTTGTGGCTAAAGTCACCGTGTAACCCTAGCCTTACACTGGAACGCTGCTGTTTTTCAGAAAACATACAAGTTGGCCAGGAACCATACGTTTATTATGACTAATCTGAGGCTAGTCCCTGGTTTCTTTTCCCCACCCTCTTCCCTAGACTGACTGGTCTCAACCTATGTTTTTCAGTCCAGGTGAGCAGGGTTTGCTGAAGTTACCAGACACCTGCCTCCGAATAATATCTTAATCTCCTTGTCGTTATACCTGCGTTTCAAAGCAGGTTTTCTCTGAAACCCCATAGTCTCACAGTACATCAAAAAGTGATGGTGGCTCAGTGGTTGGCACTGCAGCCTTGCAGCTCTGGGGTCCTTGTTCATATTCCATCAATGACCACATCTGCAAGGCGTTTGTATGTGCACCTCTTTTTTGCGTGGGTCTCGTCCCACGCTCCAAAGACGGACTGATATTCACTGTCCCCATTGGGGCTCACAATCACTATGATTTCTGTGAAGCGCTATGTAAGTGAGTAAAATTAAATAGATAAAACATACACAGCTGCCTGTATTTCTGGCATGAATCTGACCAGCTGACAAGTTCCCTTTATTTATATTTCCTGAACTCGGGACAGGTGTTGGATGCCGCTCACAGAGCTAGCATTTTTTAATCTAACACACAATGCATTAACTATACCATGATGCTGAAAAAAATCTTGATGTAGATAATTATAACTGGACACATAATACAGCAAAAGGTGTCATATTTGTCATGTTAGGAAATGCTGCATTTATATGTTAAAACGCTTATTATAAGGTTGTAGACACAACATTGAAAATGCAGTAATGACATGATGGCCTCTAATTTCAATTGGATATTGCTGGTTTATTGCCAATATTAGATCATAGAATTGAATATCTGTATGTGAATGAAGGGGTGTGGTGGGCCTTGAGGAACAGTAAATCAGGGAGTTTTTAAAGGGAATCTGTCACCCATATTTAGTGATATCATGTAAAGATATCACCTAATTGTGTGTCCCATAAGGATTCTATTAGTGCTCTTGACTCCTCCCGACCCCGCATCTTTGAGGCATAAATACCTTTTTTATCTTGTTGGGGATGTGTGCAAATCGCTGTGGTCTGGTCCAATGGGCGTGGCTTAGTCGCCTTCTCCCCCCCCCCTCAGCTTGCTGCACGTAATCTTCATTTGTGAATATCACAGATAATGTTGGTTTCAGCGCTTACGCACTGTAAAGCCTCTGGCACCTGCGCAGTATGCTTTGCCCTACTGTTGGCGAAGCATATAATCGCTACTGCGCATGCGCCGGTATTTCCCAGCGCGGTCTATGCTCCTTCATGTGAAGACTTCCGGGGCATAGACTACGCTGGAAAATACTGGCGCATGCGCAGTAGCGATTATATGCTTCGCTCACAGTTGGGCAAAGCATACTGCGCAGGCGCTGGAGGCTTTACAATGCGCAAGCGCGGAAACCAACGTTATCTGTGATATTCACAGATGAAGATTACGCGCAGCAAGCCGAGGAGGGGGGGTGGAGAAGGCGATTAAGCCACGCCCATCAGACCGGACCGCGGTGATTTGCATACAGCCCCAACAAGATAAAAAAAAGAATTTATGCCTCAAAGGTGCGGGGTTGGGGGGAGTCAAAAGCCCTAATAGAATCCTTATGGGATGCACAATTGGGTGATATCTTTACATGATATCACTAAATATGGGTGACAGATTCCCTTTAAGTCTGTCTTGTCACAGGCTGCTGTTCCTCTCTTAAATTTTAACCTTTCTGTCTACCCTCCATCCCATAAAGATGACCTTTTCATCAATTGAACATGTTAGACTAGCCACATCATGGAATAGTGGCTGCAGAGTAAAACATAGTTGTTTTTTTTTATCTTCTAATTTCTCCTCTCTGTTGCCGAGATATTTGCTTTTAATGTTTAGGTTACAATAGCTGTTAAAATTCAAAGATTTAAAGTTGAGTCTAAGAGGAATTACCAGAGATTCTTAACCAGGGTGTGTACTTCCCCTGCATGAAGCTGACCAGTCATAAGAATGCAGCACCATATAAGGGGGAAAAAGAACATGCCCAGAATAGACTAGATCAGGTTCCTAACTGTAAGACATGCAATGACAGTCTGCTCTCCTCACTGGTTTCACTGCAGAGTTGTGTGTAATTTAACCTCTTAATGACCACCAATACGTCTTTTTAATGACCTGAGATATAAGAGAATAGCATCCTCATACATGTAACAATCCAGCATCTGTCGGCTGTACACTATAGCTGACAACTTGTTGCATTAGCCATGGTCAGTATTGGCACCGTTCATATGTTTAATCCCCTTAGGCCTGTTTGACACTTCCGTTTTTTCAAATCCGTCAAAATCCGTTGTTTTCCGTCAAAAAACGGATCCGCCATTTTTTGCAGGATCCGTTTTTTTGGTCCCATAGACTTCCATTACGGTTACCGCGGATCCGTCAAAAAAACGGATCCGTTTTTAAAAAAACGGATCCGTTTGCATCAGTTTCCGTCAAAAAAACGGAAACGGATCCGTTTGGCGGACACAAAAACGGAAGTGTGAAACAGGCCTTAGATGCTGCTGTCAATAATGACTATATCATATAACTGGTTAACAGAGTGTGGGGTCTTCCTCTTTATCCCCATTGCGCCCTCAGATCATGATTGTGTGGTCCTGATGTTTGCGATGGCAGTTCAGACTAAATAGCAGCCTTTGACTGCCAACTATAGCGGCCTGTTCAGACGTTAGCAACATTTAGGCAGTAAAAATACTTTTTCTTTCCTGCCATGATGCTTTGCATTAATTCCTGAAAATCAACTGAAGGTTAAAAAAAAAAAACTACCTGACTGCAGTTTTCAATATGCTGAGGGGTCTTTTTTTAAAATGGTACTACTTTTGGGAGTTTTCCATTATGTAGAACCCACCAAAGTCATTTTAAACCTGGATAGGTCACAAAAAAAAAAAAAAAAAAAATTTTTGTAAATTTTCCTTGAGAAAATGAAACATTGCTGCTACATTTTTAAACATTCTTAAATTCTAACAAAATAAAAGGAGATTTTACAAATGGTGCTGATGTAAAGTAGATGTGAGGGAAGTGTTATTTATTAATGTTTTTCTGTGGTATGACTATGTAAGATAACGAGCAGGAACGCGGGATGCAGTGATGGTATGCAGGCAACAGAGCAAGGGTTAACAGGATTTATTTACAGCAGAAATACTCCACGCAGGGAGATGTAGAGTTAAACAGTATTAAAGGTACGGTACAATATAATGGTTCAAATATTAGCTAACAAATAAGGAAGTCCTACCTCTGCAGCTTCTGCTGCGTACTCAATAGTGCCGACAAAGCCGGGTGCTACGCCTCCTCCTGGAGGTCGCTGTAGGCGTTGGTCCGTCTTCTGGTAACAGTGGTCGGTCTCTGGCACCTTCCACTGCCCCTTGTCCATATATCAACCTGGCTAATTAAAGGCACAGGCCACAGTCCTGTATGAGACCAACGTGGCTCCTCAACTATTTCCACTAGTAAAGTACGGTCAAAAATGTCAGGGCAACTATCTACTGACCCAGTCAGGGCACAAGTGTCAGTCTGGTATACAGTCTCTCTGTGTGTCGTACTCACGGTCACATAGGGCACAGCACCCGGGTCTCTGGCAGTCACTGGACACACACTGTACGTCCCACTCCCCTGGTCCCCACTGTTGGCGGCGGGCGGCGGCGGAAACTTGTCTGCGTGGCACTGCTCTGTGTGCACGACTCTGCACTGCTCCGTATGACTCTGCTCTCTCTGGCTCGGTGGCACACGGCTCTGCACTCTCTGGCTCGGTGGCACACGGCTCTGCACTCTCTGGCTCGGTGGCACACGGCTCTGCACTCTGGCTCGGTGGCACATGACTCTGCACTCTCTGTTTTGCTGCTGAGCACACAGCTACTCAGCAGAGCGGTCCTGGTCTCTCTCTTCAGGTGCAGCACTGCCTGTCAAGGGGGGGACCTGTGTGCATTGCTCACCAGTCTCCTGTGCACTGCTTTCCGCGCTGTTCCCCACCGGCGCCAGACTGCAGTCCTTCACATGCTTTTTCCTTTTATCTCCCTGCTGCTGCGCGCCCTTTACTGGCTCTCCCCGCCCCCTCCTGTCAGCAGGAAGCTCCGTCTCCCTAGGGCTTCCCCCAGGCTTCAGGGGAAGGTTCGCCCCTCTCAGGCTTCCCCCCGGGAACAGAGGATGCAGTCCCTTCAGTTCCGGACCTGGCATGCAGGTACACGGGGCAGCACGGTGGATCAGTGGATAGCACTACAGCCGTGCAGCGCTGGGGTCCTGGGGTCAAATCCCACCAAGGACAACATCTGCAAGGAGTTTGTATGCTCTCCCCGTGTTTGCATGGGTTTCCTCCGGGTACTCCAGTTTCCTCCCACATTCCAAAGACATTCTGATAGGGAATTTAGATTGTGAGCCCCATTGGGGACAGTGATTATAATGTGTGCAAAACTGTAAAGTGCTGTGGAATATGTTAGCACTATATAAAAATGATTATTATTATTACCCGCTGTCCGGTCTATCTCCTTACAACTACTGTATATGGGTTAACGGGATAATCATTCAATTTGAAAATTGCATTTTTTTTAATTTGTCAAATTTAATGATTTTGTTTTTCATAAACAAACACAAAACATATCAACCTAAATTTACAGTTATCATAAATTTTATAATGTGCACTAAAACACCCCAAATCACTAGGATTTGTTAAAGCATTCCAGAGTTATTACCACATATAAAGTGACCCTGGTCAAATAAAAAAAAAAATGGCCCTGTCACTAAGGGGTTAAAAAAAGGGGGGAATATAGGGCATAGCTGAGTGTGAGTACTTACACCTTTCATCTCACAGCACTCAGTGTGGGGGGAAGGGCAGTACAAGAGAGCTGAGCTATGTCTGATTATAAAAGAAAAAAAAAAGCTTTCAACTCTCCTCTCATAATTTTGTCAGTTCTGCTGTGCTGCCCCTCTCCCCCCACACTGACTGTCCTGAGATGAAAGTTAAAAGGTTAGTCTATCTCTGCTTTACTCCCCACATTTGGAATCGCACACAGTTCTGCAGTGAAATAATCATCTTTATTTTTATATAGCGCTAACATATTCTGTGGCGCTTTACAGTTTGCACACTTTATCACTGTCCCTAATGGGGCTCACAATCTAAATTCCCTATCAGTATGTCTTTGGAATGTGGGAGGAAACCCACGCAAACACGGGGAGAACATACAAACTCATTGCAGATGCAAGGCTGCAGTGCTATCCACTGAGACACCATGCTACCCAGGATCTCAGGGGAGCAGACTACCTGTCATTAGATGGCTTGGAATAAGAAACCTCTGCTATAAGCTTTTGTAGGGGATTGTTTTTTTCCTCCATTATGTTCTCGCCTGCTTATAATTGGTGAAGCTCATGCAGGGAAAGAAGTACACACCCCCTGAGCTAAATCACTGGCAAAGCCTGCTTGGACTTAAAGGGGTTGTCTGGTCAAAACCAATAAGTCTGCAGTCACTCTGTGTGACTGCAGACTTATGAATCAAACCATCGCACGCACAGTGCTCTGTGGGGATTCACCAGTTTCAGACCCCGGGAATGAAGGGTATGTATGAGTATTGCATACCCCCGGCCAGTGGTTGGGGCCGCTCGCCATCCACTTGAATTGAGCCGAAGCCGGGGCCCTCCTAATGACATGGACAGCCAGTGGGCGTGTCCGACTAGAGGGTGCGGCCTCACTCCATACAAGTGTATGGAGAACGAGGCCGCGCCCACTGGCCGGGGACTATATATAACTCTTACATACCCCACAGCGTGCAGAGGGGATTTATAAGCCTGCGGTCACAGAGTCACTGCAGACTAATCGGTTTTGACCAGACAACCCACGATTATAACCTAAACTTCGCAAATTAATGTCTCTGCAACGAACAGGAAAAAATTAGAAAAATAAAAAGTTTTATTAAGTTCTACAGCTACTATTTTTTGATGTGGCCAATTTAACAGGATAAAATTGGTGAAGAGTCCTCTTTTTTTAAAGGTTATGTCTCTGACTTATGATGCTTAGTTGTATGAAAGCTGTATTACTTTGTGGTATAAAAAAAATCAAGATTGTGCAACAAAAAAAAATTTGGTTCTTATATTAAAACACAATGTTTCTTTATTGCAGAAAATCTTCATCGAACCTGGAAGTTTATCACGAAATACAATCTTAAAACTGAGACAACAACGACGTGCACAGCTACTTACTCAGGAATAATGGACTTTTGAGAGTAACAAGTGACACATTCCTTCAATAATTGCACTGAAAAACCATTCCATGTCTGTTGCAGCATATTGTACAAAGTATGTTGTATTCTAGACAGTGAAAGGTTAGAGGATTTCCACCCAAAACCTATATTAGTGAATCCAAAGTTGGAGCAGCAGCCAGAGTTAAATTTTCTGCTTCTTTAACTGACAAAGTGACATTTTTGCATAGTTCTGTTGAGCCCATCAGTAACTGCACCAATACTAGTTGGAAATGATAGTGTAACTAAATGTAAGTGTGCTTGAAATGGTTAGAACTGAGATCAGGTCCAAGTTTGGTACCTCAACCACCCTGGGAGTGTTTCCCGCAGTCTTTGATGCTAGCTCTGCAGAAAAAGAAGAGTCCCTGTACTGTCACATTGATGATCTGGCTGGGAACCCAGAAGTCCTACTTCCTGGCCATGCAATTAATGTGATCAATGGTGAATCTCATGGTGGCAACAAGCTGGCGATGCAAGAATTAATGATTCTGCCATTTGATCCCTCCAGCTTTAGGAAGACCATATGCCCTGGCACTAAGGGTTACTACAATCTAAACAACATAATCAAAGACAAACCTGGAAAGAATTCCACCTGTGTTAGCGATGGGGATGGCTTTGCAAGTTCCCTTGAACTATTATTTATTTTTTTCTTATTATTGATACTCTGTTTATAACATTTTCAAAGTTAAAATGCAATTTGTGCAACATCAAAACAATAACCTATTAGAACAAGGCATGTGTTTTTATGAATTTTACTCTGATGGAAAGTAAGGATTGGATTCAAATCCTAAGATGACACCAGCAAATACTTCACCCCCTGACTAGGTGGTTGACCTGTACAAGAGTTTAATTTAAAGAGTGCTCAGTTTTTTCCATTGAAGAACCATTTGACCTGGATGCTGGGCTGCATGGTCAAAGTTCATCATGTAGGGTCAAGTAGTTAAAGATTATTTGACTGTAACCAACTTGTAAAGAATTGAGAAGGCCTGCAACTGAACTCTTCAAAAGATCAACCAAATTATGTTGGTTACTGATTATCTGCAGCCATGCTGGCTGGCTGTGAGCAACAGCCGGGGAGTAATTGTCAGCTAGAGAAATTGAAGACCCTATACTGGATAGGTAAAAACCAGTGCTCCATGTAGATCTAAGAGACTTGCAAAATACAGCTAGCTGCCTTCAAAACATGCCTTTTGGATCCTCTTCAGTTCTCAGCTAATACTTCAGAAATCCAGTAGTCAACGAAGAAGAATCAGATGGGTCACTTAACCATCTTTATGTGGTTGCTGTAAATCTAGGAGTGTGCAGGAACTGGCAGACGGCCTTCATTGCTGTAGAGGCCATGATCACCCCTAAACTTTGCTGCAGTAACTGTAGGGTACACACAAGCCTCTTCCTCGCAATCATGCAGCTTCTGACTTTCCAATCCGAGAAGCTAAATTGTTATGGCCTCGATCTCTTAAATCTGTTTTACATAGTATGATCTTGTCTTGTGTAGTGTCGGGAGACTATGTAACAATTAATGTGCAAAATGAAAAATTTAGTTTTTATGAACAGCAATTGAACTGTTTTGAAGGTGAAAAAAATAATTTGCAGGTATCGTAGATCTAATCATTGCTGCTATTAAGTTACAATTTGTTTATGTAGCCGATTTTAACATTTTGGGTGGAAATCTTCCCCCACCCCATTCTCCCAACAGGGCACAGACTGTTAGCACAGGCCATTGGCTTACCTTTAAGTGCATAAACACTCCTCCTTTTTTATTGTAATTGGTAGACCTGACCTATCAACTTGTTTTTCAAATTCCTATAGAAATAATAAAGATGCAATCAAAACAAAACTATATTATCTCATGAACTACTTGTCAGTTAAACTTTTTAATAAACTATTTATTACTTTCTGTGTTGCAAAATGTTTGTAAAGTTAAACACTTAAAGGGAATCTGTCAGCAGGTTCAACCCTGCTAATCATTTATATAGGCATGCAGTTTATAGAAAGATTTAATACATTGATACCTTTTTGTATGTGTTATGGATTTCTCTGCACGAACTCATCACATGTTTTTCTTAATATGTAAATGAGGTGTTCAGATCTATGGGCAGGCTATAGATCTACTTGATAATCTGCATTTATGGTTCAGTTCTGTAGTTGACACCTTCTCTGTATGTAAATCGATCCCCCTCTCGGCATGTGTGACGGGAGTCTCTTTTGCGGAAATCTCAGGGGGTGGACAGATCGCTGGTCTACTTCCTTATGAGCAGAGTTGTGTACCTTTCGGTACAGACACCACTCAACTTGCTGTTTTTCTTTGGGGAACCACACGTGGCTGAGCACTGCGCAGACTCAAGGAGAGTGGAAATCTGTGAACCCCCTCACCCACAACCCTAGAGAGACCGATGTCACACATGTTGAGAGGGGGTTGATTTACATATAGAGGAGATGCAGACTATAGAAATGAGCTGTGGACGCCGATGCTATGGGTAGGGCTGGACTGGCAATTCTGGCAAATGCCAAAAGGGCCAGTCTGGTCATGGGCCACCTTGTCTGCTATATTATCAGAATCTGCATCCTCAAGACGCCCATATTGTTAACTGTTGTGACTGAGCACAAAGTCACTGGCTCCGTCACTTACCCCAGCAGGCCGCGGATGTCCCTTCTGTCTGCGACCTGCTGGAGGCCAGCACCAACAGGGGACATTGGCAGTGCAATATCGTTACTGCATCGTGCCACCAGCATCCACTGCAAGAAAGGATAGAAGAGGAATAAGACGTTGTGGAGTATGAGGTGTCTGGATTAGGTGAGTGTAGGGATTTTTTTTTTTATTTTGGGGGGTTGTGGGGGACCTCACTATTTAGGGCACTGTGAGTTGACCATCATGGTATATAAGGAGCACTGGCGTGGATCACCATACTATATAGTGTAGTGTTGGGAGGACCATCGTACTACATAGGGTGCTGTTGGGAGGACCATCATACTATATAGGGGCTGTGAGGTGTACCATCATAATATATAAGGAACTGTGAGGTGTACCATCATCCTATATAGTGGGCTGTGGAGGGACCATCATACTATATACAGGGCTGTTGGCGGGACCATCATACTATATGGGGGGGAACTGTGAGGGTACCATCATACTATATAGCGGACTGTGGGGGGACCATGATATAGTATTGGGGCTATGGGGAATCTTCATAGTGTTTGGGATTCTATCATACTGTGCAAAACAGATCTCATAAAACATTATATTTTATTTCAATATTCTTAAAAAGTAAAATATATATATATATATATATATATATATATATATATATATATTCAGACATAAGTAAGATGCAAACAGAGTATTCATAAAAAGGGTGATGCCAGTACATGCGTACATAATTTTTTTTTTTTTTTTTTTTTTTTAAAGACCAAAATATGTATATGATAATATATGAAAAGCTGGGCCTAAAAATAAAAGCCCCTTAAAATATACCCCTAGTCAAGGACAATTGCCATGACTATTGCTAAATCCATTTTAGCCAAGAAAAAAGATCAAGTAAAGTGCTCACATCAAGCTGGTATGTAGAGATGTAGGGGTAAAGTACATATGTGCTGGCCCACCATCCCCAACGCACGTTTCACCCAAGGCTTCATTGGGAGCGCCCTTTACTTGATCTGTTGTCTTGGCTAAAATGGATTTAGCAATAGTCATGGCAATTGTCCTTGACTAGGGGTATATTTTTAGTGACTTTTGTTTTAAGGCCCAGCTATTCATATATTGTCATATATTTCTGTCTTTAAAAACAAATTGTACTGGCATCACTCTTTTTATCATAGAATCATAGAGTTGGAAGGGACCTCCTGGGCCATCTGGTCCAACCCCCTGCTCAAAGAAGGATTCGCTAAATCATCCCAGACAGATGTCTGTCCAGCCTCTGTTTGAAGACTTCCATTGAAGTAGTACTCACCACTTCTCGTGGCAGCCTGTTCCACTCATTGATCACTCTAACTGTCAAAAAGTTTTTTCTAATATCCAGTCTGTGTCTCCTCCCATTCAGTTTCATCCCATTGCTTCTAGTCTTTCCTTGTGCAAATGAGAATAAAGATGATCCTTCTACAATGTGACAGTCCTTGAGATATTTGTAGACAGCTATTAAGTCCCCTCTCAGTCTTCTCTTTTGCAAGCTAAACATTCCCAAATCATGCAACCTTTCTTCATAAGACAGGGTTTGCAGACCGGTCACCATTCTGGTCGCTTTTTTCTGAACTTGCTCCAGTTTGTTGATGTCTTTTTTAAAATGTGGCGCCCAAAACTGGACACAGTTTTCCAGATGAGGTCTGACCAAAGAGGAGTAGAGGGCAATAATGACTTCACGTGATCTAGACTGTATGCTTCTGTTAATAAATCCTATAATTGCATTTGCCTTTTTTGCTGCAGCATCACACTGTTGACTCATATTCAGTCTGTGATCTATTAGTATACCCAAGTCTTTTTCACATGTGCTGTTGCTTAGCCCTATTCCTCCCATTCTGTATATGCTTTTTTCATTTTTATTGCCCAGATGTAGTACTTTGCATTTTTCCTTGTTAAAAACCATTCTGTTAGTTGCTGCCCACTGCTCCAGTTTATTTATATCTTTTTAGGAATACTCTGTTTGCATCTTACTTATGTCTGAATGAAAATATATATATATATATATATATATATATATATATGTGTACAAAAGTTTGGACACACCCTCAGAGTGATTCTACAATTTTCATAGTCGTGAAAATAAAGAAAACGCTTTGAATGAGGTGTGTCCAAACTTTTGGTGTGTGTGTGTGTATGTGTGTGTGTATAATCATTTTTTAAGAATATTGAAATAAAATGTGTTTTTTGTTTTTTTTTTGAGACCTGTTTGAAGGGATTTTAGTTTCTCATTTTTTTGTTGGCATCCTATCATACTGTGTGGGATGGCTGAGAAGGGACCACCTTACTGTGTAGGGTGGTTGTTGTGGACATCATACTGTGTGGGGTAACCGTAGTGGATGTGGAGATCATACTGTGGGAGCTGTGGTGGCCATCAGGGGATGGTTATGGGGCACATCATACATTATGTGGGCTGTGAGTTCCTCATAGTGTACAGGAGACTTTGGACATCACACTTTTTATATAGGGTAGATATCATACTGTGTGGAGGTCTGTGGTGCCTCTCATACTTTATATTGAGGTTTATGGTGGAATCTTACTGTGTGGGGTGCTTTGGGGCATCATACTTTATCTAAGGTGTATCATAGTGAGTGAGACCACTTAGCTAGTTATTTTGCACCTAGTGAAGCACCTAAGTGCTACAATACATTTCCTTAGTTTCTAAAAATGTTGGGAGATATGCTCTTCTTTGTGACGTGATAGGACTTTTTCTATGGGGCGCCTGTTATTTCTATGCACACCCGTACTCAAGAGCATTATTACAAAAAAGAGGCAGTGGGGGTGATTATAATAAGGAGGCACAATAGGAGGATTGTTATCATTTTAGGGGAAGCAAGGAGGCATTATTATTCTATGAAGGCACAGGGAATATTTTTATTATAAGGTTACATGGGCATTATTAGAGGTGAAGGGGAGCATTTTTAAAGGAGGCACGGGAATTATCACAAGTTGTGGTTTGTGTAGAGGTGGTAGAATGTAAGCAGGGGGTTGGAAAATGGGTAAAGTGAAGATGTCTGTGTGTTAACTTTTGCAATGACGCGTTATGGATGGATTGAGAGGTCATGGTGCTCTGGACCGAATGCAAAGAAAAAAGGAAAATGAATTATAGCAATCAGCGAGAACATCACTGGTGAGAACCTGCACAATAAGCACATACACGGTCTGCAGAGCACTGGTGTAAATCTGATACCACCATACAGTTACCATATAATGGTAGTAACGTAACAAGGTGACACGGGGTGGTAGTCGTGGGTGAGTCCATTAATCAACAGTCAGTGAGCACCTCAGCACCTTGTACATGAAAAGATAAAGTCCTGGTACTGCTATACAGTTGGTTACCTCTGTTACTCCAGCTTCTGGCTCCCAGGTTCCTTGAAACACCACAAAGTCACAGTTCTTTTCCAACAGTTGAACTTTACTAAACAGCAATGCATTCATCCAGGGGTGGATTAAGGGTAGCCAGGGCCCGGGGCAGTTCAGACTCTGTGGGCCCCCCTCGTCACGTGACGGGGGTCACGAATCGTAGAGCCACACTCTACATAGAGAATAATGGGGCCTAAAGCACCGACCTCCACCCGCAGAGCCACACTCTACATAGAGAATAATGGGGCCTCCAGCACCGACCTCCACCCGCAGAGCCGCACTCCACATAGAGAATAATGGAGCCTCCAGCACCGACCTCCACCTGCAGAGCCCCACTCCACATAGATAATAATGGAGCCTCCAGCACCGACCTCCACCCGCACTCCACATAGAGAATAATGGGGCCTCCAGCACCGACCTCCACCCGCAGAGCCGCACTCCACATAGAGAATAATGGGGCCTCCAGCACCGACCTCCACCCGCACTCCACATAGAGAATAATGGAGCCTCCAGCACCTACCTCCACCCGCAGAGCCACACTCCACATACATGGCTGCTCTCAGTGCTCTGTGCTGTGCGCACAGGACCTGTGATGAGGTCACAGGAGGGGAGGAGACAGGGGTCACATGATCGCAGGCCCTGACACCTTACCTCCTGTGATCTCATCACAAGCCTTTGCACGCTACCAGCAGCATCAGCGTTCACGCTACTTGTAGATGCTGCTGGTAGCAGAGCACATAATGCCGCCCCCACGGTCACTCACTTTTAGGTGGGGAGAAGATGGAGTGCCATTGCAGCAGCCAGCAGGAATGTGGTGGGGGCCCCCTTAGAAGCTCTTGTGGTGGGGGCCCCGGGGCTGAAGCCCCGCCTGCCCTGCCTATAATCCGGCCCTGCGCGGTGGCGGATTATAATGGGGCAATTTACTGGCCTGGGCTGTGGGCCCCTTAACCCCACTGGGCCCGGGGCAACTGCCCAAATTGACCTCATTATAATCCGCCACTGCATTCATCACATCAGCAGCACAGTTCACACAGGTCAACGTTTCCTGTGCTTTCCCTTCCTCTGCCATCTGGGCAGTCCCTTTGGACAGTCTGTGTCCCATCTGTACCTTCAGCGTCACCAGCTCCCTGTCAGCCCCTTGTCCGGTTCCAATAGGGAAAGGTGCCGGGAACGTCATCTCAGCTTCTCCCGTCCGGTCTTAGACCCCCAATCCTTCCTGGTGATGATCCTGTTGAGCTGGTGCCCATTTACACAGTTCTTCAGCCCGGGGGCAACTTACTGCCATCCGCAGACTATCCCACACAGCCTGTAACTGTCTCACTGTATGCGTTCTTCCCTTGGGCAGACTGCCCTGGAGTCTGCTTCCAAACGGAAAGTGCCCTTTCTATATCTCCCAGTCCTGTGCTGTTCTGCTCTGTGTCCCTCTCATTTAATTAACTCATATGCTACCAATACCTTACTACTCTCACATCTATCATATGCTCTATCTCTATTGTGCCCCCCTCTATTCTAGTCCCCCTACAGTCCTATACTACTTCCTAATCCATACCTAAGCCTACTAAGCTATGCCCAATACATAACAAATACATTTGCATTACAGTACACACATTAGTAAAACATTAATAAAACGTAAGGGTGCTGCATGTGACACAGGTGAACAGCGTTCAGGAGAGAGAAGGTACATGAGGGTCCCCGCCACCTCCTTACAGTAACATCAGTCCTGGTACAGTGTTTTTGGTTAAAGTAGTTGTCAAGCTTGAAGTTAAAGTCTGCAGTGACTGTATGTTGCTACGGACTTCTGAATCTTCGCAGAGCTCGCACGCGGTGAGGATTCTCCCGTGCTGGCACTGGGAGTTGGTGATCGTGTGCAGTGGTGTAACTTGAACAGCATGGGCCCAAGTAAAAGCTCTAATGGGGCCCCCAATTATTGCAAGTCTTGAAAAGCATTGGTCTTTTTAGATGGGCTAAAAGGACTTTTTGGGGTCCCCTAGGCTCCAGGTCCCAGGTGCGATTGCAACCCTCGCACCTACTGTTGTTACGCCCCTGATTGTTACCGCAAGTATGCGATTTGCATACATGTGGTCACGTGCTAACTAGATGTGCACGGCCGCGCTCAATACAAGTCAAATTGGCAAAGCCGGGTACAATTAGTCGGAATGTGGCCGGAGGTGTGAAAATCGCATACTTGCGGTCACATGACGGCCGCTCCCAATGTCGACACCAGAGAATCCTCAGTGTGCGCTATGAGGATTCAGAAGTCTGAAGTTACATAGACTTTACCCTCAACCCCTTTAATGATCAGTATGGTGGTATTATCAATATTGTATATGCTGATATTTGGTTATGGTTTGTTGGTATTTGCCTGTAATATTGCAATATTATTCTGATACTATAATTAATCTTTTATATAGCAATATTATTGGTATTATTAGAAATATTGGTCTTGTAGTAAATCTGGATTTCCTCCAGGCAGGGTAATATTAGTGATATACCGTATATCCATCTGGTGCTCAGTGGCAAGGACAGCATGGGCCTGTGTGATATCAAATGCCAGCGCTGAATTTCAGTCCCAGTCCGTCCCTGGCTATGGGAGATCGATGCACTGCCTGTAGATCGGAACAGCTCATTTAAATATTAAGAAAAACAGATTTATCTGCAATAACTCATCGCATCACGGATATAAAGGTATCAATTTATTAATGTTTCCATAACCTGCATTACTATATAGATGGTTTAGGAAAGTTGAACCTGCTAACAAATTACTTTTTAAAGAAGATTTTTCACCCAATTTTATTTTTCTTATTGAACTAGACACATGATATAAATAGTGGCTGCATAGGAGAATAAAATCTTTTATTTTGCCTCTGCATTGTAGAGAGCTTATCAAAGTATTTAGTTGCTAAAGAGTTAATTTTAATTAGGTCCAAGTGATTGTCAGCAGATGGCTTTCACTGGTGTCCTGAACTTCTTCCCCCTTGAGTGTTGCTGCCTGGTTATGATTGGTCATACTCATAATCAATCAAATGCAGGCAGCAACACTCAAGGGAAACAAGAACACACCCGCACCATAGCTTGGAATAGATTACTCCAATGTGAGGTGTATAATGAGACAACCTGATACCACTGCCTAGCATGTACAAGTTGCTGTGAGCCCATTAGACACTTTCTGAAGGTGTCATCTCCTGGCAATCTGTGTGGGGGAGAGGCAGCACAGCTTAGTTTAGCTGTGTCACATTACTAACTCTTCTATGGGCTCTCCTCCTTTTATAGTGCGGTCACCTCTGCTATACTGCCCCTTCTCCGACCCTGTATGTAAAGACATGAGAACTGAAGGGTGTCCTTATGTTGGTTGTGTGCATATTTTAAGAGCTCTTTAGAGTAAAATCAGACAATTTGAGCACAACAGACATAAGAGTGATTACTGACCTCTTTGAGTGCTCATATACCAGCAGGAGTGGGGGGAGGGGCAAAGCATCACATGTGACAGTGCTAATAGAGGAGGAGAGCTGATGGAAAGGTTTGTAATGTGACACAGCAAAATGAAGCTGTGCTGCCCCTCCCCCACATGGTCAGCCAGGAGATGACAGCTCAAATGTCATTAATCACTTTTTCTCACAGCAACTTTTAATGGCTCTACAGTGATATTGGGACTGTCTGTCATTACAGCTTCCAAAGGAGTATCCCCTCGGCTTATACACAAGTCAGTTGTCCCAGAAAACTGATAGGGGAGGGGGAGTGGCGGAGCAGCTGGTGACAGAGGCAGGAGACGGTGGCTGTGGCTACAGCCTGTGCCGCTGCTAAAGAGAAATGAATATTAATTTCTATTATAGCGCGCACAGTGACAGCCGCTGGCTTCCAGAAGACATCCTACTCACCCTCCAGCGTGCCCTGCATGTCGTTGGTTCTGACGCTGTGGCAGCATCTCGTTGGTGCTGGCTTCCTGCAGCTCTTCCTGCGCTGAGTGATCACGTGGCACTGCTCATTAAGGTAATGAATATGCACGCGTCTCCACTCGCATAGGCGTTACAGCACTTTTTGTGGAATTGTGGTGGCTAAAAAACCTAATCTTGGCATTCTTGAACTTTTTTCCATTTACACTGTTTACCGATCAGGTTAATTTTTATATTTTGATCAATTAACTTCTCTGAATGGTGCAATACCAAATGTGTGTGTTTTTAAATTTTTTTAATATCTTTTATTTTCACTGGGGGGAAAGGGGATGATAACTTTTTTTTATTTTCTTTGACTTTTTACGGATTTTGTTAGCCTCCTTTGGGAGCTTAAAGATGCGATTGTCTGATCGATTGCTATGTGCGTTAGCATCGCTGCATATTGCAGAAATTAATCTCCTTTTGAAGCTCTGCCAGTCACAGGGGTCTTCAGCTGAATACATCTGTCATGTAAATCCATCGGCGATCCACGATCATGTCACTGCTGCGCCAATGGCTGGAAATACTGACGCGCTCTCGTCTGCAATGAGTTAAATGCCACTGTTAGAGATTGATGGTGACATTTAACAGGTTAACAATCAAGGGCAGAGTTCTTCTCCACCTGCTATTGTTTGCAGCAGCTCTTAGCTCTGCTGGGTATGGGCTCTCTGTTTTAGCCCGCTCCATACATCTGTTTCCAACTTTTGCCTTGAATATATATCGCATGTCATGAAAGGGTTAATTAATAATGTTTACCATTGTCTACTTTTTCAAACTACCTTTTATTTTGTTAGGATTTTTACGTTTCCATGAGAGAAAAATCTAAAAAATACCTGAAAAATTGATGCTAAACTTTTCACCCATCGTATATCCTATTTTTTTCAAGGGCCTACTGGGATTTGTTACTTTGAGGTGCCTATATATTGTAAAACTCCCCGCAGTGTGTGCAAAACTGCTTTAGGCTGGTTTCACATGTCCTGATATTTCCAGTACTGGAAAAACTAGTACCAGAGATATCCTCGTCTGTGTGTCTACTTACGGCACACGTGTGGCAAACGTGCTGCATCAGTACCACACGGACGGCCGCTGGGGTAGAAGCATTACAGTAAGCGATGTTCCCCGGCAGCGGGTACTGAAGACAGCTCTCATCATTCTCCCCTGCTCGGCTGGCGATCGACGAGAGCAGAGGAGAATGATGAGTTATATTAAAGTCAGAACGATGACAGCAGGTGGGGGCTTTTGGGACTGTTACTCCCTTCATCCGACACCTGCTGCCGCTAAGAACATTGACAGCAGAAGCGGATGATCAGGGTATTCCTCCGCCGCTGCCTGCGATCTAACTAAATAAATGAATGAATGAAAAACCTGATGTGGGTTCCCCCCCCCCTATTTTCTATAACCAACCACGCAAAACTCACAGCTGGGGGGGCTGCAACCCTCAGCTGTCAGCTTCAGCAATGTTGGTCATAGAATAGAGGGGTCCCTAAGCTGTTTTTTTTTTTTTTTTAATTATTTTGACAGACAGCCTTGCTAAAGCTCACAGCTGGGGATGTTGTTCTCAGGCTGGTAAGGGGCCATTGATATAGGCCTCCCCAGCCTAAAAACAGTGGCCCGCATCTGCCCAGAAAAAGCACATCTATTAGATGCGCCAATTCTGGCGCTATGCCTGACTCTTCCCAGTTGCCCTGTAGCGGTGGCAAGTGGGGTAATAGTTGTGGGGTTGATGTCACCTTACAATTCAAAGGTGACATTAAGCTCACAGCTTGGTAATGGAGAAGCGTCTGTTATGAGCTCATTTTCTCCTTCACCTTTGCTGTCCGATGAACTTCCTCTGCTGGTGAAAGGAGGTAGTGAAATTGATTTGGATGGGAAAAACCTGTCATCTGAACAGGTGGAGTGTGATTGGACATCCGGAATCGCTGAGTGGATATAAAGCCGCCAACGCCCTGCTGGATTGCTGGTGATCCTCTCTGCTCTGAGCTCTGGCCTCCAGTTTAGTCCTGTCTACTAAAGCTAAGCTTTTGCTCTGCTATTTTTCCATGAGATTTTGTCTGGTTTACTTAGTGTTTGTGTTCAGCCAGCCCTGGTTGGGACTGGCTGAACTCCATTTTTGTCTCTGATCAGTTGATCTCTTTCCTCTGTTTTCAGAATATACCTGAGTGCTGATATAGTGATTTTGAAGTCTAGTGACTTCAGGGCCTTTTCTATCAGACATGTTGTACATTATTTTTGGCAGGGTTTTTGCGTGATTGCAGACAGTTGCTTTTCTTTCCTGTCCTATCTAGTTAGTGAGGGCCCCATCGTTTGCTCAGCCTGTCTTTCTGTCTGTGTCTGTGTTTTCATCTGTTTTCACCGTCAATACATGTTGGGGGCTGTCTATTCCTTTGGGTCTGCTCTGGGGCAGTTTAGATTTCCCCTTTCTTTCTTTAGGTTTATTTAGTTCTCCGGCTGTGAACGAGGTGTCTAGGACCACCGTAGGAACACCCCACGGCTACCGTTAGTTGTTGTGAATAGGATCAGGGGTCTGCAATCCGCTAGCTACCAACCTCTCCGGTTTTCTGGACTTAGCTTGTATTTTTGTTTATTCCTCCTCCGGTGACTCATTCATAACAAGCGTCTATAAGACACCTATCCATTACTAATCCTATAGTTGTATGGTAAAGACACAGCCAGAATAAAGTCTTTCATTTGAAATAAAACCAAACAGTTTTCCATTTTTATTACTCCTAATTCCAGCGAAGCCCTCGTTCTCCTGTAATAAAAGTAAAATAAAAACCAACAATATACCATACCTGTCCATTGTTCTCTTCCATGCCGTAATCCATCTCAGGGGGATAAGCTGTTTTCAACCTACACGATGCCAAGATGTGACCGTCCCAGCTCAAATCCACTGGTGAATGAGAAGCTGCGAGCGCAGCTTCAGTGACTAGCAGTGACGTCCCAGAGGCTGCCCTCCCAGCCGGCCTGAACTGCAGTGACCTCTGGACTGTGGGAAAATGCCAGTGATGAGGTCACCGTAGTTCAAGCTCAGTGTCTTCACAGCAGATCACCATGAGAATTTTTCGAACTCCAAGTTGCCAAGCGACAGCCAACCTCAAAATCTTAATGATTTAGAGATGATACCCAAAGAGGAGTGGACCAAAATTCCTCCTGACATGTGCACAGTAATCTACCATCATTGAGTCATTCCAAAAACTCTGGTAGCGGTGTTCCATTACCTTAATGTCCTTGTGGACCCGCTGCCTTGTTCATCGCTTACATCCCCAAGATTTTGAGGGAAGAAACTTAATTGTGAATGCAAAAAGTGCACTGTCAGAGACATGCGGCATCCAAGACACTGGTATGCTTTTAGCAGTTCCTCAACACCTTCAACATATTCTGGACATTTTTGTTTTCCTAAGAAGTTTTCACAGATCCACTTGAAGGTTTTCCAAGATCTCAATTCCTTATCATTCAGAGTTCCTACAAACACATCATCTCTCATAAGCTGAAAAATTCTTATAAAAACCAGTGGCGCTACGTGAGGGTATAACGTGATATAACGTGAGGGTTTTTGAAGAGAGACAATATTGTGGGTATTACTAGCGCAAATATACATTTTTAAGTAATCTCTCATAAGCTCTCTGATCTGAGGACCAACAAATGCCCCTTCCTTCAGTTTTGCTGGTGAAATTTCTGTGAAATTTACTGGAACCCTTTGTCTTTGCCATGGCTTTCACAAAGCTTTTAAATCTCAACTTTATATGTAGTGGAGGAAGAAAGATTTTTGTTGGAGCAACTAAAGGATTATGCTGAACATTGTCTGTACCTGGAACATAGATGTTTCTCTGTCCCCAATCACGACGAACATAATGCACTACTGTATTTCTACTGTCCCATAAACACAAGAAGCAACAATATTTTGTGAAACCTCCTTACATTGCCCATAGCAGACCAATCACTTTCAAATCTCCACAGATATGCCATTGCTGATGCTTATATGGTATAGCATCCAAAACAATTGACAGATTTTCATAACCTTCCTTTAGATGACATGAGTGAGCAATAGGGATTGATGGTTTCATATTTCCATTGTGACGCAAAACTGCTTTCAAACTTCTCTGGGATGAGTCAATAAACAATAGCCAATCTGAAACAAAATACTCGAGCCAGTTCTTCAAAGAGTCCATTCACATTGTTACAGTACACCATTGGTCCATCAACTATGAAAAATTGTGTTTTAAAGTGTTGCTTCTGTTTTGGTAATAACACACTGACATAATCATGAAGAAGATTATTCTGTTTCAACCTAGATGCAAGAAATAAGGCTTTATCTTTTGACAATGATAGGTCTCTGATGAGATCATTTAATGTTGAGTAAAGTGTTCTGGCTGCTCCTTCAGGTACATACTCATCTTGACTTGAGGTCTCCATGCCTTCGCCAGTAGCTTCAGCTCCATAGTCTTTGTATTCTATTTAATTTTCATCCAATCCAAACAACAGTGGTACAGGAACTGGCCTAATCGTAGATTCAAGTTCAGGATAATTAATCTTATGTTTGCTCTTTGTAGACAAGCCCTTCAGTTTGACAAAACAAAAGTAGTAGTCATCACTATCATTTTTGGGTTCTCACCAAATCATGGGAACAACAAATGGCATAGCCACTTTCCTCATATTCAATCAGTCACGAAGACCATTTAAACAACTTGAGTATATCACGAGGGGCCCAGCTTTTGTCTTGATCACCAAGTGGACACTTAAAGTACATCTGGTGCATCTTTTTAATATCATGAGTGATTTTAGCTTACTTGGCCTTTTGGTGTAAAAGAACCACACACATAGCAGAATCTGTTTGGATGATTGATACACTGTCGGGCATTTTTCTCCTTTAAATCAGATCAAATAGTAGAGTAAGTTCAGTTTAATGGTGGTAACAAACTAAAAAAAAATGTGATGAGCCCACCAACTATATTTAGATATTTCCCCAGAGATGACAGAAGCAGCTTATATTTAGAACTAATTTTACTGGAGGTAATCCTGGTAGATAACTATATACAGTTGTGAGGTAAACGGGTTCCTATTCCGTACGGATGAACATTTGCAGACAGGCAGTTTCTCAGTGTGATATTGGCTGCTTTCAGGTTCTCTCTCTAGAGACCCTCACTCAGTTACACCTCAGTGGCTGACCTGTTTTCTTCCCTCTGAGGCGACCTGCCCTCACAAAAAAGCAGTGAAACTCCTCTGATAATGGTGGCTGTCTGCTGCCTTCCCTTCTACCTCCCTGTGGCAGACATGCAGTGGATACTGTGTCTGGAGGAACGTCCTGCCCCATCTACTGGCTAACACAAGGCTGTGGGACGGATCTCCCCAGTGAACAGCATACGCGCATATTTTGCCCCATCTACTGGCTTCTATAAGTATACTACAACAGGCAGTGGGACGGACCACCCCAAATAAGAGCACATGAATCTTCACAATAGGTTTATTACCTATTACCACGTATTTGGTACAATACGTAACTGAAGGTCAAAATTTGACCGAAACTTATTTATATACTACAATAAATATTCTTCTGACTATCCTAAAGTTGAGTGCTAGGTTTAAAACTACTTGGTTTTGGAACCTAACCTTTAGCACCATTACCTAAGTTGTGCTCACGGTGTTTTTCCTTCTAGTCTCTCATACCAGTCCTTACTGCCATCACATAACAGCTCTTTCCTATAATGTGCCTTTCCGAGAAGTTGACATTGGTTGACTACACTGTCAATACTCCTTACCATAAAACTCACTAAAACCTTTCTAATGTTGTCCCTGTAAGAAAATTCACAATTAAGTAAGACAAGCAAAGAAATGGGAATAACCTAGCAAAAACCACATACATTAGGGGCATGGTGATGCAGAGGAGCTGAGAGGACGTGCTTAGGCAGAGCTCCTACGATCCTTACTCAAATACTGCCTTTAGTGTGAGCTCTGAAAAATGAGCCCCATGCTCCCTCATTGAAGTTATACGCTGTCCGCTGGCCATCTTGATTACATTCACCGCTCTCATCACCTCTCTGTTGCTTGGGACTGGGGCTGCGGTCTCCGTGGCAGTTTGCTGACAGCACACTTCATCGGATCGCATACCGGGATCTGTTGTAGGACCTTTATAATACGATCTCACTGCCCTGAAGCTAAGGTCGCATTGGGTATTGTACCCTGCTGATAAAATGACATAACAGACTGTGCAGATATCTCTGTACTTTCACTTTCAGTTCTCCAATTCCCTGAGGCTGGAAGGGTGGTTAAGGTAGTGACTTGCTCACAGAGCAGCATATTATCATATTATAGATGGAAAAGAGTTGCACAACTGACCAGATAAGATTGGTTGTTCTGTCTCACTATAGTAAATTCAGGCAAAATAAGTTCCTACACTACAAGAGAGCTGCTGTAAATTAGGGACAAAGGAAAGGGACAATTTACTTCACCAACTTGCTATACCACATAAATCTTAACCATGAGCCCGCCGAAGAGTTCAGGGGCGATTGAAAAATGTAAAAGCATTTGCAAGGCCTGCAGAAATACTCCATCAAATGTTAAAGCTGCAGACCAGTGTAAAAAATCGCAATTGATGGCGAAGAGGGAGGGGATCAAGAAGACTTGACTCTAAAGCCCCCGTCACACATAGCGATCTCATTAGCGAGATCGCTGCCGAGTCACAAGTTTTGTGACGCAACAGCGATCTCACCAGCGAGATCGCTGAGTGTGACACTGACCAGCGACTGGCCCCCCTTCCGGTTATTGCTGATCGTCCTGGAATAGCCAGGACATTTTTTTTTATCGCTGGTGGCATCGCTGCGTGTGACAGGCGGGACACTAGCGATCAGCGTGCTGGTAACTAAGGTAAATGCAGGGTCTCTAAGCACCGGGCGGACGCACGCCCCTTAGAAACCCGATGTGTACCTTAGTTACCAGCTCCCTGCATCAGCGCGCTGGTACTGATCGGCGTCGCTGGTGCTGATCGCTGGTGAAGCGATCTGCTTGACAGTTCTCCAGCGATCACATAGCGATTCACCAGCGATCCTGACACATTGATATCGTTGTCGGGATCGCTGGTGAGTCGCTATGTGTGACGGGGCCCTAAGGCAGGCGTCTCAACAATTAATGCAAGCCCTGTCTCTAACTAGAACATCCCTGACTGGGAAAATAGAGGAGGTACATTTGGAAGTTGGGCGTCTTCGGCAGGATATGCAAGCCATGGATATGCAAGCATTATGGAAGTTGAAACAAGAGTCTCGAGCCTGGAGGATACGCTTACGCCCTTGGAAACAAAACTGACAAAAGTAGCTGGCATCATGAATGCCTGGAGGCAGAAGGTGGATGACCGGGAAAACAGGTCGCGCTGGAATAATATCTGAATCAATGGATTACCAGAACGCTCTGAAGGTCAACGGCTGGAGCAATTTTTGGAAAATTGGCTTAAAGACCCTCTGGGAGATGAGTTCTCTTTAACCTTTTCTGTAGAAAGGGCCCATAGGGTCATAACAAAATTTCTCTCCTCAGGCAGCCCGCCATGTCCTTTTTTGGCACATCTCCTAAACTGCAGGACACAGAAGCTATCCTCCGCATGGCAAGGCAAAAAAAACCCCATTAAATTCAATAATGCCACAATATCAATTTTTCCATGGAGCTACAGAAGCAGTGGGCTCAATTTATGGAGATCAAGAAGCAACTCAGAGAAAGATACATCTTATACTCCGTTATTTACCCAGCTCGACTCCGTATTGTTTACAAGGGCTCTTCCATATTCTACACTACCCTGGTGGAGGCCGTGGAATGGCTGCGGTACCACGCGTGAGCAACTGGAACATCACCCTTATTTAACTGCTGCCATCCCCTATATTGGTACATAGGGGGAAAAAGGGGCTCTTTCTGCCAACATCCAATGTAACACCGATACCAGAAACTATGTTGTGAGTGAGGGTACCCTCTTTTTGGGAATATGACAGGAGCTTGGGACTGTGCTCCTCTTTGAACTTTATTTTGTTTTTTCTTGTTTCAGTATTGTTAGTTGATGTTTATATACAGTAGATACTGCTCCCAAGATACTAATCATGCTGCCTTTAAGGTTCAGTCTGAGTGACACTGTATACCATATTAGGACAAGGGACCATGGGGTCTGAATTAATATGCATGACTTAAAATGTGAGTGGTCTTGGGTCTGCCCAAAAGGGAATTAATTTTTTTTTCCCAGATTAAACATCATTGTCCTCACATTGTGGCCCTGGTTGAAACAAACTTGACCAGAGATTCGACTCTTTATGTGCAGAAACCATGAGTTCAATGGTCCATACATGCATTCCACACCAGTTACTCTAGAGGGGTTTCTTTGATAATCCATAAGGACACTAGATGGGAGGTCAAGGAGACTCGAAAAGACCCTGAGAGATGCTTTGTTTTTGTGCACGCGTCAATAGATTTGAAAGACTACATCATAATGTGTGTCTATAACCCACCCCCAGCCAATATATCAGTCATTAACCCCTTCACCCCCAAGGGTGGTTTGCACGTTCATGACCGGGCCAATTTTTACAATTCTGGCCACAGTCCCTTTATGAGGTAATAACTCTGAAACGCTTCCATGGATCCCAGTGTTTGACATTTTTTCTCGTGACATATTGTACTTCATGTTAGTGGTAAAATTTCAATCATATAACTTACGTTTATTTGTGAAAAAAAACGGAAATTTGGCGAAAATTTTGAAAATTTCGCAATTTTCCAACTTTGAATTTGTATGCCCTTAAATCACAGAGATACGGCACACAAAAAACTTAATAAGTAACATTTCCCACATGTTTACTTTACATCAGCACAATTTTGGAACCAAAATTTTTTTTTTCTTAGGAAGTTATAAGGGTTAAAAGTTGACCAGCGATTTCTCATTTTTACAACACCATTTTATTTTTTCAGACCACATCACATTTGAAGCCACTTTGAGGGGTCTATATGATAGAAAATACCCAAATGTGACACCATTCTAAAAACTGCACCCCTCAAGGTGCTCAAAGCCACATTCAAGAAGTTTATTAACCCTTCAGGTGCTTCACAGGAATTTTTTGAATATTTAAAAAAAAATGAACATTTAACTTTTTTTCACAAAAAAAATAATTCAGGTTCAATTTTATTTTACCAAGGGTAAAAGGAGAAATTGGACTGGAAAAGTTATTGTGCAATTTGTCCTGAGTACGCTGATAGCTGATATGTGGGGGGGAACCACTGTTTCGGCGCATGGCAGAGCTCAGAAGGGAAGGAGCGCCGTTTGACTTTTTCAATGCAAAATTTGGCTGGAATACTGATTGGACGCCATGTCACGTTTGGAGAGCCCCTGATGTACCTAAACAGTGGAAACCCCCCACAAGTGACCCCATTTTGGAAACTAGACCCCCCCAAGGAACTTATCTAGATATGTGGTGAGAACTTTGAACCCACAAGGCCTTCACAGAAGTTTATAATGTACAGCAGTACAATTAAAAAATCATTTTTTACACAAAAATGATCTTTTCACCTCCAATTTTTCTTTTCCCAAGGGTAACAGGACCGTGAAAGTTATTGTGCAATTTGTCCTGAGTACGCTGATACCCCATATGTGGGTGTAAATGAATATTTGGGCGCATGGCAGAGCTCAAAAGGGAAGCAGCGCCATTTGACTTTTTTGGCTGGAATTGAGATCGGACACCATGTCGCGTTTGGAAAGCCCCTGATGTACCAAAACAGTGGAAACCCCCCACAAATGACCCCATTTTGGAAACTAGACCCCCACGGAACTTATCTAGATGTGTTGTGAGCACTTTGAACCCCCAAGGGCTTCACAGAAGTTTATAACGCCCGGGCGTGAAAATAAAAAAAATCAATTTTTTTTTTCCCACAAAAATGATATTTTTGCCCCCAATTTTTTATTTTCCTAAGGGCAACAGGAGAAATAGGACCCCAAAAGTTGTTTTGCAATTTGTCCGGAGTAGGCTGATACCCCATATGTGGGGGTAAAACACTGTTTGGGCGCATGGCAGAGCTTGGAAGGGAAGGAGCACCATTTGACTTTTTCAGCGCAGAATTGGCTGGAATTGAGATCAGACGCCATGTTGCGTTTGGAGAGCACCTGATGTGCCCAAACAGTGGAAACCCCCCAATTCTAACTCCACCCCTAACCCCAACACACCCCTAACCCCAATCTCAGCCCTAGCCCTAACCCTAGCCCTAACCCTAATGGGAAAATGGAAATAAATTTTTTTTAATTTTATTATTTTTCCCTAACTAAGGGGGTGATAACGGGGGGTTTGATTTACTATTTATGGTGGTTTTTATTTTTGGCAGCTGTCACACCCTAAAAGACGCTTTTTATTGTAAAAATAGTTTTTGCATCACCACATATTGAGAGCTATAATTTTTCCGTATTTTGACCCACTGAGTCATGTGAGGTCTTATTTTTTGCGGGACGAGTTGATGTTTTTATTGGCATCATGTTCGGGCACGTGACATTTTTTGATCGCTTTTTATGCCGATTTTTGGGACGCAGAATGAACAAAAACCAGCATTTCATGAATTTCATTTGAGGGGGTGCGCTTACACCGTTCTGCGTGCCGTAAAATTGTTAAAGCGGTTTTATTCTTCGGGTCAGTACGATTACAGCGATACCTCATTTATGTCATTTTTTTATGTTTTGGCGCGTTTATGTAAAAAAAAAACAATTTTATATAAAAAATAATTATTTTTGCATCGCTTTATTCTGCGAGCTATAACTTTTTTATTTTTTATCTGATGATGCTGTGTGATGGCTCGTTTTTTGCGGGACAAGATGATGTTTTCAGCGGTACCATGGATATTTATATGCGTCTTTTTGATCGCGCGTTATTGCACTTTTTGTTCAGCGATATGATAATAAATCATTATTTTTTGCTTCGTTTTTTATTTTTTAAGGGGTTCGCTAAAGGGGTTAACTAATGGGACAGTTTTATAGGGCAGGTCGTTACGGACGCGGCGATACCAAATATGTGTACTTTTATTGTTTTGTTTTCTTTATTTCCAAAAAATGAATTTATTAGGGAAGGCAGCTCCCTGCAGGCCCCCGAAGGTCCCCGTCGCCATCTTGGATCCGGGGGCCTGCAGGGAAAGAGCCCCCCGCAGCAGCGCTGCACATTGCGCTGCTGTGGGGGGCTCAGGGAAGCACGGAGGGAGCCCCCTCCCTACCGATGCTTCCCTTTAACCCCCGGTACACCACGATCGTGTTTGATCGCGGTGTGCAAGGGGTTAACGTGTCGGGGGCGGTCCGTGACCACCCCTGACACACAGTGCCAGGTGTCAGCTGTGATAATCAGCTGACACCCGGCCACGATCAGCGGCGCTCACCATGTGGGCGCCGCTGATCGCGCTAGACATACTATCCCGTCCATGGGCATAGGGGCCCGGGTCCCATGGACGGGATAGTACGTCTGATGTCAGAAAGGGGTTAAAAAGGCGGTAAGCTTTGCCTTAAATTATCCAGATGCATTAGTTATGTGCATGGGAGATTTTAACCTTGTCATGGATAACGGTCTTGATAGACTTAAGGCCCCGTCTCACTAAGCAATCTCGGTAGCGAGATCGCTGCTGAGTCACAACTTTTGTGACGTAACAGCGATCTCACCAGCGAAATTGCTGTGTGTGACAGCGATCAGCGAGCGGCCCCCCTGCCGGTATCGCTGATCGCTGGAAGAAACCTCTGGACATTTCTTTGGTCGCTGGTCTCCCGCTGGCCAGCACGCATCGCTGCGTGTGACAGCGGGAGACCAGCGATCAGGTGTAAAAAAATAATAAAAAAAAATAAAAAATCTAGTTATTCTCACCTTCCGACGTCCTGTTCAGCCATCCTGCCTCTCTCCACGCTCCGGTCCCAGTGATCCTTTGCATGAATGACCGCGAGACTTTGTTATCCCGCGAGACCGTGACATCTCGCGGTCATTCGTGCAAAGGATCACTTGGACCGGAGCGTGGAGAGAGGCAGGATGGCTGAACGGGACGTCGGAAGGTGAGAATAACTATATTTTTTATTTTGATACTATTTTCTACAGCGATAGCCAGCGATGCTCGGCGTCGCTGTGCTGATCGCTGGTGAAGCTGTCTGTGTGACAGCTCACCAGCGATCACATAGCGACTTACCAGCGATCCTGACACCTTCATATCGGTGTCGGGATAGCTGGTGAGTCGCTTAGTGAGACGGGGCCTTTAGACTAGATGACGGAGTATCCGGGACGGCCTGCTCTCCATCTCCGCTATCATTGCTCATCAAGGGCAGTGGTTGGTTGGATTTGAGGAGGATGTGTCATCCTGATGTGAGAGAATATACCTGTCACTCGTGCATTAGAGGCACTCTATCTCGTATAGATTATATATTTGGTTCCAGCAACCTGGCAATGTGGGTGGGGGATGTGGAACATGGGAACAGGGGCATCTCAGATCATAGCTCGATAATACTTACACTTAGATTTGGTCAAAGGTGTCGTAATCTATTTTGGAAGTTGAACCCATTTTGGCTGAAATTAATAGGCCCCAATGACAGAACTCTAGACCAATTAGACTGCTTCATTTTGTCCCACCCTGTACCCCAGAATATTAACTTGTTTTGGGATGCCCTTAAAGCGTATCTAAGGGGATGTTTGTCTTCCACAATTTCCTATATCAAACGGGTAACATCTAGGGAAGATGATGAGATGGAGACGCGATTGAGGGATTCGGAAGCAAATTGTATAGCTAATTAAACAAATGAAAATAGAAATGAGTGAGTGGCTCTGTACCCATAGATTATATACTGTATATACTCGTGTATAAGCCGAGATTTTCAGCCCATTTTTTGTGGCTGAAAGTCCGCCTCTCGGCTTATACGCGAGTCATATACCGGGTGTGGGCGGGGGAGTGGGGGTGTCAGAGACCACATTCACCCCCCTCCTGGCACGTCTTTGCAGCTCCTGCTTCTCCCTCAGTCGTCTCCTTCCTGCGTTCAGCGGTCACGTGGTACCGCTCATTAAACTCATGACTATGCGCATATTTGAGTTTAATGAGCGGTACCACGTGACCGCTGAACGCAGGAAGCAGACGACCGAGGGAGAAGCGGGGGCTGTAGAGAAGACGGTGCGCCAGGAGGGGGTGAGTATGACTGGGCAGAGCAATATTCACCTGTCCCCGTTCCATCGCCGTGCAGCGCTATGTCTCCGGGTCCTCCTGCTGTGACATTCAGGTCAGAGGGCGCAATGACCTGGCTGTGAAGAAGATCCACTAAGGATCGAAACGGGTAGCTGATTCCGTGCCCGACACACATCCATCTGCATATGGGGAGAAAGCTGTGTATGGAATTTTATATTTACATTTGGAATAAAAATTTATTATCCTGGAAGCTGGAACTTTTCTTCTTTTCTTGTCTACAATCAACTTTCGTTTGGATCCAGACGAGGCTCCGTGCTCCGGCTGTGGTTGGTGAACTGGCTAGGGCTTTTTTTCAGCCTGCTTTTTATTTGTGTGTTTATGGAGCATCTTATGGGGCAGCATTAGCCATTGTGCAGCAGCATATTATGGGGGGTATTTATGGAGCATCTTATGGGGCAGCATTAACCCTTGTGCAGCAGCATATGGGGGGTATTTATGGAGCATCTTCTTGAGCCAGCATTAACCCTTGTGCAGCAGCATATGGGAGGGTTTTATCTATGGAGCATCTTCTTGGACCACCATTAACCCTAGGCTTATACGCAAGTCAATAAGTTTTCTCAAAATTAGGGGGGTCAGCTTATACACGGGTTGGCTTATACACGAGTATATACAGTACTCAAAATATGGATACCAAATCTAAACGTAAATTTTTTACTCGTCAGTCATATTTTGAACTAGCATGAAATCCTCATGGGAAACCACACAAAACAGTACAAATTTATAGAATAATTACAACTAGTATACGGTGTGGGGTCTAGTTTTGGGACTGTAAGGGAAAACAATCGCTAGTTAAACCATAGCAAAGACACAAAAACCACGATCAAAAAATCTCAAAGCCATATTATGCAAAATAGAAACTCATTTTATTAATTGCACAAGTACATAGAGTAGGGAGGGTAAGAAACAAGCAAAACCACATGTACACATGAACAAGGGCCACACATACTACTAAAAAAGAGGACTTGCATAACATACAAATCAGAGGTATAATAAACCCAATATTGTCGCATGATATTGCACATTCCCAAATGGCCTAATACACACAGCCAATGCTAGCGTGCAGGCATGAAAAATTAAAGCAATATTCATCACAAGTAGGCCGGGGTCACACTAACCGACGCAAAATACGGTCAGTATTTTACATGCGTAATACGGATGAATGGCCCCTAAACAGTGCTCCGTATGTCATCCGTAATCAAGGTGTGGTCGCGTATTTTGCGCATGTAAGCATCCGTATGGCATCCGTATGGCAAGATTTTCTCGCAGGCTTGCAAAATGGACATATAATGGAGCCCTATGACAGGGTTTCTAACAGAAACCAAAGAATAGATATAGACACATAGGATGTATATATATATATATATATATATATATATATATATATATTATATATGCATTCTATGTATATGTGTGTATTCTATGTGTCTATATCTATTCTTTCGTTTCTTTATTAAAACTGTCAGTGTGAGTTTACTGTATAGAGCACTGAATTGCCGGCTTTGCTAAAAGACACCTGGTGCGTATTTCTCGCAAGTCACGTGTGGTCCGTGTGTAATCCGTATTTTTTGCGCACCCATAGACTTGCATTGGCGTACTACGGCCGTAGTACGCTGACAATCGCAGCATGCTGCGATTGGCACGGAGCGTAGAATGCGGATGAGAAATATACGGCTGGTGCGAGGGACCCCATAGAGAATCATTGGTCCGTGTGTAATGCGTGCTTTTAGCGCCTCTCACTCGGCCGTATTCCTCGCCAGTGTGACCCCGGCCGTATACCTGATAGCCAGGAATAATATGCAGCAGTGCGCCCTCCCCGATGCGCGTTTCGGCCCGCAGAAGCCTGCATCAAGGGCTTCTGATATGTATCTTATGTAAGTCCCCTTTTTAGTAGTATGTGCGCCCCTTGTTCATGTGGTTTTGTTTGTTTCTTTCCCTCCCTACTCTATGTACTTGTTGTGCAATTAATAAAATGAGTTTCTATTTTGTACAATATGGCTTTGGAATTTTTTGATCGTGGTTTTTGTGCCTTTGCTATATTTTGAACTAGGAAATCAGTCCAGCAAGTTATTGGCATTTATAGTGCGCCAACACAACACATCTAATACCATAATTCAAATTCGAAAACTAGATAACTCAATAGTAACCTCAACGGGTGATATACTCCAGAGTTTCCATGACTATTCTAAAACGTTATATAGTTCCACAGACATGTTTTAGCACTTCAGACTGCCTTGAGTATTTATCAGATGTAAAGTTTCCCACACTGAGTCCCGCTCAACAAGCCTTTCTGGATGCAGACTTTACGATAGAGGAAATAAATGAAGTCATAGCGGATATGGCCTCTGGGAAGGTGCCTGGCCCGGATGGATTTCCCATAGAAATGTACAGGAAATATCAGGATGTTTTGGCACCACTCCTTCTGAGGGTGTTTCAGAGGACCTGGGAGGAAGGTTCTTTTCCAGATTCCTTTTATGAGGCAAATAAAATAGTGCTTAGGAAGGAGGGAAAGGATCCTCTTGAATGTGGATCAAATCGCCCCATATCGTTGGTACAGTAAATGTGGACTATAAGATCTTCACTAAAATCCTGGCCACTAGATTAAACTCGGTGATACTAGAAATAATACATCCAGACCTGACTGGTTTCATGCCCGATTCCTCGATTAATGATTTGTACAGTATGATCATAATGACCTAATGTCCTTTGAGAAAATGCAAATTAAACACGATGTCCCGAGGTCACAATTTTTCGATACCTACAGCTTAGATCAGCAATTCAATCACACTTACGTAACAGAAATATGACCCAAGCAATATTGTCCTTTCCTTTTGATAAGGATTCTCAAATCACAAGGCCCCCAGGCTCTTATTTCTACCTTATATTCTTATATGTTGTCTGCGAGCCCTGACTCTGCTTTATCGTCAGTAAGGGAGAGATGGAGTCTAGTTCCAGATATCCAAAATGAAGATTGGGAGGAGATCCTTGGTTCTCCAACTGGGGTGTCTCCATCAGCCAATAATAAAATGACTCAAATGTTTATAGTGCACCAGTCATATCTGACCCCACTATGGCTATTTAGGATGGGGTGGTCCCAATACTCACAATGTTTAAGATGTCATACAATGGATGTGGATTTTATACAGTTAGGTCCATATATAATTGGACAGAGACAACATTTTTCTTATTTTGGTTCTAGACATTACTACAATGAATTTTAAACAAAACAATTCAGATGCAGTTGAAGTTCAGACTTTGAGCTTTCATTTGAGGGTATCCACATTAAAATTGGATTAAGGGTTAAGAATTTTCAGCTCCTTAACATGTGCCACCCTGTTTTTAAAGGGACCAAAAGTAATTGGACAATTGACTCCAAGGCTATTTCATGGACAGGTGTGGGCAATCCCTTTGTTATGTCATTCTCAATTAAGCAGATAAAAGGCCTGGAGTTGATTTGAGGTGTGGTGCTTGCATTTGGAAGGTTGAAGGAAACATGCGGTCAAAGGAGCTCTCCATGCAGGTGAAGCAAGCCATCCTTAAGCTGCAAAAACAGAAAAAACCCATCCGAGAAATTGCTACAACATTAGGAGTGGCAAAATCTACAGTTTGGTACATCCTGAGAAAGAAAGAGAGCACTGGTGAACTCATCAATGCAAAAAGACCGGGGCGCCTACGGAAGACAACAGTGGTGGATGATTGCAGAATAATCTCCATGGTGAAGAGAAACCCCTTCACAACAGCCAACCAAGTGCACAACACTCTCCAGGAGGTAGGCATATCAATATCCAAATCTACCATAAAGAGAAGACTGCATGAAAGTAAATATAGAGGGTTCACTGCACAGTGCAAGCCACTTATAAGCATCAAGAATAAAAAGGCTAGACTGGACTTAGCTAAAAAACATCTAAAAAAGCCAGCACAGTTCTGGAAGAACATTCTTTGGACAGATGAAACCAAGATCAACCTCTACCAGAACGATGGAAAGAGAAAAGTATGGCGAAGGCGTGGTACAGCTCATGATCCAAAGCATACCAAATCATCTGTAAAACACGGCGGAGGCAGTGTGATGGCTTGGGCATGCATGGTTGCCAGTGGCACTGGGTCGCTAGTGTTTATTGATGATGTGACACAGGACAGAAGCAGCCGAATGAATTCTGAGGTATTCAGAGCCATACTGTGTGCTCAGATCCAGCCAAATGCAGCCAAACTGATTGGTCGTCGTTTCATACTACAGATGGACAAAGACCCAAAACATAAAGCCAAAGCAACCCAGGAGTTTATTAAAGCAAAGAAGTGGAATATCCTTGAATGGCCAAAGTCAGTCACCTGATCTCAACCCAATTGAGCATGCATTTCACTTGTTAAAGACTAAACTTCAGACAGAAAGGCCCACAAACTAACAGCAACTGAAAACCACCGCAGTGAAGGCCTGGCAAAGCATCAAAAAGGAGGAAACACAGCGTCTGGTGATGTCCATGAGTTCAAGACTTCAGGCAGTCATTGCCAACAAAGGGTTTTCAACCCAGTACTAGAAATGAACATTTCATTTACTATTATTTAATCTGTCCAATTACTTTTGGTCCCTTTTAAAAACAGGGTGGCAAATGTTAAGGAACTGAAACTCCTAAACCCTTCATCCAATTTTAATGTGGATACCCTCAAATGAAAACTGAAAGTCTGAACTTCAACTTCAACTGCATCTGAATTGTTTTGTTTAAAATTCATTGTGGTAATGTCTAGAATCAAAATTTGAAAAATGTCTCTGTCCAAATATATATGGACCTAACTGTACATATGGTGTGGGGGTGCCCAACTATTCTATCATTTGGAGCAAGGTGACCTCGCTGTTAACCTCTTACTACTGTTCCTTTCACTCCATTGGTATGTCTGTTTGGTGTGCTGGAGGAAGAGATATGGGGACACCACGTCAGAATTTTCCTGCAGGAGACACTTTTTAGCCAGGAGAATATTGGTCTTACGCTGGATGGGCAATCAACATCCTTCTCTTAGAGCTTGGATTAAACTAGTAAAATCAATTATACCTTATGAGCGGACACTGTACCAGAATAGGGGTTGCTTGGGGAAGTTTTATAAAATTTGCTATGTATGGAATACATCTCACCTTACTATAACAACGCGTAGATAGTGGTCTGATATTAGCATAATAGCTGTAGTGAAGAATATATGGACTTATACTTTATAGGTTTATAATGTCATCAGTGCTATGGAGGGTGTTTTGGCAGCAGGGTAGGAGTAGTAGTTTTTTGTATTATGTTAGATATGTTGGTTGTAATGTATCATTCTGGGTTATGCATAACCAAACATTTGTATAAATGAATAACGAGTTCTTGTAACTACTCCTAGATTATCCATAGGCCTCGCAAGAGAGTGAGGACCTGTGACATTGAGATCTGTACAAATAACTCTATATGCAAGCTTGTTGGTTTTCTCCCTTTACAGATATTATGATGATCGTGTATATATTGCATTGGTTATTTACAAAATGTGTACATCTGTTTGTTGTTTAATAAACAAATTTAAAAAAAACATACATTGAAAATGCAGAAATAGCGTAATTACAAAAATACTTCTATCTCAGAAACTTTGTGATAGAACAAAACTAAGAATATTGTTAGAATCAGCACATCAAACTCCATAAAACAGACATATTACCTTTACTGATGATTTTTTTGTGTTGACCAGTGATACACAAACTCAGACACATGCAGGTCAAGAATGCGAAGTCTGTTGGTTTTCTTAGAATTTACGGCCAAAAACAGTGATTTAATCTGGTTAGTCATATTGTACTGCTATTATTTCGAACACTACTGTACATGAACCAAAAACAAATGTTTTCACATATACATACACAGGGCCGCACCTATAATGAGGCCATTTGAGTGACCTGCTCAAGCAGCAGGGGGCGGCATTATGTGCTCTGCTACCAGCAGCACCTACAATTTAGCCTGAACGCTGGTGCTGCTGGCAGCGTGCAATGGCTTGTAAAAGTGATGAGATCACAGGAGGGAAGGAGTGAGGGCCCCCGATCATGTGACCCCTGTCTCCTCCCCTCCTGTGACCTCATCACAGGTCCTGTCCGCACAGCACTGAGAGCAGCCATATATGTGGAGTGCGGCTCTGCGGGTGGAGGTCGGTGCCGGAGGCTCCATTATTCTCTATGTGGAGTGTGGCTCTGCGGGTGGAGGTCGGTGCTGGAGACTCCATTATTCTCTATGTGGAGTGTGGCTCTGTGGTTGGAGGTTGGTGCCGGAGGCTCCATTAATCTCTATGTGGAGTGTGGCTCTGCGGGTGGAGGTCAGTGCTGGAGGCTCCATTATTCTCTATGTGGAGTGCGGCTCTGTGGGTGGAGGTCGGTGCCGGAGGTTCCATTATTCTTTATGTGGAGTGCGGGTGGAGGTTGGTGTCGGAGGCTCCATTATTCTCTATGTGGAATGCGGCTCTGCGGGTGGAGGTCGGTGCTGGAGGCCCCATTATTCTCTATGTGGAGTGCGGCTCTGCGGGTGGAGGTCGGTGCTGGAGGCCCCATTATTCTCTATGTGGAGTGCGGCTCTGCGGGTGGAGGTCAGTGCTGGAGGCTCCATTATTCTCTATGTGGAGTGCGGCTCTGCGGGTGGAGGTCAGTGCTGGAGGCTCCATTATTCTCTATGTGGAGTGCGGCTCTGTGGGTGGAGGTCAGTGCTGGAGGCTCCATTATTCTCTATGTGGAGTGCGGGTGGAGGTCGGTGCTGGAGGCTCCATTATTCTCTATGTGGAGTGTGGCTCTGCGGGTGGAGGTCGGTGCTGGAGGCCCCATTATTCTCTAGAATCATAGAATCATAGAATGGTAGAGTTGGAAGGGACCTCCTGGGCCATCTGGTCCAACCCCCTGCTCAAAGCAGGATTCGCTAAATCATCCCAGCCAGATGTTTGAAGACTTCCATTGAAGGAGAACTCACCACTTCTCGTGGCAGCTTGTTCCACTCATTGATCACTCTAACTGTCAAAAAGTTTTTTCTAATATCTAATCTGTGTCTCCTCCCATTCAGTTTCATCCCATTGCTTCTAGTCTTTCCTTGTGCAAATGAGAATAAAGTTGATCCTTCTACAATGTGACAGCCCTTTAGATATTTGTAGACAGCTATTAAGTCTCCTCTCAGTCTTCTCTTTTGCAAACTAAACATTCCCAAATCCTGCAACCTTTCCTCATAAGACAGGGTTTGCAGACCGGTCACCATTCTGGTCGCTCTTTTCTGAACTTGCTCCAGTTTGTTGATGTCTTTTTTAAAATGTGGTGCCCAAAACTGGACACAATATTCCAGATGAGGTCTGACCAAAGAGGAGTAGAGGGAAATAATGACTTCACGTGATCTAGACTGTATGCTTCTGTTAATACATCCTAGAATTGCATTTGCCTTTTTTACTGCTGCATCACACTGTTGACTCATATTCAGTCTGTGATCTATTAGTATACCCAAGTCTTTTTCACATGTGGAGTGTGGCTCTGCGGGTGGAGGTCGGTGCTGGAGGCTCCATTATTCTCTATGTGGAGTGGGGCTCTGCGGGTGGAGGTCGGTGCTGGAGTCTCCATTATTCTCTATGTGGAGTGTGGCTCTGCGGGTGGAGATCGGTGCTGGAGGCTCCATTATTCTCTGTGGAGTGCGGCTCTGCGGGTGGAGGTCGGTGCTGGAGTCTCCATTATTCTCTATGTGGAGCGTGGCTCTGCGGGTGGAGGTCGGTGCAGGAGGCTCCATTATTCTCTATGTGGAGTGCGGCTCTGCGGGTGGAGGTCGGTGCTGGAGGCCCCATTATTCTCTATGTGGAGTGTGGCTCTGCGGGTGGAGGTCGGTGCTGGAGGCTCCATTATTCTCTATGTGGAGTGCGGCTCTGCGGGTGGAGGTCGGTGCTGGAGGCCCCATTATTCTCTATGTGGAGTGCGGCTCTGAGGGTGGAGGTCGGTGCTGGAGGCTCCATTATTCTCTATGTGGAGTGCGGCTCTGCGGGTGGAGGTCGGTGCCGGAGGCTCCATTATTCTCTATGTGGAGTGGGGCTGTGCAGGTGGAGGTAGGTGCTGGAGATTCCCCATTACTGGGCACAGGGGGCAGTAACCTTTTCAGAGCTGAGACTATCGTGGTGCTTTTTCGTTGTCACTTTCTAAGAATCATAGCATTTTGTTCCTTTTCCTCTGGTAGATAAATATGACCCAAGTATGGAAAACAAGAAGCAACGAAACACATATTACAATGTCCCTTTCCTGTCCCCACACACAGTATAATGTTCCCACAGTATTACCATCCCCCCACATACAGTATAATGTACCGCCATCCTCCACACGCAGTATAATGTTCCCCACTACCGTCACCCCCACACACAGTATAATATTCCCACAGTACTGCCATCCCCCAGACAGTATAATGTTCCCCCAGTACCCAGTATCAGCCCTTGGTTTATGCAGGACTTTGCTGTCTGTGCTGGTTCTTATCGTCCTGGAAGAGGTGAAGTTTGTGTGGGGTCAGGGAGGGTTTACGGGGTGGATGTAGCAGAGCCGTGTGTGTGTGTACGAGGTGTACGGAGCAGAGCCGTGAGTGTGTGAGGTGTATGGAGCGGAGCCACGTGTGTGCGAGGTGTATGGAGCGGAACTGCATGTGTACAAGGTTTACGGAGTGGAGGCATTTGTGTACAAGGTTTACAGAGCGTGGCCACATGCGTACAAGGTGTACGGAGCAGAGCCGCATGTGTACGAGGTTTATGGAGTGGAGCCGTGTGTGTGCGAGGTGTACAGAACGGAGCCATGTGTACGAGGCATAAAAAGCGGAACCGTGTGTGTATGATGTATGCGGAGCCAAACGTGTACAAGGTGTATTCATACTTCTCAGCGGGACAGTCCTGATTTTGAGAGAGATACTGCCCCAGCTGGGAGTTACTTTTCGTGCGGACACAGGAGTACACGGTGGAGCCCCGAGGAGCACTTAAAAATTCGCACGTGACGTTCCACCAGAAGTGACGTGCTAGAAGCTGACCAGAAATGAGGTAATTTCGGGAGGAGATTGTGACGGAACCATGGAGGCACTTCAGGGAATGCTTCAGATCCATCACCGTGTCCTCCTCCAACAGCACGGATAGCAGGATCGCCTTGATCTCGGGGATGCCGGCCATGTGAGCGGATCATGATCATGATATGTCCTGCATCGGGAGGCTCAGGTGGGCACTACAGTGGGAGCCGGGCTGCTATAGTATCTTTATAGAATCTCTTTCTCTCTCTTATCTTTCTTTTTTTCTTTCTCTCTCTCTCTCTGTTCTTTCTTTCTTTTCTTTCTTTCTCTGTTCTTTTCTTTCCCTTCTTTCTTTCTCTCGCTCTGATCTTTCTTTCTTTCTCTCTCTCTGTTCTATCTTTCTTTTCCTCAGTACCAGTCAGTGTGCCCACAGTACCAGTAGAATAAGGGGGGTAGGAAACTAGGTGGCACTGGTCACTTTGAGCCTCTCATACTTTTTATTGGTGTATAATCATATGCCCTGAGCACCCCCCATAAAGAGGGCCAGCCCCAGACAACAGGGTAAAAACAAATTACTATTATTATCAGTCCAAGTGGACAATTATATACGTAAAGTTAATGATGTCCCTGTGCCAAGCAGTGCAGAGGATCAGAATACACTGAGGAGACCAGAGTAGCGGGGTTTGGGGAGAAGAATTATATGGTGCCCATTACACTGTATGAAGTAATATATGGTGCCCATTACACTGTATGAAGTAATATATGGTGCCCATTATACTGTATGAAGTAATATATGGTGCCCATTATACTGTATGCAGTAATATATGGGGCCCATAATACTGTATGGAGCATTATGTGGGGATAGGGGATGACTTTCTGTTTGTTGTGGATCTGACCGCTGGGACCCCCATGATCCTAGGAAACGTAGCTTTGAAGAGCACCATGTACCGTAAATGGAGCTTTGGTCAATCATACGCACTGTGGTGCCATTCACATGTGGTTCTTCAAATAACTCCTTAAAGAGAGTGATATGGGGACGACAAAGGATAGGAAAAATTCACTGATCGGGGAGAGGAGTGTTATAGTTTGTGGGCTGGTGGGATTTGTGTGGCAGGGCTGCTTTTTTGTCCCAGTCTGGCCCTGTGCCAGGCCTACCATTGCCATTATTGACCCTTGTTCTGGATACTTCTGTGTTGTTCTTGTATGTGCGTGTGTTGGTTCTGACATCCTTGTGTTTGGACACCTTTTTTTTCTATTTTCTAAAACAAAATGTCCACTATTGAGCTCAGTTTTACAGGATAGATATGAAAATTTACTTTGTGTGCGGGGGGGGCGTCATTTTGCTGTTCGCCTGAGGCAGCAGAGAGGCTAGGTTCGCCCCTGTACATACATACAGGGCCGCCACCAGGGCATTACTGCCCTGACTAGCGTATGGGGCCCGGTGGGAAGAGGGGGCCCGGTCTCCTCTACTCACCGGGCCCCTACCGGCAGGTAAACCGGGCCCTTAGCGCGGCGCTGTGGGCGGCAGCTAAACGCTATTGACATGTGGGCCCGCACGTCAATAGTTAACAGCCGGCAGCCAATCGGAGGCTGGCAGCTGACGTCAGCTGCAGCGCGCACATCGCCGGCGTCTGATGTCACTGTCAGTCGCCGGCTAGAGCGCGCTTCAGCAGCTTGGAGGGACCGAGCCTCGCCCGCCGCTGGAGCGCAGCCAGGTAAGGAGAACTTGTTGTTTTTTTTGTTTGTTTTTTTTTTGTGCTTTTTTTTTTTTTTTTTTCAGCTGCAATCCGGGGGGCCGGCGGAAGAGTGCTGAACATGGGGCAGAATGCTGGAGACTGGGGTAGATTGCTGGAAATGGGGCAGATTTCTGGACATGGGGCAGAATGCTGGAGACTGGGGCAGAATTCTGGATAGCGCACATAAGGAAAAAATCCCCCAAAATTTTAAAAAACCACATTTGAAAGGTAGACTTACCAAGACCCTGACTAATGCACTAGCAGGATGCAGTAGACCTCCATTGATAAAGGCTGGGGCAGCACAGGTGCATACCACTGATGAAAACAGCCAGTAACCCAAAATGGTCTGGCTGCCTAGTGGAAAGAAAAATGCACACAAATAGGGCTTGCATAGGACATCAGTCACACAGATAAGTGTGGTGCAAAGTGTCTGAACAGCCTATTAATGACGCCCATAGTATTAGCAGGCAGGCTGCGCAGCATTATATATATGCATCACACAGGAAAAACCAAGCCAACATAAAGAGGTCTAACTGCATCCCGCAAAATGATAAAAAGTGCAAAAAGATAAAAATATTGGGTATTAGTTACTATTTTGGCCAAAGCAGATAGGCTCGCAACCGAACGTCGAGGGTCCCCAAATTTTGCGAGTCCCTAACACTAAATCTGAATAGCGCACATAAGGAAAAAATTCCCAAAAATTCAAACAAACATATTTTAAAGGTAGACTCACCAAGACCCTGACTAATGCACTAGCAGGATGCAGTAAACCTCCATTGATAGTCAGGGTCTTGGTGAGTCTACCTTTCAAATGTGTTTTTTTTGAATTTTTGGGAATTTTTTCCTTATGTGCGCTATACAGATTTAGAAGTATACCCTTTATCATACCTCCCAACTTTTGAAGAAGGGAGAGAGGGACAAATTTTAGGCCATGCCCCTGACCACACCCATTTCACGACTAGTCACACCCATGTCCACGCCCAGTCGCACCCATTTAGCACTGCTGATCACACTTGCTGCTATTAGGGGCATAGTGGCTGGCATTATGGGCACAGTAGCTGTTACTGTGGGCACACTGACTGGTACTAAGGAAAAGAAAGAAAGAAAGAAAGAGAAAACCGAGAGAAAAAAGAAAATAGAGAGAGAAAGAAAGAACAGAGAGAGAAAAAGAACAGAAAGAAAGAGAGGAAACAAAGAACAGAGAGAGAAAGCAAGAACAGAGAGAAAGAAAGGAGAAAGAAAGAACAGAAAAATGAAGAGGGTAAATAAAGAAAGAACAGAGAAAAGGAGAAAACACAGAGAGAAAAAAAGCGGGGACAGAAAAAAAGAACAGAGAGAACAGAAAGAAAGACGGGAAAGAAAAAAGAAAGAACAGAGAGAGAGAACAGGTAGAGAGAAAGAGGGGACAGAAAAAAGAACAGAGGGATAAAGAAAGAAAGAACAGAGAAAAAGAAACGGAAAGAAAGAACAGAGCGATAGAGAGAAAGAGGAAGAAAGAACACAGAGAGAGAAAGAAAGAGGAAAAAAAATGAGAGAACAGAGAGAAAGAAAGAAGCGAGAGAGAGAAAGAAAGAAAGAGGGGAAAGAGAACAGAGAGACTGAGAAAAAACAGGGAGAGAAAGAAAGAGAGGAGAGACAGAAAGAAAGAGGGGAAAGAGAGAACAGAGAGAAAGGAAAAAAAAGAGATTAGAGAGAGAAAGAACAGAGAGAGAGAAAAAGAGAGGGAAAGACAGAACAGAGAATGAGAAAGAAACAGAGAGAAAGAACAGAGAAATAAAGAAACAGAGAGAGAAAGAAAGATTGTATAAAGATACTATAGCAGCCTGACTCCCATTGAAGTGCCCACCTGAGCCTCCCGGTGCAGGATGTATCATGATCCGCTCACATGGCTGGAATCCCTGATTCCAAGGTGATCCTGCTGTCTGTGCTGTCAGAGGAGGACATGGTGATTGTTCCGTCACAATCTCCTCATGAAATTAGCTCATTTCTGGTCAGCTTCCAGCACATCACTTCCGATGGAACGTCATGTGCGAGTTTTAAAGTGCTCCTTGGGGCTCCGCCGTGTACTCCTGTGTCCGTGGGAAACGCCCACTTTGTATGCCTCGTACACACTTGGCTCCGCTCCGTACATCCAGTACACATATGGCTCCGCATACCCCATACACACGCGCCTCCGCTCCGTACACCAAGTACACACGCGCCTCCGCTCCGTACACCAAGTACACACGCGCCTCCGCTCCGTACACCAAGTACACACGCGCCTCCGCTCCGTACACCAAGTACACACGCGCCTCCGCTCCGTACACCAAGTACACACGCGCCTCCGCTCCGTACACCAAGTACACACGCGCCTCCGCTCCTTACACCAAGTTCACACGCGCCTCCGCTCCGTACACCGAGTACACACGCGGCTCCGCTCCGTACACCAAGTACACACGCGGCTCCGCTCCGTACACCAAGTACACACGCGGCTCCGCTCCGTACACCAAGTACACACGCGCCTCTGCTCTGTACACCAAGTACACACATGACTCCGCGCCGTACTACTCATACACGCGTGGCTCTGCTCCGTACACCTCGTACACGCGTTGCTCTGCTCCGTACACCTCGTACACGCGTGGCTCTGCTCCGTACACCTCGTACACGTGTGGCTCTGCTCCGTACACCTCGTACACACGTGGCTCTGCTCCGTACACCTCGTACACTCGTGGCTCTGCCACATACACACTGTAAACCTCTCCTGACCCCCACACAGAAATTTTACCTCATCCAGCATGACAACCAGCACAGCAGACCAGACTCCTGCAGAGTGCAGACAGACATGGAGGCAGACGCAGCCCCTGATCATGTGACCCCTGACTCCTCCCCTCTCACAGGTCCTGTGTGCACAGACAGAACACACACAGCCCAGCCACATGATTGCAGGGTGCGTCTATCTGGGACGGCGAGCATGGCGTCGGTGGATGGGGGGGCGTGGCGGCTCAGTGCAATGCGGGAAAAATACCGTCCCAGGCAGGACGCGGGAGGGGGGTGTCAAAAACGGGACTGTCCCGTGGGAATCGGGACGCTTGGGAGCTATGCCTTTATTAAAGTGTGTCCAGCCTCTGTTTGAAGACTTTGATTGAATCACCACGTCTCATGGCAGCCTGTTCCACTGATTGATCACCTTCACTGGCAAAAAGTTTTTTATAATATGTAATCTACATCTTTTCCCTTTCAGTTTCATCTCATTGCTTCTCGTGTTTCCATGTACAAATTAGAATAATGATGATCCCTCTACACTGTGACATCCCTTCAGATATTTGTAGACAGCTGTTAACTCTTTGCAGTCCACTTTCCTCCCTGGTAGCTCTTCTCTGAACTTGCTCCAGTTTTTCAATGTTTTTTTTTCAAAGGTGGTGCTCAGAACTGAACCCAGTATTCCAGATGAGGCCTGACCAAGGAGGAGTAGAGGGGGATAATTACTTCACTTGATCTAGATTCTATGCTTCTCTTAATACATTCTAAAACTGTGTTTGCCTTTTTTGCTGCTTTATCACACTGTTAACTAATGTACAGTCTGTGATCTATTAGTATACCCAAGACTTTTTCACTCGTGCAGTTGCTTAGTTCTATTCCTCCCATTCTATAGATGTAATTTTCTGTTTTCTTGCCCATATGTAGAATCTTTCATTTCTTCCTGTTAAATACCATTCTTAGTCCATTGTTCAAGCTTATCTACATCCTTCTGAATCCTTTCTCTGTCTTCTCTGTTAGCTATCCCTCCTAGCTTTGCATTCTCTGCAAATTTGATTAGTTTACCTTCAGTTCCCTTATCTAGATAATTTATAAAAATGTTAAACAACACTGGGGCCAGGACAGAGCCTTGTGGTACCTCAATTGAAACACTCAAAAATTTTGAACACTACTGATGTCAGGCTTACCGGATGGTAATTGCCTGAATCCACTTTCTTGCCTTACTTATATATCGGTACCATGTGAGCCATCCTCCAACCCCGTGGCAACTCCCATGTTACAAGAGAGTCTAAGAATATATGATACAGTGGGCTGTCAATTGCTGAGCTTAATTCTCTCAGTATCCGTGGATGAATGCCATTTGGGCTGGGGAGATTTGTCATTATTTAGTTTGCTCAGACGCAGGAGTACTTCTTGTGTTTAAACTAGTTCTATCTGGTGATGAATGATCAGCTCAGCCTTTTCTTTGTCCTCTATATTTATCTTATCTTTTAAGGGGCCTTATTATGAATGAGTCACCGAGGAGGAAAGACAAAAACAAGCTAAGTCACAGAAAACCAGAGAGGTTGGTAACTAAGCGGATTGCAGACCCCTGATCCTATCCACACAACTAGCAGTAGCCGTGGAGCGTACCTACGATGATCCTAGACGCCTTGTCACAGCCTGAGAACCAAATAAGCCTAAAGCAAGAAAAGGGGAAATCTAAACTGCCCCAGAGCAGACCCCAAAGCAATAGACAGCCCCCAAACGTATTGTCGGTGAGACAAGATGAAAACAAACACAGATAGAAAAATAGGCTGAGCAAACGATGGGGCCCACACTAACTAGAAAGGACAGGAAAGGAAAGATGCTGTCTGCAATAACGCACAAAACCCTGCCAAAAAATATCCAACACTTTCTGATAACAAAAACCCTGAAGTCGCTAGACTTCAATTCCCTATATCAGCACTCTGGTATATTCTGAAGACAGAGCAAAAAGAGACCAATCTGATCAGGGACAAAAAGCAAACTGGCATAAACAGAGACATAAGAATGGAAATTCAGCACAGGGGCTGGCTGACCACAAAAACTGAGTAAACCAGACCAAATCTCATGTGAGAAAAATAGCAGAGCACACTTAGCTTGAGAAGGCAGGAACAGAACTGGAAACCAGAACCTCAGGGCAGGAAAAAATCACCAGCACAAAATTAGGGAGTCGGCTGTCTTAAATCCAGTCAGAGACTCCTGATGTCCACTCACAGTCCTCCTCCTCAAGTGGCAGGTCTCTGCCATTTAGGTTAGCTTCATTACCTACTGTCACCACTAGGAGGAGCCCGGATGGAGAACTCACGACTCCTCTGTCAACACAGCCAGCTCCACCACCCTCACCAGAAGCCAGAGGTAAACCAGAAAATGAGTTCACAACAGGGCCTATTATGGTCACTGCTTCCGAAATGCTCACTGACCTGTAGATCTGAAATAGAAACTGTTTTTATAAGATACAGTATATACTGCAAGCTTTTCTTTGAGAAAAACATGTTAGTGATGCACATTGTATAACTAACACCACATTGGGGACAGTTTAATACGCAAAAGTGACATGACAGGTTACCGTTAAGAAAACAGTAAGAGCCAATTTAGACTGTCCGACCTAACCCGTTTAATGACCACCAATCATCAGCATGCAAACCCATCAGTAGTTGCTTAATAGCCACTATTTATAACACTTATGTGCTCAGATTATCAGGTTCTTAGCAGCCCAATGATTTTTTTTTTTCAAGCTAGCTTAAAGATCTCACCTGACGATTGAGTGCTCTGACTGTCAAAATGTGCCCTAAGCAAGGGCTTCATGCTGTAAATGAACTGCCATCCTTACAAATTTTTGAGAGGATTAGTAAATTGGAATGTTAAAAATAAGCATCAACTTTATCTAGGGTTGCCATAACAGTCCTTGAACAGATAATGGATTGTAAATTGAATGGATTCCATCCCTAATCTGCTGTAAATCCTTGAGGTTTTGTTTATTTATAACTAGGAAAAGGTCTTAGTAGAACCCTTCCCCTATTTCTTCTGTAGAAGCTTGGGTCTGAATCTTATTTAAAGGGAATGTGTCTTTATAAATATTTTCAGCAGTATGAAGGTACAAAAAAAATATTTTTGCAATGTACAAAATATGAAAGTTATGAAAATGGTTTGATATGTTCAGCTTTTAAACACTAGGGGAAGGAAGCATCTGCTGACATTTGTCATGAAAAACGGACCGCTCCTCACACTTTAACCCCCCGAAATGCTGCGATCGAACACGATTGCAGCATTCCAGGAGTAGGTACAGGGCCTGAGAGACTTCCTGTCATGTGCAGTGCACATCAGGAAGTCTCTCAGGTTAGTGAGAAATCCCTGCAGCGCTGACAGCTATATAGATAAAGTTATAGAAGCGATCAGACTGCAGAAAATGAGTGTCCCATAGTGGGACAGGGTGTAAAATGAAGAATGGAAAAAAAATATTTAAACTAATTGTAAAAATATTTAAAATAATAATTAAAAAAATCAATATTTATTCTATCATGAAATCAATATTTGAATAAAAAAATCTAAACAATAAAAGTACACATATTCAGTATAACCGTGTTTGTAATGACCCCACTTATAAAACTGTCCCACTAGTTAACCCCTCTAGTGAACACCATAAAAAAGGCAAAAAACAATGCTTTATCATCATACCACCGAACAAAAAGTGGAATAACAAGCGATCAAAAAGACGGATATAAATGTGGTACCGCTGAAAACGTCATCTTGTCCCACAAAAAACGAGCACCCATACAGCTCCATCACCGGAAAAATACAAAAAGTTATAGCTCTCAGAATAAAGGGATGCAAAAATAATTATTTTTTAAATTAAAATAGTTTTTATTATATAAAAGCACTAAACGCGACATGGCGTCCGATCTCAATTCCAGCCAATTTTGCATTGAAAAAGTCAAACGGTGCTCCTTCCCTTCAAAGCTCTGCCATGCGCCCAAACAGTGATTTACCCCCATATATAGGGTATCGGCGTACTCAGGACAAATTGGACAACAACGTTTGATGTCCAATGTCTCCGGTTACCCTTGCAAAAAAAAAATTGGGGGCGAAAATATCATTTTTGTGAAAATTATTTTTTATTTTTAAGTCTCTACATTATAAACTTCTGTGAAGCACTAGGGGGTTCAAAGTGCTCACTACACATCCTAGATAAGTTCCTTAGGGGGTCTAGTTTCCAAAATGGTCTTACTTGTGGGGGATTTCCACTGTTTAGGCACATCAGGGGTTCTCCAAATGCGACATGGCGTCAGATGTCAATTCCAGCCAACTTTGCATTGAAAAGTCAAACTGCGCTCCTTCCCTTCCAAGCTCTGCCATGCGCCCAAACAGTGGTTTAACTGCATATATGGGGTATCAGCGTACTCAGCACAAATTGTACAACAATTTTTGGGTCCAATTTCTCGTGTTACTCTTGGTAAAATAAAACAAATTGGATCTGAAGTAAATTTCTTTGTGAATAAGTTAAACATTCCAAAAATTCCTGTGAAGCACCTGAAGGGTTAATAAACTTATTGAATTTGGTTTTGAGCACCTTGAGGGGTGCAGTTTTTAGAAAATACCCAAAAGTGACACCATTCTATCATCTAGACCACTCAAAGTGACTTCAAATGTGATGTATTACCTAAAAAAAAAAAAAAAAAAGTTGTAAAAATGAGAAATCGCTGGTCAACTTTTAACCCTTATGACTTCCTAACAAAAAATAAATTTGGTTCCAAAATTGTGCTGATGTAAAGTAGACATGTGGAAAATGTTACTTATTAAGTATTTTGTGTGACATATCTCTGTGATTTAAGGGCATGAAAAATGATAGTTGGAGAAATTTTCAAAATTTGTCAAATTTCCGTTTTTTTCACAAACGCAAGTAATATCAAATAAATTTTACCACTATCATGAAGTACAATATGTCATGAGAAAACAATGTCAGAATCACTGGGTTCCATTAAAGCGTTCCAGAGTTATTACCTCATAAAGGGACAGCGGTCAGAATTGTAAAAATTTGCCTGGTCATTAACATGCAAACCACCCTTGGAGGTAAAGGGGTTAAAGTGCTTAAAGGGGGTTTTACACATAGCGATATCGCTATAACGTCACCGATTTTGTGACGTTATAGCGATATCGCTAGCGATATCGCTATGTGTGATACTTACCTCAGACCGGCTCCCCCGCTGTCCATCGCTGATCGCGTGAGATTGGGCGGCTCCATTTCTCGTCGGGCGCTTCCTGCTGGGCTTCCTGCTGTGACGACGAGCGACGCGTGGAGGCGGGCGGGAGGACGTCAGGATCGCTGTGTGTGAAAGGTGAGTATCATGCGCTGCGTCGCTGCTGCATCGCTGTGAGATCTTTCTGTATGAAAGCTCACTAGTGATCATTTAGCGATGCACCAGCGATCCTGACCGGGTCGGATCGCTGGTGCATTGCTAAATGTAAAAGGGCCTTAAAACTACATTCAAGAAGACTATTAACCCTTAAAAAGCAATGTGGAAGGAAAAAACAAAAATGTTGCTTTACCCGAGATAGCCTTCTGAAAATGAAATATCAGGAGAAAATCAATAGTTCAATTTGTTGTGCAACTCCAACACTTCATATTTGGTGGAAAAGCACTGTTCTAGTGCACAGCAGGGCTCGGATGGGAAGGAACGCCATTTGACTTTTGGAGCACAAAATTGTCTGGAATAGATAGCGGAAGACAAGTCGCGTTTGCCGAGCTTCTGATGTGCCTAAACAGTGGAGCACCCCCACAAATGACCCCGTTTTGGAAAATGACCCCCTCAAGGAACTTATTTAGAGGTGCAGTGAGCCCACAGGGGATTCACAGAATTTTATAACATTGAGCTGTGAAAGCGAAAAAATATTTTTTCCCACAAAAATGTTGCTTTAGCCCCAAATTTTTCATTTTCACAAGGGTAACCGGAGAAAATGAACCATACAAATTTTTGTGCAATTTGTCCTGAGTGCACCAATACACCATATGTGGTAGCAAACTACTGTTTGGGCACACGACAGGTCTCCGAAGGGAAGAATTGCCAATTGAATGGTGGAGACCAATTTTGGCTGGAATAGATAAGGGATGACATGTCACATTTGAAGAGCCCCACAGTAGCAGAGACCCCCATAATTGACACCATTTTGGAAATTACACCTCTTGGGGACTTCATATAGGAGTGTAGTGAGCATTTTTAACCCTCTAGATGATTCACAGAATTGTATAAAATTGGGTTGTCAATGGAAAAGTCTTAGTTATAAGTAAAGCCCATGACAGCAATGCAAGAGAGTGTATCCGCCCTTTAAGGACAGAAAACCTATATATATATATATATATATATATATAAAAGGGCAGCACCTCTCCCATGCATCAGTTGGATTACAGAGCGCCTCCTGTTGTATCAGTTGTTGCAAAAATATAAAATTTAATCCAAACACCCATCACAATTTCAAATGCTATTTTATATACCACTGAAAGTGCTCACCCACAAGTGAAGGGAGTGAATATAAGGGTGCTTTAATGGGCTCTGAAAAATCTCATTACCGGTAAGTAACTAAGACTTTATTCACCAATGAGATCACCACGAGAGAATTACAGAGAGGTAAGAATTCAGTGAAGGACCACAGCCTGAATCCCTATTTGCAAAAGTGAGGTCAGAAGGGGAACCCATATCAAGTCTATAATGCTTATAGAAAGTGGAAGACCACCATGTAGCTTTTAATATGCAGAGGAGAAAGGATCCAACCAGCTCACCAGTTGCAGCTTTGTGGTCTGTGGGAGCACGGCAACACGTAGTCCAGCGTGTGTTCAATCAAGAAAAAAAAGGGAAGAAAATCCCAGCTTCCAAAAGATCCATATTTATTGTATAAAAACAAAGTTTACAGCGTTCACATGAATGTCAGAGCGACGCGTTTGGAACACTAGACCTGTGTTCTTTTATATGCTAAACATTCTTCATACCAATTTTTCTTAGCTTTTAATATATCTGCTCGATTGAGACATCCGATCTCTCCACCCAGGAGGCTGCCATGGCCTGTTTGGAGTGAACACTCAGACCTTCTGGAACTGCCGTACCACTTGATGTATAAGCTAAGGAAATGGCCTTCCTGATCCACCTAGATAATATGCATTTTGAAGCCTTACTTTCTTACCTGGGTCTCTGGAAGGACACGAATAAGGAATTATCCTTTTTCCAAGGATCAGTAACCGACAGGTACTCTGGTAGACACCTCCTAACGTCTAGCGTATGAAGCGTCTCTTCTTTCTGATTCTTTGGTCAGAACAGAAGGAGGGTTGCAGCGTCTACTGCAACCTATGAAACCTAGAAGCCACCTTTGGTAGGTAGGATGGATCTGACTTCAAAACAACTCTGTCTTCCATAAACTGAGTGTATGGTGGAACTCTGGAAAGGGTCTGAATTTCACTGACCCTTTGGGTAGATGTTAAGACCACCAAAAGGGTCACCTTAAGGGAATTAATCTTTACTGGTGCTAAATCGATGGGCTCAAAAGGCGACAATGTCATGGATGTCAAAACTAAGTTTAATTTCTATGGTACTACCCTTTCTGTAAGGATGGGCCTGGATCTATAAGATGCAATAATTAACCTTGGTACCCAATAATTCCCTGCCAGATTACAACTAAACAGGACCCCAATAGCTGACACCTGGACTTTGATGATGCTAGTGGATAGGCCTAGCTCAAGGCCTTTCTGCAGGAACTCCAGAACTCTACTTACAGGAACCTCCTACTCAATGTTTGATCCGGAGGTAGACAGGAACTTCCTCCATGTTCTGGCATATATTTTGGTCGTGGAAACGTTTCAACTTTGAAATAAAGTAGCTACCAGTGTTCTGTCTCTAACATAATTAATGACTCCTGAACTGTCTATTTTGATAACATACAATGATTGCTGTATGTATAGAATGTTCAGATTTCCATAGTTTAATGTTTAGTGTTTTTGGCTCCATCTAGTGGCCAAAGTCATAACTGCATGTTATTATGCATTGTATTTCCTATATTCTTTCCCTCCAATTCACAATGTATTCTGGGTAAGTTTGCAAAGTACCATGGTCTATTCCAGCCCCCTTTTTCTCTTCAGTCTGCCATTTTCTATCAAGTCTGCATACTGGAAGCACCTCATCCCTCTTCTCCCCCTGCGTTAGCATTGCCGGTAGGTGACATTTTCCCTCTATATATTCCTATCTCTCACATTAGCCAGCTTAGTTAGTTCCCCTGCTCAGCTATCAGTGCAGACATGAATGTTGTGTGTATGTATTTCTATGAACTCACCACTGATTGTGTTCATGTATTTTTTTTGTAGTTTCACCATCTACAGTGGGGAAAAAAAGTATTTAGTCAGTCAGCAATAGTGCAAGTTCCACCACTTAAAAAGATGAGAGGCGTCTGTAATTTACATCATAGGTAGACCTCAACTATGGAAGACAAACTGAGAAAAAAAAATCCAGAAAATCACATTGTCTGTTTTTTTTTCATTTTATTTGCATATTATGGTGGAAAATAAGTATTTGGTCAGAAACAAAATTTCATCTCAATACTTTGTGATATATCCTTTGTTGGCAATGACAGAGGTCAAACGTTTTCTGTAAGTCTTCACAAGGCTGCCACACACTGTTGTTGGTATGTTGGCCCATTCCTCCATGCAGATCTCCTCTAGAGCAGTGATGTTTTTGGCTTTTCGCTTGGCAACATGGACTTTCAACTCCCTCCAAAGGTTTTCTATAGGGTTGAGATCTGGAGACTGGCTAGGCCACTCCAGGACCTTGAAATGCTTCTTACGAAGCCACTCCTTCGTTGCCCTGGCGGTGTGCTTTGGATCATTGTCATGTTGAAAGACCCAGCCACGTTTCATCTTCAATGCCCTTGCTGATGGAAGGAGGTTTGCACTCAAAATCTCACGATACATGGCCCCATTCATTCTTTCATGTACCCGGATCAGTCGTCCTGGCCCCTTTACAGAGAAACAGCCCCAAAGCATGATGTTTCCACCACCATGCTTTACAGTAGGTATGGTGTTTGATGGATGCAACTCAGTATTCTTTTTCCTCCAAACACGACAAGTTGTGTTTCTACCAAACAGTTCCAGTTTGGTTTCATCAGACCCTAGGACATTCTCCCAAAACTCCTCTGGATCATCCAAATGCTCTCTAGCAAACTGCAGACGGGCCCGGACATGTACAGGCTTAAGCAGTGGGACACGTCTGGCACTGCAGGATCTGAGTCCATGGTGGCGTAGTGTGTTACTTATGGTAGGCCTTGTTACATTGGTCCCAGCTCTCTGCAGTTCATTCACTAGGTCCCCCCGCGTGGTTCTGGGATTTTTGCTCACCGTTCTTGTGATCATTCTGACCCCACGGGGTGGGATTTTGCGTGGAGCATCAGATCGAGGGAGATTATCAGTGGTCTTGTATGTCTTCCATTTTCTAATTATTGCTCCCACAGTTGATTTCTTCACTCCAAGCTGGTTGGCTATTGCAGATTCAGTCTTCCCAGCCTGGTGCAGGGCTACAATTTTGTTTCTGGTGTCCTTTGACAGCTCTTTGGTCTTCACCATAGTGGAGTTTGGAGTCAGACTGTTTGAGGGTGTGCACAGGTGTCTTTTTATACTGATAAGAAGTTTAAACAGGTGCCATTACTACAGGTAATGAGTGGAGGAAAGAGGAGACTCTTAAAGAAGAAGTTACAGGTCTGTGAGAGCCAGAAATCTTGATTGCTTGTTTCTGACCAAATACTTATTTTCCACCATAATATGCAAATAAAATGAAAAAAAAACAGACAATGTGATTTTCTGGATTTTTTTTTCTCAGTTTGTCTCCCATAGTTGAGGTCTACCTATGATGTAAATTACAGACGCCTCTCATCTTTTTAAGTGGTGGAACTTGCACTATTGCTGACTGACTAAATACTTTTTTTCCCCACTGTATATACCTACGTTCAATAAACTACAGATTCCGCTACAGTCTCCCTTATTGGACCCTGGTATACTGGTTTAGCTGCTTGTTAATCTATGTGAATCCCGTTCATTTAGCTGAAGACAGGACAACCAGATTGGGAGAAAAAACATTTTCTGTCAAAAGCACCCTCTCAAATTCCACACCATCAGATGGAGATTGCATACTTGTGGATGGAAGACTTGTCCTTGAGACAGGAGATCCGGAACTCCGGAAGTTCCCATGGGTTGGTGATCGACAAATTCCTTAGCCATGAAAACCATGGCCTTCTAGTCCAAAAGGGGGCAATTAAGATAGCCCTTGCCTTGTCCTCTTTGATCTTTCTTATCACCAATGAAATCAGGGCTATTGGAGGAAAAGCATATGCCAGGCTGAAGTTCCATGGGGCAAGGAAGGCATCTACCCCCTGTGGACCTTCTCTGGGGTTGAGAGAACAGAACTCCACTTTCTTGCTCACCATGGTGGCAAAGAGGTCTATATCCGGATGACCCCACATTTGTACTATCTGGTCGAAGATGGCATGATTTAACTCCCACTCTCCCTGTCTAAGCTTTGATGTTTTCTCTCCCTCTTATGTGAAGAGCTATTAAGGACAGGAGATGAGTTTTTGCTAGATGGAAGAAGCAATCCGCCACCTCCACTAAAGGTCTGGATTAGGTCCCCCCTTGGTGGTTGACGTAGGCCAATGCCACCTGATTGTCGGCGAGGATCCTGACATGATAACCCTGTAAGGACATAAGGGTCTTACTTACTGCGGACTCAACTGCCATTAACTCCTTTATGTTTGATGAACATCCTACTTACTTCCCTATCCAAATCCCCTGGACTGCTACATCACCATGATCGGCCCCTCAACCCTTGGGCCTTGCATCCATGGTGACCACCCAAGATACGTTATTCGCCCAGGGAAACCCCCTGGATTAGCAAGATCCAGCCACTAAGGAAAGTATTGCAATGAAGATGGATATACAGTCATCTTTCCTTCCAGGTACCCCTTAAGGGAAGTGTTGTTAGGCTGGCTTCACACTAGCGTGTAGTGCTGCGGATGGCAGCCTACTTCCTTCTTTCTTCCTCTGTTAAGCCCTGCCCCCTGCCGCACCTCTTCCTTCAGCTCTGCCTACGTCTGCATGCGTCCTGCGTACCCTATCTTTAACATTGGGTACACAGGCTCTGCGGATGTATGCTGATGCTTCCGCATGCATCGTTTTGATGCTGTGCTGAACACAACAAGCTTGCATTTTGTTGCGGTCGGCAGACACATCAAAGCAGACATCCGCATGGCCTGCGTACCCTATGTTAAAGATAAGGTATGCAGGATGCATGCAGACGTAGGCGGATCTGAAGGAAGAGGTGCAGCAGTGGGCGGGGCTTAACAGAAGCAGAAAGAAGGAAGTAGGCTGCCATCTGCAGCACTGCCGAAAACTAGAGTGAAACTAACCTTACTTAAAACATCCCACTGCAATGTTCTAGTATGGAATTGGGCCCACAGGACTGCCGAAATACAAGATGTCAGCTAACCTAGAAGGGACATAGGACTTTTAAGGAACATGGTGGGACACTTCAAGGCCCTCAACACTTGGCATTGGATGCCCTCTATTACAATGCTTGCTAGGCGACACTCCTGTACTTTGGAATCCCAGCAAAAGCCACAGAAATTCCTGTACCCTTAGGGGCTCTAAACATGATTTCCTAAGGTTTAACAGCCACCCCAATCACTCCAAAGTGGATATTACCCCTTCTATTTGTGTAATGCAATATCAGGCCGAATTGCCTACTACTAGAAAATCATCCAGACAGGGGACAATTAAGACTTCTTTTTCCTGTAGATGAGACATTACCTCTGCGACCACCTTAGTAAAGACCCGAGGGGTAATAGCGAGGCCAAACAGGAGGGCTCTGAATTGGACGTGTCTAACTGTACCCTCCAGGACTACTGCAACTCTGAGGAATTTCTTATGATCTACATGTATAGGCACATGGTAGTAAGCGTCCTTCAGATCTAATACAGCCATGAATCACATGGGATGGCGCACAGCTTTGATCTGGCCTGGATGTCCCCTGGTCAGCACTTCAACCATAATGCCTACTGGGCCGCGGCCCTTGCTGTCAAACGGAGTGAGTCCGCTGAGGCTCCTTGCATCAGTATTTTAGTGGACAGTAGGCTGTCGATAGAAGCCTTATCCTTTAGTTGAGACTCTAGCTGGTCCAGCCAGACCATTAAGGACCTGGCAGTACATGTAGTTGCTACCGCTGGCTTTAGGAATCCTGCTGACATTTCCCAAGTGCCTTTTAAGAAAGGTGTCGGACTTCTTGTTGAGTGGGTCTTTTAAATTTCCCATATCCTCAAAGGGCAAAGAAGACATTCCAGAAGCTTTTGCCACTGCCGCATCCAGCTTTGGGGCTTTATCCCAATATGATGAGGAAGGTTCATCAAAGACATATCTCCTCTTAAATGTCGGGGGAAGGGAGTCTTACGTTTCAGTTTTTTTCCACTCCCTTTGTATCAAGACACGGATCCTTTCACTTCAGGGAAATGATCTGCATCTCTTTTGGTCCAATCTCCCGAACATGATGTCCTGAACTGATCTCTCCAGCTTGGACCCCACTATCTCTATGGTATTCCTAACTGATTTAACAAGCTTGTCCATCTGGTCTATGGGAAATCAGGAATGACTTGACCCATCATCTGAAGAGGACGAAGCTGATGTTGAAGACACGGAGGAGTCGCCATCTCTGTCTGAGCTGCTACCTGTGTCCGACTCAGGGGAACTAGCTCTTCTCTTCTTTCCCCTATGGGCCGCTTCCTTGGAAAGATATCTCATGGACTCCTTAACCTTTGCTCTGATGATATCTCTTAAATTAGTAGCAAAGAGTCAGGCAATAGGGTGCAACAAAGTACACACTCCTTATGCTTAGACTTCACTGTACACTTCTTTCCCTGGCAGAAAATTGGGAGAAAGAAGGGGAAGACTACATTACCAGTATGGAGCAATCGAATGGCACCGGATTATGAGGGGGACACAGCGCAACCGAAAGACCATCTCGGGAGGCTGATGACTCGTCCATTCTGCTGGAGCTCCTCTGACTGGATCTTCCTGTAGAATCTCATCTCTCACTGATACTGCCACCTTCAGCACTGCTACGGGGTTGACACCAGTTTACTTGCTGCTGGGGCTTCCCAATGAGCTGCTGCTGTACAAGTTGCTGCTGATGTGATTCCATTTTCCTAGAGAGTATCATGGATCAGGCCACTCCCCCGATCCGGTAGCCCCTGACATCCAAGTCAGCATGTTCATCACGCTCCGCCATCTTTTTTGATACCTGCTCTGGGACCACACCGGCTACAGATCTGGAGTCCCCAGCTGCATCAACACGGCACGCCCCGGACGCATGACCAGGGCAGTGCCCTAAGCAATACTCACCCAGCATCTTCTGCGCCTGCAGACCATGATAGAGCTGGCTATCCTACCTGAATACCACTCACCTGCATCTGCACACTATTGCGAAGTCCCACTGTGGCGCTTCCAGGGACCCTGCGCTAACCGAGGCAGGGGACCTCCCCCCCTGCTGCCTGAAACGACCGGCCGGGTCTGGGAACGACTCCTAACGGTATGTCTGCAAATGGTTCACCCGTCAAAGACCGGAAAGCAACTGATGTATGGGAGAGGTGCCGGCTTTTTATGTCTGTAGGGTTCCTGTCCTTAATGGGCAGCTCCTCTCTCTTGTGGTGCTGTCATGAGTGATCAAATAAATTACAATTTTTTCCACAAAAATTTTACTTTGGCCCTAAGCTTTCAATTTTCAAAACTGATATGAGAAATTAATTTATGCAATTTCTCCTAAATGCACCAATATCCTAGCTGTGGTCAAAAACTACTTTTGAGACACAATGCAAAGCTCAAAAGGGAAGGAGCACCGTATTATAGTGCAGAATTTGCTGGAATAGTTTTCCATGTCACATTGGCAAAGCTCCTTAGGTGCAGGAACAGTGGAACCCTCAATAAGTGATCCCCTTTGTGGATGTATATTGCTGCTTAGGCACACTGCGAGACTCGGCGCAGAAGGAGCGCTATTTGATTCTTGGAGAAAAAAAATAATTGTAGAATACTTTCTGAACTCCATATACAGAGCCCCCAAGTGCCAGAAGAGCAGAATCCCCCTCCAGTGACCCCATTCCCTCTGGGAATTTAACTACAGGTGTAGTGACAAGTTTGACTCCATAGGTATTTGACAGAAACAAGTAGCAATGATTGTTGCTGAGTGAAAATTGCAAATGTGCCATTGTAGTGCCCATACATTATGCACAGCTCGTGCTTCTGAACACATGTACCCGGTAAGTTAAGCGGGCTCACATCACTACAGAAATGTCAAACATGGATGCTAAATGTGGTTTAGGCACACAGGAGTTCAGAAGGGAGGGGCGGCATTTGAATTTGGGAGTGCAGAATTAGCAGGTTTTCTTATGGGGAGCGTGGGGCATTAGCGCTTTCCAGAGCATTTGTGCTACCAGTAACACTGAAGCCCCCTATATTTCCATTGACGGCCATAACAGATCTAAGTGGGACTTTGTTTTTTTGTGTGGATTGAGTTAAAGCTTTTAGTGGGAACATTTTACATAACATTTTAGATCAAATTTTTCCTGCGCTCTATGCTGAGTACTTACATTGGGCTTTCCATCTAAGGCCTCGCTCGCACTGACCATGGGCGGATATACCGCATGTGCAGCCTGTTCGGCCGCACCGGGGCCTGGAGGTGGAGGGGGGCCCCTGCAGGGCAGCTAATAATGAAGGCAATCTGGCCTGTGTATCCGGCCCCAAGGCTCTGGGGGGGCCCAGGCCAGATTGCCCTCATGTGCGGTGGGCAGGGAGAGATCCCTGCAGCTCCACTGCCTAGAAGAGAAAATAGCAGCGGAGCTGCAGCGATCCGTCCTGCGTGGCGCCTGCGCTTCCTCTCACATAGACAGCAGCGCTGCTGGATGACATCATTCAGCGGCCGTCTGAGGCAGAGAGAGGAAGCGCGGGCGCCAGTGATGCTGCGGGAGTGCCTGCGGTGCAGACAGGTGAGAGATGCTGCCTGTGTGTGTGTGTAGAGATGAGTGGTGGTGTGTGTGGGTGTGTGTGCATGTGTGTCGCTGCAGGGGAATGTGCATACCGGCTCAAATAAGGATCCCTTAGGAAGTAATTAAATAAGTGAACATATATTTCCCTATAAAATTCTAATTTATTTATCTCAATTAAAAAACACCAACCCAGTGAAAAACTGGTATATATGAAAAATGCCATAAGATAAAAACCTAACCTAGAGGATACCCTGCAATAGAACTAAGCTTTTTTCCTGCCTAGCCGTGGAGGTTGGCACCCTAATAGGACGATTTTAGCGCCCCCTCTCAACGTAGCCTTTCCCTCACTCCCCTAGTTCACCCTGGCAAAAAAGGTAGGAAAACAATGTCCAAAAGGGCAGAGGTGACGTGAGCCTTGAAACTAAATAGGTGCCCAATAAGTATAGCATAAACCAAAGTACATGACCTTTTCCTTCCAAAAGATCAGAGGGACTGCTCAATCACAGTAATGTATGTATTTAGAGTCTTATAGGCACATACAACAATAATTAATGGCCTTATGGCACAGAATTTTTCATATAAGTAATGAGATATGTGTTAAGCAATAATGTCAGCAAAAATCCCTCAGTTATTAAGCAATTCAGTATAATTACATGAGTTCTCATATCAGGTGTCCTCCAAACTCCTCATATGCTGACAAATAGCACCAAAACAGTCCCATGGTCAATAGATAGACAAGCGATATAACAAAAAAAAGGGCCACACATAGTCCTCCAAGGTAGAACTTATCATGACTCAGGTGCACTCCGACGTGTTTCCCCGTAAATGGTACGGTTCATCAGGAGGTTGTACTCAAGTGGATGCTGGCTGCCATAGTAGATGACGCGCTGCAGCCCCACACATAGTGGACTTAAATAGCCACCGACATTTAGTTGGCCCCGATAGGCTCCGCCCACCCTATCGCGGGCCAATAGACCGGGTTACACATTATGCTGCAAACAGATACATGCCTCACCTCCCCCATCAAGGAGCGCCCCTTTTTTCCTTCATTTCTGGTCACTCATACCGCCACGCTCAGATCAGCGTGGCTCGGGCATCCAGGAAGAACCCTGTGCTCCCAGATAATGAGCTCATATGTCACATCCGCCCACTCCACCGGAAATGCCCTGCGCTCCAGACAGTGGAACGCAAACAGCGCTCACTTCCTCATTACGATCTCATACCAACAATAGAAACGGATCACATGATTTAATGCAAATAATGGGAGATCTCAAAAGTGCTCACAAGACGCAAAATCAATGTTACACCTTCTTGGGGGATAAACGCAGCAGCTTAATGAAAAAATATATCATAGAAAAATCAAACAAAGCAAAAAAACATTTGCATTAATCCGATAAAAATGCCCATAATAGGGGCATGTACAAAACATGCATGTAGTATGTTATCTAAATCATAGAATCATAGAATTGTAGAGTTGGAAGGGACCTCCTGGGCCATCTGGTCCAACCCCCTGCTCAAAGCAGGATTTGCTAAATCATCCCAGTCAGATGTCTGTCCAGCCTCTGTTTGAAGACTTCCATTGAAGGAGAACTCACCACTTCTCGTGGCAGCCTGTTCCACTCATTGATCACTCTAACTGTCAAAAAGTTTTTTCTAATATCTAATCTGTGTCTCCTCCCATTCAGTTTCATCCCATTGCTTCTAGTCTTTCCTTGTGCAAATGAGAATAAAGTTGATCCTTCTACAATGTGACAGCCCTTTAGATATTTGTAGACAGCTATTAAGTCTCCTCTCAGTCTTCTCTTTTGCAAACTAAACATTCCCAAATCCTGCAACCTCTCCTCATAAGACAGGGTTTGCAGACCGGTCACCATTCTGGTCGCTCTTTTCTGAACTTGCTCCAGTTTGTTGATGTCTTTTTTAAAATGTGGTGCCCAAAACTGGACACAATATTCCAGATGAGGTCTGACCAAAGAGGAGTAGAGGGAAATAATGACTTCACGTGATCTAGACTGTATGCTTCTGTTAATACATCCTAGAATTGCATTTGCCTTTTTTGCTGCTGCATCACACTGTTGACTCATATTCAGTCTGTGATCTATTAGTATACCCAAGTCTTTTTCACATGTGCTGTCACTTAGCCCTATTCCTCCCATTCTATATATGCTTTTTCCATTTTTATTGCCCAGATGTAGTACTTTGCATTTCTCCCTGTTAAAAACCATTCTGTTAGTTGCTGCCCACTTCTCCAGTTTATTTAAATCTTTTTGAATCCTCTCTCTCTCTTCTCTAGTATTAGCTATCCCTCCTAGCTTTGTGTCATCAGCAAATTTAATCAGTTTACCCTCAATTCCTTCATCTAAATCGTTGATAAAGATGTTGAACAATACAGGGCCCAGGACAGAGCCCTGTGGTACCCCACTTGAGACATTCTTCCAACTGGATGTGCAGCCATTTACGACCACTCTTTGGGTCCGATCACTAAGCCAGTTATGAATCCACCTAACAGTTGCCTTGTCCATTCCATACTTAATCATTTTTTCAATAAGGATTGTATGAGAGACTTTGTCAAATGCTTTGCTGAAGTCAAGATATACTATATCTACAGCATTTCCTTGATCCACCCAATCAGTGATACCGTCATAGAAGGAAATTAAGTTAGTCTGACATGACTTATTAGTTACAAACCCATGCTGACTCTGTTTAATCACTTCATTCTTATCCAGGTATTGACATACATGTTGTTTAATAATTTGTTCAAAGATCTTTCCTGGTATAGAAGTCAGACTCACCGGCCTATAGTTACCTGGGTCCACCTTCTTCCCCTTTTTGAAGATAGGAACAACATTTGCTCTTCTCCAGTCTTCTGGCACTTCTCCTGTTCTCCAAGAATTTTCAAAGATTATAGAGAGGGGTTCAAAAATTTCTTCTGCTATCTCCTTCAGTACTCTGGGGTGTAATTCATCTGGACCTGGAGACTTGAATTCATTTAGGCTAGCTAAGTGTTTCCTCACTATCTTTCTGTTTATAGATATCCTGGATTCTTCTATTCCCTTAATAGGACAGTGAATAACAGTTGATGTTACATTTCCTTTCTGAGAGAAAACAGATGCAAAATAGGAATTTAAAAGTTCAGCCTTCTCAACATCCTGTCTTACCATTTCATCATTTTCATCCTGTAAAAATCCTATAGCATCTTTGACTTTTCTTTTACTTTTGACATATCCCCAAAATCCTTTATTATTGCTTTTGACATCTCTTGCAAGCCTCAATTCATTTTCAGCTTTAGATAATCTGATTTGTGCCCTGCAGGTTCTGCAGACAGCATTATATTCTTCTTTAGATATGCCTCCCTCTTTCCATTTTATAAACATTTTTTTCTTCCTTTTTAGCATGTGCTTAAGTTCTGTGTTCATCCATCCTGGTTTTCTTAACTGCTTCCTATTCTTCCCTCTTTTCGGAATTGTTAACAACTGTGCTTTGAGAATTTCATTTTTCAAGATTTCCCATCCTTCCTGGACATTTTTGTCTTTAAGGATATCCAGCCATTGGATCCCTCCAATTCTCTTTCTGAATCCCTTAAAATCTGCCTTTCTGAAATCTAACCTTGACGTCTGAGTCTTCACAGGTCTTCCGCCTCTAGTTATCCAAAATTCTAAAATAGCATGGTCGCTACCTCCTATCTACACATATCCTATCACGTTGTATACTCCAAAGAAACACAAAACGTATATATTTTCTCAAATAAAGCATGCATAAGAGAGACATTCATTTAAACCTTTTGGAGAGAGGGATTGCATCCTAAATATCCACTCAGCCTCACGTTTCAATATTAACCTGTCCAAATCTCCTCCTCTCGTTTTAGGCTTAACAAGCTCCACCATAGTGAAAGATAAATCTGATACACGGCCTGCATGAGTCTCATTAATATGGCGGGCTAGTGGTGTATCTCTCCTGTGTTTTTAATGTCATTTCGGTGTTCCCCCACCCTCACCCTTAGCTCTCTCTTGGTTTTTCCAATATAGTCCAGGGGACAGGTACAGGTGGCCTTGTATACCATCCCCATGGACCTGCAATTCCCAAAATCTCTAATGGAAAAAACCTTACCATTGGCTGCACTACAGAAGGTCTTTCCTTGAGCCATCATACTACATCTGGAGCAATTACCACATCTATAGAATCCAATAGGTCTTCTATCAAGCCATGTGCCAGTGATGGGGAGAAGGCAATGATGGGGGTGATTGGGAGAAGGCAATGATGGGGTGATGGATTGGGCAATGATGGGGGTGATGGGGAGAAGGCCATGATGGATGGGGGTGATGGGGAGGCCATGATGGGGGTGATGGGGAGAAGGCCATGATGGGGGTGATGGAGAGAAGGCCATGATGGGGAGAGGTCTATGATGGGGGTGATGGGGAGAAGGCCATGATGAGGGTGATGGAGAAAAGGCAATTATGGGGTGATGGGGAGAGGTCCATGATGGGGAGAGGTCTATGATGGGGGTGATGGAGAAAAGGCAATGATGGGGAGAGGTCCATGATGGGGAGAGGTCTATGATGGGGGTGATGGGGAGAAGGCCATGATGGGGGTGATGGGGAGAAGGCCATGATGGAGGTGATGGAGAGGGCAATGATGGGGGTGATGGGGAGAAGGCCATGATGGGGAGAAGGCAATGATGGGGAGAAGGCAATGATGGGGGTGATGGGGAGAAGGCAATGATGGGGGTGATGGGGAGGAGGCAATGGTGGGGAGAAGGCAATGATGGGGGTGATGGGGAGAAGGCAATAATGGGGTGATGGGGAGAAGGCCATGATGGGGGTGATGGGGAGAAGGCCATGATGGAGATGGCAATGATGGTGAGAAGGCAATGATGGGGTTGATGAGAGAGGGCAATGATGGGGGTGATGGGGAGAAGGCAATGATGGGGGCAATGGGGAGAAGGCAATGATGGGGGCGATGGGGAGAAGGCAATGATGGGGGTGATGGAGAGGGCAATGGTGGGGGAGGAGGAAATGATGGAAGTGGTGGAAAGGGCAATGGTGGGGGAGAAGGCAATGAAGGAGAGGGGAGAAGACAATGATGGTGTAGTGGAAAAGACAATGATGGGAGTGATGGGGAAGGAGGCAATGATGGGGGTGGAGGAGGAGAAGGCAATGATGGAGGTGGTGAGGGAAAAAAGCAATGATGATGGATGTGGTGGGGAAAATGCAATGATGGTGGTGGTGAAAAGGGCAATAATGGGGGTGGTGGAATGGGCAATGATGGGAGTGGTGGGGGGAGAGACAATGATGGGGGTGGTGAGAGAGGAGGAAATGATCGAGGTGGTGGAATGGGCAATGATGAGGTGGCAGGGGAGAAAGCAATGATAGTGGTGAGGGAGAAGGCAATGATGGGGGTGATGGGGAGAAGGCAATGATGGGGATGGTGGGGGAAGAGGAATTGATGGAAGTGGTGGAAAGGGCAATGATGGGGTGAGGGAGAAGGCAATGGTGGAGATGGGGAGAAGGCAATGATGGTGGTAGTGGAAAAGACAATGATGGGAGTGATGGGGAAGGAAGCAATGAAGGGGTTGGTGGAGGGGAAGGCAATAATGGGGGTGGTGGGGGAGGAAAGGATGGAGGTGGTGGAATGGGCAATGATGGGAGTGGTGGTGGGAGAGGAGGAAATGATGGAGGTGGTGGAATGGGCAATGATGGGGAGGAAGGGGAGAAAGCAATGATAGTGGTGGGGGAGAAGGCAATGATGGAGGTGGTGAAGAAGGCAATGATGGCGTGGGGAGAGGACAATAATGGGATGCGGGGGAGGAGGACAATGATGGGTGTGGGGGATTGGGATGAGAGGAAGAGGGACTTATAGTGGACTTAGGAACAGGGGGAGGTGGAGGAAGACATTATCACTTATGTCTAACACAGTCCCTTAGTATATAGTGTACTCACTTATGTATAACACAGTCCCTTAGTAGATAGTGTACACACTATTTCTGTATAACACCATCCTTAGTTATATAGTTTCCTCTTTTATTATGTATAACACCGTCCCTTATTACGTACCATCTAGTACCTCTCTAGTTATATATGGTGCCATCCCTTATTATATAGCTTCCTCTGCTGTTATGTACAGTGCTGTCTCTTACATAGTGTATGCTTGTTTATTTTTTTATTCACAGTGCCCTCTTTTATTACATAGTCCCCTCTCTTTTTTTATATAAAATGACTGCTGATGGAGGAGCCGGTGATCAGACGACCAGACAACCAGTCCATCAGCTCCTCCAGCAGATAAGAAGCTTTCCCATGCTCCATCAGACATTATTGCATTATACATCTAACAAGACAGGACGGTATGTAGTAAAAAAAACAGGGCTTTATATAATCCAATATGTAAGGGATGGTACTGTACATAACGAGAGGGCACTGTATAATAGGGGACGGCAATATACATAATAAAGGAGACTATGTAATATATATATGTGTATGTGTATATTGCTCTATATAAACAGTATATATGTAGCTTTGTTGGGGGGGCCCAGACACATTCCTTGCACAGGTGCCCCAAGCTGTCGGTGTCCGCCCCTGGTTCTACTCACTTAGGCCGGTTTCACACTAGCGCATTTTCAGCGCGCGCACGGCCGGGGGTAGCTCCGCCCCCGATCCGGCTCTCTGCCCGGCGTGCCCGCCCCTTCCTTGTAGCGCCGCCTCCTAGCGGACAGCTGCGCCTGCGATCGGCGCACCCTATCTTTAGCATAGGGTGCGCTGATCGTGCGCAGGCCGTGCGCTAGTTGCGCTTTGACCTGCGCTGCGCACTTTTGACGGTGCGCCGTGCGCGCCAAAATCAAACTTTTCGGATTTTGGCGCGCACGGCGCACCGTCAAAAGTGCGCAGCGCAGGTCAAAGCGCAACTAGCGCACGGCCTGCGCACGATCGGCGCACCCTATGCTAAAGATAGGGTGCGCCGATCGCAGGCGCCGCTGTCCGCTAGGAGGCGGCGCTACAAGGAAGGGGCGGGCACGCCGGGCAGAGAGCCGGATCGGGGGCGGAGCTACCCCCGGCCGTGCGCGCGCTGAAAATGCGCTAATGTGAAACCGGCCTTACATAGTTGAGACTAGTTGTCACCTGGCTGCAAGTATGGCTACTCTGGAACCAGCAGAGCCGAATCTTAACACATATATATTAGGCCTCTTTCACACTTCAGTTTTTTACAATCAGTCACAATCCGCCAGATTTTGAAAAAAAACGGATCCTCAATATTTTTTTGAGGATCCGTTTTTTTCCCCATTGACTTGCATTAATGGCGGATTGTGACGGATTGTCGTCCGTTGCATCCGGTTTTTTTGGGGATCCGCCAAAAGTTGCTGTCCGTCACTATCCTCAAAGATTTCAAAACGGAGCTTGTAACGTTTTTTTCTCTGACGGATCCTCCAGTCTCTCTCTTTCTCTCTCGCCAGCAGTTCCTTTATTTCCTCATTTTCAGGATCCGTCTGAAAACGGATCCTGTGCCATCCGTTCACATCAGTTGAGAATGGATCCGCTTCTCTGACTTTTTGGCGGATTTGAACTGATGCAAAAAAACTGAAGTGTGAAAGAGGCCTAAGTGTATGTATCCAATTATAACTTTTGCTATGGGGCCCTGTGATGCCTAGGTATGCCTCTGCTTGCAGGGTGGTGATGAGGGCAATCTGGCTTCTTGCTCGGAGACCGAGGCTTTGGGGGTCCTATGGCCAGACTGCCCGCATCATAAGCAGCATGCCGGGCAGGGAGGGGGGCCCAGCCAGATTTCCTGCACAGGGGCCCAAAATGATCACTGTCCGGCCCTGACACTGACTTATAACACAGCCGAGTGTTATACGATAGAACTCGGCCCAGTGTATACTTATGGGGCAGTGCAGATCAGTGATTATTTTCTCATGTCATGAGAAAACAATAGTAGCATACTGGAATTGGTAGAAAGACATACATGATGAGTGCTTGTGAAACATTGGACTGCACTCAGATGTCATCCCAGGGCAGTCTGATATACACCGAGACAGGCAATGGAGGAGATGGAGAAATTAATGTGCTGCAAATCTCTCATGTGAGAGGATCGTAGCATAGTCGCATGACACTCAGCTCACGCTTGCAGCAGAGCTGGAGCCGAGTGTCATTAGCATAAGCTAGTGTGATACAGATGAAACCCCCAAGGGATCCATTCCCTATAATGAGGGAGCAGAGTTAAGGGGGCTTTACACATAGCGATATCGCTAGCAATATCGCTAAAGCATCACCGATTTTGTGACGCAGCAGCGATATCCCTATGTGTGATACTTACCTCCGACCGGCTCCCCCGCTGTCTGTCGCTGATCGCGCGAGATCGTGCAGCTCCATCTCGTCGGGCGCTTCCTGCTGGCGCCGACGAACGACGCGTGGACGCGGGCGGGAGGACGTCAGGATTGCCGCGTCTGAAAGGTAAGTAACGACCACTGCTGCGTCGCTACGTCGCTGTGACATCTGCCTGTGTGGCAGCTCACTAGCGATCATTTAGCGATGCACCAGTGATCCTGACCGGGTCGTATCGTGGTCGGGATCGCTGGTGCATCGCTAAATGTAAAGGGGCCTTTACTCTGAACTCAGTCTGGCCTCGGTTCTGCCGTGTCTGTCTTCTCAGAAGTGCACAAAACTAAGGCAGACGGCACTTTTATGCACGCCTAAAAAGACTAACACCGTTGGATAACAGGCCAGACAGCGTCCAGTGTCCCCATCTGCCTCATTATAGGGAACCTTTTATTTCAGAGATTTACACGGAGACACCGGTGTAAGCGCTCAGCGCAGAGTGCAGGATAAATGTGCGCCGAGCCGTACTGCTATCTTTTGGAGGCAAAATAATAATAAAAAAAAAAAAATCAGGTGAAGAATTGGTTTGATTTATTTTTTACGCCGTTCCTCATGCGGTATAAGTGATTAGATGACTTTATTCTTCGTATCGGTGAGATTAGAGCGATGTGTATAGTTTTTTATGTTTGGCTGCTGCCACACACTAAGAAATACTTTTTTTTTGCAAAACAGTTTTTGCATTTTGCATCGCTATATTTTTTCTATATTTCTGCCAACAGTCATGTGAGGGCTTGTATTTTTTTGCAAGATGAGTTGGAGTTTTTATTGGTACCTTTTTCGAGCACATAACATGTTTGATCGCTTTCTATTCCTTCTGCCTCACAAAAATCAGAATAAAACCAAGCAACTCAGGAAATGTGTTTTTTTTTGTTTTTGGTTTTGAATGCAGTTTCAAAGTGGTAAAAGTGATAAGGCAGCTTTAGTCTTCGGGTCAGTACGATTTTTTTATGTTTTTGACGCTTTTACACAATAAAAACAAATGTATAAAAAGAAAATTATTTTTCCATCCCTATATTCTGAGAACTATAGATTTTTTATTTTTCTGCTCATGAAGCTGTATGGCGGCTTGTTTTATGTGGGACAAGATGACATTTTCAGCTTTACTATTTTTATTCACATTTGGCTTTTTGATCGTGTTTTATTATTTTGTTCGGTGGTATGTTGAAAAAGCATTCTTTTGCCATGTACTTTTGATAGCTCGGAGTGAGCCCATGCGATCGTTTAAAAAAAAAAATAAAAAATGGTAATGTCTCACCATTTTATGAGACTCAAAACATTTTTATTTTTACATAGTTTTTTTGTGTGACAGCTTTTCTTCTTTTAGAGCAAATGGAGAGCAGAAGTATTTATCTGGGGTACATATGATGTTTAGATTTTTTTTATTTATTTATTTTTTTAAGGGTTGTGACCAAAAATTGCAAACCTGGAATATTTATTATTTTTCAGTTTATGGCATTTCCCATACAGGAGAATTAATTTTATTAATAGACTTTCCTTTAATGTAGCCAGTAATGACAACTATGTTATTTTTTTAGGGAAGAGTCAGACCGCCAAAGAACCAATCACGATGCATCTTTCATTTCACCAGAGCTGTTCAAAAGAAGCTGAGCTGTGATTGGTTGCTATGAGCAAGTTTTTCCACTTGACAGCACCTCAGCAGACACTGACATGGTGGGAGAAATCTAGCATCCCCGGGAACATAAGCTCCCAGCCATTGTTTGCCTCCCTGAAAGGAGCAGAGAGCACATGACAGAAATGAATCCTCCCCTCCCGTGCCCATATCCCCATCACACATCCTCCATCCATAGGCACATCTTCCCTCTTAGGGTAGGTGCACACGCTGCGGATTGCAGTGCGGATTTGGCCGCGCGGATTTTGTAAAATCCGCAGGTAAATCTGCAGGTCAAAAGACCTGCGGTTTTACCTGCGGTTTTGCCCTGCGGTTTTTCATCTCAATGGAGGAGACGGCAAACCGCAGCGGAATCCGCAGAAAGAATTGACATGACAATTCTTTCTGCGGTTTCAAAACCGCGCGGAAAAATCCGCACCGTCTGCACTGCGGTTTTGTATTCCCATAGGGAATAATGGTACTGTACACTGCAGCAAAAACTGCTGCGGACCCGCAGTGGCCAAATCCGCTGCGGAACCGCAGCAGAATCCGCAGCGTGTGCACACACCCTTAAAGGGATCTCTGGTATGGAAGTCAGAGCAAATCCAGCCAGCGCTTTGGTTTTGACCCAAGGCCTCTCTTAAAGGGATCATTGGCATGGAAGTTAGGGCAAATCCACTCTGCGCTTTGGTACTGACCCCAGGCCTTTCTTAAAGTGATCTCCGGTATGGAAGTCAGGGCAAATTCATTCAGCGCTTTGGTTCTGAAGCCAGGCGTTTCTTAAAGGGATCTCCGATATGGAAGTCAGGGCAATTGCCTTCAAATGCTCTGGTACTGACCCCAGGCTCTCTTAAAGGGTTCTCCTGTATGGAAGTTGGGGCAAATCCCTCAGCACTCTGATTCTGACTCCAGGGTTCTATTAAAGTGATCATTGGTATGGAAGTCAGGGCAAATCCCTCAGCACTCTGGTTCTGACCCCAGGCCCCTCTTAAAGGGAACCCCGGTATGGAAGGTAGGGCAAATCCACTCAGCGCTTTGGTACTGACCCAAGGCATCTCTTAAGGGATCTCCGGTATGGAAGTTAGGGTAGATCCCTCAGTGCTCTGATTCTCACCCCAAGCTTCTATTAAAGGGATCATTGGTATGGAAGTCAGGGCAAATCCACTCAGCGCAATGGTTCTGACGCCAGGCCTCTCTCTCTTAAAGGGATCCCCGGTATGGAAGTTAGGACCGTTCCACTTAGCGCTCTGTTTCTGACCGCAGGCTGATGGGATGATGTGGGATATTAGTGGTGGTAGTCCGGTGGCTCTGGCTGATGGGATGATGTGGGATATTAGGGGTAGTAGTCCGGTGGCTCTGGCTGACGGGATGATGTGGGACATTATAGTGAATGTGGCTATGCGGAGTGGGCGGGGCTCTACACTCAGCTTTATATATAGATATAATCATTATAATTTGTTCTAACCTTAGTTAGTTACTATGCCCGGGCAGCACTGGGCTTTTCAGCTAGTGTGTGTGTGTACATACATACATACATACATACACACACCTGTTTGTTTAAGGCTGGTTTCACACTTGCGTTTTTTTGCGCTGCATTTTTGCGCATGCGTTGTTTCCCCCTATACTTAACATGGGTGCGCATTGGCATGTGTGTGTACGCGCATGTGGTTTTTGTAGTGTGCGCCCGGGCGCACAGAATGCATCCTGTTGCATTTTTTGTGCGTCTGACCTGTCAAAAAAAATGCATGTGCATGCAATGCGCACAAAATTCACCCAAAAACACATTAAAGTCTATGGGAGCGCTAAGGTGCGCATGATCGTGCGCATATCAACGCAAAAAAGCATGCTTTTTTTGCACAAACAAGAAAACGCATGATGCATTGTTTATGCGCGTTTGCACTGCGCACACAGCGCAAAAAATCGCAAGTGTGAAAGTAGCCTGAGTCACCATTTCCTCAGACCTATTTATTTTATATAGGTGCAGCAACTCAGAAAAGAGTCTGGGTTCCTTATGCCAAATATGCCTTTATTAAAAAGGGGAGGTATTCATGTTTTCACATTATTTTTTCTTTAAGTCCCCTTAAAAGTGAACCTGTCATATAAAATGATGCTATTAACCTGCATATATCATGGGATTAATCTGCAGGTTAATAGAGTTCTGAAACCATGCAGCACCCGCATCAAGAGTTCCCCTGCTGGCAGGCCCTCTCTTTCAGTCATAGGGGTGCCACCGGCATGGCTTCAGTCACAACTTTGTGCAAAGAGAGGCCCTAGTGCTTACTGTCAGCCTGCCATAATGCTGAGCTTGCTGTCAGTGAGTGCCAGCCACCTCTCTGTATACAGGGTCAAAACCGGCCACCGTACTGTGTCAGAATGCTATTACCCTGAAGATTAAACCCATATTTGCAGGTTAACATTCTTTTACATGACAGGTTCCCTTTTGGAGATATGATCCTGCAATAGTTTGCTTTATACTGCAATATTACGGTATTGTAAAATATATAGAATAGTGTTCTCCTATAAACTCCAGCACAGACTGGGCTTCATAGGAGAACTAAGATGGAAACCATTTCAGCAGGCATCTAGCTGCCCTAACAACCCATCAGCTCCGTGACTGAACATACACACGCAATCACACTCATTTAACTCCTTTCTGACTTCAGAGGTAATAATCCGTCCATGTGATCTGGGACTTGTGTGTGGGCAATCGCCACCGGGTGTCAGCTGATTTTGACAGCTGACAACCGGCACTAGGTGCCAGGAGCAATCAAAGACCACTCCCGGCACATTAACCCCCAAAATGCTGCCATCGAACACGATAGCAGCATTCTGGGACCTGACAGAGGGCTGACAGTTCCTCTGCCTTTAGATGGGAGACCTCGCGGCGTGATGCGGGGTCCCGATCATTACCATGGTGACCGGATGTCATCATGACAACTTCCGGGTCCCCAAAGCTAGGACACATGCTGAGTGCATGATCAGCAAGTCTCTGACAGTGCAGAGCGGTCAGTTTCTATAGCATGGGGCTGCTGCATCTCCATGCTGTAGACGCAATCAGCTAGCAAAAAATGATTGTCACATAGTGGGACAAAGTAAAAATAATAATTTTTTTTAAAATTATTGTAAACATTAAAAAAATACAATATCTTGATTTTTCTATCTATAAATATTTGAGTGAAAAATATATAAACAATAAAAGTACACACATTTGGTATCATCGCGTCCGTAACGACCCAACCTATAAAATTGTCCCCCTCGTTAACCCCTTTAGTGAAGCCCATAAAAAAATAAAAAACAATGCTTTATCATCATTCTGCTGAACAAAAAGAGTAATAAAACGCGATCAAAAAGACGGATATAAACATGGTAACACTGAAAACGTCATTGTCTCGCAAAAAACAAGCCGCCAAACAGCTCTATCAACAAAAATAATTATTTTCTATAAAAGTTTGTGTAAAAGTGCCAAAACATTATAGCGATACCTCATTTATGTCTTTTTTTAATCGTACTGACCCGAAGAATAAAGCTGCCTTATCAATTCTACCACACACGGAACGGCATTAACTGCCCCCCCCCAAAAAAAAAAAAAAAAAATTCCTGAATTGATTGAAAAAAAACAAAAAAAAAAAAATCAATCTGCCTCCCAAAAATCAGAATAGAAGGCGATTAAAAAAATGACAGGTGCACAAAAATGGTAGCAATAAAAGCGTCAACTCGTCCGGCAAAAAACAAGCCATAACTTGACTGTGGGTCGAAATATTGGAAAATTATAGCTCTCAAAATGTGGTGATGCAAGTGTCTTAGTGTGTGACAGCTGCCAAACATAAAACCCAATATAAATCTTATCACTGTAATCACATTGACCCAAAGAATAAAGTCACCTAATCACTTATACCACACGAGGAACGTTGTAAAAATAAATAAAACCAATTCTTCACCTAGTGTTCATTTTTTCATTCTACCTCCTAAAGAATGTAGTAAGGCTCGGGGCACATTTATCCAGCGCTCTGCATTGAGCACTTACATCGGGATTTTCGTGTAAATCTCTGAAATACATGGTTCAGATGGAACCTCTGGAAGATTCCCTATAATGAGGCAGATGGAGGCACCGTCTGACCTGTGATTCGGCGGTGTCCGTCTTTTTAGGATTGCATAAAAATGTCGCCGGACACAGTTTTGTGCACTTCTGAAAAGGACACCGCTGAACAGAGACCAGATGGAGTCCAGAGTAACTCTGCTGCCTCATTTTAGTGAATGGATCCCTCAGGGGTTTCATCTGCATCACGTCACTAAAAGATTTAGATGGAAACCCCAAAGTAAGTGCTCCGTGTAGAGGACCAAATAAATTTTGATCCCAAACGATCTGTAAAATGTTCCCAACAAAAGCTTCAACTCAGTCCACATAAAAAGCAAGTCCTCACTCAGGTCTGTCATCTGTTAACAGAAATATAGGTGGCTTCCATGGTACTGGTAGTACAAAGGCTCTGGAAAAGTGAAATGGCACCTCACCTGCCAAAAGAAATTCAGCAAATTCAGTGCTCCCAAATACAAATGGCCCCCCTCCCTTCTGACCCCCACAGTGCACCTAACCATATATAGCCTCCACGTTTGGCATTTCCGAAGCGATGAGAGCCTGCCTAACTGTGCATGCCTCCAGAAGCACAGGATGGGCATAATGTACTGGTGACTGCAACGTACTGGTCACTACAGTGTCAGTTTGCAATTTTCCCTTAGCAACATTCATTGCTGCTTGTTTCTGGAAAATACCCATGGAGTCAGTCAGCACTACACCTGTAGATAAATTCCCAATGGGGTGTAATTTCAAAAATAGGGTCACTTGACGGGGGAATTCTGATTTTCTAGCAATTAGGGGCTCTGTATGTGGAGTCCACAAACTATTCTAGGAAAATCTGTGCTCCAGGAGACAAGTAGTGCTCCGTTTCTCACAACTCTCCATATGGCTAAGTAGTACTGTACAGCGACATTGGATATTGTCACGTTCAGTAGAAATTGTGGGACAAATTTTGGTGCTATTTTTACCCACTTGTTTGAAAATGTATAATCTGGGTAAAACTAGAGTTTGATGGTAAATATGTAGTTATTTTATTCTTCACTGCTCAATGGTACAAAGTTTTGTGACACAGTTGGTGTCAATATGATCACTGCAACCCTAGATGAATTAATTTAGAGGTGTAGTTTGTAATATGTAGTCACTTATGGGGGGGGATTTCTGCTGTTCTGTCACCTCCTGGGCTCTCCCAGTGGGTCATAGCATCATCAAACCATAGCAGTAAACTCCAGCAATCCTTGCCTGCTGTACTGTGCCTGAAAAATATTTCCCCGATTACATGTATGGTATTGGCACACTAGGTTAAAAAAAAAAAAAAATTCTATTAGCCCTTAGAAAAATTAAAAACTTGGGGCTTAAAGTGTTTTAAGGAAAATTTTATTTTATTTTCACAGCTCAACATCATAAACTTCTGTGAAGCACCAGGGTGTTCAAGGTGCTTACTATGCATCTAAATACATTCCTTGAGGGGTCTATTTTCCAATATGGGGGCACATCAGGGGCTCTCCAAATCGGACATGACGTCCGCTAATGGTTCAAGGAGATTTTTACATTAAAAAAAGTCTGAGCCCTGCTGTGTGCCCAAACAGTTTTCTCCCTCATATGGGGTATTGGCGTACTCAGGAGAAATTGCATTACAAATAAATTACCCTTATGAAAATGCAAAATTCAGGGCTAAAATTACATTTTTGTGGGGAAAAAGTGTTTATTTTTACAGCTCAACCTTATAAACTTCTGTAAAGCACCTGAGGGATAAATGTGCTCACCACACCTAGATTAGTTCCCTGAGGGGTCTACTTTTCAAAATGGTGTCAATTGTGCGGGATTTTCACTGTTTAGGCACATCAGGGGCTCTCCAAACGCAACATTGTGTTCGCCAGTTGTTCCAGCAAATTTTGCTTTCAAAAAGTCAATTGGCGAGCCTTCCCTTCAGAGCTCTGCAGTGCACCCAAACAGTGGTTTTCTCCCTTATGTAATTTCTCCTGAGCATGCCGATATTCCATAACAAATTTTGGGATCCATTTTTTTCTCTTACCCTTGTCAATATAAAAATAAATTAGATCTGAAGTCAATATTGTGGAAAAAGTTATTTTTCAAAAAATTCCAATGAAGCACCTGAAGGGTTAATAAAATACTTGAATATGGTTTTGAGCACCTTGAGGCACGCAGTTTTTAGAATGGTGTCACTTTTGGGCATCTTTCACATAGACTCCTCAAAGTGACTTCAAATGTGATGTGGTCCCTAAAACAGTTTTGTAAATTTTGTTGGAAAAATGAGCACTCGTCAACTTTTAAACCTTATAACTTCCTAACAAAAAAATTGTTTCCAAAATTGCGACGTAAAGTAGGCATGTTACACAAAATTGTTAAAACATTTCCCACATCTGATGTAAGGGGCATGAAAATTCAAAGTTTGAAAATTGCTAAATTTGCCCAATTTTCTGTTTTCCCACAAATAAACGCAAGTCATACCGAAGAAATTGCCTCTATCGTGACATACAATAGGTCATAAAAGAACACAAAAGAAAAAAAAAAATTATGAGAAGCACCAGGATCCGTTGAAGCATTCCACAGTTATGACCTCAGTGACAGTGGTCAGAATTGCAAAAATTGGCCTTGACATTAATATGCAAACCACATTCGGGGATAAAAGGGGGTTAAATATCACTGTCGTGATCGTTAACTGTTTTAACGTGAAAGTTCCAGTTGCTGCTCTTATAGGAACATGCTGGCTATGTAACACAGCTGGCTCACTCAGCTCCTGAGCCTGCTCTACACAGGGACACCTGACATTTGATGTACAATTACATTACAGATTGTGAAGTGTCAAAGATCACAGGTGGGGGCAGGTTCACGCTTAAGCCACCATGCTGTTACTTTGTCATGAACAGCCCTCTGCTGTCCCCTTTTGTCAGGACAATTACCCAATTGACCGACAATTAGCGGAGGAGGCTGTGTCCCCAAATAGGCCTGTTATTGGAGACCAGTGAGCATATGGTCTAGACAACGATTCCAAACACATGTAATGTGTGTTTATATACACCCTCAATACAGGCACTGCTAGCGCCGCACTAACAAACTAACTACATGCTGCCACCGCCAATCATTTATACTGGACAACCTACAGGCAGGTAGTGTATGGCCTCAGTGGAGCGGTTTACATAAACTTAAATTTTATATTTAATCCAGAAAAGATAGGCGGTGTTTATAAAAAAAACTATACAAAAGATTTTACAGAGGACAAAATACAGCATATACAATTACATAAAAGGATAAACAAAAGAACCAAACCTGACATCACTACAATGGCTTCACATTTATGGAGTGAAGCGCTACCAATGAAAACCGCTATAAACGTGGAACAAGCCTAAACAGCAATGTATCTTCAGACATTTAGCACAGATCATAAGATTTGCCTAGTCCTCATCAGCACCCACGTGACACGCATACACACCCCCCCCCCCCCCCCCATCAATGTCTCAAAACAGGTCTGGCTATGGGTTGTAGCTTCAGCTTTAGAAAAATTGAGATTTCTAACATACATGATATCGTCACTCCTGATGATCACAGAAGTTTGAGATAGACATAGATATATTATCTATCTAATATCCATCACGATTATACCCTTCATAGATAGGACACATGGCAAGGCTGTCTGCCATCTGGCCCCTAGTAATTTGGGGCTGATGGCATGTCTCAATGATGAAAAAAAAAAAAAAAAAAAAAAAAAAGGAGATTTTTGTGTACTCACCGTAAAATGTCTCTTAGCCTCTAATTGGGGGACACAGAACCATGGGTGTTATGCTGCTGTCCACTAGGAGGCGACACTATGCATAATCTGAAAAAGATTAACTTTGGCTCCTTCTCTGCAGTATACACCCCGGGACGGCGTCAGCCTTCTCCAGTTTTGTGCAAAAGCATTAGGAGGAACGTAACAGAAACAACATAACCATGCCTGTAAGAAGGCTACTATGTACGAGCTCAAAGAACAATGAGAACTCAACCGTAAACAACGGCCCGTAAGGGCAACAGGGTGGGAGCTGTGTCCCCCAATTAGATGCTAAGAGAAAGATTTTACGGTGAGTACACAAAAATCTCCTTTACTATGTCGCCTCATTGGGGGACACAGAACCATGGGACATCCCAAAGCAGTCCCTGGGTGGGAAGCAATGGACGAATATTGTGCTAGCAGGTCCCTAAACTTGAGGTACTGCCGCCTGCAGGACCCATCTACCCAGGCTCGCATCCACTGAGGACTGGGTATGAACACTGTAGTGTTTCGTAAACGTGTGTAGGTTAGTCCAAGTGGCCGCCTTACACACTTGTGCCGAATGGCCCAGGAGGCCCCTACTGCCCGTGTAGAGTGTGCCGTGATACCGGCCGGAAGAGAATTTTTAAGTCGGTAAGCCCCTTGTATGGTGGACTTGATCCACCTGGCAAGGGTAGCTTTGGAAGCCGGCAGACCCTTGCGAGCGCCCTCCGGAAGAAGGAAAAGAGAATCAGACTTCCGGAAGGGTGCAGTCCTAGACACATATATACGCAATGCCCTGACGAGGTCAAGCGTATGCAGAGCCTTCTCCACTCTATGAACCGGAACCGGGCAAAGGGATGGCAGTGAAATTTCTTCATTGAGGTGGAAGGTGGACACAACCTTCGGACGGAAGGATGGTACTGTACGGAGAACCACCTTGTCCTGGAGAAAAGCTAGGAAAGGCCGTCTGCAGGAGAGTGCTGACAAGTCAGACACCCTGCGCAGCGAGGCGATTCCCACCAGAAAAACCACTTTCTGTGACAGGATGTGGAGTGGGCCTTCCTTAAGGGGTTCAAAAGGTGGTGCCTGTAATGCTGTCAGGACCACGTTAAGATCCCACGTTTCCAGTGGGCGTCTGTAGGGGGGAACCAAACGGGAAACTCCCTGGAGAAAAGTCCTTACTTGCGGCTTGTTAGCAATACACCTTTGGAAAAGCACTGAAAGCGCTGACACCTGGCTCTTAAGCGAGCCTAGGGATAGCTCAGCGTCCAGGCCCGATTGAAGAAAACCCAGCACCTTCGGGAGGGAATAAGGGAGTGGGACCTGTCCACGGGATTCACACCAGGTAAAGAAAGCTCTCCAGGTAAGATAATAAATCTTGGCAGAGGCTGGCTTTCTTGCTCTGATCATGGTTGTGATGACGTCTGGTGAGAGCCCTGCTTGGGTTAGAACCCAGGTTTCAAGGGCCACGCCGTCAAATTGAGAGCTCCTGAGTTCAGATTGTAGAACGGACCTTGTGACAGAAGGTCGTGACGGTTGGGGAGACGCCAGGGGGCGTCTGCTGTAAGTTGCACGACGTCGGCGTACCATGTACGTCTGGGTCAGTTCAGGATGGTTGGAACTCCCTCTTGTTCGATCTTCCTCACGACTCTGGAGATCAGGGGGATGGGTGGAAAAATGTACAGAAGCTGGAACTGGGTCCAGTCCTGCACCAGGGCATCCGCTCCGAATGACCGTGGGTCCTGGCCATGAAATTGGAGACCTTGGCATTGAAAGGGTCTGCCATTAGGTCCACGTCCGGGGTCCCCCAGCCATGGCAGATCTGGCGAAAAATTTCGGGATGGAGAGACCACTCCCCCGCGTCCATTCCTTGTCTGCTGAGGAAGTCGGCTTCCCAGTTGTCCACACCAGGAATGTGGACCGCTGAGTACCGACCTAGTCTCTTCCGCCCAGTGGAGGATATGTGCCACTTCTCTCATCGCCTGGGCACTGCGGGTCCCACCTTGGTGGTTCACATATGCCACCGCCGTGGCATTGTCCGACTGTATCCCTATGTGAGAGGCTGCCAGCAAGCGATGAAAGGCTCTCAGTGCCAGGAAGATGGCCCGAATTTTCAGAATATTGATGGGCAAAGTCATTTCTGCTGGTGACCACTTGCCTTGTGCCCTGTGATGTAGGTGCATTGCACCCCAACCTGTCAGGCTTGCATTGGTGGTCAGGACCTTCCAGTGACCCGAGAGAAAAGATTTTCCTCTTGCAAGCGAAGTTTGCTTGAGCCACCACTGTAGGGACCTTCTGGTTGACGATGTCAACCGGAATTCCCTGTCGAGGGAGAAGGGATTCCTGTCCCAAGACTTGAGGATGGCAAGTTGAAGAGGCCTGAGGTGAAACTGGGCAAATGGTACCGCCTCCATTGCCGCTGCCATCCTGCCGAGGACTCTCATGGCAAACCGGAGGGATCGAGGATTGCGGAGGAGTATGCGAACTCCCAGACGGAGAGCCAGTGTCTTGTCCCTGGGTAGGAGCACCAGACCCCTGGAAGTGTTGAATAACATCCCCAGGAAGGTCAGGGCCTGACTCGGGGTAGTCGATGACTTTTGTAGGTTGACTATCCAGCCCTGGTGACTCAGAGTGTCGATTGTGATTGAGACACTGTCCTCGCAATCCTTAAAGGTGGAAGCCTTGATGAGAAGGTCGTCCAGGTATGGAACGACTACAATGCCTCTTGAGTGTAGAACGTCCATGGTAGCTGCCATGACCTTGGTAAACGTTCTTGGAGCCGTGGCAAGCCCGATCGGGAGAGCCACGAACTGGTAGTGGTCCTGGTTTATTGCGAACCTGAGAAACAGTTGGTGGGCAGAAGCAATTGGTATGTGCAGGTATGCGTCTTGAATATCTATGGAGGCGAGATATTCTCCCTGCTCCATGGATGTAATGATGGACCGAAGGGACTCCATGCGAAAATGATGGACCCGTACATATTTGTTGAGCTGTTTTAGGTCTAGTATGGGCCGGACGCTGCCTCCTTTCTTGGGGACTACGAATAGATTGGAGTAGAACCCTCGGAAGCGTTCGTTCACAGGAACCGGTACTACGACTCCTGCTTGAAGGAGAGAGGAGACCGCTTGGTGGAAGGCACGAGCCTTGCCTGGCGGTTTTGGTGGAACAGAGAGGAAGAACCGGTTCGGTGGACTGGAAGTGAACTCTATCTTGTATCCGGAAGACACCATTTCCCTGACCCACCTGTCTTCTGTAATAGGCAGCCAGACTTGCTGAAAGAGTAGAAGTCGCCCGCCTACTGGTGGTGTGTCTTCGGAAGTTTGTGAGTCATGATGAAGCAGAGTTCTGAGGTTTTCCTCCCTTGGGTTTCGCTTGGCCTGCTTTCAACTGCCAGGTCCTGTCTGGCCTCTGCACCGCCCGTGGGTTGTCCCTGCGTGGAGAGCAGTTACGATTTTGTGCTGGTCGCGAGACGGACCAGCCCGAAGAATTCCGAAAGGATCGGAATCATGTTTGGTTACGCTGTTTGAACGTGCATCTAGGTTTCAGCTGAGGGAGAGAGGTACTCTTACCCCCAGTGGCGTTGGATATCATTGTGTCCAACTTTTCACCAAAAAGTCGTCCACTAAAGGTACGGGAGATGTGTGAGGGACTTTTGAGGCCGCATGCGCTTTCCATTCCCGCAGCCAGAGGATACGCCGGATCGTGATGGTGTTTGCTGCTATCCCCGCTACACCTCTTGCAGAGTCCAGGGCTGCATGAAGCATGTAATCAGCTACAACTGCTATTTGAACCGCTTGGTCCAAAAGCCCAGGATTTGAAGCTTGAAGACCCTCTTGCAATGCTTTGGCCCAAGCCAGAATGGCCTTGGCCGCCCAAACTGAAGCGAATGCGGGGGCCAGGGAGGCTCCTGCCGCTTCAAAAACTGAATGTGCCATGCATTCTACCTGCCCGTCTGCTGCATCCTTGAGGGTTGCGCTATCTGGCAGTGAGAGTAGGGCCTGTGCTGCTAGCCTAGAGACTGGGGGGTCCACTTCGGGTGGGTCTGTCCACCCCTTGGTGTCCTTCTCTGGGAAGGGGTACCTTGCTTCCAAATATTTGCGATTGGCAAGTTTCTACTCAGGCTATTAGAACTGCTTAGTAAGTATCGTCTTAAACTCCGGGTGATTAGGGAAGACCTTAGGTGGTTTCAGGACACTTTCAAAGCAAATTTTGTGTTCTGGGGCTTCCGGGGTTGGATCAGATATTTCCAACACTTGGTGGATAGCAGAGACTATGTCCTTAACTAGTGCTGGGGGACAAGGTACCGCAGACCTCTCAGTTTCGTTGTCGGAGTCACAGATGCCTTACAAAACACTGCGTGTCACTAAGGCGTTCTCTAGTGGACAAAGTGGAGTGGAGGTCTGCTGTGGTCAGAGATCGCTGTGGGGATCTGCGTTGTCTAGTCTCTGGTAGGGGATGGTCTAGGTGACCTGGAATCACGGTGTCTCTCCCTGGAGGGAGATGACCGTGTGCTATGAGATGATGCAGATAACCGCGCCCTGTGGGTTTGCTCATGTCTGTAAGTGTCTGAAACGGCATGTTCCCGAGACAAGCTATCCTTTTGCTGGGTAACGTTCATAGCCGAGACATGCCCCTGCAGCAGTGTGGAGGTTAGATTATCTATGGACTGTGTCATAGACCGACATCTGAGCAGCCCATTCCGGCGTTGCAGCCGACGCTGAGGCATTGGTAGGGGCTTCCTGGGGTTCTGACCCAGTGTTTTGGATGCAATCCCTGCAGTGCGGGTACATGCTACCACTGGGGAGTGGTTTTGCAGGCTGTGCAGAATGCATAAAAACAGTCCTGCCTGGTTCTCTCTCAAGCCTGGCATAGTGCACAGAGGCTGGCTATCAGGGACCCTACAGGAGAGGCTTATAGGTGATATGGATTCACAGCGGAGTAAAGAGAACCCAGCTGTGATCTTTCCCCACCAGTGTGCCCCTAGGTCCAGCGCCAACAAATCACAGTCCTGTGCCCCCCAGAGACTGCTGACGTTGCTGTGGGCATCCTGTCAGAGATGGCTTGCAGCAAAGATGGCCAAAGGGATGCTGAGAAGGGGCCGAGAGCTGAAAAAGGCACGCAGGGCTATGTAAAAACGCACCCTTTCTGCCTCGATCCGCCCCTTCTATGACACTAGAGTGTCAATCGTCATCTGGGGGCGGGGAGACGGCGGCAGCTTCAGCTAGGCCAAAGCCACGGTCTAAATTAGAAGCCCGATGCCCAGGAGGGCTCCAGGCCGGCGCGGATGTCTGGGAGGGGGGCTCGGATCTGAACCAGACCCCCCCGGATTGAGACCGTAGCGGTGGGGCCAGCAACGATAGCTGTGTCCGTATGGTAGGTCCCCCTGAGGCGCTATGGAGCTGGTGCTGCCGCAGAGACAGGGGCGCAGGGAGCCCTGTCTCTGTTGTGCCATGTCTGTCTGCACTGTTCCCCGGCCCCAACAGGAGCCCGCAGCGAGGCTGGGGTCCCCAGCTGTTTAAGCTGCAGAATGCTCTTATATCGACCGTACCTGTGGTGTCTCAACTTAATGCCCCCAGAGGGGGATTAAGGAGGGTGCGTCTGTCACCATCAGGGGTCTTCATCCTCACCTCGACCTCAACCCAGACCCCAAAGAGGTTGGAGAAGGAGGGGGATCTCGACTTCAAACCAGTACCCGAGGGACTGGGGAAGAGCGACATGGGGAATAGCCATCTCAACTTCAACCGGGCACCCTATAATAGGGGCCGAGGAAGGAGCCATGCCGGGGGTCTCGCAGGAGACCCACTTTTCTTCATCTGTAATCCGTCAGGAAAAAACAAAATAAAAAAAAAAAGGGATAAAAAAAAAACAAAAAAAAAAAAAAAAAAATCTTTGTGTGCCTCCTATGCGTCACTAAGCAAAAACTGGAGAAGGCTGACGCCGTCCAGGGGTGTATACTGCAGAGGAGGAGCCAAAGTTAATCTTTTTCAGATTATGCATAGTGTCGCCTCCTAGTGGACAGCAGCATAACACCCATGGTTCTGTGTCCCCCAATGAGGCGACAGAGTAAATATGCATATTCTTCCTACATTAGCCCTGAAGTTGAAGTGTGTATCCCATCATTATCAGATCTATACAAAGACCAATATTCATAATCCAGTTTCCTCAGGAGAAAACAAGAATTACTTCTAAGGCTGGTTTCACGTTAGCGTTTTTTAGCGCAGCGCATCGTGCCCGTCCATGCTCCCCCATGTTTCACATGGGGGAGCATGGTCCAGCGTTCGCATGCGTTTTCGTGCACATGCGGGGTTTTTCCGTAGTGTGCGTCTAGGCACACCGGACACAACCTGTTGCATTTTTGGTCCGTCCAACCTGTGTCAAAAACACGCATGCGCATGGTATGCGCCAAAAAAAAAACAAAAATCACATTACATTCTAAGGAAACGCAGGCGTGCGCATGGACATGCGTTTTAACAGTTAACATGGCCAGAAACTGGTTAAAACGCATGCGCCTAAAAAAGCAAACGCATGCAAAACGCATGATGTTTTTTTGCATGCGTTTCTATTGCGCACGAAGCGCTGCGCTAAAAAACACTAATGTGAAACTAGTCTAAAAAAAAAAAAAAAAAAAAAAAAAAAAGTGTTAATCTTATCGCTTCTTACTCTAGAATCAACAAATCTCACGATAGAGATTTTAATTTGGTCACCGTAGGCAGTCCCAGCCACAAAAGGGAGTCTTAGTTTTGTTACATCTTAGCTATATGTAATTTACTCTCTTCCCATATGTTAAACATGTGGTCCTTAAATTAGCAAAAGGGTTTTAGATTGTAAGGTCGTACTCCTTCTGGAGATTATTATTTCTATGACCGGAAGATTAAAGGGGTTTTCACTCCTATCCTGGTACTAAGAATGGGGAAGTTAAAGTCAGCTAATGGAGGAGAATCCAAAGGCCTTCCAGCATTTTCATTTTGTCCTTTTGAGGAGGGGAAAAAAAAAATTTATTTCCTAACACCCCCCAATCCTGAGATGTTCTGGTTTCCTGGACAAGGTGCAACCAGGCTTCGTGGGCAGCCAGGGAAGTTGTGTAAAAAGACTTTTCAAAACAAATTTTACAGGATGGGACACTTTCTACAAAAGAAAATAAATAGTGTCAGTTGATAAGGCTAAGCACCACTAGCTGAGTAGGCTATACTAATGGCCTCCCTAAACCATCTGGCAATGGTCCCCTTTGATACTCCGCAACCCTTCCTGGCACCCTGAAAGGCTACGAATAGGGACTGGGACCTCCTCCACTGGCTCGTCACTGATATATATTCTAGCAGGGCCCTTCTAACATCTAAGTTGTGGAATTTTTCCTCCCTTGGGTTTTTCGGATTTTAGCAGGAGGGAAGGACAATCTCCTGACCCCCATGGAAATCTGATACTACCTTCGGTAGATACACGGGGTCTGTTTTTAACACCACTCTATCCTGCATCCATGACAGGCACCACCGCTGTCAGTCTGGGATTCCCTTCCAGGACAGGAACCCAACTGAAGCTGGGGAGAGGTGCCACCCCTTATATTTCAGTAGGTTCCTGTCCTGGTGGGGGCGGATCCCTCTCTCAGGTGTGCTGTCATGGGTGAAGGGAAAAGCAGCCATGTCATTGCAAGTTAAGGCATCACCACCATCAAGCCACCTTAAAAAGTGTAGTACAACCTTGTCAAGTAGTTGCTTTGCTACACATATTTGGAAGTGCAGCAATAATTCCCATAAAAGAAATAAAGGACACGTAAAGAAAAAAAGAAACCTTTATTAGCATTGTTAAGGCAATGCAAACATTTCTTAAGTGTACAACCCCAACCAGGCATTAAGCAAGACGTTCCGCATTTACATATCTATACTGTACACATGTGCAGAAAAATATCATCCAATCTCATTTCAAACTAAAGGCAAAACATCACATCCATTTTCCATTTTTTAATTTTCTATAAAAAAAAAAAAAAAAAAAAAAAAAAAAAAAAAAAAATCAAATTGCTCTGAAAAAGCAGAGCCTCCTGAACAGCAAACCAGATTTAAAAGAATTGAAATAGTGCATTGTTAATGCCTTGCATGGCCCTTACTGTGGTCTCTAGCAGGCAGAGAAAATAATGATTACTGAAAAAAAAAAAAAAACCCACACACAACAAATGTTACCTTTAGATAGATGTAAGTCATTCAGCTTTAAATCACAACTGCAGGATGATCTGCAATACTTAGTAAAAGTAGTAATGAAGTTTCCCTTTGTGTATAAAGTAAAAAGTACTAGTTGCAGAAGTAGTGCAGTCACTTACATGTTTGCGCCGTTTAAAAAAAAAACAAAAAAAAAAACAAAAAAAAAACTTTGCTTTTCCTATTCTGATAATGAATAATTCCCCATGGAAAAACAAAATTGAGACTCAATTTCTGGAAATGATACTCAGTGCATAATCAGTATATGCTTTTTTAAATGGTAGTTCACATTAAAACAGCAAAATATCTTATGAAGCAATTTGCATGAAATTTATCCCATACAATGGAATCTCCCCAATCAGAACAGTTGGCTCACTGCAATTCTGTACTGAGCTAGTGGTAAATTTACAGAAGACACTTCAATTATATTGTTTGATATCCAGCGTGACTTCTCTTTCTGCCGATGAGATAGGCAATCAGCACAATTAGAACAAGTCCAGCCAGTGCGGCACCAACGATAATGGGCACCAACATGCCATTCTGATCCGCTGCACACTCCACCGCTGCAATACCAAACACAAAGGTCATTAGTCAAGTACCGCTGCAATTAGTAATGGCAAGTAATCGTCCATAGTAGTTACTGAGGACGTGTATACCACAGCAGGCCATGACAAGTTGGTCTACTAGCTAGTTATCTGCAACTGTTTAACCACATCTTAGGAGGAAAGCTGGTTGGGTCATTAAAATGGCAACACTGAGCCAATTCAGGACAGAGTAAGGCTATATTTGGAGCATAATTTAGGAATTAGAGTACAGAAGGTGGCCTCATCTGTTCCATTGCCAGCACATCAAATATCTGCTTCAGACTGGTTCACTGTGGGTCACAGCTTCTAGCACACCTATGCGCCACCCGAGGTACTTTGAGACACACACTATAATGAAAAAACGTCTTCTGCAAAAATTGTTGCCTACTAGCAGTGCAAGCTGCTGCCCAGAGTGAACCATGCTCAATGTAAGAAGATGTGGAGATAGGATCAATGCATCCCACAAATAAGTGTTATACACGTGAAACGCGTCTGATTCTGAGGTTTCAATTTTGTGTTCTTGTAAGTTTAACGAATAAAACAATTGGTTTTATCTCTGGGTTGGATGTGCTGATGCCGTTCCCAATCTTCTCTCACTACATGGCTGTAATGCGGCACCCACCGGATGGACTCCAGCCAGAACTGTGGATTTTCCATAGTCAACGTGGTGAGCTCCCAAACCTCCCTCCTATTACTCAGACGACTGAGTAATTTTTTAAGCATGACAAAATATGTTTGTGTGCACAGAGGTCACAAGGGGAGCGCTTGAACATAGGGACAATTTCCCACTCAACATAACCTAGAAGAAAAACAGCTTCATACTGATTGTTACCATTACATACACATCCTTTGGAGAACTTTGAAAAATAAGAAGGGATATATATTACATAATGGTTTCTTACCAGGTCCAAATTTGTCCCCATCTACGTCAAATGGCTGAACTTGAAGGTCGTAGGTGTAAATGGACAAATTGGCTGTAATCTGAAGAGTCTGTTTCTCATTACATTTGTAGGATTTGTGAGTTGTAGTCTTCAGGAAGGTGACGTTGCCGCTATCTATACTGAAGGTGGACTCTACAGAAACAGATACACATTATACAGACACCAAGAGCCCAGACACTTTCCTAAAACAGACCAACTATTGCCTGGAAGGGGGAAAAAAAAAAAAAAAAAAAAAAAAAAAAAAAAAATCACCTTTCGCTTCCGCAACTGTTGTGTTCACATGGACATGACCAAGGTAAAATTTGCCTTCTGTGGCATTCTGAAACAAAAAAAATTACATGTTATTTGTGAACAGACATTAACCTCAATGCCTATTTTCACCTCAATAAACAGGCCAAATTTTATAATTATGAACGGTGTCACTTTATGCGGGAATAACTCGAACATTTCAACGAATCCCACCGATTAGGAGACTAACCTTGTGACACTATTATATTTGTTCAATGTGACTTGCATACATTTGTGAAAATATTGCAATTTTTAAACTATTAATTTTATGCCCTTAAATCAGAGTTGTCATAAAATAGTTAAAATCTTTGAGGGGCCTATATGACCATTATAAAAACTGGGGGGACAGGACTCAATTTGTTGTGCAATTTCTTTTCAATAAACAGATACACCATACGTGAGGGGGAAACTTCTGTTTGGGCAAACGTCAGGGCTCAGAAAAGGAGTGACTTTTTTGGAACACAGATTTTGATGGAATGTTTAGGTGTCATGTCGGGTTTGGAGAGCCCCTGATGTACCTACACATTGGAAACCCCCCCCACAAGTGACCCCATTTTGGGAACTAGACCCGCCCACTCCCTCTCAGGGAACTTTAGATGTATGGGGAGCACCTTGAACCTTTTAAACATTAAAATTTGATTTCAGTCCCAGATTTTACATTTTCATACAGGAAAATGGGTAAAAGTGTATTGCTTAGCCATACGGCGAGACTCGAGAGGAAAGAAGATAGCTCCTGCCTCCTGGAGTGCAGATTTTGCTAGAATTTGAGGACTCCATATACAGAGCCCCTAAGGGTAGAAGAGCAGTATACCCCCCCTCAAGTGACCCCATTTTGAAAGTTATACTCCTTTGGGAATTTATCTACAGGTGTAGGGGGCATTTGGAAGTGCAGAATTCCTTTTGGGGTTGAGGAGCCATAACGCTTTTCCAGAACCTGTGTGCTACCAGTAATGTGGAAGCCCCGTATATTTCCACTGATAGATGGATTTGAGTGGGGACTTTTTTTATGGATTGATTTGAAGCTTTTGTAGGAAACATTTTCGATAACATCTGGGCTCACATATATCCTGCGCTCTATGCTGAGAACTTACTTTGGAGTTTACATATACATCTTTATTTTTTTTTTTTTTTTTTTATATAGCGCTAACATATTCTGCAGCGCTTTACAGTTTATACACATCATCATCGCTGTCCCGGATGGGGCTCAATCAGTATGCCTTTGGAGTGTGGGAGGAAACAGTACCCGGAGTAAACCCACACAAATACAGGAAGAACATACAAACTCCTTGCAGACGTTATCCTTGGTGGGATTTGAACTCAAAACTCAAGCGCTGCAAGGCTGCAGTGCCAACCACTGAGCCACCGTGCCGCCCTAAATCTCCAAGTGATGCAATTCAGATGAAACCCCCCAAAGAATACACTCACTATAATGGGGCAGCAGAGTGACTCTGAACTCCGTATGGCCTCGGTTCAGCAAAGTCCTTTTTAGAGGTTAACAAACTAGTGGACTACGCTTTTATGCTCGCCACCGGATCATAGGCAACCACAGTGCCTCAATCTGCCTCAGTATTGGGAATCTTCTGCCGGGATTCCGCTGAATCATGTATTTCAGAGATTTACATGGAAACCTGGATGGAAATGCTCAAGTGTAGAGCGCAGGATAAATGTGAGCAGAGCCTTACTGCGATCTTTGGGAGGCAGAAGGGGGGGCAGGGAAGAGAACTGGATTTATTTTTTACGCCATTCCTCGTGTGGTATAAGCGTTTGACGACTTTATTCTTTGGGTTGGTGCGATTACAGAGATACGAGATGTATAGCATTTTTATTTATTTATTTATTTTTAAATCTTTGGTTGCTGCTACTCTTAGGCTAGTTTCACACTAGCATTTATTCGACGCAGCGCACGGCGCCGCTAAGCCCCACCCCCTGCCGGCTCCCTGCCCACCCCATCCGGTCATCGCCGCTTGCAATCTGCGTACCCTATCTTTAGCATAGGGTGCGCAGATCGTGCGCTAGTAGGATTTTGTCGTGCACTGCGCACTTTTGAAGGTGCGCCGAGCGCACCGAAATGCAACATGCTGCGTTCGGCGCACACACACGGTCCCAGGATGGAACATCAACTTCAAGCTGAGATCGCTGCCTGGGGGGTGTGGGGGTTGGGTCACGATCGGCATAACGTGATCGGATCGCGTTGAGCCAGTGGGAGCATAGAGGAAGCGCCATCTGCGATGCCCTTGTCACTATTGACAGCGGCATCACAGGGGTTAAATGCCCACAATCGGTGCTGCAGGGTGTCAGCTCTCACAGAGCTAACAACCACACCTGATCGCAGAGTGCTCAGCGTGAAGGTCTGAGTTGTAGACCGAAACGTCATATAATTTTGGGAGAATCTGTTGTACAAATAAATTTCTTCTGCATATATTTCTTTTGAGTGCCTGAATTTCTTATACTATACATTTTGAGGAGTGGTATCCTTTTCCGTGCACCTCGAAGACGGAGTGACGTGTACTCTATTCTTGTATGTATCCACAGCAGTTTGCGGGAACGCAGCTCCTGCTGCACCGTATATATATTAGAGGATTTTGGGAGAGGGGTTAAATGTGCTGTCCAGTATAAGATAACATTTTAGTTAGCAAAAGGCTTATACATAATAAAAACAGAGTGGGAGCAGTTATCACCCTGCCAGGCTCCACCACAACCTCTCCCCGCTGCTATGATATGTGTTATGACATCACTGCTGCAGTCAATCACGTGACTCCGTACCTCATGCATTCTATATGAAGGTCAAACCATTGATCGGCTGCAGGTCTGGTGTCATGTTAATAATGCACATGACAACTGTAGCCAAAGACTGGAAAAATGTTAACGAGACCATGCTGGAACAGGGGAGGGTGATTGGCAGCTCCATTTATGTACATCTATAAGTGTTTGGGTAACTAGAAGTTTATTCCAGACAAGCTCCTTTATTAAGATGCCCATCTACAACCAAGAGCAGCAAATTTGCCCTGTTGCATATGTGCCCTCAGCATAGTGACCTCTGCAGAAAATCTACAGCAACCTGTCAGAGCCTTCAAATCTATACAGACATTCCTAGCTGCATGTGAGTGGGGCTTCGTACGACTTTTGCTGCATGGGGTTTACCAGATTGTGCACAAAGTATGAACACGGCCTTATACTTACCAATACAAAGTCGAACAAGATGTTGGCTTGATCAGAGGAAAGTAACAGGGTTGCAAGATCTTTAGAGCAGCTTCCACTAGGAGTGACTTTCTTTGGATCAATATTGAACTCATAAAAAGTAGTCTGGAAGAAGGGGGAAAAAAGTAAATGGTGAAGGTGAGTTAATTACAGATAGACAAGTAATGAGCCGCTGTGTAGAAAAGAATCCATTGTCAGCAGCCAAGGAAGTTCTCTTTGGAGATGAAAGAATACATGGGATGAGTGGGGGAAAAACATGGTGAAGTAACTGTGTGGGTAAATGCATGAATTCATCTTAAAAGGTCTTCTCCAAAAATAAAAATTCATAGACACCAGCCCATCCTAGCCACACGTCAGGACTAGCTGCAGTCTGAACACGGCTCCTGACATCTATGTTTCAATAGGCAGAAGAGCTATATTATAAACACACTTATGAGCCTAGGAGAAGGGCTGTGATACGAAGAATCAATCCTCTATTAACGACACATGCCCGGCAGAATGAGGGTGGAGAAAATTCTGTGCGCTCAGTGAGCCAATATAAAGATTGACATGAGAAGAAATCAGTCCTTCTCACAAGGTATTCATGCTCATCATACAGCTGGGCTTCTGTCAGCTCCAGGAAGACATCCAGGCCTCTCTTGAACCCTCGACTGAGTTCACCATCACCACCTCCTCAAGCAAGGAATTCCAGATTCTCACTGCCCTAACTGTAAAGAATCCTCTATGTTGGTGAAAAAAAACAAACAAACCTTCCCTCCTCCAGATGCAGAGAATGTCCCCTTGTGACTGCCATATTCCTTGGTATAAACAGATCCTCGGAGCGTTTCTTCAGATCGCAACACACCCTGACACGACTAGGAAGGGCTGCCATTTGAATTACGTGATCAGTGTCTTGGTGAATGCCTCTAAGAATAAACTCCAGTGGCTATCTATTCTGGAGCTGGACCCCACTCTATGATGTCTACATGCTTTAACAGTCATATGGACAAGGCTTGTTTTTATAAGACAATCCATTTAAATGATTTGTGTCTAGAGAAACAATCAAGAGCGTTTACGTGATATTGGTTTCATAACTCCCACAGAAATTAATGCGAGTTATAAACAGGGCTCGGTGGGTTGGCTTACTGACTCCACAGGCCTGGTCATAACCATGTAAGCTCAGCAAGGTGGAAAACTGGAAACATTAGCCTTAACAGTGTTTTATGGTAACCCGTGTCAGGGTGGCTGATATGAACAGTTCTGAGAGTTATCCCATTAATTAGCAGAGGTTCCTCATCTGGACTCCACAGACCTCCATGGTAAGGGTGTATTCAGTAGAGGAGTTGGCCTTATATGCTTAAGCAAAGCTTTAAATGATGAAGAGTCAAATTCTTAAATGTAAAGTACTTTATAGAAGGGGGGCACAAACAAATGTACGCCCTTATAGCTGGGCTTCAAGAAACTGATTTTTCCTATATGCAGAAATGCTGTGGTCAAAAAAAAAAAAAAAAAAAGCCAAAAGCACAAACCTTGTTATCTTTTCTCATGTAGGTGATATTTAGGCGCAACCCCATCTTAGACATCAGACAAAACCCAGTCTTTCCCGTTCCAGTAATATTATAAGTCCCAACCTCTGGTTTTGTGTTGTTCGGCGGTGCACTAGTGGGTGCAGTAGTGGGTGCAGTAGTAGTAGGAGTAACATCTTCTTTGCAAATAGTAGCTTGAGGAGGAAAAAAAAAAAAAAAAAAAAAAATATAATACATGAGGCCAATAAAGTTTAAGTGACAAGACTCAATTACTACAAGTCAAAGTTCTAGAAGCAATTGTCAAAAGTAAAAAAGATACATCCAGGAAGCCTGGGCGATCCACGCTTCATGATTCTGGATCACAAGCGGAGTACAAAACAGCTTCCATTATTATGTGGCAATGTTAGTACTCACTTTGTGACTGAAGAACGGACTTCTGTACTGAAAGGAAGTGATGGACAGGTATTTTACTAATCAAAGCCAATTATAAGCCTGTTTTCCAATGATGAGTTTTTGACCCTGCATATTTTTGCTGTGTCACAAATACAGCATCTTACAGTTCCAAAACTAGAACCATCAATGAATTAATCTGGGGCTGTGTGGAACGTTAAGTTTTACAGAATTTTAAAACGTGGATGTGAAAATTTTAATTTTTCCCCACTAAAATGTTGGTTTCAGCCCCAAAGCTGTAATTGTCACAATGGATGAACAGGAGATAACAGACACCATAATTTGTTACGCAATTTCTCCTGAAAAGCAACGATACCCCATATGTGGTGAAAAACAGGATTTTTTGTTGCTTACCGTAAAATCTGTTTCTCAGAGCCTTCATTAGGGGACACAGGAAACCATGGGTGTATGCTGCTGCCACTAGGAGGCTGACACTATGCACATAAAAAAAGTTAGCTCCTCCTCTGCAGTGTACACCCCACCGACAGGAACTAGAATGTTCAGTTAGTGAGAATTGCAGAAATGACGTGGAAGTGCAATAAGGACTGCGCTTGCTTCTGGTAGAGTAAAGGGTTCTTTATTCAGCCAACGCGTTTCCTGAGCCTGCTGGCTCACTTCATCTGCCCTGATGAAGTGAGCCAGCAGGCTCAGGAAACGCGTTGGCTGAATAAAGAACCCTTTACTCTACCAGAAGCAAGCGCAGTCCTTATTGCACTTCCACGTCATTTCTGCAATTCTGTCCTAGGACCCTGTGCAGACTTGCTGCTGCTTCTTAAGCGTTCATGGGTGTTGTGACTTCCTCACAACCCCAATAGGTGAGCACCTTCCTTACTGTTCCACCATTTTAATTGTTTTAGGCCTGTTTCACACTTCCGTTTTTGTGTCCGCCAAACGGATCAGTTTCCGTTTTTTTGACGGAAACTGATGCAAACGGATCCGTTTTTTAAAAACGGATCCGTTTTTTTGACGGATCCGCGGTAACCGTAATGGAAGTCTATGGGACAAAAAAACGGATCCTGCAAAAAATGGCGGATCCGTTTTTTTTACGGAAAACAACGGATTTTGACGGATTTGAAAAAACGGAAGTGTGAAACAGGCCTAATACGGATTTCACACAGTGGATGCGCCCTGTATCTCTCCTTTTATCTCACAGTTAGTGAGAAAGCAGTAGGAGAAGCAATCTGTAAAAGGTAAAAACCACAGGGAAAAAAAAAAAAAACAAAAAAAAAAAAACACACAATCTCAAACTGTAACAATATAATACAGAGCTGATCAACTAGGGAGAGTGCTGTGCCCCCAATGAAGGCTCCGAGAAACAGATTTTACGGTAAGCAACAAAAAATCCTGTTTTTTCTATTGCTTCATTGGGGGACACAGGAAACCATGGGAAGTCCCAAAGCAGTCCCTGGGGCGGGAAACAGCAGAAAACTCCAATCAGGACGAAGCACTCGCCTTCGTTACCTGCAAGGTGCCCTGCAAGGTCTTTCTACCCAAGCCGGCCTGCGGCAAAGCTAGGCCTGAGCTCTGAAAAACCTTGACGAGTGAAGGGCAGAACATAGCCTTGGAAAGATGCCGGGCGGAGGCTCTAAGAGTGCCGCCAGGAGGAGCACCCAGCCCGGGCAGAGTGCGTCTTAATCCCGAAGACTGCGGGGTTTTTTTTTTTTTCCTTTCTAAAGTAGTTGCAGAAAATGCACCCCCCACTGCCACCGACTCCGTGAGACTCCAGGAGTGGATGAGAGCCTGAAAGGTAAAGCTATAAAAAAAAAAAAAAAAAAAAAAAAAAAAAAAAGACAGGAATCTCCAAAGATCTGAAGAGTCAGGACCTGGATAAAGGCTTCATGGAACAAAGAAGAATCATGCGGTTCTCAGAAAGCCAATATTGAACTAAGGGATTTTCTCCTGAAAAGACAAGAAAAGACTTAATCTTTGATCCCACACAAGTTCTGCAGAGGAAAAACCACTGGAGAACGACAAGGTGTAGCCTGAGGAAGAAGAGAGTTCGTCCCTCCGGTGATCTTGTTAGAAATTTGGTCCTATTGGAGCCAAACCCACGGAACCCGGAAGGCAAGTTGGTGAGGGATCTGTTTGGGTATAAGTTCGTTCGTCAAGCTGTAGGCCAAAAGGTCCTTCGGCTGGACACAGTTTGCTGGCATCGGGAAGGAGGAAAACCATGTACTTTCCTGCAGAAGAAATTTTGGTCAGCGAGGACAGCTGATTCGTCCGATCAGTCTCCAAAAGAATGCTCTGATGAGCAACCTAACCCACGCGTCTATAAACCTTGCAATCCAGGTGGAGGAAGTGCAGGATACAGTGTAGCAGCGGATGCATCCAAGGTCGATCCTGCTAAGGGCCCTATGAGACCGCCGTTGGTATCCCTAAGGGATGCCCGTCTGAGAGGAAGGACCGTCTAATTTGCGATGCGCTCAGGGGAGAAGAGATATCCTGAGGCGCTCCCCTCCTTGGAAGCGGCTGAACGAAGATCTTCTGACCTAAGAGTGGGCCACTGTGAACCTAGGGATACCCAGGATTTCATCGCCGCGATATAAGATCAGACTGCCTAAGCTGTTGGTCAAGGAAGGACCATGAAAAAAAAAAAAAGAACATGGAGTATGTCAGCTGCATGGAAATTTGGGTCTAGGAGCCACACATCGACTCCAGAAGACAACTAGGCTGATTAAAGGAAGATCACTTCCTATGACGATCTGAGAGACCATATCCATCCTGATCCGTCCGGACCAGGGAGGGGGTTGTAATGTGTAGACCCACTTACCCAAGTATAAGACACCACACGCCCAAGGATAACAGTGAATATACGAATCTAGCTGAAAGAAAACGTGTTATCACCAAACTTCTCATTGGATCCAGGACTGGAGCAGCCTTCTACCATGGTCAATGCTTGCGGCGAGTAAGAACCCATTCCTGTCCGAGGTGGGAGACTTGTTCCCGTCATGCTCGGAAGTCACATCCCAGAGCTGCTGGAGGCTCTATCCAGTGTCTGCAAGAAAGACTAGGTAAGTACTAGCAAAGAGACAGAGACTTCGATCTTGTGGAACTTAAAAGGGCCCTTAGGGTAGACTAGAACTTATAAACTACTATTGGCTAATCATTAATGATAGGCGTGATACCGTGGGCAGTAAAAATTAGCCAGAGGGCAGTACTGTAAGCTGGCCAACCGGGTTGTTAGAGTTAAGCATGAATAGTCAGAAGGTGTAAAAAAGCCCCTGTGCAGCACTCACACTTAGGGCGCAGGTCGTGGCTGAAGGAAAAACTGCGATCATGCGATACCTGACACAAGTGTGTCTGACCTACCAGAAAGTGGAGTATCCACTTGCGCTGCAGTCGAGATCTGCATTGTGGTACTGAAATCCACACTGTGGCACGGGGGAGATTTCTTGCTTAACTGTTAACAGACCACAGACGTAATTGAACATGAAATCTGCTGCCGAAGGTGCCTCTGACTCACCTGAAAACGGCCTGCAACCGCTGCTGCAGCTCACCGGGAGTGATGAATGCCGAAGACCTCTCACAAGTGGTGAATAGACGGGAGGCTTAGGCATATGTTGCAAAAGACTGAGGAGCGTGATAGAGGGCGCTTCTGACTCACCTGACAATGGGACAGAAGAGTCGAGCCGAGGCAGCCAATCGACCTCGGGTAGGTTTGAGCCACCGGAAGAACAGCCTGTATTGACTTACGTGACTGGTAGAAGACCATCTAAGTCCTGTATAACGGATAGAGTACTGCTACAATAGGACACGAGGAAAATTAAGGCGAGCGTCTGACTCGCCTGAATACGGTACAGAACATCAGTACCACTGCAGCAGTCAGCTGGAAACACGTCTGGTCCGCCGAAATACAACTTTTTCAAACTACCCTACTGTACCTAGTCGGTGGTGTGTCTGAAGCCTGGATGGCGGATGGAGCACAGCTGCAATCAACTCAGTGTCCTGTGACCAAATTAGCATGGGAAGAACCTCGGAGGATGGTATAGGAGAGAGCCAAATGTGTGTTGCGGACCAGGCCTGGATACCTGACGGCATTAGGCAGAACAGCTTCACGTGTAGTAGGGCGCACCACGAACTCTGTCCTGAAGTATGTTCTGACCCATCATTTCTCCTGACAGTACAACAGTTGGCTTGGAATCAGAGGGAGACTAAATTCTACTCTGTTATGCGCCTGGGTTCAAACCCTTGGACCTGCGACCTGTGGTCAGCTTCTTTATTCACTGAGCCACAGCAGACATTGCTGGGAAACATGGACTTTTATCCAGCTGGAAGTCAGGCCCATACACTGCAGCCGTGAAGGGCTAGGAGCAGCTCCCCTCTCTGTTTAGAGCAGTGTAATGCCAGCATCCGGAGGGGGGACAGCAGGGAGATGCCTGTGAGCCGAAGGTATGGAAGCATTTGATATGCCAGGTCTCTAGCATCTCTATGTGTAGAGCAATGGCCGAGACTTGCTGTGCTGAAAGCCAAAGCACAGATCTGCAATAGCAGAAATCACAACGTCCGGTGTGACTGAAGTAAAAATCACAGAGGAGAAATATCCAAGTGAGACCTTCCACCAGGGAAACGCCGTATGGAGGTTTAATAATGGCCCATATCCCTGGAGGGCATAGAGCGGGCAGTGGCACAGATAACAGCAGCGTGGGGCGTCCATTACGCCAATAACTGCACAGCTCTAGATTACTACAACAATGGGTGCATGGTTCTAGAGCATTTATAACACCAGTGACTGTATGGCTCTACAGTACTATTACACTAGTGACTGCACAGCACTAGATCACTAACCTGGTGACTGCACGGCTTTAGAGTACTATTACACCGGTGAGTGCATGGCTGTAGAGTACTATTACGCTAGTGACTGCATGACTCTAGATTACTATTACACATCTCCAGAAAACTATTGCACCCGTGACTGCACGGCTCAAGAATACTATTGTACCAGTGACTACACGGCTGCAGAGAACTATTGCACCACTGACTTCACGGCTCTAGAATACTATTGCACCAGTAGGTGCACAGCTCCAAAGAACTATTGTACAACTGACTGCAGGGCTCCAGGGTACTATTGTACCACTGACTGCACAGCTCCAGGGAGCTCTTGCACCACTGACTGCACTGCTGCAGGGAACTATTGTACCACTGACAGCGCGGCTCCAGAGAACTATTGTACCACTGACTGACAGCAGGGCTCCTGTACCCCACAAAGTTAGAATTTTAGGAGACGGAAGGATATATGCTGACTGCAGAGCAGAAATACAGGCATGAAGATGCATGTTCTGAAGCCTACCTCTTAATCCAGTTTCCCCCCTGAACAGAACCAACAGTGACAGCAGGAGATGTTCAGTTTCCTTCAGAAAAGCGCCATCTTCCGGGAACAAAGACCAGAAAATGGTGACCTCAGCAAGGTGCGTGCGGAATACGCACCACTGAAGGGGGAGAGAAGAGGGCGCTACCCAAAAAGGCCGACTGAAGGAGGCTACTGGGGGCGTGTCTAACCGCCGGAGTGACGGTCGGCCAGGAGGAGATTGAGTTAACCACCGGGGAAAGAGGAAAAGACAGGTCCCGAGGTGAGGGAGGCAGAGTCCCCAGACGGCAGCAGGAGAGGGCGTGCCTGTGACCGGCAGGAGAAAAGCCCGCCGATATGAAGGGAAGGGGGCGGGGCTAAAGTGCCGCAACTAGGCCATGCTGAAGCCGGGGACTAAATTTAGAAGCCGCTGAGCAGGGGATGGTAGCGCGGAGGCCCCGAAAATTTACACACCGGGTAATCATGCGCCCCGAAGTTAGCATCTATAACTACCAGCCACGCAGACATGAGCTACAACCAGTGTCCGCCGGAGCAGCGGAGGCTTTAGAAGCCCGTCAGAAAGGTAGCCTGGTGCCCTAATCTGTCTGCGAACTAGGGGATATGATCCAAAGGGGTTCCCCACACTCCAACCCCTGAGATTAAAGAAAAATGTTCTTTCCTCCTCCTAAGTCTTTCTCCCCTGGGAATCTGGGGGGGGGGGTGGGAAAACAGAGGTACCTCTCCATCCAGGGATGTCGGACATCCGAAGACTGCATTGTTGGACGTCTGCGTCTCTAAACACCGACAGGCTCTGGTGGGCGAGTGGGTGAGGGACGGGGGGCCCCCAAGTCAACCTCCTACTGACACTAAGCTAAACTGAACATTCTAGTTCCTGTTGGTGGGGTGTACACTGCAGAGGAGCTAGTTTTCTTATGTGCATAGTGTCAGCCTCCTAGTGGCAGCAGCATACACCCATGGTTTCCTGTGTCCCCCAATGAAGCGATAGAGAAAACTCCTTTGTGAGCACATATGGCAGGGCTTGGCAAGGGAAGCACACCATTTGATTTTTGGAGAACAAATTTGTCTGGAATAGATTGTAAATGCCATGTTGCATTTGCAGAGCACGAGGTGCCGAAAACAGCATGAGGCTGGAGTCACACAACGGGGAAAAGATAAAAAGAAAAGAAACAAACCAGTCCCAATTTAACGATCCGAAATCGCACAAAAGTATCTTAACCAGTGATCCGTTTTTGATGCGATTCTTCTTCATTGATGCAATTTTAATCGCATGTAAGGATCCGTTTGACATCCGTCTGGTGAGATTTTCTCGCAGGATGGCTAAATGGACATATAATGGAGCACAGGTTTCCGCACACAAACGAATTAATAGATCTAGACACACATATATATATATATATATATCTCTCTCTATCTCTAATTCATAGAGTTCTTAATTGCAGAATAGCCGCTGTAACATTAGCCGGCTTTTGTATAACATTCTCCTGCCCGACATGAAATGACACATGGTTTACATATAGTTGCCCATTTCTTGTCATATTTTTTTAGGTCTATCACTATTAATTATATGTGGGCTTGAGGGTAAAATTTTTGAGTTGTAGGGGTTCATATCAGGGGTTAATTTGTTGTATTAAATTACAGGGACTCCCTGCAGCCTCAGTGACACAACAACAACGGCGACAACAACAACGGCGACAACATCAACAACGGCGACAACATCAACAACAACAACAACAACAACGGCGACAACAACAACAACAACAACGGCAACAACAACAACAACGGCAACAACAACAACAACAACAACTATATGTAAACCATGGTGTCATTTCATGTCAGGCAGGAGAATGTTATACAAAAGCCAGCTAATGTTTCAGCGGCTATTCTGCAATTAAGAACTGTATGAATTAGAGAGAGATCTATCTATCTATATTTATTGTGTCAAGATCTATTAATTCGTTTCTTTATTTATCCGGACACTAATGTTACTGTATTTTGGAAAAAAAAAAATGCTGGCTTTTGGTGCGATTTTATCGCAACTCACATATCTTGAACCAAAGATTTTTTATTATATTCAAATGCCGTTTACATTACATGCAGGCAAAAGCCTATGCAAAATCCAGAACATATACAAAAAAAAAAAAAAAAAAAAAAATATACAACATTCGAGTTACCCCCCTCATAAGAAAGCCCCCCCTCCTCCCTCGCCCCCCCAGCCTAATTGCCATAAGACATTCTCAATAAGGTTGACTCTACTGCAACCACTTAGACCAAAGTTTTTCAAAATGCACCTCTTTGTGTCGTCGTCTATAAACTCTTTCTTCTAACCGAACTACATTGTTCACTCGTACAATAAATTCCCCAACCGTCGGGGGCTCGGCATCGATCCATTTTTGTGCGATCAGTTTACGGGCAACATATAAAAGTTTTGCTATAATTGGCTTATATGCATTTCCCACAGACACTTCCTCCACATACCCCAACACACACGTTATGGGGTCCCTTCCCACTCCACATTGGTATATCTTCTCAATTTGTTCAATAACCTCCCCCCAATATGAGGAGAGTCTTGGGCAGGACCAGAGCATGTGTAACATTCCCGCGGGCTCAACTCTACATCTTGGACATTCCGCATTGTCCCTCAGGCCCATTTTTTCCATAAGTTCCGGGGTTTTATACGTTCTATGCATGATGTACAGCTGCGACATCCTACCCGATTCACTCAATGAAAGTTTGGGTATATATTCTAATATAGTGTCCCATATTTCATCTTCTATCTGTCCCACTTCCCTCTCCCATTTAGCTTTTGCCTTTAGGGGAAACCTAATCATGTGGGAGTACAATAGGTCCCGGTAAATGGTGGAAATAACTCCCCTCGTACCCCCAGACGCGCACACATAATCCAACACAACGTCTTTTTGTACCGTCATATGTGTCATATGTTTCTGTGCCTGGAATGCATGCCTGAGACCGAGGTATCGAAACTCCCCGCTGCTCGAGAGCCCAAACTCCTCTTTTAATACAGAAAATGGCTTGATTTCCGTCCCCTCCAGTAACTGCCACATATATTGCAATCCTTTCCTCTCCCAATCACCAAAATCCTTCAATTTACACAGTTCTGATAGGCTTGCATTATCCCAAATAGGCGTGTATGTCGTCAATTCCCCAATTCCTCTGAGACTCTTAATATTTTGCCATATTTTATGCATTAACCTAAAAGTAGGTAGTCCTTTTCCATGACTCACAAAGCATCCCGCCTCCAGACTCTGTATTAATATTTTTTTGTTGGTCAGTTGGGCCAAAATTTTTCCCATAACATTTAAATTTCCCTCCTCTTGCCAACCTCTGAAGTGCTGCCCTTGCGTTGCTATAAAGTATATCCATGGGTTTGGTGCCGCCAGCCCTCCTTCCTCCTTTGGAGCACTTCCAGTTTAAGTTTTGCTTGTTTTTTCCCCCCAAATTAGTTCCCTAAAAATAGTATTAATTTTATAAAATCTTCTCTTTGGGATCCACACCGGGGTATTATGGAGAATATACACCAACTGAGGCATCATTATCATTTTAAGTAGGTTCGTCCTCCCTACTATTGACAATACTAGTTTACACCATGCTGTCATCTTGGCTTTAAGTTTAACTAATAAAGGATCCAGGTTTAATTCGAGAAATCTAGATATAGGCATTGATACCCATATTCTGAGGTATTTAAATTCATTAACTACTTTCAGCTGTCCATCCACCCCACCTATATGTGGACATCCCAATTCCCGGTCAATCCCCATGATACATGATTTGTCCCAATTAATTCTCAATCGGGAAAAGGATCCAAATCTTTCTATAAGGGCCATAACCTTAGTCAACGAATCTCCCCCATCTTGCAGAAAAAGGAGTATGTCATCTGCATATAGGGCAATCTTTTCCTCCAGATTCCCATATCTGAAGCCCTGTATTTCTGTGGAGTTACGAATTTTAATCGCTAATGGCTCCATCGCCACCGCAAATAGCAACGGCGATAAGGGGCATCCCTGACGAGTTCCTCTGAACAACCCAAACGACTCCGAGGTCTCCCCGTTAATCCTAATGTACCCCTTTGGATCCGCGTATAATAATTTAATCCAGGAAATAAATCTATGTCCGAATCCCATTAACTTCAATACTGCCCATAGATAATTCCACTCTACCCTATCAAATGCCTTTCGTGCATCCAGCGAGGCCACCACCCTTTCCCCTACATTATCTGCCGGGAGTTGTCTACGTAGGTTAATGGCGGCAGATCTATTTTGTAAAAAACCCGATTGGTCTGGATGCATCAATTTTTGAACAACCCCAGACATTCTTATCGCCAACATTTTAGCTAATATTTTAACGTCTGACGTCAATAACGAGATGGGTCTATAGGATTCAACGGATGAGGCATCTTTCCCCTCCTTAGGAATAACCACAATTACGGCCTCCCTCAGACCTCGGCAAAGCTCCTCTCTCCGCTGCATCTTCAAATACCTCCTTGCAACTCACATATCTGGTCCGTTTTCAATCCAATTTTTTCACGCCCCCATAGACTTGCATTGTCGAAGCCGATTCAAAAATCGGTGACAATCGCAGCATGCTGCGATTGTCTCGGTCCGAGGATCGGATCCGATCAAAAATCGCATGATGTGAGCTGCCCCATAGAATAACATTGGGACGAATGTAATGCAATTTTTTATCGCATTGCATTCGTCCGTTTTAATCGCCAGTGTGACCCTGGCCTTAAAAGTAAAGACTCTGGGAACTTTTTTTTCCCCCAAAAAGAGCTTATTATTTGTGCGATGAATTGCAGATTTTATTTGTGGGGTACCAATTTCAGACACAGGACATAGATTGTTCAGATGCAGAATGAACAAACAAAAACCAGCAATTCAGTTATTGTTCTTCTATTTTTTACCGTTCAGTAAAAGTGATAAAACCAGTTTGTCAGGTCAGTACAGTTACAGTGATACCAGATTTATATATAGTCCTATGCTTTACCGTTGTTACAGACTTAAAACAAGAGGTTATAAAAAGGAACTTGTTTTTTCTTCGCCATATTCTGAGTGTCTTAACTTTTTTTTGCCTAATGAGTCACATTAGGGCTGTTTTTTAGTTTTTTGTGGGGTGGGGGGAGGAGAGGGATGGTTTGGCGGTTTCATTTACCATTTATATGGCAACAAAACTGGCCAGGGCCAGTACCGTGGGGCAGCAGAAGCCACCTGTGGGAATGTTGGCAGTGGGGCTATTCAGTTGTGCTTTAACGGTGCTGATGAATAAGGCCCTGTAATGATTTGTTATAAATGCATTTTAAGAGAGGGAAGAAAAAAAAAAAAAAAAAAATCACCCTCTAAGATTACACAGTTCTAAGGTCGGAACCATTTGTACACATCTCCCGTACCATTGGCGCTGTAATTGTTGCCGTTTAGATACGCTTGCAGCTTCACATCATGAAATGAGGCATTGACATTTTCCATTACGACGAGGTGCGGACTGGAGCACTGGTAGAACTGGTTGGTTTTTGCAGATATTTCCGCTTTGTTTGAGGACACTTTCTTGGTACCTGGAATGTACAGAACACACAAGTGTTAATTATTAACACATTTCTAGATTCTTACCTGCTGATGGCCAAGCAATCCTCACTCACCATTTTCAGATGAACCTGGGAAAAGAACTGGATCGGAAAGATTGTAACTAAATGCAAGGTTATCAACTTGGTATCCCGTGTCAGACTTATTGAACTGTATGCTGAGGTTGTGGCCGATTCCAAAAGCAATGACCAAAAGTGGTAGTGTGCCATTCTTGCCACACAAACTTGCTTTATCAGTTGTTGCATTGTCAGGTAATATAAACAATGAATGACCCTAAAAAAAAAAAAAAAAAAAGTTAAAATGAAAAGCTTAAGTATTAATCAATATCAACTTCACTCCTAGGTTTCTAAATAGAATGAGCAGAGTGAATCTGCAAGCCAATCAGTAACATAAACCTCATTACTTGTAGGCTCATCCATCCCATCAGACTAAGCTGATGAACATCGAAAATCAGGCTCCTCCCCAAATTTTTTGCTATTCTGATTGTGCCACCAACTATGACATTGACAGTGCCGTGACTAAAATTTAGAATGAACCTCTGTTTCGTTAACACTGCCAATTACTGCACGTGCTTGGAAATTCAACCAAACGGTCACAATCATGGAGGGAAAAAAAAAAAAAAAGAAAAACAATCTAAAAAGGTGCCCCTAGTTATGGAAATAAGATCTGTCACCACATTTCACAATGCAAAGTGCACATTTTTAATTAGACATCTGATGAGGCTAGTGTACTTACTGTGAAAATCCATGTCTGTATAATTAGCATTTATGAGTGCAGCCAGTCTGGTTTTACACCCAGACTGATATTAGACCTGAAGGTTTCTCTGCCCAAGACCCATTTATAACAATGTATACACTGTTTGGGGACAGATCTGCTTTGACCAGTTCATAGCTGGGCCAATTTTCCCCCTTCCTGACAAGGCACATTCTGTTATGCTGTAGATAAGCCCCCAATGTAACATGGGGACTTCCCATGTTCTAGCGATGCTGTCCTCTTTGCTTCCCGTCGTGGCTCCTGAGCAGAGCAGAGTACTGCAGTGCACAGCCACTGGGAAGGGTCAGAGGCGCGGTGGGAAGCAAAGAGGACAGCATTGCTAGAAGATGGGAGGCACCGGACCGCCCCTGGGTGAGTATAATCTAACTTGTTTTTCTTCTCTTTCAGGTTACATTGGGGGCTTATCTACAGCATTACAGAATGCTGTAGATAAGCCCCTGATGGCAGTGGCCGCAGCTTATATACGAAAAAACAGGTGACAGATTCCCTTTAATGGTTTTATGAATTGGAAAAAAAAAAACAAAACAAAAAAAAAAAAAAAAAACAAAACACAAAAGTTGCCTCTTTTGCGTCATAGGTCTTAATTAGCAGATCATTTTTATTTTATTTGCTGATAAAGAAAAATGTGGGGGGGGGGGGGGGGGGGGAGACACTGTCAATCAAAGGACAGCTGAAGAGATTTTAAGTTGTGCTTCCTATGCCATAGAAATTTTTTTTTTAGCTATTGGACATAGTTTTTGATGGGGCAGTGATAGAACCAGCAAATTAGCAATTTGATTCATTTAACTACGGTCTAGTGCTAGCTCAGCTGAGTGCACGGCATTGACACTTTTAAAAGTAGAAGATGAAGCGCTTTTCCTGTCTGGAGGGAAAAAAAAAAACGTGATGTCTTCACATAAGATTTATGATCTGTAGACATGTATCACTTATAATATTCATGATTTATTATCCAATGTGTCCAATTAAAAAAAAAAAAATATATATTATATATATACATACACTGTAAATAAGAAATAAATGTCAGGTTGGCAACCCTGCTTATAGCGTCCAGACCGTGTATAGGCAGGCTAGGAGCAGATAAAGCAGGCCAAGAAGGAGGCCTTCCCAGGGCAGGCTGATGACTCCTTGCCATGTCCATCTTCGGTTACTAACAGGATAATCTTTAGAATCACATATGGAGGAAGTGAAGCGCAGATCTAAACGAGCGAGATCTGTGGACATTACCTGTTTCTCTCCAAGCCTATAATCAACGGCAAAGTCAGCGGACAGGTCAGCCAATATACAGCTCGTTTTAGTGCTGTCATCCTTCACATCAAAGTGTACAGCGCTGCCAAACTGGAAAATGCCTACGAGAGAATCACAGGAAACCGTAAGTGGAAACCCAACAGGTCACAAGTAGTTGGCGATGAAACAGCTCCTATATAACGCAGCACGAGTCCGCTATACTGGAGGAAACATCCGTATGAAGAGGCGGCAGGACGGCACACCACAACAGTGCATAACTAATACAATTCAGGAAAGGCAGGACGCAATTTACCCTTCATTTCACTTTACAGGCACTAATCAATTTGAAGGGTCTTAAATGAAGTGAGAGACCAGAAAACAAAAAACCCACATTAAGAAGCGCACTTATACCTTTTCGACCACATTCACACATTCAGTATTTTACCTCAGTGTCTGTAAGCCAAAACCCGGAGTGGGTGATAAATCCAGAAGTGGTGACGGGTTTGTATTATACTTTTCCTCTGATTGACCCTCTCCTGATTTTGGCTGACACATACTGAGGTTAAATCCTGACCAAATACTGAACGTGTGAACATGGTCTACAGCGAATTCGTCGTCAGGTTTTTGCTATGAAATCTATGAGCACCATAGTGTAGGGGCAGAGAGCCCAATTGCAGCGATGTGTCACTTAAAACACCACTACAGCGGGGGGTTTTTTTTTCTTTAAATTGCACCACAGGAGTCGTGCTTTAAGGCTATGTGCACATGTCTAGAATTCCCGTGGAAATTTCCGCAGGAATTCCATGCCGCGAAAAACACGCATTTTTAATTCATGAGTATTCCGGCGAAAAATAGCGCTTCGCAAGCGATCTGTAGCATCGCTTAGAAAACTGGTTGACTAGTGTGACCAACTTTTTACTATTGAGGCCGCCTATGAGGCATCAGTAGTAAAAAATATGTTAAAAATAAAAATAGTGATATTCTCACCTTCGGGCGTCCCCAGACCTCAGCGATGCTCCCAGCAAGTCCCGTTCCCAGCGATGCCTTGCGACAATGACCTTTGATGTAGCGGAGGCCTGGTGATACTGCGTGGGACGCCGGAAGGTGTGAATAACAATTTATTTTAATTCTATTTTTTTACAGGGATATGGTACCCAGGGCCTGGAGAAGAATCTCCTCTCCTCCAGGCCCTGGGTACCGTCCACACATTTTCCGCTTACTTTGCCCATGGTGGGCATAGCCACATGCAGAAAGTAAGCGGAACAATGCTTTCCTATGTGTGCGGAATTCCCGTGATTCCGCAAAAAGAATGAGCATGCTGCGTGTTTTTCCACGATCCGATTCCGCCACAGAAAAATCCGCAGCATTAGCACAGCATTGCGGAATCCCACAGGATTGCCTGGGATGCTTTTTTTTCATGTTTTTGCGACAAATTCACACGTTAAAAACCCTGCGAAAACGCTATGTGCACACAGCCTAAATATAAGCCCCTGTCTGACACTCACCTGTCATCTTCATTATACTCCTGTTGGTCTCCAGCGAAAAGTGACCTGCTAGCTGCTCCAGTGTGTAATGGCGCTGCGCAGGTCACTTCTCAATACAAGTCTATGAGAGCGTGACTCCTGCCTCGTTCTGGCTCAGACTTGCATTGAGAGCTTGCGATGTAGCTGCTGACTTCCATCCACTCAGAAGCAGCGCTCACAAAACGGCATCAAAAACCGGTGACGACACTGGAGGCCAAGTATGTGACTGGGGGGGTTACATTTAAAGCACCAGTACTATAAAACACACAATACAAATACCGGAGTGGTGCTTTAACCCCTTAACGCCTCCCCGTTTGGTGCAGGCTCTGGCAATTGCACCCGCACCTTTTCCTTGACACAGCTGATCTTATCAGCTGACATGTACCCGTAACAGCCGTGGGTGAAATCGTCATTCACCTGCGGCTGTTAACATATTAAATGCCGCTGTCAAACTGACAGCGGCATTTAACATGCACGCACAGGAAGCGCATCATTCCCTCCTCCCATCGGTGCCCATGTCACATGACCTTGGGTCACTGATGGGTTGGCATGACAACCCGGGGTCAGGAGAAAACCCCTGTGGTTGCCATTAATGGATCGCTATGAGCACCCCTTAGTGGTAGGCGCTCATAGCAAGTGAATATTTCTTATCTATAGAGCCCTGCTATATGTAGCAGAAGCAATTGGACAAGTGCACCTTATTGTCTCCCATGGAAACTAAAAGCATGCAAAATGTAAAAAAAATAAAATAAAAAAATAAGTAAATAAAATTGACCCCCCTTTCGCCCCATATACACATATTTGGTATCATATTTAGGCTCAGCCACTAATACAAGATGAGTGGCCTTCCAGGACTCAAACCCCCACCTATCAGCTGATTGAAGGGGCCACAGTGTACAGTACTATACATTTTGTAGTGCCTGTGGCCAGTACTGCAGCTCCGTCCTTTGTAATACCAAGACCAGCCACTACAAGACGTACCGTGCCCACCAGTGGCTAGCAGGACATTGGGGGAGGCAGGCCTAAAGGGCATCTGAAGAATGAGAAAATTATCTTTAGTGTTTACATGTACCGATACCATCACTGATGATTCCCAGCCAGGTTCAGACAACCCATCTCACACCATATGACCAATAGATCAGAGGGGGTCGTTTCGATTCCCCACACCTCACAAGAGGCATTACAAGGAGAGCAGCTACGGTTCTGCAGTATCCTTCATTACATGGACAATAATGGGATCCATGTAATCCAAGTGTTACTACAGGCACCATGATGACCCACTGGCAGCTTCCACAGCACAGATGCCCATTGGGTCATGTAGTGGTCTTGTCCCTTACAGTTCAGGGTTCAGGACTGACTTGTGTAAAGAGTTGCCATGTAGTGCCCTGCTGAGATGAGGAGTACTTGCCAGGGCGCGTCCTTGTTCTCGCTCACCACAATGAGAATCCTCCAGGTAAACCGGTTTTATGAAACAAGGAAGAGAAGTTCTGAACAACATTACGCAACAGGTCATGTCTACCGCAGCGAGGAGGGGGGTGCCACAGGGTAAGGAGGAAAACCAGCTCCGTGCCACAAGAAATGCCCAGGCTACACAATCTACCTGCACAGACGGGGACCAGTCTCCTTATCCTGGGTAGGGGCCATAGACACTTCTAAAGATAGCAGAGAATGCACGAACCCCACAGTACAACCGCTTCCTCCAGATCTCAGCTACTTTTATACCAAGTAGAACACAATGAAGATTTTTCCAGCAGATTCTCGATTGAAATATTTTAAAGAGTTTTATCCCATGTTAGAGAGTTCGGAACTCACTATAAATAAAAACATGTTGTAGTTCACCAGGAGTTTCAGGGGAAAAAAAAAAAACAAAAACACCAACAACAGCCTGAAATCACATCTTAACTGGATTTTCAAGTCCCAGTTTTTACAATACAGAATTAGAGTTTTGAAGTATTTTATTCAAATAACAGCAGGAAAATCTTTGTTATGCAGTCTGTGGCCACAAGGGGCAGGAGTGGCATTTCCAGGAAGACAATCATTGAAAGGACCCACCAAGGGGAGCTGAACCCTACACCCATCTGCAGTATCTGATCTCATCTAATGACAGGTACCTAACCCCCGTGGTAATCTTCTTCATGGGACATCGAACTAAACAGCGAGTTTTTACATAAACGCCACAATGATAAAGGAGTTCAAAGTAGGATTTAAAAGGACTGTCAGCACAGAATGAGTGTTCAAACTACGTACAGGCACTCGGTGCACCCTTGGTGTGAAGAATAATATTATTTACACCTTCCCAACTACTTGTTCCTCTCCACCATCCCGGCTCTATAAAGCCACAGGGTCAATCAAAATAGAGGGGGTAGAGTTTGATGGAAAACAAGAAGGTGCAATTGTTTCACCACTCCATGGGTGCACTGAGCGCCTTCACTTGGTGTGAACACTCATTCTGTGCCGACCGAGTCCCTTTAAACTCCCAAGGATCACCTATGGGGTTCCTGCAGTAGAACTTGTCATCAGCCATGTTCTACCCCAGTTCCTCCTGATATGACCTCCCCGACCACACTACACCCTCCCCTCAGCACTGCTGCATGGACCACAACGTTTACAGCAATTTTCTATAGTAAAACATAGAAAAGTTATTTTGTGCAGTTTAAAGCTGCACAAAAACTTTGCGACTTGTTATTTTCATGTCAGTACTGGGCAGCTTAGCTGAAGTGGGTGAAGCCTGGCTGAGGAATGGCAGCGCTCAACTTTAGAAGTTACGCACTTCAGGGGCAAAACCTAGGCCAGATGTGTTACTCTAGTGTCTGACGGCAGTAGCACACCACTCAGACTTCATTAAGTGGCGAACACCCGTCAGCACATCTGATCCCACTGGGCAATTCATTAAGGCTGCCTACTGTGACTGCTAGCGATCTAGCCTTGCCCTGGGCTCCTTACAGTCTGTATAATTACACATCTACCAGTAGATTGCGCTTTATATGCCCAGCTGCAGTGTGTGACTTATGTCTACAATGGAAATAACCTCAATCTCCCCGTTATGTAAGAAAGTGGAGAAAGTCTTCTACCAAAGCATGGATCCATGCGCAGTTATGATGGGGGATTGCTGAGGGAAAGATGTTGAGGATTCACATCCCAGGGAAAGGTAGCGTGTACTAGCAATGGGTGTATGGAGTGGGTTCCGGGTCAGAGCTGTGTCATAGGTTGGTACCAGCTGTGTTACACAGCCAGCAGCGATCTGTGCTAGCTCCAGTCCTTCCCTTTTAACCACTTAAAAGGGAAACTCACCAGGTTCTTGCAACCTAATCTGGATAGGATCATATTGTGGGGACAGAGAACCTGATTCCAGTGTTGTGTCACTTACTGGGCTGCTTGCAAATTAGCTTTGATAAAACCACTGTTTTAAACAGCAGGAAATCACTTGAGGACTAGCAAACCTGCTGCCATGTAGTCCTCCATGTTGATCAGCTCTGTATAACCCCATCCCCAGCAGCAATTGGTAGCTTTCTGCCCATGCACAGTGTACACAGAAAGAGGCCAATCAGTGGAACTGCTAGAGCCACAGCAGATAAAACTGAAAACTGCAGGAAGAAGCCTAGTAAGTTATACATATCTGGAATTGGGGGTCTCTTGCTCTACAAAATGCCACTCAGATGGAGTAACAAAAACCTGAAGTCAGATTCCCTTTACAAGCTGTTTTCGATAGCTGACAGGAGCATATAATGAGACGCTAAATAGTATTAAAAAAAAAATAAAAAAAAAAATAATTAGGTGTTTATTTTGTCTGTTTATATATTAGTGGGGGGCAACTGAAAAGTAAAGTATAAATATATATTTTATAGAACTACACTTACCAGTAGTTGGGTTTCTAAGACCCTCCACGACAGCACATAGGAGGTTGCCGCCCCATTCCTCTAATCCCCAGTGTTTTCCAAGGACCACAGAGTGAATGCTTGAAATTTTATTCACATAAGTCACATGAACAATATTTAGTTGGGGGGGGGGAAATTACCCGTGCTGTCGTGGAGGGTCTTAGAAACCCAACTACCGGTAAGTGTAGTTCTATTTTCCCCTAATCCCCTCCACGACAGCACATGGGAGGCATACCAAAGAATAATGGTTTAGAGAGGGACCACGGCTTGCAGGACTTTCCTGCCAAAGGCTAGATCTCGTACTGACATAAGATCTAATCTATAATGCCTAGTGAAGGTATGGACTGAAGACTAGGTCACAGCCTTGCAGATCTGCTCAATGGATGCATCAGCTTTTTCTGCCCAGGAGACGGAGACAGCTCTAGTGGAGTGGGCTTTCAGGTATACCGGAGGAGGTAGATCCTGGTTTTTATAAGCGGCTTTTTTGATCCAGTTAGCTAGGGAGCTTTTGGACGCTTTCTTCCACTTGTTTGGTCTGCTATACTGAACAAAGATTCTGATCTTTCCTCCAGAGCTTTGTCTCTTCCAAATAGGTCAGAACTGCTCGCCGGACGTCTAGTGAATGGAATCCCATTTCTCTCTCATCCCTCGGGCTATCACAGAAGGAGGGCAGTATTTCCTGGGATTTGTGGAAATTTGAAGACACTTTTGGCACAAAGGAAGGGTCTAGCCGGAAAATTAGTCTATCGTCCAGAATTTTTAGATAGGGTTCTCTGATGGACAGAGCCTAAATTTCTCCCACTCTTCTTGCCGTAGTAAAGGCTACGAGTAGTGCTGTTTTCCAGGATAGTTTATGTGGGCCTGGTCGATAGGTTCAAATGGAGGGTTCGTTAGACCCTTTAGTACTATATTCAGGTCCCATGCTGGGGCCATGTTGGATTTATTTGGATGGCTTTTGGAAGCTGCTGAAAAAACCTCTTGATCCATCGATGCTCTGCTAGGTTTTGGTTGAAGAACGAACTTAGGGCTGATATTTGGACCCTCAAGGTGCTTGGTTTCAGACCCTTGGATAAGCCATCCTGTAGGAAGTCTAGGATCTTTGTCACGTTGGGGTGGAAGGGATCTATGGGAGTGGATCTGCACCATGCTGAAAAGGTCTTTCATATTTTGGAATATATGGCATTTGTGATTGGTTTCCTACTTTTTTGTAGGGTAGCTATCACTGCATCTGAGAGGCCTCTGGCTTTCAGGATTGTGGTTTCAGAAACCAGGCTGCCAAGCTTAAGCTGTGGGAAGCCGGGTGAAGGATGGGACCTTGATGTAGGTTACGGTCCACAGGCAGGATCAGGGGGAACCTCTGAGTTCATCAGTTTTAGGGCTCCGAACCAGCTCCTTTTTGGCCAGAGAGGGGCGATCAGGATAGTGTTGACCGCGTCTGTCCTGAACTTTTGCAGAGTTTTTGGTATTAGGGGAATCGGTGGAAAGGCGTATGCCAGTCCGAAGTTCCACGGGTGAGCAAAAGCATCCACCCTTGAGTGTTTCTCGTTTGGACCTATGAAGTAATGCTTTGTTTTGGCATTCTCCCGGCTCGCAAATAGGTCTACCTCTGGGAGACCCGATTTTTGGTTAAGGTATGGAATACTGTGACGTTGAGGCTCCATCCCCCTGGATCTAAGTCTGTCCTGCTTAGGAAGTCTGCCTCGGTGTTGTCGGATCCTTTCAGGAAGAGAGCTGAAAGGGACTGGAGATTGTGTTCTGCCCAGCTGAATATCCATGCTGAAATGTTTTGCAGACTTCCGTATTTTGTGCTGCCCTGATGACGTAGATGGGCCACGGTGGTCATATTATCGGAGTAAATCCGGACATGGGTTCCCTGGACTGATGTTTCTGCTGCCTTTAGAGCTTCTCCTACCGCTCTCAGTTCTCTGTAATTGGAAGATTGTTTTTCCATGTCTTTGGGCCAGAGTCCCTGGAAGACTCCCTGAGACGATACTGCTCCCCAGCCACGTTTGCTGGCGTCTGTTGTGATCGACGTCATGGGGTATTGTATCCAGGGTGCCCCTTTTGCTAGATTTTCCTGGCTGAGCCACCAGTTGAGAGACAGCTTTACGTGCTGGGGTAGGAAGATTATCGTATTGAGGGTCTCCGGGTCTTTGTCCCAGCGGGATAGGATATATCTCTGGAGTATCCTTGAGTGGGCCTTGGCCAAGGGGACCGCTTGGATGCAAGAAGTCACTGACACCAATGTTGACATGGCAAACCTTATGGTCACTGTTTTCTGACTTTTTAAAGTCCGAACGATTGATCTCACGCATACCTACTTGGTGGACGGAAGAAAGGATATTTGGTTGAGGGATTCAGGTCTGATTTTTCCATGTTTACCATCCAGCCCAGGGGCGCCAGGGTCTGTAGGACTGTTTGTAGGTGTTGTCTTAGAATGGTGTTGGAGGGAGCCAAGACCAGGAGGTCGTCTATGTAAGGGACGACATATATCCTTCCCTCTGAGGAATGCTACCACTTCTGCCATTATCTTTGTAAATGTTCGGGGTGCCGAAGAGTAGAACTCTGAGTTGGAAGTGGTGTGCTTCCGTGTCTAGAGTGACTGCGAACCTTAGATATTGCCAATGGGATGGATGGGAACGTGGTAATAGGCCTCTTGGAGATCTATGGTGGCCATGGCAAAGTCTCGACCAATCAGTGGTATCGTAGTCTTTATCGATTCCATCTTGAATTGTTGGTACTGGACATGTTGGTTTAGCTTCTTCAGGTTGATGACGACCCAGTATTTCCCACTTGGCTTTTTTTTTTTTTTTAAACTAAGAACAGCTGGGAGTAGTGGCCCTGACCCTGTTCCAATTCTGGGACTGGAGAGATTACCGCTGATGAGAGCAACTTTTGGAGCTCGCAGTGTAGAACTTTTTGAAGTCTTGCTGACGGAAGATATGTAACTTCCAAGTTTTGCGGGGGGCTGGAGAATTCTATTTTTTCTCCCCATCTGACCGAGTCCAGGATTCTTTGATTCATTGTTATCTCCTGCCAGCTCGGGAAGTAATCTGCGATTCTGCCCCCTACTCGCTTGGCGTCATTTTTTTATCTGTCTGAACGGGAGTCATGAAAATATTCCTGCCTCTTCCGCCTTTTGGGTAGCTCCAACGTCCCGTTTTCCCTTTACCCCTGTATTGCGGGGTTTGAGCCTGGGGTGGATGATAGGGTTTCTTATTTGGTGGTTTCGGCTCGGGAAGGTTTTTCTTCTTGTTGGTCACCTTCTCTAATAGTTCGTTCAAAGCCAAGCCAAATACATATTTGCCCTTGAATGGGATAGAGCATAATTTTGATAGGATATCTCCACTACACATTTTTAGTCATAGGGCCCTTCGAGTGGTGTAGGAAAGCACGGACGTTCTTGCCGCAATACGGACTGACTCCGCCGAGGAGTCTGCTAAAAAGGCGGCTGCCTTCTGTAGAAGTGGTAGAGAAGCTAGGAGATCTTCCTTCGAAGTTCCCCTTTTTATATGGTCTCCTAGCTGCTGAAGCCAGAGGTATAGGGTCCTGGTTACACAGGCCGATGCCACATTTGTTTTCAAGGAAGTCGCTGAGGCTTCCCAGGACTTCAATAGGCTATCCATCTTCCAGTCCAGCAGGTCTTTCAGTTGCGAGGAGTCCTCGAAGGGTAGCATAGTCTTTTTAGCTACTCTGGCTACCTGGATATCCACTTTTGGAATCTCAGTCCAAGGTTTCGCGGCTTCTTCGACAAGGGGAAGTCGATCCCTCATTTCGCCCGGGATACTTAGCTTCTTTTCCGGGAGTTCCCATTCTTCCAGGATTAAACTCTGGATATCATAGATAGTGAAAACCATTTTCTTCCTGGATTTCAGGCCATCAAATAGACCACCCCGCTCAGTGCAGGATGACCCATCTTCTACTCCCATTGTGTTCCTGACTGCTGAGAGTAGTTCCTCCATATCCTCTGAGGAAAAGAACCACTTCTTATCCTCTGACTGGGCTGGGGTTAGTTCACCCTCTTCCCTCCAGTCCGACGAAACCGACGATTCGGGTTCTGAATCTGAGATGTCCTCAGGGGCGCATTTCCTCTTCCTTGATGTTGAGGCCCCCCCCAGATGACTGGGAGAAGGTAGTCAGGGACAACTGGATTTCCTGTTGCATCATCCCTCTTAATTCTTCTATCAGTTGTTCCTCCCGTACGATTTTTGCTGTGCATTGCTGGCACAATGTCTTTTTTATAATCGGAGGAGAGTTTTTTCCTAAAGATGGCGCATTTTCGGCTTGTAGGCTTTTCTGTTTTTGGTGTAGGATCCTTGTCTCCCTGAGAGAAAAGGAGGGGGGCCCCCGGGGGGCCCCCCCCCCCCCAAGGATGGGTCCTAAACCAAAAAGGTATATACCCTTTTTTGAGTGTACTCACTGGGCCAGGGTTTGAGCTGGGCTCTTGCAGAAGCAGTTTTCAGGGAGGACGCATCCATCATGCAGACGTTAGTCCTACCTTATGGCGTCTTCTTCCATCAGGGTCCTTAAATAGGAACCGAGATCCAGCTTCCTTTACCTCATCCAATCGGATGAGATCGCTCCCCCTTAAGTTCCTGGTGCCACCTGTTTCTTCCTCTCTTTCCCTTTTTTTTCTTCCAATTTTAACCTTCCCGCCAAGGTGGCGAACGCAGGGAGGAAGAGACGTCGCGTCTTCAGGCCCGGTGGTGCGCGTCACTTCCGGTGCATGCCGCTCAGGAGAGACAGGAATGCGGCGCGCGGGGGGATTGAATCCCTGGCTGGGGAGCTACGGGAGGCCCCCAGCCCCACTCACCATCCAGCGTTGCCGACACGCCGGATGGTGCGGGTCCCGCCAGCCAGGGCTGTGGAGTCGGAGTCGTGGAGTCGGTGCTCATTTTGGTGGAGTCGGAGTCGGTATAAAATGGACCGACTCCTAAAATATATAATAAATTGGGTACAGTAATTCAATGCAGGATGTGCTGAATATTTTTTCATAGGCGTTTGGGAAAGTTATGAAATGTCCTATAAATGGCTGTTCTATTCCTGATCTAAGGCTACATTCACACACAGCGTTTTTCCTGTGTTTTTTGAGGATACGTTTTTCAGCTGCAAAAGCTGATCATCTTTTTAAAAAACTGCATCACCTGAAAGGTTTTTGAGCTCATAGATAATGTTTTCAATAGCAAAAGCAGATTAGAAATTTGCTCTATCTATCCATATCTGTCTATCCATATCGTATCTATACCAAAAAGAATGAAAACCGGGTAGTACACCAATATATATTCTGTTCTATCTAAATATCTTGATTATTGGATCATAAAAATGATTAAATGTCTGAGGTTCACATTGTACTACAATAAATTTTTCACTTAAATATAAGCAATATGTGTGGGAGTCGGAGTCGTGGAGTCGGAGTCGGTGTAAGGGAAATTGAGGAGTCGGAGTTGGAGTCGCAGGTTTGGCTTACCGACTCCACAGCCCTGCCGCCAGCGGCGGGAGCAGCAAACGGGGAGGAAGGTGCGGGACGATCGACCCTGGCTGCCCAGCTCACGATAAGGGGAAAGAAACTCCGGGATCTCGCCGGCCCCAAACATGGAGCACATAGAACCTCTTCACTCTTGTTAGGGACCGGAAAACACTGGGGATTAGAGGAAGGGGAGGGCTATTTAACCTCTTGTTTCCTGTCCCTAATCAGGATGGGGAGGCAACGTCCTATGTGCTGTCGTGGAGGGGATTAGAGAAAAAAAAAAACCCAGAGAATAAGACAGAAGCGCACACCGAGCAGAATGGATTCAATAGAAAGCATAGACTGTGCTCTGTGTCTCCTGAGCCGCACAATTATGGGGTATTTTGAGTGTTTAGCTGACAAGGGGTCTCAGAACCTGGAAACCACTGATTTTCTGGCAAAGGGGCAAAAATACTTGAAACATCTGATTACTGTTTAAATGGAACCTGTCCCCTTGTTTTTCCCACAATAAGCTGCAGCCACCGCCATTAGGGGCTTATCTACAGCAATCTGCAATGGGTGTGGCAGGTCAGATCAATACGCCGATGCAGGAGCCACAACACGAAGCAAGGAAGATGACACGATCGCATGAAGATAGAAGGCCCCGGACCTGCGACACCCATCGGACCGGACCGCCCCCGGGTGAGTATAATAAAACGGGCTTTTCTTATCCTTCAGGTTAGACTGGGGGCTTATCTACAGCGTTACAGAATGCTGTAGATAAGCCCCTAATGGCAGCGGCAGCTTGTTGTGGAAAAGCGAGGCGACAGGTTCCCTTTAAGTATCAGGATCCCACTGTGGTGTTGGGTACGGCCCCCCTCACATGCAATGATCCAAAGGAGAATGTCCAGATAATGTCCTGCAATACTGAAGTATTGCTATTAGCACAAGCAACCAAAGAGGCAGGTTCAATTCAACTAAAGAGGAATGCAAAATAAGAAATAATGGAAAAAACTATTCAGGATTTTTTTTATTCCAAATTTTCCCCATTATATATAATACAGTTTTGAATGGCTCCATTATTTGTAACACTGCTTCCATACCACAAGCCCTTGTAAGGTTCCAAATGGCTCTCATTCCTAGTGTAACATACAGATCTGCTTTTTAACACTGAGCAAGCCCCCTTGCCAGCCAAATTCCGTTTTGGCGGCAGAATAATATCTCTCTCTTTTTCCAGGCTCGTGTCCCTTTAAATTTACACCTCTAGCTGATAATGCAGATCCGTCAAAAAACGGATCCGTTGGCCTCCGTTTGTGCCACAAAGGAAACGGATCCGGTTTTTTTTTTCCACATTCTGGCGGCTTTAGGCCTCTTTCACACTTCAGTTTTTTTGCATCAGTTATAATCCGCCAAAAAGGCAGACAAGCGGATCCGTTCGGGAGAGAGGGAGAGAATTAATTTTTTTTGTTTTGTCCGGCACCCAGAAAGAAATTCGGGTTAAATCAGTGTCTGGAGGATCCGCCAGAGAAAAAAACGTTGCAAGCTCCGTTTTGAATTCTTTGAGGATGGTGACGGACAGCAACTTTTGGCGGATCCTCAAAAAAAACGGATGCAGCGGACAGCAATCCGTCACAATCCCCCATTAATGCAAGTCAATGGGGGGAAAAAACGGATCCTCAAAAGAGAATTGAGGATCCGTTTTTTTCAAAACCTGGCGGATTGTGACTGATTGTAAAAAACGGAAGCGTGAAAGAGGCCTTACACTGACGTCAAATAACATAAATGTGAAAAAGGCCTAAGGGCTCTTTCACACTTCCGTTTTTTACAATCAGTCACAATCCGCCAGGTTTTGAAAAAAACGGATCCTCAATTCTCTTTTGAGGATCCGTTTTTCCCCCATTGACTTGCATTAATGGCGGATTGTGACGGATTGCTGTCCGTTGCATCCGTTTTTTTGAGGATCCGCCAAAAGTTGCTGTCCGTCACCATCCTCAAAGAATTAAAAACGGAGCTTGCAACGTTTTTTTCTCTGGCGGATCCTCTAGACACTGATTTAACCCGAATTTCTTTCTGGGTGCCGGACAAAACAACAAGAAAAAATTCATTCCCCCTCTCTCCGGATCCTGTGACATCCGTTCACATCAGTTGAGAACGGATCCGCTTGTCTGCCTTTTTGGCGGATTATAACTGATGCAAAAAAACTGAAGTGTGAAAGAGGCCTAAGAGAAAAAGTCAATGTGGGAAGCTGGGAATGTAGCCTTCCATGTGCCCCATTGTCACTGCAGTTCCCACTAGAGGGCGCTGGCTGCATACAGACCCTGACAGCAGCGGCCTGTGGCAGCCCACGTGACCCGTGCAGGGCCTGTGCCGAGCAGGACTCCGTCCACATCTTCTGACCTCCACACAAGAGCGCTGGCATCAGATGGCCATATAATGAGCAGCTGTAGGGGACACCAGTCTGCAGTCAGTGCGGGTAACGGGGCTGGCCCAGGACTTATCGCCCTCCATAGGAAAGAGTTCTTTACAGTCCCAGCAGTGCAAGGCCCGACCACAAGGGGCAGTAGTGGCAGACTGTGGGGCTGGATGATCCCCACTATCAGGCAGGACTATGGGGGTGATCGCCATAACGGGGCAGGGTCCCACCATGGAAACTCGCTGACCCTCTATAGGGGGAGTGCACGGCCCCCCGAGCTGCCGCTGTGTGCGGCACAATACAGGTCACTACTCCTGTGAGGCAGAGGCTCCCCGCTATCTGCTGACTACACGCATCCCTGGAGGGAGCGGACAATGGCGGCCAGGCAGCTGCAGACACCACCATCCCGGACACCGAGCACTTACCGAATAAGAGCGCGACCCCCAGCGCGGCCTCCCCGAGCCTCCTCATCCTGCTGCTCGTCATGGCGTCTGCGCACACACAGCTAGTCCTCTGGCGGCCCGGGCCTCAGGATTCAGCGAGCGCCGCACAGTCCGGTACGAGGAAGCCGCTCACTCACACTGTGGTCATATGAAGTGACGTCACCGCATCACAAGACTAGGGCCCGTCTGTTTATAAGACAGAGGGCGTCACCTCGGGATATCCGGGCGACTGTCGCCGCCATTTTACCGGAGTCCCATCTGTGTAGTAGGTCACATCTTTGGAGCAGCCAAAATGTCTGCTGTGTGAAGGCACAAAATGATAACACGGTAGAAACTCGCCCCACCTGCTTCAGGCTGCAGTGGAAGCTCAGTCTCCCAGAGAAGTGTCGGGTTACACTCACTGTAATTACAAGCACAGGGTATGTCACCATTGTAGATGGAAGAACTACAGCTCCAGCTTTTCATGGGCCCCAGGGAGAGGAGTGGCAGTGGGCCCTTTTAACCCTTAACGACCAGGGCTATATCTGCTTTTGCGTTTTCGTTTTTCGCTCCCCTTCTTCCCAGAGCCATAACTTTTTTATTTTTTGGTCAAAATGGCCATGTGAAGGCTTTTTTTTTGCGGGACGAGTTGTACTTTTGAACGACTCCATTGATTTTAACATATCGTGTATTGGAAAACAAAAAAAAAATCCAAGCGCCGTGAAATTGCAAAAAAAAGTGCAATCCCACTTTTTTTTTTAACCATATTCACTAAATGTTAAAACTGCTCTGCCATTATGATTCTCCAGGTCATTACGAGTTCTTAGACACCCAACACATCCAGGTTCTTTTTTATTTAAAGGGAGCCTGTTACCAGGTTTGGCCGATATGAGATGCGGCCACTGCCTTTCAGGGCTGATATATAGCATTCTATAATGCTGTATTTCAGCCCCCAATCCGACCCGCAAGAGAAGAAAAATAAGTTTTATTATACTCACCTACAGTATCCAGTCTGAGGGGTGCCACTCTTCTTGGTCCGGTGCCTCCCATCTTCATGCAATGCCGTCCTCCTGCTTGCTTCATGTGGATAACATGTCCCTGCATCATCCACACAGTCTCCCCGGCATTGCGCTCCTGTGCTGGCGTACTTATCTGTCCTGCTGAGGGCAGAGCTAAGTACTGTAGTGCGCAGGTGTCGGAAAAGGTCAGAGAGACCCAGCACCCGCGCACTGCAGGACTTTGCTCTGCTCTCAACAGGACAGATAAGTACGCCTGCACAGGAGCGCAATGCCGGGGAGACTGTGTGGATGATGCAGGGACGCGTCATCCACATGAACCAAGAAGGAGGACGGCATCACAAGAAGAAGGGAGGCGCCGGACCAAGAAGAGCGACACCCCTTTTTCTTCTCTTACAGGTTGGGTTGGGAGCAGATATACAGCATTATAGCATCTCATATCGGCCTAACCTGGTGACAGTTTCCCTTTCAGTGGCGAAAAAAATTCCAAAGTTGGTTAAAAAAAAAAATGCGCCATTTTCCGATACCCGTAGCGTCTCCATTTTTCATGATCTCGGGTTGGATGAGGGCTTATTTTTTGCGTGCCAAGCTGACTTTCTAATGATACCATTTTGATACAGATACAATCTTTTGATAGCCAGTTATTGCATTTTAATGCAATGTTGCGGCAACCAAAAAAACAATTCTGGCATTTTGAATTTCTTTCTTGTTACACTGTTTAGCGATCGGGTTATTTATTTATTTTTTATATATTGACAGATGAGGCGATTCTGAACGCGGTGATACCAAATATGTGTATGTTTGATTTTTGTTATTTTTTTAGTTTGAATGGGGCAAAAGGGGGGTGATTTGAACTATTATATTTTTTATTATATTTAATATTTTTTAAAACTTTTTTTTTACTATTGGCATGTTTCAATAATCTCCATGGGAGACTAGAAGCTGCCGTAATCCGATCAGCTCTTCTACATACAGACGATGATCAGATTGCCTGTATGTAGCAGAATTGCTCACTTTCTATGAACGCTGACCACCGGGCGGCTGGAGACTTCTGGTTGTCATACTGACCTATCAGTGACCCGCGATCACATGACGGAGTCAGAAATTGACAGCAGCATTTAACAAGTTAACAGTCAAGGGTGGATCGCGATTCCACCCGCAGCTGTTAGAGGCACATGTCAGCTGTTCAAAACTTGGATAACGTCTTATCCGAGCATGCTCGGATGTTATCTAAGTATCTTGGGCACGCTCGTATATTGTGTTCGAGTCCCTGTGGCTGCATGATTTGTGGCTGTTAGACAACTCAACACGCGGGGATTCCCTAACAAACGGGCAGTCCCTGCATGTTTGAGGCTGTCTTAATAGCTGCAAGTCATGGAGCCACGGGGACTCAAACATAATATACGAGCATGCCCAAGATACTCCGATTGACCCCTTAGCGCTAGTGGTCATGTATCCAAAAGCCTCACGTTTTTTAAGAGTCGGAAGAAGATCTCCTCTCTGTCTTGACTGGTTTATCTGCTCAAAGACCTGGTATTTCATTATGAAAATGCTGTGGTACTGGTAACATCAAGTTCTTGCACCAAATTGTGGAATTGTGTTTGGAAATGCGGTCTCTGATATGCTATGCTTACGTTTTCCCGAGTATGGATAAAGAATGACCTTTCCCTTTAACCCCTTTGTGACCGGGCCAATTTTTTAAATTCTGACCAATGTCACTTTATGTGGTAATAACTCTGGAATGCTTCAACAAATCCCAGTGATTTGGAGACTGTTTTTTCATGGCACATTATAATTTATGATAGTGATAAATTTAGATTGATATATTTTGTGTTTATTTATAAAAAAATATCAGAAACTTGACAAAAATGTAAAAAAAAATTGCAATTTTCAAACTTCGAATGATTATCCCTTTAATCCAGATAGTCATATCACAGAAAACCATTAATAAATAACATTTCCAACATAAATCCTACAAAAACTGAAAGTCAACGCCCAATATATATTAATTATAATCCATCTTTATTCAAACAAACATGTTATTTTGTAAAAAATCAACAATGGAGATATATACAAAAAAAAGACTACTTTCACAGGTCACAACAAGTACAATTATATCCTATTCAAGGTGTTGCACATAATTAGTTCAGGAACAGGTGCATACTTTAAAGTACAAGTGGCCATAAACTTAAGCCTACAACATTTATGTATTAATCCCTGCATACTGAGCAACACACAGGTGCCCACACAATTGGATTGAAAAAAGTTTTTTAAAGTATTAAAAAAAATCCTCCTACAAATATATATATGTATAGCGCACAATACACACCAAGGAATTATCAATGACAAATTATTTAATTTTTAGCTTGCAAAGTGCGATAGTGCATAGCAGCAGAAAAAAACAAAAAAGTTTTTTTCTACATCAGATAATAAACACCTAAAGTGCAGATGTATAAGGAAAATTGCAAAGATTATATTCTATGTATAGCAGTGGCATAAAAACCAATAATTAGATGTATAAGGTGCAAATAGTGCCCAACAGCATTTACAATTAGTGGAGATTTTTATATCAAATAAAAAGTCATGTACCCCCATAAGGAAGAAGCTACACGCGAAACGCGCGTCGGGGCATCAGGACTGCTCTCAGGTCAAGTACAATTTCCTTGGTGTGACTTTCTACACTATGACTTTTTATTTGATATAATAATCTCCACTAATTGTAAATGCTGTTGGGCACTATTTGCACCTTATAGATCTAATTATTGGTTTTTATGCCACTGCTATACATAGAATTTAATCTTTGCAATTAGCCTTATACATCTGCACTTTAGGTGTTTATTATCTGATATTGAAAAAAACATTTTTGTTTTTTCTGCTGCTATGCACTATCGCACTTTGCAAGCGAAAAATTAAATAATTTGTCATTGATAATTCCTTGGTGTGTATTGTGCGCTATACCTATATATATTTGTAGGAGGAATTTTTTCAATACTTTAAAAAACTTTTTTCAATCCAATTGTGTGGGCACCTGTGTGTTGCTCAGTATGCAGGGATTAATACATAAATGTTGTAGGCTTAAGTTTATGGCAACTTGTACTTTAACGTATGCACCTGTTCCTGAAGTAATTATATGCAACACCTTGAATAGGATATAATTGTACTTGTTGTGACCTGTGAAAGTAGTCTTTTTTTTGTATATATCTCCATTGTTTATTTTTTATAAAATAACATGTTTGTTTGAATAAAGATGGATTATAATTAATATATATTGGGCGTTGACTTTCAGTTTTTGTAGGATTTATTGATCATTGGGAAGTGCCTGCACTAGGCTTGTGGTTGTTTTATATGAGTATATTAACATTTCCAACATGTCTGCCTTACATCAGCACCATTTTTAAAACGCTAATCTATTTTGTTAGCCTTTTAGGATGTTTAAAAATGTAGCAATAATTTTTCATTTTTTCAAGGAAATTTACAAAATTTATTTTTTTGAGGGACCTATCAAGGTTTGAAGTGACTTTGGGGGTGCTATATATTGGAAAACCCCAAACATGATACCATTTTAAAAACTGAACCCCCTGACATATTGAAAACTGCTGTCAGGTAGTTTATTAACCCTTCAGGTGATTTTCAGGAATTAATGCAAAGTGGTATAGCCAGAATAAAAAAGTGTTTGTTTACCACCTAGATGTCGCTAACTTCTGAACTGGCCGCTGTAGCCGGCAGACTCTAAGGCTGCTATTTGGCCATGAACAGCTATGGCAAACATCAGGACCACACAATCATGATCTCGGTGTGTCAATTTGATTAAAGAGCACGCCCCCCACAATCTATTAACCATTTATTTGATGTAGTCACTTTTGACAGCAGCAACTAAGGGGCTAAACAGATATGGATGGTGCCAACACCGATCATTTGTGATACAGCAAGTTGTCAGATATAGTGGACAGCCGACAGCTGTTGGATTGTCACCTGTATGGGGATGATAGTCTCATATCTCAGGTCAGTAAATATACATATTGGCTGTCATGAAAGGGTTAATATGTTGTTGCACTGGAAACAGGGAAGATCGGAAAGTACCACATTTGGGAGTGGCATGAAATTTGTTTATATAATTTTCTTTATGAGACTTACGTAACATTTTCTTCCAGATGAGACAATAACTCACCTGCCCACGCTCCTAGACTCCATGGCGCTGTGCCCACCACAACGTAGTCAGACCAATTTATCTCTATTAATAGTGAATACCATTACCATTCTATCTATCCAACAACTCCCCCTAAAATTGTGCCCGTGGACCCCATAAATGATTTTCAGGCATAACTGACCTTTGTCAAATTTCAGATTCAGATTACAGCACCAGAATATACACAATATCAACAGCAGATCTTCCTTGGGTGAACCCATACTTGGTGAAGTTACCCTGAGACTTACATAGATATTATATGATACAATATCAAAACAGAAAACCTATTAAAGATCAAGCGTATATTATAAGGACCTATGCCTAGGTTAACAGGACCTTACATGGTATCACACGGACACTCCTATACTAGGATGAATACAATTAACATGGAGTTTAGAGTCCATAGTATCATTCAAAAGAATATCTTTATTAAACATACAAAGGCGTATATAAGGATAAAAGGAAGTATATCAATGCAAAGTCATTACTGAAGCAAAGGTCGTGTAGTAAAGCGTGAATGTCACATGTAGTAATGGGGCGGTCATTCCAATACATCCCTTGCTTGGTGAGGATGAAACTGATAGGAACTAAATCAATGATACACCTTGTCACACGATTAAAAACTGGACACAAAAGACACACTAATTAAAATCAATCCAGAGACCACATATTTTTATAAAAAGGAAATGAAGCTCAACTATTCATTAAGGCCCGCTGGCACCATAGTGTCCAAAACCGAAATCCATCGGCACCCCCTTTGTGCAAGAATACGTTTAACGTCCCCACCCCTGATCCCAAAATGTATCCTGTCAATTCCCCAGATTTTAAGTTCATTGGGGTTACAATTGTGCCATGACTTAAACTGTAGTGGGAACATTGTTAAAATACTTGGGTCAAGAAACGATCCTTGAATGTAAAAACAGCCTCTGTGACTAAACCTCAAAACATCTTCCTTGTGGGGAAACAAAGCAGGTTTCTTTCCCTGTGGTGACTGTCTGGCATGTAAGAACTTAGTCCGGGCTGTATCATTCACATCGTCGGATGGCCTCAGAGAATTTATATTTAAGGACTATATCACCTGTAGTACGACACATGTGATACATTACGCCCGAAGTATGTGCAGTCTGATCTACATTGGATTAACGTCTCTGGAGTTACGAGTGAGGACACACGAACACGTAAGAGATATCGTGGCCACCGACGATGTGGATGACCCAAGTACTTTAAAAACGATCACACGACATTTTAATTCATGCCACAATTGTAACCTCAATAAACTTAAAATCTTGGGAATTTACAGGATACGTTTCGGGAAGCTTAACGTATTCTTGCACAAAGGGGGTGCCGATGGATTTCGGTTTTGGACACTATGGTGCCAGCGGGCCTTAATGAACAGTTAAGCTTCATTTCCTTTTTATAAAAATATGTGGTCTCTGGATTGATTTTAATTTGTGTGTCTTTTGTTTCCAGTTTTTAATCGTGTGACAAGGTGTATCATTGATTTTGTTCCTATAAAAGCATTTACCATATACCAGGTTCATCTTCACCAAGCAAGGGATGTATTGGAATGACCTAAAGATGATGTCGCTAAATCATGAATTCTGTATGGCCCTAAATATATTCAGTTGTTTTTGTTTAGTTGCACATTTCTTGATTGCTTTATATGTGTATGAACTTCATTATTCTTATATGGAGATTATATAATCTATGAAATGTGGGATGTTTGTGTTTTTGTTTTATTTTTCTTATTATATGCACTGTCTTTAAATAACACTGTGGGTTTTGTAGTCCCCTTTCCTAAGGGTAGTTTCACATTAGCGTTTACGGCCGCAGCGTCGGGCTGTGCACAGCCGCCGCTAAGCCCCGCCCCTGCCGCGCCTCCGCCGGTAGCTCCGCCTACGGGCGCATGACGCTGCATGCGTCCTGCGTCCCCTATCTTTAGCACTGGGGACGCAGGCCGAGCGCAGGTATGCGTTTGGCGGGGCATGCGTCCTTTTGACGCTGCGCCGACCGCACCAAATTGCTACAGGTTGCGTCTGGTGCTGGTCGGCACAGCGTCAAAAGGACGCATGCACTGCCAAATGCATACCTGCGCTCGGTCTGCGTCCCTAGTGCTAAAGATAAAGGAAGCAGGACGCATGCAGTGTCATGCGCCCGTAGGCGGAGCTACCGGTGGAGGCGCGGCAGGGGGCGGGGCTTTGAGGCGGCCGTGCGCAGCCCGACGCTGTGACCGTAAACGTTAATGTGAAACTACCCTAATTTCATCACTTTACTTACTTTGCATCGCACACACTGGTATAGTGATTATTCATGACTCTAGATTGTGTCAAATCTTTATAAATGTCATCCTTTTGTTTGTGGACTGTGTGTGCAATGTTAAATAACTGCCCTTTCTTGCGCCCATACCTAATATGGTACCCATTTTATCTGATAGGCACTTCCTGTGTCTCTGGACAGGAAATGATCTGTGCACATCAAAGCATCGCTGGCGGCTCCTGATTATGAAGTGCATGGGTCAATGACGTCATTGGGGAGTTCACCGTGACCTGCATCGTCATGGGCGGCCGGATGTGATGCAGCTTCCGGAGAAGACAATGTGACACATGCACTGCATGTAAGATCAATATTTTGTACAACTGTGATGGGGATTATATAAATGATAGCTAGGACAAACTTCCATCTATGGCCCCCTAATGAAACCAATGCGAAGCAATGTTGGGGCTATTGGCTTGGTGACACATTTGGGGAACAATGGGTAAGTGTGTATTCAGGGATGCAATTGCTATGATTGTTAGGATATATATCCTTTAGATTTAAAACTATAAATGATCTATTATAATAGTAGATATAATGCCATTAACCATTTTGCATCCTCATACATTCTTATATGTTAGGCATTGAAGCACCAGCACTTTATATTAAAGGGAATCTGTCACTTTTGTTTGGCCTACGAGCTGCTGGCATCGACATCAGGGGCTTATCTACAGCATTCTGTAATGCTGTAGATAAGCCCCCCCCCATGTAACCTGAAAGATAAGAAAAAAGAGTTAGATTATACTCTCTAATGATCTACTAACAGCTAAATCAAATGGTCATTACTCCATGCTAATTCTCTTGGATCTCTCTGCAGCATTCGACACTGTGGATCATCAGCTCCTCCTCACTATGCTCCGTTCCATTGGCCTCAAGGACACCGTTCTCTCCTGTGTCTCCTCCTATCTCTCTGACCGCTCTTTTACTGTATCTTTTGCTGGTTTCTCCTCCTCTCATCTTCCCCTTACTGTTGGGGTTCCTCAAGGACCAGTCCTAGGCCTCCTCCTCTTCTCCTTGTACACTGCCCCTATTGGTCAAACAATCAGTAGATTTGGTTTCCAGTACCATCTCTATGCTGATGACATTATATGCTTCTTCTCCTGACATCATGCCTGCCTTTCTAGAAAACACCAGCGATTGTCTAAATGCTGTGTCTAACATCATGTCCTCACTATACAGTTAAGTCCATATATATTTGGACAGAGACAACATTTTTCTAATTTTGGTTCTAGACATTACCACAATGAATTTTAAACAAAACAATTCAGATGCAGTTGAAGTTCAGACATTCAGCTTTCATTTGAGGGTATCAACATTAAAATTGGATGAAGGGTTTAGGAGTTTCAGCTCCTTAACATGTGCCACCCTGTTTTTTAAAGGGACCAAAAGTAATTGGACGATTAAATAATTGTAAATAAAATGTTAATTTCTAGTACTTGATTGAAAACCCTTTGTTGGCAATGATTGCCTGAAGTCTTGAACTCATGGACATCACCAGACGCTGTGTTTCCTCCTTTTTGATGCTCTGCCAGGCCTTCACTGCGGTGGTTTTCAGTTGCTGTTTGTTTGTGGGCCTTTCTGATGGAAGTTTAGACTTTAAGAAGAGAAATGCATGCTCAATTGGGTTGGGTAACTGCCGCATGGCTCTTAAATACCCACTATTTACCCTAGATACCAGCGCGCCTAGTGGAAGACCTATGACAGAATTATGGCCCAGAGCATTAAGCAACAATTAACGATCAGCCATCTGATCGTTGATCGTTGCTACATGTCACACGTAACAATGTCATTTTAATATCGTTGTTTGTAACAGCCCCCTAACTAGCTGCTTAGCCATGTTATGGAAGACCACACAAGCTTACAGAATGAGACAGTGAGTCATTGTATCAGAAAGCACATTAAGTTAATCAGTTTTTAGTTTTAGCTTTATTAGCTACAAACTGTCTCCAGAAGCAATGCCGGAGCAAGAAATGTTACATAAAATTGTCATGTATGGGGTTTCCATGGCTGAAATATGTCACACTGGCCTGAGATCTCAAAGCTGAGTTCCTGGAGTTTCGTAACATATATCTGGCTGGGCTGCTTGGCTGACATACTGTACATATTGGAGGAGAGTGGGTCTCAATCCAGTTCCTAGTAAATGTGGTTGACAGAATAACTGTTTAGTGATGTTAATGGTTTGGGATTGAAATTATTTCTTGTAAAGAAATTAAAGGGAATCTGTCAGCAGGTTTTTGCTATGTAATCTGAAGACAGCATGAGGTAGGGGTTAAAACACAGATTTTAGTGAGGCCTCTCTTAATCAGGTTTTGTTTTCTACAATGATAATTTTAGCACCAGGAGCTTATCATTACTGTTACTAGCCACTCTCTTGAACCCTGGTCCAACACACCCCATCTGTGATAAGCACCTTTCTGTTTGTGGCCTTTGTACATGGAGAGCCTGGTGTGGGTGGGGCTAGCTTTCTTAGCTCTGCTCCATGCTAAATCTAAAATCTGTGTCAGAACGGCTGCACGCAGTAATCTATGTAATACACCATTGGATTTAGCTTCTCTTCGCCTACATTAGGCTGCTCTCAGATAAGGTAGAAAAAACTTGCTGAGAGATTCCCTTATCTCACTATCCACTACTTCTTTGATGGTGGGTCTACCATCATTTTATACACAATCTCCTTGGCTATCTCATACATATATTTGATTTGCAACTATTTAGCATGTGATTACTGATGCAGGTTCTTGTCATGTCACTGCATTGTTATTGTTTTTCTCCTGGCGGTTGAACAATGTTTTTCTTCCTGAATACTACAGAATAAAACCTGTTCTCACACTACCTAATCTAATAGCTCAGTGTATTATTAGGTTGATTCCCAAGTGAAAGGTCATTGGCTCGAATCGAGGAGCAGCCATTAAGGCGATTTCCCAAGAAAAGAGCAACAGCATCATCCAGCTCATCGATAGCGGTTTCCTGGCCAAGAAAATTGCCAAACTGCGTTATGAGAGTGAAATAACAGTTGGAAGAATGTGAAATTGTTAGCACCACTCTGGATCCCTGATCTGACAGGCAGGATCTCCGGCATGTCTCTTCACTCACCCGTGCTGCAGTCAGTTCTTCCCTTCACCATGCTGTGCATGCTTCCAGGCGGACCTCCAGCCATGTTCTAAGGACACGTGCATGCGCTCCCGCTCTCTTAAAGGGCCAATGCGTGCACTTGCTATTTGCTCCCCAGCCAATGGCTGTAGGAAATTATGTATATATTGCTTCCTTCCCAGTGGGGAGGTGCCTGAGCAACCTTCCTGTTTTGTAGTCTATGTTGTGAAAGGTTGCATACCAGTCCCTGCTGCACTCCGGTGCAAACTCTGCCTGCTGCACTCCGGTGCAAACTCTGCCTGCTGCACTCTGGTGCAAACTCTGCCTGCTGCACTCTGGTGCAAACTCTGCTGCATTCTGATACAAACTCTGCTGCATTCTGGTACAAACTCTGTCTTCTGGGTAGAGATGCTGCACGTCATATGATCTGTCCTGGAGTGGCACCTGGTGTTCATTAGGAGCCGAGTCTAAGCTCACCATCAGATGCTCTAGTGAACAGTCAGATGCTCATTTAATCACGTCCCTCCAGGCTCTCCGCGGTCCGTTGCACAAAGGTCCCACAAACCACATCCGTGACAGAAATGAAGTCTGTATATCCATTCAGAAGCCAAAAGGTGAACATCCAGACAAAATATGGGAGTTAACAAGTCGACTCATCCCAAGGTCTATGAGTTCTGGGGCGACAAACACGGCAGTAGAGGTGACTTGTATGTTTCATAATAGTAAGATCACAGACGTCGATGAACGCACATTACACAAGTCGAGAATGGTGGCCCGAAAAAAGGTGAAGAAGCCTCAGCTTCAATATTGTCATAAGAAGCATTGGTTCGAGTTTGCAAACAAGTACAAAAAGTGGACATTTAAATATTTAAAACGGGTGATTTAGAGCGATGACACAAAAGTCAATAGACTAGGCTCTGATAGGTGCAAATGGGTCTGAAAGAAAAAAGGGGCTAACGGATTGAGAATTTGAAGGAAATGTCAAGTTCGGTGAAGGAAGCTTGATGATATGAGGTTGTTTCACAGCCAAAGGCATTGGATACTTGTCAAGGATCGATGTTGGTCTCAATGCTAAGCTTTATGTGAGTATCCTACCAGATGAGTTACTTCATACACTCAAGTACTATGGGTATGAAAAGGACGACAAAGTGTTCCAACAGAAAACCAACATGAAGCATACATTGAGATTGGCAAAGAAATTGTTAAATGACCTCAACCCAATCAAAGCCCTTTGGTGTATAATTGAATTAAAAACTGTATTCATACCCAAGTGATTGGACCAGTATGCAACAATTTTGGGAATGTGTAGAAGAGACCTGAGCAGGGGCGGGATTCAGCCGGTTCTCCCCCGTTCCATAGAACTGCTTGTTAAAAAAGCAGCCGCTTCCCCGAAGCGGAGAGACTCAGAGCCGCGATCCGATACTGCCACCAGGGGCGGGCTGGGCCGAGTGGCAGTGGGGCAAGTTTTTTTTTTTTTTTTTTTTTAATATGAGTCCGTGGTCGGTCCCTCCTTCCCTCCTCCCCAAGACATCATACTCACCTCCTCCAGCGGTGCCTGCAGCTCCGTACGCTGGTATCCTCTAGTCTTCCTGTGTGAGCGGTCACGTGGTACCGCTCATTACACTAATGAATATGGACGCCACTCTCCTATAGGTGTGGTGTCCATATTCATGACCTTAATGAGCGGTACCATGTGACCGCTCATACAGGAAGAGGATACAGGCGCCTGGATTTACATGCAGGGACCGCGGGAGAATTCAGGTGAGCCCAGCCATGCATACAAAGTAGGGGGAGGAGGTTGAGAATGAGCCCAGGGGGATGGGGGGAGGATGAGAATGAGCCCAGGGGGATGGTGGGAGGATGAGAATGAGCCCAGGGGGACGGGAGGAGGATGACAAAGATCCAAGGGGGACGGGGGGAGGATGAGAATGAGCCCAGCCATGCATACAAGGGGGACGGGGGGGGAGAATTAGCCCAGGGGGAGGAGGATGAGAATGAGCCCATGTGGGGCCATTATACTGTTTGGAGCAGTATAAGGGGCCATTATACTGTATGCAGAATCATGTGGAGCCATTATACTGTATGCAGCATCATGTGGGGTCATTATATAGTATGGAGCAGTATATGGGGCCATTATACTGTATGCAGCATCATGTGGGGCCATTATACTGTATGCAGCATCATGTGGGGTCATAAAACTGTATGAAGCAGTATATGGGGCCATTATACTGTATGCAGCATCATGTGGGGCCATTATACAGTATGAAGAAGTATATGGGACCATTATACAGTATGGAGCATCATGTGGGGCCATTATACTGAATGCAGCATCATGTGGGGCCAGTGTGGCGCAGTATATGGGGCCATTATATTGTATGCACCATCATGTGGAACCATTATACAGTATGGAGCAGTATATGGGGCCATTATACTGTATGCAGCATCATGTGGGGCCATTATACTGTAGAATGTAGTGCACAGCCTGGCCAGCCGGTCAGTCAAGTGAGACAGCTGCATAGAAATATATGCAGCTGTCACACTTGGAGAATGTGCACTGTTCTGATCTCATTCCAATTTATTTTTTTTCAACTGTTTGACTGCGCCCCTTCTTGTACTGTATATGTTTGCGGAAAAAGTGTGTGTGAATGGGTGTGGCTTAAAAATGGGTGTGGTTTTCCTACAAACAAACACAGAACCTGTTGTTAAAAATTTGAATCCCTGGACCTGAGATCAAATTTCGGTCCACACATGTTTGAATCTGATAGCATGCCCAAAAGGATTCATAGAATGATAGAGTTGGAAGGGACCTCAAGGACATCGTATCCAACCCCCTGTTCAATGCACTGCAGGATTCACTAAAGCATCTCAGACAGATGTCTGTCCAGCCTCTGTTTGAAGACTTCCATTGAAGGAGAGCTCACCACCTCTCATGGCAGCCTATTTCACTCAACGATTACCCTCATTGATCCCCTAGTAAAAAAGTTTTTTTCTAATATCTAATCTGTATCTTCTCTCTTTCAGTTTCATTCCATTGCTTTTCAGGTGTACAAATGAGACTAAGGATGATCCCTCTACACCAGACGTCTCAAACGCACTACTCGCGGCCCTGAGGCAGTCATCTGCGGCCCGCGGTGCACCACATGTCTCACGCCCTGAGGCAGGTAGAAGGGGGAAGGCGCAAATTCAGGAGCGTGCGATGGCTGCTCTGTGTGCACAGGACCTGGGATGAGGTCACAGGAGGGGGAGGAGTCAGAGGTCACTTGATCAGGGGCCTCAGTGTATGCAGGACGCTGCTGTCTGTGCTGGTTGCCATGGTGCTGGATGCGGGTAAGTTTATGTGGGGTCAGGAGGGGTTTACAAGGTGGATGTAGCAGAGCCGTGTGTGTACGAGGTGTACGGAGAGGAGCCTTGTGTGTACGAAGACCGAGGTGTAGGGAGCGAAGCCGTGTGTATACGAGGTGTACGGAGCGGAGCCGTGTGTGTACGAGGATCGAGGTGTAGGGAGCGGAGCCATGTGTGTACGAGATGTACGGAGCGGAGCCCTGTGTGTATGAAGTGTACGGAGCGGAGCCGTGCGTGTACGAGGTGTATGGAGCGGAGCTGTGTGTGTACGAGGACCGAGGTGTAGGGAGCGGAGCCTTGTGTGTACAAGGTGCATGGAGCGGAGCCGTGTGTATGAAGTGTACGGAGCAGAGCCGCGCGTGTGCGAGGTGTGCCGAGCCACGCGAGTACGAGGTGTGTGGAGCGGAGCCACGTGTGTATGAGGTGTTCTGAGTGGAGATGTGCGTGTATTTTGGCATGGGGAGGGGCCCCATTTGAAAGTTCGCACCAGGGCCCATAACTTTGTAGTTACGCCACTGCTCACGATAGACGAGAGGAGGAGTGCGCCGCTCCGTAGAGTCTGTGGCCCTGCGTGATGACATCCCTCTGGCGCTGTATAATGACATCACGCCAGCGCGCAGAGAGCAGAGGCGTGACTCCCCCCATTGCTGGATTTTGCAGGTGGCTGTGCGTGTACAGCGAGATGATAGCGCCTGTCATCCGCTGAGGTAAGCTGTACATCGCAGCTGACAACCTATTTGAACGGCCATGATCGGTATTAGCACCGATTGTGGCCTTTTAACCCCTTAGATACCGCTATCAATTGTGACTGACTGACGTTTGAAAGGAATGTGACCCGCCAGCTTAAATCTTTTTTTATGTGCGGCCCATTTACTCTGCCGAGTTTGAGAACCCTGCTCTGCCCTACACTGTGACATCCCTTCAGATATTTTTGCACACCTATTAAGTCTCCTCTTAAGCCCCCATTACACATAGCGATATCGCTAGCAATATCGCTGTAACGTCACCGATTTTGTGACGCAGCAGCGATATTGCTAGCGATATCACTATGTCTGATACTTACCTCCGACCGGCTCCCCTGCTGCTCATCGCTGGTCACGCGAGCACGTCCCGGACCATTTCTTGTCGGGCGCTTCCTGCTGGGCTTACTGTGGCGCCGACGAGCGACACGTGAACGCGGGCGGGAGGACGTCAGGATCGCCGCGTCTGACAGGTAAGTAGCGACCCCCGACTCCTGCTATGTCGCTGGTGAGATCTGCCTGTGTGGCAGCTCACTAGCGACTACTTAGCGATGCACCAGCGATCCATATCGTTGTCGGGATCGCTGGTACATCGCTAAGTGTAACGGTACCATTAGTATTTTTTTTGCAAGCTAAACATTCCCAGATCCTTTAATCGATCCTTTAACCCCTTCCTGATATCCGACGTACTGTCCCGTCCATGGGCCTATGCCCATGGACGGGATAGTACGTCTACCGAGATCAGCGGCGCCCACGTGGTGAGCGCCGCTGATCGCGGCCGGGTGTCAGCTGATTATCACAGCTGACACCCGGCACAATGTGTCAGGGGCGGTCACGGACCGCCCCCGACACGTTAACCCCTTGCACACCGTGATCAAACATGATCGCGGTGTACCGGGAGTTAAAGGGAAGCATCGGCAGGGAGGGGGCTCCCTCCGTGCTTCCCGGAGCCCCCCACGGCAGCGCAATGTGCAGCGCTGCTGCGGGGGGCTCCTTTCCTCCAGGCCCCCGAATCCAAGATGGCGACGGGGGCCTGGAGGAAGCTGGCTTCCTCAGTGCCTGCAAAGCGCAGGCAAGAGGAAGTCTTCTTCAATGCCTGTGACAGATTGCTGATCTGTCACAGTGATCTGTGATGTGACAGATCAGCGATCTGTCACAGGACAGTGATGTCCCACCTGGGACTATGTAATAAAGTAAAAAAAAAAATAAAAAAAAAGTGTAAAAATAATTTTAAAAAAATCGCCAAATAAATTAGTAAAAAAAAAAAAAATATTCCCCAATAAATTCATTTTTTGAAAATAAAAAAAACCAAAACAATAAAAGGACACATATTAGGTATCGCTGCGTCCGTAACGACCCGCCCTATAAAACTGTCCCATTAGTTAACCCCTTTAGCGAACCCCTTAAAAAATAAAAAACGAAGCAAAAAATAATGATTTATTATCATACCGCCAAACAAAAGGTGTAATAACGCGCGATCAAAAAGACGCATATAAATATCCATTGTACCGCTGAAAACGTCATCTTGTCCCGCAAAAAACGAGCCGCCACACAGCAACATCAGCTAAAAAATAAAAAGTTATAGCTCGCAGAATAAAGCGATGCAAAAATAATTATTTTTTATATAAAATAGTTTTCATTGCAAAAAACTGACAAAACATAAGAAAACGACCTAAATGAGGTATCGCTGTAACCGTACTGACCCGAAGAATAAAACCGCTTTATCAATTTTACCGCACGCGGAACGGTGTAAACGCACTCCCCCAAAAGAAATTCATGAAAGGCTGGTTTTTGTTCATTCTGCGCCCCAAAAATCGGAATAAAAAGCGATAAAAAAAGTCACGTGCCCGAAAATGGTACCAATAAAAACGTCAACTCGTCCCGCAAAAAATAAGACCTCACATGACTCGGTGGGTCAAAATACGGAAAAATTATAGCTCTCAATATGTGGTGATGCAAAAACTATTTTTACAATAAAAAGCGTCTTTTAGCGTGCGACAGCTGCCAAAAATAAAAACCGCCATAAATAGTAAATCAAACCCCCCATTATCACCCCCTTAGTTAGGGAAAAATAATAAAATTAAAAAAATGTATTTATTTCCATTTTTCCATTAGGGCTAGGGTTAGGGCTAGGGTTAGGGCTTGGGTTAGGGCTTGGGTTAGGGCTAGGGTTAGGGCTGATTAGGCTTAGGGGTGTGTTGGGGTTCGGGTTGGAGTTAGAATTGGGGGTTTCCACTGTTTGGGCACATCAGGGGCTCTCCAAATGCAACATGGCGTCTGATCTCAATTCCAGCCAATTCTGAGTTGAAAAAGTCATATGGTGCTCCTTCCCTTCCAAGCTCTGCCATGCGCCCAAACAGTGTTTTACCCCCACATGTAGGGTATCAGCCTACTCAGGACAAATTGCAAAACAATTTTTGGGGTCAAATTTCTCCTGTTACCCTTAGGAAAATAAAAAATTGGGGGCAAAAATATCATTTTTGTGGAAAAAAATGATTTTTTTATTTTCACGTCCGAGCGTTATAAACTTCTGTGAAGCACTTGGGGGTTCAAAGTGCTCACCACACATCTAGATAAGTTCCGTGGGGGGGTCTAGTGTCCAAAATGGGGTCACTTGTGGGGAGTTTCAATAGTTTAGGTACATCAGGGGCTCTCCAAACGCACATGACACCCGCAGACCATTCCATCAAAGTCTGCATTCCAAAATGGCACTGCTTCCCTTCCGAGCCCCGACGTGTGTCCATACAGTAGTTTTCTCCCACATATGGGGTGTCAGCATACTCATGACAAATTGGACAACAACTTTTGCGGTCCAATTTCTCCTGTTACCCTTGGGAAAATGAAAAAATTGGGGACTAATTGATCATGTTTGTGGAAAAAATACGATTTTTTTATTTTCATGCCCGGGCATTATAAACTTCTGTGAAGCCCTTGGGGGTTCAAAGTGCTCACCACACATCTAGATAAGTTCCTTAGGGGTTCTCGTTTCCAAAATGGGGTCATTTGTGGGTGTTTCCACTGTTTAGGTACATTAGGGGCTCTCCAAAGGCAACATGACACCCGCAGACCATTCCATCAAAGTCTGCATTCCAAAACGTCACTACTTCCCTTCCGAGCCCTGACGTGTGTCCATACAGTAGTTTTCTCCCACATATGGGGTGTCAGCGTACTCAGGACAAATTGGACAACAACTTTTGGGGTTCAATTTCTCCTGTTACCCTTGGGAAAATAAAAAAATTGGGGAATAATTGATCATGTTTGTGGAAAAAATACGATTTTTTTATTTTCATGCCCTGGCATTATAAACTTCTGTGAAGCCCTTGGGGGTTCAAAGTGCTCACCTCACATCTAGATAAGTTCCTTAGGGGGTCTAGTTTTCAAAATGGGGTCATTTGTGGGGGGTTTCCACTGTTTAAGTACATTAGGGGCTCTCCAAAGGCAACATGACACCCGCAGACCATTCCATCAATGTCTGCATTCCAAAACGTCACTACTTCCCTTCCGAGCCCTGACGTGTGTCCATACAGTAGTTTTCTCCCACATATGGGGTGTCAGCTTACTCAGGACAAATTGGACAACAACTTTTGGGGTTCAATTTCTCCTGTTACCCTTGGGAAAATAAAAAAATTGGGGAATAATTGATCATGTTTGTGGAAAAAATACGATTTTTTTATTTTCATGCCCTGGCATTATAAACTTCTGTGAAGCCCTTGGGGGTTCAAAGTGCTCACCTCACATCTAGATAAGTTCCTTAGGGGGTCTAGTTTTCAAAATGGGGTCATTTGTGGGGGTTTTCCACTGTTTAGGTACATTAGGGGCTCTCCAAAGGCAACATGACACCCGCAGACCATTCCATCAATGTCTGCATTCCAAAACGTCACTACTTCCCTTCCGATCCCCGACGTGTGCCCATACAGTAGTTTTCTCCCACATATGGGGTATCAGCATACTCAGGACAAATTGGACAACAACTTTTGGGGTCCAATTTCTCCTGTTACCCTTGGGAAAATAAAAAAAATGGTGACTAAAAGATCATGTTTGTGGAAAAAATACGAATTTTTTATTTTCACGCCCGGGCGTTATAAACTTCTGTGAAGCACTGGGGGGTTCAAAGTGCTCACCACACATCTAGATAAGTTCCTTGGGGGGTCTAGTTTACAAAATGGTGTCATTTGTGGGGGGTTTCCACTGTTTAGGTACATCAGGGGTTTTCCAATCGCGACATGGTGTCCGATCTCAATTCCAGCCAAAAACGTCAAATGGCGCTGCTTCCCTTCCGAGCTCTGCCATGCGCCCAAATAGTGGTTTACCCCCACATGTGGGGTATCAGCGTACTCAGGACAAATTGCACAATAACTTTTAGGGTGCTGTTACCCTTGGAAAAATAAGAATTGAGGGTGAAAAGATCATTTTTGTGGAAAAAATATGATTTTTTAATTGTACGGCTTTATGTTATAAACTTCTGTGAAGCCCTTGGGGGTTCAAAGTTCTCACCACACATCTAGATAAGTTCCTTAGGGGGTCTAGTTTCCAAAATGGTGTCATTTGTGGGGGGTTTCCACTGTTTAGGTACATCAGGGGTTTTCCAATCGCGACATGGTGTCCGATCTCAATTCCAGCCAAAAACGTCAAATGGCGCTGCTTCCCTTCCGAGCTCTGCCATGCGCCCAAATAGTGGTTTACCCCCACATGTGGGGTATCGGCGTACTCAGAACAAATTGCACAATAACTTTTAGGGTGCTGTTACCCTTGGAAAAATAAGAATTGAGGGTGAAAAGATCATTTTTGTGGAAAAAATATGATTTTTTAATTGTACGGCTTTATGTTATAAACTTCTGTGAAGCCCTTGGGGGTTCAAAGTTCTCACCACACATCTAGACAAGTTCCTTAGGGGTCTAGTTTCCAAAATGGTGTCATTTGTGGGGGGTTTCCACTGTTTTGGTACATCAGGGGTTTTCCAATCGCGACATGATGTCCGATCTCAATTCCAGCCAAAAACGTCAAATGGCGCTGCTTCCCTTCCGAGCTCTGCCATGCGCCCAAATAGTGGTTTACCCCCACATGTGGGGTATCAGCATACTCAGGACAAATTGCACAATAACTTTTAGGGTCCTGTTACCCTTGGGAAAATAAAAATTGGGGTGAAAAGATCATTTTTGTGGAAAAAATATGATTTTTTAATTGTACCGCTGTACGTTATAAACTTCTGTAAAGCCCTTGTGGGTTCAAAGTTCTCACCACATATCTAGATAAGTTCCTTGGGGGGTCTAGTTTCCAAAATGGGGTCACTTGTAGGGGGTTTCCACTGTTTAGGTATATCAGGGACTCTCCAAACGTGACATGGCGTCCGATCTGAATTCCAGCCAATTTTGCATTGAAAAAGTCAAACGGCGCTCCTTCCATTCTGAGCTCTGCCATGCGCCGAAACAGTCGTTCCCCCCACAAATCAGGTATCAGCGTACTCAGGACAAATTGCACAATAACTTTTGCAGTCCAATTTCTCCTGTTACCCTTGGTAAAATAAAAAAAATTGAACCTGAAGTATTTTTTTTTGTGAAAAAAAGTTGATGTTCATTTTTTTTAAATATTCAAAAAAATTCCTGTGACGCACCTAAAGGGTTAATAAACTTCTTGAATGTGGTTTTGAGCACCTTAAGGGGTGCAGTTTTTAGAATGGTGTCACTTTTGGGTATTTTCTATCATATAGACCCCTCAAAGTGGCTTCAAATGTGATGTGGTCCTAAAAATAAAATGGTGTTGTAAAAATGAGAAATCGCTGGTCAACTTTTAACCCTTATAACTTCCTAACAAAAAAAAATTTTGGTTCCAAAATTGTGCTGATGTAAAGTAAACATGTGGGAAATGTTAGTTATCAAGTTTTTTGTGTGCCGTATCTCTGTGATTTAAGGGCATAAAAATTCAAAGTTGGAAAATTGCGAAATTTTCAAACTTTTTGCCAAATTTCCGTTTTTTTCACAAATAAACGCAAGTTATTTGAATGAAATTTTACCACTAACATGAAGTACAATATGTCACGAGAAAACAATGTCAGAATCACCGGGATCCATAGAAGCGTTCCAGAGTTATGACCTCATAAAGGTACAGTGGTTAGAATTGCAAAAATTGGCCCGGTCATGAACATGCAAACCACCCTTGGGGGTGAAGGGGTTAATCGTTCCTTGTAGGGCATACTTTGCAGTCCGCTCACCATCCTGGTAGCTGTTCTCTGAACTTGCTGCAGTTTTTCAATGTCTTTTTTAAAATGTGATGCCCAGAACTTGACACAGTATTCTAGATGAGGCCTGACCAAGAAGGAATGGAAGGGGGTAAATACTTCACTTGATCTAGACTCTATGCTTCTCTTAATAAATCCCATAACTGTGTTTGCCTTTTTTTGCTTTTGTATCACACTGTTGACTCATGTGCAGTCTGTGATCTTTTGGTATACCCAAGTCTTTTTCACACGTGCTGTTGCATAGTTCTGTTCCTACCATTCTATAGATGTAAACTTCGAATTTATTGCCCATATGTAGAATCTTGCATTTCTCCCTGTTAAATACCACTCCATTAGTCACTGCCCTTTGTTAAAGCTCGATCCTCCTGAATCCTTTTTCTGTCTTCTCTAATGTTAGCTATCCCTCCTATCGTTGCATTGTCTGGAAATTTGATCAATTTACTTTCAGTTCCCTTATCTAGATCTTTTATAAAAATGTTGGACAACAGTGGGACAGGACAGCCTTGTGCTACCCCACTTGAAACACTCTTCCAAATGGATGGATTCAGGTAGTGTTGAAAGCCAGAGGTGGATTTACAAAATACTAAAAAAATAATAAAAATTAAATTTTTGATCTTTAGGAGAAAAACAATAACAATGCAGTGAACATGACAAGAATATGTATAGCTAATGATTGTTTATAAAACTATGACAGTCTCAAATTCAAAGCACAAGTGGATAATGAGATATGGAGCCTGAAAGTCAAAAGTTCAAAATATTGTTACTCTTTACTGTTACTCTTTACGCTTCTTTCTTCACTGTAAGGCTGTGTTCACACACAGCGTTTTTTTAGCGGTTTTACCAATAAAACTGCTATAAAACCGCTAAAAATAAGCTTCCCATTCATTTCTATGCATTTTGCACTTTTTGTGCATATTGATGCGTTTTACCGCGAAAAAAACGCATTGCGGTAAAAAACGCAGCATGCTCATTAATTTCGCAGATTTTTCCACGTTTCTGGCTAGTTCTATGCGTTTTGAAAACGCGCGGAAAAAAACGCATAAAAACCGCGTGTTTTCTGCGCAAGAAACGCGCAGAAAAAGACGCGCAGTTTCTGGGAAGGGAGTCAGGTTTTTAAGCAGAAATTTTCTGCTACATGTGCACTTAGCCTAAGTCTCAGTCTGATGTCCTTTTTTTACGTACAGGAGAAAAAGGATAATTTTTCATCAAATTACCAATTGTCATCCATTTTTGGTCAGTGTGTCTAGTTTTATCATCGGTGTGGCGTTACCTGCCTGATTTCTTTGTGCTAATTGTAAAGGGACAATGCTAGGGGCTTGTTCTGTCATGATCCCAGTGCAGGTTTTGACCTGCAAGTCAGGGGTTAATGTCTTGAGCCAAGTGCAGGCTTTGACCTGTGTGCCTGGGGTTAATTATTGTGGCCTCTCTTTGGTTCAGGGAGAGCTTCTTATAGCCTTGTGAAACTCCAATCCCTGTCAGTTATACTTTTGCCTTTGGCCAAGTGTGGTGACCCCTGTGCGCCTGTGCCTGTTCGTTGTCTTCTAGCTTGCTTATATGGTTCTGACCCGGTTCTGTCCCCTGTTGTGAGTTTGCCTGTTGATTCTGTACTGTATATCTGTTTCTCTGGTTTCTGACTTCTTGGCTACGTCCTGACTATCCGTTCTGTCTAATCCTTTGGTATTGTGCTCGTGATTTGACCCCGGCCTGATCTGTTTACGTCCCTGTCTATCCTTGGTAACTTTGTCCCGTAGTTACCATTCTAGGAGTTTTCCTGCAGCTCCTAGCTCTCTGGAGTTTAGGCCACGCCCCCAGCAGGCACGTGCTTTAGGTCCTGCTGGTCTGAAGCATGCATCTTCTTTGCTGCTGCCCGCTCCTCAGGTATCTTTGAGCACAGTTTGTCTTACTCAGGACACGCGCACTGGCTCAGTGAGCAAGTGCAGTGCGGTGTTCCTGACATGTTCCTTATGGATGGCCTTAGCATTTGTGTTAAAGGGAAATATGCTTCAGCATAGCAAGTATTTTTGGACAACTGTATGCTTCCAACTTTTTGTGAACAGTTTGGGGGACGGCCTTTCCTGTTCCAATGCACATAATCAAGGTCCATATTTGCTGAGTTTGTTGAATAACTTGACTGGCCCACACAAAACCCAGACCTCAACACCACTGAACACCTCTGGATTGAAATAGACTAAGACCAGGTCCTCTCTTCCACCACCAGTGTCAGACCTCACAGCTATCCTTCTGCATCACGCGCAGGGTTTACCCGGGGGGGCGTGACTATGCGACTACTAAGCTTCTGGTGGGGAGGTTAGACTTGGCCGCAGGTAGTCACCAGGAATCACTCTATGGCAGTCCTGACCTGAGGGTCAGAGGCATGGGTATGCGGTACAGGTGGGCGCAGACAAAAACGTGGACAGATAGTCTGAGGTCGGGACAGACAACACAGGATTAGAAGGTATAGCTGAGATCAGGAGTGGAGAGGTCAGGCAGGACGGGAAGACTAGCTGTGTCAGTAATGGGAAGCGGAATACAGAAAAGTGCATAAACGTGGACTACAAGGTAGGAACCAAATGAGTAAGGATTGGAGGGAGAGGCTGCCTTATACAGGACCTGCTCGCATGAGATAGGCCAGAGAACCTAATCTATGCAGGATACAGTAGGGTTAAAATCCTGCAGAATTCGGCAATGCCCTCCTAAGGCCAAATGGAAGCAGCATGCATCTGTAGCAGTGCAGAGGATTGCTGCAATAAACTTAACTTCTGCAAGATGACCTGACATGAGAGGATGCCGCTCAGTGACCATGGTGAGTAGGGCGGTGCTGAAGAGGCATTCAAGTTATCGCCGTGACAGTGAGGAGACTTATATGCCATGCATTCTCCTCTGGGAAATTAATGGGAACCTGCCCCCCCCCAGGGCGTTTTTCAGTTAAAGAGCCACCTTCAGCTGCACTAAGGCTGCATTCTGTGAAGGTGGCTCTTCTTTTTCTGACCCCTAGTAATGCTGAAATATCGACTTTTATAAATAGCTCCTCCTGTAATGTGTCCCATAGGTATGTTGTGTCCCCCTGTATCAGCCACCTACCATCCGTCCATCATGCCTGTCCTGCGTCTCGGCACCGCCCACAATCCGTCCGTCATGATGCCCCTGTGCGTTGCTGCATCCTCCTGTTTTGAATGCCGGCGCCTGCGCTGTGACAAGAGTTCTTGGGCATGCACAGTGCGTGCTGCCCGAGAACCAACAACAGGCTATTGGGCCTGCGTGTTGCGGAGGCCCCAACCCCCCAGTGTGAATACATCATAACACACTGCGGGGCGGGATCTAGGTCCTCCGCAACACACAAGTGCAATAGCCTGATGTCGGTTCTCGGGCAGCGCGCACTGCGCATGCCCGAGAACTCTTGTCACAGCGCAGGCTCTGGCATTCAAAATAGGAGGAGGTGGCGGCGCACAGGGGCATCATGATGGACGGATGGTGGGCGGCGTTGAGACGCAGGACAGGCATAATGGACGGATGGTAGGCGGCTGATACAGGGGGACACAACATACCTATGGGACACATTACAGGTATGAGGAGCTATTTATAAAAGTCGATATTTCAGCGTTACTAGCGGTCAGAAAAAGAAGAGCCACTTTCACAGAATGCAGCCTTAGTGCTGCCGAAGGTGGCTCTTTAACTGAAAAATGCTCTGGGGGGTTGACAGGTTCCCTTTAAATATGCAAATTGTCTCTTCAGAGAGTAGGATGACTTGGACTCTTACCACCTATTGGAAGTAACAATTCTAAAAGTCCATATCAACCTTTAACGAGTCTTGTCATATGACTTGGTATGAAAGCCAATCCACAATCCCAATTTTCAGACACGGTGTTTTGGGGTGTTGCCCCTCATCAGTGCAAAGTATATGATCTGATTTGGCTAGGTGAGAGGTTTAAGACTAGGATCTATTCTAAGGGGTAACGTTTGACATTGTGGAGAATGTCAAGCCAGGCTTGGATTGTCAGAGTCAGGAGATTTATATGCCACGCATGCTCCTCTGTGAAATTAAATATGCAAACTGCCTTTTCAGAGAAGAAGAGAACTTGAACTCTTTTGCTATCTATTGGAAATAGCAATCCTAAATGTCAGTATCAGCCTTTTAACGAGCCTTGCCATACCACTTAGTCAGTAGCGTAACTCCCGGGGGGCAGAGGGGGCCGTGGCCCCAGGCCCCCCCACTCTCAGGGGGCCCACCCAGCGCTACGCTACAGTTACATTGTGCAACAAAGCAGGGAGAATCAATCTCCCTGCTCTGCCACTATAGGGCCCATGAGCAGGCGGGGGGCCCGGTGCTAGCAGTGGGCCCCCGCCCGTCATTTCAGGTTCAGCTGTATCGGCTACATGCCGATACAGATGACCGCATTGATGAGAGAAGAAGCGAGCGCTCCTTCTCCCATCATCCCCCTGTCAGCGTCTGACGTCACTGACAGTGGGCGCGATAACGTCAGTACTCGGCGCCCGCAGTCAGAGAGGAGCGGGAGCAGCGCAGGAACCAGGAGGAAGAGAGGTGAGTATTTAGTTTATGGGGGAGGGCTGCATTATCCTACAGAGGGTGGCTATGGGGTTCATTATCCTACAGAGGGCGGCTATGGGGTTCATTATCCTACAGAGGGTGGCTATAGGGCTGCATTATTCTACAGAGGGTGGCTATGGGGGTTCATTATCCTACAGAGGGTGGCTATAGGGCTACATTTTTCTACAGAGGGTGGCTATAAGGCTACATTATCCTACAGAGGGTGGCTATAGGGCTGCACTATCCTACAGAGGGTGGCTATAGGGCTGCACTATGCTACAGAGGGTGGCTATAGGGCTGCACTATGCTACAGAGGGTGGCTATAGGGCTGCATTATCCTACAGAGGGTGGCTATGGGGGTTCATTATCCTACAGAGGGTGGCTATGGGGGTTCATTATCCTACAGAGGGTGGCTATGGGGTTCATTATCCTACAGATGGGGCGGCTATGGGGTTCATTATCCTACAGATGGGGTGGCTATGGGGTTCATTATCCTACAGAGGGTGGCTATGCGGTTCATTATCCTACAGAGAGTGGCAGTGGGGTTCATTATCCTACAGAGGGTGGCTATGGAGTTCGTTATCCTACAGAGGGTGGCTATGGGGTTCATTATCCTACAGAGGGTGGCTATGGGGTGCATTATCCTACAGAGGATGGCTATGGGGTTCATTATCCTACAGAGGATGGCTATGGGGTTCATTATCCTACAGAGGATGGCTATGGGGGTGCATTATACTACAGAGAGTGGCTATAGGGCTGCATTATACTACAGAGGGTGGCTCTAGGGCTGCATTACACTACAGAGGGTGGCTATGGGGACATTATACTACAGAGGGCAGCTATTGGGGTTCAGAGGGTGGCTATGGGGTTCATTATACTACAGAGGGTGGATATAGTGGTTCATTATACTACAGAAGGTGGCTATGGGGTGCTGTTATGATTGGGTCACCGAGGAGGAAAGCAAGACCAAGCTAAGCCACAGAAAACCAGAGAGAGGTTGGTAGCTAAGCAGATTGCAGACCCCTGATCCTATTCACACAACTAGCAGTAGCTGTGGAGCTTACCTATGATGATTCTAGACACCTCAACACAGCCGGAGAACTAAATAAGCCTAAAGCAAGAAAGGGGAATCTAAACTGCCCCAGAGCAGACCCCAAAGGAATAGATAGCCCCCAAACATATATTGTCGGTGAGACAAGATGAAAACACAAATGCAGGTAGGAAAATAGGCTGAGCAAACGATGGGGCCCACACTAACTACACAGGACAGGAAAGGAAAGACACTGTCTGCAATCACGCAAAAAATCCTGCAAAAAATGTCCAACACGTCTGATAGAAAATTACTGAAGTCACTCGACTTCGCCCACTATATCAGCATATTCTGAAAGCAGAGCAAAAAGAGGCCAATCTAATAAGGGACAAAAACAAACTGGCACAAGCAGTAACATAAGGATGGAAATTCAGTACAGCCCCAGCCGGGGCTGGCTGACCACACAAAACTGAAATAGACAAAACCAAATCAAATGTGGACAACAGCAAAAGAACACTTAGCTTGAGCATGCAGGGACTGAGCTGGAAAATAAGACCTCAGGAGGCAGGAAAAAATCACCAGCAGGGAGTCGGCTGTCTTAAATCCAGTCAGAAACTCCAGATGTCCAATCGTCCTCCTCATTATCAGGTGGCAGGCCTCTGTTAATTAGATCAGCTCCATTACCTCCTGTAACCACCAGAGGGAGCCCGGAAAGAGAACTCGCGACCCCTCTGTCAATATAACCAGCTCCACTACCTTCACTAGTAACCAGAGGTAGGCCAGAAAGTGAATTCACAACAGGGTGCATTATCCTACAGAGGGTGGCTATGGGGTGCATTATACTACAAAGGGCAGCTATGGGGGTTCATTATACTACAGAGGGTGGCTATAGGGGTTCATTATACTACAGAGGGTGGCTATGGGGTGCATTATCCTACAGAGGGTGGCTATGGGGTGCATTATACTACAAAAGGCAGCTATGAGGGTGCATTATACTACAGAGGGTGGCTATGGGGTGCATTATACTACAGAGGGTGGCTATAGGGGTTCATTATACTACAGAGGGTGGCTATGGGGTGCATTATACTACAGAGGGTGGCTATGGGGTGCATTATACTACAGAGGGCAGCTATGGGGGTGCATTATACTACAGAGGGTGGCTATAGGGGTGCATTATACTACAGAGGGTGGCTACGGGGGTGCATTATACTGCAGAGGGTGGCTATGGGGGTGCATTACATTATAGAGGCTGCCTATAGAGGTGCATTACGCTATAGAGTCTGCCTATGGGGAGTGCATTATATACTGTATAGAGTCTGCCTATGGGGAATGCATTATACAACATAGAGCCTGCCTATGGACAGTGCATTATACTATATGAAGACCTATGGGGAGTGCATTATACTATATGGAGCCCTATGGGGAGTGCATTATACTATATAGAGGACTATGGGGAGTGCATTATACTATATGGAGATGGTGTACCTATGGGGAGTGCATTATACAATATGGAAACCTATAGGGAGTGCATTATACTATGTGGAGGCCTATGGGGAGTACATTATACTATGTGGAGACCTATGGGGAGTGCATTATACTATATTGAGAACTATCTGGTGTATTATGCTATATGGAGGCTATCTAGGGGCCCATCATACAGTGTGGTGATTATAGTGACAGGGCCATCATACAGTGTTGTAGCCATTAAATAGTTTGGGGGGATATTAAGGGGTAAGTATATATACAGTGAGGGGGCATTATACTGTGTATAAGAGAGCATCATACTGTGTATAGGGGAGCTGTACAGGGGGGAGACTCGGGACATTATTAAATGTAAAGTGGGCACTTATTGTTATAGGGGAACTTAGGTTACTGTGACTGTCAAATGGGCACACAGAGGGCATTATTACATTCCAGGGGACAAAATGTGAGCACTATTTTCTAGGGCACTTGCACCCAGCCTTAGTATTTTCTAGAGGGTTGCTTTAAAATTTAGAGGTCACACAGAACCACACAGTAGGTGCATTAATAGGGTCACATACGGCAGCAGCGGCTCAGAATTGGGGTATCAGCAGGATGAGGAGTTTGTGCAGGTTGAGAATAGTCCAGTTGGTGACAGTGCTGAAAATGTGAGAAGTGAAACGTGTCTTTGTTGTATTCTCTGTAGCCGAGTCCTGGCTTGAGGACATTAAGTAGCATTCGGGGTGGCAGTTTGACGAAGGAGCTGTTGCGTCGCGAATCCCGATGGATCTTTAATCTCAATAGTACCTCACCGGGTGGTTTAAATGAAGAGCTTCTTTTCTCTGGTTTTTATGGGTGATGACATTTGAGTTTATACATTTATTATTTTCTTCTTCTTTCAGCCATCATTATATGGAGATGTCCACTCTATATTGACCCGATTTGTCTAGTTTTGTTCTGCTGCCCTTGAAGTATTTTCATAAACTCCATCTGCACATTTGTCAACAAGTGAAGTCTGCTTCGTCTATCAATGCTTATCGGAGGGCCTCTTGGAATTGATCATCATTTCTCTGGAATAGACTATCCTTTTGGATTCCACTTTGATGCAGAATGATCTTTCTTTGGGATTTGGATCCTGCACTCTTTTTAAACAAGGACTTGGTGCTTTATTATCTTTACAAAATTGTACTACGGAATGTTTATACCATTCTCTGCACTGGAATTTGTTCTGTTTAGGGGTGACGTTTTATGTACTGTGTATTTTGTACTACATCAACTGTATATACAATCAATTTTCTAATTGGTTTTTTGACAAACATATTTTTCCATCCCAAATGGTCTTCTCCAACAGCATTCGTGACTCAATATTTGGTTCCTGCCACCTTTGACAGGTCTTGAGGTGTCAATATTGATGAACACACTACCCTGTTCCGAGTGGGTCCATCCAACTGCATTCTTGATTCAGTAATAGGTTCCTGCCTTTTTTTGGTGGGTGTTGTCAATGTTGACGAATATAATAATTTGTTCTAAGTGAGGCTTTCCAACAGTTTTTGTTATTTTTTTTTGCCTTTAGTTTGTAACATTTTTACATCTGGGATAGTATATTATCTTTGCCCCTCCGAAAAACAACATCTTAATCAGTACTTCCCAGTATGATATATCTGGATCTCTTGAGCGGGGCTTCACTAGTGTGCTTTATGTCCCTCACCTTACAATTGCCAAATGGATATGTGCCTATTTTTCATGGTCAACACCTTTGTGTTTTTCCAATATGGTTTTTTGGCAGCAGTTGCTGTTGGACCCCTCTCCTTTGGTATTGTATGCATACTTTTTTCTGGTTGTATACATCGTTTTGCATATGTATTGATTTTGTGCATATATGTGATCCTTGTTAACGTGAAGTGTGTTACTTCACATATTTATCGTGAAGTTGTATATATATTTAAGACAGTTATTTTTCTGGTTGTACACATCTTTTTGCATATGTATTGATTTTGTGCATAAATGTGATCCATGTCAACTTGAAGTGTGTTATGTCACATTTATTGTGAAGTTGTATATATTTAAGCCAGCCTTTTTCTCCACATAGCGCCTTTTGTGAGAACCTTCATAAGGTGTGGCACTGTGTTGGGTTTCTTTGCATATATTATATGCAATTTTAATTGTTTTTATATGTGTTTCGGTTTTGTCATGTATGTATCCTTCTATGATTATTAATAAAATTTGATCTTTATGTATCACTAAATTTTTGTGCAATTGAGGTGTTCCCTTGTTATGGGTATGATCTCTGCTTTCCATTTTTACCTACTGGCTTGAGGAGTTGTCATGTCGGTCTGGGCCAGATGGCAAGGGCGTGAAAAGTGAACAATTCCTTCAGAAAAAAACGTCAGCAGTAAGTCATTATCTGTAGCTGTGCTGTGATCTCTTTTACAGTATGTTCTGTAGGACTGGTATCTACTACTGACCATATGGCAGTAATATCAATGTTTGTCTTTATATAGCGATTATTTTCAGTAACCGCGTGGTCATCTGCTGAGGTTCTCCTCCACTATTAGGGTGAGTCACCCAGTTATAATCAAGGTTTCCTGGTTAGGGGCCCACTCAAAAATGGAGAGGAGCACTGAGGGTGCCCGCTACCTCCTTACAGAGGCCCAAGAGGAAGTCCCCCCCATTGCATTATATAGCAAGCAAACTGTGATATTGGCCAGCACACAAATGCCATCTGAGGACCGATTGACTTGAGTTTTGTCTACAAATGGTACCAAAAGAGGACATTTTTTTTATGCAATCGATTTGTAAGGTGTATGGGGGCCAGGTTAATGCCCTGCACTCCTTGCATACATCCCTGGCGTGAAAATATGTTCTTGATAAAAACTGTATATCTCATGTGTCGTGTAATGTGTTTATACATACAGTATATACAGTATATTGTACATTACATTGTACTTATGCTTATGTATTGCAAATGTACTGATGTTCATATGTTGTAAAGAGTTTATAAAGGCCCTTTTACATTTAGCGATGCACCAGCGATTCCGACCACGATACGATCCGGTCAGGATCGCTGGTGCATCGCTAAATGATCGCTAGTGAGCTGCCACACAGGCAGATCTCACAGCGATGCAGCAGCGATACAGCGGTCATTACTTAGCTTTCAGACGAGGCGATCCTGACGTCCGCCCGCCCGTCTCCACACGTCGCTCGTCGGCGCCACAGGAAGCCCAGCAGGAAGCGCCCGACGAGAAATGGAGCTGGCTGATCTCGCGCGATCAGCGACAGACAGCGGGGGGAGCCGGTCGGAGGTAAGTATCACACATAGCAATATCGCTATAACATCACAAAATCGGTGACGTTATAGCGATATCGCTATGTGTAAAACCCCCTTTAGGGATAGTATATGATTTAGCCCACTAGGGGGAACATAATAGGATAACATAGAATAGGATAGGGGATAAGATAGACCAATAGGATTAGGTTAGATAGGTGGGGCTAGGAAGAAAGACTAGTTGGGGAGCTTCCTAGAATCAGTCAGTCTGTGTGAGCCAGGTGCTAGGACAGTCATGTCCAGGGGGGAATGTAACCAGGCAACCAGCAGTCCAGGGCCTAGAGCTGACAATTACACGTGAGGAATATCTTGGCAGTCTTAAGATGGTAGCAGCTAACTTCGTGGGAACAACCCTAAACGTCTGAGCCCTAGGGCCTGGTAAGGAATGGAAGAGCCATTTCTCGACTTCACCTTCGGAAAGGGAAGCGGGCGGGGAACTCCTGAAGCGCGCTAGTCTGACCAGTATGGAAGCTGCGGGACTGGCGGATATTTCTGGAGGAGTGAGGGACAGTACAGGAAATGGAATGGTGATATTCTGTAAATAATCTTGTACTGTTTCTGTGACTAAACTGGACGAGATGAGTAAAATTGTTTTGTTGAAGATGACCCTGGACTCTCACAGTCATTATGTGGTGTTAAATGAAAAGGACTCCTGGCCTTGTGACATGGACCTTGACTTGCAAGTGAGTGAACCAGTGTACCAGTATGGCCACCCGCAGCCTCAACTACCCCCCTGGCCTTTGTTTCACTTGGCATAGTACGGCAAGATTCGGAAACCTTGCAATGTGGAGATACCCTGAATGTGACAAAGATGGCGGAAAATGGCATGGCGTCAGAGGACAACTCCAACTCCGCCACTTGTGGGCGTCCTAGCCTGAAAATGGCATGAAACTATGTCGGCCGGAAACAGTGGCCACTGCCTGAGATGTATTCCTTGACAAGCGGCAACGAAAGAAAAGGAAGCCTCGACCCTTACAGCAGATTCCCCAGGGGCGGGCAGAGTTTGATGCTGAACGGGTGGAGTAGCCAGAAACGGCTCCACCCTGGAACGGATAGGGCCCAGAAGAAAACCGTGTGGAGCTGCATGGCGCCATTGCGAGATATGGCACCGATGGCCCACTCCTGTACACGTTGCTGCGGCGGTGTCATTTGCATAGAGTGGAAGTGGTGGCAGGCGGAGGAAAGGACCCAGCCCAGAAGGCTGTGGGGAACATCAGACGTCGATGACCAGTATTGGCCCGACAGGCTCCCGTTACCTGCTGGAGAGCAGTGCTGGCAGCTGCCGGACCTGGAGCGTCGCATGCCCAAGGAGATTGGTGATCTGGAAGAGACCTCCCCGGAGGAACTTGTCTGTGAGGAGCCTGAACCAGAAGAGCCTGTGATGGAGGAGCCTGAATCGGAGGGCGAGACAGGTGTGCCGGTGGAGAATGACAGTCACAGTGACTGGCAGCAGGTGGTGAGTGAACCTCTGTCCCAAACCGCAGAGTGCAGGCCCATCTTTACCGGTGCTAAGTCCCTCGGTCCGTCACTCCATTACCCAGAAGGAGAGTGTCCCTTCCCATCCTCTGGGCAGACAGCATGAATCGCGGGGGTGATCGAGAGGAAAAAACAGTGGGAGAGAGATCTGGGCGGAGCTACGCCAACCAGGAGGGGACACAATGGCTGGACGACAGATTAGCGGCCTGTTGGTACATACCAATCCATCCCAGGTTCATCCGCGAGGCCTACACGGACTACAAAGTATATGCAAATGCCAGCTTCGTCAAATTTCACAGGCCCCTAAGGGAAGGGGACCGGGTCACGTTTATTATGGAGGATGGACCCTGGGGGTATTTTGCATTGGCAGTTGCCCTGCTACTCCCAGAGGATTACCTGGAACTGTGTGAGCGCCAGGAAAGGGCGTAGTCATCCTCATGGTCCCTGCCTGATGCCCGACCGGGCTCAGCATCTCCTCTATCGTTGACACTGGGGGACATGACACCTGCGGTGACCCCAGAATTACTGTCACCCCCTGAAGCATGGGCACGGAGCCCACTGTGGGACAGAGTAGTACGGGACCATGACTGGTAATGGCACTATAAGGAGGAAAGTTGTGCCTGTTGCACCGATGGATAACAGAGTGGCACAGGATGTGTGTCGCTGGAGTAATGCTTGCAGTAGTGCTTGTTGCACTCACTGGGCTTATCACCATGACAAACCTCCTTGCTCCCAAATGTTTGATCTGCTGCACTTCATCCAAAAGTGGTTGCAGCCAGAGTCCTCCACCCAGCGTAGATGGTAAAGGGAGTTGTAATGGAACGATTCACGCACTCCCTTCCGAGCCCAATTTAGACTTGGGTTGCCCAGGAAGATCCGCGAAATGCTGATGACTTGTTTTGACTTGTCATAAGGTATCAGGGGGTCGACGGTTCCTTGGGGAGGCAGCCCACTCCATACCGGGGGTCCCATCAGGGGTCGGAGGCCAAAAAGTGAGTGGGGCATTCAAAGTCCAAGGGTGGCAGTGCCATGGATCTCATTGGGGGATGATGGACAGTTTCCACTGTTTAAACACATTAGTGGCTCTCCAAACACGACATAGCGTTCGCTAATTATGTCAGCAAATTTTGCATTCTAAAAGTCAAATGGCGCTACTTACCTTCCGAAACCTGACATGCGCCCAAACAGTGGTTTTCCCCCACATATGATTATTGGCATGCTCACGAGAAATTGCGCAGAAAAATTTTAATTTTTCCATTTCCCTTGCGAAAATAAAAAAAATTGGGTCTAAAGAAAAATTTAGTGAAAGAAAGCTAAATGTTAATTTTTTTTCCACATTCCCAAAATTCCTCTGAAGCTCCTGAAAGGTCAATAAACTTCTTGAATGTGGTTTTGACCACCTTGAGGGGTGCAGTTTTTAGAATGGTGTGACTTTTGGGTATTTTCTGTCATACAAACCCCTCAAAGTCACTTCAAATGTAATGTGGTCCCTAAAAAATGGTTTTGTAAATTGTGTTGGAAAAATGAGATGAGATGGGTGGAGGGATAGGGGATGTAAAGGGCTTAGTCAATAGCCCAATCCACCTGAATTCTTTTTTTCAAAATTTCAGACAGAAGGCTCCACCGGGCCACTAATGTGTGACAAATAAGTGATGTGAATCTGGCCTTAGAAAAAAATGTATAAACCCCCACAATATAACTACATGTTTAGTATGGCAGGGTTGGGAGGGTAGCCAGATTAGCAGAGCTACACTCTAAACATTTAATGGAATGCAACATGTTTTAGATATTTACCTATAAGACACTTAAGCTATGTAAATATTTGTTTATAAGAGTTGGATGCTAATTGGTTTCCCTAACCCTTGGTAAAACTCATTTACCTTTAACCCTCGGTATTACACTAGTTCAGGGCTTTTATCCATTATTCTTTTTCCATTTTTTGTTTTTTGAGGCAAGTTTTCAATCTCTTTATTTGAGCCAGAAGTTAAGCTAAAAGTTAAAATTTAAACTGAATGAAAAACTGTCATAAAAATATCAATGTGAAACCAAGAAATTTTTTTTTAAATAAGTCTTTTTTTGCACATGCACTGTGTTCCAAATTATTATGCAAAAAATATTTCCTCATATTTTCTCTAAATTACCTATATGAATTGCAGTCATTGTTATTTTCCAGTCATCTAATATTCTAGTATAATTGCAATGTTTTTGAACAAACTGCCTATGAAAACAGTATATTTTTAAAAATAAGAAATACTCAAAATGCATGTTCCAAATTATTATGCGCAGCAGAGTTTTCAACCTTTTTATTTTGAACAAAAAAATGGTCAATTGTGAAATTATAAGCATTATCAGCTTATTCCAAAATGAAGTCAAACAGTTTTCAAGTCAAAACTTTATTCTAGGTGATGTTACATTTGCACATAGGACCCCTTGTTCGAAAGAAGCTTCTGAACTCTCTCGTCCATTGAATGTCAGTTTTTGGATGGTTTGTGCTTCAATTGTTTTGCATGTGGACAGAATACCCTCCCAGAGCTGTTGCTTAGATGTGAACTGCCTCCCGCCATCATAGACACTACTTTTGATGATGCTCCAGAGGTTCTCAATGGGGTTGAGGTCAGGGGAAGATGGTGGCCACACCATAAGTTTGTCCTTTTTTATGCCCATAGCAGCCAGAGATGCAGATGTGTTATTTGCAGCATGAGACGGTGCATTATCATGCATGAAAATGATCTTGCTGCGGAAAGCACGGTTCTTCCTCTTGAACCATGGAAGGAAGTGCTGTTTTAGAAACTCCACATAGATTATGGAGTTCATCTTTACCCCTTCAGGGATCCTAAAGGGGCCGACAATCTCTCTCCCCATGATTCCAGCCCAAAACATTACTCCACCTCCTCCTTGTTGGCGCCTTAGCCATGTTTTCATGGGGTGTCCATCAACCAGCTATCCTCCACTCCATCCATCTGGACCATCGAGCGTTGCACTCATTGGTGAACAAAACAGTTTGGAAGTCAGTCTTCATGTATCGTTTGGCCCACTGGAGCCGTTTCTGCTTGTGTGCAGTGGATAGAGGTGGTCGACAGGATGGCTTACGCACAGCTGCAAACCTCTGAAGGACCCTGCATCTTGTTGTTCGAGGGACATTGGAGGCACCAGCAGCTTCAAAAACTTGTCTGCTGCTATGACAAGGCATTTTTGCAGCTGCTCTTTTAACCTGACGCAATTGCCTGTTGGAAAGAGTCCTCAATTTTTCCTTATCAGCACGCACACGTGTGTGCTGGGAATCAGCTACATACTTCTTGATTGTGCGATGATCATGATGAAGTGTCTTGGCAATGTTGATTGTAGTCATGCCTTGACCTAAATACTCCACAATTTGTTGCTTCTCAGCAGCCGACACATCCTTTTCCTTTCCCATTTTGGCAAAAAATGTAGGCTGCTTAATAATGTGGAACAGCCTTCTTAAGTAGTCTTGCCTTTATTTGGACACACCTGCCAAACTAATTTGAACAGGTATCTGCAATTGCTTTCAGTGATATAAAGAGCCCTGACACACATCACCATCAATGAGTTTAAATGACAAACAAAAAAATTCTAACCTTATCACTCCTAAACTCTTTTTGCATAATAATTTGGAACACAGTTTATAGTATTTGGACTATTTTTGCAATCACATATAAGATCCTCTAAATATGATATATGCTGGTGTCTGTTAGCATCTAAAGTATATTTTGGCATACAACATGTCCTAGTTAGTGGAATTACATTGGGACTGGGGCGTCGGACAATTAGTATTTCAGCAGTACACCATTTTCACAATAATGTTCGCAGTGGTAATGCCCAGGGGGAACATACCCTTAGGTGCCAGATATTGATACGTGAACCAATCCAACATTAAACCCATTAAACCCAATAAACCCACGTCAGAGATTTCAGCAACACTAGGTTAGTTCTAAAAATAATGCTTGTGCTCAGAGTTTACTGAAATTGCAACTTACTGAAACAACTGAGGTTTGTAAATGAGGCGCAAATTGCAACATTGACATAAAATGTGTGTACTGATTGGAATAATCTTGATCATTATAATTTACTAGCTGAAGAGCCCGGCGCTGCCCGGTCATAGAAACTAACTACGGTTAGTTATAACAAATTATAATGATTATATCTATATATATAAAGCTGAGTGTAGAGCCCCGCCCACTCCGCATAGCCACATTCACTATAATATCCCACATCATCCCGTCAGCCAGAGCTACCAGACTACTCCCCCTAATATCCCACATCGTCCCATCAACCAGAGCCACCGGACTACTACCCCTAATATCTTACATCATTCCGTCAGAGCCACCGGACTACTACCCCTAACATTCCACATCATCCCGTTAGCCAGAGCTACCGGACTACTACCCCTAATATCCCACATCGTCCCGTCAACCAGGGCCACTGGACTACTACCCCTAATATCCCACATCATCCTGTCAAAGCCGCCGGACTACTACTCCTAATATCCCACATCATCCCGTCAGCCAGGGCCACCAGACAACTACCACTAATATCCCACATCATCCCGTCACAGACGCCGGACTACTCCCCCTAATATCCCACATCATCCCGTCAGCCAGAGCCACTGGACTACTACCACTAATATCCCATCAGCCAGAGCCACCGGACTACTACCACTAATATCCCACATCATCCCGTCAGCCAGAGCTACCGGACTACTACCACTAATATCCCACATCATTCCGTCAGCCAGAGCCACCAGAATACTACCCCTAATATCCCACATCATCCCATCAGCCAGAGCCACCGGACTACTACCCCTAATATCCCACATCATCCCGTCATCCTGGGGTCAGAACCAGAGCGCTGAGTGGAACGGTCCTAACTTCCATACCGGGGATTACTTTAAGAGAGGCCTGGGGTCAGAACCAGAGCACTGAGTGGATTTGTCCTGACTTCCATACCAATGACCCCTTTAATAGAATCCTGGGGGTGAGAATCAGAGCGCTGAGGGATTTACCCTAACTTCCATACCGGAGATCCCTTTAAGAGAGGCCTGGGGTCAGTACCAAAGCGTACAGTGGATTTGCCCTCACTTCCATACCGGGGATCCCTTTAAGAGAGACTGGGATCAGAACCAGAGCGCTGAGTGTATTTGCCGTGACTTGCATTCCAATGATCCCTTTAATAGAACCGTGGGGGTCAGAATCAGGGCGTTGAGCGATTTGCCCTATCTTCCATACAGGAGATCCCTTTAAGAGAGCCTGGGGTCAGAACCAAAGCGCTGGATGGATTTGCTTTGACTTCCATACCGGAGATCCCTTTAAGAAAGGCCTGGGGTCAGGACCAAAGCGCAGAGTGGATTTGCCCTAACTTCCATACCAATGATCCATTTAAGAGACCTTGGGGTCAGAACCACAGAGCTGAGTGGAATGGTCCTAACTTCCATACCAGGGATCCCTTTAAGAGAGGTCTGGGGTCAAAACCAAAGCCCTGGATGGATTTGCTCTGACTTCCATACCAATGATCCCTTTTAAGACGGAAGATGTGCCTACGGAATGGAGGATTTGTGATGGGGATATGGGCAGGGAGGGGGGATTCATTTCTGTCATGTGCTCTCTGCTCCTTTCAGGGAGGCAGACAATGGCTGGGAGCTTATGTTCCCGGGGATGCTAGATTTCTCCCACCATTGTCAGTGTGTGCTGAGGTGTTGTCAAGTGGGAAAACTTGCTCCTAGCAACCAATCACAGCTCAGCTTCTTTTGAACAGCTCTGGTGAAATGAAAGATGCTTCGTGATTGGTTTGTGATATACACACATACATACATACATTCACTTTTATATATAGAGATATCTACTGTCTTAGGCTGTGTGCACACGATGCAGATTTGCAGCGGATCCGCAGTGGATTTTACCGCGCAGAAACGTTGCATATCCGCATTGTGATGTACAGTAGCCTTAAAATCAATGAAAAAAAAAAACCGCTGTTCAGACGCTGCGGATTTTTCCGCGCGGTTTTCATGCGGTACAAAATCCGCAGCATGTTACTTCTTTTGTGCGGTTTTCCATCTCCCCTGTCACCAAATCCGCAGGGGGAAAGCCGCAGTGGAAAACCGCACAAAAACCGCAAGAAAACCGCATGAAAAATGGAAGAAATCCGCAGGAAAAATGCAGGTCATTTGACCTGCGGATTTCTTCCATTCTGAGCGGAAAAATCCGCAGGGCCAAAAAGTACGTCTGCACTCAGCCTAAAGGTGACATCTATCACAATAGCAGAGCCCAGTCTGCCTTGGCTCACACTGTGAGGCTAATAATTCACTTTAGTCATTGTTACCATGGTATAACCTAGAGCAAAGTCCAAGCTCTGCCACCAGAAGTAAACATCAATGATTTACCAATCTGTCATATAAAGTGCACTTCTCATACACAGAGAGGATCTCTTGCAAACAGGATATCAGCTCATTCTGCTTGTTAAAGCAGATATCAGATTTTCCAGGTCAGCAACACCAGAGATGGTTGTCTTGTTTTTTTTTACAGGAAGCCTGTTTCAGTCACTTGAAGTAGACTGAATCATGCTATGAAATGTTTATGATACTAAAGTCAGCAGAATCACTGGGATAAAATATATTCAAAGGCAGGACTGAGCCAAGTGGTTTAGGAATGAAGCCTTGAGAGTACAGTAACACTTTACCATCTTGCAGTAAATAATAAGAATAATCTTTATTATATAGCGCTAACATATTCCGCAGCACTTTACAGTTTTGCACACATTATCATCACTGTCCCGGATGCGGCTCACAATCTAAATTCCCTATCAGTATAGCTTTGGAATGTGGGAGGAAACCGGAGTACCCGGAGGAAACCCATGCAAACACGGGGAGAACATACAAAATCCTTGCAGATGTTGTTCTTGGTGGGATTCAAACCCAGGACTACAGCGCTGCAAGGCTGCAGTGCTATCCACTGAGCCACCATGCTGCCCCTGTAAATGATAAATGATTATAAATAATTATAAATGATTTTAAGCACTAAAATAAAATGTTGTTAAGTGTGACTTTATGACTTCAGTTTAATAGATTAAGTTAATTGTTTTACTATTTCTTCATATAGGTGATATAGTTCCAGAATACTCTGCAGTGGTGTACTGCCACCGTCAGTGTGTAATGATTATTGGAACACTCAGGAATCTCTTGGCTTGAGACAAATGAGTCAACTGAACAAGAGTACGATTACAAGTCTGTATTAGGGCAGTTTCACACGTGCAGATAATTCCGGTACCGGAAAAAACGGTACCGGAGCTATCCGTGTCTGTGTGCTGTCCGTATTTTTGAAAAATTATTTTCACTGTTAACCCTTTGACTTTTAAAAACACACACGGATCGCACACGGATAGAATCCGTGTGCGGTACGTGTTTATATGGACCCATTGACTTGTATGGGTCCGTGTGATCCGTGCGGTTGCACAAAAACGGACATGTCAGCGTGTTTTGCACACGGATACACGGTCCGTGAAAACACGCTGACATCTGCATAGACACATTCATTCGAATGTGTCTACGTGTGTCAGTGTCTTCGGTACGTGAGAAAACTGTCACTACACATACCGGAGACACTGACGTGTGAAACTGCCCTTACACAAATAAACGTAGGTGCCACAAGTGAGCAACAGTTCAAGAATGAACAGCAAGCAGGGAGATACTAGAAGTAGTTCACATGCAGTACTGCTGCAAGTAAAGTCTCTTGGGAGAGGCACACACTAGAGAATGCTGATAATAAAACACAGTTCACAACAGGGTAGGCAGTCTAAGAATAAGAGTCCCGAAAACAGTGAAGAGCTGTGAGCCTCTTAGGAAGTCCAGAACAGTCAAATATACTACCACTGCACACAAACAAAATTAGCTGAAGCAGGCCTAGCTTACGTGTCCTAAGTGGGCATGCTGTGGCAGATGCAGAGAACACACACAAAGATTCTTGCAGGTGCATCACTGAGAGCTGGAGAGGTTTGCTGGAAGGGCTGAACTGGATCTTCTGGAGAGCACATAGCCAGGAATTCAAGCTGAATACAAAAGCATTGACTGGAAGGCAAACTAGAGTTATAAGGCAGGAAAGGCGGATCACATGAGCAAGGAGCGAGGCAGCAGACGCCGTCTTGAAAAAGGGCTATAAAGCACAAAAGATGAACAGGGAATCCAGAGTCCTGACACAGTGCCTGTCTACTATGGACCTCACAAATTAATTTACCTGTAAGTAAATCACATAGAAAGTCAGTTCACACAGTTGCTAACATTTCTGAGGATGTTTTGGTCTTTTCCTGCCCTGAAATGTCCCAGACCCACTTAGGCGTGTTTCACACTTCCGTTTTTTCAAATCCGTCAAAATCCGTTGGTTTCCGTAAAAAAACGGATCCGCCATTTTTTTGCAGGATCCGTTTTTTTGTCCCATAGACTTCCATTAGTGGTTACCGCGGATCCGTCAAAAAAACGGATCCGTTTTTTTAAAAACGGATCCGTTTGCATCAGTTTCCGTCAAAAAAACGGAAACGGATCCGTTTGGCGGACACAAAAACGGAAGTGTGAAACAGGCCTTAGGGTTCAGATAAACCTCATCCCATTTCAGCCTAGTAGTCCTGGAAAAGTTGCCAACTATGTTATTTGTATAATTTTTGAGTGTGAGAGGAAATCTAATACAAATACACAGGATAACATACAAACTCCATACAGTTATGTACTTGGTTGAATTCAACCTCTACAGCAGGGCTGCCACCAGATATTTCTGGGCCCTGTACCGGCAAAATTTTCAGGCCCCCTTGAGACTCTGCCCAGGCTCCAACCCAGCTATACCTCCACCCATGGCCGGACTGGCTGCCTTGTCTGCTACATTGTTAGCAGAATCAGTGTTCTCAAGACACCCATACTGTTAAGAGTTGTGATGGAGCACAAAGTCGCTGACTCCATCACTTACCCCAGCAGGCCATGGGTATCATTAGAAATATTGATCTTGTAGTAATTCTTGTGTAATTTGGAATAATACACTGCTTAAAAAAATAAAGGGACCACTAAAATACCACATCCTAGATATCACTGAATGAAATATTGCAGTTGCAAATCTTTATTCATTACATAGTGGAATGCGTTGAGAACAATAAATCATAAAAATGATCAATGTAAATCCAAATTAATAGGTCTGGATTTGGAATGATACGCAAAATCAAAGTGGAAAATCAAATTACAGACTGATCCAACTTCAGTGGAAATGCCTCAAGACAAGGAAACTATGCTCAATAGTGTGTGTGGCCTCTCCATGTGCCTGAATGACCTCTCTACAATGCCTGGGCATAGTCCTGATGAGGCGGCAGATGTTCTCTTTCAAGACCTGGACTAAAGCATCCGCCAACTCCTGGACAGTCTGTGGTGCAACGTGACGGTGGATGAGGCAAGACATGATGTCCCAAATGTGCTAATCAGATTCAGGTCTGGGGAACAGGAGGGCCAGTCCATAGCTTCAATGCCTTCATCTTGCAGGAACTGCTGACACATTCCAGCCACCTGAGGTCTGGCAGTGTCCTGCATTAGGAGGAACCTAGGGCCAACCGCACCAGCATATGGTCTCAAAAGGGATCTGAGGATCTCATCTCGGTACCTAATGGCAGTCAGGCTACCTCTAGCGAGCACATGGAGGGCTGTGCGGCCCTCCAAAGTAATGCCACCCCACATCATTTCTGACCCACTGCCAAACCGGTCATGCTAAAGGATGTTGAAGGCAGCAGATTGCTCTCCACGGCATCTCCAGACTCTGTCACATGTGCTCAGTGTGAACCTGCTTTCATATGTGAAGAGCACAGGGCGCCAGTGGTGAATTTGCCAATCCTGGTGTTTTGTGGCAAATGCCAAGCGTCCTGCACGGTGTTGGGCTGTGAGCACAATCCCCATCTGTGGACGACGGACATTCAGACCATCCTCATGGAGTCGGTTTCTAACCTTTTGTGCAGACACATGCACATTTGTGGCCTGCTGGAGGTCATTTTGCAGGGCTCTGGCAGCGCATCTCCTGTTCCTCCTTGCACAAAGGCAGAGGTAGCGGTCCTACTGCTGGGTTGTTGCCCTCCTATGACCCCCTCCACATCTCCTGGTATCGCCTCCAGCCTCTGGACACTACGCTGACAGACACAGCAAACCTTTTTGCCACAGCTCGCATTGATGTGCCATACTGGATGAGCTGCAATATCTGAGCCTCTTGTGTGGGTTGTAGAGTCCGTCTCATGCTTCCACGAGTGTGAAAGCACAACCAACATTCAAAAGTGACCAAAACATCAGCCAGAAAGCATTGGTACTGAGATGTGGTCTGTGGTCCCCACATGCAGAACCACTCCTTTATTGAGGGTGTCTTGATAATTGCCAATAATTTCCATCTGTTGTCTATTCCATTTGCACAACAGCATGTGAAATTGATTGTCAGTGTTGCTTCCTAAGTGGACAGTTTGATTTCACAGAAGTTTGATTTACTTGGAGTTATATTCTGTTGTTTAAGTGTTCCCTTTATTTTTTTGAGCAGTGTATAACATTGCAATTGAGTTATAATCAGTCAGTATGGTGTAGTACAAATTCTCAAGTCAGTTTTATTAATATACTAGCGGAAGAGCCCGGCGCTGCCCGGGCATAGTAACTAACTGTGGTTAGTCATAGAAAATTATAATTATCCTCCATCCCATAGTCCCGTGCCCATATACCCATCATACATATCCACGATCCCATAGGCCCGTGCCCATATACCCATCATACATATCCTCCATCCCATAGTCGAGTGCCCATATACCCATCACACATCCTCCATCCCATAGTCCCATGCCCATATACCCATCATACATATTCTCCATCCCATAGTCCCATGCCCATATACCCATCATGCATATCCTCCATCTCATAGTTCCGTGCCCATATGCCCATCATACATATCCGCCATCTCATAGTCCCGTGCCCATATACCCATCATACATATCCTCCATCCCATAGTCCCGTGCCCATATACATATCCGCCATCCCATAGTCCCGTGTCCATATACCCATCATACATATCCTCCATCCCATAGTCCAGTGCCCATATACCCATCACACATCCTCCATCCCATAGTCCCGTGCCCATATACATATCCGCCATCCCATAGTCCCGTTCCCATATACCCATCATACATATCCTCCATCCCATAGTCCTGTGCCCATATACATATCCTCCATCCCATAGTCCCGTGCCCATATACCCATCATACATATTCTCCATCCCATAGTCCCATGCCCATATACCCATCATACATATCCTCCATCCCATAGTCGAGTGCCCATATACCCATCATACAAACTCCATCCCATAGTCGAGTGCCCATATACCCATCACACATCCTCCATCCCATCGTCCCGTGCCCATATACCCGTCATACATAGCCTCCATCCCATAGTCCCGTGCCCATATTCTCGTCATACATATCCTCCATCCCATAGTCCCGTGCCCATATACTCGTCATACATATCCTCCATCCCAGTCCCATGCCCATATACCCATCATACATATCCTCCATCCCATAGTCCCGTGCCCATATACCCGTCATACATATCCTCCATACCATAGTCCTGTGCCCATATACCCATCATGCATATCCTCCATCCCATAGTCCCGTGCCCATATACCCGTCATACATATCCTCCATCCCATAGTCCCGTGCCCATATACCCATCATACATATCCTCCATCCCATAGTCCAGTGCCCATATACCCGTCATACACATCCGCCATACCATAGTCCCATGGACACATCCTCCATCCCATAGTCCCATGTCCATATACCCATCATACATATTCTCCATCTCATAGTCCCATGCCCATATACCCATCATACATATCCGCCATCTCATAGTCCCGTGCCGATATACCCATCATACATATCCTCCATCCCATAGTCCAGTGCCCATATACCCATCACACATCCTCCATCCCATAGTCCCGTGCCCATATACATATCCGCCATCCCATAGTCCCGTGCCCATATACCCGTCAAACATATGCTCCATCCCATAGTCCAGTGCCCATATACCCATCACACATCCTCATCCCATAGTCCCGTGCCCATATACATATCCGCCATCCCATAGTCCCGTGCCCATATACCCGTCATACATATCCTCCATCCCATAGTCCAGTGCCCATATACCCATCACACATCCTCCATCCCATAGTCCCGTGCCCATATACATATCTGCCATCCCATAGTCCCATGCCCATATACCCGTTATACATATCCTCCATCCCATAGTCCCGTGCCCATATACATATCCTCCATCCCATAGTCCCGTGCCCATATACCCGTTAGACATATCCTCCATCCCATAGTCCCGTGCCCATCCTCCAATCCATAGTCAACCATTATGATATCATAATGAGCGGCGGCGGCGGGGCTTGCAACCTTTGATGACATCAGCGTTGCCATGGCAACCATTGTGACATAATAATGAGGGGCGGGGCTTGACACGCACACACTGCTTCCCCAGTATGCAAATAGGGGCATTGTGACATCATAATGAGGGGCGGGGCTTGACGCGCACACACTTTTCCCCCCAGTATGTAGACGGGGGCAAAATTGTTTGGTGAATTGGAACACGCGTTAAAATTTCGCCTCACAACATAGCTTAGGACACTCTCGGGGTCCAGACGTGTGACTGTGCCAAATTTTGTGGCTGTAGCTGCGACGGTGCGGATGCCTATCCCGGACATACACACATACACATACACACACACATTATACCCTCATCCAGGACCTTCTGTACTACAGTGTCAGTTTGAAACGCGATGAGCTCCTATTATACTTTGGCCTGATTTATCAAAACTCATGTTTTTGATGCTGGTCTTTATGATGGTTTGGAGGATTGCCAGGCTCCTAATTCACTAAGAGGTGCACGACTCTTAAAGAGATTATCCTGCCTTATGCTACAAGTCTGGAGTCACTCTATATGATTGCAGACTTGTAAATCCTCACGTCACGCACACAGTACACTGTGAGGATTCTCCAGCGATGGGTGCGGGCGGTCATGGGACTGCAAGTGATTTGCTTACTTACAGCCACATTCCGACTAGGCTTGCCCTGCCTCGCTTAATTCACTTATATTGAGCGAGGCTGCTCTCATCTAGTCGGCACGTGACCACTTGTATGCAACTCAAATACTTATAGCCTCGCGCCAGTCACTCCTGCCGCCTGCACTGGAAAAAGAAGGATTTTTGATACTGACCATAAAATCTCTGTCTTGGAGCCTTCATTGAGGGCCTCAGTAACCACGGATGTATGCTGCTGTCGTTAGGAGGCTGACACTAGGCAAAAAGGAAAATAGCTCCTCCTCAGCAGTATACACCCACTGACAGGCACAAAGTACCTCAGTTAATGTTAAAGCAGTAGGAAAAGCAACTAAATTTCAACATATGTACCAACCCAACAACAAAGGTACGTAGGCCCAATAGAAGTACAAACATTTAGGGAGGGTGCTGTGTCCACCAATGAAGGCTCCAAGAAAGAGATTTTACGGTGAGTACCAAAAATCCCTCTTTCTTTATCACTTCATTGGGGGACATGGTTAACCATGGGACATCCCAAAGCAATCCCAAGGATGGAAACAGAAAGAATGAAAAGAAAAACAGACTTCGGTCAGCCAGTGGGAAACCGCCGCCTGTAGCACCTTCCTTCCCAGGCCTGTATCAGACGAGGCATGAGTATGAAACCTGTAAAACCTCGCAAAGGCATGCAAAGATGACCCGGTCGCAACTTTTACAAATCTGTAAAGCTGAGGCCTGGTGACAAACTGCCCAGGAAGCCCCCACCACTCGAGTAGAGTGAGCCTTCACCCCTGGAGGAGGTTGTTTGTCCTGGACGTGGTATGCCTCCAATATTGCTGAACGAATCCAAAGGGCAATAGTGGACTTTGAAGTTGAGAGCCCCTTACAACGACCTTCAGAGATGACAAACAGAGCGGATACTTGCCCTTTAAGAGTACTGAGTGACAGACCTGAGTAAAGACCCGCCTGTAGAAAACCCAGAATGGAAGGAAAAGAAAAGGACTTAGGGACCAAATTGTTGACCTCACACCACCGAAAGAAGGCCTTCCAGTATCTGTGGTAGATACGCAAGGATGCTGGTTTACTCTCCTGTTATGAATGGGTCACCGAGGAGGATGGCAGGAACAGACTAAGCCACCAGAAGACCAGAGAGATTGGTAACTAAGCAGATTGCAGACCCCTGATCCTACCCGCACAACTAGCAGTAGCCGTGGAGCGTTCCTACGATGCCCTAGACGCCTCGTCACAGCCGGAGGACTAACTAAGCCTAAAGACAGAAAGATGAAATCTAAACTGCCCCGGAGCAGATTCCCAAAGGAATAGACAGCCCCCAAACATATATTGTCGGTGAGACAAGATGAGACACAAACACAGGCAGAGAACAAACTGAGCAAATGGTGGGGCTTTATATGCATGTTTCAGCACATTATATTTCTTGGATCTTTTTTAGATGTAAGTGTGATAAAGGGGTACAGTTTGGAGAGGAAAGCATGGTGAGCATTAAGGGCATAGTGTGAATATGAGACATAGAATGTGTATGGCACCGTGCAGGGATGTGCTGAGAAGATGGGAGTCTGAAGAGACGAGTTGTGATTGTGAAATGACATCATAGCATCTGGTCAAGATGGAAACAAAAAGAAAGAATGACTTCAAATCAGAGAAGATGTCATCTATAAGGTACCTGGTTGTAAATGTTTACTTGTTGCTACTGACTAAGTCTCATGAGTACTGTGGTTCCTGTATGGGCTGCAGTTTGATAATGACTGACAATAACTCTCAGAGTTATAGGTTCATAACATACAAATGTATATAAACCTACATGTACTGATGGTGCTGATGGTGGTTCTCATGATCTATTCATATACTGATATTAGTTCTGGTTATGCAATCATGTACAGATGTTGGTTGCGGAGATGCATTAAAATATCACCAGAACCATTATGTACTGATGGTGGTTCTGGTGCCGTATTCATGTACTGATGATGGTTCTAGTGACCTATTTACTGATGGTGATACTGGTGTTGTATTTATGTACTACTGATGGCTCTTTGTTCTATGTACCGATGAGGATTTTGGTTTCGTATTCATGTACTTATGATGATTCTGGTGATGAATACAGCACCAAAATCATCATAACTACAGGAATACATCACAAGAGCCATCAGTAGTATATGAATACGGCATCAGAACAACCATGACTACATTAATATGTCACCAGAACCACTATCCGTACAGGAATATAGCACCAGAACTACCATCAGTTTTGTTGCTAACTGTATTTGTAGCATGACGGACACAAAAACCATCATATGTATCCCTTTATTTATAATGGGTTCTGTTTAGTTTCGGATAGTGTAGGGATGTCAAACTCAAATACACACAGGGCAAAAATTTAAAACTAGGACAAAGTTGTGTGCCAACCTTCGTATTTATTAAAAAGAAAGTCTACAATTGAGGAGGTTTTTCCTTATCATGAAATATATAACGATGAATCTTTTCATATGGAAACAAACTTAAAAGGGTTGTCCCATAAACAAAGTATGTTTTATATATCTTAGAATAAAATAAACACCTAATGACAAATGGAGCATACTGGAATAATATAATATGTTATGTAAGAGAAGTAAAAGCATATGGCCTAGTGGCCTAATTTAAAGAATGCTGTAGATAAGCCCTGAAAGGCAGGGGCCGCATCTTATATCAGCCCAAACCGCTGACAGGTTCCCTTTACGGTAAGCAATAATTTCTAGCACGCGTTTCATTGAACTACAAATAAAAATGTTAGTGCTCTGATAGATTTAAAGGTATTACACGATATCAGAAAAAAAAAAAAAGCAGCCTTCTTCCAGAAAGAATGCCATATATATCCGCACAATGTGATTGTGTGGTGACAATCGGTTACGATGGCAGCGGGGAGCCCTCCGAAGGTCCCCATCCCTATCATGTGAAATTGCCTATAAGTCAGATAGGAGATCTTCAATTTCACAATGCACCATAATACTATTGTATTGCATAAGTGATCAAACAATCACACACAGTACTAATTAAAAATGTAAAAAAAAGAAAAGATTAAATCAACCACTTTTTCTCCAAAATAAATGAATGAAATGTAAAAAAAAAATACATATTTAGTATTGCTGCATAATTGCATGAACTATTAACTACAAATATTTATCCCCTCACGTGTAAGAGACAAACATATTGTGCTCCAATATTTTGGCAGGAAAAATGCAGAGGCAAAACTGAGCGTTTCTTACTTGCGTTCTTGGTGCAGATTTTTTCTGATTCATTAGTATGGGTGAAATCTGCAGCAAAAACGCTGAAAGAATTGAGATGCTGTAGATTTATATCTGCAAATAAGCAATTTCAGGATTCTCATTCACTTTGCTGGCATCACGAAATCCTTCACGTTTTGTGACAAATCTGCACTAAAAAAATGCAGCAAAAACACAGTGTGTGCACACAGTCTTAAGGCCCCGTCACACACAGCGATCAGCCCTCATGCCGGGTTTCGCTGATCGCGCTCCATCGTCCTGGGCCGTTTTTTGATCGCTGGTCTCCCGCTGGCCAGCGCGCATCGCTGCGTGTGGCAGTGAGACCAGCAATCAGCGATACCCGCTGTTTACATTGGAAACCAGCTTGCTCGCTGGTCCTGATCGCTAGAGGGGATGTCTATGTGACAGCTCACCAGCGAGCAGCCTAACGATGTCCCAGCGATCCCATCCGTGTCGGATCGTTGGTGGGATCGTTGGGACATCGTTGTGTGTAACGGGGCCTTTACTCTGCTTAGGCTGAAATATAAAAAATCAGCGATTCTGCCACTTTTTTGGTAGTTTAAATATTCCACAATTCGCCATGCTGCACAAAGTATTAACTTTATTCTCTGGGTCAGAAGGATTGGGAGCAGTCAAACATTTCTAGGAATTTATTATTTTTACAATTATTTAAAAATATAGTAATTTGTTTAGGGTTCACAAGCTTCCGTCAGGGGAGCAGTATTGAGACCTTATTTTTAATTGGTGTCTTTTTGATAATTTTTTATTACACTCTTTGGGATGCAACAAAAACAACTGCAATTCTAAATTGTTTATTTTTTCACTGTTTGGTATAATCGTCATGTTATCTTTATTCTGTAAGTCAATATGATCACAATATATTTTTTTAATTTTTTTGTTAGGTTTAGCTAGTTTTGCACAAGAAAGGAGTTTAAAAAATATTAAATATTCAAGGGAACCTGTAATGTGAAAAAACTCTAAGAACCTGAAGATCTGGTCAATGGTCTACAGTGCCTGCGAGCTGCATGAACCGGCCTCAGGGGTTGCATGCGGCTTGCATGTTTGAGGACCCCTGTGCTACAGTGTATCATCTAACCTGTCAGTATTTGGGCTCAAACTTGCAATGTAATTGGACGAGTACAATCCAATAAACAAACTGGATTGCCCTCTGCCCATGGGCAACTCACATCTGCGATTATTTGCTCATGCCGATCTGGCATGCGAAAACAATTGGAGCATGCTGCGATTGTATCCGATAGTACTTCCACTGACACTCCCATGCTTAGAACTTACATGATGTGAGAGTGGCGTGTGCCTTCCATGCCTAATGTCCTCAAGATGTTCACTAATTCAGGCATGTAATTCCTGTTTCGTTTTACCCACGTAATCCATGGGACACACGTTCCAGCGATTTTGTGTGCACAGAAGTGGTGCGCATGCAATCGTCGCAGGTTATATTCAGCGAATCTCACATCTGACACCCGGTTCTCACCACCAGGAGCGGTGTCCGCACTGCTCGTGGCAGTTTAACCCCTTAAATGCTGTAATCAACATCAACTGCAGCATTTAGAAGGCAGGGAGAGGGAGGAGGCTCCCTCTCCCTTCCGATCAGCGCCCCGGCGATGTCATCATGAAGGGCCGATTGTTACAATGGTGACCTGTCAACATCCGGGTCACCAGGGCCAGTAAACCAGTTAAACCATGCCCAGTGCAGGGTGTAACTATCCTGTGTCAGCGCAGTACTGACAGTTATAAATCACAGCAATGCTCCTGTATTCCTATAATTTATGACTAGAGCTATGAACGTTAAAATCCCATAGTGTGACTAAGTAAAAAAAAAAAAGAAAAAATGTAAAAATATTTTTCTCAAAACATCACAAGATAAAAAATAGTACTTGTAATTATTTTTATAAAAATAAAAATGTATATCTGGTATTGTCGCGTCCAGAACGACCCGACTTATAAAACTGTTCCACTAGTTAACCCCTTCAGTAAATACCGTAAAAGAAAAAACAAATAAAGACGAATGTAAATAAAAATGGTATTGCAGAAAATGTAACCTTGTCTCACAAAAAACAAGCTGCCATACAGCTCCATCAGCGAAAATATTTAAAAAGATATAGCACTCAGAATAAAGCGATGCAAAAATAATATTCATAACAGAAAGTGATCAAAAAACGTTATGCGCCCAAAAATGGTACCAATAAAAACGTCAACTTGTCCAGCAAAAAACAAGTTTTCACATGACTGACAGCCGAAATATGAAAAAATTATAGATCTCAAAACATGACAATGCAAAAGCTAGCTTTTGAAAAAAAAAGTTTTATTTTTTTTTAACCCCTTCACCCCCAAGGGTGGTTTGCACGTTCATGACCGGACCAATTTTTACAATTCTGACCACTGTACCTTTATGAGGTCATAACTCTGGAACGCTTCCATGGATCCCGGTGATTCTGACATTGTTTTCTCGTGACATATTGTACTTCATGTTAGTGGTAAAATTTCATTCAAATAACTTGCGTTTATTTGTGAGAAAAACGGAAATTTGGCGAAAATTTTGAAAATTTCACAATTTTCCAACTTTGAATTTGTACGCCCTTAAATCACAGAGATACAGCACACAAAAAACTTGATAACTAACATTTCCCACATGTTTACTTTACATCAGCACAATTTTGGAACCAAAAATTTTTTTTGTTAGGAAGTTATAAGGGTTTAAAGTTGACCAGCGATTTCTCATTTTTACAACACCATTTTATTTTTAGGACCACATCACATTTGAGGTCACTTTGAGGGGCCTATATGATAGAAAATACCCAAAAGTGACACCATTCTAAAAACTGCACCCCTTAAGGTGCTCAAAACCACATTCAAGAAGTTTATTAACCCTTTAGGTGCGTCACAGGAATTTTTTTGAATATTTAAAAAAAAAAATTAACATCTAACTTTTTTTCACAAAAAAAATACTTCAGGTTCAATTTTTTTTATTTTACCAAGGGTAACAGGAGAAATTGGACTGCAAAAGTTATTGTGCAATTTGTCCTGAGTACGCTGATACCTGACATGTGGGGGGGAACGACTGTTTCGGCGCATGGCAGAGCTCAGAATGGAAGGAGCGCCGTTTGACTTTTTCAATGCAAAATTGGCTGGAATTCAGATCGGATGCCATGTCACGTTTGGAGAGTCCCTGATGTACCTAAACAGTGGAAACCCCCTACAAGTGACCCCATTTTGGAAACTAGACCCCCCAAGGAACTTATCTAGATATGTGGTGAGAACTTTGAACCCACAAGGGCTTTACAGAAGTTTATAACATACAGCGGTACAATTAAAAAATATTTTTTCCACAAAAATGATCTTTTCACCCCAATTTTTATTTTCCCAAGGGTAACAGGACCCTAAAAGTTATTGTGCAATTTGTCCTGAGTACGCGGATACCCCACATGTGGGGGTAAACCACTATTTGGGCGCATGGCAGAGCTCGGAAGGGAAGCAGCGCCATTTGACGTTTTTGGCTGGAATTGAGATCGGACACCATGTCGCGATTGGAAAACCCCTGATGTACCAAAACAGTGGAAACCCCCCACAAATGACACCATTTTGGAAACTAGACCCCCTAAGGAACTTATCTAGATGTGTGGTGAGAGCTTTGAACCCCCAAGGGCTTCACAGAAGTTTATAACATAAAGCTGTACAATTAAAAAATCATATTTTTTCCACGAAAATGATCTTTTCACCATCAATTCTTATTTTTCCAAGGGTAACAGGACCCTAAAAGTTATTGTGCAATTTGTCCTGAGTACGCTGATACCCCACATGTGGGGGTAAACCACTATTTGGGCGCATGGCAGAGCTCGGAAGGGAAGCAGCGCCATTTGACGTTTTTGGCTGGAATTGAGATCGGACACCATGTCGCGATTGGAAAACCCCTGATGTACCTAAACAGTGGAAACCCCCCACAAATGACACCATTTTGTAAACTAGACCCCCCCAAGGAATTTATCTAGATGTGTGGTGAGCACTTTGAACCCCCCAGTGCTTCACAGAAGTTTATAACGCCCGGGCGTGAAATTAAAAAATTCGTATTTTTTCCACAAACATGATCTTTAAGTCACCATTTTTTTATTTTCCCAAGGGTACCAGGAGAAATTGGACCCCAAAAGTTGTTGTCCAATTTGTCCTGAGTATGCTGATACCCCATATGTGGGAGAAAACTACTGTATGGGCACACGTCGGGGCTCGGAAGGGAAGTAGTGACGTTTTGGAATGCAGACTTTGATGGAATGGTCTGCGGGTGTCATGTTGCCTTTGGAGAGCCCCTAATGTACCTAAACAGTGGAAACCCCCCACAAATGACCCCATTTTGAAAACTAGACCCCCTAAGGAACTTATCTAGATGTGAGGTGAGCACTTTGAACCCCCAAAGGCTTCACAGAAGTTTATAATGCCAGGGCATGAAAATAAAAAAATCGTATTTTTTCCACAAACATGATCAATTAGTCGCCAATTTTTTTATTTTCCTAAGGGTAACAGGAGAAATTGAACCCCAAAAGTTGTTGTCCAATTTGTCCTGAGTACGCTGACGCCCCATATGTGGGAGAAAACTACTGTATGGACACACGTCGGGGCTCGGAAGGGAAGTAGTGACGTTTTGGAATGCAGACATTGAGGGAATGTTCTGCGGGTGTCATGTTGCCTTTGGAGAGCCCCTAATGTACCTAAACAGTGGAAACCCCCCACAAATGACACCATTTTGGAAACGAGACCCCCTAAGGAACTTATCTAGATGTGTGGTGAGCACTTTGAACCCCCAAGGGCTTCACAGAAGTTTATAATGCCCGGGCATGAAAATAAAAAAAATCGTATTTTTTCCACAAACATGATCAATTAGTCCCCAATTTTTTCATTTTCCCAAGGGTAACAGGAGAAATTGGACCCCAAAAGTTGTTGTCCAATTTGTCATGAGTACGCTGACACCCCATATGTGGGAGAAAACTACTGTATGGACACAGGTCAGGGCTCGGAAGGGAAGTAGTGACGTTTTGGAATGCAGACTTTGATGGAATGGTCTGCGGGTGTCATGTGCGTTTGGAGAGCCCCTGATGTACCTAAACTATTGAAACTCCCCACAAGTGACCCCATTTTCGACACTAGGCCCCCCACGGAACTTATCTAGATGTGTGGTGAGCACTTTGAATCCCCAAGTGCTTCACAGAAGTTTATAACGCTCGGGCGTGAAAATAAAAAAATCATTTTTTTCCACAAAAATGATATTTTTGCCCCCGATTTTTTATTTTCCTAAGGGTAACAGGAGAAATTGGACCCCAAAAATTATTTTGCAATTTGACCTGAGTAGGCTGATACCCTACATGTGGGGGTAAAACACTGTTTGGGCGCATGGCAGAGCTTGGAAGGGAAGGAGCACCATTTGACTTTTTCAACTCAGAATTGGCTGGAATTGAGATCAGACGCCATGTTGCATTTGGAGAGCCCCTGATGTGCCCAAACAGTGGAAACCCCCAATTCTAACTCCAACCCGAACCCTAACACACCCCTAACCCTAATCTCATCCCTAACCCTAGCCCTAACCTAACTCTAGCCCTAACCCTAGCCCTAGCCCTAATGGAAAAATGGAAATAAATACATTTTTTTTATTTTATTATTTTTCACTAAGGGGGTGATAACGGGGGGTTTGATTTACTATTTATGGCGGTTTTTATGTTTGGCGGCTGTCACACGCTAAAAGACGCTTTTTATTGTAAAAATAGTTTTTGCATCACCACATATTGAGAGGTCTAATTTTTCCGTATCTTGACCCACCGAGTCATGTGAGGTCTTATTTTTTGCGGGACGAGTTGACGTTTTTATTGGTACCATTTTCGGGCACGTGACATTTTTTGATCGCTTTTTATTCCGATTTTTGGGACGCAGAATGAACAAAAACCAGCGTTTCATGAATTTCTTTTGGGGGGGTGCGTTTACACTGTTCCGCGTGCGATAAAATTGATAAAGCGGTTTTATTCTTCGGGTCACTACACTTACAGAGATACCTTATTTAGGTCATTTTTTTATGTTTTGTCGGTTTTATGCAATGAAAACTATTTTATATAAAAAATAATTATTTTTGCATCGCTTTATTCTGCGAGCTATAACTTTTTTATTTTTTTGCGGATGATGCTGTGTGGCGGCTCGTTTTTTGCGGGACAAGATGGCGTTTTCAGCGGTACCATGGATATTTATATGCGTCTTTTTGATCGCGCGTTATTACACTTTTTGTTTGGCGGTATGATAATAAATCATTATTTTTTGCTTCTTTTTTATTTTTATTTTTTAAGGGGTTCGCTAAAGGGGTTAACTAATGGGACAGTTTTATAGGGCAGGTCGTTACGGACGCGGCGATACCTAATATGTGTACTTTTATTGTTTTGTTTTTTTTATTTCTAAAAAATGGATTTATTTGGGGGAATATTTTTTTTTTTTTCTAATTTATTTGGCGATTTTTTTTAATTTATTTTAACACTTTTTTTTATTTTTTTTTTTACTTTATTAAATAGTCCCAGGTGGGACATCACTGTCCTGTGACAGATCGCTGATCTGTCACATCACAGATCACTGTGACAGATCAGCAATCTGTCACAGGCACTGCAGAAGGCTTCCTCATGCCTGCGCTTTGCAGGCACTGAGGAAGCCAGCTTCCTGCAGGCCCCCGAAGGCCCCCGTCGCCATCTTGGATTCGGGGGCCTGCAGGAAATGAGCCCCCGGCAGCAGCGCTGCACATTGCGCTGCCGTGGGGGGCTCAGGGAAGCACGGAGGGAGCCCCCTCCCTGCCGATGCTTCCCTTTAACTCCCGGTACACCGCGATCGTGTTTGATCGCGGTGTACAAGGGGATAACGTGTCGGGGGCGGTCCGTGACCGCCCCTGACACATTGTGCCGGGTGTCAGCTGTGATAATCAGCTAACACCCGGCCGCGATCAGCGGCGCTCACCACGTGGGCGCCGCTGATCGCGGTAGACGTACTATTCCATTCATGGGCATAGGGGCCCGGGTCCCATGGACGGGATAGTATGTCTCATGTCAGGAAGGGGTTAAGTGTCTGACAACAGCCAAACAAGAAAAACAAAAATCTGGTATCGCTGCAATCGTACTGTCCCGAAGAATAAAGTAGTCTAATTACTTATCTCGCACGAGGAACGGTGTAAAAAATAAAACCAATTCTTCACCTGCAGTTGATTTGTTAATTCTGCCTCCCAAAAATCGCAGTAAGGCTCGACTCACATTTATCATGTGCTCTACGCTGAATGCTTACACCGGGTTTCTGTGCTAATCTCTTAAATATACATTATTCAGATGGAACCCACAGCAGAAGATTCCTTATAAGGCAGATGGAGGCATGGTGGACGCCGTCTGACGTGTGAACCAGCGGTGTTCGTGTTATCAGGCGTTTATATAAGTGCCGTCAGCCACAATTTTGTGCACCTCTGAAAAGGACACAACGGAACAGAGGCCAGACGGTGCCCAGAGTAACTCTGCTGCCTGATTATAGTGAATGGATCCCTCGGGAGTTTCATCTGAATCATGGCACTCAGATATTTAGATGGAAACCCCAAAGTAAGTGCTCAGTGTACAGTAGAGCGCCGGATAAATGTGATCCCAAATGTTATGTAAAATGTTCCAATAAAAGCTTCAGCTCAATCCACAAAAAAAAAGCAAGCCCTCACTCAAGTCTGTCATCTGTTAATGGAAATATAGGGGACTTCCACGTTACTTGTAGCACAAAGGCTCTGGAAAAGCGCCATTACTCCTGACCCCCTAAAAGAAATCCAGGGAATTCTGTACTCCCAAATACAAATGAACACCTCCATTCTGAGCCCCACAGTTTTCCTAGATCACATATAGGGCCCATGTGTTTGGCATTTCTGTAGCTATAAGAGCCTGCCTAATTGAGAGCTGGGCTCTACAATAAGAGATTTGCAATTTTGACTCTGCAACCTCCCCTGATGCTTGTTTCTGGAAAACACCCATGGAATGAAATCATCACTACACTTGTAGATGAATTCCCAAAAATGCTCTGTACATGGAGCTAGTTTCTAAAATGGAGTCACTTGTGCGGGGGTTACAGGAGAAATTGCATAACCTGATCCTGCAACCTTAGTCTCTGACTCATTCCTTTGGGGAAGTGTCGTCATTTGTTTCTTTAATTTTATATTGTGTGAAAATTTTATGACGTTTTAGGTCAAATTTATGCAGAAATAAAGAAAATTTTAAAAGATCCATAAGCTTTCAAGCACCAGTATAGCTAGGGTGATATTTATGTCCATCTGCTACACTGATGCATCCACTCTGTGCCAGTCATTACACAGGTTGCCCATCCACTACGTTCTATACCACCATACAGCTTCTCTCTTATCTCTATCACCCTACCTATGCTCACCATTCTAGTACTGATCTAAGTCTTTCTATACTCCAAACCTCACACTCCCGTTTCAAAGACTTCTCTCTTGAAATACACTAACCTTGACAACCCTGTTAATTCTCAGTATCTACAGTATTAAACTTGCTCTTAAAACACATTTCTTTCATTTCACCTCACTAATCTAGCTATTTTGTTTTTCCTCAGAATATGGTCCTTCCTTATCTTCTGTTCCCACACACTCCATGTTCTTATACAGTTACTGGCTGGTAACCATTTAGCTATATATGAATACACTACAAGTGGAGCATACACTACAAGCACTTTTTTATACTTTTTTTTCTCATGCATTGTAAACAAGGCCCTCACTCCTCTTGCTTGAATTGTTGAATTATTAGGCTTTGCTTATCTAGAGCTATCTTATTCCGCAAACATTATCATTGCTGTCCCCAATGAGGCTCACAATCTAAATTTCCTATCAGTATGTCATTAGCGTGTGGAAGGAAACCCACACAAACACAGGGAGAACATACAAACTCCTTGCACATATTGTCCTTGGTGGGATTCGAACCCAGAATCCCAGCGCTGCAAAGCTGCAGTGCTAACCACTGAGCCACCGTTCTGCCCTAATGTATAATTCCTAAATTTCCCCTCTGATTTTTAAAGTGCTGAGAATTATGTTGGTGCTATTGAAATAAAATTATTATCTTAATGCCACCCGTGTGTTCATCTTACTTTAAAACAATTTTTTTCTAAAAAAAAATGTTTGCCATTACCTCCACAAATTATCTTGGCGTCCATCAGCCTAGGTGTCGCATGTAGGGGGCACAAGTTGTGGAAAACTCTCCAACTCCAATATGATAGAAATGAAAATCCTATTGTATCTTTTCACCCATGAAACAATGGCTTCATTTACAATCAATACAGACAGACATTTGTGCCTTAAATAATTTTATTAGCAAATGCAAATACCCATATCTTTTTACATTGTTTACAGTGTACAAATGTCCTCATTCAAATGTCATTTACGCTTTGAAATTGCATATTGAAAGCTCTGAAAACGGCAGCAATGACTTATTTATGGTGAGGCTTCCTTTCTTTCAAAAACCCTACTAAGTGCTCCAACAGGAATGATTAATTAAGGTCAATTACATCTCAAGGCAGCAATGACATTTACTACATTTTATGTGCAACGGTAAGAGACCTGTAAGACGAGCACCCAAAATGCTCTAGTGCAGTAATAGGAGGGACCTTGATTAATCACCCAGGTAAAGTAGACTTATCTGAACTCTAGTAATCTTTTCCGATGGCTATTTGCAGTGTTATAACCTCAGTCGCTGTCCCAGGTATGGCTGTTCCAATTCTGCCAGAGTCGTTACATTTTACATTACAAGTGAAATTTGGGCAGAATCACAGATTTTTTTTTCATTAATGAGCACAGACACTGAAAAGCTGTAATGTCGTATGTCACAGACTGTCCGAAAACAAAGTAAATGACATTGAAAACAGAAATGGTTCACCTTACAATAGACATGGAATATACCAGTAGCACTGCGTCATGATACAGCTTCACCGACGCTGACCGTCTCCCGATGGTTTATATGCTTTGAAGTTTAGACTGTATTAATTAGTGATGAGCAAACTTCCTGGATTAAGGTGTTATCTGAGCATACTCATGTGCTAACCGAGTGACTCCGGTGTGCTCGAAAAATATGTTCAAGCGGCTGCATGTCTCGTGGCTGTTCGACAGCAGCAACGCATGCAGGGATGGTCGGTTAGGCAATCCCTGCATAAGTTGTGACCGTGGAACAGCCGTGAGACAGGCAGCTGCAGGGACGTGAACATACTATTCAAGCACGCCAAAGTCACTCGATTAGGACACAAGCATGGTCTGGAAATGTCTTATCCCAGCGTGTTGGCTCATCATTGATCACAGTCTCTTAGCTGTAGGATATACAGTTCATGGTTTAGTTGTAGGTCTATTGTTATTAGAACAGTATATAATAGCTGTAATTCTTCTCTCAGCCAATAAGGATTGCAGCATTAAGGGCCTATTTGTTGTAGCAGTGGTGATGTACGTGACAAGCCAAAACAATATGGAAGAATATAAGGAAAAACTTAAAGTATAAGTCACTGCAGACTAGGGAAACAGAAGTCTATACGTTGTTATGCATTTATGCAAAAAAAAAAACAAAAAACCTAGTAAAAGATTCTTTAAACAGTCACACAAAAAGAATTACCTAAAATGTTAATTGAATAATTCTAAGGTTTAATGATGCTGGGAAATCAAACAATTGCTGCGTTACGTTTGCCAATAAACCTTAGTTGAGCACTTGATGTCTATCTGCTTCTTCATCACATTGCAGCAGCGAGTTCCTCATGCCAAGTAATGGTACTGCTTCGAGTTTTCTTTGTCCCTTTCCATGTAGTCTCTATCAATTAATGATTCAATCCTTTTCTTCAGGTCTCCAGGCTGAAAAAAAAGTTATTACTCAGCAATGTAAAAATATTAACTAATGAAAGTAAGACATGGCTTTTGAATTGTGGATCAACAAAAAACAAACAAACTAAAGAAAATAGCCTAAACAACAAGGCTGAGTGCAGACGGAGTTTTGAGCCCTGCGGATTTTTCCGTGCAGAATGGAAGAAAACCGCAGGTCAAATGACCTGCATTTTTCCTGCGGATTTCTTCCATTTTTCACGCGGTTTTCATGCGGTTTTTGTGCGGTTTTCCATCGCGGTCTTCCCCCTGCGGATTTGGTAACAGGGGAGATAGAAAACCGCACAAAAGAAGTAACATGCTGCGGATTTTGTACCGCAGGAAAACCGCGCGGAAAAATCCGCAGCGTCTGCACAGCGTTTTTTTTTTTTCATTCATTTTAAAGGTACTGTACATCACAATGTGGATATGCAACGTTTCTGCGCGGTAAAATCCGCTGCGGAAACGCTGCAAATCTGCATCGTGTGCACATGGCCCAATGGTGGTACTTTTAACCACATGTATTTTGGCCCATTCCTTGTGACCAGTTGTCACAGTTGTGAAAGTCATCTTCTCTAGACTGCATGTTTCTGCTCATAGAAGGCCACTTCAGAATAGTCCAATGCTTTACTCTGAGACATTCTTGGATTTTTTTTTTTTTTTTTTTAACAGGACTGTGGAGTCGGAGTCGTGGAATCTGTGTCAATTTTGGTGGAGTTGGAGACTATGCTGGAGTGTGTATGAAATGGACTGACTCAGACTCCTAAAATATAAAATAAATTGGGTATAGTAGTACAATGCAGGATGTGCTTTAAATGTTTTCAGAAGAATTTGAGAAAGTTATAAAATGTCCTATAAATGTCTGTTCTATTCCTGATATGATGACAGATTCAAGACACCGAGTGCCAGATGCAGCCAAACTGTCCCAAAACATAACCTCCATGTTTCACAGTAGGTATGATGTTATTTTCTTTGTATTTTTCATTTTTGCACATGTGAAAATACAGCTGATGTGACTTGCCAAAAAGCTCTAGTTTTGTTTACTCGGTCCAATGGACATTCTCCCAGAAGATTAGTGGCGTCTCAATTAGCTTAGTTACTCACCGATAACGGTGTTTCTCGGAACCCATGACAGCACCACGGAGAGAGGGGATCCGCCCTTCAGGAACAGGAACCTACAGAAAAAGGGCGGTACCTCTCCTCAGCCTTCAGTTGGTTACAGAACATCAGAGGGTCTCCAGGTTAGTTAGACAACAGAAATATATACACAATATTATAATACTGCTTACTTATCAAAGCACCGTGCCTAAACGGAAACACTCTACTAACAGTAAAACGTGCTCACCATACTCGTGAAGGGGAGGGGAATAAGCGGGTGCTGTCATGGGTTCCGAGAAACACCGTTATCGGTGAGTAACTAAGCTATTCTCTCTCACCCATGACAGCACCACGGAGAGAATTTCAGAGATTGGTAGCTTAGGGAGGGACCACCGCCTGAAGGACCCTTCTCCCGAAGGTCAGGTCAGATGTAGAGGCTAGATCTAATCTATAGTGCCTAAAAAAAGGTCGAAGGTGATGACCAGGTGGCCGCCTTACAGATTTGTTCTATTGATACCTCAGATTTTTCAGCCCATGAGGTCGCCATTGCCCTTGTGGAATGAGCTCTCAGCCCCTCTGGGATGGTATTCCCGCTGGATGAATATGCCAGGGCAATCGCATCCCTTATCCACCTTGCCAGGGTACTCTTGGATGCTTTGAGCCCCTTCCGAGGACCCTGGAAACATACAAAGAGAGAGCCTTCCTTCCTACACTTTTTGGTGGCCTCTAAGTACTGTACTAGGCACCTTTTAACATCTAAAGTGTGGAAGTTTTCTTCCCCCTTATTTTTTGGATTTGGGCAGAAGGAAGGAAGGACTACCTCCTGGGACCTGTGAAAATGTGATGACACTTTAGGTAAATAGGCTGGGTCAGGGTTTAGGATGACTCTATCCTCTAGAATTTTTGTAAAAGGAGGCCCCGCTGACAAGGCTTGAATATCGCTCACTCTTCGGGCTGATGTTAGTGCCACCAGAAGCACAGTTTTAAGAGATAGGATTTTAAGGGGTGCCGAGTGAATTGGTTCAAACGGAGGGCCTGTCAGTGTTGAAAGTACAAGATTCAGGTCCCATGATGGTAATCTTTGAGTGGCTATTGGCCTAGATCTGGTTGCGGCTTTAATAAACCGTGCTACCCAGGGGTCACCTGCCACATCATGGTTATAGAGGGCGCCTAACGCCGCTATTTGTACTTTTAATGTGTTGACCGCCAGACCCTGTTCTAGGCCCTTTTGTAGAAATTCTAGGATCTTATCAATCTGAACCCCGTCCTGAACCTTTGCCCTAGAGGTGGATAGAAATTTTTTCCATGTTCTGCCATAAGCTCTCATTGTAACCGGTTTCCTACTTTTTTGTAGTGTAGTTATCAGGTTTTCTGAAAAACCCCTGTCCCTCATCAGTGCCCTTTCAAATTCCATGCTGTTAAATGGAGGTTCGGTGCCTGAGGATGTAGCACTGGGCCCTGCGATAGCACCCATGGGTCGGTTACTCAGAGCATTCTTAGCCAGGAAAACCAGGTTCTTTTGGGCCAGAAGGGGGCTATCAGTATCATTCTCGCCCTGTCCGCCCTGACTTTCTTTAGGACTGCTGGAATGAGCATGATTGGGGGAAAGGCATATGTTAGACTCTGTGTCCATGGGAGCATAAATGCGTCCAGAGTTAGAGGATTCCCCCTGGGATCTAGGGAGCAGAAGGCGTCTACTTTTTTGTTTTTGAAGTCGGCGAACAGATCTCCATCTGGGGTCCCCCACATTTTTACAATCTGCTGAAAAATCGACCGCTTTAGTACCCATTCCCCCTGTCGTAATTGGGTGCGGCTCTGAAAGTCTGCCCTTTGATTCTCTGTACCGCGGATGTGTAGGGCTGTCAGAGATAACAGGTTTGCCTCCGCTAGTTTGAGGATTTTGGCGGATGTGTCCATTAGGGCTCGGGACCTGGTTCCCCCTGGTGATTTATATAGGCCACTGTGACTCGATTGTCCGAAAGGATACGGACATGGTGGTTCTGGAGTAGGGGTAGGAAGTGTGTTAGGGCATAGCCTACTGCTAGAAGCTCCTTTTGATTTGAGGAGGCTTTAAGGTTCTTGATTTCCCCATACGCTCTGAGTCACCTCGTTGTTCATGTGCGCTCCCCATCCTGTGGGACTGGCATCCGTTGTCACTATGTGTGTTATCTTTGATGCCCAGGGGATCCCTTTGGATAGATTCTCCTGGTTTTCCCACCAAGCTAGGGAATGAATAGTGCTTGAATTTAGGGTAATGCGACCCTCTAGGTGTCCCCCTATTACTGCCTGGTTGGCCAATACGTCCCCACTGGAGATTTCTCGTGTGTAACTGAGCCCATTGAACTGCTGGCAGGCAGGCAGATAGTGAACCCAACAGTGACATGGCCTTCCTTAGTGTCATGGAGGGATTTTGGATTGCTCTTCCTGTAATTTGAGCGATCTCCTCCTTTTTGTGGTCTGGGAGGCGACACTCCTGAATGTTTGAGTCTAGTGTTAGGCCCAAGAATTCTTGTACCCTGCTGGGCTCCAATCTTGATTTTTTTAGATTTAGAAGCCAGCCCAGGTCTTGTAGAGTGTTCATCACCCTGTCTCTCTGTTCCCTGCATTTTTGAGCCGAGCTGCCCGCTATTAGGAAATCGTCTAGATACGGGATTATTATTATATCTTGTTCCCTTATATGAGCCATCAATTTCCGCTACTATTTTGGTGAATACTCGCGGGGCTATCGATATTCCGAACGGCAGGGCTCTGTACTGGAATTCTTTCACCTTGCTTTTTATTGAGACGGCTAACCTTAGATACTTCCTGGAGTCTTTGTGGATAGGGACGTGATAATAAGCGTCGCTGAGGTCCAACACCGTCATGTAGCAGTTTGGGAACAGGACTTTGGTGGTAGATTTGATCGACTCCATTTTGAAGCTCTGGTTCTTGACGTATTTGTTTAGCTATCTCAGATTTATAATTGTACGAAAGGTGCCGTCTGGTTTGGTCACTAGAAAAAGGGGGAAGTAGAACCCTCTGCCCATATCCTGCAAGGGAACCTCCTGGTGGACTCCTTTTTTTACTAGGCCTAGAACCTCGCTTTCTAGCTCTTCCTGTTCTCGCATGCTGGATCTCAGCGGCGTTGTTACATATTTTTGAGGCGGGAGAGAGAGAAAGTCTATCCTTAGGCCCTCCTGGATTAGGTTTATTATCCATGGGTTTGTTGAAATTCTCCTCCAGGCTGGAAGGAAAAAGGATAACCTTCCCCCCACCCTTGGCGTACTGTCACTTGGAGGGCTTTTTGTCCCGGGGAGAGTTATTAAAGAAGAAGCCTCTATCTCTTCTTTTATCATCCCACTTTTGTTCCCTTGGTGGTCTTCTCTGAAAAAACCTCCTATTCCGAAAGGGTCTTTTAAATGCCGCTGGCCCTAAATTTGGGAATCCTTTTTTCTTGTCCCCTGCTTTCTGGAGGATGTCATCTAACGTTTCCCCAAAAAGGAATTTTCCTTCACAGGGGCCAACTTTTAACCATAGTGTCCTTCGGGCCGCGTTTGAAAGTGCTGCTGTTTTGGACGATAGTCTGACTGAATCGGCCGATGAGTCCGCTAGGAATGCAGCCGCTCCCCTTATTACTGGGATAGAATCTAAAATTTTATCTCTAGGTGTCCCTTCCCTCAGCTGTTTCTCAAGTTGGTCCACCCATACCATTAGGGCTCTTGAGGTACATGTCGCCGCTATCGCTGGCCTGAGGATACCGCCTGCTGACTCCCAAGCCCCCTTTAGAAAGGTATCCGCTTTCTTATCTAGGGGGTCCCTGAGGGTGCCCATGTCCTCAAAGGGAAGGGCGAATTTCTTTGAGGCTTTAGCAACTGCTACATCGAGTTTCGGGGCTCTATCCCAAGACGTGGATGCCTCCTCCTCAAAGGGATATTTCCTTTTAAGGGAAGGGACCGTAGTATTTTTCCTATCTGGCTTATCCCATTCCTTTTTGATTAGACCCTTGACGATTTCGTTCAGCGGAAATACTCTCCGTTTTTTCTGGCCTAGTCCCCCGAACATTATGTCCTGGACTGTCTTATCCGGCCTCGGGTCCAATACCCCCATGGTAGACCTTACAGCTTTCACTAGTTTGTCTACCTCTTCTAGGGGAAAACAATGGCGCCCTCCTGTTTCCTCGTCTGAGGATGAGGAGCCGGATTCTGAGGATTTAGACGAGATTTCTCCCGATGTGGAAGAATCTGACTGGGAGGTTTCTACCGTGTCTTTTTTCCTCGTTTTATCCTTATGTTTAAGGGATTCGAGGGCACTCTGGACCTCTGATTTAATTGCGGCCCTTAGGTCATATGCAAAATCCAGAGTCTCCTGACAAACAATTTCTTTTGTACAGGACTCGCATAGTTTTTTCTCTCATGATACCGGTAGGGGTTTAGTGCAAGTGGGACATTCCCTGTTCTTCTTTTTAGCCTTCTTTTTTCCCTAATAAGGGAGAGGGATTGCATTACAAGGGTGACATTCACGAAGATCACTTACCCCAAAAAAGGCACGCGGCTGCAGGTACCGGTTCGGGAGACGGAGTCAGGTCCAGTATTGGCTGATCTCCTGGTGGCGTTTTGCTCCTCGCTGCTGACGTACTACGCCGCGTGGAGTGACTGCTGGAACGGCGCTCTGTGTTTCGTTCCTTTTGTCGGTGGTGGTGGTGTTGGTGGTGCTGCTGCTGTTTCAGCTGCTGCCTCTGCTCCTGTTGCTGGTCACTATCCTCCATTATTAGGATCGCTTCCAGCCAGGAGTTTCTGCGCCTCACCTTTTTTAAACTTAGCGCCCCGTGACGTCACTGCTCCCCCTGCACGCGCTGGTCGGGGAGCGCGCTCCTGCGCATGCGCCCGGTTCCGGGACCCGGAAGTCGCTGCTCCACTTCCGGGGCAGCGGCCATCTTGGTACTATCCGTAACATGGCGCTGCCCACGCTCCACCGGGTCCCGCTGAGCCCCGATCTCCTTTCCGGAGCGGCAACTCCGGCGTCTCTTCCCCCCGCTCACCCGGCAGGCGCATCGGCCCCGGCGGTGGCGGCTTCGGGCACCGCACCTGCCGCGACAGGGGCCTCCCCGCTGCCGATAACCGGACAGGCCGGCCCCGGACTCCTGGATGCATAGGTACCGTCCTGTGGGTCCCTCCGTCAGGGACAGGAACCCAACTGAAGGCGGAGGAGAGGTACCGCCCTTTTTCTGTAGGTTCCTGTCCCTGAAGGGCGGATCCCCTCTCTCCGTGGTACTGTCATGGGTGAGAGAGAAATTCATGTTGGCAAATTCCAGTCTCTCATTATTATGATTTGCTTTTAACAGTGGTTTCCTCCTTGATCGTCTTCCATTAAGTTTACTTTTTTCAAGACAGTGACGGATGGTGTGATCTGACACTGAGGTACCTTGGCCTTGGAGTTCACTTCTATTCTCTTTGAAAGTTGTTCTGGGCTCACTGGTTACCATTCGCATTATCTGTCTGTTCAATGTGTCCTCAATTTTCCTCTTTCGGCCACATCCAGTGAGAATGGCTATAGTCACATAGACATTAAACTTAAAAATAATTATGTGCAACTGTAGTAACAGGTACATCAAGCTATTTGAAGATGGTTTATATCCTGTAACTTTAACATGTTTGTCGATAATTTCATTTCTAATCTCCTGAGACAAGTCCTTACTTAGCTTTCTTTGGTCCATGTAGTACACAACATGCTACCAAACAGCACAATGACTACCGTATATACTCGAGTATAAGCCCACCCGAGTATAAGCCGAGGCCCCTAATTTTGCCACAAAAAACTGGGAAAACTTATTCAATAGAGTATAAGCCGAGGGTGGGAAATGCAGCAGCTACTGGCAAATTTCAAAAATAAAAATAGATACCAATAAAAGTAAAAACACTTGAGACATCAGTAGAATGTTTATGAATATCCATATTGAATCGGGAGCCCCATATAATGCTCCATACAGTTCATGATGGGCCCCATAAGATGCTCCATACAAAATACGCCCCATATAATGCTCCATAAAGTTCATGATGGTCCTCATAAGATGCTCCACACAAAAATATGCCCCATATAATGCTGCACAAAGGTTAATGGTGGCCCCATAACATGCTCCATATTAATATATGCCCCATATACTGCTGCACAAAGGTTAATGGTGGCCCCATAACATGCTCCATATTAATATATGCCCCATATAATGCTGCACAAAGGTTAATGGTGGCCCCATAACATGCTATACATATTAATATATGCCGCATATAATATTATGCTACTGCTGCGATTTAAAAGAAAAAAAATGACATACTCACCTCTCGTTGCTGCCCGCTGCTCCTCAGTGTCGCCAGCTCTCTGTAGTGACTATTCAGGCAGAGGGCGCGCACTAATCACGTCATCGCGCCCCTGACCTAAACGTCACAGCCAGAGGACCCGGGAGACAGGTGCAGCGGTGGAATGGGGACAGGTGAATATGGCATCTCAGTCCCGTCGTCTGCATCTCTCTTCCTGTCTTCTTCCTGTTAAAGTAATGAATATGCACTCCACCCCTATAGGAGTGGAGATGCGTCCATATTCATTACTTTAATGAGCGGTGTCACATGACAGCACAGAAATAAGACAGGAATAGAGATGCTGACGCCGGGACTGAGATGTAGCAGAGCCTGATATGCAGATGCCAGGAGGGCGAGTATGAGGTCTTCCGCTCCCCCGCCGGCTTTCTGGCGCATGACTCGTGTATAAGCCAAGAGGGGCGTTTTCAGCACAAAAAGTGCTGAAAATGTCGGGTTATACATGAGTATATATGGTACTTTCTGACTGATTACAAGTTTGTAGACACCTGTGGCGCTCTTTTTTTTTTTTTTTTTAAAGGTACCGTACACATTTTTCTATGCCTTCTTAGCTGGCTCCCGTGACAAGGAGCCAGTCTCAGATTTTCCATAACAGGAGAAACGTGTACACTCGGAGGGCTTACTGAAGAGAAAATGTGTTGTATTCATAATTCACTGTTTGTAGAACCATACCTTTAAACCCCAGTGTATAAAAGCAGGACCAGCATTTTTCCAACATGAGCCATATTATTAAAGGGGTTTTCCACTGCTGGACAAAGTGTCTGCTGAAAGGCTGCAGAAGTCACCTGACACATCAATAGCACATCACCTGCATTGAACCGCAACGCTGACACCGTTGCAACGGCGCCACAGCATGAGGTGAATATACATTTTTTTTCCTGTAGGGCACTGAATTGAGTAGGCAGGGATTGGGCCATACCAACTGATTAACCACATTCCGTGTCCGAGGAGCGAAGAATTGGGCAGGTGAAATTCAAATGGCCAACCTTTTTGATCTCAGAAAAAGGAAAGCCATTTTATTATTGCAGTATGTAGCATGATGAACAATCTCTTACTACCAAAATGGAGGTGACCCATCAGCACCCCAGAATAGCATCACCAGGGTAAGAAATGGGTGGCTCAACAATCCCCTCCACTAGCTAAAATAACTTAAATGTTGATGTCAGAGTGTGTCACAGAGCCAAAGCTCGCTCTGTATGCAGCAACTTAAACGTCTGGGCATGTCCTATGCATCAGACGTGTGACTTACATGTACATGTTATATTAAAAAAATGGGTTTAATATTTAATGACTGTATTTTGCAAGATGTTTTAATTTAATTAACATAAAAAGCACACACAAAGATGTATCTACCTTCACAGGGAATTTCAGCTGATTATATAGTTCTAAGACCAGGAGGTTGTGCGCGAGGGTTTTTCTCATTTTCATAATGCGTACAATTGCTGCATCAATCTGATATTGTCTGTCTTGGAAAACTCTTTCTGTTGTGGTAACCTGTTCTTCTACCTGCAAAGATGAGATAGATGTTAATCATCTGCTGTATTATATGCGTTAAGCTGAATTAACACGTCAGGTTTTTGTTCTCTCAAATATGACCGTTTTTATTTTTCATTTGCTAGATCCATTATTACCACCAGCAAGTCATCTATTTTTCATGTATACAAAGTCAGTTAAAAAACAATGGCAGCAATAGGATGCTAATGGTACACATACACAAGAAAGTGACATGTAAATCAGGCCTTATAGAATAGAGGGGAAAAAAAGCAAGTAAAGCATCTCACTGTTTCCTTCATCTGAATTTGGTTGATCTTAATTCGATATAATTTGTGCTTAAAGTCCGCGTTAAAGTTAAACTGGTCTCCATCTTCAACGTCCTTACTCTTTGGCAATTTGTTTAGCACCCTTGCTTTTCCACAAGCAAGCGACTGCAGAGTCCGTCTCAGCTCACTATCCTCTGTCAAGGAAACAAAATCACAACAGAATAAAGTACTAGCAACTTTGTGTGGTTTTAGAACTGTAGAATTAATAATTACAGTACTGATTATATCGGTCTGCATTATATCAGCAGTGGTTGTATTCTTTCGATAACAACTCTCTTTTCATTAAAGGGGTGGTCCAAAACTAACATTTATTTAATCCTAAATGTAGTTCTCTTTAATGCAATAGCTTTACTAATATACCTTAATTAAAAAGTCCCTACCGTTCCTTCGCTGTTTTATTTACGGTATTTATTTTACTTACTTCTGATTTGATGACATTTTGTTTGAGAATTGCCAGAGCATCCTGGGATACGCAAACAAGAAATCATCAGGGGGCAGAGGCTGTGGTCACTGCTGCAACCTTTGTCCCCACCCTGGAACAAAGAGTCATCTGTGACAACCGTTTCAGGAGCTGAGCTAGTCCCAGCTCTACTGAAAATGAGTTGGTTGTCAATCCCAACATCTGTAAAGTGCAATATCCTTTTCAATGCACAGTGACAGTGCGCTTCCTTGCCATCTCTGATGAGAAGTGATGAGCCGGCAAGAGAATGCACTGTCAGTGCGCTTAGTAAGGAGAGAACTCAGTGGAGGGAGAACAAAGACCAGCCCCGCCCCCAAAAGCGACAGCTGTTTCGGGGGTGGGAGTGGTGTCCGCTTTTCTTGTTGCTGGGTTCTCTCTTTACAATGGGCACAGACAATGTGCTTTCTTGCTGGCTCGTCACTTCTCATCAAAGCTGGAGAGGGAGCGCACTGTCACTGTGCATTGAAAAGAATATTGTACAGTAAAAAGGGAGTTCATACAGTTGGTATTGACAAACAATGCATGCCCAGTAGAGCTGGGACTAGCTCAGCCCCTGAAACAGACATCACCGATGATGCTTTGTTTTACAGTGGAGACAAAGGACAACATATGTGGCAGTGATCTCAACCTCTGTCCCCTAGTGATGTCTTGTTTGAGTATGCCAGTATGCACTGGGGATTCTCAAACAAAATGTCATCAGTCTGGAAGTATGTAAAATAAATAAACAGGTAGAGACAGAAGAAAGGGAACAGCAGGGACTTTTTAATTAAAGTGTATTAGAAAAGTGATTAGATTATTACATTAAAGGGAACCTGTCAGCAGTTTTTGATGATATAGTTTACATCCACTGCCTTTCAGGGCTTATCTACAGAACTCTAGAATGCTGTAGATAAGCCCCGGTCCGACCTGAAAGATAATAAAAATACTGTATATACTCGTGTATAAGCCGACCCCCCTAATTTTGCCACAAAAAACTGGGAAAACTTATTGACTCGATTATAAGCCTAGAGTGGGAAATGCAGCAGCTACTGGTAAATTTCAAAAATAAAAATAGATACTAATAAAAGTAAACTGGTGGCCTCATAAGATGTTCCATATTAATATATACCCCCCATATAATGCTGCAGAAAGGTTAATGATGGCCCCATAACATGCTCCATATTAAATTACGCCCCATATAATGCTGCACAAAGGTTAATCGTGGCCCATAACATGCTCCATATTAATATATATGCCCCATATAATAATGCTGCACAAGGATTATTGGTGGCCCATAAGATGCTCCATGTTAATATATATGTCCCATACAGTGGCATGCAAAAGTTTAGGCACCCCTGGTCAAAATTACTGTTATTGTGAACAGTTAAGCAAGTTGAAGATAAAATGATCTCTAAAAGGCCTAAAGTTAAAGATGACACATTTGTTTTGTATTTTAGGCTAAAAAGTAATACACATTGTCATTTTTTCACATTTTAAAAATTACAAAAAGAAAAATGGTCCGATGCTAAAGTTTGGGCACCTTTGGAGATTTGTGTGCTCAGATAACTTTGACCAAGGTTTCAGACCTTAATTAGCCTGTAAGGGATATGGCTTGTTCACCCTCAATGTTAGGAAAGGCCAGCTGATGCAGATTCCACAGGATTAGAAACACATAGCCTCCTCTAACCTTGTGCGAAAAAACAGCGACCATGGGTTCTTTTAAGCAGCTGCCTAGCACTCTGAAAATGAAAATGGTGGAGGCCCACAAAGCAGGAGAAGGCTATAAGAAGATAGCAAAGCATTTTCAAGTTGTCCTTTCCTCAGTTCAATATGTAATTCAGAAATAGCAGTTTACAGGAACAGTGGAGGTCAAGATAAGGTCTGGAAAGCCAAGCAAAATTTCAGACAGAGCTGCTTGTAGGATTGCTAGAAAGGCATATCAGAAGCCCCACTTGACTGCAAAAGACCTTCAGAAAGATTTAGCAGATTCTGGAGTTGTGGTAATTGTTCTACTGTTCAGAGACACCTTATCAAATATGGTCTTCATGGAAGAGTCATCAGAAGAAAACCTCTCCTGCACCCTCACCATAAAATTCACCATCAGAGGTATGCAAAAGAACATCTAAACAAGCCCAATGCATTTTAGAAACAAGTCCTGTGAATCGTTGAAGTTAAAATAAAACTCTGGTCGCAATGATCAAAGGTATGTGCAGAGAAAAAATTGCATAGAATTTCAGGAAAAGAACATCTCTCAAACCATTAAGCATGGGGATGGATCAATCATGCTTTGGAGTTGTGTTGCAGACAATGGCACAGGGAACATTTCACAGGTAGAGGGAAGAATGGATTCAATGAAATTTCAACAAATTCTTGATGCAAACATAACACCATGTGTAAAAAAGCTGAATTTAAAAACAGGATGGCTTCTACAAATGGATAATGATCACACACATCAAAATCCACAATAGACTACCTCAAAAGGTGATAGCTAAAGGTTTTTCAATGGCCCTCACAGTCCCCCGATTCGATCATCATTGAAAATCTGTGGCTAGCCCTCAAAATAGCAGTGCATGCAAGACGACCCAGGAATCTCACAGAAATGGAAGAATTTTCCAAGGAAGAATGGATGAAAATCCATCAAACAAGAATTGAAAGACTCTTCGCTGGCTACTATAAGCGTTTACAAGCTGTGATATTTTTTAAAGGGAGTGCTTCTAGGTACTAACTATGCAGGTTGCCCAATCTTTTGCATTGGCCTATTTTCCTTATTGTAATTTTTAAAATGACAATATATAATTTTTTGGGCCTAAAATACAGAGAAAATATGTCATCTTTAACTTTAGCCCTTTTAGAGATCATTCCATCTTCAACTTGCTTAACTGGTCACAATAACAGTAATTTTGACCAGGGGTGCCCAAACTTTTACATGCCACTGTATAATGCTGCTGCTGCGACTGAAAAAAAAAAAAAAAGACATACTCGCCTCTGATCAGCTGCCCGCTGCTCCCCAGCGTCGCTGGCTCTCTGCAGGACCCGGGGACTCAGGTGAATATGGCATGGCTGGCTCACCCTCCCCCAGTTCTACTCACCCTCCTGGCGTCTGCATATCCGGTATTGCTACATTTCAGTCCCGGCTGTCTGCATCTTCCTTCCTGTGTGTCACATGTCCAGGTACGGTGCCTCATATCTTCTTGCGATGCCGCCCTCCTGTTGCTTCATGGCTCCCCGGCATCACATTTCTGCACAGGCTTACTTATCTGCCCTGTTGAGAGCAGAGCAAAGTCCTGCAGCGCGTAGGTGCTGGGCCTCTCTGACCTTTCCTGGTGCCTGTGCACTGCAGTACTTTCCTCTGCCCTCAACAGGGCAGAGAAATACGCCTGCGCAGGAGCACAATGCCGGAGAGCTATGAAGCAAGCAGGAGGGTGGCGATCTTAAGATGGGAGGCGCCGGACTTGGACCTGCGACACCCATCAGGCCAGACAGAATGCTGTAGATAAGCCTTGAAAGGCAGTAGCCGCATCTTATATTGGCCAAAACTGCTGATAGGTTCGCTTTCAATAGATATATAGGATTAAATCCAAGTCCAGGACACACATTTCATATCTGCTGAGCAGAGATGAAATTCAAAAAATAGTCTACGTTTATTAATAATTGCATATTCTGCACCAAGTGAAATGGGAAAGAGTACTTACTGAAAATTGTGCCCAATCTGGTAAAAAGAGACTGTGAGAATTTCGTTTTACCCTTTTCATGAGCTGCCATACACTAAAGTCACTTGGCAAATGTCGGTGTTTGATAAATGAGTCTATCGGTAAGTTCACACTAGGCATTTTTTCAGCAGCATAACCTGATCTCTTGGCAGAAAAGAAGCTGCAGAAAAAAAAGCATTCTTTCCTTGATTTGTTTTCTGTGTTTTTGGTGCGTTTTTGGCATGCTAGATTTGTCATTTGTGCATGCTGATAAAGTTTAGGGTTGAAAAAAAAAAATCCTATTCCATAGAATCAGGTTTTGGCACAAAAAACGCAGTAAAACTGGATACCTGCATTTTTGGGGCATTTTTTCACCATTCATTTCAATGGGTGAAAAACGCTGAAAAAACACTGAAAGAAGTGACATGTTTTACTATTGTGCAAATAACCATGCAAAGCACAAAATACCGATGACACAAAACAAATGTGTGCATGAGATTTTTGAAATCTCAGACTTTGCTGGTACTGTGAAACGCAGCTGAAGATTAGCATAAAAAAGCAGTAAAAAAACGCTGCAAAAAGTGTGAACTACTAAAAGTATGTTTAGTGCCTGACTGCTCACTTTTCACATCTGCTTCCATTTGTCACACAATAAGATAAAACTTGCTAATCTGAAGCGTTTTAGATGTCATTTTTGTGGGCAAAGGCTCAGCCTTAAGCTGGCAATATGCAGGTGTATATTAGGTCAAATGTTTTTTTTTTAACGTTAAATATTATATATATATATATATATATATATATATATATATATATATATATATATATATATATATACATACACACACACACACCGTATATACTCGAGTATAAGCCGATCCGAGTATAAGCCGACCCCCCCTAATTTTGCCACAAAAACCTGGGAAAACTTATTGACTCGAGTATAAGCCTAGGGTGGGAATTGCCAAAGATACTGGTAAATTTCAAAAATAGATAAGAATAAAAGTAAAATTAATTGAGACATCATTAGGTTAAATGTTTTTGAATATTTATTTAAAAGAAAAACATTAAACAAGCCCTGTAAGTCCAAAAGAGGGTCAACAAAACCAATATGGCAACAGCAATCACTTTAAAAGTACAAAAACCTCAGCTCAATCTAAAACACAAGAGTTAAAATCCTTCAAAGTCACTGGATTCCTCATCATCTGTATGTCCAAACAGAGCTTCAGCTGGTAAGAGGTTATCAGCATAGACATTGTCGTCATCATCACTGAGTTGGTCATCACCGCCACTGCTGTCGTCTTCATACAAAGTGCTGTCTTCACTGCCATCCATAGCATTACTAATGCCACATTTCTTGAAGGCGCGTTGCACCATGTCCTCTGGAATCTCTTCCCATGCATCACGAACCCACTTTGCAATTAATTCTATGTCCGGCTTCATCAGATTTCCAAGTTTTGTTAGTCGGGCTTGACCAGATGACATCCATTCATGCCACATCCTCTGCACACGGTCTTTGAAAGGTTTATTTAAACACACATCTAGGGGCTGCAATACAGATGTAAGTCCACCTGGAATAACCGCCAAAGTAACTTGAGAAGACTTTGCCAATTTTTTGATGTCATCACATGTGTGGGCTCTGAACATATCCCAAACTAGCAATGATGTTTTTTTCTTTAAGGCTGTTCCTGGTCGTCCATTCCAAATTTCTTCCAGCCATTTTTTTGTTCCATCTTCATCCATCCAGCCTTTAATATTAGCGCGCACTGTAATTCGTGGTGGGAATTGGACCTTTTTAGGCAGGGTCTTTCTTTTAAAAATAATGACAGGCCGCAGCTTAGTTCCATTAGCCAAACAAGAAAGAACGACTGTGAAATGATTTTTTTCGTTTCCTGTGGTTCTGAGTAGTATAGTTTTTTCTCCCATATTTGCCACAGTTCTGTTGCTGGGAAGATCAAAAGTCATAGGTGTTTCATCCATATTTCCAATATCTCCCAGGTCATAGTTATGGATCCTTCTTTGTTTTATGATGAATGAATGAATGAATGAAATGACATCACTTTTTCATCAAGGTCTTTTGGCAACTTCTGTGAAATCTTTGTTCTTTGCCGCAAACATAGGCAAAACCTATTCATGAAACGGGTACACCATCCTGCTGAGGCAACAAATTTTTCAATTCCTGGTGCCTTCAATTGATCTTCTTTAGCCATTTGAAGGGCACGTAAGCGAATTCCCATGCGTGTTACGCAGTAGCCATTTTGACGACACTCCATAACCCATTTATGCAATTCAGTCTCTAGAGCCTCATACGACACCTCCAAACCACGTTGAGCTTTTTTTGCCTTTGGAGTCTTTTCCAAGTCCGCTTTCATTTTCCGCCACTCCCTCACTTGTTTTTCGTTAACACAAAATTCCCTACTTGCAATACTGTTATTGCTTTCTTCTGCTCTTGACACAACCTTAAGTTTGAAACCAGCTTCGTACGACCTGCGTTTTTGTTTTGGTCCAGGATTTGAAGTACTGGGATCCATTTCTAACGGGATAAAAAAAAGATGCTCCGTACAAATAATGCTGCACAGTGAATAATGGTGGCTCATATAACGCTGCATAACATATGGTATGCCCCATATAATGCTGCAGAGTGAATAATGGTGGCTCATATAACGCTGCATAACATATGGTATGCCCCATATAATGCTGCAGAGTGAATAATGGTGGCTCATATAACGCTGCATAACATATGGTATGCCCCATATAATGCTGCAGAGTGTATAATGGTGGCTCATATAACGCTGCATAACATATGGTATGCCCCATATAATGCTGCAGAGTGTATAATGGTGGCTCATATAACGCTGCATAACATATGGTATGCCCCATATAATGCTGCAGAGTGTATAATGGTGGCTCATATAACGCTGCATAACATACGGTATGCCCCATATAATGCTGCAGAGTGTATAATGGTGGCTCATATAACGCTGCATAACATACGGTATGCCCCATATAATGCTGCAGAGTGTATAATGGTGGCTCATATAACGCTGCATAACATACGGTATGCCCCATATAATGCTGCAGAGTGTATAATGGTGGCTCATATAACGCTGCATAACATACGGTATGCCCCATATAATGCTGCAGAGTGTATAATGGTGGCTCATATAACGCTGCATAACATATGGTATGCCCCATATAATGCTGCAGAGTGTATAATGGTGGCTCATATAACGCTGCATAACATACGGTATGCCCCATATAATGCTGCAGAGTGTATAATGGTGGCTCATATAACGCTGCATAACATACGGTATGCCCCATATAATGCTGCAGAGTGTATAATGGTGGCTCATATAACGCTGCATAACATACGGTATGCCCCATATAATGCTGCAGAGTGTATAATGGTGGCTCATATAACGCTGCATAACATACGGTATGCCCCATATAATGCTGCAGAGCGTATAATGGTGGCTCATATAATGCTGCATAACATACAGTATGCCCCATATAATGCTGCACAGTGAATAATGGTGGCCCCAATGCATGATACCGTAATTTATTGCCCAAGTGATAGGATTACCAGTAATCCTATCATGTTGCTGCTGCTGCCACTGCACAGTGAATAATAGTGCCCCCAATGCATGATAATGTATTGCCCAAGTACGGTAATAGGATTACCGTTAATCCTATCATGTTGCTGCTGCTGGAAAAAAAAACAAAAAAAAACTATATACTCACCTCAGCTGCTTCTCAGCGTTGCCAGCCGGCTCTTCAGTGACTCAGGCAGAGGGCGCGTACTATCTATGTCATCGCGCCCCCTGACCTGTACGTCACTGCCAGAAGACGGAAGACAGGAGACCGGCGCGCAGCGACTTGGAACGCGGACAGGTGACTATTGCAAGTGCCGGGGGCCTGAGCCAGCGGCGACACCGGTATGTGACCCCCCCCATAACGCGCCGGTGTCCCCGCCAGCTCAGGACACCAGCACTTGTCCCGCTGACAACGCCGGCCGCCGGCCCTATCATCACCCGCCGGGACACTGACAGGCTGCAGGGGACCGCGGACATATACCGGGGACCACCTCCCTGCATCGGTAAAATGTAAGTCACAACCGTGACTCGAATATAAGCCGAGGGGGGTCTTTTTCAGCCCAAAAAGGGGGCTGAAAAACTCGGCTTATATTCGAGTATATATATATATATATATATATATATATATATATATATATATATATATATATATATATATATATATATATATATCCAACAATGTAGACCAGCTCACTCCTGTGAACCACCTGGAACCTCAGCTGACCTGGTTAACTCCGTTGTGCCCGGATCTGGATGTAGGAGTCCATCCATACAAATGTGAAATATATATATATATATTTATGAACAACGACAAAGCAAAGTCCAGCAATAACGTGAGCAATCCAGGATGCTGTTAAAAATTTTTTTCTTTTTATTCATAAATCTATTAAAATGCAATGGTCCAAGCAGTTCAAAACAGCAATAACGCAGGAAAGTCGTGCAGATAGGACAATCTGCACGACTTTGCTGCGTTATTGCTGTTTTGAACTGCTTGGACCATTGCATTTTAATGGATTTATGAATAAAAAGAAGAAATTTTTTAACAGCATCCTGGATTGCTCACGTTATTGCTGGACTTTGCTTTGTCGTTGTTCATAAATATATATATATATCACTAGCCACGTGAAGAAGAAAGAAATACAAATCAACCAATTTTACATCAGCTCTTAAGCCTAATACAAGACTCACACTCCCCGTTATCACGGAAGCCTTTTCAGAACTCATTATCATCACAGAAGGGTTTACACTGACAGCCGACACCTCCATGCACATTTGATTTGAGAACACAGACTCCACCATTCTCAGTAGGTGATATAACAGCTCCTCCTGCTCCCCCTTCTTTGGCCAGAAGAGCACTTCTGTATAGCTCAAGACTTACAGACAGACTATTTCTGCCTTTGCCCATGTGGCTTCCTGGACAGAACAGAAAGTCGGAGTCTAATATTAATCTTAGTTATCTTTAATATAGATAGTGATATGAAGAAGAAAAAAAAAATGTGGATCATAAAACTCCAGTCAAAACATTTTCTGATGCCACATTCCCTTTACATAAGACATTAATGATTCTCTCACCGATTCCTGTAGCTAGTTTAATTTCTTCAAAGCTGAATTCATCTCCCTCATTGAACATGAGCAGCACCAGCGTTTGAAATAAAGACACCTGAAGCTCTTTCTTCTCCTAAAGACCCCAAAAAAGAAAAAAGTAAAGTCTATAGTGTTTGTCTAGTAACAGGGAAAAAGTAACAGATAATGCAGGAGTTTTTAGTAGATAATGGAATTAAATATTCTGGTGATTTTAGCACATTGTACGTATACGGTACGTATTAGCGATGAGCGAGCGTGCTTGCCACTCGAGTGAGCATCGGGTGCTTGGGTACGCATGGAGTATCGCTGGTGCTCGGGTACACATGGTGTGTCGCTAGTGCTTGGGTACACATGGAGTGTCGCTAGTGCTCGGTACACATGGTGTGTCGCTAGTGCTTGGGTACGCATGGAGTATCGCTAGTGCTCGGGTACACATGGTGTGTCGCTAGTGCTTGGGTACACATGTTGTGTCGCTAGTGCTTGGATACACATGGAGTGTCGCTAGTGCTCGGGTACCCATGGAGTATCGCTAGTGCTCAGGTACCCATGGAGTATCGCTAGTGCTCGGGTACCCATGGAGTATCGCTAGTGCTCGGGTACCCATGGAGTATCGCTAGTGCTCTGGTACCAATGGAGTATCGCTAGTGCTCTGGTACCAATGGAGTATCGCTAGTGCTCGGGTACCCATGGAGTATCGCTAGTGCTCGGGTACCCATGGAGTATCGCTAGTGCTCTGGTACGCATGGAGTATTGCTAAAAAACTGAACTGAAGTCTGAACTGAGAAAAGTAAGTAAATGTGTATGCACAATGTAAGTGCATATTAATACATGACCATTAACCAGAGAAATCAAAAAGCAAAAAACAGAAATAAAAAATAAACTGCAAATAATGCATAGAGGTAATAATAATAATAAGGGTATTTAGTAAACATAATTTTGATCAAAATAATGTACAAGCCATCCCGCCATGTCACGGCAACCCTTGTGGGACAGTCCCTACTCTAGTATTTAAAACCTTTTCACTTGCCAAGTGACGTGAATGTGAACAAGGATCGAGGGACTGTCCCACCAGTGCTAGTGCTCTTGTACGCATGGAGTATCGCTAGTGCTCTGATACTTATGGAGTATCGCTAGTGCTCGGGTACATAGCTGGCGCTCGGGTACACATGGAGTATTGGCTAGTGCTCGGGTACACATGGAGTATCCTCGCCCCACATGGGGCAAGTGGAAGGGTAGAAGTATACAATTCATACAGTAAATTACTATTTTTTTATTCTACAGGTTTGCTTGGCCAACAGTTATCCCACCCGTATGGCTTGAATAGTGCTTAAAGGGAATATGTCACCAGGTTGTTGCTACTCCATCTGAGAGAAGCATGATGTAGAGGCATAGACTCCGATTCTAGTGATGAGTCATATACTGGGCAGTATGCTGTCATTTTCATAAAATCACTGTTTTGTCTGCCGCAGATCTAGCATGCTGAGCTCTGTATAACTTTGCCGACTCCACTGATTGAAAGTTTTCTGTGTACAATGTGCATAGGCAGAAAGCTGCCAATCAGCGTGGGGGTGGGATTATAAAGAGCTCATGAATATGGAGGACTACATGGCAGCAGGTTTACTAGTCCTACAGTGATAAATCTTCTGCTGACAAAACAGTGACTTTATTAAGACTCCAGCAAACAGCACAGAAACTGACATCATTGGAATTAGGGTCTCTGTCTTTATACTACACTACTCTCAGATTAGGAAACCTGTTGACAGATTCCCTTTAAGAAAGGACTTTGACAGCTCACATTCTAAGGGATATTTATTATAGTGTTGGCAGCTTATTCGTTAGTTGCACCAGCCCTTCTGTAATTTTAGACAACTAAGCTTGAGAAACTTGTTTGACCAACCCGGTGTCTAAGCAGTTGTTAGATCAAGATCAGTATTATATTATATTACATGGCTTTTGCAGTGAAAGTAGACCTTACTGTAAACTGGAACGGAGTACCTCTATTTATTAAAAACAAAAATTAAACTTCCCTCCAACAAGAAAAAAAAACAGTGCTGCAAAAAATGCCAAGAGTGCTCTACACAAGCACTGAAACATCTCTTATCAGTGTTTAGATACAGGCAAGCCTGAATAATGTAAGACTTTGGCTTCCTAGAAGGCAGCTGTTGGTGCCATCTAATATATAAAGCTGAATGTGTGTGTGTGTGTGTGTGTTTGTATGTATGTATGTGTGTATGTCCGGGATTGGCATCTGCACCGTCGCACCTACAGCCACAAAATTTTGCACAGTCACACGTATGGACCCCGAGAGCGTCATAGGCTATGTTGTGAGGTGAAATTTTAACCCCGCGTGTTCCAATTCACCAAACAATGTTGCCCCTAGGTACATAATGGGGAAAAAGTGTTTGTACTGTATGTATGTGTGTATCTCTGGGATTGGCATATGCACCGTCGCAGCTACAGCCACAAAATTTTGCACAGTCACATGTCTGGACCCCGATAGTGTCATAGGCTATGTTGTGAGGCGAAATTTTAACCCCCCCCAAATTCACCAAACAATTAGGCCTATTATTGTTATCATTTCTATGGTGTTATCGTCCTTCTGTAAAACTGGAAATAACACAATTTATTACCATGCCAACACAGACCACCCTCTGATACAGACTGCAGGGGGAGCCAAGGGGCTCAGCAAACAGTATCACACACAATAGGATTAGATACACGGCTCTGCAGACAGTATCACACATGATAGGATTAGATACATGGCTCAGCAGTGAGTAACACACGATAGGATTAGGTACACGGCTCAACAGTCAGTATCACACAGGATAGGGTTAGATACACGGCTCAGCAGACGGTATCACACAGGATAGGATTAGATACACTGCTCAGCAGTCAGAATCACACAGAATAGGATTAGATACACGGCTCAGCAGTCAGTATCACACATGATAGGATTAGGTACACAGCTCAGCAGTCAGTATCACACAGGATAGGATTAGATACACTGTTCAGCAATCAGTATCACACAGGATAGGATTAGATACATGGTTGAGCAGTCAGTAACTCACGATAGGATTAGATACACAGCTCAGCAGAAAGTATCACACAGGAGAGGATTAGGTACACATTTCAGCAGACATTATCACACAGGATAGGGTTAGATACACAGCTCAGAAATAGGATGTGCCAAAGGAGAGGACATTTTCATTCCAAGAATTCCACTCATTCCATCTGATTTGTTTTTTGATTTTAAGGGTACCATTACACCTAGCGACTCACCAGCGATCCCGACCAGCGATATGACGCGGTCAGGATCGCTGGTGAATCGCTAGGTGGTCGCTAGTGAGCTGCCACACAGGCAGATCTCACCAGCGACAACGCTGGGGACGGGGATCACTACTTACCTGTCAGACGAGGCGATCCTGCGTCCTCCCGCCCGGCTCCACGCGTCGCTCGTCGTCACAGCAGGAAGCGCCGCAGGAAGTGACCGACGAGGAATGGTCCAGGAGCTTCTCGCGCGATCAGCGATAACCAGCGGGGGAGTCGGTCGGAGGCAAGTATCACATGCAGCGATATCACTAGCAATATCGCTGCAACGTCACAAAATCGGTGACTTTACAGCGATATTGCTAGCGATATCGCAGTGTGTAACGGGGGCTTAAATGCCTCCAGTTTCCAGTTCAACTGCTATTTGCAATGTCCACTAACAATGCTCAGGGACAGTCCTTGAAAGTAGTAGGGATCGATTTGCAATCTCCATGCTTTCCTCATGGTCAACTTTACATGGTCTGTTCAAGAGTTGGAACTGCTAAAAATCTGTTCATCTTTGCACCGAAAGGAAAAACCAAAAATCTTGAATGAGTTGAAAATAAAATACTATCAATACTTGGGTAATCGTTTAGTTAATTTGTGTTGCAAATCTGTAGTGTTGAATATATGATGTGAAATGTTTTTATGTGCAATATAATCATTATAATTTGTTATAACTAACCACAGGTGATTACTATGCCCAGGCAACGCCGGGCTCTTCAGTTAGTGCTAGTATAAATGGACACCAACCAGGACACTTTATTATACCTACATGCAAATATTTGGGGCTGTAGCTTTTGTGCCACTCTATAGACTAAGCTCGCGAGCAGAGCTGAACCTCCTCTTAGTTGAATTCTGATATTATTTGCACATCTTTGAATTGTTGGTGCTATATAAATTATTGTTGTAATGGGGTTTGTTTTTAGCAGTCTATCCATCTATTATAGTACCTGCAGAATGGCACGGTCCAGTAACATTTGTCAGTGAGCTTGCTTGACGGCTTGGGACTGTACCCTTTTCTCTGCGTTCCTAAACGATCTTTTAAATTAAGGACAAAATCAAAGATGAACTTTGATTTGGTCATGAATCAGCTTAGAAGATTTAAAAAAAAAAAAAAAATAAAAAAAAGGAGAGGAGAGTTACAGACCTGGCAGTCAGAAAGCTCACTGACGGATTTCACTGTTGACTCATTCTGCAGCCAGCTATGTACTATGGTAAATAAAAGCTGCAGAAACCAATTGGTCCAACAGTTTTAATGACACTTTATTTCCAAAATATTTTATGGATAAAAATAGATGCAAATCCACAATGGTCAACAACAATATAGGCATCTTTGTCATATGAATCTAGGGACAAGAGAGTCTCTGCAACTATTCCTTGCGGCTGCTCAGTCTCTGGTCCTTTTTCTTCCATGCGCCCTCCATGGCATATGACCCTGATCTCCAGTGGCTGGGCATTCTGTAGATGCCCCTACAAAACAGGACTGATAGTAGTAGAATCCGTTTTAGTTTCATTTCCTTTTGAATCAATGGATATAATTTTGAATATTGCCCAAGTTCCTGTCCCATTACATGTAAAAAGGCGTAACCAAATCTAATAATATTACACTCTCTATGCAAGGGGCCTGATAAGAAGCACATGACACGAAGCAGTGAGCGACAGATAAGCAGACACCAGCACTTACTTGTTTAAACTCGGCTTTTAAAACTGCATGCCCCAGTGTGGACTGCCATTGTAGTCTCCTGCCGCTGTGCTTACCAAGGTAAAAAGTCTTAAAAACTTCCTGAAGTTTTACCATCTCAAGGGAAAAAAAGAAACATAAAAATTAGGAATTGAAATGGTAATATTTACAGCAACAATAAGATATATTTATAGGACTACAACCAAAGCAACCTAGGCCATGTCTACAAAGAGAAAGGCTGTGCGAGGAGCAATCAGAATGTCAAGGTTTTATAAACACTCCATTAACTTGTAAGAAGGGGATAAATTATGCGGTCTGTGTCTGGATCATGGTGCAGAATCTTGACCGTTGAAACATGCTGCCCGGGCCGCTATGGTTGCCCAAGCCAGCCGCTAGGCACAACATGGCTGTCCAGCATATTATGGCTGACCATTCCCTTACTCTATGTTCACATGTTGCATTTTTTATACTTTTTTTTTCCCACAGGCAAAACCTGCTCTCTAGGCAGTAAAGAACAGCTTCAGGGGTCCAAGCTGCACTGCAGATTAGTTAGACAAGCGGGTCCATGGCGGCTTCTCCCCACCTGCTGCCCTGGAGTGACAGGTCTCTGCCTACAAGCGCGAATAGAAAGATCCCTTCCAATTCATGGCAGTGGGCTAAGAGAAGTTGATTTTAAAGAACGTTTTTCTCTGAAAAGCCACAGCGTTTCAGAGTTGAATATACCTGGCTAAGATAATACAGCCAGTGCCCCATACAGGCAGTGTGTGTCAGGTTCGCTGTAACCCCAACTGAATCCAGACGCTATCATACATCTGTGTATGGAGCCGACTCAACTACAAATTACACAGCCAGCATCTGCCTCCAACGGCAATGACTGAAAAAAAGGAGATTTTTGTGTACTCACCGTAAAATCTCTTTCTCTTAGCCTTTAATTGGGGGACACAGAACCGTGGGTGTTATGCTGCTGTCCACTAGGAGGCGACACTATGCATAATCTGAAAAAGATTAACTTTGGCTCCTCCTCCGCAGTATACACCCCTGGACGGCGTCAGCCTTCTCCAGTTTTGTGCAAAAGCATTAGGAGGAATATACCAGAAACATAACCATGCCTGTAAGAAGGCTACCATAAATGAGCTCAAACAATATGAGAACCCAGCTCAAACAATATGAGAACCCAAACGTAACAACGGCCCGCAAGGGCTACAGGGTGGGAGCTGTGTCCCCCAATTAAAGGCTAAGAGAAAGAGATTTTACGGTGAGTACACAAAAATCTCCTTTACTCTGTCGCCTTATTGGGGGACACAGAACCGTGGGACGTCCCAAAGCAGCCCCTGGGTGGGAAGCAGTGGACGAATATTGTACTGACAGTTCCCTAAATTTGGGTTACTGCCGCCTGCAGGACCCGTCTACCCAGGCTCGCATACCCTGAGGACTGGGTATGCACTCTGTAGTGTTTTGTAAATGTGTGCAGGCTAGTCCAAGTGGCTGTCTTACACACTTGATGTGCCGAGGCTTGATGCTGAATGGCCCAAGAGGCCCCTACCGCCCGCGTAGAGTGAGCCGTGATACCGGCCGGAAGAGCAGAATTGTTAAGGCGGTAAGCTTCTTGAATGGTGGACTTGATCCACCTAGCAAGGGTGGCGTTGAAAGCCGGTAGGCCTTTGCGAACGCCTTCTGGAAGAAGGAAAAGTGAATTAGACTTCCGGAAGGGAGCAGTCCTAGACACGTAAATACGCAATGCCCTGACAAACTCTAGCGTATGCAGAGCCTTCTCCACTCTATGAACGGGAACCGGGCAAAGAGATGGTAATGAGATTTTCTCATTGAGGTGGAAGGTGGACACAACCTTCGGAAGGAAGGATGGCACTGTACGGAGAACCACCTTGTCCTGATGAAAAACCAGGAAGGGTTGTCTGCAGGAAAGAGCTGAAAGTTCGGACACCCTGCGTAGCGAGGTGATTGCCACCAGGAAAAACCACTTCCTGTGATAGAAAGCGGAGTGAGACCTCCTTTAGGGGTTCAAAAGGAGGTGACTGTAGTGCTGTCAAGACCAGGTTGAGGTCCCACGTCTCCGACGGATGTTTGTACGGGGGAACCAATCGAGAAACCCCTTGGAGAAAAGTCTTCACTTGCGGATTGTTAGCAAAATGCCTCTGAAAGAGCACTGAAAGCGCTGACACCTGGCTCTTAAGCGAGCCCAGGGATAGCCCGGCGTCCAGGCCTGACTGAAGGAAACCGAGGACCTTTGGAAGAGAATAGGGGAGTGGGATGTGCCCACGAAATTCGCACCATGTGAAGAAAGCCTTCCAGGTACGATAGTAAGTTTTGGCTGAAGTTGGCTTTCGAGCCCTGATCATGGTTTTAACAACGTCCGATGAAAAAACCTGCTTGGGTCAAAAACCAGGTCTTAATGGCCACGCCGTCAGATTGAGAGCCCCTGATTTCTGGTGGAAGAACAGGCCTTGTGACAGAAGTTCGGGACGTGTGGGGAGACGCCAGGGAGCGTCTGCTGTGAGTTGCACTACGTCGGCGTACAATGTACGCCTGGGCCAGTCTGGAGTGAATAGGATGGTGGGGAACACCCTCTTGTTTGATCTTCCTCAGGACTCTGGAAATCAGGGGAAGGGGTGGAAAAATGTACAGAAGCTGGAACTGGGTCCAGTCCTGAACCAGGGCATCTGCTCCGAGCGACTGCGGATCGCGCGTCCTGGCCATGAAATTGGGAACTTTGGCATTGAGATGGGATGCCATCAGAACCACGTCCGGGGTCCCCCAACGATGGCAGATCTGATGGAAAACTTCGGGATGGAGAGACCACTCCCCCGAGTCCATTCCTTGACGGCTGAGATAATCGGCTTCCCAGTTGTCCACACCCAGAATGTGGACCGCAGAGAGTACCGACCTCGCATCCTCCGCCCAGTGTAGCATACGTGTTACTTCGTTCATCGCCTGGATGCTGCGGGTGCCGCCTTGATGGTTCACGTATGCCACCGCCGTGGCATTGTCCGACTGCACTCTGATATGAGAGTCTGCTAGCAAGTGATGGAAGGCTTTCAATGCCAGGAAGATGGCCCAAATTTCCAAGATGTTGATGGGCATGGTCACTTCCATTGGTGACCACTTGCCTTGCGTTCTGTGATGTAGGTGTACCGCGCTCCAACCTGAAAGGCTTGCGCCGGTGGTCAAAACCTTTCAGTGACCGGAGAGAAAAGGATTTTCCCATTGCAAGCGAGGTTGGCTGGAGCCACCAGTGCAGGAACCTCCTGGTTTTCGCTGATAACCGGAACTCTCTCTTGAGGGAGAACAGATTCCTGTCCCAGGACTTGAGGATGGGGTCTGAGTTGAATCTGGGCAAATGGTACCGCCTCCATTGCCGCAGCCATCCTGCCCAGTCCGCTCTTGGCATACCGGAGAGATCGGGGGAAACCGCGGAGGAGAGTGTGAACTCCCAAACGGAGGGCCAGTGCCTTGTCCCTGGGGAGGATCACCAGACCCCTGGAGATGTCAAATAGCATCCCCAGGAAGGTCAGAGACTGACTTGGGGTAGTCGAGGACTTCTGTAAATTGACTAACCATCCCAGGCGACTCAGAGTGTCGATCGTGATTGAGACTTTGACCTCGCAGTCCTTGAAGGTGGGGGCCTTGATGAGGAGGTCGTCCAGGTATGGAACGACTACTATGCCTCTGGAGTGCAGAACGTCCATGGTAGCTGCCATGTCCTTTGTAAATGTTCTGGGAGCCGTGGCGAGACCAAACGGGAGGGCCACAAACTGGTAATGGTCTTGGTTGATTGCGAGTTTGAGAAATCTCTGATGGGCGAAGCAATTGGTATATGCAGGTATGCGTCCTGTATGTCTATGGAGGCGAGATATTCTCCTTCCTCCATGGACGCAACGATTGACCGGAGGGATTCCATGCGAAGGTGACGAACTCGAACATACTTATTCAGTTGCTTGAGGTCTAGTATGGGTCGGACGCTGCCTCCCTTTTTGGGCACCACGAACAGGTTGGAGTAGAACCCTCGTAAGCGCTCGTCTGCTGGAACCGGTATTATGACTCCTGCTTGCAGGAGGGATGAAACCGCTTGATGGAAGGCTCGAGCTTTGAGTGGAGGTTTTGGAGGAACAGAGAAAAAACCTGTGCGGTGGGCTGGTAGTAAACTCGATTTTGTATCCTGAAGACACTATTTCCTTGACCCACCTGTCTTCTGTAATAGGCAGCCAGACCTGCTGAAAGAGTAGCAGTCGTCCGCCTACAAGTGGGGTGTTTTCCGGAGGGGATGAGTAATGATGAATGAAAAGTCTGAGCTTTCCCTCCCTTGGATTTTGCCTGGCTTTCCTTTGACTGCCAGTTTCTGTCCGGCCTCTGTGCCGCCCGTGTGTTGTCCCTGAGAGGGGAACTGTTATGACTAGCCTGAAGAATTCCGAAAGGAACGGAAACGAGATTGATTACGTCTTTTTTTTTTTTTAAACACAAATTTTATTTCAAATTTTTCATAGACATTGCTTCATTTCACATGACAAGTCATTTTTCCAATAAACAGACAATAACTCAGCCTATCATCCTCCCTTCCTACCCTCCCTTAAACAAACCCTCTTCCTCTTACATTTTCAATGGTCTCCCCTAGCAACTTCGCACACATGTTATGTCTAGACCACTTGTAAAACACAGATTGCAAGCATCACCTCTGTAAAATATCACCACACATTTATCCTTTTTAACTCCTGTCCCTACCAGGACCTTACACCTCGCCTTCATTAGCCCACTTCAGATTCCCCAAATTGTTTTGGATGTCTTCCAGTAGGTACCATTCAGTATATTTAAAGGGCCTTACTATTCTCCTTATTTCCTCTTCATCACATTGTCTTACTATGAAAAGCTTCCATTTTTTAAAGAATTTACCCGTCAGACCCTCCTTGTTCCTTTCCGCCTCCAGCTGTTCGATTCTGAGTAAAGATTTAATCTGTCCCATCACCTCTTCCATCAACGACACACTTCCCTCAAGCCATTTGGACAGTAGAGCCCTCTTACCTATCATAGCCACCCCATGAAACAATTTTGGTAATTTGTGCCTCTGTTCCTCTCCTCCTCTTACTACCTGTCCCTTGTTCCTATAATGAAAGATCCACAGCAATGGATCCATTTCAATTTCCACACTCCCCACTTTTTGCATAAATAATTGTAATCCTTTCCAGAATTTCTGGCTCTCTGGGCATTGCCAGATCCCATGGAACAGGTCTGTTTTTGGCAATTTACATTTGGGGCACTGAGTCACTCTGTTTATCTGTTGTGTATTTGGGATGTTAAAACCATAAATTGCTCTATGCATCAGTCTATATTGAGTGTCCCTCCAACCTTCATTAATCACCTCCTTCCTCATCTTCATCCACCCCTGTAATATCTTCTCCCCTGCTTCAGAGTCACCCAGTTGTCTTGCCCATGCTCTCCAGACTTGTTCTGGGCAGATTGGAATCAAAACCTCCCTCAAAGCTTTATATAATGCGGAGATAGAATTCTCATGTCGGTCTTTCATAATAATTCTGTCCAAGTCATTCGTCACCTGTTCCATTCTAACATCCCTCAGTTGTGACATTAGCCCCTTTTCTATCTGTTTGTATTGGAGGAATTGAAATGTGGATAGCCCATATTTTGTCACGATTTCCTGGTATGTCAGCCATCTATTCTCCACCTCATGTATTAGATCTGTCACCCTTTTTATCCCCTTGTTCTTCCATTCTGAAAATAATTTGTTGTCTCTTCCCGCTGGGAAATCTGGGAACCTCCATATATCAAGATGCTTGGATATTCTCCAAGACAACTTGAATTTTTTCCTCACTGCCTTCCAGGCCATCACCGTATCTCTACATACCAGTGAGTGTTTAATGTTCCTTGGTATGTTGGCCAATGACGTGTGTAATAGTGTCCCTAAATCCCAGGGTTTACAAAACTCACTCTCCAAACGTATGTCAGAATGCCCATTTGTCTTCCTCAACCAGTCTATGGCATGTCTCATCAGGCATGCCAAATTATACCCTCTAATATTTGGCAGTTTAATGCCTCCTTGTTCCAAAGATTGCATCAATTTTTCCGTTTTAATTCTCGGTCTTTTCCCCCTCCATAGGAATGTCGAAAATGCTTTATTCAATCTATTTATGTCTGTATGTTTCAACAACATGGGGATGGTCTGCATTGGGTAGAGTAACTTTGGAAAGCACATCATTTTCAAGAGATGATTTCTACCTAGCAGAGATAACGGTAGCCCTTCCCACAACTTCAATTCCCGTTCTATTTTCTGTATCAAAGGTTTGTAGTTTAAGTCATATATCGATGCTGACGTACATCCCATCTGTATTCCTAGATATTTAAGATGTGACTTTGCTATTGGTATCCCACAGATTTCCCCCCTTGTTCCATCTGCTACCATTAGTGGCATCCTTTGCCCACAGAGAAATAGTATTTCACACTTTGTTCTGTTCAATTTAAAACCTGACAAGCTCCCAAACTCCTCTATCTGTTTTATCACTTTCGGTAGGTCCCTCTGAGGATTGTTCATGAATAATATAATATCATCCGCAAATAGCGCTGAGTGCAATCGTTCCTTCCCAACACTAATGCCTTCGAAACAATCTCCTTCATTTAACAGTCGAGACAATGGCTCAATGGCAAGGTTAAACAGAAGGGGTGACAATGGACATCCCTGTCTAGTCCCTTTGTTCAAAGGGAAAGACTGCGACAGGAACCCGGGCGTTGCCACCCTCGCCTGAGGATTCGCGTATAATACTCCTATAAACGTACGAAAGGCTCCCTCTATCCCCATATTGTCGAGTACCGTCTCCAACCATGTCCACCCCACGCTGTCGAACGCTTTTTCAGCATCAAGCGTGACCATGGCTGGACATTCCTCCTTTCGAAGATCCCTGTGTCTAATAGCATCCATTACCAACATGGCCCTCCGCACATTTGTCACCGCTGCCCTCCCTTTAACAAACCCCGATTGTGCTGGTGAAATTAAATTTGGTATTATCTCCGCCAACCTATTGGCCATCAATTTGGCCAAGATTTTAAGATCGATTTATTAATGAAATTGGCCTATAGTTTGCTGGATTGTCTAGATTCTTATCACCCTTGGGTATCAATTTTATGTACGCAGTGTTGAGATGTCCCGAAATTCCACATCCTCCCAGTATTTTATTGTACATTCTAGTCAAAACCGGGGATATCTGCTCTCCCATTTCTTTATAAAATTCCCCATTGAACCCGTCAGGTCCCGGTGCCTTGTGTATATTCAAATCCCTTATTACCGACTGTACTTCCTCTATTGTTATTTCCGCGTTCAATCTAGACAGCTCTTCCGAATTTATTTGCGAAAGTTTTATTTTTCCCAACAGATCACTTCCCCTGTCTCCCGTCTCTTCCCCCCTGCTATATAAATTCGCATAGTACTTCCCCAAAATCTCTGTAATCTCCTTTGGGTTTGAGGATTTGCTCCCGTCCGGTCTAGTCATATTAGTTATCAAGGTCATTGGTCGTCGTCCTTTCGCCAGATTGGCCAATAATTTCCCCGCTTTATTGCCAAATTTGTGTAGATCAACTTCCTGTTGTGATCGTATCAGGTCCTCTCTTTTCCCCACCCAAGAGTGAAATTCCTGTCTCGCTGCCTTCCACTCCTCTTTCGCACTTTGAGTCTTATTTGCTAAGTACCCCGCGTATTTCTCTCTGAGGGCCTCGCTTGCGTTTTGGTATTGTTTATGAGTATGCTTTCTAAGTTTAGCTACATGTCCCATCAATCTACCTCTCAGTACTGTTTTTGCAGTTTCCCAGAACAACATTACATCCGCCGCATGTTCACTATTAGTACTGCTATAATCATCCCACCATTCGATCAGAGTTTTGGCAAATTCCTTGTCTCTAAGCAAAAACGACGGAAACCTCCACAGATAATCTGTCCCCCTCTGTATTGTATCAGTGATGTCTAAAAGCACTGGGCTATGATCCGATATCACCATATCCTCAATAACCACATCCCTAACCCTATGCATCAAAAGTTGGTCAACCAAAATGTAGTCAATCCTGGACCACGCTTCATGAGGATGTGAATAGTGAGTGTACTCCCGGTCATTTGGATGATGCAATCTCCAGCTATCTTTCAAATTTGTGTCCTCCAAAAGCTTGGCCATTAAACCTTTTACCTCTCTAATCAGCCTACCATCATCCCTACTATATCTCTTGTCTTCCCCCCTTGATACCACCGCATTAAAATCCCCTCCAACCACCCTTTTGAGTTCCGTATCCTTTTCCAATTCCTGAGTGATGAAGTTAAAAAAAGACGTTTGTTCATTATTGGGGGCATATATGTTATGTATACCAAATTCTCCCTGTGGACTGGAAAGCTTGATGTAGATATACCTCCCTTCCTCGTCATTGGTCTGAGACACTATCGTGTGGTTAAAATTTTTGTTGATCAAAATCATCACCCCTGCCTTGCGTCCCATGGAGCCTGACCCAACTACTTTTCCCACCCATAGTTTTTGCATACGAAAGAAATCTCCCTGGGGTAGATGAGTCTCCTGTAATAATGCTATATCCACTTTCAATCTTTTGAGGTGCCTCAATATCATCATACGTTTATGTGGTGACTTCAATCCTTTTACATTCCACGTCACTATTTTAACCATTATCCCAATTCCTCAAATATGTCAAGTCGCCATGTGGTCTTTCATATGTGTGGTGTTTTGCTTCCTTCAAGCATTCAGTGCGCTTATGCCGTTGCATTCCCTGTACCCATCCACCCTTCCTGTATCCATTAACAATTAACAACCCCTCAACTATCCCCCCCTGTACAATCAAATGTCTCTGCACTCCCATTTTTTCTGTGATGCTCCTGGCTCCGCTATTCTCCCTCAGCCATTTAATGAGGAAATATACGTAGTCTATCCCTCATTAATTTATTACCCAACTAACCCAAACAAGGCCTTCTTGGTCAGTAGTCTAGCCAACATATAGCACCCCCTCCCTCCTTTCCCATGCATAATATTTGTCATTACTGAACCCAGAATCTTTCTTCTTCCCAGCCTTGTGGGTACCTCAACATCCAACAGAGGAGTTTATCAAATAAAAATATAAATGCGAAAGAAACCCGATCCCCCCCAGATATTAGTACTCCCCTACCCCTCAGAGTAAGCAAAACCCAAATATCAATAACATCTGGAGAGACGAGAGGAACCAGTAAGAAGAGGCCACTTCAACCCCCACTATCCGTCAATCTCTCCTCTCATAAATCCCTCAGTTCAGTCTTCAAACCTACTCCCCAGAGTCTCTCTCAAGGCACTCCCCTGCCCTGGTTTCCCGACTTGTGTGACGGCGATCTTCGTGCCTTAGGGTTCTCCATGTGAGGCTCCTTCCCTTCCTCTCTCCTTTCAGTCCATTCGTTCCAACCCTCCTCCCGAACCTCCCCTTCCCTCTCCCCGTGTCGACCACCCCTCCTCTCCGGAGATTCACTTGTCAGGTTTCTGTCCTCCATCTCCTCCATCCATCTCTCCGCCTCTCTCAAGTCCTTTGTCACAAAAAAAGATCCATTTCGTTTTGTCACTCTCAGAAGAGAAGGGTAGAGTAGTTGAAACTTTATACCCTTGCGGTACAGTGTGGTGCATATCTTGCTGAAGGACTTCCTTTTCCGGGTGACCTCTGCCGAATAATCCCCAAAGATCAATATTTTATGTCCTTGAAGAGACAGTGGGGTCCTTCGTCCTCTAAATGCTCGCAACAACTCTTCTTTGTCCTTGTATTCCAAATATTTTATTATGACTTGGCGCGGTCTGGCTGTTCCAGTCACCCCTGCATTACCCTCCTTCCCGTCCGCTCCCCATGCGCCCGTGTTTTCTCTTACAGGGCCCACTCTGTGCGCTCTTTCCACTCTGCATCTGTGTGTCAGGCCCAGCGCCTTGGGAAGCTCTGCTTCACAAATGTTATCCAGCTGCCGCATGGTTATTGATTCCGGTAACCCCACCAGTCTTAAGTTGCTTCTCCTGGACCGGTTTTCTAGATCTTCCAGTTTGTCTTTCATAGCCTGGGAACCCTCCTCCATCTCCTTCATTTTCCCCTTTAACGTTGTCACCTCATCCTCTGTATTAGATAATCTTTGTTCCAGCTCTGCCACTCTGGCTCCCTGCTGTGTGATCTGTTCTTTAATGGGGGATAGCGCCACCCCCACCATGGCCTCCAGGGACTCCTTTATCTTGTCTGCCAGGTGTGCTGCCACTGCTCCTGCCAGGCGATCATAGTCTATGAGCACGTCCGTTAACTGACTGCTCTGCTGGGCTGCCGGCTGCTCATGCTGCCTTCTCCCCTCCTCCTCCATCAGGCTCTGCTCACCTCCCTGCAGACCGCTGTATCCCGCGTCTGCCGCGCCCGCCGCCATTTTGAGATCTCGTGCTGCGTGGTCTTCCCCAGCAGCTCCTGGCTTTAAATGCTTGCCGCCGCTCCGGAGAAGGTACCGCTCCATATACCGGCGTCTCCTACTACTTATCCCTCACTTCCCGCTGTCTCCCGCAGCCTTGGGGTGATCTTTGTCGGTCTTTGTAGCTGAGGGGAGCGCGGAGCTCTGTCTCCTGCGTCCTCACATCACAGCGCCGGAACCGGAAGTTCGATTACGTCTTTTAAACGTGCGTTTTGGTTTCAGCTGAGGGAGGGAAGTACTTTTACCCCCGGTAGCATTGGATATCATTGTATCCAGCTTTCCACCGAAAGGACGGCCCCTGAAGTACGGGAGATTTGTTAGGGACTTTTTTAAGGCCACATCCGCCTTCCATTGTCTTAGCCAGAGAATATGCCGGATTGTGATGGCATTTGATGCTATTTCCGCTACCCCTCTTGCAGAATCCAACGCTGCATGGACCATGTAATCTGTCACTACTGCAATTTGCACCGCCTGGTCCGCCAGCTGAGGATTTGAAGCTTGGAGGCCCTGTTGTAATAGATCAGCCCAGGCCATAATGGCCTTGGCTGCCCAAACTGAAGCAAATGCAGGAGCTAAAGAGGCACCTGCCGCCTCGAAGATTGAACGAGCCATGCGTTCTACCTGTCTGCTGCGTCCTTGAGGGTTGAGCTGTCAGGCAGCGAGAGAAGCGTTTGTGCTGTCAGCCTAGAGACTGGAGGATCCACTTTAGGCGGATCTGTCCAATCCTTAGTGTCCTTCTGTGGGAAGGGGTACTTTGCTTTCAAGTATTTGCGATTGGCGTTTTCTCAGGCTGCGAAAAATGCTTAGAAAGTATTTTTTTTTTTTTTAAATTCCGGGTGATCAAGAAAGACCTCAGATGGTTTCTGAACACTTTCAAAGGAAATCTTGTGTTCTGGTACTTCAGGGGTTGGATCAGAAAAGTCTAGCACCCGAAGGATGGAAGAGATTATATCCTCAACTAGCGCAGCATTGTTAGGGGGACAAGGGAGCAGAGCGTTCCTTGTTTCGTTATCTGAGTTGGAGTCACATATGCCCTTTGAGTCTTGTGTGGTCTGGGATCGTTGTGGAGATCCACATTGTCTCTCTGTATCAGGGGACGGTCTCGGTGACCAGTAGCCACTGTCTCTCCCTGGAGGGGGACGAACTAGTGCTATGTGAGGACGCAGATGAACGCGACCTGTGGGTCCGCTTACGTCTCGAACTGTCGTAAGCGGCCTGTTCCTGATACCGGACGTCCCTTTGCTGGGTAACGTTCATAGTCGAGACATAACCCTGCAGAGCCTGCAGTAGTGAGGAGGTCAGGTTATCTATAGACTTTGTTATAGACTGCGACATCTGAGTCGCCCATTCTGGCGCAGTAGCGGCCGCAGAAGCGTTGCTGTTCTTTGGGTACAGTCCCAGCAGTGCGGGTACGTGCTGCCGCTGGGGAGAGTGGCCTTGCAGGCTGTGCAGACTGCGCAAAAGCAGTCTTGCCTGGTCCTTTTTTGAGCCCGACATAGTAACTATTCGCAGAGGCCCTACAGGTGTATCTGCGCAGAGGAAAGGAGGGGTAGGGGAGCGTTATAGGTTACAGGAACTCACAGCTGAGTACAAAGGACCCAGCTGTGATCTTACCCCACCGGTGCTCCCCCTAGGTCCAGCGCTGGTAAATCCTCTTGTGCCCCCCAGAGACTGCTGTGCTGCCTTCAGTTTCTTCAGGTGCAGCAAGATGGCCACCGGATTCTGAGGGGGAAGGGGGCGGAGAGCTGAAAAGGGCGCGCGGAGCTATGTAAAAGCGCGCCCTTCCTGTCTCGATCCGCCCCTTCTATGACACTGTAGTGTCATTTTTCGTCATCCGGGGGCGGGCGGGCCGGGGGGCGGGAATAAGGCGGCGACTTCGGCTAGGCCGAAGCCGCGGCCTAAATTTGATAGCTCATGCCCAGAAGGGCTCCAGGACGGCGCGGTTGTCCGGGGGAGGGTCGGATTCCAACCAGACCCCCCCCGGATTGAACGGTAGGCTAGCGGTGGGGACATGAGCGCCACCTGGGCCCTGTGGGGGGTCCCTTTGAGGCGCTATGCAGCTGGTGTTGCCGCAGAGACAGGGGTGCCAGGAGCCCTGTCTCTGACAAGTGCCATGCCTGCCTGCACCTCCCCCGGTCCAAACAGGAGCCCGCAGCTGGGCTGGGGTCCCTGGACATGTAAGTGGCCGAATGGTGCCTGGTACAGGCCCTACCTGCGGTGTCTCGACCTAATTCCCCCAGAGGGGGATTAGGGAGGGTGCTGCTGTCACCGTCAGGGGGCTTCCTCCTACCCTCGACCTCAACCCAGAGCCCAAGGAAACTGGGGAAGGAGGGGGGGTTCTCGACTTCGAACCAGTACCCGAGGGACTGGGGAAGGAGCGACATGGGGAAGAACCATCTCGACCTCAACCGGGTACCCCTTAATAGGGGACCGAGGAGGGAGCCATGCTGGGGGTCTCACCGGAGACCCGCTTTTCTTCATCTGTAATCCGTTGAAAAAAATTAAGGAAAAAAACGGAAGAGAGAAAAAAATCTTAGGTGTGCCTCCTTGCGACACTAAGCAAAAACTGGAGAAGGCTGACGCCGTCCAGGGGTGTATACTGCAGAGGAGGAGCCAAAGTTAATCTTTTTCAGATTATGCATAGTGTCGCCTCCTAGTGGACAGCAGCATAACACCCACGGTTCTGTGTCCCCCAATAAGGCGACAGAGTAAACGAATCGCACCACCAAAAAAAACGCTATAAGAAGCATTCAGAATGTCATATGTATAAGTAAAAGACAAACCCTCACACAGCTCCATTAATGGAAAAATCAAAACATCATGAATCTCAAAAATAAAAAATAATTTATACACACATTATATGCGTAAATATATATATATATATATATATATTAATATTCATTTTATTTCCCAAGAAAGATCCAAAATATGATAACTTATCCAAAATCTGATAGCTTATCCAAACCGGTCAGTGAGGGATCAGTGACCTGTCAGCAGTCTGCACTGTGAATATCTAATCAGAGCACCACATGGAGACCCCCACAGGCCACCCCGGAGGACAAGCATATCATTAACTCAAAACTGAACTAAAGATTACACAACAACCACAAGACGGCTTTCATCACCCAGGTATCATTGCAATCAGTATAACAGCGCCGACCTGACACTGTCTGTAGGTTACTGTGCACAATCCTGCTGACAGGGTCCCTTTAAATACTTTTACCAAGGTTGGTGCAGTATCCTCAGTTAATCTATATACATAAAATTGAATGTATGTGTGTATTACCAACCAATCACGAAGCATCTTTCATTTCACCAGAGCTGTTTAAAAGAAGCTGAGCTGTGATTAGTTGCAATGAGCAACAGTTTTCCTTGCAACCAATCACTAAAGCATCTTTCATTTCACCAGAGCTGTTTAAAAGAAGCTGAGCTGTGATTAGTTGCTATGAGCAACAATTTTCCTTGCAACCAATCACTAAGCATCTTTCATTTCACCAGAGCTGTTTAAAAGAAGCTGAGCTGTGATTAGTTGCTATGAGCAACAGTTTTCCTTGCAACCAATCACTAAGCATCTTTCATTTCACCAGAGCTGTTTAAAAGAAGTTGAGCTGTGATATGGAAGTTAGGACCGTTCCACTCAGCGCTCTGGTTCTGACCCCAGGCTGACGGGATGATGTGGGATATTAGGGGTAGTAGTCCGGTGGCTCTGACGAGATGATGTAGGACATTATTGGTAGTAGTCCGGTGGCTCTGACGGGACAATGTGGGATATTAGGGGTAGTAGTCCGGTGGCTCTGATGGGATGATGTGGGATATTAGGGGTAGTAGTCCGGCGGCTGTGACGAGATGATGTGGGATATTAGTGTTAGTTGTCCGGTGGCTCTGACTGATGGGATGATGTGGGATATTAGGGATAGTAGTCCGATGGCTTTGAAGGGATAATGTGGGAGTCCGGTGACAGCTGGGGGCTGGTATTCTCAGGTGGGTAAAGAGCCATGGATATTGGCCTGCCCATCCTAAAAATAGCAGCCCGCAGCTTCCCAGAAAAGGAACATCTATTAGATGCGCCAATTCTGGTGCTTTGTCTGGCTCTTCCCACTTACTTGTGGCATATTGGTGGGGTTGATGTCACCTTTGCATTGTCTGGTGATATCAAGCTCAAGGGTTAGTAAAGGAGAGGGAAGCGTCTTATACGCCCATTTCATTTACTCCTACATCTTCTGTAATAAAACATAAATAAGAAGCAGCTGCCGCCTGCTATCGCTCTTATCAGTGACAGCAGTCGTAGGCTGATGATGGGAGCAGTAGTTCCATCAGCCGACGCCAATGACCGGAGGTAAACTTTATACCTCCGATCACAGCTACAGACTTGCGCTGTCATTTGACTCTGTGTTCAGTGTCCATACCCGAATAGTAGCTGTTCAGTTCAGACGCTGAACTTTACTGCTCGGGTTCGCTAATCTCTAAAAGGAACCTCTGATTGTCCCTTCCACTCAATGTGCTGTGGTGTAGTTACCGATAATCTTGAACCTTCTCTCCCCTCAGTTTTGTCATTATGTCTCATAGATCTTCCAGTCCAGAGAAATGAGGAAGATGAAAAAAAATAGTTCTCCTTGCCGTCTAGTTCCATAGGCTGCTGCTGCTGGGACAAAGATCTTCTTTTAGGCGATGATCTTATTTCTGTTCATCCTCTGAAGGTTCTTTATTTTTGCTGACACTGCCGAGGCAAAGTATTTTTCACGAAATCCAGAGCTTGGTAAGGAGCTGTAAATGATTCTGTATCTCCTCCTGGAGAAAATATTTTGACAACAGCAGGAAATTGCAGAGCAAATCTGATTTTCCTTCCTACTAATTCTGTACATATTTCACTGAAAGCTCTCCTCCTTTTTTGAGACTTCCATGGAGTAGTCACTAAATATTATCTTATGTCCTTGTATCAGAAAAGGGGATGATTTTTTTTCCGTTGTTTGAAGAATATTTGATTTGTCCACAAAGTCTAAATTTCACTGACCAAGGCCTGGTGGAGGAAGACCCCTATGACTGTTGGAGTGGAGGGCCATCTCTGTGAGCTCTTTCTACTTTCAATGTGCCACAATTCCCAGGGAAATTGGTAGCTCTTCCATGCATATCCCCAATAGTTGATAAGCCTATTATTCTCAATTTGTTTCTCCTAGATCTGTTTCCCAAATTATCTCCTTTATCGGACAGCTGAGAGCTCATCTTAGTAGCCTTAGTTCAGATTGTAAATGTTCTAGTTCATCCTCTGTTGAGCAGATCTGTTTTCTGCTGCCTGTTGTGAAATTTCTGTTTGCATCTGCTGTAGCATGGCAGACACTGTCTGCTCCAGTGTCTGTTTTATATCAGTGGCCAGCATTTTTGCTACTTCAGCAGCTAAAGTTTTGTAGGGTACATTAAAGCCCAGTTAGGTGCTTGTTGTCTCCATCCTCCTCCCACACTTACATCAAAGGAGAAGCCTGTGTAGAGGACTTACAGTTTTTCCTTTTGTCTTTGCACTCAACATGTCTGGTGCCATTTTTCTGCACCCGTTTCGCTGTGTTGTCAGGGATTTTCTTGCAGATATCTCTCCATACAGCAGGAGAGGTGATTGGCATGTCTCACCAACAGCTTTTTCACATGTCTTGAGGAGGTTATATTCCAGGGAACCCCGAGGGGAGAAGTTAAGGCACGGAGCTGCTCTCACAAGCTGCCGTCCATGCGCACGCCGGAACCGGAAGTCAACAATTTTTCAGAAAAATAGACAATAAATTGTAGGAACGTTGACAAAACTACTCACACATCTTTCTTACACTGGTGAACCTCTGCACATCTGAATACTTTACCCGTGAATGTGTCCTGTAATTCATCCATGGACTAAAATCAATAACACTAATGGTATTAGTCAAGTGACTCCAGTCATTCATTTAGCCACAAGGTTAACATGAGGAGTGTTCACTCCTATATAGATGGGCTTCCAGCACCATGATTACCTGTAATTCACTTAACATCTATTTGTATTGATGCAGCCTTGCTTCTATCTTGATAAAAGGTGGCATGGTGTGTGTATGTGGGTCATGTGAATACCACCTTGTCTAGTCTGTCTCAGGCCTGTGGAAGAATATAGCCTATGGAACGGTCCTTTATTAAAACAGTTCAGTAATTGTGTGCAAAGATTTATAGGCTGTACTGTGTATAACTCATGCTAGAAAAGTGTATGGTTCTCTCTTTAAGATACAAATACATTAACAAAAAGAAAAAAGTAACACCTCTTTAAAAGGAAACAATCACCAGCTTTTTGCCAACTAATCTGAGAGCAGCATAATGTAAAGACACGGATTCCTGCAATGTGTCACTTACTGGGATGCTTGTTGTAGTTTTTATAAAACCATTATTTTATCAGCAGGTGATTAATACTAGAGCACTAGTACACCTGCTGCCAGACAGTCCTCCATATTCATAGGCTCGGTATAACACCAATTAGCAGCTTTCTGCCTATTCACAGTATAGACAAAGCTGTCAGTCAGTGGTGTGGGTGAGTTTATCCAGAGATCTGCATTCCGAGAACTGGTAGATCGATGCAAGTAAAAACTGCAGCAAAAAGCCCAGTTAGAGATAAATCTCTGAAATCAGGGTTTCTGCCCCTACATCATGCTGCTTTCAGATGGGGTAGCAAATACCTTTGATTCCCTTTAACCTTATACATGATAATACTGTATACCACAAGACAAAAAATGACGCATAATGGTGAAATCTTCGTGCTTGCCTACCTCTGTTGGTAAGTGGACATCCATCGGTGTATAGGTAGGCCAATATCCCATTGTCAGTATATTGACCGTCAAGTCTATATTGCCGGGGTCGCTATGGTTCTGCATAAACTGCATAAAAATACCAGACAGTTTATCATAGCGTAAAGATATTATTGCTAGATATTTTATTCTTGGTATGTAATATTTAACACTATGAAGACTTAATGGCTCTAAAAGGCTCCCCAACATCAAGCGAAGCTGCACGAAGTACAGAATCCACAGAGATTACTAAAAGCAAAGACTCAGCAGCTTGCCCAAGGTTTCCAGGGAGCAAAAGATTCCATTTTACACCACATATGTTAAAAATAAGCTGAATGTGAAAACAACAAAGATACCAATAAAAATTATACAGATACTGGATTTCAAACATCGTTAACAGACGGGCTTCAGAAAAAATAAAAATCGGAAAAAAAAAAACCTAAATGTGAATATTACAAGACAGATCCTGGCATAAAACATAACATGCTATAGTAAAACGCAGATGAGTGCAGGAGGTTCTAAAATGTTGGCGATTTGACAGTTACGTTTGAGATGCCCAGTGCTGACTCGCTGGCAATGGAGGTCACACGCCTCCTACATAAACCCGCCACGTCAAGTACTAGCCTATCAAGTAGATTTCTGCAAATCCAGCAAGGTCCTTTTTGTGTCACATTCTGGATTAAACAGGTGCCAGTTCAATGGAATCAATGAAAATTAATCTAGCCTTTATTTTTAGCCCATATTAAAATTGCTATAGAAAAAAAACATTGCAATGTACCAAGAAGAAAAGCAGAGATTGAATCCCTAGCAAATGACTCTGCCTGATGAAGGCACGCCGCCGAAACGCGCGTAGGGGAAGTGGCACCATCGCAATGGTGAGGTAAGATAAGTTTATTACATTCATTATATCAATGTAGGATACTATGGTCTTCACATCTATGCTCCAGTGTTCTATCCAATGTGGATCGCAGGCAGTTTAGCCGTAATTTTGAGGGTTATGGGAATATAGTCAATACACTATATGATTTGTTTCTGGATGCGATTTTTATTTAAGTTGGTACTTATTTGTGTATTTTCAATCTTTGACTACATTGTCTACTGGCATTACATCTTGCTCTTACTGCCATCTGGTGCTGCCACTTACTTTCGTTGGCTCATCACCTTGCACTATACTGGCACTTTTTTAACATTGTTTTTCCTTTAAATTATTTCTAATAAAATATTGTAATTTTATTGTTCATCTTACGCTTCTTCTTATATGCTCTCAATGTACCAAGTAACTAGATTACAACCACAGTCAACGTTTCCAAGATTATCAAGATAATATCTACACCACAAATGAAACTAATAAAAAGGGTCTTTTCACATTGGGTTTTCCCCCAATATTGAGATCTGCAATGTTTTTCTTGCAGGAATCACAACTGAATCCACTATAAATTAACTGGATCTATTGGATGTGTTTAGGTCTGCTTAAAAGCAAACTGACCCATCATAGCCGTTATGGCTTGGATACAGCAGATCTGTCACCAGATTTCACAAAATAAATTAGCTTAAATTATTAAATAGAGTTTACTGACCAAATGAGGTTGAAGGTTTCCTTGTCTACTATCAAATCGCTCATTTTTATATCAGGATATTACAGCTATTTGGTTATGGATTTTCAAAGCAAGTATAGGCGCCTCATCAGGTCTAAGATCTATCTAAAAGTGAACGCAGTTTGTATTTTGAAATCTGCTTACAGAAGGAAGCTGGTGATTACAGAGTCTCAAGCAAAGACATACATGACGTACAGTGAACCACACATGACCTGACAAGCAGAAACAAAGATGACATGTCTCATCCATGACCTAAGGCTGCTCTTCCCCGAGACTAAAGACAGATTCTGCAGACTTTACATTGGGCCTGCCTTCAGTCTCAACAAGAGCTGAGAGTGCTTCGGAACCCGGAAGTCTCCATGGTTAAAACTTTAGACATTTCTCTATGACATTTTCTAAAAGTGTAGTTACACTTTAAGTTCGTACGCGGTTCACTCATTTTTTTAAAACACAAAAAAAAAAAAAAAGACCATGATTTTACCTGCTTGAACTGAACCATTACATCTTTTGATAGCTCCATGTCTTTAAACATTCCCTCCAGTTTACTGGTGAAGGCAGCTCCACACTCTACAATTAGCAAAACAACAAGTCAGATTAATCAAGGGAAATGACACTTTCAAAATCAAATTGGATTTAAAATGTTTCATCCTATAAATAATATGGCTTTTAACATAACGAGGTGGTCCAATACCTACAATGCCCTTTATAAATATCTATATTTAAGCCCTCACTACTTTAGTCATTTCTTTATTATAAAACTCCCTACCATTCTCCCTATACAGTAATCACTTTATCTGTGTTTTTTATTTGGACACCACAGGAGGATGGCCTAGCAGTCACTTACCCCTTTTATTGCCCCCCCGCTGGGAGCAGACCATCATCAGGGGAGGCACCTCAATCACTTGCCACTGCTTTGTCACTGCTGTCTTTTGATGATTTCCTGTTTTTTTTTTTTTTGGGGGGGGGGGGGGGGGTGGAGAAGTGACACCATCGTCAATGGCTGCTGACACAATCTCTCTTCTATCACCACTATCGCTTTCCATCAAATGAGATGTCATCAGGGTGTGGTGATAGAAGCAAAATGAATTACAGCGGTCATTAAAGATGAGAGTGGCGGGCTTAGATGAAATGTGGCGGCAGCCACGTAAGCTGCCGGTTCACCCAACTGAAAGAGGGCAGCATCAGAGGAAGGCAGTGAAACAGTTGTGGGAAGCGACCACAGCTCCACCTCATGATGACGTTCTGTTTCGGGGGTAATAGAAGCTGCTGAGGTTTGTAGGATAAACATTATTATGTATTATTACTAGTTTACCCTGGCCAATCATATTGCAAGGTTTGGATTTTAGGGCTCAGACAATAAAAGGAAATTTAAAAACTATATATATATTTCTTATAAAAAACACCACCCAGTGTGGAAGACTGACAGTATGTTAGGATGATCCTGCTAAACAATATAGCAAACAATGATTTTAAAACACACAGACCAATACAATTTACAAAATTACCTAAAGGGTCCCTGGTCTAACCCTAAAGGGGGCTTTACACATAGCGATATCGCTAGCAATATCACTAAAGCGTCACCGATTTTGTGATGCAGCAGCAATATTGCTAGCGATATCGCTATGTGTGATACTTACCTCCGACCGGCTCCCCCGCTGATTATCGCTGATCGCGCAAGATCGGCCGGGTTCATTTCTCGTCGGCCACTTCCTGCTGGCGTCGACGAGTGATGCGTGGACGCTGGCGGGAGGACGTCTTCATCGCCGCATCTGAAAGGTAAGTAACGACTGCTGCTGCATCGCTTTGAGATCTGCCTGTTTGGCAGCTCACTAGTGACCATTTAGCGATGCACCAGCGATCCTGACCGGGTCGTATCGTGGTCGGGATCGCTGGTGCATCGCTAAATGTAAAGGGGCCTTAACTGACCACTGCCTAGCTGTGGAGGTTGGCACCCTGAAGAGAGCGATTGTTTGGCGCCCCCACTCGACGGCGGCTAACCCTGTCTTTCCTCAATAGCCCCTGTGCTAGGAAGGTGGGAATACATATAGATTTTAAGATAAAAAATTAATTGATACAGTAATGCAAAATTAGGGTTAATTTCCTATATCAAGGAAAAATAGTATAATCCAATAGGTATACTGTAAATAATGCAAAATATTTTTAAAATAGCATAATTAATTTTCTGTCCCTCTGACAACTCCTATGGGCACATGTGGGGTGGGAATTCCTTCTATAAGTAAATGAAAAATCTTATTGCAACTGATATAGGGCCCCGACACAGAGGAAGTGTGAACCCATTATTACAAATGAATACAAAAATTGATATAGGGCATGCACAACCTCAGGAAGGAAATTTAAGCAAAGGGACTTATGTCAGAGGAGTCTCACCTCAATGCGTTTCCCCGTCCATACGGTTCATCAGGAGGCCCGTGGATACTGGCTAAGCCAGAGATATAAGGTGCTCTGATGAGGAAAGCATACTTTGGACGGGGAAACGTGTTGAGGCGAAACTCTTCTGATATATATGGTTTTACCCTACTCATAGGACTTTCTTGCTACACAATAAAGGGGAATTTACACTGAAAGATAAATGTGAATGCGCTTTATTAAAAATGATTGTTTCACGATGGTTTCATAGCCTGATGAATGAGCAAAACGCTGGTTCATCAGATGAAATGATTTTATGTGCAGTGTAAAATATCATTGTTCTTGGTAGTACATCTTCCCATGTAAACAGGACTCGATCTCCTGAGAACCGTGGTGGTATACTCGCACTGACCATCTAGAACAGTGTGCATTGTTTGCTTTGGCCTGCATTCAACCAAGTGCCAATCGGTAAGATTATCGGGCTGCTGGCCGGTCCATGTACAAGGACCTTTAGATTCACAGTGAAGTGTCACTCTGGAGCTACTTTTTATAATCTATTAGAGAAATCGGAAATACTCTCCACCACTCCCTATAACTCATAGCTTGCTGCTTGGAACTGAATAATCCATTCTGAAAGTTTGACTGTATAGATCCATGTCCGCAGCCAGTAGCTTTGGTATTTATATACAGTGCTGTGCAAATGAATTGGGACAAAGCATTTTTTTTAAGTAAAATCGTAAGTCAGTGATTCCAACCAGTTTTAACTGCTTTGTACAGGCACTCACACCTTTTCAGAGCAGTTAAAACTGGTTTGAATCCCTTCTGGTAACCAACTTACAATTTTACTTAAAAAAAATGCTTTGTCCCAATTCATTTGCACAGCACTGTATTTCATAATGCTTTGCCAGAAAATTTGACAGAGGGCATTGGAGCACAGCCGGATGACTCCTACTAGGCCATCGTTACAGTTAGGATGAGAAATATTTGTACAGGGACACAAGTTTTGATATTTTAGCCGTTTACCGAAACACATCCAACTGAAAAAATCCAGCAATCTAAAAAACAAATGTAATTATTCAAATTTCACATTTACTGAAAATCAATTAAAACATATTGAAGAGGAATTGGAAAAGAGGACATACAAAATTGGAGAAAGGGTGACGGCATTTCCAACCTGCATGGTTCTTGCTCATATCCACTAGTGTTTATTGATGATGTGACTGAAGACAGAAGCAGCCGGATGAATTCTGAAGTGTACAGGGATATACTTGCAGCTTAGATTCAACCAAATGCAGTAAGGTTCATTGGACGGCGCTTCACAGTACAGATAGACAATGACCCAAAATATACTGCAAAAGCAACTCAGGAAGTTATAAAGGCAAAGAAGTGGTATTCTGCAATGGCCGAGTCAATTACTAGATCTCAACCCTATGAAGCATCCACGTTACATGCATAAGACAAAACTTATGGCAGAAAGACCCACAAACATGTAACAACTGAAGTCATCTGTAGTAAAGGCCTGGCAAGGCATCACAACGGAGGAAACCCAGCAATTGGGGACGTATATGGCTTCCAGACTTCAGACAGTCATTTCACAGGATATTTGTTTTCAAGCCCTTTAATTAAACCTAAAAGTCTACACTTCAGTTACAGCTTAATTTTATTTCAAATAATACATAGTGGAATGCAGAGCCCAAATCACAAAGATTTGGTCACTGTCCAATTATTTCTGAACTTAACTGGATATCAACTATTCCAAATTTTACGCAGGATCTTTTAGAGCTGCAGGTTTTCATTTGGTAAAATTCAAAGGAAACCTGTCACACTACAGACCGATCTTTGGACATGACAGTATAGAAAAGGAGAAGTTGAGCAGAATGGTATATAGGTTTGAAGGGAAGACTCAATTTAACTCATACATGACTACAGTGGGCGGTCCTACTCAGTGACTGACAGCTATCGACACGCACAGTCATACATCCAAGACTGTCAATCACTGAGCAGGACCGCCCCCTGGGCTTATTCATACAAACGCCAGGGATTTCAATGACGAGACAGCAAGAATTTCCCAGAAACATGGATTTTTGTGAGTACTCACCGTAAAATCCTTTTCTCCGAGACGCTCATTGGGGGACACAGAGACTGTGGGGTGTGTGCTTCTGCCGTCTGGAGGCCGACACTAAGTGTACAAAAAAAGAGTTAGCTCCTCCTCCGCCGCATACACCCTCGCCCCTAGGCCGGGCGTAACTCAGTTTAGTGCATAAGCAGTAGGAGAACGCGCCTTAAACTCAGGCAAGAAACTATATGTCTGAAAAAGGGGGCCACCCTAAACCTTGTACAAGGATTTGTATAACTCAAAATAAGTAAATGCCAACTGGCTGATAGGGTGGGTGCTGTGTCCCCCAATGAGCGTCTCGGAGAAAAGGATTTTACGGTGAGTACTCACAAAAATCCATGTTTCTCCTTCGTCTCATTGGGGGACACAGAGACTGTGGGACGTTCTAAAGCAGTCCTCTGGGCGGGATCTTAGCTCACCCAATCCATGCTAATTTGCGCCCCTGATTAGAGGTGCGCAACTGCTGCCTGGAGAATCTTTCTTCCCAGGCTTGCATCCGAGGATGCCTGGGTATGTACGTTATAATGTTTGACAAACGTATGCAAACTGGACCAGGTAGCTGCTTTGCACACCTGCTCCGCTGAAGCCTGGTGTCGCAGTGCCCATGAGGCACCCACTGCCCGTGCCGAGTGAGCCTTGATCCCTGCCGGAACAGGCGTGCCACTGATTTGATAAGATTCTTGGACCGTCAGGCGAACCCATCTGGCCAAAGTCGCTCTGGACGCAGCGAGCCCCTTCCGCCGCCCCTCTGGAACCACGAATAGAGAGTCTGTCTGGCGGAATGGCGCTGTCCTTGTCACATACCTTCTAAGAGCTCTTACCAGATCCAGGGTGTGCAAAGCCTTTTCTACCCTGTGCACCGGTGCCGGGCAAAATGAGGGTAAGACAATGTCTTCGTTGATATGAAATGCAGACACAACCTTCGGCAAGAAGGGAGGAGCTGGCCTTAAAACTACCTTATCTTTATAAAAGGTCAGGAACGGCGGTTTACAAGATAAGGCCGCCAATTCCGAAACCCGCCTAATAGACGTTATAGCTACTAGAAAAACGACTTTTCTGGACAGGTAAGGCAAGGAGACCTCTTGCAATGGTTCGAAAGGAGCCTCCTGAAGGGCCCTGAGCACCAAGTTCAGGTCCCATGATTCCGTCGGCGCCTTATAGGGGGGTACTAAATGTGCGACCCCTTGCATAAACGTCCTAACCTGCCAGACGGAAGCGACTTTTCGTTGGAAAAGCACCGACAGGGCCGAGATTTGCGTTCTGAGCGAACTCGGAGCCAACCCTGCGTCCAGCCCTGCCTGTAGAAAAGCCAGTACGTTGGGGATCGAAAAAACCAGAGGAGCCACTTCACGATCCCTACACCAACGGAAAAAATCTTTCCAAGTTCGATGATATACTCTCGCCGAGGAAGGCTTTCGGGCACTCACCATCGTGGCCGCCACATCGCGCCTGAATCCTGCCTGTGTTAACAGCCAAGATTCAATGGCCACGCCGTCAAACACAGGGCCCCTAAGTTCGGATGGCAGATCGGCCCCTGGGACAGTAAGTCCGGCCGATCTGGAAGACGCCAGGGTACGTCCACCACTAGTTGAACCAGATCTGCATACCAGGCCCGCCGGGGCCAGTCTGGGGCCAGCAGAATTGCTGGAACCTTCTCTCTCCTTATTTTCCTGATAACTCTTGGAAGCAGCAGCAGCGGGGGGAACAAGTACGGGAGACGAAACTGGCTCCACGGGAGCACCAGAGCGTCTGCTGCGATTGCCTGCGGATCGAGGGATCGAGCGACAAACCTTTGTACTTTGGCATTCTCTCTGGACGCCATAAGGTCCACGTCTGGTGTCCCCCACCGTTGGCAGATCTGCTGAAAGATCTCGGGGTGCAGGGACCATTCCCCTGCCGCGACCCCCTGTCGGCTGAGAAAATCTGCCGCCCAGTTTTCGACTCCTGGAATGTGCACCGCTGAAATTACCACGCGGTTCTTCTCTGCCCAACGCAGTACCAGTCCGACCTCGCGCATGGCTGCCTGGCTGCGCGTGCCCCCTTGATGGTTGACATATGCTACTGCTGTAGCATTGTCCGACTGGATGCGCACCGGCCGGTGTCTCAGGAAACACTGGAAATGTTGCAGGGCCAATCGTATTGCCCGTATCTCCAGAATGTTGATCGGGAGAACTATCTCCTGAACGGACCACCGCCCCTGGGCTATGTGACCCTGGAAAACTGCTCCCCAACCTTGCAGGCTTGCATCGGTCGTCACCACCAACCATTGTTCCGGGGGAAAGGGTTTCCCCTGGACCAGAGACGAGTCGCGAGTCCACCACCGGAGTGAACCTCGTACCAGCGGAGACAACTTGCACCGATGACTGAGAGACAGCAGCCTCCGGTCCCATGCTGTCAAGAGCGCATGCTGAAGCGGACGGAGATGGAACTGGGCAAACGGGATTGCTTCCATCGCCGCCACCATTCTGCCCAACACACTCATGCCGTACCGGATGGATCTGGTGCCCGGCTGTAGAAGGTTCCGTACCCCTTGCTTGATTTTCTGCGCCTTGTCCTGAGGGAGGATCACCAGCCCCCGGGAGGTGTCGAAAATCATGCCTAGGAACACGATTCTTTGGGCTGGAACCAAGGACGACTTGCTCCGATTGATCAACCAGCCCAGACGGGCCAGGGTATCCAGAGTGATACTGACATTGTCCTGGCACTCCTGAAACGACGGCCCCTTTACCAAAAGGTCGTCCAGGTAAGGTAACACCGTTATGCCCCGTGCATGCAGGATGGCCATAACCACCGCCATTATCTTTGTAAAGACTCTGGGGGCAGTGGCTAAGCCGAAGGGCAGAGCCACAAATTGGAAATGTCGTCCTCCGATCGCAAATCGCAGGAACCTCTGGTGTGGGGGAAATATCGGAATATGCAGATATGCATCCTGCACATCGATCGAGGCCAGGAATTCCCCTGGATCCATGGCTGCAATGACCGAGCGGAGGGACTCCATCCGGAATCGCCTGACCCTGATGAATCTGTTCAGGATCTTTAGATCCAGTACTGGCCTCACAGTCCCGTCTTTTTTGGGGACCGAAAACAGATTGGAGTAAAACCCCTGCGACTCTTCGCCCTGCGGCACTGGGGCGATGACCCCTTTGCGCTGTAGCGTCATTATAGCCTGTAACAAACTTTCCGCCTGCGAATCTGTCTTGGAAAGTCGGGAACGGAAGAATCGCTGTGGTGGCCGTCCGACAAACTCTATCTTGTACCCGGACGATATTAGTTCTGCCACCCAAGTGTCGCGTGTCACTGCGACCCAAACGTGGCTGAACCCTAGTAGGCGTCCGCCCACTCTGTCGTCCGTAGGTACGGAGCGCCTCCAGTCATTTAGCTGGAGGTTTTTGGGACCTGGCCCCCCTCGCTCTGGGCAAACGGCCTCGGCCTCTACCCAGCGGATTGGCCCTGTAAGAGGCTTGCTTTTCCCTACTCTGGCCATCGTTTGCGGAGGAGTATGCCCTGGCCGAAGTCCCCCCCCAGGGGCTACGAAAGGGTCGAAAACGCCTCTGCGTTTGCCTGAATGCCGGGCAACTTCTCTGCTGCGGGAGGAAACTACTTCTCCCCCCTGTGGCTTCTGAGATAAGCCTATCCAGCTTCTCACCGAACAGCCGATTGCCCTGAAAAGGCAATGAGGTTAAGGATTTTTTAGAGATAGAATCCGCTTTCCACAGCCTCAGCCATAATGCACGCCTAATGGCGATCGCATTCGCTGCCGCCACAGCCGAACACTCGGCTGCGTCCAGTGAGGCGCTGACAAGATAATCACTCGCTCCTGATATCTGATTTGCCACCTCCAAGACCTCCGCGGGCAGATCCCTGTCTTGGAGGGCCTTATACAGAGCGTCCCCCCACGAAACCATGGCTTTAGCCACCCAAGTTGCCGCAAAGGAGGGGGCCAGAGCCGACCCTGCTGCCTCATATACCGAGCGGGCAAGCCCGTCCATGAGGCGATCAGTTGGGTCCTTTATAGAAGAAACACTGGGTATCGACAATAGCGATCTTGATGCTAAACGTGATACTGGTGGGTCCACTACTGGCGACTCTACCCAACCCTTATGGAGCTCAGGAGGAAACGGATACTTTGCTTGCAGCGCTTTTTGCATTGCAAAACGCTTATCCGGGTGTTCTCTATGTTTCTGGACTAGCTCCTCAAACTCCGGATGCGTGGCAAACCTTCTATGTGGTCGCCTGGATTTCTTGAAAGAGACCTTGTGACCTGAGGCTGTGGGCACATCGTCCTCGATCTCTAATGTCTGGTTGACTGCCTCAATGAGACTGTCCACCGAGTCCTGGAACCCCAGGCTTTCTAGATTCCAGGCCTCCTCCTCCTCGCCTTCATCCTGATCGCTCCCTGAGCTCAGCGACGGGGAACGGGATGCCCTAATACCCGCCGCCGAAGCCCCGGAGGGCCCGGCCGACGGGGAACGAGCCCTTTTGATATGAGCTTGCCTGGTACTGGAGCGACCTCTAACGGTTGGAGGGTCCTGAGACGAGGACGAGCTATCTTCCGCTGGCAGACCACCATTCTTGTTCCTGCCCGGGCCTTGAAGGCAGGGTAGAAGGAGGAGGAGGGTAACCCCTTCCCTGACAACCAGTGCGGTTCTCCAAACGGAGTTACACTCACCCACCGGCAGGGTCCCACTCCTGTTTGAAGTACCCCGGGAAGCTCCGGATGCGTGGACGCGAGGTGGTAGGGCGGAAGTCTCCTCTCCGGGACCTGTGCGCCCGCCGTTTTCCACCCCTTGACCTCCAGGCCTCCTGCTCCTATACAGAGCGTCTCCCCGACGTTAGTGGGCGGGACTTCCGGCTACCACCGGAAGTCGGCGCGCGGCCTCGCGCGATACTCACGAACCTCCTCCTGCAGCGGGGGCCGCGGCCGCCGGCGGGCTTCCGGCCGCACTCCGGTACACGCGGTGTGCGGCGTCCGGGTGCAACGCCACTCTGGCTACCGTTACTCACCGGGGCAAACTTGCGGTGCGCTCCAGGAGCGGATCCCCCAATATTAAAGGTGAGCAGGGCCATCCGCCGTGGGCTCCATCCCCGGCAGGGGGGGGGGGACACTTCTGGTACCGGTTTCTTCCCCCTGTACTCGCCACGTCCACTAACTAGATCGGCTCACCTGCGCCTCCAATTCAGCCCCTGGACTCACTACCAAGGGGTGGAAGGGGCCTCCATACATTGTTGTTGTAGGAGAGGAACAACGTGGAGGCTGACCCCTGGGTTCTGCTCACACGTGCTCGCCTGATGAAGTTATGGGGAAACCGAATCCTCTTATCAGGACGCGTTGCCCCTCTTTTAAAAAATAAAAAATAAAAATAGTTGTCTGGCAAAAAGTCCCAGATGTGTCCCTCGGTGCGGGAGAGGACACGTGGAGGGTTACTCACACGTGGTCGCCCGTTGATGATTTGGGGAGATCGGATCCTCTCTATAGGATCCGTCGCCCCTGTCTTATCTTCATAGAAAAAAAGGGAAAAAAAAAATCTAGTCTGGAGCTCCAGACTGCGTGTGCCTCCATCAGACACTAAGCAAAAACTGAGTTACGCCCGGCCTAGGGGCGAGGGTGTATGCGGCGGAGGAGGAGCTAACTCTTTTTTTGTACACTTAGTGTCGGCCTCCAGACGGCAGAAGCACACACCCCACAGTCTCTGTGTCCCCCAATGAGACGAAGGAGAAAAGTGTATATAAATCTGATGAGCTCCTTTTTCAACATGACAGGTTCCATTTAATCAGAAGTAACAGTTTTAGCAGACAGGTGATACACCATCATTGCTTAGAACCAACGTAGCTGTGTTTTAACTTATTTTATACAATAGTTGGGCCTTCATTTAACAGGTGTTCAGCCATCAAACTACCAACTAATGTGTATGACCACCTTGAGGCACAGGATTTTCTGAGAGTGGCAGAAGCGTGTGCCCGTGCAACAGAGTTGAAGTCAACAGCAGTGTGCAAATTGCAGTAGACTGCAGGGAAGGAGATGATGGGTTGGAGATAGCTTTACACGATATACAGGAAACGGCCGAGACAAGATTTTGTGACAACAGTAAGATACACAGGGCTAAACAGATACGTGGTTGTCACCAAAGGCACTCAAAAAGGCCTAGGGCGGTGTTTTGCACTCCAATCTTGATTAAGTGGGTGCTGAAGTAAGATGTGCCAAAATTATTAAGAGCCATGCATCTCTTAATGAATTGGGCAAATCTTTCAACTGCTCTTTCCCAGTGTAATTGGGACTGGAGTACATATCTATAGTAATTTACATCACTTTTGTGGCATAACTTATGATGTCAGTTGCACTCAGCTCTGACCCCCTCATCACTAAACTTCACCCTCCCCCACAAGCTTTTTATATATTTGGTAAAACACCAAGGTCACAATTTTTAGTATAAATACTTTAGGCTGTGTACCCACGTAAGTGTTTTTTTCGTGTTTTTCCTGGGAAGGAGTCAATTTTTTTCTGCATATGTGGGTACATAGCCTTAAACAGTTTTACACCACAATTCTGGATCGGGGCCTTGGACTGATGTCATGCCACAGACAAGAGAAATTCTGCCAATATTTTTACTCATAAATATATAAAAGACAGAAGTGACATGATTACAGGTGAACAGCAAAGCAGCCGACAGCACAACGGAGGAATGGATGCCAGTTCAAAGGTTCATGGACCCAAATGAACAATAGTCCAAAATAAGGAAGAGGAACAGCATCCGGTCTGGGTGAAAAATTGTATCCAAAATTTATTCTGCCAGTATAAAATACAACGTTTCGTCCATATTGTGGCCTTTTTCAAGTATAACATAACAGTACATATGGTGGCCTTTTATAGTGTGGCACAGCCAATCACCATCTAGGTAACACCCATCACAAAGAATCTATATATAAAATACATATAAATACATCCATCAGTTACATGTATATTCAATAACACAGCTTATCCAATCGTTAACAATGATGATCATAATCATATTAAAGATATTACAAAAACATCTCATATATAAACATCAATCCCCAAATCAGCCCACCAATGGTCGTAATGCATCAAAGGTATCCATAGAAATAACACACCAATCACTTGCAGTAATACATATCCATATATGAACCGCCAATCCCTAGTCACATAATAGTGGCGCCAACCCCAATGGACCAATCCTGTGTGGACTCACAAACCCCTATATCGGCAGAGTTCCCTCTCCCCATATGACAGCATCAGCCAGAGCCAGGTCACATCAGGAGCGCAGTCTGATGATGCGCGCTACAAGGCCACGGCGAGTGCGCCGCCCATCCTCGCCCAGGCCAGGTCACGTGAAGAGTTTGGAGAATCCACCTGGGCGTCCCATAGTGTCTGGGAGGGGTCACTATGTAATAAGGTTTCGATTTTTCTTGATAAAGTATTGCGACGTTTTGCTACCTCAGCACGGTCTTATATTGTGGACACAAATGATTTTCTACAAAAAATCAGTGACGTTAAGGTTACTCCTCACATGATACTTGCATCCTTTGATGTGGTTTCTCTATAAACGTCTATTGAGCATGATAGGGGTTTGGAGGCCGTCGATGTGGTGCTGACAGGCTCGGACATGGCGTCAGAGTGTGCACAGCTGGTCCTAGCACTGTTAGGTTTCATCCTCAGGAGAAATTATTTTCTCTTTGGGGATGATTATTACCTACAGTTGCGCGGTACCGCCATGGGGTCCAATGTGGCCTCAACCTATGCAAACATCTATATGGCGGTATTCGAGGACCGGTATGTGTACAATTCCACCCACTGGTGCCATGTCCGGGCCTGGTGGCGCTAAATCGACGATATATTTTTTGTATCTGGGATGGTAGTCTGGAAGATGTTCTTGATTTTCAAAATGAATTGAATAATGTATTCTCTGAGTTGAAGTTTACACTGACCTACTCTTATGATCAGGTCCAATTTTTGGATACGTTGGTTTATAAGAAAGATGAGTCTCTATATACCGATCTTTTTATAAAAGAGACAGATAGGAACAGTCTGTTGGTATTTGATAGTAATCACCCAAGACGGATGGTGGAGTCACTACCATGGAGTCAAATGTTACGTGTACGGAGGATTGTTAAAGAGGATAATAAGTTGGACCTAAGATTGGATCAGATGTGTACAAAATTTATTAACAGGGGTTACCCGATGGATCGAGTTAATTCTTATAAAGTTAAGGCTCAAAATATATCGGTAGAGGATTCTAACCGTAAGTGAATCAAAGGGCCTAAGAGACGAGTTCCTTTTGTCTCAACATATTGTCCAGTTAGTGGCAGGATTGGAGGTATCTTGAACAAACATTGGAGCCTCTTACAGAAGGGTCTACCCCAGATATCAGAATTTGTGGATAGGCCTTTACTTTCATATAGACGTGGACATAATCTTATAGATAGATTGGTAAAGTCAGATATTGGTTCATCAAAAGTTAACATACAAAGGACAATATGTCCTCTGAAGATGGGCAATTTTCCATGCTTGGGATGTGCCTGTTGTGGCAATATGTTAAAAGGTGACAGTTTCAATCACCCTCGAACTGGAAAAAAGTTTTCTATCAAGGAGAGGTATACGTGTTCGTCAAGTTTTGTGATTTACCTGATTTTGTGCCCATGTGGGCTTATGTATATAGGAGAGACTACTATGGAGATTAGGGCTCGCATTAGTAAGCATAAGAGTACGATTAGGACTAAACTAGTGGAGTTGCCGATTCCGAAGCATTTCTTAGAATGCAGACATTCAGTGAATCAGTTACGATTTAGAGTGATAGATGGGGTTCCTGTATTAAGACGTGGGGGTGATGGGGTTAAGATGCTGAAAAAAAAGGAGTTGAGATGGATATCGATTCTTGATACGTTGCAACCAAGGGGTTTGAACTTGGACTACAATTTGCATACTTGTGTCACCTAATCCCTCATCTTGTGCCATTATTCTTTGTTATGGATATATATTTACTTATGTGGCCTTTATGGTTTTTTAATTAAATATTTTTTATTTTTTAGTGTCTATAGGTGATACATTTGAAAGAATGGAGGACACGGGGACTGAACAGTCCTGAAATTATGAAGAGGATGTTGTCCTTATTGAATTTTGTCGTTGTTTCTTGCCTGCCATTCCCCGTGCCCTCTTTTCTCTTCTCTTCCTTTTTTTCTTTTTCTTTTTTCTTTTTTGTAAATATCCCAGTTTTGCTCCTTATATAATGTACAACATTTATGAATCTCATGAAGTACGGAATATTATTAAATTTACCATGGATGTGGTTTTTTGATTCTAAATGTTTCTTTTTGGGAGCATTTTTGGTCTATTTGTGTGGACTCATTAATTTAAATGTGGCTTTACATTTGCTCTTATCTATCAGCGCATGTGCGGGGTTACAAGGGAGTGTTGTGTGTGATCGCGCGCTCTGGGCCTCTGCGCGTGCTCGGTCCTCCCCGGTGGACGGGTCGTGTGGCTGATTCCTCACATAGCACCGCGCATGCGCGGTGTTCGGTGATGGTGTCTTCACGTGACCTGGCCTGGGCGGGGATGGGCGGCGCGCTCGCCGTGGCCTTGTAGCGCGAGTCATCAGACTGCGCTCCTGATGTGACCTGGCTCCTGCTGATGCTGTCATATGGGGAGAGGGAACTCTGCCGATATAGGGGTTTGTGAGTCCACACAGGATTGGTCCATTGGGGTTGGCGCCACTATTATGTGACTAGGGATTGGCGGTTCATATATGGATATGTATTACTGCAAGTGATTGGTGTGTTATTTCTATGGATACCTTTGATGCATTACGACCATTGGTGGGCTGATTTGGGGATTGATGTTTATATATGAGATGTTTTTGTAATATCTTTAATATGATTATGATCATCATTGTTAACGATTGGATAAGCTGTGTTATTGAATATACATGTAACTGATGGATGTATTTATATGTATTTTATATATAGATTCTTTGTGATGGGTGTTACCTAGATGGTGATTGGCTGTGCCACACTATAAAAGGCCACCATATGTACTGTTATGTTATACTTGAAAAAGGCCACAATATGGCCGAAACGTTACGATTACAGGTGAAGTCATATGGAAAACTGATCTACTAACTGGCTAAGAGGGAAAAGCCTGGGCATTGTACTCACTTACACAGTCATTTCCAAGGCCCGGGAAAGCCTGGGCATTGTACTCACTTACACAGTCATGTCCAAGGCCAGGGGAAAACCTGGGCATTGTACTCATTTACACAGTCATTTCCAAGGCCAGGGGAAAATCTGGGCATTGTACTCATTTACACAGTCATTTCCAAGGCCCGGGAAACCCTGGGCATTATACTCCTTTACACAGTCATATCCAAGGCCCAGGAAAACCTGGGCATTGTACAGTCATGGCCAAAAGTTTTGAGAATGACACAAATATTAATTTTTACAAAGTCTACTGCTTCATTTTTTCTAATGGCAATTTGCATATACTCTAGAATGTTATAAAGAGTGATCAGCTTAACAGCAATTACTTGCAAAGTCAATATTTGCCTAGAAAATGAACTTTATCCCCCAAAACACATTTCAACATCATTGCAGTCCTGCCTTAAAAGGACCAGCTAACATCGTTTCAGTGATTGCTCCATTAACACAGGTGTGGGTGTTGATGAGGACAGGGCTGGAGATCAATCTGTCATGATTAAGTAAGAATGACACCACTGGACACTTTAAAAGGAGGCTGGTGCTTGGCATCATTGTTTCTCTTCTGTTAACCATGGTTATCTCTAAAGAAACACGTGCAGTCATCATTGCACTGCACAAAAATGGCCTAACAGGGAAGAGTATCGCAGCTAGAAAGATTGCACCTCAGTCAACAATCTATCGCATCATCAAGAACTTCAAGGAGAGAGGTTCCCTTGTTGCCAAAAAGGCTCCAGGGCGCCCAAGAAAGACCAGCAAGCGCCAGGACCGTCTCTTAAAAGTGTTTCAGCTGCAGGATCGGGCTACCAGCAGTGCAGAGCTTGCTCAGGAATGGAAGCAGGCAGGTGTGAGTGCATCTGCACGCACTGTGAGGCGGAGACTCTTGGAGCAAGGCCTGGTCTCAAGGAGGGCAGCAAAGAAGCCACTTCTCTCCAGAAAAAACATCATGGACAGACTGATATTCTGCAAGAGGTACAGGGAGTGGACTGCTGAGGACTGGGGTAAAGTAATTTTCTCTGATGAATCCCCTTTTCGATTGTTTGGGACATCTGGAAAACGGCTTATTCGGAGATGACCAGGTGAGCGCTACCACCAGTCTTTTCTCATGCCAACTGTCAAGCATCCTGAAACCATTCATGTGTGGGGTTGCTTCTCAGCCAAGGGAATGGGCTCTCTCTCAGTCTTGCCTAAAAACACAACCATGAATAAAGAATGGTACCAGAATGTCCTCCAAGAGCAACTTCTCCCAACCATCCAAGAGCAGTTTGGCGATCAACAATGCCTTTTTCAACATGATGGAGCACCTTGCCATAAAGCAAAGGTGATAACTAAATGACTCAGGGAACAAAACACAGAGATTTTGGGACCATGGCCTGGAAACTCCCCAGATCTTAATCCCATTGAGAACTTGTGGTCAATCATCAAGAGACGGGTGGACAAACAAAAACCTTCAAATTCAGACAAAATAAAAGCATTGATTTTGCAAGAATGGACTGCTATCAGCCAGGATTTGATCCAGAAGTTGATTGAGAGCATGCCAGGGAGAATTGCTGAGGTCCTGAAGAAGAAGGGTCAACACTGCAAATATTGACTTGCTGCATTAACTCATTCTAACTGTCAATATAACCTTTTGCTACTCATAATATGATTGCAATTATATTTCTGTATGTGATAAAAACATCTGACAAACACACATAAAAACCAGAGGCCAGCAGATCATGTGAAAATATAATATGTGTGTCATTCTCAAAACTTTTGGCCATGACTGTACTCACTTACACAGTCATTTCCAAGGCCAGGGAAACCCTGGGCATTGTACTCATTTACACAGTCATTTCCAAGACCAGGGGAAAACCTGGGCATTGTACTCATTTACACAGTCATTTCCAAGGCCAGGGGAAAACCTGGGCATTGTACTCATTTACACAGTCATTTCCAAGGTCAGGGGAAAACCTGGGCATTGTACTCACTTACACAGTCATTTCCAAGGCCAGGGGAAAACCTGGGCATTGTACTCATTTACACAGTCATTTCCAAGGCCCAGGAAAACCTAGGCATTGTACTCATTTACACAGTCATTTCCAAGGCCCAGGAAAACCTGGGCATTGTACTCATTTACACAGTCATTTCCAAGGCCAGGGGAAAACCTGGGCATTGTACTCACTTACACAGTCATTTCCAAGGCCAGGGGAAAACCTGGGCATTGTACTCATTTACACAGTCATTTCCAAGGCCAGGGGAAAACCTGGGCATTGTACTCACTTACACAGTCATTTCCAAGGCCAGGGGAAAATCTGGGCATTGTACTCACTTACACAGTCATTTCCAAGGCCAGGGGAAAACCTGGGCTTTGTACTCATTTACACAGTCATTTCCAAGGCCAGGGGAAAACCTGGGCATTGCAATCATTTACACAGTCATTTCCAAGGGCCAGGAAAGCCAGGGCATTGTACTCACTTACACAGTCATTTCAAAGGCCCAGGAAAGCCTGGGCATTGTACTCACTTACACAGTCATTTCAAAGGCCCAGGAAAGCCTGGGCATTGTACTCACTTACACAGTCATTTCAAAGGCCCAGGAAAGCCTGGGCATTGTACTCACTTACACAGTCATTTCAAAGGCCCAGGAAAGCCTGGGCATTGTACTCATTTACACAGTCATTTCCAAGGCCCAGGAAAGCCTGGGCATTGTACTCACTTACACAGTCATTTCAAAGGCCCAGGAAAGCCTGGGCATTGTACTCACTTACACAGTCATTTCCAAGGCCCAGGAAAGCCTGGGCATTGTACTCACTTACACAGTCATTTCCAAGGCCCGGGAAACCTGGGCATTGTACTCATTTACACAGTCATTCCCAAGGCCCAGGAAAGCCAGGGCATTGTACTCATTTACACAGTCATTTCCAAGGCCCGGGAAAGCCTGCCATTGTACTCATTTACACAGTCATTTCCAAGGCCCAGGTTTCTTTTGGTTATTTTTTAAATGATCTAATTCTACTAAAGAAAGGATAAATGCTTCTATCGCATCAATTTGGTGTTTTAATTATAGAAAAAGTAATTGTCGGAGACAATGCTGTGAATGTGATCTAAAGCTGAGATTGCATAATAAAAGGAATCTGCTTTAGTAAGTCTCATTGAATAGACACGTCAGATTCCTAGCATTCTGCAAAATGCTTCACATAATGGTGAGGACTTCAGTGTAAAGAATATTCAGTCACAGAATTTACATGTACATGATGAAAGTTGAACTATTGCTTCACAATGTACTGCACTCTTTCTATCCAGAGTCACATCATCAGTTAACACCAGTAGCCCACTCACATTAGCAGGCACGCCAGCACCATACTAATTCCTTTTCCACGCCAGGCAGATGATCTCGTATGCTTGAGATCATGAGCCATTACTTTCCATCTTCACAGTGTTCTCTTCCCATCACTCTGGAACAAAGGGAACCTGTCCGTAGGATCAACCCTAAGCCGTTTACTTGGGCATGTAGGTCATAACAAGCTGAATAAAACGATACTTTGATATATGTGATTTGAGGTCTTATTCCACATACATGGCTTATGATGGTTGATCCTAGTTACATAGTCCTTTCAACTATGTATTGTCATCTCTCTGCAGCAAGTAATGAGAGTTCCCAAATGCAGGTGCGACAGTCTTGCCCCCTTAATTTGAGAGTATCATGCCTGATTTAGAAGCTTAGATGTCAATTGTTCATTAACCTCTGAGCTTGTGAAAATGAAGGTTCTATATGGTTAATGCAGGTATTTCGTACTACCCCTAGAATTAAAGCTGCAGGCCTATACTTCAATCACATCTTAATGGCATTATTTCAAATCCACTTTAAGTAGCTTAGAGTCATCACTGTCCAAATGTTTCTGTCCACAATTGTACATATTGAGCATACACATATTTACTAACCGACCTCAATAATTAAAAGTCGTACATTAGAGGGGCGCCCCCGTTACAAACATTCATACATACCATGTTTAAGCTTAGATAACATTGATTTCTCCGAATCAACAGATGCACTCTTTCCCACTAACAGTCTTTTAGCCAGGTCTTTCTTATAAAAAGCCTCAAACACATCTTTACCTGTAAAAAAAAAACAAAAAAAACCCCGACAATTTGTACATTAAGAACGGGAGGAAAACACCAAAATCTTATCTCTTAACGTCCAAGGACAGTTTCCACCTTCGTCACAAGGCCAAAATTTTAAACCCGACGTGTCAAATGCTTTCAGTGTGAAAAACAAGATAATCTTGTATTTTTGATACCTATTAACAAAAATAAAACGTACGATGTTACAAAGCAAGCTTTCGGGACTTCTTACTTAGGTCTCTTCCTCAGGCTTGGTGTAACAGTTTCTGAAGAAACACAAATATATGCACAAACAAACAGAAAAAAAAGAGGGGCAAGGTATAATAAATGAACCTTTTATAACGACAAATTGTACTTTATTTAGCAGTAAATTTAGGTCCATCTGATATGCATTTGATTATGAAAAATACAAATTTTTGAATTTTTATGTCCATAAAACAGATAGTCCACCACACAAATTAGATAATAATTAACACTTAGCATACAGTATGTCTACTTTATGTCAATATCATTATAACAACTTTTTTTGTTAGGATGTTAGAGGTGATAACATTTTAGCAGTAAATATTAATTTTTTCAATTAAACCTGTTTTTTAAGAGACCACTTCACTTTTGATGAATCACAAGTGCAAGGAAAAAATGTACTGGCACTGCAGCAATATTCCTGGACTCTCAATATGATACCGGATCAGAACATACGGGTGCCTAGCCACAAGAAGATGCAAAACCTACCGTCCAAAATCCTTTCAGAAGAAAAAGTGACAAATGGCACTCACCGTCCTCAATTGTCCTTTATTGGATATCACATAAAACAGTAGACCATGAAGTGAAAAAGTGCCGGACGATGGCCGTTTCGCGCATGCAATGCGCTACTACGGGTCCCAACTGGTGTGAGAGTAACAAACCTTTTAAAAGGATATGGAAACTCCCATAATTACATGACGTCATCCCAAGAGCTGGGAACTTCTTAACACCACATATACATCCAGAAAAGTGAACTTAAACAAAACAATTAATATACACCAAAAATGCAAATATAAAAAAAGCACAGATTATATTACTGAACCACAAAAAGACAGACTATCAATTTTTTCATTAAAACCCACTGCACTCTGCGCCCGTGTGCGCAAAATCCACCTAGCCTCTTTTCCAAGCTGCATTTTGTACAAACCTCCTCCAAGCGCAGGTGGGTCAAATGTTTCAATACCAGCACACTGCAAAACCGGAGGAATACCGGCATGTTTTTCTCTTATATGACTAATGAGTCTAGGGACACCTTGTCCCCATTATACAATTGTCATGTTCTCTAAAACGTACAAAAAGAGGACAAATTGTTTTGCCGATGTAATGAAAACCACACGGACAAAGCAAAACAAACTACAAAGCGTGTGCGGCAAGATATAAAATCCCGCACCTTGTGTGATATACCCCCCATATTAACATGTTTAGTAGTCAAAAAAAAAGAACAGAACGAACAATGGCCACATTTGAAATTACCTTTCGGTATATTCTTATTCAACCAGTTATTAGACTCTATAGTGATTCCAGGGTACTAGACCTGTCAGTCTAACACTTGTTTGATTCTGCTCACGGCAGACCCAATTCACCAGGCTTGAGCAGCCTATTTTACCTACTCTGCATCCTGCACTCCAAAGCATCAGTACGATCAGTCTCCGCCAGGAATCGGTAAGCTCAGATAACAGATGTAATTGTTCTCTGCAACGACCCTGCTGGTGCTTTGGAGCACAGGTGGCAGCCCCTTCAATTGACCAATGCTGAAATGTGCTTTATAGTTGCAGTGCTTGTCAAATGAAGGGGGTGGCGCTCCAAAGCATTGGCAGGATTAATGCTGAGAACAGAGACGTCTGTCAGCTAAGCTTGGGTGCTCAGACACCCTTGTCAATCATTTTAAGGGAGCTTTGCCTCCATTAGGAGTAGAGTGCCATGCTCTTCCCACTCCGTCTGGATCCTATGCACTGATTTGGAGGGAATAGAACTTAAGAGACAGGAAGAGGTGTCTGCATGTCAACAAAGGATTACGTGACACACACACAGAGATGCACTACTATAAGCAGCATGGGCAATGAAAGTATATTAAAAAAGCCATTGTTATGAAGAGTAAGGACATATAAAAGGGGGTAAAAGATTAGTGAAAAAACACTATTACAGAATGAATCTACATGATTGAGATTGTCAGTAAAAACTAGTCTAGTGCGTATTGCATGAAGTCACCAACATACCGTGAATGAATCTAAAAATGATCATAATTTTATCAAGGCACCGCTCCAGTTCTTCGTCTGTCGCTTCTTTGTTCCCAGAGCGCAACTTAGAATCAACATATTTAGCTGTAATAAAAATGAAACAGAAATAGGAATGTGCAGATCCTTGTAAATAAGAAGCCTAGCGAACATGGTGCAGAAAGTTCTTATGTTATTCATTTATAGTCACATTATGGCTGCATATAGCATCATGCTTTCACCAGAAAATCCTGGACCACATTTATCATTAAAATTAATAAAAAAATTGCAAAGGAAACAGCATGATATGCAAAAGGGCACATATACAATCGCATTTGTTGCTAATGTTTTCCTTCAACAGGGCAGTTTCACACGCAGCATTTCATCCAGAAATTAAGGTTACTGCAGATCACAGGCGGCGGTTCTTACAGTAGCCTCTGCGTGAGCTGGCCACGTGTGACCTGCGGTAACTTAACCGTCGTCACTGCTTTCTCACGCCGCGAGCGGCAACGTCAGTAAGGACGGCTCACAGAAGTTAATGTGAGAACGGCCGCCTGTGACCTGGGGTAACCTTATTTACGTTACTGCTCATCACTGAAGCTGTGTTCTCACGCTACTGGCAGTGTATTCCGGCAGCCGTACTGAAATCACTGCCAAGCACAAAATCTGGATGTAGCAGGGTCGGGGATTGTCGTGGAACGTAGGATGGATTTTACAGGGGATCACTTTGGATTCTTATTTTTTGGTATGGTAATAAATGGGTAAAACAGAGTCAGGGAGTGATTTTTACAATTAAAGGACTTTACTCTGTGTGTGTATTTATTACTTTTGACTACATGGTTAGTAATGGGGGTGCCTTATAGATGCCTCTCCATTACTAACCTCTTGGCTTAGGGTATGGCCAAGAAGTGAATGCAGTAGGACGTGTTTGCTTGGAGCTCCTGCCGTATACATCCTGTAAAAGCCATAAGGGCCCCGTCACACATGGCAACGCACCAGCGATCCCGACAACGATATGACCTTGTCAGGATCGCTGGTGTGTCGCTACATGATCGCTGATGATCTGCCAAATAAGCAGCTTCACCAGCGATCAGCACCAGCGACACGCGGGTAACAAGCGACGCATGTCGCTTAGTTACCCACTATGTACCTTAGTTACCAGGGAGCTGGTAACCAAGGTACACATCGGGTTTCTAAGCGGCGCGCGGCACTTAGAAACCCGATGTGTACCTTGGTTACCAGCTCCCTGCACCAGCATGCTGGTAACTAAGGTACACATCGGGTTTCTAAGCACTGCGTGCCGCTTAGAAACCCGATGTGTACCTTAGTTACCAGCGCCAGCTCGCTGATCGCTGGTCTCCCGCCTGCCACACGCAGCGATGCGTGCTGGCCAGCGGGAGACCAGCGATCATAAAAATGTCCTGGCCATTCCAGGACTATCAGCAATACCCGGCAGGGGGGTCGGTCGCTGGTAAGTGTCACACACAGCGATCTCGTTGGTGAGATCGCTGTTGCGTCACAAAACTTGTGACTCAGCAGCGATCTCGCTAGCGAGATCGCTGTGTGTGACGGGGGCTTTAGAGCGGACAGAAAACAGGTGAGGGACAGAAAACAGACTCCCTGCTGTCTCAAACTGCCTGGAGTCCAGAGGTGTGAAATCTGGGGCTGGAGGTGCAATGATGAGATCAAAAAGACAAGAGAGAGAGGAGGAAGGAGTAGAGGCTGGAATCCAAGATGGCCTCCGCACAGCAGGAGAGAGGAGAGATCTGTCTGAGGAGGCAGCTGCAAAACTCCAAAAGTTTGCTAGGAGGTTTGCTTCCACTAGCATGGCAGCAAAGAGGTAAGTACAAGAACTGGGGGCAGCAGCTGGAGGAGGATCCAGATATAGAGCACTGCATCTGGAGGAAGAGAGAGACACAGATTCCTCTGATATGGAGATGCTGCAGGCATAGAGTGCAGAGGCGGGGGAGGGGAGTTTTGGGGAGGCAGGAGATAATGCTTCTTTAATAGGCTCCCCTTCTCTGCAAGATGTCCTTAATGCTGTGAATACAAGCAGTCTCAGTATTAATAAACTGCTGGGCCAAATACAGGAGTCGATTTCTACCATACGTCATGATGTGCAGAAAGGGGCAGAATGAACAAAAGCAGTGGAGGGCAGAGTGAGTGTGTTGGAAGATGCATTTGCCCCAGTGTGCAGAGAAGTGCAGAATCATACACAGGCGATTAATGCACTGATGGAAAAAGTGGATGATTTGGACTAGAATCGGTCACGAAGAAATAACGTCAGGCTGATAGGGGTCCCTGAGAAAATGGAGGGGAATGAGCCAGACAGCTTCTTTGAAAAATGGTTGCTGGAGACTTTTGGAAGGGACACCCTCACCATTATTTGCTATTGAAAGAGATCAGAGTCCCCACAAGACATAGACTGGTGGGCAGTTTTCCTAGGCCCATACTGATAAAAATATTACACTATAAAGACCGGGAAAAGCGAGGGAGAAACAGGACATAAAGCTGGGGGGACAGAGTTTCTTTCTTCCCGGATTTTTCTGCAGAAGTCCAGAGGAGAAGATCCCTGTTTTTGGACATAAAAAGAAGAATGAGGACACTGGGCCTGCAGTACTCAAGGATATACCCAGCCAAGCTTAGGGTGGTAGCACTGGGCACTACGACATTCTTTATTTCACAGAAGCATGCACTTAGTTGGCTGGACAGTCATGAACAACCCCTTGGCTTGATGCCAGCTGACATTACACAGCTGACATCAAGCCTGCAACCATTACTCCACTTGCCAACATACCAGGGCAAGCTGGAAGAGCCAAAGCTCATCACTGGAATTGGTGCATCTAATAGATGTACCATTTATTGGGCAGCTGAGGGCTAGTGTTATTAGTCTGGGAAGTGGCCAATAACCATGGCTCCTTCCCAGCTTATCAAGATCAGCCCGCAGCTGTCTTTTTAGCCTTTGCTGATTATTAAAAATAGGTGGAATCCCCACATCATTTTTTTGGGGGGGTCCCCTCTTTTTAATAACAAGTTTAGGCTAAACAGAGAGAGGTGAGCTGATATTATTAGGCTGGGAACCTTTATGGACATTGGCCCCTTCCCAGAATAATAACACAAGCCCTCAGCTGTCTGCTTTCCCTCAAGTGATTAAGAATAAGGGGGAACCAATGCTGTATTTTTAATATATTTCATGCACGCTATTCACGGACAGTGGGTGCTGACTACAACTGTCATTAGCGTCGCTTGGTCTAGCTGATCGCAGGAAGACCAAGCAAGGATGATGAGAGTTGTATTCAGCACCCAGAAGCCTGGGAATAGCGCTAACTGTAATGCTATTTAATTCTGAGATGTGTCACACATATGTCATCCATGTGTCATCAGTGAGCACATGTGCGACACGCACTTCGTCCGTGGTGCCGGAAAAAAAACGACATGTCTGCAGGATTTTCGCATGGACACACAGTCTGTGTGAGAAACATGACATGTGTGCAGCACCAATGGAAACAATGGGAGTGCATGTGTCCTTAAAAACCAGACCGCATACAGACACAAAAAGCAGTTGTGTGCGGGGGCCTAAATGTGTATTGATACATAATGGTACTGATTAGTTCATCTTCAATGTTAACACAAGAGATATTTTGCATATGCAACTTTTTTGCTGAATTCTAATGGCTATTAGGTACTCAGCAATTTTTTTTACCTATCAGTTCTGCTGGCTTATTCGCTCTCCTGTTGATAAATGTTTCAAATGATTCCTTCATGACATTGACGAACTTCTCATTTTTCTGGAAGCAGACATCAATGATATGATCCACCTTATCCTTGAAATCCAGCAACTCCTGCACCATGTCCTTATCTTTTTCTGGATTTACAACTATCGAGCTACCAAAGATCTGTAGAAGAAAGTAGTGCATAAAGCGAGAATCTTATAAGCAGCAAGGATAAACATTACAAATATAAAATTACATATGGTGTAGCTTATGTAGCTGATTTGCATTCATTTTCCCACCATAAAGAAAAGCTTACGCTGCTAAAGACAAGCCATATCCATAAGGCTAATAAGGCTTCATTACAAGTTTCCACAGAGTAAGCCTAATACCACTCTAGAGAGCTCGGCTTATAATTGAATTTATAAACATTTCTTTCTGCACCTCACAGATGCATGGACTAGGTAAAATTGTATCTTTATGGAGCAAAACCTTGTTAAAAGGGGGTGGCTGTAAGCAGTATACACTTGAGCTGGATAGAGCCACTGTCTGCTTCTGCCAAGTTGAACAGGCATTCAGTGGCTATCAATCCATGGACCTCTCTACAAGTGATGTCTGACAGCAGAGGGTGCATTGGAGGCAGGTGGAAGACAATTCTGCCACTACATGGGTGAAGCACAATGACTTGGGAGAAGGAGGCATGCATTGCCATGGTTATTAGGAGAAGCAATGTGACTATTTGGAGGGGATACACAATTTGTACTAATAGAAAAATAATAGGCGCAAACATGGACAGCTCTTTGATATAGCTTGGGTTGACATTTCATCGATTCCTTTTTTGGGCCACTAACTTTAACTATTGCTCTATTGAAATACTAATCTGCCTATTTCTGATGGACATTATTCTGGGTGCTTGGAAACAGAGCAGTAACTGTAATCACTCATTTGGGAAGGTTAAAAGGAACCATTACTGTCAGCTGACTACAACAGGAATCTGCAAGTGTAACGCTGGGGTCACAACTCCAGTACATATGTGCACACTACTAACTTTCAGCCCATGACTTCTAGAAAATAGGTGTCCAGCTTTGGTGTCTATCTATTACCAACATTGCTTTTACTTGCTGGCAGACCGTACAGGGCACAGAACTATCCACTTATGGAAATACACTCAGGTGCATAAATAGATGACATGAACCTCAGATTTACAATTATGCAAATATGATACAATATGTGGTTTCATACTTTAATGTACTCCCCCCAGTGCTGCAGCAGGTTTGACTGACCACCTCTGACCAGACTGAAGAGTTGATACATAAGAGTCAGGTCTGGAACTCTGTTCTCATCCAGCATATTCTTCAGACCTGCGTGTACAAAACCACGCACAGCTATTACAGACAAGCCAGGGTACACAGTGTTCATACATCGCTATATACAGAAGGGAAGAAATACACTGCTGGAATATGTAAAGAGGACCTGTCACCAGGTAAAAAGTGGGCAGCTTTTGATCTTCAATGATTCCTGCTACTACGCTGAGCATTCAGTTTTCTGTTTATGATTCCAGACATATGGGCCTTACTATTTAGTGTTAAAGGGAACCTGTCAGCAGTTTTGGCAGCTATAAGATACGGCCACTGCATTCTATAATGCTGCAGATAAGCCCCCGATCGGACCTGCAAGATAAGAAAAATAAGTTTTATTATACTCATCTGGTGTGGCAGTCTGGTGCGGTACGGTCCGATGGGTGTCGCAGGTCCAGCGCCTCCCATCTTCTTGCGACACTGCCCTCCTGCTTGCTTCATGGCTCCCCGCATCGCACCCCTGCGCAGGTATATTTCTCTGAAAGGTCAGAGAGCCAGCGCCTGTGCGATGCCGGGGAGCCATGAAGCAAGCAGGAGGGCGGCATCGCAAGAAGATGGGAGGCGCCGGACCCAGACCTGCGACACCCATCGGACCGTACCGCACCAGACCGCCACACCAGATGAGTATAATAAAACTTATTTTTTTTTATCTTGCAGGTCAGATCGGGGGCTTATCTGCAGCATTATAGAATGCAGTGGCCGTATCTTATAGCTGCCAAAACTGCTGACAGGTTACCTTTAATTATCAATGGTGTTCACCAAGGAGGAAGTAGGGTAATAATGCAGAGCAGCCTCAAGACCCGCCCCAGAGAAACCGGTGAGCCCCCTTGGTTAAGGCCATAGAAATTAGCACTGAATAAAAAGACTTAAATCTCTGAAACAGTATGGTGGATTTAATGCAATCTAAATAAGGGTGGCAAAAAGAATACAATATTGGAAAATACTGGCCCCTTTTGACCCTGTGACACGTCCTCTGAAACCAGTAATCATGACATGCTGCCGATCTACTGACATCATGTTGTAGATCAGGAGGAGCAGTGTAATGTACAGGTTACTGTTAAAAGATTCAGTTCAATTTCTAATTAATAGAAATCCCTGCTCACTATGGGTGTACGAGTCTGAGGGTAGCCTCACTTGAAGACTAACATCTTCCCTGTACGTGCATGCATTTCAAAATCCAAGTGCGGCAAAATTAGAAAAAAAATAAGTCTAATGAAATTCTGCCATCATTTTTTGGCTTTTGCTTTTCCAGGGTTTTTTGTACAGTAAAAACTACCTGGCAACATGATTATACAGCTCAGTACGATTACAGTGATACTAAACTTTTATAATTTTATTTCTAATGGTTAAAAAATAACTTTTTTAAATGTGTCCATTGATCGAGTTAAGTGATGATTTGTAGGTTTGCATGTCAATCTTTCTATTTTATTTCTGGGTATGTATGGCATTTTGATCTTTTTATTGCATGTTTGAAGGAAGGTGGGATGAATAAAAAATGGCAATTTTGGTGATTCAATTTTTTCATTTATGACTTTTTCTGTATGAGGTCATTAACATTTAATTTTTGTAGATTGGATTTTTAAATTGCACACAGTGATGCCAAATATATTTTTTAATTGTTTTAATTTCCATATTTATAGTATGGTTCAAACATTTATTTTTATTAAATGGGTTGTCCACTACTCGGGACAACCCCTTCTCAATCCCTATGTTTCCCCACCTATACTCACCTCCGATGCAGTACCAGCGGTGTTGGCACTTGGTCTCTCGGCGATTACGCGACATTGTTATGTCATGCGATCTCTGCAGCCAGTCAGCAGTTGCTTCACTCTCCCCGCCTTTGGACATATCACATACATACGAAGGAAGAGAGAGCTGCTGTGGCAGCCATGCTCGTGTTTTGGTGCATTGGGCATTGCAAAGGATGCTCCACTAGCCCTGCACCACACAATTGACATTGTCGGAGCATTTAATTAGTTAAACACTGTTCTTCCACGTGGACAAAACTGTATTTGCTGCAGCGGTCACGTGACACTATGTAGATTGAGCGGCAGGGGACACAATGCAGAGACTGACAATACGGGTGGTAAGTATATATGATTTTTTTTTATTTTATGCTGCACCCCATGATTACTCATAAAGGGTTGTCCAGTAATGGACAACTCCTTTAAGAATCTCCCATCTCTCCCAACAACTGTGTTTTTCCATTACAATGACAGCACTGATGGGAGATTATCAGACTGCGTAAGGACACATCTCCGCCTGGAAATAACCAGTTTAGAAACCTGTGTATAAACCTAATTTACAAATTCAACACCCACCATAGCCTGAAAGTTTTGGTTGATTGGATTTTTTGTACTTAATAATGCACTAGATAAAATCCTAAAACTATTCCATATACCCCGCTTTATTAAAAATACTGCAACCAAAAGGTAAATTAAAGCATAATCACTTAGATTAACGTGATGTCTACATATTGGATGTAAAGACTTCTTCACATTATCGGCTTGTGGAATCTATTTCTACAAGTGTTGTGTAAAGCCAGGGCTGTCTCTACACTTTATCTCTCACTGTATGTGAAATAGCTGTTCATAGGAATGCACTGTAGCTTACAAGAAGCTACGTGATCACTTGGCCCCAGGCAAACAAGTTTTGAGCATTGCAAATACAGAGCAATTGTGAAGAAATAGGCACTTATAATGAAATTAAAAAGGTTGTTTGGTGAAAACAAGCGCGGATAGGTAATAACGTGTTATCACTGGCCAGGACGGTGATAGAGCGGGGCAAGTTAGGCCTTTGCCTAGGGTCCCCACTCCCCCAGCCACTGGCATGCCGCTAATAATGGCAGATCACGCAGTTGCCCATGGAGCCCGTGAGTCATGGGGGTTGGTGCCAGCTCTGCCCACCCCCCTGTGCCTGGCATCACATAATCAACTGCATCAGCATCCAATATGCCAATACAGTTGAAAACAATGATGGAGGAGGGAGCGTCAGGCGACACTTCCTCTCCCATCATCCCATCATTCCCCCTCTGCATCTGACGTCTCGGCCAGCGGGTGTAATGACATTGCTTGATCACACGATGCTGTGCCGCCGGTCAGTGGAGCTGCTGAGACGCGCTGCAGAGAGCGGGAAAGCGAGGAGAGATGACAGTGGATGTTTTTTTTTCAATCACTGAGACGTGGTGGCCATAACGCTGCAGAACTATGGGGTGTGCATTATACTATAAGTATTCACACAGCGGGGCGGGATCTGGGGACGCAGAAACAAGCAGGCGCCATAGTTTGATGGCAGTTCCCATACAACGCGTACTGCGCATACCCAAGAACTGTTGTCACAGCGCAGGCGCCCGACAACATGTAACGGCAAAAACAAAATAAGGAGGAGGTGCAGGGATGCTGTAGAGGGGGTTTGATGGACAGCTGGGAGGCAGCTTAACAGAGGGACACTCCATACCTCTGTGACAGAATGCAGGTATGAGGAGCTATTTATAAAAGTCTATATTTTGGCATTAATGGGGATCAGAAACAGAAGAGCCACCTTCACAGAATGCAGGCTTAGTGCTGCTGAAGGTGGCTATTTTAGTGAAAAATGCCCTGGGGGAGGGGGGGTGACAGGTTCCCTTTAACGGCCTGAACTCAGCACATGTAAATACAACTGAAACATTTCTGTATGACGGTGCAATATGTGAGCATATGTGGCCCTACTTTAAACTTTTGCCCAGGGCCCCACTTTGGCTAAAACCAGCCCTGATCACTGACAGGGCTATTTTCCCTTCTTTCAGATTTCTTTTTCTCCCCTTAATCCAAGAGCCATAACTTTTTTTTTTCAGTCCACATAGTCGTATGAGGGCTTAGTCTTTTGTGGGACAAGTTTTACTTTTAAATTACACAATTGGGTTTTTTATTTACCATGTTCATTTTATGGTAAAACTGACCTAGCAATATGGTTCTCCAGGACAGTAGGAGTACGCAGATACCAAACATGTATAATTTTTTTTTCAGTAAAGTGATAAAAAAAAATTTCAGAGGTTTGTAAAAAAAATAAATAAATAAAAATAAAACAATTTTGCATGTGTTGCCATTTTCTGAGACCCAAAACATTTTCATTTTTCAGGATATGGGGCTGTGTGAGGGCTTATTTTTTGCGTTCTGAGCAGACCTTTTTACTGATACCATTTTGGGGAAGATAGACGATCAGAACACCCTATCATTGCACTTCACTGCAATGTTGCGGTAGTCAAAAGAAACATAATTCTGGCATTTCGATTTTTTTCTTGTTAAGCTGTTTACCAATCAGATTAATTTATTTTCTATTTTGATAGATCGTATTACTCTGTCGCCTCATTGGGGGACATAGAACCATAGGTGTTATGCTGCTGTCCACTAGGAGGCGACACTATGCATAATCTGAAAAAAGATTAACTTTGGCTCCTCCTCTGCAGTATACACCCCTGGACGGCGTCAGCCTTCTCCAGTTTTTGCTTAGTGTCGCAAGGAGGCACACCTTTTTTTCTTCCGTCTTTTTCTTTTTCGCCCGGAATGCAGATGAAGAAAAGTGGGTCTCCAGCGAGACTCCCGGCATGGCTCCTTCCTTGGCCCCCTTTCTAGGGGTGCCCAGTTGAAGTGGAGACAACTATTCCCCATTTTGCTCCTTCCCCAGTCCCTCGGGTACTGGTCCGAAGTTGAGACCCCCCTCCTTCCCCAACCCCTTTGGGGTCTGAGTTGAGGTTGAGGCGAGGATGAAGACCCCCTGACGGTGACAGAAGCACCCTCCCTAATCCCCCGCAGGGGGCATTAGGTTGAGACGCCTCAGGTAGGGTCGGAGAACAGGCAGCATTCTGCAGCATCCAGGGACCCCAGACCAGCTGTGGGATCCTGCTGGGGTCGGGGGAGAGTGCAGGCAGACATAGCACAGCAGAGACAGGGCTTTCTGCGCCCCTGTCTCTGCAGCAGCAGCGGCTCCATGGCGCTCCAGGGACCCCCCAAACAGGAACCGCTACCCCTGCTGCCCCCACCGCTAGCCAGTCACCCATTCCGGGGGGGTCTGGTAAAAATCCGACCCCCTCCCGGACTACCGCGCCGCTCTGGAGCCCTCCTGGGCATCAGGCCTCTACTTGAGACAGCGGCTTTGGCCTAGCTGAAGCCGCCGCCTTTCCCCGCCCCCCGGATGACTAAAATGACAATCTATAGTGTCATAGAAGGGGCGGATCGAGGCAGAAAGGGCGCGTTTCTACATAGCCCAGCGCGCCCTTTTCAGCTCTCCGCCCCCTCCTTCCTCTCCTCAGCATCCCGGTGGCCAGTTCTTTGGCTGCAGACATCCTGATAACGGACACCTCCAGCAGAGGAGAACCACAGCAGTCTCCAGGGGGCACAGAACTGGGATCTGTCGGCGATGGACCTAGGGGCACACTGGTGGGGTAAGCTCACAGCTGGGTTCTCTTTACTCAGCTGTGAATCCATACTTCCTATAAGGCTCTCTGTGGGTTCCCTCTGCATAGCCACCCCTGTAGGATCCCTGATAGCCAGCCTCTGTGCACTATGCCGGGCTCAAGAAAGAGAACCAGGCAGGAATGTTTCTATGCATTCTGCACAGCCTGCAAAGCCACGCTCCCCAGTGGCAGCACGTATCCGCACTGCCGGGATTGCATCCAGAACTCTGGGTCAGAACCCCAGGGAGTCCCTACCAACGCTTCAGTGTCAGATACCACGCTGGGCTACTCAGATGTCACAGTCTATGACACAGTCCATATATAACTTAACCGTCACATTGCTGCAAGCTCTGCAGGGTCGGGTCACGGCTATTAACGTTACCCAGCAAACGGACAGCTTGTCTCAGGAACATGCTGCTTCCGACTCTCACAGACGTAAGCGGACCCACAGGTCACGATCACCTGAGTCGTCCTATAGCACAAGGTCATCCCCCCCCCAGGGAGAGACACCGTCATTCCAGGTCTCCTAGGCAGTCCCCTGTCAGAGACAGACAATGCAGGTCACCACAGAGATCCCCCACCACAGAAGACCCCAACCCCAGGTCGCCCACCAGGGATTACCTTAGCGATACACAGGATTCGGGAGGCATCTGTGACTCCAACTCAGACAACGAAACGGAGAGGTCCGTGGTACCTTCTCCCCCTAGCAATACAGCGCTAGTTGAGGACATAATATCTGCCATTCATCGGGTGCTGGAAATTTCAGAGCCAGCCCCGGAAGCCCCAGAACATAAGATTTGTTTCGAAAGTGTTCAGAAACCACCTAAGGTCTTCCTTAATCACCATGAGTTTCAGGAGATACTTACTAAACAGTTTTCGCAGCCTGAGAAAAAATTTGCCAACCGCAAATATTTGGAAGCAAAGTACCCCTTCTCACAGAAAGACACCAAACAGTGGACAGATACACCCGAAGTGGACCCCCCGGTATCTAGACTAGCAGCGCAGACCTTACTCTCTCTGCCAGACAGCTCAACCCTCAGGGACGCAGCAGACCGGCAAGTAGAACGCATGGCTCGTTCCATTTTTGAAGCAGCAGGGGCCTCCCTGGCCCCTGCGTTCGCTTCAGTTTGGGCGGCCAAGGCCATCCTGGCTTGGGCCAAAAAACTACAGGAGGGTCTTCAAGCTTCAAATGCCGGGCTCTTGGACCAAGCGGTCCAGATAGCAGTGGTAGCAGACTACATGCTTCATGCAGCCCTAGACTCAGCAAGAGGTCTAGCGGGGATAGCGGCAAACGCCATTACGATTCGGCGTATCCTCTGGCTGCGAGAATGGAAAGCGGATGCGGCCTCAAAGAAGTCCCTCACGCATCTTCCGTACCTTACTGGAAGGCTTTCCGGCGAAAAGTTGGACACAATGATAGCCAATGCCACTGGGGGTAAGAGTACCTCTCTCCCTCAACTAAAACCGAAACGCACGTTTAAACGAAGAAACCAGACACGATTCCGATCCTTTCGGAATTCTTCGGGCTGGTCCGTCTCGAGCCCAGCGCAAACCGTAATCGCTCTCCACGCAGGGACAACCCATGGACGGCGCAGAGACCGGACAGGACTTGGCTGTCGAAAGCAGGCCAAGCGAAACCCAAGGGAGGAAAACCTCAGAACTTTGATTCATCATGACTCACGAACTCCGGAAGACACCCCACCAGTAGGCGGGAGACTTTTACTCTTTCAGCAAGTCTGGCTGCCTATTACAGAAGACAGGTGGGTCAGGAAAATAGTCTTCCGGATACAAGATAGAGTTCACTTCCATTCCACCGAACCGGTTCTTCCTCTCTATTGCGCCAACACCATCAGACAAGGCTCGTGCCTTCCACCAAGCGGTCTCCTCTCTCCTTCAGGCAGGAGTCGTGGTGCCGGTTCCCGCGAACGAAAGATTGAGGGTTCTACTCCAATCTGTTCGTAGTTCCCAAGAAAGGAGGCAGTGTTCGGCCCATACTAGACCTAAAACAGCTCAACAAATATGTACGGGTCCGTCATTTCCGCATGGAGTTCCTCCGGTCCATCATTGCATCCATGGAGCAGGGAGAATACCTTGCTTCCATAGACATACAAGACGCATATCTGCACATACCAATTGCTCCCGCCCATCAAAGGTTTCTCAGGTTCGCGGTCAACAAAAACCACTACCAGTTTGTCGCCCTTCCGTTCGGACTCGCCACGGCTCCAAGAACGTTTACCAAGGTCATGGCAGCCACCATGGACGCTCTGCACTCGAGGCATTCTAGTCGTCCCGTACCTGGACGACCTTCTCATCAAGTCTTCCACCTTCAAGGACTGCGAGGTCAGTATCTCAATCACAATAGACACACTGAGTCGTCTGGGATGGTTAGTCAACCTACAGAAATCGTCGACTACCCCGAGTCAGACTCTAACCTTCCTGGGAATGTTATTCGACACCTCCAGGGGCCTGCTGCTCCTTCCCAAGGACAAGACACTGGCCATCCGTCTGGGAGTTCGTACACTACTCCGCAGTCCTCCCCGATCTCTCCGGTTTGCCATGAGAGTCCTCGGCAGGATGGCAGCAGCAATAGAGGCAGTGCCATTTGCCCAGTTTCACCTCAGGCCTCTTCAACTAGTCATACTCAGATCTTGGGACAGGAATCCCTTCTCCCTCGACAGGGAGTTCCAGTTGACGTCGTCAACCAGGAGGTCCCTGCATTGGTGGCTCAAGCCAACCTCGCTTGCACGAGGAAAACCCTTTCTCTCAGGTCAATGGAAGGTCCTGACCACCGATGCAAGCCTGACAGGCTGGGGGGCGGTGCACCAACATCACAGGGCACAAGGCAAGTGGTCACTAAGGGAAGCGACCTTGCCCATCAATATCCTGGAAATCCGGGCCATCTTCCTGGCACTGAGAGCCTTTCATCACTTGCTTGCAGCCTCGCACATACGGATACAGTCGGACAATGCCACGGCTGTGGCATATGTGAATCACCAAGGCGGGACTCGCAGCGCCCAGGCGATGAGAGAAGTGGCACATATCCTCCACTGGGCAGAAGACACGAGGTCGGTACTCTCTGCGGTCCACATTCCGGGTGTAGAAAACTGGGAAGCCGACTTCCTCAGCAGGCAAGGAATGGACTCGGGGGAGTGGTCTCTCCATCCTGAGATTTTATACCGGATCTGTCAATGCTGGGGAACCCCGGATGTGGACCTAATGGCATCCCATCTCAATGCCACGGTCTCCAATTTCATGGCCAGGACACACGACCCGCGGTCGCTTGGAGCGGATGCCCTGGTCCAGGACTGGTCCCAGTTCCAACTCCTGTACATTTTTCCACCCCTCCCCCTGATCTCCAGGGTTGTGAGGAAGCTCAAACAAGAGGGAGTTCCCACCATCCTCATCGCGCCAGATTGGCCCAGATGTACATGGTACGCCGACATCGTTCAACTTACAGCAGACGCCCCCTGGCGTCTACCCGACCGTCACGACCTTCTGTCTCAAGGTCCGTTCTACCATCAGAATTCAGGGGCTCTATATTTGACGGCATGGCCCTTGAAACCTGGATTCTAACCCAGGCAGGGTTTTCACCGGAAGTCATTGCGACCATGATCAGGGCAAGGAAGCCAGCCTCCGCCAAGATTTATTATCGTACCTGGAGAGCTTTCTTTTCCTGGTGCGAATCTCACGGACAAGTCCCACTCCCTTATTCCCTCCCGAAGGTACTAGGTTTTCTTCAATCGGGCCTAGACGCCAAGCTATCCCTAGGCTCGCTTAAGAGTCAGGTGTCAGCGCTTTCAGTTCTTTTTCAAAGGCGCATTGCAACCAAACCGCAAGTAAGGACTTTCCTCCAGGGAGTTTCCCGATTGGTTCCCCCCTACAAACGTCCACTGGAAACGTGGGACCTCAATCTGGTCCTGACAGCATTGCAGGCACCACCCTTCGAACCCCTTAAAGAAGTTCCACTCTGCATTCTGTCACAGAAAGTGGTTTTTCTAGTGTCAATCACCTCGTTACGCAGAGTGTTGGAATTGTCAGCACTTTCCTGAAGACGGCCTTTCCTAGCCTTTCACCAGGACAAGGTGGTTCTCCGAACGGTACCATCCTTCCTTCCGAAGGTTTGTGTCCACCTTCCTCCTAAATGAGGAAATCTCGCTGCCATCCCTTTGTCCGGTTCCGGTTCATAGAGTGGAGAAGGCTCTGCATACGCTTGACCTCGTCAGAGCATTGTGGATTTACGTGTCCAGGACTGCACCCTTCCGGAAGCCTGATTCCCTCTTCATTCTTCCGGAAAGCGGTAGCAAGGGACTACCGGCTTCCAAGGCTACCCTTGTCAGGTGGATCAAGTCCACCATACATGAGGCCTACCGATTTAACTGTTCCCCTCTTCCGGCCGGTATCACAGCACACTCTACATGGGCAGTAGGGGCCTCCTGGGCCATTCGGCACCAGGCTTCGGCACAACAAGTGTCTAAGGCGGGCACTTGGACTAGCCTACACACGTTTACGAAACACTACAGTGTTCATACCCAGTCCTCAGCGGATGCGAGCCTGGGTAGACGGGTTCTGCAGGCGGCAGTGCCCCAAGTTTAGGGACCTGCTAGCACAATATTCGTCCATTGCTTCCCACCCAGGGACTGCTTTGGGACATCCCATGGTTCTGTGTCCCCCAATTAGACAACAGAGTAAAGGAGATTTTTGTGTACTCAACGTAAAATCTCTCTCTCTTAGCCTCTAATTGGGGGACATAGCTCCCACCCTGTTGCCCTTACGGGCCGTTGTTACGGTTGAGTTCTCATATTGTTCTTTGACCTCGTACATAGTAGCCTTCTTACAGGCATGGTTATGTTGTTATTGTTACGTTCCTCCTAATGCTTTTGCACAAAACTGGAGAAGGCTGACGCCGTCCAGGGGTGTATACTGCAGAGGAGGAGCCATAGTTAATCTTTTTTCAGATTATGCATAGTGTCGCCTCCTAGTGGACAGCAGCATAACACCCATGGTTCTGTGTCCCCCAATTAGAGGCTAAGAGAAAGAGATTTTACGGTGAGTACACAAAAATCTCCTCTTTTACAAAAGCAGCAATACCAAATATGTGTATTTTATTGCTCTATTTTTAAAGAGGCAAAAGGGAGGCGATTTGAACTTGTGTTTTTTATTCATATTTTTAAAAACATTTTCCACATTTTCTGTATTTGTTAGTCCCCCTAGGGGACATGAAGCTGCGATCATCTGTAGCATAAAAAAAACACAGTCTCCTATAGATGGCAGCTAAATGCTGGTTTTTACAAGAAAATAGCCATGACAAGCAAGAAGGTCTTCTACAGACCCCCAGCTGTCATGGCAACCCATTGGCGCCAAGCAATCACGTCATGGTTGTGCCAATGGGAGTGTGGAATGACAAGCAATGCTGCCAAAACGCATTAAATGCTGCTGTCAGAGATTGACAGCAGCATTTAACAGGTTAACAGCTGCGGGTCGAGCTCCATTTCAGAGACCACATCAAAGTCTGGAACACAACATATGATGTAACAGTACGTCATATGTCGTGATAGGGTTAAGCACATGTGCACACACTGAGTAAAAGTTGTCATTAACAAATTAATGCACGCCCTACAGCCTATGTTTTCTATTGGCAAAAAGTTTGGGCTGGAGGTGGCCAGTTCACAAACCAAACTTCTTATGTGACGCCACACTGATGTGATGGATGCAGTAAATGCTTTATAGTTGTCTTCCTCTCTACACAGCAGCATATGTTGTTCCAAAACTTCTAAATAAAGTTCAGCATTGATAATGCTTCTCATGATGTGTAGGTTGCTCATGCCATTGGCACTAATGCAGCCTCATACCATTAGAGATGCATACATTTCATAAAGAAGTTCAAATTTTGATCCATCTGACCACAAGTTCAAATTTTGATCCTTCTGACCACAGATGAGTTTTCCATTTTGCCACTGTCCATGTTAAAATGATCTTTGGCCCAGAGAAAAATCCAGCGTTTCTGGTTGGTGTTGACATAAGACTTCTTCTTTGCATTACAGAGCTAGAATTTGCATTTGGGGGTTGAACAGAGAACAGACAATGAGTTTTGGAAGTATTCCTGAACCCATGCAATAATTTGCATAACTAAATTCTTAATTTGCATGTCTGTTTTTAATGAAATACCACCTGACTTCTCAGAAATTGTTCCACAATTTTGAAACACAGTTGTTCACAGATTGGTGAACCTCTGACCATCTTTGTTTCTGAGACTCTGCCTCTCTAACATGCTCTTTTTATACACAAACTTGTGACTTAGTTGAACACTGACCTTGCAGCTGTTTTCCATTAATTCCATTTACTATTCCAGCCTTTTGTTAACTCTGTCCCAACTTTTTTGAGATGTGTTGCTGCCATCAAATCCTAAATGAGTTAAATTTTCACAGGAAATGGAAAAATGTCCAACTTTCACCCTCTGATCTGAGTTCTATGTTCCGTTGTGAATAAAATATAAGATTTCCAAATTGTTGTATTCTTGCTTTATTTACATTTTACATTGTGTCCCAGCTTTGTTGGAATTATAACACCATACTTCAGTAACCACGGAAAGATCTGAGTAAAAAAAAAAAATCTAAAAACACTGAAGCAGCAAATTTTGAGATAAACAAAATTTGTGACAGTTTTCAAAACAACTGTACATTTTTGTAAATTTAGCAGGGGGCGACAGTGCATCTTTATTATACACTGCTAAAAAAAATAAAGGGAACACTTAAACAACAGAATATAACTCCAAGTAAATCAAACTTCTGTGAAATCAAACTGTCCACTTAGGAAGCAACACTGATTGACAATCAATTTCACATGCTGTTGTGCAAATGGAATAGACAACAGATGGAAATTATTGGCAATTATCAAGACACTCAATAAAGGAGTGGTTCTGCATGTGGGGACCACACACCACATCTCAGTACCTATGCTTTTTGGCTGATGTTTTGGTCACTTTTGAATGTTGGTTGTGCTTTCACACTTGTGGTAGCATGAGACGGTCTCTACAACCCATACAAGTGGCTCAGGTAGTGCAGCTCATCCAGGATGGCACATCAATGCGAGCTGTGGCAAGAAGGTTTGCTGTGTCTGTCAGCGTAGTGTCCAGAGGCTGAAGGCACTACCAGGAGACAGGCCAGTACACCAGGAGACGTGGAGGGGGCCGTGGGAGGGCAACAACCCAGTAGCAGGACCACTACCTACACCTTTGTGCAAGGAGGAACAGGAGGAGCACTGCCAGAGCCCTGCAAAAAGACCTCCAGCAGCCCACAAATGTGCATGTGTCTGCACAAACGGCTAGAAACCAATTCCATGAGGATGGTCTGAGGGCCCGACATCCACAGATGAGGGTTGTGCTTACAACCCAACACCGTGCAGGACGCTTGGCATTTGCCACAAAACACCAGGAGTGTGAAATTCACCACTGGCACCCTGTGCTCTTCACATATGAAAGCAGATTCACACTGAGCACATGTGACAGAGTTTGGAGATGCAGTGGTGAGCGATATGCTGCCAGCCACATCCTTCAGCATGACCGGTTTGGCAGTGGGTCAGTAATGGTGTGGGTGGAATTTCTTTGGAGGGCCGCACAGCCCTCCATGTGCTCGCCAGAGGTAGCCTGACTGCCATTAGGTACCGAGATGAGATCCTCAGTCCCCTTGTGAGACCATATGCTGGTGCGGTTGGCCCTGGGTTCCTCCTAATGCAGGACAATGCCAGACCTCATGTGGCTGGAGTGTGTCAGCAGTTCCTGCAAGATGAAGGCATTGAAGCTATGGACTGGCCCGCCCGTTCCCCTGACCTGAATCCGATTGAGCACATCTGGGACATCATGTCTCGCTCCATCCACCAAGGTCACATTGCACCAGAGACTATCCATGAGTTGGCAGATGTTTGGTCCAGGTCTGGGAGGAGATCCCTCAGGAGACCATCTGCCGCATCATCTGGAGCATGCCCAGGCGTTGTGGGGAGGTCATACAGGCACATGGAGGCCCCACACACTACTGAGCATCTTTTCTTTCTCATGAGGTATTTCCACTGAAGTTGGATCAGCCTGTAATTTGATTTTCCACTTTGATTTTGACTATGATTCCAAATCCAGACCTCCATGGGATATTAATTTTGATTTACATTGATAATTGTTATGTTTTATTGTTCTGAACACATTCCACTATGCAGTGAATAAAAATTTGCAACTGGAATATTTCATTCAGAGATATCTAGGATGTGGTATTTTAGTGCTCCCTTTATTTTTTTTTGAACAGTGTAGATTTGCTTAATCCAGAACAGGGGCACTAACATTTCCCTCTTATTCTGCATATTTTTATTTATTTTATCGCTAGGACTTTGAGAACACAGTACTGGGTGGTGCAGTAACCTCTTCATCCACAGACATAATGACGTCTGTGGATAGAAACCACAAAAACCACAGGAACTCAATTTGTCTACGTGCCAGGCAAATAGGTATGGATAGGAGAAATATTGCAGACATTAAACAGAGTATTATATATTAAATTACCTTTTTGTAAGATGGCAGCCAAGTGTTCTCCTAGTAGTTGTTTCTCCACACAAGCGATCAAAGGTTTACTGCATGATAAAATATAGGACATTACTTCATGAAGGATTTGCAAATGCTTCAATGCCAACAGTTCAAAATATAGCAAATTAGTGCCAATGCTCCGCCATGTGTAACCATGAGGAACTGTTCTGGTCTGAAGAGGATATAAGCAGCTTAAAGGGGTTATCGATCTTCAGGCCGAACAAGCATACAGACGAGTGATGCTAGAAAATATTACAAAAGGATGATGTCCCTTCGGCCCCAATGTCGCCTCTCCGCTGCTTCCTAGAGTTCATTGTCGGCAGGGTTGCAGTGGTGACATCACTGCAATAACATCACTGCACTCAGCAATATTGGGCATTTTGCCTTAGCATGACCACTACTGCCAGGGATTGGCCTGCATTCATCAGTGGGGTCTCACTTACAACAAGTGTCCGCAGCAGCCATGTCAACAAAAACTCACCAATGGCAATGGGGTGGCAGGAGATTCCTGTAGTAAAGTACTGTTTATTTTTATTATTTCAAAGCATAACCAGAACTACAGACCCATATGGGGTAAAAATGGACAACCTCTTAAACTTTGCTTTGCCCGTATTTTTTCATTCAATAGGTTTCAATGACATAGTAATTATAGTGATTTAGTATTCCGCAGGTTATAATCATATTATCCCATGTTAACAATATTGCTCTAAACACTGTGCCAGGGTGGCTGTAGGCAAAGAGATGCCACATCTAGCCTTGGCCTATGTGCTATTATATAAGGCTTGTCTTTGCTGGATGTTTTCCATTGGTTGAACATACCAAACCAAGTTTACTTTATGCAAAGAAGAGGAGAGCCTATGGCTAAAAAGTGATCCCCCCCTATTTATGAACTGGCAAATGAACTGGCGGGCATGTAAGAGAGGCAGCAATTTAACAATAGGACAATACTGTACTTACTGGGTCCCATGGTCTAAATATGTGATGACCCTATCAAGCTCTTCTTCTAAACGCCTATCCACATGAAGTAAATATTCAGGAATCTAGAAACAGAAAAAACAGCATGAAAGTAAACCAAAGAACAGAAGATATGGCAAGTTTATCTAAATATATTTACACACACGGACACCCTAGCTTGTTTCATAGCTGCAGCTATATACTGTTTCATAAGACTGACCCAAAGCTGCTCTGCAGGTCCAATAGGGTCAGTGCTACCGAGTCTGGGTCTCGTCATTACAAACTGCTTATTGTGCACTATGTAAGCAGCACAATAAGATGATGGAAATGGTTCTAAATGACTTCTTTATGATAAGGTAACTGATTTGCTCTTGTTAGATTGCCTGGTGCCACTACCTGTGATATTGGCTTCTCTTTGAAAGCCATTAAAGGGGATATCCAGGATGTAATAAAAGGCATGTAGTTGCTAACAGAGGCATCTACCTGCCTGTTGTACCCGGCACTGGTCATTGAACGCTCCTGCCAGAGATTCAGCAACTCGCTGACGAGTTTCTCTTCCTGTTGACAGGCAGGGACTACTGATGTCCCCCAATTAGGCAGTGTAGATCCAGCTGTCAATAAGCATGACACCAGTAGTCCCACTCAACAGGAAGAGAAACTACTGCACTGTTGACAGCAAGTTGCTGAATCTCTGGCATGAGCAGTCAATGACCAACGCTGGGTACAACAGGCAGGTAGTTGTTTTTTTTAGCAACTACATGCTTTTTTTTTATAAAATCCCGGCTATCCCCTTTAAAAGGGAATCTGTCACCCTTTTTTTCAGCTTGCAGCTGCCGGCATAGACATCGGGGGCTTATCTACAGCATTCTGTAATGCTGTAGATAAGCCTCCGATGTAACCTGAAAGAGAAGAAAAAACAGGATTTTTGGGTTGCTTACCGTAAAATCTGTTTCTCGGAGCCTTCATTGAGGGACACAGAGACCATGGGTGTATGCTGCTGCCACTAGGAGGCTGACACTATGCACAAAAAAGGTTAGCTCCTCCTCCGCAGTGTACACCCCACCGACCGGCAGGGAATTCCTCAGTTAGTGGGAAAGCAGTAGGAGAAGTAACAGAATAGATTGAAAACAGAACAAACAACTCAACTGTAACCAATCAACCAAAGTAAGAACAGGAGTTGGAGAACATGGGAGGGTGCTGTGTCCCCCAATGAAGGCTCCGAGAAACAGATTTTACGGTAAGCAACCCAAAAATCCTGTCTTCTCGTTCGCCTTATTGGGGGACACAGAGACCATGGGACGTCCCAAAGCAGTCCCTGGGGTGGGAAACAAATTTCCATCAGGCCAGAGGACTCACCACCGCCGCCTGCAGGATCCTTCTACCTAGGCTGGCGTCCGCCGAAGCGTAGGTGTGGACCTTGTAGAATTTCACAAACGTATGAACCGAAGACCAGGTTGCAGCTTTGCAAAGCTGCAGCGCGGAGGCTCTGTGGCGTACCGCCCAGGAAGCACCCATTGCCCGGGTAGAGTGTGCTCTGATCCCCGGAGGGGCCACTCGATGCTTAACCCGGTAGGCCTCCAAAATCGCCGATCTGATACAGCGAACAATAGTGGCTTTGGAAGCCGGTTGACCTTTCCGCGCCCCATCTGGAATGATGAAAAGAGAGTCTGTCTTTCGCAAGAAAGTCGTCCTAGACAGATAGACGCTCATGACCCTGACCAGGTCCAGCTTGTTCAGGGACCGCTCCCGAGGGTGAGTTGGACTCGGACAGAAGGACGGCAGAACAATATTCTCATTGAGGTGAAAGGAGGACACCACCTTCGGAAGAAAAGAGGGCGAAGGCCGTAGAACTACCTTGTCCTGGTGAAGTACCAAGAAAGAAGAGCGGCAAGAAAGAGCCGCTAATTCCGACCCGCGCCGGATGGAAGTGATGGCCACCAGAAAAGCTACCTTCCAAGAAAGGAGAGAAAGGGAAACATCCCTGAGAGGTTCAAAAGGAGAACCTTGCAGAACCTCAAGAACAAAATTAAGATCCCATGGATCCACGGGCACCCGGTACGGAGGAGCCGTGTGAGCCACGCCCTGAAGAAAGGTTTTGACCTGAGGGCGGGAGGCCAACGTCTTCTGAAACAAAATGGACAGCGCTGAAACATGACCCTTCAAGGAACTGAGAGCAAGCCCCGCATCCAGCCCTGCCTGAAGAAACGCCAGAACGGAAGGGAGCGAAAAGCACATGGGCGCGATGTTATTGGCCTCACACCAAGTGAAATAGGCCTTCCAAGTACGGTAATAAATTTTGGAAGATGATGGCTTCCTGGCTCGGATCATGGTATGAATTACTCGACCGGAGAATCCTGCTCGTTTCAAAACCTCGGTTTCAACAGCCACGCCGTTAAACTGAGCGGCCGAGAATTGGGGTGGCAAATCGGACCTTGAGACAGCAGATCTGCCCTGTCTGGAAGCTTCCAGGGGGCGTCCGCGAGAAGGTTGACAATGTCCGCGAACCAAGACCTTCTGGGCCAATTCGGGGCGATGAGAAAGACTGGAATTCCTTCTGCTTTGATCTTCTTCAACAGCTTGGGAAGAAGAGGCAGGGGAGGAAACAGGTAGGGGAGCTTGAACTGCGACCAAGGAATGGCCAGAGCGTCGGCGCCCACTGCGAGAGGATCTCGAGCCCTGGATACAAACTGTGGGACTTTCCTGTTGAGGCGAGAAGCTAGCATATCTACGTCCGGGGTTCCCCAACGACGGCAGAGCTGAAGAAATACCTCCGGATGTAGGGACCACTCTCCTGCCGCGAGACCCTCGCGGCTGAAAAAATCGGCGGCCCAGTTGTCTACGCCGGGAATGTGTACCGCGGAGATTGTCGGTACCGAAATCTCTGCCCACTGAAGGATCTTGGACACTTCTGCCAGGGCTGAGACACTCCGTGTCCCTCCTTGGCGGTTGACATATGCCACCGCTGTGGCATTGTCTGTCTGAATCCGGACAGGCAGGCCCCTGAGGAGCCTCTCCCAGTGGACGAGAGCCAGATGGATCGCTCGTATCTCTAGGACGTTGATCGGCAGAGTAGATTCTTGAGTCGACCAACGACCCTGAACAGTGTGATTGCGGAACACTGCACCCCAGCCGAGGAGGCTGGCATCCGTTGTTACAATCTGCCAGTGAACGGGAAGAAAAGACCGCCCCAAGAGGATGAGAGGTGACGCCAACCACCAGTTGAGTGACCGCTTGATCCGGCGTGAAAGCCGAACAGGGCGATCCAGGGACAGAGCTGACCTGTTCCACCTCGACAGAATGGCGTGTTGGAGAGGTCTGGCGTGAAATTGGGCAAAGGGAACTGCCTCTATCGCCGCCACCATCTTTCCCAGGACCCTCATGGTTGTTCGGAGGGACGGAAATCGTGAGGTCTGCAGCGATCGTACATCCTGCTGCAGGGAGAGAATCTTCTCTTGCGGGAGAAAGACCCTTGACCGACGAGTGTGTCGAACAGTAGGCCCAGAAACACAAGACGTTGAGTAGGAACCAGACAGAACTTTTTCCCTTTTGACGATCCACCCGAAATTGGAAAGGGTGTCTAGGACGATCGTCAAACTTAGGCGAGCCTGTTGAAAAGAGGGAGCTTTGATCAGAATATCGTTGAGGTACGGAAAAAGAATGAGACCTCTGATCCTCAACAAGGCCATCAACGCAGCCATGATCTTCGTGAAGACTCTGGGAGCGGTGGCGAGACCGAAGGGCAGCGCGACGAACTGGTAATGTTCCTGGCGAACCGCAAAACGCAGGAACTTCTGATGTCCGGAGAATATGGGAACGTGTAGATAGGCATCCTGGATGTCTATTGAACACATGAACTCCTGCTCCTCCATGGAAGCGATTACCGAACGAACCGACACCATCCGGAAGTGGTGAAGACGGACTCTCTTGTTGAGCAGCTTGAGATCCAAGAGGATTTCGCAGGGGAGTCAAAGATTTCGAAGGTGTGGTTAATCGCCGCAATGAGGTTCTGTACTGTAACCTTCATGTCCGCGTCCTGGCCAGATTCCAGCTCTACAATCACTTCAGAAGACATATCTGACAACGCTTCACCTGACTCGGGTGAGGAGGCACAGGAGGGCGACTGTTGGGAAGGACTGGGTGCAGATGAGGGGCCAGGAGAGGATTCCGGCCGGAGATCCTGCCTGGGCCTCTTGCGGCTTCTGCTAGCTGGCTCAGATGGAGCGTCCTGTGACCTGCTGGACCCTGCAGAAGTGTCCAGGGGAAACTTATCAAGAACGGCCACTAGGGACTGAGACACCCTGGTGAGGTCTGCCACAGATTGTGAAAGAGACGAGGCCCAGCCAGGAATGGGTGGTTCGCTTTCACGTGGCGCAATAGGTGGTTCCTGGACGGGGTCATGCTGAACGGGATTGCTGCAGTCCAGGCAGATGGGGGTAGGCTGACCTGAGGGAAGTTTGCGATTGCAAGAGGAGCATGCGAAGAACTGGACTAGGGTGCCCGTGGGGACTGGCGGACGGCCACGATCAGACTTAGAATTAGACATGACGTGAAGGAAGAGAAGATGGAAACCTGCGGAAATGCCAGAAGGTTGGGGGACAGAAAGGCAGAGTAGGGTGTCAGTCTGCAGTTGCTGAAGTACTCACGGTCTGGTGACCCCAAAAGAGATGCAACAGGCCCTTGCAACTGGCCAGGAACCGACAGGGAGCGCTGACCTCTGCTTCTGTCTCCGGCTGTCAGGCTGCAAAGATGGCGACAGCCCAATGTGAGGAGGAAAAAGCGCGGTTTCAGTGCAGGAAAAAAGGCGGAGCTATTCGCCTTCACCAGAGAGAAAACCCTCCCCCCCCTTCCCAGCCACAAGCCTGAAGAGGCGGTGGAAGGGCTAAGGAACTGGCCGGCCTATGAGACTGACCGGGGGCGTGGAAGCGGTGGGCGCGAAGGCCCAAACTGAAGCTGGGGACTAAATTTAACACGGCGGCGCGGAAGAACAGAGGGGCAGCCGCGCCCGCCCTCAAAGAAGACGCCGCCCTAGTCCTGCTCCCAGACGTAGCCCTCTACAAGATACCGGCGGTGGGGTGAAGAAGGCCTGCACCGCAGCTGGGGCAAAAAGGGATGCGCGACCGGGAGGCACCGAAAACCTGCGGCGCTACTTCGGCACCGCATCCAGGTGTCTTTGTGGTCTTCCTGATCCGTCCAATAAAGGTACCTCTGTATCCCACGCTGTCTGCCCATTTTCTCCGTCTTCGCGCCTCGTCCAACCGACAGGCTCTGGTGGGCGAGTGGGTGGGAGGCAGGGGGCAAGGACCATCCGTCTTCGCTTGCACGTCACCTGTGCTGAGCCCGTGGTCCGCCCGGAGAACTATGAGTATACGGGGTGGCAGTACACGCCGTACTCATAGCCTCTTTGTGGGAGTACAGTTGTGACTATTCACACTGTATCCCTCCTAATACCTGAAAAGGAACGACGCACGTCGAGGTAGATATGGGTCCAATGAAGGAACCGTGTCCACCTCCTACTGACACTAAGCTAAACTGAGGAATTCCCTGCCGGTCGGTGGGGTGTACACTGCGGAGGAGGAGCTAACCTTTTTTGTGCATAGTGTCAGCCTCCTAGTGGCAGCAGCATACACCCATGGTCTCTGTGTCCACCAATAAGGCGAACGAGAAACACATTATATTATACTCACCGGGGTGGGCGGTCCGGTGGGCATTGCGGTCCGGTGCCTCCCTTCTTCATGCGATGACATCCTCTTCTCCCGTCCTGAAATGGCTGCGGCGCAAGCGCACTGCTCTGCCCTGTTGAGGGCAGAGCAGAATTCTGCAGTGTGCAGGCGCCAGACCTGCATGCAATTAATTGTAGAAAGGCACTATAAAAGAAAAGTGATTTAAAGCTAGCCATACTTACCTCTATCTCTTGCATTAACCTCTGCCCCTCAGACGCGTATAAACAATTTGTTTCTTCCAAAAATCTTCCTTCAAAACAATCTTTGTACACCTATACAAAACAGATAAAATAGTGAGAGGTACACAAATGCGTCATGCAGCAAGATAAACAATGGTCTTATATGAAGTATTAAAAATTTCCCTACTACTGTTAGTTTATGCTTGTGTCATTGATTTTCAGCTGGTAGACCATACTAAATATGCTATGTACACCATAGGCCTCTTTCACACTTCCGTTTTTTACAATCAGTCAAAATCCGCCAGGTTTTGAAAAAAACGGATCCGCAATTTTTTTTTGCGGATCCGTTTTTTTCCCCATTGACTTCCATTATTGGCGGATTGTCTCCGTTTTTGTGAGGATCCGCCATAATGTTGCTGTCCGTTAACATCCTCAAAGATTTCCAAACGGAGCTTGCAACGTTTTTTTGCCCGGCGGATCCTCCTCCACTGATTTAACCCTAAATTCTGTCTGGGTGCCGGAAAAAAAAAAAAAATCTCTCTCTCTCCTTCCCCCCCACCCTAGCCAGCGGCTCCTTTAAATTTCCTCATTTTGCGGATCCGTCAAAAAACGGATCCTGTGGCATCCGTTCACATCAGTTAATAACGGATCCGCTTCTCAGCCTTTTTGGCGGATTGTAACCGACACAAAAAACTGAAGTGTGAAAGAGGCCTTAGATAGTTTTTGACATACATATAGCTCTCCCAACATTCTCTATACTGGTACACACTTTTCTCAGCCCACTGTGCATGTGTTTTCAATGGGGAAAGTGGAATCAGCTGCTGTCAGATACCTATGGTGGTGGCTTACCTCACGTGGGCAGAAAAAAAAAATCTGGTGTAATTCAACATGTCAAACCCTTTGATACCACATCATCCCAGTCAGGAGGGAGTCTGAAGGACCCAAGACACACTGAACAGCTGTGAAATTCCCCCAACATGCTGCTATAAAAGTTATTATATCATGAATAAGAATATCTGTTTAGACCAGGATCGTGCTTTTCTTTGAACCAGAAGCCATGATTCGTTGCCTGACACATAACACTACCATCTCAAGGACCCTAGTAACTTACCTACAGCTATATTTTTTCCCTTGATGTATGAATAAATCTGTAATACAGGGTTAAAAAAGTGGAAAAAACACAGGGTCCGATTCCTAAACACTGATGAATCTTACAAAGGACCTGTAACCATGTCAAGAGAGAACAGATTTTGCTCTTATCATATTCCAGGCTGCTGTCCTGAGGAATCAAAAATTTTTTTTTTTTATTTATTTCTTTTAAATCTGCCATACGGTTCAGGAAATGTTTTTATAGCTCATCTTTACAATCTTTACAAGCGGGTGTTGCACACAGGGTAATAATGAGCAGAGCAGCCTATATGCACGACCCAGAGAATCCTGTGCGCAACGCCTACTTGTAAAGACAAGACATTAGGAAGCAATGGCAGGCACGGTACTACATAAGGAACGTGCCTCTGACTGTGGGGTCCACATGACTAAAGACAATAAAATACTATCAGTGCCCAATTCCCCCCTCGCACCACTCCTCTTGGTGATGCACTAATTGGGATGCCCAGCCGTCCAATGGTTCTTAAAGGGGAAGGTTTCTACGGCCACACCTACAGGGGTTAAATTCAGGTGTCCGGGTCAGTAACTCCCTTTTTCCTCCATGAGACACCTGGAAGCTTTTGTAAAAGAAGAGCAAGCAGTGGTCAATTTTACTTTTCTAAGCATATACAGTAACCCCAAACAGTAAGCCGATTCATCCAAGCTTTCTAGCCAACATTCTGGCATAAACGTTTTGAAAAGTTGTAACATTTAGACGTACCTGGGAGTTGCACTTAGATTTTGCAACTTTTGGCGTGTTCACACCAGTTTTTTCCAGCTCTGACCAAATGGGTGGAGCTGGGGTGTAAAACCACAGCCTGTCCAATTCATTATGAGTTGTGGCATTCTTTACACCACAAATCTCACTCCAGTACATGACTGGATTAAGACGTCTGGTATGGCGCACACCACCACATCATGAAGAATTGTGCACCTTTTTGTGAATCAGGAGTGTATGACTCCAGCACGTGATGAATTTGGCCTTTAATTTGAATCCAATGCATAGTTTTGCTGGGTGAGCATTTGGGGGCCTAGGTTTCAGTTAGTCCTCTCTCTTTGGACATGGTGTAAAGCCATCCCAACAGTCTACAATGTTGTCTTCCAAATAAAGCTGAATTCCTCCATTTAACAGAAACATACTTGTAGGTCAGACAGCATGCCAAGCAAACTTCTCATCAGGCTTCTGTCCACTGCCTCTCCAGAGCGCTCTTTCTCAATCAGGAGGAGGATGCCATCTATTGTTTTTGTCTGAACCAACTTGTCACTTACAACATGACAGCGAAATAACTCCAGACCCATATCCCTGCAAGGAAAAGGAACAAAAGCAAGCAAGTGAATGACTTTCTAATGAGTGATTTAGGACTCAAGCAATCCACACTGCAGAAGAAAAAATCATGCTAAATTCTAAGCTGAGTGTAAAGTCAGCCAATAGAAGGCAGCGGGTTTGGCAAATGGTTTCTTAATAGTACATAGAGACAACCAGTTCTGTACTGTACAGCTAGCAATATACTACCAGGGCACATTGTAACGCCACCTAGCATCAGGTCCACACAGAGCAGAGGACAGGAGTGCTACTGCTTATCTAACAAGAAATTGGATTGTCAGTGGTAGTAGAATTCAAATCATAAGCGGTCATCCAGCGCCAGTCAATAATGCGGCTGTGTTATGAGATGAGCGCATCGGGGTGCAGCATGCTCCCAGCACCCGAAACAGCTGCTGGAAAAGCCTTAGCCAGAATGTAAGACGACATGGTGACCATACAAAAGATGGATTTTTGGTTCTTACCGTAAAATCTCTTTCTTGGAGCCTTCATTGGGGGACACAGAATACCATGGGTGTATGCTGCTGCTGCTAGGAGGCTGACACTATGCAAAAACAATAAAATTAGCTCCTCCCCGGCAGTATACACCCACCGACAGGCACCAAGCACCTCAGTTGGTGAAAAAGCAGTAGGAGAAGCAACGAGAAAAAACTCGAACCATATGTACCAACCCAACAGGGGACTCTAAGACCCAACACGGTACAACTGAAACAGGGAGGGTGCTGTGTCCCCCAATGAAGGCTCCAAGAAAGAGATTTTACGGTAAGAACCAAAAATCCATCTTTCTTTATCGCCTTATTGGGGGACACAGAATACCATGGGACGTCCCAAAGCAGTCCCAAGGGTGGGAACAGCAAAAAGGAACGAAAGTAACCGAAAGGCTCAGGTCGGCCGGTGAGCCACCGCCGCCTGCAGAACCTTCCTACCAACCACAGCATCAGACGAGGCCTGGGTATGAACCCTGTAGAACCTCGTGAAGGTGTGCAAAGATGACCAGGTTGCAGCCTTGCAAATTTGCATGGCCGAGGCCTGGTGACGAGCAGCCCACGAAGCCGCCACAGCCCGGGTGGAATGAGCTCTTACTCCCGGAGGGGGCCGCTTTTCCTGAAGACGATACGCTTCCAGAATGGTAGAACGAATCCAGCGAGCGATCGTGGATTTGGAAGCCGGAAGGCCCTTCTGGCGACCTTCAGAGATGATTAGCAAGGAATCGGACAGACGGAAGGAAGAGGTCCTGGCAAGATAGACACGCAGGGCTCTAACTACGTCCAGTTTGTGGAGAGACTTCTCAAGAGGATGAGATGGAGCCGGACAAAAAGAAGGAAGGACGATATCCTCATTGATATGGAAAGCGGAAACCACCTTTGGAAGAAAAGAAGGAACGGGCCTGAGGACGGCTTTGTCCTGATGGAGAATGAGGTAAGGGGAACGACATGACAAGGCCGCCAATTCAGAAACTCTTCTGATGGAGGAAATGGCGATCAAAAAGGTGACCTTCCAAGAGAGAAGGGACAAAGGAATGTCCTGGAGAGGCTCGAACGGCGCCTTCTGGAGCGCGCTAAGAACGAGGTTGAGATCCCACGGGTCTATTGGCGAATGATGAGGGGGAGCCACGTGGGAAACCCCTTGTAGAAAGGTCTTGACCTGTGGTAGAGAAGCTAGCTCTCTTTGGAAGAGGATAGAGAGAGCGGAAACCTGGCCCTTGAGCGTACTGAGGGACAGACCCGCGTCTAACCCAGCTTGAAGAAACCCTAGGATAGACGGGATAGAAAACGACATTGGGAAGACTCTTCTATCATCGCACCAACGGAAAAAAGCCTTCCAGTACCTATAGTAAATGCGGGAAGAGGCTGGTTTCCTGGCTCTGATCATAGTTTGAATAACCTGACTGGACAGACCTGATTCCTTTAGAATTGCGGTCTCAATGGCCATGCCGTCAAACTCAGAGACTGAGAATTCTCGTGGTAAAGGGGGCCTTGCGAGAGAAGGTCTGGACGGTCCGGAAGCCTCCAGGGAACGTCCGCGAGCATGTTGACCAGTTCCGCGTACCAAGGCCGTCTTGGCCAATCTGGAGCAACTAGAATCACTGGTACGCCTTCCGATTTTATCTTTTTGACCACCCGAGGGATCAATGCCAGAGGCGGGAACAGATACGGAAGTTGAAACTGGGACCACGGAGTCACCAGTGCGTCGCATGCGACGGCTAGAGGGTCCCTGGACCTGGCTACGAACTGCGGCACCTTGTGGTTCATCCGAGATGCCATGAGATCGACATCCGGGGTGCCCCAACGGTCGCATATCTGAGAGAAAACCGCGGGGTGCAGGGACCATTCGCCGGACGCTAGGCCCTGGCGACTCAGAAAGTCGGCTGCCCAATTTTCCACCCCTGGAATATGGACGGCGGAGATTGTCGGAACGTAACGTTCTGCCCAGCGGAATATCTTGGCCACTTCTGACATTACCTGTTTGCTGCGCGTACCCCCCTGATGGTTTATGTACGCCACGGCCGTGGCGTTGTCCGACTGAATGCGGACCGGCTTGCCGGAAAGGAGGGGCTGCCAGTGAAGAAGGGCCAGGAAAATCGCCCTGATCTCCAAAAGATTGATTGGAAGGAGAGACTCCTGTGGCTTCCAGCGTCCTTGGGCCGCTTTCTGATGGAACACGGCTCCCCATCCTAGAAGGCTCGCATCGGTGGTGATGATTTGCCACTGAGGCGGAAGGAAGGACCTCCCTTGGAGAACTGACGCTGGCCGTAGCCACCAAGTGAGAGACTGCCTCACTCTGAGAGGAAGCCGAATAGGACGGTCCAAGGACATCGTGGTCTTGTCCCAGGCTGAAAGCAGAGACAGCTGGAGAGGGCGAAGGTGATACTGCGCAAAGGGCACTGCCTCCATGGAGGCCACCATCTTCCCCAGGACCTTCATGCCGAACCGAATGGGAATGGGAGCAGGCCTCTTGAGAGTTTTGATGCACTTGGACAGAGTTGTAAATTTTTCCTTTGGAAGAAAAACACGGGCTAGCTCCGTGTCGAATTCCATACCCAGAAAGGTCAGACGCTGGGTGGGGACCAGAATGGACTTCTCCTTGTTGACTAGCCAACCTAGGCGGCTGAGAGTGTCCAGGGTTATCTGAAGGCTCCGGAGACAGTCCTGGCGAGACGAACCCTTGATCAAAAGATCGTCCAGATAAGGGATGATGAGGATCCCTCTGGAGCGAAGGATGGCCATCACAGTCGCCATCACCTTCGTGAAAACCCGGGGCGCTGAAGCCAGGCCGAAAGGAAGAGCTGTGAACTGAAAGTGGTCTCCCTGAAACGCAAATCGAAGATACTTCTGATGTTGCACACATATTGGAATGTGGAGATAGGCATCCCGAATGTCCACCGAGCAGAGAAATTCCCCGGGCTCCATGGAAGCAATCACCGACCGAAGAGACTCCATCCTGAAATGAAGAATCTTCACGTGGCGATTGAGCAATTTGAGGTCCAGAATAGGACGAAGAGAGCCGTCTTTCTTCGGGACTACAAAGAGATTGGAGTAGAACCCGGAAAACCGTTCGTCTGAGGGAATGGGAACAATGACTCCGGCGGAAAGAAGGGAGGAAATGGCCTGCAGAAAACCCGGAAACTGGGCCCGCTGTCGCGGAGGCCGAGACCGGAAAAACCGTCTGTTCGGGAGTGAAGCAAATTCGATTTTGTAACCGGATGCGACGAGTTCTCTGACCCAAGCGTCGTCTACAAAGGACAGCCAAGCATCCGCGAAAAAGGAAAGTCTGCCGCCCACCCTGGAAGAAATTCCAGGTGGGGGTGACCCGTCACTTAGACGAAAATCTGCCGGAATTGGCTCCTGCAGATCTGGAATATTGTCCTCTAGATCTCCAGCGAGGAGCGGGTTTGTAGGAAGGTTTCCTCTGATCCCGCTCCCTGGTGGCAGGCGGCCGATCCTGTTGAGTGGCTCTCTCCGTGGCAGAGAAGGGACGAAAAGGCCTGAATGGTCGAAACCCCCTTCTGTTGAAGGGACGTTTTGGTCGAGACTGGGGAAGCGAAGTACTTTTGCCTCCAGTGGCATCGGAAATTATCTGATCCAGCTTTGCTCCAAAGAGCCTAGAGCCATGGAATGGCAGATTGGTAAGCGACTTTTTCGAAGTAGTGTCCGCATTCCATGACTTTAGCCAAAGGACTCGGCGTACAGCTACTATGTTGCTGTTAGCCCTTGCTACGCAGCCGGCCGCGTCTAAGGAGGCGGCCAAAAGGTATTTTCCCGCCTGGTTAATCTGATCTGCAAGATCTGCCAATTCGTCTTGAGGAGCTGACGCTAAGATGCCTCTGCGAAGGATTTTTGCCCAAGCGGAAATGACCTTCGCCACCCAGGCGGATGCGAAAATAGGGCAGAGAGAGGCGCCAGATGCCTCAAAGATAGACTTAGCCAGAGATTCAATCTGCCTGTCAGTAGGATCTTTGAGCGACGCCCCGTCTGGCAGAGAGAGCACCGTTTTAGAGGCTATCCGGGATACTGGAGGATCTACCTCTGGAGCCTTGGACCACTTTGAGAGCAGTTCTGCGTCAAAGGGGTACAGAACGTCCAAATACTTGCGGCCTGTGAAACGTTGTTCAGGGCGCTCCCAGTGTTTGGCTAAGGTAGTATTGAAATCGTTGTGATTGGGAAAGGTTCGGGACGGAGGTCTGGCTCGTCTAAGGACAACCGAGCTTTCCTGAGCTGGAGCCTCATCCTGTTTAAGTTTTAGTGTTTGGAAGATAGCTGCAAGAAGACTATCGACCATGTCCTGCGTTTTAGAAACGCTGTTCCCCTCAGAGCTAGCTTCCGAATGAGAATCATCGCCTGACTGAAGGCTGTCATCTGAGGAAGGAGAAGGAGGCCTGGGAGCGGAAGGGCCCTGCGAGCTCGAGGACGAAGTGGACAGAGCCCGCTTCCTAGAAGACCTTCCCCGTCTGTCTCTCTGAAGGTCGCGGTCAGGTGCGGACGACTCACCCCGAGAGGTGGTCGGGGCAGAGGTGGCTGAGGATAGCTGAGGTAATCGTTCTAAAACCTGGACCAGCGACTGTGATACTTTTGTCAAGTCAGAAACAGACTGTGACATTGTAACGGCCCACTCCGGGGGGAGAGAGGAGGGAAGAGCGCCCTCCGCCCGGGACTCTGTGCGCTCCTGAGATGCTGACATATTGGAAGGACTGCAGGGGGGGCAGAATGGAGACGACTGACCCGATGCCCACTTCTTTTTACAGCGCGCACAGGCGTAATAGATAGCGGTGGGCCTGAAGCAGAGATCCCCTGAAGGGTTGGGCATAAGTAGACTGCACTGAATGGCCGCAGGATTTAAGGAATAACTGCCGAGGAGAGCTAATCTTTGCCTCAGAGCAGAGCCTACCGAGATTCTGTGAGCAGCAGAAAACGCTGAAGTGTCCCCCAAACAGCGCAGGAAGGAGTGAAACAACCAGGAAATCCTTGTGCTGGAGGCTGGGGGCGGAGCTTAGCGGCCGCTCCATGACTGGTTAACAGCGAAGGAGAGGGCATGGCCGAAGGAGAAGGCTGGCATATGAAACGAAAAGGAGCCCTGTGATGGGCTAGTAAAGGCGCGCTGAAAAGAGCGCGCTCAGGAAGGGAGGAGGGAGCACAGCGATGAGGAGACTGTGAGGGAAAGTGAAAGTGAAAGTGAAGACGCCGCAGCCCCATGCCAGCGCCGACATAACGGAGCTGATCTGACAGTGGCCCTGGGAAGTCTGCCTCCCCTGCTTGTGACGCTGTGTGGTGAGTGGAGGAATCCCCAGTGTCTCCCTGGGAGTGAGAAACAAGCGGCGTGAGCGCGCGGCAGGCAGAGAGGGCGGGAAATTCAAAAATTGTGGACCTGAAATCACAAAGGTACAACTTCTGCCATTCACGGAGGTTATGCGGGGCCGGAGGGAACGTACAGGCACTTACCTGACGTCCCTGAAGAGGATGACCACAGGGGCCCACGGGGAAACGGCAGGCCGCTGGGGGGAAGGGAGTCCTCTGTACCCGCATCCTGCAGAAGACGGCTTAAAACACCTGCGATCGCCGTCTTCCTCTCAGCCCTGTCCCGAGAGAGGGGTGAGGAGGGGGATTCGGCAAGGACTAGCCACCTGTCCACAACCCTTATCACCGGAAGGCGAAAGGGAAAAGTCCTGCCTGCGGTACTGAGAGTTGCGATGTGGATGACACCACACTGCTCGCTCAGCCGCATGATATGGGAAATCAGGGTGACAACTACACCCTGTTTCCCGATGGAAAATAACCTAAAAGACAAAAGAGGGAAAAATTAAAAAGTTCAGACTAAACCTGAAAAGAAAAATGCGGATCTGGGGAGATCCCGGTCCGCCTCCTACAGACACTAAGCACAAACTGAGGTGCTTGGTGCCTGTCGGTGGGTGTATACTGCCGGGGAGGAGCTAATTTTATTGTTTTTGCATAGTGTCAGCCTCCTAGCAGCATACACCCATGGTATTCTGTGTCCCCCAATAAGGCGATAAAGAAACAAATACTGTCTGTGTAAACCAAAAAGGATGCGGAGGGAGAGTAGTAATCTGTAGGTGGTCTGTAAGAGGCAGGCGAGCCAAAGAGCAGGCTACACATACACTTACCATATAGAAGGAAGCATAGAGTTTTGTAGGACGTAGGTTCGATCCAAGAATAGGAAAATGCTTCTAATCATGATCTAAAGAATGGAAGAAAGATCGTTTCCAACCTTTTTCGTGTACAGAAAACCATATTTATCGGTGTTACAGTATCACAGAAAAAGCCTAAAGCTGATAGAAGGGAGACTTCAGTTACAAAAATGTAACCAATTATATCTCACTATCATATGCACCTTCTTCTGTTTATAGAAAAAAAAATGGAGGCTCATTTTATGATGTCAGTTTTCAATTTGCTTAATATAAACTAGTTTCTGTCCAGTGTCAGTAACTTCCTCGCTAATCAGCGGTGGGAGCAAGGTTGGACTAGTAGCACAAGACACCTAGTCCTGTTGGGATAATCTCCTGCTGATAAAACACTGACTTTAGAGAAAGAGCAACAGCATAAAAAGTGACACATTCTTGGATTCAGGCTTTCAGCCCCTAAGATTACATAGTAAAATACAGCTGACAAATTCCACTGAACGAGTTTATCTCATCATTTGCTTTCAAGAACAGAGCCCCTTACCGTTCTGCTCGTCAGAATACACTTCTGAATGACAATATGAACCAGCATTATGGCTGCGCCGCTGACCTAAACAGTAATAAGGCCATGTGCACACGTTGCGGTTTTTTCCATGCGGATTTGTCACAAAAGCCTGAAGGGAATCCTCATGGCAGCAAAGTTATTGAGAATCCTGAAGTCTCATGCACACACGCTGCTTATTTGTGACCTGTAGATTTGGTGCAGACTCAAATCTGCAGCGTGTCAATTCTTTAAGCGGTTTTTTTTTCACCCATTGACATCAAGTCAGTCAACAACGCTACAAAACGCAGGTCTAAAAAGACTACGGATTTACTGTGTATTTGCTGCTTTTTTAGACAGCAGTAAATGCTATAGAGATAAGCTAATATAGCAAAAGAATTCTTATATATTATAAATAGAGGTTCCTATTTCTACTGCATTGCATTATTCTGTGTGTCCCTCATCGTCAGCACCTTTTCTGAGTTTTTACTTGTCTAAAATACACATTATTTAATAAAATAAGTATATATTTTTTTTTATAATGGACATGTGCTCACTTCTCGTTTGTTGCTGATCAGTATGTGCTCGGTATTTGGTTATAATACAGCTAGAGATAATAATAACCTATTTGGCCTAAGTGTCAATATGAGAGTCAAGTGCCCCCCTGGGTGTCCCTGGGGCACATTAATATGGTAACTATTCTTCTGCATTGTTCTCGGGTGTATTGAGCATGTTGTGGTTATGTGTGGGTGTTATTTGATTTTGCACCTCGGTCTGCTCATGTGTTTGCCTGGGCTTAGTTCTCCCCTTGTGAGATTCCCATATGGTCACACCTTGGAGCATTAGTTGCACAAACCCTGTTTACTTTCTTTTGTTTTTTTTATATATACATGCTTATTTACTCTATGTATCACACTACTATCCATTAGTTATATGATATTTATCTGTGTGTGCAAACCTTTCCATCTTATATTTACAATCCCTATGGTGGCTTTATATTGTGCCCTGGCTCTGTTTGCATCCTAGACTTTCCCCTATTTTCTATTTTTAAATGGTTTTTAATATGTACATCCTTGGAATAACCAGGGACCTTCCTAGGGTTATAATATCAGCTCACAGCTGTCTGCCATGTCATTTTTTTTAAAATTTATTTAAATCATGAGAATCTGTTCAATAAGCCCCCACAGTATGCATTATGTCGGGGGGGGAGAGGGTGCAATTATGTCTGTTTAAATCTATAATCTCTCTCTATAGCATTCACTGTGGTCCAAAAATGCTAGAAAAAAATGCTCTTAGAAACCCAACTACCGGTAAGTGTAGTTCTATTTTCCCTAATCCCCCACACGACAGCACATAGGAGGTATACCAAAGAATAATGGTTTAGAGAGGGATCACGGCTTGCAGGACTTTCCTGCCAAAGGCTAGATCTCCTACTGACATAAGATCTAATCTATAATGCCTAGTGAAGGTATGGACTGAAGACTAGGTCACAGCCTTACAGATCTGCTCAGTGGATGCATTAGCCTTTTTTGCCCAGGAGACGGAGACAGCTCTAGTGGACTGGGCTTTCAGGGATACCGGAGGAGGTAGATCCTGGTTTTTATAAGCGGGCGCGATTACTTTTTTGATCCAGTTAGCTAGGGAGCTTTTGGACCCTTTTTTCCCTTTGTTCGGTCCGCAATACTGAACAAAAAGATTCTGATCTTTCCTCCAGAGTTTTGTCTTTTCCAAATAGACCAGGACTGTTCGCCGGACGTCCAGAGAATGGAATCCCACTTCCCTCTCGTCCTTCGGGTTATCACAGAAGGAGGGCAGTATTATTTCCTGGGACCTGTGGAAATCCGAAGACACTTTTGGCACAAAGGAAGGGTTTAGCCGGAAAATTATCCTATCATCCAGAATTCTTAGATAGGGCTCTTTGATGGAAAGAGCCTGAATTTCGCCCACTCTTCTTGCCGTTGTAAGGGCTACGAGTAGTGTTATTTTCCAGGATAGTTTATCTATCTGGGTCTGGTCGATAGGTTCAAATGGAGGGTTCGTTAGACCCTTTAGTACTATATTCAGGTCCCATGCTGGATTTATTTGGACGGATTCTGGAAGCTGCTGACATAAATCTCTTGATCCATCGATGCTCTGCTAGGTTTTGGTCGAATAAAAGAAACAAAACAGGGCGCATCCACTGTGTAAAACCTTTAAAACACAATTGTAATGGTGAGGCAAGGAGACTCACCTGATAGGGTTGTGAAACTTCAGTCAGAACACCTACAAACGCATGAAACAGCTGCTGCAGTCTGCACAGGGTCCAAAGACTTGTAAGTGAAGATGGCTGTGAGGTGCAATGATACACTGCGCTGCTGTAGGTATAATTCAAGGAACTTTATTGGTGTCTACGCGTTTCCTGAGCTGTCCCAGCTCACTTCATCAGGGCAACCTGATGCTCTGATGAAGTGAGCTAGGACAGCTCAGGAAACACGTAGGCACCAATAAAGTTCCTTGAATTATACCTACAGCAGCGCAGTGCATCATTGCACCTCACAGCCATCTTCACATAGGCTGGTTTCACATTAGCGCTTTTTAAGCGCATGCACGGCCGGGGGTAGCTCCGCCCCCGAGCCGGCTCTCTGCCCGGCGTGCCCGCCCCTTGCTTGTAGCGCCGCCTCCTAGCGGACAGCGGCGCCTGCGATCGGCGCACCCTATCTTTAGCATAGGGTGCGCAGATCGTGCGCAGGCCGTGCGCTAGTTGCACTTTGACCTGCGCTGCGCACTTTTGACAGTGCGCCGTGCGCGCCAAAATCCGAAAAGTTCGATTTTGGCGCGCACGGCACACCGTCAAAAGTGCGCAGCGCAGGTCAAAGCGCAACTAGCGCACGGCCTGCGCACGATCTGCGCACCCTATGCTAAAGATAGGGTGCGCCGATCGCAGGCGCCGCAGTCCGCTAGGAGGCGGCGCTACAAGCAAGGGGCGGGCACGCCGGGCAGAGAGCCGGCTCGGAGGCGGAGCTACCCCCGGCCGTGCGTGCGCTTAAAAAGTGCTAATGTGAAACCAGCCTTACAAGGTTTTGGTCGAAGTAAGAACTCAGGGCTGATACTTGGACCCTCAAGGTACTTGGTTTTAGACCTTTGGATAAGCCATCTCGTAGGAAATCTAGGATCTTTGCTAAGTCGGGGTGGAAGGGATCTATGGGAGTGGATCCATACCATGCTGAGAAAGTCTTCCATATTTTGGAATATATGGCGTTTGTGATTGGTTTCCTACTTTTTTCTAAGGTGGATATCAACGCATCTGAGAGGCCTCTGGCTTTCAGGATTGTGGTTTCAGAAGCCAGGCTGCCAAGTTTAAGCTGTGGGAAGCCGGGTGAAGGATGGGACCTTGATGTAGAAGGTCGCGGTCCAAAGGTAGGATCAGGGGGAACCTCTGAGTTCATCAGTTTTAGGGCTCCGAACCAGCTCCTTTTTGGTCAGAGAGGGGCGATCAGGATAGTATTGACCCCGTCTATCCTGACCTTTTGCAGAGTTTTCGGTATTAGGGGAATAGGTGGAAAGGCGTATGTCAGTCCGAAGTACCACGGGTGAGCGAAGGCATCCACCCTTGAGTGTTTCTCGTTTGGACCTATGGAGAAGTAATGCTTTGTTTTGGCATTCTCCTGGTTCGCAAATAGGTCTACCTCTGGGAGACCCCATTTTTTGGTTATAGTATGGAATATTCTGATATCGAGGAGGCTCCATCCTCCTGGATCTAAGTCCGTCCTGCTTAGGAAGTCTGCCTCGATGTTGTCGGATCCTTTCAGGTGGAGAGCTGACAGGGACTGGAGATGGTGTTCGGCCCAGCTGAATATTCGTGCCGAAACGTTTTGCAGACTTCGCCATTTTGTGCTGCCCTGATGACGTAGATGGGCCACGGTGGTCATATTGTCTGAGTATATCCGGACATGGGTTCCCTGGACTGATGTTTCTGCTGCCTTTAGGGCTTCTTCTACCGCTCTCAGTTCTCTGTAATTGGAAGATTGTTTTTCCATGTCTTTGGGCCAGATTCCCTGGAAGACTCCCTGAGATGATACTGCTCCCCAGCCACGTTTGCTGGCGTCTGTTGTGATTGACATCATAGGATATTGTATCCAGGGTGTTCCTTTCGCTAGGTTTCCCTGGTTGAGCCACCAGTTGAGAGACAGCTTTACGTGCTGGGGTAGGGAGATTCTCGTATTGAGGGTCTCCGGGTCTTTGTTCCAGCGTGATAGGATATATCTCTGGAGTATCCTTGAGTGGGCCTGGGCCAAGGGGACCGCTTGGATGCAAGAAGTCATTGACCCTAATGTTGACATGGCAAACCTTATGGTCACTGTTTTCTGACTTTTTAGAGTCCGAACTTTTGATCTCACACCCACCTGCTTGGTGGATGGAAGAAAGGATATCTGGTTCTAGGAATCTAGGAGGATTCCTAGAAAGACCTTCCTGGTTGAGGGATTCAGGTCTGATTTTTCCCAGTTTATTATCCAGCCCAGGGATGCCAGGGTCTGCAGGACCGATTGCAGGTGTTTAGAGTGGTGTCTGAGGGAGCCATGACCAGGAGGTCGTCCAGGTAAGGGACCATACATAAGTCCTTTCCTCTGAAGAATGCTACCACTTCTGCCATTATTTTTGTAAATGTTTGGGGTGCTGAAGATATGCCGAAGGGAAGGACTCTGAACTGGAAGTGGTGCTCTTCGTCTAGAGTGACTGCGAACCTTAGATATTGCCAATGAGATGGATGGTTGGGTACGTGGTATTAGGCCTCTTGGAGATCTATAGTGGCCATGGCAAAGTCTTCTCCGATCAATGGTATTGTGGTCTTTATCGATTCCATCTTGAAGCGTTAGTACCGGACATGTTGTTTCAGCTTCTTTAGGTTGATGATGACCCGGTATTTCCCACTTGGCTTTTTTACTAAGAACAGCCAGGAGTAGTGGCCTTGACCCTGCTCCGACTGTGGAACTGGTGAGATCACCGCCGATGACAGCATCTTTTGAAGTTCTGAATGAACTTTCTGAAGTCTTGCCGAAGGAAGGTGTGTTACTTCCAGGTTTTGAGGGGGGCTGGAGAATTCTATTTTTACTCCCCATCTGACAGAGTCCAGGATTCTTCGATCGGTGGTTATCTTCTGCCAACTCAGGAAGTAGTCTGCGATTCTGCCCCCTACCTGCTTGGCGTCATTTCTTATCTCTGTCTCAGCGGGAGTCGTGAAAAAATATTTCTGCCTCTTCCGCCTTTTGGGTAGCTCCATCGCCCTGTTTTTCCTTTACCCCTGTATTGAGGGGTTTGAGCTTGGGGTGGGTGAGAGGGCTTTTTCTTGGGCGGTTTTGGTTCGGGAAGATTTTTCTTCTTGTCGGTTACCTTCTCTAATAGTTCGTCCAATGCTGGGCCAAATACGTATTCGCCCTTGAACGGAATAGAGCATAATTTTGATAGGATATCTCCACTCCACATTTTCAGCCATAAGGCCCTTCGGGTGGTGTTGGAAAGCATGGACGTTCTTGCCGCAATACGGACCAATTCTGCCGAGGAGTCCACTAAAAAGGCCGCTGCCTTCTGTAGAAGGGGTAGAGAAGCTGGAAGATCTTCCCTTGGATTTCCTCTTTTTATATGGTTCTCTAACTGCTGGAGCCAGAGGTATAGGGTTCTAGTTACACAGGCCGATGCCATGTTTGTTTTTAATGAAGTTGCTGAGGCTTCCCAGGACTTCCTCAGTAGACTATCCATCTTTCGGTCAAGCGGGTCCTTGAGCTGCGAGGAGTCCTCGAAGGGTATCGTAGTTTTTTTTTAGCTACTCTGGCTACCTGGATATCTACTTTTGGAATCTCAGTCCAAGGTTTCACGGTTTCTTCGTCCAGGGGAAACTGATCCTTCATTTCGCCTGGGATACTCAGTTTCTTTTCCAGGAGTTCCCATTCTTCCAAGATTAGACTCTGGATATTATCATGGATAGGGAAAACCATTTTCTTCCTGTTCTTCATGCCGCCAAATAGATCATCCTGCACTGAGCGGGGTGGTCTATCTTCTTCTACTCCCATTGTGCTCCTGACTGCTGAGAGTAGTTCCTACATATCGTCTGAGGAAAAGAACCATTTTTTATCATCCTATATCCGGGTTGGGGTTAATTCACCCTCTTCCCTCCAATCCGCTGAAACGAATGACTCGGGTTCGGAATCTGAGATGTCCTCAGGGGCATATATCCTCTTCCTTGAGGTTGAGGGCCCCCCCCCAAATGACTGGGAGAAGGTAGCCAGGGACGACTGCATTTCCTGTCGCATCATCCTTCTTACTTCCTCTATCAGGGATGGCTGTTCCTCCCGGACAATTTTTGCCATGCATTGCTGGCACAATGTCTTTTTATAATCGGAGGGGAGTTTTTTCCCCACAGATGGCGCATTTGCAGCTTGAAGGTTTTTCTTCCGTTTTTGGTGTAGGATCCTTGTCTCTCTGAAAGAGAGAAAAGGAGGGGGGCCCCTAAGGATGGGTCCTAAACCAAAAAGGTATATACCCTTTTCCAAGTGTACTCACTGGGCCAGGGTTTGTGCTGGGCTCTGCAGAAGCAGCTTTCAGGGAAGGCGCATCCATCATGCAGACGTTAGTCCTACCTTATGGAGTATTCCATCAGGGTCCTTAAATAGGAACCGAGATCCAGCATTTCCTTATCTCATCCAATCGGATGTGATCGCTCCCCCTCAGTTCCTGGCACCACCTGTTTTTTTTTGCTTTTTCTTTCCATTCAAATTTCCCACCAAGATGGCGGTGCGTTCCACTGTGGAACGCAGGGAGGAAGTGACGTTGCGCCTTCGGGCCCGGCGGTGAACATCACTTCCGATGCATGCCACTCGGTTAGAGACGAGCATGCGGCGTGCGGGGGGAGCGAATCCTGGGCTGGGGAGCTACGGGAGGCACCCAGTCTGACTCTCTATCCAGCATTGCCGGAGTGCCAGAGGATGGTGCGGGTTCCGCCAGCGGCAGGAGCAACGTCCGGGGAGGAAGGGCCGGGACGATCGACCTCGGCTGCCGGCTGTCAGGTAAAAAAACGCCGGGATCTCGCCGGCCCCATCCACGGAGCACACAGAACCTCTTCATCCCTATTAGAGACAAGAAAACACTGGGGAGTAGAGGAAGGGAAGGGCTACTTAACCTCTTGTTTCCTGTCTTTAATTAGGATGGGGAGGCAACCTGCTGTGTGCTGTCGTGGTGGGGATTAGAGAAATGAGTGTTTTTGCTACTGCGGTTTTACTGCCAAAAGATGCAGAAATGTCTGCTTCCAAATACTCCACATGTGCACAGAGCCTAAAGATGTAAGCAGAAGCAACTTCGTCTCTGCACTGACACTGAAGCTGGCTGGATCAGGTGCGGTGTACTCCAGCGATCCCAGCGTCGCTGTGCTAATCGCTGGTGAAGCTGTCTGTTTGACAGCTCACCAGCGATCACATAGCAGCTTACCAGCAATCCTGACACGTTGATATCATTGTCGGGATCGCTGGTAAGTCGCTATGTGTGACTCCAGCTTTAGCCTCGATCTTCCCACTTGCCCTGTAGCAGTGGCAAGTGGGGTAATATTTGTGGGGGTGATGTCACCTTTGTATTGTTTGGTGACAACAAGCCCACCGATTAATAATGGAGAGGCATCTATAAGACACCTATCCATTACTAATCCTATAGTTGTATGGTAAATAAACACACAGCCAGAATAAAGTCCTTTAATTGAAATAATCACACAAACTCCTTTATTGAATGATAATTTACCATACCTACTGCATCGCCTAATCCCCGACTCCCGCAACAAAAATAAAATAATAACCCAACATATAATACTCACTGTCTGACGTAGTTCATTACAGAATGTCCCACAACGATTTCACATATAGAACAATGATATTGGAAGATGTGACTGCTCTACCCGGCCTCCGGTGACACACTACGAGAGGGATCATCTCCTGTCAGTGTATCACTGCACTGCCGTGAGAGTTCACCGGAGTTCATCAGCTCCGGTGCTCTCACTTATGGCACTAACACTGTGTGAGAACTTTCCCACACACAGGTACCGTAAGTGAAAGCTGATCAGCCGATACACTGCGAGAGCGATTAGCTCCTGTCAGTGTATCGCCAGAGAACAGGTACTCACATCTCCTGATGACACTCGAATTACCTGGACTACGGCGGACAGGGAGTATATGTTGGTTGATTATTTTGCATTATTTCTAGGAGACAGGGGCGTCAGGGATTTGGTGTGAGGTGAGTATAATAGGTTATTTTTATGTGATTATGTATGTAATTTTACTTTTTTTTTTTTAAACTGTGAGGACAGGTGCCGGCAGATAATACTACTCTCCCATCAGCGTCACCTGCTGTCACTGTTATTAGTGAAAGCAGACATAGCCCGATGGGAGCAGTAGTCTCATTGGCTCACACCTGCTTTTTTACCGCAGGTCACAGCAGCGGGTCACAGTCAGCTGTGTGATCGCACTGACATCTGCCAGCATGAACCCGCAGCGCTGTGACTAACAGTAATGGCAGTAGGGTAAGGCCGGGGTCACACTGCGTTATGGCAGTCCGCTAGATGGACTGTGTTACACCGAGGCATAACGCGATCTAACGCAGTCCGTTAACGCTGCCATTAACCCCCATTATCGGGCGCATCGCTAATGCATGCCATAATCGGCATGCGCTAGCGATGTGCCGTCATTCTGTGACGGAGCCTCGGACACGGGCTGCAGCGTCCGAGGCTCTGTCACCGCTAGCGTAGATGAAGCATCTGCGCTAGCGGTATAGCATAACGCGATCGCGTTATGCTATAGCGTTAACGCAGTCCGTCAACGCTATGCGATGAACGGACTGCTTTAACGCAGTGTGACCCTAGCCTACTGCACACACACGCAGACCCCCGCACACATCCACAGACAGACACGCACATATTCTCCACTCACACACATTCTCCACGCACACACTCTTCCTCCTTCTGACATTTCCTTTTCTGCAGCGTTTTTGCCTGCACATCCACAGCAAATCCGCAAACCTTTTTACATATGCGGTTTTTCTGTGGATTTGACTGACTCAATGGAAGTCATTGGGTGCAGAAAAGCTGCAGATCCTCAAAAAGAATAGACATGATGCGGAAAATAAAACGCTGCAAATAAGGACGGAATTTGCACAACAATTCAGGAATACTGTTGATTAACATTACTTTAATAGTCTATTGCAGATGTACAGCATTTCCACGCGGAAAATCCGCTCCGGAAACGCAACAAATCTGCAACGTGTGCACATAGCTTTATTTATACGTCCGAAGAAGGGGACAGTGACGCCAGCGGTGACTGGGAGCAGGGCTCACGTTTCATTACATCACGTGAGCTCCAAGAACGCGAGTGCTGACACTGCTGGAATGGTGCAAGCACGGGAGGTGAGTTTAAGTGCTTTTATTTTAACGGGGACAAACATTCAGAGTGAGAAGGGGGTTGTCTTAGTAGTGGACAACCCCTTTAATTGCCCACCGCTGCTCCATAGGAATAAGATTTAGTGATTGGGAAAGAAGGAAGAAAAACTTGCTGTCATGTCCAATACATGGCTATATAACCCTTGTGGTATGGTTGACTGTATGGATGAAATGCTTCTTCTGCCATAGGGTAAACCGCTGTCATAAAGGAATAAAACTTGTCCATCTACTATCCAAATATTCAACTACAGGTATCAGAGGGCCCAAGCTGTGCGAAGTAAACATCCTCCACACCATTACTCCACTTCCACCATCCTGGCTAACAATCGATAGGAATGGATCAGGCTGCTTGGCCCAAACTTTTACCCTCCCATCGGCAAGATGCATCAGAAATAAGGGTTAATCTAATAAGACAATATTTTTCTATTTCCCACAATATTTGTGCCCTTTTGACCACTTGTGAGCACTCATTAAAGGCACTTAAACTGGGGTAGTCTGCTGTTGTGGCCTATGTATGCTAAGGAACAGCAAGCTGTGTGTTCACTTAGGTTTGTTTAGCACTAGTGTTGTATTCGGCTGCAATGTGCTTGTCTGTGCTTCACTAGTTCATCTGAAAGCTTCTTTACATCCTCTCACAACGCCATTCAGAGGGTTATTATATCTATAGGATCCACTGCTATTGGATGTTTTCCTTGATGACACAATTTTTGTACACTTGACACCATTGCACAAGAAAATTCCACAAAGACGGCAGTTTTAGAAATACTGGTCCTGAATAGTCAAACACGGAAAACTTGCTCCCTGGAGTATAAGCTGGTGTCTTATCACCATCGCCAAACGCAACCTGCTGCAGTTTGGTTGCGCTCGGCGCACCGTCAAAAAGGCGCATGCGCCGCCAAACGCATACTGCGCACGGCCTGCGCCCCCAGTGATAAAGATAGGGGACGCAGGACGCATGCAGCATCATGCGCCGGTAGGCGGAGCCACCGTCGGAGGCGCGGCAGGGGGCGGGGATTAGCGGCAGCCGTGCGCAGGCCGTCACTGTGCTCAAAAGCGCTAGTGTGAAACTAGCCTAACCCCTTAAATGCTGCTGTAAATAATGACTACAGCATCTAAATGGTTAACAGAGTGTGAGGTCCTCCACTTTAACCACATCAGCAACCAGAGATCTTGATTGTGTGGTCCTGAAGTTTGCCATGGAAATTCATGGCCAAATAATGGGCTTAGAGTCTGTTAGCTACAGTGACCTGTTCAGAAGTTATCAATATTTTGACGGAAAAAATAAATTTCATCATTTTACTACCTAAAAGCAATTTTGAATGTGTTGAGGGGTGGCGTTTTCAAAATGGTATCACTTTTAGGGGGGGATTCCATTACATGGGACCCCCAAAGTCACTTCAAAACTTAATAGGTCCCTAAAACAATATGTTTTGTAAATTTCCTAGAAAAAAATATAAAAATTACTGCTCCATTTTTAAACCTTCTATAATGCGAACAAAATAAAACAACATTTTACAAATCTTGCAGATGTAAACCACACGAGGGAAATGTTATTTATTAATGTTTTTGTGTGGTATCACTATCTCTGGTTTAACCCCTTCACCCCCAAGGGTGGTTTGCACGTTCATGACTGGGCCAATTTTTACAATTCTGACCACTGTCCCTTTATGAGGTAATAACTCTGAAACGCTTCCATGGATCCCGGTGATTCTGACACTTTTTTCTCGTGACATATTGTACTTCATGTTAGTGGTAACATTTCATTCAAATAACTTGCGTTTATTTGTGAAAAAAACGGAAATTTGGCGAAAATTCTGAAAATTTCACAATTTTCCAACTTTGAATTTTTATGCCCTTAAATCACAGATAAGGCACACAAAAAACTTAATAAGTAACATTTCCCACATGATTACTTTACATCAGCACAATTTTGGAACCAAATTTTTTTTTGTTACGAAGTTATAAGGGTTAAAAATTGACCAGCGATTTCTCATTTTTGCAACACCATTTTATTTTTACGGACCACATCACATTTGAAGCCACTTTGAGGGGTCTATATAATAATAATATAATAATAAATTTTATTTTTATAGCGCCGACATATTCCGCAGCACTTTACTCTATATGATAGAAAATACCCAAAAGTGACACCATTCTAAAAACTGCACCCCTTAAGGTGCTCAAAACCACATTCAAGAAGTTTATTAATCCTTTAGGTGCGTCACAGGAATTTTTTGAATATTTAAAAAAAAAAAAAATGAATATCTAACTTTTTTTCACAAAAATACTTCAGGTTCAATTTTTTTTTATTTTACCAAGGGTAACAGGAGAAATTGGACTGCAAAAGTTATTGTGCAATTTGTCCTGAGTACGCTGATACCTGATATGTGGGGGGGAACCACTGTTTCGGCGCATGGCAGATCTCAGAAGGCAAGGAGCGCCGTTTGACTTTTTCAATGCAAAATTGGCTGGAATTAAGATCGGACGCCATATCACGTTTGGAGAGCCCCTGATGTACCTAAACAGTGGAAACCCCCCACAAGTGACCCCATTTTGGAAGCTAGACCCCCCCAAGGAACTTATCTAGATATGTGGTGAGAACTTTGAACCCACAAGGGCTTCACAGAAGTTTATAACGTACAGCGGTACAATTAAAAAATCATATTTTTTCCACACAAAAATGATCTTTTCACCCTCAATTGTTATTTTTCCAAGGGTAACAGGACCCTAAAAGTTATTGTGCAATTTGTCCTGAGTACGCTGATACCCCACATGTGGGGGTAAACCACTATTTGAGTGCATGGCAGAGCTCGGAAGGGAAGCAGCGCCATTTGCATTTTTGGCTGGAATTGAGATCTGACACCATGCCGCGTTTGGAAAGCCCCTGAAGTACCAAAACAGTGGAAACCCCCCACAAATGACACCATTTTGGAAACTAGACCCCCCCCAAGGAACTTATCTAGATGTGTGGTGGCCACTTTGACCCCTCCAGTGCTTCACAGAAGTTTAATACGCCCGGGCGCGAAAATAAAAAATTCGTATTTTTTCCACAAACATGATCTTTTAGTCACCAATTTTTTTATTTTCCCAAGGGTACCAGGAGAAATTGGACCCCAAAAGTTGTTGTCCAATCTGTTCTGAGTACGCTCATACCCCATATGTGGGAGAAAACTACTGTATGGGCACATGTCGGGGCTCGGAAGGGAAGTAGTGACGTTTTGGAATGCAGACTTTGATGGAATGGTCTGCGGGTGTCATGTTGCCTTTGGAGAGCCCCTAATCTACCTAATCTACCTTATCTAGATGTGTGGTGAGCACTTTGAACCCCCAAGTGCTTCACAGAAGTTTATAACGCCTGGGGGTAAAAATAAAAAAATCATTTTTTTTCCACAAAAATGATATTTTTGCCCTCAATTTTTTATTTTCCTAACGGTAACAGGAGAAATTGGACCCCAAAAGTTGTTTTGCAATTTGTCCTGAGTAGGCTGATACCCTATATGTGGGGGTAAACACTGTTTGGGCGCACGGCAGAGCTTGGAAGGGAAGGAGCACCATTTGACTTTTTCAACTCAGAATTGGCTGGAATTGAGATCAGACGCCATGTTGCATTTGGAGAGCCCCTGATGTGCCCAAACAGTGGAACCCCCCAATTCTAACTCCGACCCTAACGCCAACACACCCCTAACCCTAATCTCAGCCCTAACCCTAGCCCTAACCCTGGCCCTATCCCTAATGGGAAAATGGAAATAAATAAATTTTCTTTTAATTTTATTATTTTTCCCTAACTAAGGGGGTGATAACGGGGGGTTTGATTTACTATTTATGGCGGTTTTTATGTTTGGCGGCTGTCACACGCTAAAAGACGCTTTTTATTGTAAAAATAGTTTTTGCATCACCACATATTGAGAGCTATAATTTTTCCGTATTTTGACCCACCGAGTCATGTGAGGTCTTATTTTTTGCGGGACGAGTTGACGTTTTTATTGGTACCATTTTCGGGCACGTGACATTTTTTGATCACTTTTTATTCCGATTTTTGGGACGCAGAATGAACAAAAACCAGCGTTTCATGAATTTATTTTGGGGGGGTGCGTTTACACCGTTCCGCGTGCGGTAAAATTGATAAAGCGGTTTTATTCTTCGGGTCAGTACGGTTACAGCGATACCTCATTTAGGCTAGTTTCACATTAGCGTTTTTTTGCGCAGCGCATCGGGCGCATAAAAAACGCAAAGAAAAACGCAAAACAAACGCGTGTTTTTTTAACGTCATGCGCACGCTGATGCGTCAAAAAAACGCAGCGTTGCTTGCGTTTTACATGCGTTTTTGCATGCGTTTGCGTTTTTTTATGCACATGCGTTTTTAGGTGTGACATTTTTTCCATTGTCTAAAGAACATTCTAGACTTGTTTAACTCAAAAACGCATGCGCAAAAAAACGCAACCATGCGCAAGACCATGCGCACACATGCGTTACCATAGACTTCAATGTGTTGTTTTTGCGCATTCCGTGCGCAAGCGTTTTTTGCCAAGACAGGGCGCACCAAAAAATGCAACATGTTGCGTCTGGCGCGCCTGGCGCGAAAGACAAAAAAACGCATGCGCACGAAAACGCACGTGTGCGCAAGACCATGCGCACGTCATGTTAAACATAGGTGCGCAGTGCGCATGCGCACGATGCGCTGCGCACAAAAGCGCAAATGTGAAACCAGCCTTAGGTTGTTTTTTTATGTTTTGTCGGTTTTATGCAATGAAAACTTTTATATAAAAAATAATTATTTTTGCATCGCTTTATTCTGCGAGCTATAACTTTTTATTTTTTCGCTGATGAGCCACCACACAGCATCGTTTTTTGCGGGACAAGATGACGTTTTCAGCGGTACCATGGATATTTATATGCGTCTTTTTGATCGCGCATTATTGCACTTTTTGTTTGGCGGTATGATAATAAATCATTTTTTGCTTCGTATTTTTATTTTTTAAGGGGTTCGCTAAAGGGGTTAACTAATGGGACAGTTTTATAGGGCAGGTCGTTACGGACGCTGCGATACCTAATATGTGTACTTTTATTGTTTTTTTGTTTGTTTTTTTATTTCCAAAAAATGGATTTATTGGGGGAATTTTTTTTTTCTAATTTATTTGGCGATTTTTAAAAAAATTATTAACACTTTTTTTTTTTTTAACTTTATTACATAGTCCCAGGTGGGACATCACTGTCCTGTGACAGATCGCTGATTTGTCACATCACAGATCACTGTCACAGATCAGCGATCTGTCACAGGCACTGCTGCAGACTTCCTCATGCCTGCGCTTTGCAGGCACTGAGGAAGCCGGCTCCCTGCAGGCCCCCGTCGCCATCTTGGATTCGGGGGCCTGCAGGGAAGGATCCCCCCGCAGCAGCGCTGCACATTGCGCTGCTGTGGGGGGCTCAGGGAAGCACAGAGGGAGCCCCCTCCCTGCCGATGCTTCCCTTTAACCCCCGGTACACCGCGATCATGTTTGATCGCAGTGAGCAGGGGGTTACCGTGTCTGGGGCGGTCCGTGACCGCCCCTGACACATTGTACCGGGTGTCAGCTGTGATAATTAGCTAACAACCGGCCGCGATCAGCGGCGCTCACCACATGGGCGCCGCTTATCGCTGAGACGTACTATCCCGTCCATGGGCATAGGGGCCCGGGACCCATGGACGGGATAGTACGTCTGATGTCAGGAAGGGGTTAAAGGGATAATCGTTCAAAGTTTGAAAATTGCTAATTCTTTGAAATTTTTGCAAAATTTGTGACATTTTTATAAATAAATGCAGAAAATATTGACATAAATTTACCATTATCATAAAGTACAATGTGTAAAAAAAACTCAATCTCAACATCAATGGGATATGTTGAAGTTTTCTAGAGTTATTACTACATAAAGTGACACTGGTCAGACTTAAAAAATTTTGCCTAGTCACTAAGGGATTTTCCAACTGTATAAAGGGCGAGGTTTCTTACAAAATAGCCATTCAGGGTGTATATAAGCAGTAACAAGGTGCGGGCGTACCCACAGAAACACGGTAAACTTACCATTTGTCTGCAGTGATCTTTCCAACACAAGTTCACCTTTTTTAAAAACAGAAAGCTGTCAAGAGATTCTGTACACAATTACATAAGTTAAAGAAAAGCAATGAAAAGATTTGGCCATTCAGGGAGTAAACCAACTTTATGTAACTTTAACCCCCTTCAAAACCTTTGACGTGCATATACGTAAAAGGTCGTGTCACTGCCTTTTATGCGGGATTGCATGCAGAAATCACATCTTAAAAGTATGAAAAAAAAAAAAAAACAGTACAAAAGTTCAACTCACCACACTTTTAAAAATAAAATGAAAAAAAAACAAAAAAAAAAAACACACATTTGGGATTGCTGAATATGTAAAAATCCGATCTACCAAAAGATAAAATAAATTAAACTGATCGGAAAACAGTGCAACAACAAAAAAAAAAAATTAAAATGCCAGAATTATGGTTTTTTTGGCAGCCGTAACATTGCAACGAAATGCAAAAAGAGGCAATCAAATCATTGCATCTACCCGAAAATGGTATTAACCCCTTTGTGACACGCGCCGTACGGCGCTTGTCGCAACTCCTCCTTTGAATTGGGCTCCGGCGGTGAGCCCACCTCAAAGCCGGGACATAACAGCTGACATGTGCCCACAATAGCCGCAGGAGGAATCGTGATACGCCCAGGCTATTAACTAATTAAATGCCACTGTCAAACTTACAGTGGCATTTAACAAGCGCTTCCGGCCATTAGGCCGGAAATACGCGCACCGCTGATCCCCGCCACATGATCGGGGGTAATCGGTGTATTGGCATAACCAGAGGTCTCCTTGATACCTCTATGGTTGCTGTTGCCAGATTGCTATGAGCACCACCTGGTGGTTGGCGCTCATAGCAAGGCTGTAATTTAGCTACATAGAGGTGACTGAGCATCGCCTCTATGTAGCAGAGCCGATCAGGTTATGGCAACTTCCTGAGGCTATGTACCCACGTTAGCGTTTTTAAACACTTAGAAAACCGGACTCCTTCCCAGAAACCGCACGTTTTATTTCCGCGCAATTTTTGCACAAAAATGGGCGTTTTTGATGCTTTTTTTTCTGCGCGCTTTCTAGGAACACTGGAAATGGCTAAAATCGCGGAGCAATGCGGAAATTAATGCGCATGCTGAGTATTTAGCCGCTAAGCGTTTTCTGAGCGTTTAAAAACGCATGCATTGGCACAAAAAGCCAAAAATGCATTAAATTTAATTTGAAGCTTTTTTTAAGCTTTTCTGCAGAGTCTGATCCGGCTCAAACGCTGCGGAAACGCTTACAAAAACACAACGTGGGCACTCAGCCTGAAGCATGCCAAAAGTAAAAAAAAAAAAAAAGTTTTTAAAAATATTAGAAAAATAAAAAAAATACAAAAGTTCAGTTGCCCCATTCAAAATAAAACAATAAAAAAAAACAAACAAACAAAAAAACGGTGTAGGGAGAAAAAAAATAAAACGCCAGAATTACTTTTTTTGGTTGCCTCGATATTGCTTTAAAATGTAATAATGGGTGATCGAAAGAAAATATCTGCACCAAATTGTATAATTAAAAACGTCAGCTCGGCGCGCAAAAAGTAAGCCCTTACCCAACCCGAGATCACGAAAAATGGAGACGCTACGGGTATCGGAAAACAGCGCAAAATTATTATTTTTTTTTTCTTTAAAGGGAATCCGTCACCCTTTTTTGAGATATCATATAATGATATCATTCAATTGTGTGTCACATAAGGATTCTCTTAGTACTTTTGCTTCCCCCTGACCCCGCACCTTTCATGCATAAATACCTTTTATGTATCGGTTCAGATGTATGTAAACTGCCACGGTCCGGTCCGCTGGGCGGGGCTTATTCACCTGCTCCCCCCCCTCCCTGTCTTGCTCTACACAAGAAGAAATGCGTAGAGCAAGACAGGGAGGGGGGGAGCAGTTGAATAAGCCCCGCCCAGCGGACCGGACAGCGGCAGTTTACATACATCTGAACCGATATAAAAAAGGTATTTATGCATGAAAGGTGCGGGGTTAGGGGGAAGCAAAAGTACTAAGAGAATCCTTATGTGACACACAATTGAATGCTATCATTATATGATATCTCAAAAAAGGGGTGACAGATTCCCTTTAACAGAATTTTGAATTTTTTTTCACCACTTAGATAAAAAAACAACCTAGACATGTTTGGTGTCTATAAACTCGTAATGACCTGGAGGATAATAATGGCAGGTCAGTTTCGGCATTTAGTGAACATGGTGAAAAAAAACTCAAAAAACAAGTGAGGGATTGCACTTTTTGTTTCAATTTCACTGCACTTGGAATTTTTTTTCCCGTTTTTGAATACACAATATGGTAAAACCAAAAGTGTCGCTCGAAAGTACAACTCGTCCTGCACAAAACAAGCCCTCACATGGCCATACTGACGGAAAAATAAAAAAAGTCATAGCTCTGGGAAGAAGGGGAGTGAGAAACAAACGCAAAAACGAAAATGGGCTCCGGCGTGAAGGAGTTAATAAAAACATCATCTCGGGGGAGCAATAAAAAAGCCCGAAAAATGAAAAACGCTATGGGTCTCGGAAAATGGCGACGCAAGCGAAATTCTTTATTTTTTTGCAAAATCTCCAAATTTTTTTTCACTACCCCAATAAAAAACAACAACAACAAAAAAAAATATACGTTTGCCCCCTGTGTACTCTTACTGACCTGGAGAACCATATAGCCAAGTTAGTATTACCATGTGGTGAACATTGTAGATAAAAACAAACAAAAAGAATACAATGCACTTGGATTTTTTTCTCCTGCTTGCCAGTGCATCACATAATAAAATGAACGGTGTCATTAAAAAGTACAACTCGTCCCACAAAAATAAAAAATAAAAAAATAGCCCTCATACGGCTATGGGAACGGAAAAATAAAAAAGGCTCTTGGAATAAGGGGAGGAAAAAAACAAAGCCGCAAAGACGGACAAATTGCAAGGTCCTGAAGGGGTTAATATTCGATTGCTAAATAATCATGCATGTTGGCCTGGTAATAGCAGTGGCTACACCCTTCAGCAATTAAGTGGTTAATTATGACATACAATGACGCAACACTGCAAGTTAATAATGATACTATTGTTGGGTTAGAAGCCTAACCTGGTCAATTGCATGGTCTCTTACCGCACAAGTGCACCAGAGGTAAAGGATATTCTCTGAACTGGTGGATCTGAGACTTCATGTGGTCCTCACACACTTGGCGCAGCTGTTTATATAGCGTGTGGGACACTTTGTAAGAGCATAGGTTTTCCACAGCCTAGAAAAGAAAAGAGGCAGAATGAATGATGCAGAGGAACTACACATCCGCACACTATTACACACAGCCTACAACTACAGGTGTCACATGTATGGAGAGCCTGTGTGTTGGGCTCTCCCTGCATGTGCTGTTACAGTGACACAGCCACGACACATGCCGCTGCGGCGCAGATCAGCTGTTCAGCAGGCGCGATTCAGGAACCCGGGTTATCGCTGTAGCTTATTTGGCAAGCCTAATAGATAACCGAATAATTGGGGAACCGAAGATAGTCGCTCAACTCTAGTACCCACTTCCCACCGCAGAAAATTTGTGTTTGTGGTTTTGTTTTTTCCCTACCCTTTCTCCAAAATCCTCTACTTTTTTATTTTTCCACACAGATGTATGAGGGCTTGCTTTTTTTCAGGGCTATGGGGTTGGTAAGCCAAACCACTGACTCCTCAATTTCCCTGACCCCACAGCACTGGCCACTGCTGAGCTTGGACATAAAGCGCAGCACAGATTCATCTCAACTAAAAGCCCAGACCCTTAAAACCAGACATAGAAATTCCAACCGCGGTGAAATTTTGAGAAACACAAAAAAGCAATTCTGACATTTTTTGGGCTTTGTTTCCTGGTTTTTATTGTGTGGTACAAATGACCTCCCATCAGGATTTTCAAGGTCAGTACAATTAGAGAGATACCAAACTTAGCTTCTTCCCATGCGAAACGCGCGTAGGGGTGAGGGAGGACATGCTACACTGCGCCAACAATGCTCCACTAATTTTAAGGTAATATCATAGTTGTCCCATGTTGAATATTTAGATCGGAATTACCCTGGCTATTTAGACAAGCGCTTTCTATTTTCATGGCCGTGATATTTCATTATATATAGTTATGGGTATAGTGATTGATTCCTTATGATAATGGGTACCGCTTTTAAAGTGATATGTATTTGGTCCCTTTATATTAGGGAAAATGTGGCACATGAATGAAGTTTTTTTACAGACATTGTTCTTTAATAATTATATTTATTTAAGTTATAAGACATTTATGCTGCATAATTTGGTATATTCATACTATATAAAATAGATTATTGTGGCAATACATAAATCAGTGCTTTGTAGTGTCTTCTATTGGGCATTGCTGCTTATTATGTATGAAAATATTGTAATAATAAAATTAATATTTTTGTAATATTGCTGGATCTCTTAATTTTCGGGTACCTTTTGGGTGTTATTCCGAATAAGCATGTACGTTTGATGTCAGAAACAGGTTAACAGCTTTGAATGCAAGGTTTTTGCATTTGATGGGTGCCTTCCAGATTGTCACATTCTGCCACCCCTGCAACGTCACCCGAGCCCAGTTCACAGGTCAATCTGAATGTCTATCATCCCATGTATACCTGTAGCAATAGCCAAATGGAAAGTCTGCTAATAGTAATCCACTGGTAAATGGTAACTTTATTTTCCGGTGACTTCTCAAAATAAACTGTTGACCAAATTTCCGTACTGCATTATATTAGCCAGGACACAAATAGGGATTTTTGTGTACTCACCGTAAAATCCTTTTCTCCGAGCCAATCATTGGGGGAGACAGAGACCGTGGTGTTATGCTGCTGGCCACTAGGAGGACACAAAGTAAACCAGAAAAAAAGTTAGCTCTTCCCCTGCAGTATACGCTTTCTCGCTGGCTGAGATTCTCCAGTTCGGTGAAAAAAGCAGTAAGAGCATAAACAGTTAACATAATATCAACGCCTAAGAATGCTACAGTGAGCCAATAGGCTAAAAAGGGTGGGTGCTGTGTCCCCCAATGATTGGCTCGGAGAAAAGGATTTTACGGTGAGTACACAAAAATCCCTATTTCTTCTACGCCTCATTGGGGGACACAGAGACCGTGGGACGTCCTAAAGCAGTCCCTGGGTGGGAAGCATACATTTGCTAATACCCCATGTACCACTGAGTGAACACCGTGGTACTGCCGATTGCAGGCAGCGTCTGCCGAGAGCTGCATCCGCAGAAGCCTGAGAATGAATTAGGCAATGTTTGTAAAGGTACGCAAGCTGGACCAAGTCGCAGCCTTGCGGAGAGGCCTGAGAATGAATGTGGTAACTTTTTGTAAAAGTATGCAGACTGGAAGAAGTCACAGCCTTGCAGACCTATTCTGCTGAGGCCTGGTGCCGAAAGATCGAAGATGCGCTCACTGACCGGGTAGAGCACCCTTAATCCCCGCTGGGACAGGCGCGTTCCTGACATGGTAGGATACCTGAATCGCCAAGCGAATCAACCTGGCTAGACCCTTCCTATGCCCGTCTGGAAGTATGAACAGGGTATCTGACTTGTGGAAAGGAGCCATTCGCGAGATGTACCGTCTCAGCGCCCTAACCACATCCAGGGTGTGGAGGGCCTTCTCAATGCGATGGACTGGCGTCGGAACAAAGGGAAGACAAAATTTCCCCGTTGAGATGGCAAGAGGAGAGGACCTTGTCCAGGAAGGACGGGAACGTCCCGAGAACTACCTTTTCCTGATGAAAATTCAGAAACGGAGAACAGCATGAAAGGGCTACCAATTCCGAAACTCATCTGATTGACGTAGTTGCCACTAGAGAGACCACCTTCCAAGAGAGGATGATCAGTGACACGTCCTGCAGCAGTTCGAAAAGGAACCTCCCGAAAGGCCCCGAGAACCAGGTTAAGGCTCCATGAGTCAAATGGTCTTCCATAAGGAGACGCCACATGGGAAACTCCCTGAATGAACGTCTTGAGCTGAAGCTTGGTGGCAATTTGTGTTGGAAAAGCAATGACAAGGCCGAAATTTTGCCGTTGAGCGAGTTAAGCGCAAGGCCTGATATTAATCTGGATTGAAAGAATTCCAATATGGCCAGATACCGGAGGTGATCGACCATGAACCTTGCACCACAAAAAAAGGAAGGTTGTTTAGGTGCGGTGATAGATGCGCATGGACACAGGCTTCCTGGTACTAATCATGGTGGAAATCACGTCGTGAGGGAAACCAGCCTGAGCTAAAAACAAGGATTCAACGGCCACGCCGTCAAAGACAGGACCCCGGAGTTCTGGTGGTAAATCGGGCCCTGCGAGAGTAGATCCATATGATATGAAAGTCACCAGGAGACGTCGGCGACTAGTTGTATTAGTTCTGCATACCATGCTCGGCTCGGCCAGTCTGGCGCGACTAGGATCACTGGCACTACCTCCGCTCTGATCCTCTTGATGACCCACGGAAACAAGGGAAGAGGGGGGTGGGGGGGGGGGGGGGGGAGATGTACAGGAGCCGGAACCAGAGCTATGGTGGAACTAGAGCGTCCGCTCCGATGGCGCAAGGATTGCGCGATCGGAAAATGAACCGAGGAACCTTGTTGTTTAGTCTTGAGGCCATGAGATCCACATCCGGAGTCCTCCAACGATGACATATCTGCTGAAAGAGTTCCGGATGAAGAGACCACCTCCCCGAGGCAATGCCTTGGTGACCGAGAAAATCTATCTTCTAATTTTCCAAGCCCGGGATGTGGCTTGCTGAGATGGGCGAATAGTTGGCCTCGGACCTATGGAAGATGAAACTCACTTCGTGCGTGGCCATCCTGCCCCGAAAACCTCCCTGACAGTTGATATACGCTACAGCTGTGGCGTTGTCGGATTGAGACCTGATGGGGAGACCTGCGAAGAGATGGTGGAAACTCCTTAGAGCTAATCTGATTGTTCCTATATCCCAAAGTTAATGGGGAGACGTGACTCTCGGGTTGATCAATGACCTTGTGCCGTGAGGTGACGAGGGACCGCACCCCAACTGAGGAGACTTGCATCAGAGGTTACTACCAACCATCTTACTGTGGGTAAAGACCTCCTTTGATTCAGGGAGGACCTTGGTGACTAATCCCCGAGGGCTTGCCTGTCCCGCAGGGACGGAGGAATCCGACGGTCCAGGGAGAACGGGTTCTCGTTCCAAACTAACAGCAATGCATGTTGTAAGGGACGGAGGTGGAACTGTGCAAATGGAACTGTTTCCATCGCAGCCACCATCCTTCCGAGAACTCTCATGCTGAAACAAATGGAGAGAGAAACTGGTCGAGAAAGAGGACGCTCTGCTTGTTGTAAGGCTTGGGTCTCTCCTGGAGGGAGAGTGGTGAATCCGCGGGAAGTGTGAGCCGGTCCTGGGACAGACTTTTCGCAGTCTATCTTCCGCCCTAGGCGGGAAGAGTATTTACTGTTTTCCACAGATTCCTCGCAGACTAGAAGGGACCGACTCTTGATGAGCAGGTCGTCCAGATACGGTAACAGTACCACTCGCCAAGGGTGAAGAATGGGCATGACAGCCGCCATGACCTTGGTAAAGACCCTGGGAGCGGTGGCGAGTCTGAAGGGCAAGGCCATAAACTGGAAGTGTTGCTCGTGAGTTGCAAAACGCAGGAGCTACTGGAGGGACGGGCAGATCGGAATGTGAAGGCAAGCGTTCTTGACATCGATGGAAGCTAGGAACTGTCCCTTTTCCATGGGAGCGACAACTGAACGGAGAGTTTCCATTTGGAATCGCCGTACCGTGACAAGGTGATTAACAATTGAGATCCAGAGATGGTTCGCATGGACCCGTCCTCTTTTAGAACCACAAAAGAAGGACTGAATAAAATCTTCTGAACCCTTTGTGAAGGGGGACCGGAATGATGACTCCGTCCCTTAGAAGAGCCTGAACAGCCCGAAGGAAGGCTCTTGTCTTTCTCTTGGAGGAAGAGGAAAGGAAAACTCAAGTTGGAGGGGGGGGGGGGAATTGTATATTATATCCGAAGAATACCAGCTTCCTGACCCATTTGTCGTCATTAGGTAGATCTATGAGATCTGGCTCCCCTAGATCCGGAAGCCCTAGGCCTGGGTTTCCAAGAACGGTTAGATATGTATGAGATCTGGGAGCCTCTGTCTCCGCGCGGGGACAGACCTGATCCAAAAGAGAAGGGAGAGGAGGACCAACTGGAATTGTTGCGAGAAAATCGAAACACGTCGGCTGTTGGAGCGAAAACGGCCGAACAGCCCTTTGTGAGGAGGAAATTTACTTGTCTTCTCCCCTGGTAACATCAGAAATGTGCTGGTCCAGTCTCTCTCCAAAAAGATGACCCACAGTATGAGCCGCGCAATTTGCGGCCTGAAAAGAAGCGCTACAAAGTTCGCTGTGTGAATCATCTGGCTGGCGACAGAGGTTGTTTCCGGAGGAAGATTGGTACCCTGGAAGGCAGTAATGAGGACTTCTGCCCAAGCGGCCTTGCCTTAGTGACCTAAACTGCGGCAAAGGATGGAACAAACGCCGCTCCTGAAGCTGCCAAAAAATTGAACGGGCAAGGTAATCAATTTGATGATCGGAGGGGTTTCTGACCGAGGAACCCTCAGAAACAGATAGGAGCATTGTGCAAACAAGACGCGGTACAGGAGGGTCCACCGGAGGGATCTGTAATCGATCCTTCATTTGGTCTGGATCAAAAGGGTATTTAGCCAGAGTAAACTTTTGCCCAGTGAACCACTTATGGCTGATGCCTATGATACTGGACGGCTGGTAAATAACCAGCGCACATGCTTATTCCTTAAATGAGAAGTGCTGGAGCGGGAATATTTTCCTCATTCAACCTTAGAATCCTTTTCACTGATTCTATAAGAGAATCAAGCGACTCTTGATCAGTTGGGGGATTCTGAGGGGCTGACGTGACAGATACAAAATCAGAGTTATGCTCGCTGTGAACCTCAGGTGAGAGCGAGCGAGAGAGAGACAGGAGTCGCTGATGCTGAGGAGCGAACGCGACTAGGGGACGCGCCATGAGCCCGCTTTGGCAGAGACTGTCCTCCCGGAGGGGGAATATAGCCTTGGTCAGAGGCTCCACCGACAGGGATTCAGCCCATTCGGGGGTACCAGACGCAGGAGGCCAATCAGCAGCGGCTGCGAGGGGCATTGGAGCGCAGGTCGGGGCGCGGTTCGGACGCAGGCCGGGTCGCGGTCCGTGCATAACGGATTAGCTTTAACACTGGAGAGTCATGCTCGCTGTGGTAAGGCCGACTTGCAGGTAGTACACACGGTAGAAAAGCGCAGTGTGCTTCTTAGCAGCCCATTTAGCCTCCTGTGAATGAGGCATAGCGCTCCAGAAAGGGTTAACGGCAGAGTCTGACTGCAGCTGCAGGGAATGTGTCGGGAAGGGGTTAAGCTTTAATCTGAGGGCAGATGCAGCTTACCCACGGTCCTGTGTTATGTCCCCCGGGAGGAAAACGGTGGCCCTGTGGCGTCACCCGGAATTCGGCTGCTCCTGAAAGGGTTAACTGCAGCAGAGGTAACAGACATAGCCCTGAGATTAGAATTGCGCGTCTCGTTTGGAATGAGAGGCGCCAAGAGGAGGGGGCGGTGACGATAGCGCGGGCGGCGCTATTCAAATTGCGGCCTAGTAGGTCGGAAAAGCCGGGGACTAAATTTTTGGCCTACCCACTTTAGGTGCCGGGGGCGGTGCTATTGAGGGCGGCGCTATTTAAATTGCGGCCTAGCAGGCCGAAAAAGCCGGGGGCTAAATTTCTGGCCTCCCCGCGGTAAGCGCCAGCGAGGTGGGCAGCCATTGTACCGCCGCTGACGCTAAGTCAGCGCTTCTCCCGGGGACAAGGACCCGACCCCATACCTCCACTCCTGTGCTCAGTCAGGTCGTCGCTGTCCAAGGTCTTTCAGTCTCATCCTCCAGGCGACGTAGCAGAGCTGGAGCTTTTACCGGGGGGGTATTGTTCAATCGATCCACCCTCTGGGTAGGGGGACGGAGAGCTCTGGGGCTGATTCAGGGCATCCGAAAAAGTGCTGTTCAGGTCTGCTCCATGCACTCCTGTGCTATGTCCTGTTGCGCTTGCCCTCGTATCCATGGAGTACCGCCATAAGGGAACCATCGTCAGAGGAATCAGCCCCATTCGTCGCAGGAAAGTGTACGTGAAAGGTTACTCCACGTGCTTGCCTGTTGTTGGTTCGGGGGAGAGCGGGCCGTAGAAAGGAACCGTCCCCCCTTCACTCCGTTAATTAAAAAATAAAAATTTACAGAAAATTCAAAAATAAAATAAAAACGGTGGGGTCTGAAACCAGACCCAAGTGCCTCCTATAGACACTAAGTAAGAACTGGAGAATCTCAGCCAGCGAGAGGGTGTATACTGCAGGGGAGGAGCTAACTTTTTTTCTGGTTTACTTAGTGTCCTCCTAGTGGCCAGCAGCATAACATGCACGGTCTCTGTGTCCCCCAATGAGGCGTAGGAGAAAGAGGGATTCCTGTTCATCATTCCTTAATTGGCACGGAAAAGGAAGCGGCATAATCAGTATGGAGGAAATTCAACAGCAATACTGAGTAGTGAAGATGTGAATCCAGCTCTGGTATGAGGTAGAAGACTTGTGCTCAGCATGAACTTTCTGTGTTTCCCTCTGGCAGTTTTGTCACTCCACTCTTCATGCCCTCAATCGACAGAGTATTATAGGCGATGTAACCTGATACTGCACTGAGCTGGCAATCCATCTAATCTTAAGGATGATGAAGATGAACAGTTTTTCTAGAGTTTATGAGTTTAGAAGGCAGGTGGAAAGGAAGAAGTGGCTCATAAGTGAAAGAAGCAGATTTCTTTGAGAAGATTTATCACAAAATATTACTTGCATTCTCTTGTATTATTGATTATTCTCTTTTTACCCATACATGCATTAGACTTTATTACTCTTGTATCAGTATTGCAGATGAAGATAAATATGAAGCATAGAAGAATTATCGACTGTACAAGAAAGGCGCCTCACGTGAAAAAGGGGTTTCTGAAACAATGAATTGTCATACCTGGTAAAGTTCCTCCAAGTTATACTTTATAGACGTGCTGCTTTCTATGGCGTTTACGGCTTCATGAAGCTTCTGCCATGTGTCCTGAGTGTAGTTATCAGGCAGCTTTGGTTTGTCTGGAAATACAAACATAGTACTAAATCGACATGCCAACTAGAGGCAGGCAGCAATAGCAGCACATAGGCATTCTTCACTGCTTATGGTCTGCACACTTAAAATGTGGAGGTTGCTCAGCAAGCAGAATGTGGCCTTTGGATGTATGTCCACACTCTTACCGAGCAGTAGTGGGACCTATGATGATCTAAGAAATATCACCCATTGAGTGAGGAAGTGGATACGTATTCATTTCGGTTCACTGGAATTCCCCTTTAATAAATTTGGTGCATCTTATTTCAGTGGACTCCTGCTGTAGACTGGCGTGAGAAGTGTCAGTCTTAGAACATTCCATTCACTACACAGCAGGGACACATTTATAAGATTATCTTATTTAAATACACCCAGTTGTGGAAATTATTTTTCTTCCAAGATCTCTTGCTACCAAGAAAGCCTGAGTCCTTCATCACCCGTCCACACGCATGACTGTTTCCATATTCTCAAATTTCCATACAGCGAGAGCAGCAGATCATTAATGCATGTGGGTAGTAGAAGTCGGACTCTCAGGCTTTTTTCTAAGAGTCCTGCAACATTTCATTACATTTTTACATGAAAATACTTTTAGAAGATAAATATATCTATGAGCATAGTATGTCCTATGACACACACAGGAAAAGCAAGAGCAGATACACTTTAAAGTGGTTGTCCTCCCTTGGCACATTTAAGCTGCCCCATGATCGGCTGATCACTGCAGGCCTAGTTGCTTTAACCCATAATGGTCAGCTGGGGAAGCAACATGCGGCCGATCTTTTTCTCTTCAGCAAAAACTATAATAGAACATACTGTAAATGAAAAGGAAGTGACGTCTATATAACACATGGTTGACCCATATCTGCCACAGCTCTTGGCTCCCCCTTTGACATAATCTACCCTAACAATTCAGAAAGTAGAAAGTGACCAAATTATCACAATTGGCTTAATTGCCAAATGGGATGCTTTGATGAGTTAATTCACAAGGTAAGATACTGGCTTTTGGTCAATTTCAGAAAATAACAGAAGACTTAGTTGATTAGTACACTAGATATCAGCCATTTCAGACAAATTAATTTGCCTTAACTCGTCCCTAACTAATCCCTATATTTAAAGCCAAAGAAATGAGATGGAGCACATGTTGGCATAGGGGTAATGTGTAGGTGCACCTTCACCCTGAGGCCATTAAAAAACATACCCTAGGACAAAAGCAAAATGAGCAATTACCCTGCAGTAAGCAGATAGTAATAGTACATGTAAGTAATATAAGGTACTTAGTTGAGACTATTTTGATTTAAAAAAACATGTAGCGACAAGGTGTACCCAGTCAGGATGGACCCATCTCAAGTATTAAAGGGAACTTGTCAAGCGAAAAAATGCTATTAACCTGCAGATATTGGTTTAATCTGCAAGTTAATAGTGTTCTGAACCTGTCTCTTTCAGATCCATCTGAAAAAGATAAAAAAAAAGGGAGACATTACTGGAAAACGATGAAAATCGAGGTAGATTTGGGTCTAGTAAAAGATCGGTGTCCACCTCCTACCACTATGCTAAACCATGGTCTCCTGTGTCCCCCAATGAAGCGATAGAGAAATTAACTTTACTCCTCCAGGCAGCGTTTGGTGACGGCACGGGTTCAGTCACTGCTCTGTATATTGAAAGTGGTGACTGTAACTGTGCCCCAGGCACTGACTGACAGCTTGTTCATCATTAGGACTAGCTGTCAGTCGGTACCGGTGGTGCAGTTACAGCCACCGCTCTCTATACACAGAGCGGTGACTGAACCCAAGCCAGCGCTGCGCCCACGACTTAAATCTGAACACTACCAGAAGGAATAAAGTTAGCAGGGTTCTAATTGCCGGCACCGGACACGTACAGAATCCTATTAACCTGCAGATTAACCTCATAGTTGACTTTTTTATATCAAAATAGTGTCAACGACTCAACTAAGTACCTTATGTTATTTATACGCACTATGGTTATTCATTTGTTTACTTACTGCAGGGTATTTGCTCATTTTGTTTTTACCAAGGTTAATCCGTACATTTGTACAATCTCTAACTATACTGTACTTATAAGCTTGGCTGTAATAAAATACATTTACACACATTACATTACCTTTAAAATTCTTAATTATTAATTTTTTGGAAGATGAGGGTTTGGCGGCCAGTGCAGAATTTTTAGTCAGTCCATTGGTATGGTTAACTAGTGTTGAAAAGTTTCCTTTCCTCTGCGCGTCTTGTTCCATGGCAGGGCAGTTCGGCACACCACAGAGGAGAAGATTTCAAGTAGATGTGCTCAATGTGTGAATATCATTGGCCACTTATTCAGAGTCTAGGGCATACAAAAGAGAAGAAATCCACAATATATCACATACACATATCTTATAAGTGCAGCAATGATTTGAGCATGAACACTTGGTAACGGAAGCGAAAACGGATTCTTCATTGTAAGGCTTGGGTCGTTACAGCTCACGTACACAAGTATTAAACTTGTATAGCGTTACAACTGGCAGTATAGAAAGAAGCTATCAGATTTGGCTTTAGAGGCTGTAATGCACATTGCAAGAGGTGTAGTGTGTACAAGGTTTGATTTCGGGTCACCATTTTCATCCACTTTAAGGTAAACACAAACGAAAGACTAAAAGAAAGTTTATACTGTGTTTTCCAGGTTAATATTAAATCCTGGTCAAAGTGCAAACATGCCCGAAAGAAAGAAAATAATATGGCTTGGAGATTTTTTTTTTAACCTCTGATATCTAGGTTACAAAACAGGGTCAGACTGTAGAAATACCTTTAGGCCAGGGTTATACTTGCGAGAAACTAGGACGAGTCTCGCATGTCAATACCCGGCACTCGGGTGTATAGAAAGACATGCAACTGCACACTCCGTCCCGAGTGCCGGCGGCAGTGCTGGGTATTGAGATGCGAGACTCGTCTGAGTTTCTCACAAGTCTGACCCTGGCCTTAGACAGATTATGATGCAAGTATGACAACCCATGTCTATAAATGGTAGCTTGCTGTCCAGGATGGGGGCGAGCGACTGCAGGGAAATACAACTCCTTGCTACTAGTGATGAGTGAGCATGATGCGGCTATTTTTTTCACAGGCAGATTCGGTCAGTGAAAAAAAAAAACTCATCTGCCCTGCTCCATTAAATAACAATGGTGCGCGTGCGGTTTAATGTTTACACGAAAAGAGCTCGGCTTGAAAATACGGTTGTGAGAACAAGCCCTAAAAGCGTGAAATCTCGCTCTTTGCAGTAAGCCGGCACTCCCAAATCAATTACTAAATGTTGACCTAATAGTGACTGATCTAAGGATGTAACCGCTCGCTCACCGCTTTGGAGATCATTTGACAGCGCTGGTTCACTGAATAGAGCGAGCGCCTGCGCGTTATCCTTGTGAGTGGAGTGTGTAGGGTTGTGAGATACCTCTCTGGATTTCACAAGCAGGAAATTCGGGCAAGCCCTTTTGGGGGACACTTGAGGTGTTCTTCGCACTGTCAAATTATTCTAAGACAAATTTTGGGCTGCCCACTCTTTCACTAAATAAAAAGGATAGTCCCAGAATGGAGACAGGTACTTTTAAAGGACCATTTCAGAAATTGTAATGTCTTCTGAAAACGTGGAAAACAAATAAATTGCTCCTTTCCATTGCTTGGTAATCACTGTCTGAAGTTAGGAGGAACTTGCTCTCATATTTGAGAGATCTGTTCTCATGTCATTATTCCACAAAATGACTAAAGGCGTCAAAACCAAGACAGAAGGAAAAAAAATGCTCCCACAAAAAGCACTTGGAGGGGGGGGGTGCCACTTAGTTCCTCCAGTAGAAAATGATGGACAGGAAAACAGATCCATGAATGTGAATTCTGGCCATATGATGCCTATATCTTCCAGCCAACTCCTACTGTGTATGCAGCTTGCCACTCAGACACAGCGTAGAGGGGAATAACCGCTTGCACGCGTGTGCACAGAAATGTGGACCTGCATTCGCTCACTTTAGGATTTTGAAAGTGATTGGCTTTCCCGCACTGTCCTTCGCACAGTGTTTGGCACATGCAGGGAGGCTGGCAGTGGGCAGAGCAGCAATTTCAGACCTGGCACTCTAATACATACATAACAGTAGGGAATGTCTGTAGAGCCTGCAAAATATGACGCCACGATAAGTCAATAAAAATAGTTCTTCACTTTTTTGCCCTGATGAGTGAACGTGCTCTGATAAGATATTATCCAAGCATGCTCGGGTGCTAACCTAGTGACTTTGGCGTGCTTGAAAAAATATGTTCAAGTCCCCCTGACAGCCGCAGCACATGGGGGGATTGTCTGTCTGTTAGGCGATCCCTGCATGTGCTGCATCTGTGTAACAGTCTCGAGACATGCCGATGCGGGGACTCGAACATATTATTCGAGGACGCTGAAGACACTCGACTAGCACACGAGCATGCTCAGATAACACCTTATCCCAGCACGTTCACTCATCACTATTTGTTAGCTATTAATCTATTAAGAATTTGTTTTAGCTTCTGTTTTGCTCCAACACCGGTGAAAGTGGATGAACGACATTCCTACTAATAGAGGGGGAGGGTATTACTGCTATGACAGCCATTAGATTGTGAGGACTGGAAGGAGAGGGACAAAAGCCCTGACATCCTGGCCATCCCCCAACTGCAGAGCATTGGCTGACCACTGTGCAGCAGTCAGTACTCTGCCGTGGCCAAGGACCTACACTGGCTGTGAGGAAACCACAATGGGGCCCAGGGATCACCAGACCACTGTCACTGGAGAGTTGCACCTGTCGGAACACACCATGCTACAAATCAGGCGACCGTGACGGTGCTGAGCTGTCCCCTCACCTCTGCTTCATGGGTCACCTGACTCCCCCAAAAGTAGAACCTATAGTGGTCCGTCCGGGCCCCAGGTGTACAGGAGCCGCAGCTCTGAAGTGCACAATGCTGCAGCGAGCCCTGGCGAGGCACAAGGATGGGATTCCGCAGCACTAGCGGTGCTGTCACCCGTAGCAACCGGCTAATCACAGTCTTGCATTCAACTAAGAGGACTGAGAGCGACTCCCGGGGGCTACTAGAGAAGACCCCCACCCCTATTTCCTGATGTACAGCCCCCTGTGTAAAGAGAGGGGGCGACACTGGCAAAAGCCACCTGACAGCTGCCATCACTAGCACAGGGTGGACTGCTTTATTAACGTGCCACTGGCAGAAGCTGGTTACACACAGTACAAGGCAGGCACCAGGCTTCCTCCTAGCAGAAACCTCCTCCATACTGGGAGAGCGGTGCTAGCACACGACAGGCCTCACCTTCTGGGCCCCTGGTACAGTAGTGACACCGACACCACTGGTGACACATAGGTGGATGCCCAGGCTACACTGACTAAGTGCAGCGCTCCGCTCTTCCGGTAACACCGGGACCCAGCGCCGCTACATCTCGGGCACTCACCAAGCAGGCATCGCGCATGCGCCATGAGGTCTCTCACTGCCAGACATTACTAATGACGCTCGAGTTCTATGCGCAGGCGCATTTCGGGTACAGACTGTAGACGCCGGAGAGACCGTTACGTCATCAATAATTGCCGTAACTTCGTGTTCGGGTCATGCGCGGTCCTTTACGGTAGGTGTAACTGGTTGCTCAGTAATAATCTACTCATTTGTGAATGTTTGGTGCGTCTTTGCGGACCGGGCCCCACTCATTGCACTGGTGACTTGCTGCTCTCCGGCTGGGTACTGGGCAGTGGGGCAGAGCCTGGCAGCCATCATTGTGGGCTCAGTATTCAGGTGGTCTCTGGCACACGGACCACCAGGATGGGCAGTGTATGACACTAGCTAGCACCCTGTGTGGGGGAACTGCAGCGTCACAAATGTTAGAAACCCCTTAATCCCCGGAGCTTTGTTCGTTTGCGTTTTCCTCTCCCCTTCTTCCCAGAGCCATAACTTTTTTTTATTTTTCTGTCAATATGGCCGTGTGAGGGCTTGTTTTTTGCAGGACAAGTTGTACTTTTGAACACCATTGGTTTTACCATGTCGTGTACTAGAAAACAAGAAAAAAAAAATTCCAAGTGCGATGAAATTGAAAAAAAAAGTGCACTCCCACAGTTGTTTTTTGTTTTGCTTTTCTACTATATTCACTAAATGCTAAAACTGACCTGCCACTATGATTCTCCAGGTCATTACGAGTTCATTGACACCAAACATGTCTAGGTTCTCTTTTATATTAGTGGTGAAAAAAAAAATTCCAAACTTTGCTAAAAAAGGAAAATGGTGCAATTTTTTTTGAGACCGTAGCGTCTCCATTTTTCATGATCTGGGGTTGGGTGAGGGCTTATTTTTTTGCATGCCCAGCTGATGTTACCATTTTGGTGCAGATACTTTATTTTGATCGCCCGTTATTGCATTTTAATGCAATGACGTGGCAACCAAAAAAAACGTAATTCTGGCGTTTTTATTATTTTTTTCATGTAAGTGAAAAAAAAGTGTTAAAAAATTGTAAAAATATATATGAACCCCTCTCTGCCATATGATGTACTATCCCGTCCATGTGCCCTGGGACTTAATTCCAAAGGACGTGGTAGTATGTGATAGCAATCAGCAGCGCCCCTGGGGGGGCACATTAACCCCTGGCACACTGCAATCAAACATGATCGCAGTGTACCGGAGGATTACGGAAGCATCGGGCAGGGAGGGGGCTCCCTGCTTGCTTCCCTGAGACCCTCAGAGCAGCGCGATGTGCTGCAGGCCCCTGGATCCAATATGGTCACGGGGGGCCTGCATCGAGGCGGCTTCCTCAGTGCCTGCTGAGAGTAGGCACCGAGAAAGCCTGCTGCAGTCCCTGTGTCAGATCTCTGATCTGACACTTCACAGTGATGTCCCCACCTGGGACAAAATAATAAAGTAAAAAGAAAAAACATGTAAAAATAATTTTAAAAAAATTCCTAAATAAATTAAAAATATATATTCCCTAATAAATTCTTTTTTTTGTAAATAAAAAAAATAATAAAAATACAGATATTTAGTATCACAGCGTCCATAAGTCCCCTCCCTATAAAACTATCCCACTAGTTAACCCCTTCCCAAAAGAATACTCGGCAAAAAACAATGGTTTATCATCATACCACCGAACAAAAAGCGCAATAACACACGATCAAAAAGACGGATATAAATAACCATGGTACTGCTGAAAACGTCATCTTGTCTCGCAAAAAAACAAGCCACCACACAGCGTCATCAGCGAAAAAATAAAAGTTATAGCTTGCAGAATAAAGCGATGCAAAAATAATTATTTTTTATATACAATTGTTTTTATTGTATAAAAGCGACAAAACATAAAAAAAATGATATAAATGAGGTATCGCTGTAATCGTACTGACCCGAAGAATAAAACCCCTTTATCAATTTTATCACGCAGAACGGTGTAAACCTTCCCCCCAAAAGAAATTCATGAAATGCTGGTTTTTTTTCATTCTGCGTCCCAAAAATCGAAATAAAAAGCGATCAAAAAATGTCACGTGCCCGAAAATGATACCAATAAAAGCGTTATCTCGTCCCGCAAAAAACAAGACCTCACATGACTCGGTGGGTCAAAATATGGAAAAATTATAGCTCTCAAAATGTGGTGATGCAAAAACTATTTTTACAATAAAAAGCGTCTTTTAGCGTATTGCAGCTGCCAAACATAAAAACCCACCATAAATAGTAAATCAAACCCCCCTTTATCACACCCTTAGTTAGGGGAAAATAATAAAATTAAAAAAAAAGTATTTATTTCCATTTTCCCGTTGGGGTTAGGGCTGGAGCTAGAATTGGGGGGTTTCCACTGTTTGGGCACATCAGAGGCTCTCCAAACGCAACATGGCGTCTGATCTCAATTCCAGCCAATTTTGCATTGAAAAAGTCAAACGGCGCTCCTTCCCTTCTGAGCTCTGCCATGCGCCGAAACAGTGGTCCCCCACGTATCAAGTACCAGCGTACTCAGGACAAATTGCACAATAACTTGCAGTCCAATTTCTACTGTTACCCTTGGTAAAATAAAAAAAATTGGACCTGAAGTAATTTTTTGTGAAAAAAAGTTAAATGTTCATTTCTCTATCGCCTTATTGGGGGACACAGGAACCATGGGTGTATACTGCTGCCACTAGGAGGCTGACACTATGCACAGAAAAAGGTTAGCTCCTCCGCAGTATACACCCCACCGACCGGCACTAATTTCGTCGGTTTAGCTTAGTGTCAGTAGGAGGTGGACACGGGTCTTTCATTAGACCCATATCTACCTCAGTGTGCGGCATTTCCTTTCAGGTTCCGGAGGGATACAGAGTGAATGGTCACATCTGTAGTCCCACAAAGAGACTATGAGTACGGCGTGTACGGCCACCCCGTATCCTCATAGCTCTCCTCAGCAGGACCAAGAGTCCCTAACAGCGGTACGTGTCAGGCGATCCAGACTGGTCCTTGCCCCCGTCTCCCACCGACTCGCCCACCAGAGCCTGTCAGTTGGAAGAGGCGTGGTCCCATTATGAACTGGATAATGAAGGTACCTTCCCTTCCCAGGTTTTTGCAGAGACGCATCAGGTGGAGGGTAAGCATGGGTCCTGAGTCACATATCTCCCGACAAATCTCAACTGCACCGTGACAGCCTCTTTCCCCCCCCCCCGGCTGCACTTAGCTTATTTCATCTGCAGCCAGCGACAGGGATCCTTTCAGCAGCCAAGGGCAGATCCTCCAGGTCCAGAACTGGACGGCCCACATCGGCATGACTATCAACAAAGTTCCGAGGCGCCTTCCCAACTGGGCGGCCGACTCCTTTTCTTTAGAGACGTCTGGCTTGCCTCGGTGGAAGACGCTTGGGTCAGGGAAGTTGTATCCTCAGGATACAAAATAGAGTTCGTTTCTCGGCCCCGGGATCGCTTCTTTGAGTCCCGACCTCCAAAAGACCCCGCTTTAGTTCCGGGTTTCTTTGCATCCATCGCCTTTCTTCTCAGTTCTGGGGTGATTGTACCCATTCTCGAAGCAGAACGATTCACAGGATTTTACTCAAACCTGTTTGTAGTGCCGAAAAAAGGTGGCGCGGTTCGGCCCATTCTGGATCTCAAATTACTGAACAAAAGGGTCCGCCTGCGACATTTCAGGATGGAGTCCTGTTGTGAGCTCATCTGTTCATTCATCTTTTGTGTCCGAGGATCTCCCTCTTCTGGTGAAGGAAGGTAGTGAGGCTGATTACCAAACACCTGATCAGGTGGATGGTGACTGGGTAACGGGAACTTCTGACTGGATATAAGGCAGCCGACGCCCTTCTCAGTTGCTGGTGATTTCTCTGCTGGATTCTTGGAGACCAGTCTGATTCCTGCTTCCCAAAGATACGTTTTTGCTCTGCTATTGAACTTATTAGTTTTGGTTTTGTTTACCTTGTTTTTTGGAGTTCAGCCATCCCCGGCCAGGGGTGTGCTGGATTCTTTTTCCTTGATCAGTGTTCTCTTTTGCTCTGCTTCCAGAATATTCTGAGTGCTGATATAGGGTTTGAAGTCTAGTGACTTAAGGGTCCTTTTTGCTTATCAGTTGTGTTGGTAATATTTTTAGCAGGGTTTTCTCGGATTGCAGACAGCAGCTTTTCTATCCTGTCCTTTTTAGTTAGCTTGGACCCCATCGTTTGCTCAACCTATCTTTCTATCTGTGTTAGTGTTTTCATCTTGCTTCACCGTCATTATATGTTGGGGGCTGCCTATTGCTTTGGGGACTGCTCTGGGGCAGTCAGTTTTTCCCTTTTCTCTCTTTAGGCTTATGTAGATCTCCGGCTGTGACGAGGTGTCTAGGATCACCGTAGGAACACTCCACGGCTACTGCTAGTTGTGTGATAGGATTAGGGGTCTGCAATCCGCTAGTTTCCAACCTCTCTGTTTTTCTGGGCTGAGCTTGTGTTTTGTTTTTTCCTCCTCGGTGACTCAATCATAACAGAGTCCCTTCGTTCAGTAATCGCTTCCATGGAGGCGCAGGAATTCATGTGCTCAATAGACATTCAAGATGCCTATCTACATGTTCCCATCTTTCCCGGGCATCAGAGATTCCTGCGTTTCGCTATTCATCAGGACCACTACCAGTTTGCCACCCTGCCAATTGGTCTCGCCACCGCGCCCAGAGTGTTTACAATGATCATGGCGGCGTTGATGGCCCTGTTGAGGATCAGAGGTCTCGTCCTCTTTCCGTACCTCGACGACATTCTAATCAAAGCTCTGTCTTTTCCTCAGGCTCACCAAAGTCTTACCATTGTCCAGATTCGGCTAGCTCGTAAACAAAAGGAAGTCCTGCCTTGTTCCGACACAACGTCTTGTGTTGCTAGGCTTATTGTTCGACACCCGTCGATCAAGGGTCTTTCTCCCCGAAGAGAAGATGATCTCTCTTCAACGAGATGTACGATCACTGCAGAGCCCCCAGCTTCCATCCTTCCGGTCAGCTATGAAAGTCTTGGGAAAGATGGTGGCGACGACCGAAGCAATTCCATTTGGTCAATTCCACTCGAGACCGCTTCAACAGGCCATCTTGTCTCGGTGGAACAGGTCTGACTTTTCCCTGGATCGTCCAATTCGCCTCTCGTCCCGGGTCAAACAGTTCCTCAATTGGTGGCTGACGTCACCTCTCATTTCCCTAGGCCGGTCATTCCTGCCGATTCACTGGCAGATCGTGACAACGGAAGCCAGCCTTCTCGGCTGGGGTGTAGTGTTTCGCAATCAGACTGTTCAGGGTCGGTGGTCGACTCGTGACAACCCTGCCGATCAACGTCCTCAAGATACGGGCGATTTACCTGTCTCTCATTCACTGGGAAAGACTTCTCAGGGGTCTGCTGATCCGGATTCAGACAGACAATGCCACAGCAGTGGCATACGTCAACCACCAAGGGGGGACACAGAGTTCCTCGGCACTAGCGGAAGTGTCCAAGATTCTCCACTGAGCAGAGGTATCAGTCCCAGTGATATCCGCGGTGCACATTCCCGGCGTGGACAACTGGGCCGCCGATTTTCTCAGCCGTGAGGGTCTCGCGGCGGGAGAGTGGTCCTTACATCCGGACGTCTTCCATCAGCTCTGCCATCATTGGGGACGCCGGACGTAGATCTGCTGACGTCTCGCCTGAACAGGAAGGCCCACAATTCGTATCCCGGGCCCGAGATCCTCTCGCAGTGAGCGCCGATGCTCTGACCATTCCCTCGTCTCAGTTCATGCTCCCCTATCTGTTTCCTCCCCTTCCTCTTCTTCCCAAGCTGTTGAAGAAAATCAAGGCGGAAGGGGTACCAGTCATCCTCATCGCTCCAGATTGGCCCAGAAGGTCTTGGTTCGCGGACATCGTCAACCTTCTCGCGGACGCCCCCTGGAAGCTTCCAGACAGAGCAGATCTGCTGTCTCAGGGTCCGATCTGCCACCCCAATTCTCTGCCGCTCAATTTAATGGCGTGGCTGTTGAAACCGAGGTTCTAAGACGGTCAGGTTTTTCGGATCGGGTTATTCACACCATGATCCGGGCTAGGAAACCATCGTCTTCCAGGATTTATTATCGTACGTGGAAGGCCTATTTCACTTGGCCAATGATATTCCACCCATGTCCTTTTCACTCCCTTCTATCTTGGCGTTCCTCCAGGCAGGCCTAGATGCAGGCCTTGCCCTCAGCTCTTTAATGGGTCAAGTCTCGGCGCTCTCCATTCTGTTCCAGAAGACATTATCCTCCCGACCGCAGGTCAAGACTTTTCTTCAGGGGGTGACTCATGCGGCACCTCTGTACCGCGCTCCCATAGACCCATGGGATCACAATCTGGTTCTGGAGGCTCTACAAGGTTCCCCCTTTTGAACCTCTCAGGGAAGTTTACCTATCCTTTCTATCCTGGAACGTAGCCTTTCTGGTGGCCATCACCTCCATCCGGCGTGTGTCGGAATTGGCGGCTCTTTCTTGTCGCCCCCCCATTTTTGGTGCTCCACTAGAATAAGGTGGTCCTGCGGCCCCCGCCTTCCTTCCTTCCTAAGGTGGTGTCCACTTTCCACCTAAATGAGGACATTGTTCTTCCTTCCTTTTGTCCGGGTCCAATCCACCCTCTTGAGCGCTCCTTGAACAAGCTAGACCTGGTCAGGGCAATGAAGGTCTACCTGGCTAGGACAGCTCCCTTGCAGAACACAGACTTACTTTTCATCATTCCAGATGGAGCGCGGAAAGGCCAGCCGGCCTCCAAGGCTTCTATTGCTCGCTGGATCACATCGGCAATTTTGGAAGCCTACCAGGTCAAGCATCGAGTGCCCCCTCCTGGAATTGGAGCTCACTCTACCCGGGCAGTGGGTGCCTCCTGGGCGGTGCGCCACAGAGCTTCCACGCTGCAGCTTTGCAAAGCTGCGACCTGGTCTTCGATACACACGTTTGCCAAATTTTACAAGGTCCACACCTACGCTTTGGCGCACGCCAGCCTAGGCAGAAGGATCTTGCAGGCGGCGGTGGTGGGTTCTCAGACCTAATGGAAGTTTGCTTCTCCCTCCCCAGGGACTGCTTTGGGACGTCCCATGGTTCCAGTGTCCCCCAATAAGGCGATAGAGAAAACAGGATTTTTGGTTGCTTACCGTAAAATCTGTTTCTCGGAGCCTTCATTGGGGCACACAGCACCCTCCCATGTTCTGCAACTCCTGTTCTTATGTTGTTTGTTGATTACAGTTGAGTTGTCCTGTTTTCATTCTGTTTTGTTACTTCTACTGCTTTCTCAGTAACTGACGAAATTAGTGCCGGTCGGTGGGGTGTATACTTCGGAGGAGGAGCTAACCTTTTTCAGTGCATAGTGTCAGCCTGAGAAACAGATTTTACGGTAAGCAACCAAAAATCCTGTTGTTTTTTTTTTAAACATTCAAAAAATTCCTGTGAAGCACCTGAAGGGTTAATAAACTTCTTGAACGTGTTTTTTTTTTTTTTTTTTTTTTAAATTCGTTTATTAAGCCACAAGCAGTTTTACAGTACACACATTTAGTACAAGATGTTAAGCTTGATACAAAATATTTGTGTTCAAATAGCATATAAACGTGAGGCATAATATGTGCATCAATTGTGTGCAAATAAAGCAAGCATAATATCAATTGAATCGCAGTAGTATTGTGTTAATGCTCCAGTAGTAAAACCTGCCTGGCTTCTAAACCCTACCTACATCTTACCAAAACATAAACTATTCCGCAGCCTACTTCTATATAATGAGCAGTTTACTGTGCGATATCTCTGCTTTGCAAAGTAAGGTGAGAGGCGTTCCACCTCTCCCAAATCTTTTTGAATTTACCCGGGTACCCTCTATTTTGGTACAGTGTACGTTCATATGGGATAATCAAATTTACTAGAGTGATCCAGGACCCAAGAGAGGGAGTTGATTTCCCCATCCACCGTAATGCCAGTATCTTCCGTGCCATGAACAGTGTCTCCCGTAGAAAAATCCCAACATAATGACCCCATGCCTCCTTATCCCACACTCCAAACAGACAGATCAGTAGCTCAAGGGGAACTGGGGTTTGTACCAAGGATGTTAATAATGACGTCACCCCTCTCCAATATTGCACAACAGCAGGACAGCACCAGAATATATGAATAAAGTCTGCATCCATTGAATGACATCTCAAACATTCCGATGACGGGTATCGGCCCATCTTGAAGAGTCGAATTGGGGTCAAATATGATTGATTAATAATATATAGTTGTATCATCCTGTTGTTGGCAGACGGAGACACCCAGATTGGCGACTCCAGGATTTCTTCCCATTCCTCACCCTGTGTATCAGGGATGAGCCTCTCCCATTTCTTCTTAACGGAATCTAAGGCACATTCTGTTCCCACTGACAACATATATGTATATAGAGAGGAGATGAGACCTTGAGGGCCCTGTGACTTGAGGATCCCTATCAAGGGTAGAGACGAAATGGCATCACTCATATTTAGACTTCTCATGTGATTGAAGAGCTGACCTTAGTTGTAAATAACGGAAGAACTGGGATCTCGGAACACCCCGATTAGCCTGTAATTGCTCAAAGGACACCAAAGTACCTTGATTGTATAGATCACCTATCGTAGAGACACTGTACTGAACCCAGAACTCGGCGGATGGATGTTCACAGAGCACCGGGAGGTAGTCATTATTCCACAGGGGCATTTCAGCTATCGTATCCCCAAATCTAACCACCCCTTTAATCTGTCTCCATATCGATCGAGCCAGACGGAGCAGAGGTAACAGTCTTGAGACATTTATTTTCCTCATTTCCAAAAAACCCAGCGGGCAACTAGTCCCTGCAGCATGAAGTAGATGACTCTCAGAATTCAGGAGGTGACCTCCAGGCATCCATGTACTTATAGCCTTGGCCTGTCCAGCTAGATAATATAAAAAGAAATCGGGTAACGCCGCCCCTCCTCCCCTCTTGGGCCTCTGCAGAGTGGTCAGCTTGAGTTTAGGCCTAGCTTTCCCCCAAATAAAGGATGTGGTTTGGGAATTTAGATTAGCAAAAAAGGATTTGGGCACCACTACCGCACTATGTTGAAGAAAATAGCTAAGCTTGGGGAGTAATATCATTTTAATTAAATTAATACGTCCGGCCACAGACAGTGGAAGCTTACCCCAAATCACAAATTTACCTTTAACCGTTTCCAGCAATGGTTGTATATTAAGTTGTAAATCAAATTTACTACCCTTAGAGATATAAACACCCAGATATTTAAAACTACGGTAGTTACATTGGGCAGTAAGGAGAGAGTTTCAAGTCTGGGCATTGGAGCATGGGAAAGAGGCATCAAAGCAGATTTCGCCCAATTTATGTATAGGCCAGAATATTTACTAAATTTATTTATGGTAGTGATCACTCTTGTTAGGGTCTCCTCTGCTTTGTCCATAAATATCACCATATCGTCAGCATATAGGCCTATGGTATCCGTCCGACCTGCTATCTCTATACCAGCAATATCATGGGAGGATCTTATACGAATTGCCAGCGCCGCAAGAGCAAAAAGGGCTGGGGAAAGGGGACACCCCTGACGCGTTCACCTATGCAGTGAGAATGATTCAGATATGGAGTTATTTACGATGACCCGGGCCTTGGGCTTCATGTATAAGACATTGACCCATTTTTGGAATCTATCTCCAAACCCGTACCTCTGCAAACATGCACGGAGAAAAGGCCATTCAAGCGAGTCAAAGGCCTTAGTCGCATCCAGCGATGCCAATGCCCATTCATTATCTGGTACCAGAGAACTATATTGGACCACTGACTGGACATGTCTGATATTCATAGAAGTGCTCTTACCCGGCATAAAACCCGTCTGGTCAGGGTGCACAAGATCCAATATAACTGAATTTACTCTCTTGGCCAAAATCTTTGTAAAAATTTTATAATCCACATTTACTAGTGATATAGGCCTGTAAGATCCACAATCTAAAGGGTCTTTCCCCTCCTTTTTAAGAACTATTATATTGGCCTCATAAAAGGACTCCGGCATACATCCCCCCTCCCAAATCCCCCGAAACACTGTCAACAAAAGGGGCGCCAGTATATCCTGATATTTCCTATATAACTCCACAGGGAACCCATCCGGCCCAGGGACCTTCCCGGAGGCCATGTCTTTTATGGCATCCTCTACCTCCTCCAGAGTAAACTCAGCATCCATAAAGGCCTGTTGAGAAGGACTTAGCATAGGAAACTCTATGTCTAATAAATAGTTTAAACACTCCGGGCCATCCACATCCGTCTTAGAGTTGTACAGTGAACCATAATAGTCAGAAAAGCACTTTAGTATCTCCTCAGTTGAGGAAACCAACGTACCACCTGAATCACAGATTTGTAGAATTGTGTCAGTTGCATTATGCTGCCGTACTAAGTAGGCCAGAAACTTACTCGCCTGATTCCCCATTTCAAAATAACTGCCGGGCAAAAAATAATTTACGCTTCGTCTTGGTGTCAGTGTATTAAGCATATAACCTTTGGGCGGTCAGCCCTTGAACGTGGTTTTGAGCACCTTGAGGGGTGCAGTTTTTAGAATGGTGTCACTTTTGGGTATTTTCTATCATATAGACCCCTAAAAGTGACTTCAAATGTGATGTGGTCCCTAAAAATAAAATGGTGTAAAAATGAGAAATCGCTAGTCAACTTTTAACCCTTATAACTTCCTAACAAAAAAAAACCATTTGGTTCCAAAATTGTGCTGATGTAAAGTAAACATGTGGGAAATTTTACTTATTAAGTTTTTTGTGCACCATATCTCTGTGATTTAAAGGGGTTGTCCGGGCTTTTCACATAATCTCAGTGCATATCTGGGCTGCAGAATGTTGACAATAAGTAATTTACCTTCTGTGGCCAGTTTGCAGGTTTTCCAAGATATCATCTCTTGCTTCTAAGAAAATCGTCCAGGGGGGGTGTGTTCTGGCATTGAAATGAGAACTGGTCGTTTCCTCCTCAATAGTTTCACTTTCCATAGATCACTGTTCAGTGTGTGTCTGGGGGAGGAGCAGCTGGGTGGTCTTCTCTCTGCACTGAGGCTGCTAGAGGGGGAGGATTTGTTACTGTGTGAGGAGGGCTAGGCTTCTTCATGTGGTCGGGGAGGGCCTGTTGCTATGGAGGGTGGGGTTGTTGCTATAGAGGGCATGTTTTTAGTAGTAGAGTAGGAGGAAACGACCAGTTCTCATTTCAATGCCAGAACACCCCCCCCCCCGCCCCTTGGACGTTATTCTTAGAAGCAAGAGATGATATCTTGGAAACCCTGCAAACTCTCCACAGAAGGTAAATTACTTATTGTCAGCATTCTGCAGCCCAGATATGCACTGAGATTATGTGAAAAGCCCGGACAACCCCTTTAAGGGCATAAAAATTCAAAGTTTGGAAAATTGGCAAATTTTCAAAATTTTCGCCATATTTAGTTTTTTTTCACAAATAAACGCAAGTTATATGAATGAAATTTTACCACTAACATGAAGTACAGTATGTCACGAGAAAACAATGTCAGAATCACCGGGATCCATGGAAGCGTTCCAGAGTTATTACCTCATAAAGGGTCAGAGGTCAGAATTGTAAAAATTAGCCTGGTCATTAACGTGCAAACCACCCTTGGGGGTAAAGGGGTTAAAAAATAGAAATATATTGTACCTATAAATAAGTATTTTTCTTTAAAAAAAAACAAAAAAAACAATTGGAATGGCTGCTTCTGAACGACCCGACCTATAAAACTATCCAACTAGTTAACCCAGTAGCTTAGCTACTGGGGGGGGCAGAGGGGGCCATTGCCCCGGACCCGTAACATGCAGGGGCCCACTGGCAGACAGGGCCACTTATGTCATGATGCCGTGTCTGAGGTGCAGGGAGAGCGCAGCACAATGCCGGCTCCCCTGTCTGACAGACTGCACAGAGGCAGAGCCAGAGAATCAGTCCCTGCAGTGTGCTGCTATCACACCCAAGAAGCTCCTTCCTGGCCGGCAGCAGCTGCAGTTACTTTCTGTGCAGACTCTGATTCGCTCAGGCACGCCGGGTCCCAGTGCCCTCCTCGCATTAAACTGGACACTTCCTGGTCCTGCCTCACTGTGCCTGCAAACTTCCATCGGTAAGTGGGGATGGAATTGAATAGATTCATTTAGTTTGGGCATGTCATGGTCACGGTTGATTGAATGGGGGTATTGTAGGGGCTAGGGCACTGGGGGGTGACTGTGAGAGGATGGGGATATTATGGGGGAGAGAAGATGGCATTGGGGGTGAATGTTAGAGGATGGGGGTATTATGGGGGAGAAGAGACAGGGCACTGGGGATGAATGTGAGAGGATGTAGGTATTATGGGGAGAGGAGACAGGGCTTTGGGGGGTGAACGTGAGAGGATGTGGGTATTATGGGGGAGTGGAGACAGGGCACTGAGGGGGTGAATGTGAGAGCATGGGGTATTATGGGGGAGAGGAGACAGGGCACTGGGGGGTGAATGTGAGAAGATGGGGGTATTATGCGGAGAGGAGACAGGGCACTGGGGGCTGAATGTGAGCGGATGGGGGTATTATGTGGAGAGGAGACAGGGCACTGGGGGGTGAATGTGAGAGGATGGGGGTATTATGTGGAGAGGAGACAGGGCACTGGGGGGTGAATGTGAGAGGATGGGGGTATTATGTGGAGAGGAGACGGCACTGGGGGGTGAATGTGTGTGGATGGGGGTATTATGTGGAGAGGAGACAGGGCACTGGGGGGTGAATGTGAGTGGATGGGGGTATTATGTGGAGAGGAGACAGGGCACTGGGGGGTGAATGTGAGAGGATGGGGGTATTATGTGGAGAGGAGACTGGGCACTCAGGGGTGAATTTGAGAGGATGAGAGTATTATGCGGAGAGGAGACAGGGCACTGGGGGGGTGAATGTGAGAGGATGGGGGTATTATGCAGAGAGAAGACAGAGCACTTGGGGGTGAACGTGAGAGGATGGAGGTATTATGCAGAGAGAAGACGGCACTGGGGGGGTGAACGTGAGAGGATGGGGGTATTATGCGGAGAGAAGACGGCACTGGGGGGGTGAACGTGAGAGGGTGGAGGTATTATGCGGAGAGGAGACAGGGCACTGGGGGGGGTGAACGTGAGAGGGTGGAGGTATTATGCGGAGAGAAGACGGCACTGGGGGGGTGAACGTGAGAGGATGGAGGTATTATGCAGAGAGAAGACAAGGCACTGGGGGGTGAACGTGAGAGGATGGGGGTATTATGCGGAGAGAAGACAGGGCACTGGGGGGGTGAGCGTGAGAGGATGGAGGTATTATGCGGAGAGAAGACGGCACTGGGGGGGTGAACGTGAGAGGGTGGAGGTATTATGCGGAGAGGAGACAGGGCACTGGGGGGGGTGAACGTGAGAGGGTGGGGGTATTATGCGGAGAGAAGACGGCACTGGGGGGGTGAACGTGAGAGGGTGGAGGTATTATGCGGAGAGGAGACAGGGCACTGGGGGGGGTGAACGTGAGAGGGTGGAGGTATTATGCGGAGAGAAGACGGCACTGGGGGGGTGAACGTGAGAGGATGGAGGTATTATGCAGAGAGAAGACAAGGCACTGGGGGGTGAACGTGAGAGGATGGGGGTATTATGCGGAGAGAAGACAGGGCACTGGGGGGGTGAGCGTGAGAGGATGGAGGTATTATGCGGAGAGAAGACAGGGCACTGGGGGGGTGAACGTGAGAGGATGGAGGTATTATGCGGAGAGAAGACAGGGCACTGGGGGGGTGAGCGTGAGAGGATGGGGGTATTATGCGGAGAGGAGACAGGGCAGTGGAGGGTGAATGTGAAAGGATGGGGGTATTTTGCGGAGAGGGCAGATGTGAATAGAGCCGTGGTCACATATGATCCCGACTGCTCCCCTTACTCGTGGGCTTGTTGGGCCACTGTTCCGGGCTGGAGGGGGTCCTGTGGATAGCTTAGAAATGTTGTTCGTGGCCTGTCTGGCGCTACTCACTTCCACTTTAGTGGTGATCATGGGCAATAACCCTAAACATCTGTCAAGACCTGCGTCCCTTTAATTTTCCACTGATTTTAAGTTACATGATGTCTTCTTCCCAAATTACATTCAAAGCGAAATACCAGCAACAGGAAAGGTGGTTCCGATTATTCTGAAGTCAGTGACCATTTTTAGAATTGGGAATAACTTGTGCTGTGCACCTGAAAGGGATCTTGCCGCTCCTGAATAATTGCCCCAGAGTGCTGAACAACGTAACATGACATTGTATATATCAGGAGACTGGTGGGGATATGGGGCTGACTGCAGGGGAGCAGTTCCAGGTCGCAAGGTAAGTATCTAAAAAAAAATCAATGTGCATCACTCTAGTACAAGTAATGAGGGGTTGTCTGGCAGAGAACCGCTCCTTTAACTGCCATTTTTGTACACATTGGTTATTTCTGATTGATAAGCGTCATTGATTTGTGACTGGTCTTACGTACAATTTGACACTGAGGCTATGTGCACACGCTGCGGATTGCTCTGCGGATTTGTATCTACAGAACCGCAGGTAAAATGACCTGTGGATTGGCCTGCGGTTTTCCCCTGCAGTTTATCACCTCTACAATGGAGGAGATGGTAAACCGCAGCAGAATCCGCAGAAAAGAAGTCACATGTCATTTCTTTCTGCGGATTCAAAACCGCAGCTTTTCCGCAGTTAAAAATCTGCAGCATGTGCACAGCAGATTGTAAATCACAGATTTACATTCTACTGTACACTGTCTGCAGATCTGCTGCGGCGAAAACCGCAGTGGATCTGCAGCAAAAACCGCAGCGTGTGCACATAGCCTTAGGGTGTGTGCACATGTTGCGGGTTCTGCTTCGGATCCGCAGCGGATTTGGCCCTGCGGATCCACAGCAATTTCTGCTGCATTGTACAGTACCATTTTAGCCTATGTATGAAGAAAAAAGCAGTGCATACGTTGCAGAATTTTCTGCGCGGATTTGCTGCGGATTTAAATCCCCAGCATGTCAATTCTTTGTGCGGTTTCCGCAGCGGATTGGCACCTGCTTCGTGACAGGTGTCAAACCGCAGAGGAAAACCGCAGGCTAATCCGCACTAAATCCGCAGATAAACCGCAGGTCTTTTGACCTGCAGATTTACCTGCGGATTTAGACAAATCTGCGCTGAAAATTTCGCGGCAGAATCCGCAACTTGTGCACACACCCTTACACTGTACAAGGTTGTTGTGGCTGATCTGTATGGGTGAAACACCTTTGTGCGTTTTCCTGCACGTTTTCATCTCTGTTTCTGATGTTTTTCTTTTAACAGGGCCTGTGTTTCATAATTTGGTGGAGAAAATGGCACATATTACCATTAATCAATATTTACAACAGGTACAACCATTTTAATTTTTGGATTTATGGACTTTGTAATATTTATGCTTATTCTTAAAAATATATGTATAAATAAATGGTTAATATATAATGGTACGATTATCATCAGATTTTCTCGTTGTTGGAGAAATATAAAAAAAAAAAATTCTCCCTTCTGAAAGTCTGTGAAAATCGAACTGCACTCAGATGTCATCCAAGTGCAGTCCGATTTTTCACTGACTCATTGATTTGTATTTCCAGTTTTGATCCAACTCTTGGGTCAATATCGGACATGTCTCCGATATTTACTGCAGACTACTCGGTCGAAGGAAAAAATAAGACATGTGAATAGTCACACGGGTGCCATGGTCCCACGGTGAAAACCACGGCTAGCTCTCGCACGCAAAAAACGGACGTGTGAATGAGACCTAATGCTGAATGGGCACTGTTCTCTGCTGAGCGATTCTGTCCTTTGTTTCATTAATGTTTGTGAAACAATAGACACTTTAAATAAGAAAACTACCATCATTGTTATATATACTGTCCAATAACAGTGCGTTATTTGCCCATGAAGTTACAGTCCCATGTTCCTAAAACTATTTAGTTGGAAAACTGCAATGCCAATTTAAAGGAGTGGTCCACCTATGGGGACATTGGTTTATTTTTTTATTACTCAAACGCGTGTAATTGAGGTTTAAAGAAGTTGTCCACTATTAAGACAACCCTTTCTCATTGCCCATGCTTGGCCCCGGTAAAATAAAAAATCTTATACTCATCTACCTTGCCAGTGCCGATCCTGCGGTGTCAGCACGAGTCCCGGGGCTCCATGAGTTTGTATAACACTTGGTGCCCAGCGCCCAATCAGCGCTGGCGCCTCTGTCCCAGCCTTCTGTCGAATTGAACATGAAGAGGCAGTCCGAGATCAGCTGCAGCCCGGACTTCCTCTTCATGTTCAATTTGTCCGAAGTTGGAGACACTGAAGCCTGGGCGGATTGGGCGCCTGGAACCATGTGTCACAACATTGCACAAGAGCGCCAGGACAGCAAGTGCCAACACTACTAGAACGGCGCCAGCAAGGAGGTGAGTATAAGCTTCTTTATTTTATTGAGGCCAAGTGTGGGGAATGAGAAGAGGTTGTCCTATTAGTGGCCTTCACAGAACCCCCACGGGGTGTGATGTCTTTACAGAACACCCCACAAGGTGTGATGGCCTTTACAGAACTCCCCATAAGGTGTGATGGCCTTTATAGAACTCCCCACAGCGTGTGATAGCCTTTACAGAACTCCCCACGGAGTGTGATGGCCTTTACAGAACTCCCCACAGGGTGTGATGCCTTTACAGAACTCCCCACGGGATGTGATGGTCATTACAGGACTCCCCACGGGATGTGATGGTCTTTACAGAACTCCCCACAAGATGTGATGGCCTTAACAGAACTCCCCACGGGGTGTGGTGGCCTTTACAGAACTCCCCACAAGGTGTGATGGCCTTTATAAAACTCCCCACGGGGTGTGATGGCCTTTACAGAACTCCCCACGGGATGTGATGGCCTTTACAGAACTCCCCACGGGATGTGATGGCCTTTACAGAACTCCCCACGGGGTGTGATGGCCTTTACAGAACTCCCCACGGGGTGTGATGGCCTTTACAGAACTCCCCACGGGGTGTGATGGCCTTTACAGAACTCCCCACGGGGTGTGATGGCCTTTACAGAACTCCCCACGGGGTGTGATGGCCTTTACAGAACTCCCCACGGGGTGTGATGGCCTTTACAGAACTCCCCACGGGGTGTGATGGCCTTTACAGAACTCCCCACGGGGTGTGATGGCCTTTACAGAACTTCCCACGGGGTGTGATGGCCTTTACAGAACTCCCCACGGGATGTGATGGTCTTTACAGAACTCCCCACAAGATGTGATGGCCTTTACAGAACTCCCCACAAGGTGTGATGGCCTTTATAGAACTCCCCACGGGGTGTGATGGCCTTTACAGAACTCCCCACAAGGTGTGATGGCCTTTATAGAACTCCCCATGGGGTGTGATGGCCTTTACAGAACTCCCCACGGGGTGTGATGGCCTTTACAGAACTCCCCACGGGGTGTGATGGCCTTTACAGAACTCCCCACGGGGTGTGATGTCCTTTACAGAACTCACCACAAGGTGTGATGGCCTTTATAGAACTCCCCACGGGGTGTGATGGCCTTTACAGAACTCCCCACAAGGTGTGATGGCCTTTACAGAACTCCCCACGGGGTGTGATGGCCTTTACAGAACTCCCCACAAGATGTGATGGCCTTTACAGAACTCCCCACAAGGTGTGATGGCCTTTACAGAACTCCCCACGGGGTGTGATGGCCTTTACAGAACTCCCCACGGGGTGTGATGGCCTTTACAGAACTCCCCACGGGGTGTGATGGCCTTTACAGAACTCCCCACGGGGTGTGATGGCCTTTATAGAACTCCCCACGGGGTGTGATGGCCTTTACAGAACTCCCCACGGGGTGTGATGGCCTTTACAGAACTCCCCACGGGGTGTGATGGCCTTTACAGAACTCCCCACGGGGTGTGATGGCCTTTACAGAACTCCCCACGGGGTGTGATGGCCTTTACAGAACTCCCCACGGGGTGTGATGGCCTTTACAGAACTCCCCACGGGGTGTGATGGCCTTTACAGAACTCCCCACGGGGTGTGATGGCCTTTACAGAACTCCCCACGGGGTGTGATGGCCTTTACAGAACTCCCCACGGGGTGTGATGGCCTTTACAGAACTCCCCACGGGGTGTGATGGCCTTTACAGAACTCCCCACGGGGTGTGATGGCCTTTACAGAACTCCCCACGGGGTGTGATGGCCTTTACAGAACTCCCCACGGGGTGTGATGGCCTTTACAGAACTCCCCACGGGGTGTGATGGCCTTTACAGAACTCCCCACGGGGTGTGATGGCCTTTACAGAACTCCCCACGGGGTGTGATGGCCTTTACAGAACTCCCCACGGGGTGTGATGGCCTTTACAGAACTCCCCACGGGGTGTGATGGCCTTTACAGAACTCCCCACGGGGTGTGATGGCCTTTACAGAACTCCCCACGGGGTGTGATGGCCTTTACAGAACTCCCCACGGGGTGTGATGGCCTTTACAGAACTCCCCACGGGGTGTGATGGCCTTTACAGAACTCCCCACGGGGTGTGATGGCCTTTACAGAACTCCCCACGGGGTGTGATGGCCTTTACAGAACTCCCCACGGGGTGTGATGGCCTTTACAGAACTCCCCACGGGGTGTGATGGCCTTTACAGAACTCCCCACGGGGTGTGATGGCCTTTACAGAACTCCCCACGGGGTGTGATGGCCTTTACAGAACTCCCCACGGGGTGTGATGGCCTTTACAGAACTCCCCACGGGGTGTGATGGCCTTTACAGAACTCCCCACGGGGTGTGATGGCCTTTACAGAACTCCCCACGGGGTGTGATGGCCTTTACAGAACTCCCCACGGGGTGTGATGGCCTTTACAGAACTCCCCACGGGGTGTGATGGCCTTTACAGAACTCCCCACGGGGTGTGATGGCCTTTACAGAACTCCCCACGGGGTGTGATGGCCTTTACAGAACTCCCCACGGGGTGTGATGGCCTTTACAGAACTCCCCACGGGGTGTGATGGCCTTTACAGAACTCCCCACGGGGTGTGATGGCCTTTACAGAACTCCCCACGGGGTGTGATGGCCTTTACAGAACTCCCCACGGGGTGTGATGGCCTTTACAGAACTCCCCACGGGGTGTGATGGCCTTTACAGAACTCCCCACGGGGTGTGATGGCCTTTACAGAACTCCCCACGGGGTGTGATGGCCTTCACAGAACCCACCACGGGGTGTTATGCTCTCACACACAGTATGGTAGCCCTTACAGCTCTTCTCAGTTTTCTTGCACAAGTACTGACTGCCAAAATAAAAAAAATGTTCACTTATTACCCCCTTTCTCCCAATGCGCTGCTCAAGTCTTTGCAGTGTTTGGACTGAGAGTCTGTGCAGTAAATGTGATCTAGTTATATCATTGGGCCTAAGGATGTGTGGTCTGATGCCTTCATCAGTATGCCGCTGCTACTTATTTGTAGGCTAATAGCGCAGCAGAGGCAAAACTGATGGTACCATAGCCATTTATTTATTTCTGTCAAAGAAACCAAAACAAATTGCACAGAATTATTTATAAACCAAAAGGTGGTGTCATCAATATCTGCAAAGACAGCCAAGTCCACATACACAGAATGCAGGATCCACTTCTGATATTGGCTCAAAAACCTATGAAAAACTAAACGATTTACATCAGAGTGCTGTCATCCACTTATGGTCAGTGAATCTGATTTTTACCATCTCTGTGTCATCCATTCTTCTTATATGAAAAACATAAGTGATGGAGGTTTCCCAAACTTCTAACATTATTCAGGGAATAATGGACAGCACATGAATGCAACTCAGCTGTGGCCATTGATCTTGATTTGTGGAACAAACTCGCCTATTCAAGTTAGGCCAGGTTCACATTGCGTTAATGGCCCTGCGTTCAACAAGATCCGTTACATAGCGGCACTAACACCATGTAATGGATGCGTTAGCGCACCCATTGGACACAATGATACTAACGCATCCAAACGCATGCCAAAATCGGCATGATGCGTTACTTCATGATGCACCCCCCAACGCGGTCTGCAGCGCTCGAGGGTGCGTCATGAAGTAATTCATCATGCCGATTTTGGCATGCGTTTGGATGCGTTAGTATCATTGCGGCCAATGAGTGCGTTAACGCATCCGTTACATAGCGTTAGTGCCACTATGTAATGGATCCCGTTGAACGCAGGGCCATTAACGTAATGTGAACCTGGTCTTAATGTTTCATAAAAACAATGGCCACAGCTGAGTTGCGTTGTTGACACCACCTTTTGGTTTATAAATAATTCTGTGCAATTTGTTTTGGGATAATTTTCATTTATAATGAAAATTGACATAAAAAATTGCGTCTGCTGTATACTGGCTGAGTCATTTCTTGGATCTGTTGGCATTGTAATAGTTGTATTTGTTTCTGTAATATTTATTGTGCCGTAAGGTCACTATTAATAAATCCAAGGTCATTTCTATGTGTTCTGTAATATAGGTGGTAGAGTCTATTGAAGAGAAGAATGGTGCAGCTTGTTCGGAGCTGGTTTCATTTAGACATGCACACATCGCAAATCCCAGACTACAGGTAGGAAATTGTCACTGATCTGCCCGTCACATTAGCATTTTTTTACTAGGTTACATTAAAAAGTTGTGAATAACCCCTTGTTAAATACTATAATCTCTTGTGTAAAATAACTGGTCAACACAAAAAAAAATTATCATTAAAGCTAATATGTCTGTTTTATGGAGTTTATTGTGCTGATTCCAAAAATATGCTTAGCTTTACCGTTCGCCACGACAGCACCCATTTGGAGAGAGGGATCCGCCCCATAGGAACAGGAAACCTACAGAGATAAAAGAGGGCGGTCCACCTCTCCTCCTCAGTTGGTTTCCTGTTCCTATGGAAAACTGCAGGATTCTTCTACGGATATACCTGGGCCAAGGAAGCGCCTGTGCAGTGTCTGTGGGAACAGCAGGAGTTCCGGTCCAGAAGCAGTGACGGGGGAGTGCTGTAATCCGGCTGCCTTCTTGGCTGAAAAACCGCAGCAGCGCGGTCAGAAACACCGGGTCCGGGTGAGGCCACCCGGGGTTCCCCTGCATATTTGCACGTCACCGGGATCTGGGGAAGCATCATCCCGGTCCGTGTGGGAGCACGGAACCGTAAAGATCTGATACAGCCTCCAGCGTTCCTAAAGGCTTCAGTGTCCGGATGGAGGACGCACAGGCAGCGCTGATTCCGGAAATGGTAAGGGGGAACTTCTGAGTGTCTGGAGGTTCCCCAGCGGTAGGGTGCACGCTCGGGTCCTGGGAAGCATTGCGAGACCGCGCACAGGCAGGCGAAGCGCTCCCCGCCCCCTTCCTGGCAGAAGCTGCAAAGTAAGAGAAAAAAAAAAGGAAAAGAGAGCGATGTTCTGCAGCGCGGCCTGGCGGCTGTATACCAGGCCGGGAGCACGCAAATTAGCTGCGCCTACCCTAAGGAGGCACACCTGGGGAGGGGGAGGTACCGGTAAAATGGTGGGGCTTATAAAAAAACCCTGCTGAAGTGAGGGTGGCGTGCAAGCATGTCTTCCCCAGGACAGAGCACGCATCCCCCAGCAGGTAATATGGCGGCGTCCAAGGACCACTCGGGCAGAGGTTCCTCGGACAGAAGCCACACCAACAAGCCTCCATCTCAGCCTCCTGATCCGGTACCTACAGCTTCTCTGGGTGAGTGAACGACTCTCTGCCTATCAAGCTGATAAATACTTCTCTCTTTTTTCCTCTCTCCCCTTTCTCCTCTTCGCTACGTCTCCTCCCTCAGGCTAAGAAAAAAGAAAAATCAAAAAATAAAGAATGTGCCCTTTGCAGACGCCCCCTACCGGACTCTTATGCCAAGAGGCTATGTAAAACATGCATTAATGAAACTGCAAAACAGGCATCAGCGTCAGCCACAGACTTAAGGGCTATAATAAGGGAAGAGTTACAGGCCCTAAACCAGTCTAGTAGTACACCCATACATACTAAGACTTAGAAACCGACTGCGGCCAGCCTAGACTCTGACGAGGACTAAGTGGTGATCTCTGATAGGTCCAACGCATCCACATCGTCAGCCTCCTCAGATATGGAGGGACGTTCGTGTTTTCCCTTGGAGAACATGGATAGTTTAGTTAAGTCCGTTAGAAACACCATGGGGTGCACAGAGACAAGGGAGCCGCAAACAACACAAGAAATCATGTTTGCAGGATTAACAGTAAAAGGAGAGCCTTTCCTGTTATACCAGCCATAAAAGCCCTGGTTAAGAAAGAATGGGAGAAACAGGACCAGAGAGGTTATCTCCCCTCGGCCTCAAAAAGAAGGTACCCTTTCAGTGACGAGGTGTTGTTAACATGGTCTAAGGTCCCGAAATTGGACGCTGCGGTCGCCTCTACCTCAAAACAATCAGCCCTACCGGTAGAAGACGCAGGTGCACTAAAAGATCCACTTGACCGTTAAACCGATGCCTCACTGAAAAGGGCATGGGAGGCAGCTAACCGGCACATTTAAGCCGGCAATAGCTAGTACTTGCACGGCTCGTTCTATGCTGGTCTGGATTGATCAACTAGACCAGCAGATAGACCAAAAGACCTCCAGAGACAAGTTGATTCGTGGCGCGGCTGCATTTATAGCAGACGCTTCTGCTGACTCATTACGCTTGGCAGCCAGGACAGCAGGCTTGCTTAATAATGCCAGGCGTAGTCTGTGGCTTAAAAGCTGGAGAGGCGATACCAATCCAAGGCAAAGCTCTCTGCCATTCCTTGTGAGGGTGAGTTTTTGTTCGGGAAAACCTTAGATGACATCCTCACCAAGGCAAAAGAAAGAAAAAAGGGCTTCCCTAACCCCTCTCTCCCATTTTATAGGAGGGCGTTTGAGAGACGGCCATTTGGCAGAGGAAGGCCAGCGAAAAATCAAAATCGTTGGGCCACAAAGGAGGACAAGAACAAAGGTGTCATGTTTAAGGGATCCTCCTTCCGCAGAGACAGGAATTAAACAGCCAGTCCCTCCAGTAGGAGGAAGATTAAAATTTTTCCTCTGAGAATGGGAAAAAATCACAGCCAGCTCCTTGGTCCTGGACATTGTTAGAAATGGACTAAAGATAGAGTTCCATCACATCCCCCATAACTCGGTTATCATAACATCTCTCAACTCACCAATCCAACAGCAGGCCTGGAAGTTGAGATTCTGAGTTTATTAGACAAAAAAAGTACTGGTCCATGTGCCCAAAGGAGTGTAAGGGAGAGGATTTTACTCCCTCTTTTTCTGGTACCTAACCCAGATGGCTCTTTCAGGACAATCATCAACCTGAAAAAG